>NW_026125665.1:0-1200000 GCF_943737965.1 Phodopus roborovskii | reverse complement strand
AGAGGGGGACACCGATCTTAGTCCTGTCACCCTCCACCTGCTCCTCCCCATGAGATACCCTTTCCAGCTTAGGCGAGCTGTCATGCTTGGCAGGTTCTCCATAGACACGGGAAGAGTTGGTCCCCTCGAGCTTCATCAGCTCTTGTAGAGGCCCTGAGTTGGAGTCTTCAGCACCTAATTAGGCCCACGTCTGTGACACCAGCCTCTGCAGGCCCCTGCATGCCTATGCACCTTCCCCTTCAAGGTTAGATGCTGGTGTCTTGACCCTGCATAACTTCATGTTCATCTGCTTCTGCCTCCTGAATGGGCCTTTAATCCCAGCACTCGGGAGGCAGAGGCAGGCAGATCTCTTGAGTTAGACCCCGCCTGATCTACAGAGCGAGTTCCAGGACAGCTTCCAAAACAATACGGAGAAACTCTTGTGTCGAAAAACCAAAAGAAAAAAGACTTTGCTGCTTGCTTGGTATGGCCGCTAGTGGGTACCCACGAGCCAATCCAACTCGTGCAGCTTTCCCTCCTCTGCAGTCCTGGTTAGGGAAGGTTCTTCCCCTCCCACTCCTGTTCCTCAATGCTCTCACCAGTTCCTTGGCTCCAGGATGCCTCATGCCTGGCCCATCTCCCCTAACTCTACCCACTCTGAAGCGTTCCAAAAACCTGAAAGCCCTGGGTTCAAAATCTTCAGATGTCACCCTGCCCCCCACCTCCCACCCCAGGACTCGAGCCCTCTACATCAAGGCTTCGGAGACCACTTAGCTGATCCAGCAGCATTTCCAGCTCCTTCCTGCCAAAGGCCCCTTGCTACCATGGGGGCCTTGCCTGGAGATTCACATCTGATGGAGACAGTGCCAGTGAGATCAATGTGGAATAGGGCCCTTTGAGCTGGTTTACAGTCTGAGGCAACCAGAAGGCAGGCGTGTGCTGCAGGCCTTCCACCTGCTTGTTTGCCCTAAGTGTGAGGGATTTGACAGGGCATCAACCCCACATTCCCCACCAATCATCCGGGAAGGGTCCCACGGTGACTGCTCCGGAGCCTCTGCATCGTCCCAAGCCGGAGTCAAGTCCTCGGTCCACGACCAGCTTCTGCTTGGGATCCAGTTCTTGGCCCAAGTACCAGCAATTGAAAGAATGGACGCCCAAAGAACAAGCAAACAAGCTTTGCGCGGGCAGGGTGGTCCACACTTATCCCAACACCAGCGAAGCCGAGGCAGAATTGTCACAGCTTAGAAGCAAGCTGGAAGGAAGGAAGGGAAGCAGGACCAGGCCAGGTGTGGAGCACACTCATGTCATCCTGGTCCTGCCTCCTGCCTCAAACACACACACACACACACACACACACACACACACACACACACAGAGAGAGAGAGAGAGAGAGAGAGAGAGAGAGAGAGAGAGAGAGAGAGATCTAGACTGTCCTTACACAAATGGGGAAACTGAATCCTAAACCAGAAGGGATAAATTCTCCAAGTAAGACCTCACTTGGAAACCCGAGCTCCCAGGGTTGGACAGATCTCAGTCCCACAAAGCGAAGAAAGCAGATGTCCGCTGGGACTCGGTCGTGAGCTTTCCCAGTGCGGGGCTCCTCTTAGCTCCAGGTACCAAAGCCCAGTAGGCTGTGCTAGCGTGGGTCAGAGCCTCCATTGACCTGTCTGTAGGGGAAAGTGTCAGGAGCTCCCCCGCCCCCACTGCTGCCCGCACCCCTGCAGGCCCAGGGCGGAAAGGGTGCGGGTCGCGTCCTCCCCCTAGGCTGGGGGCGGAGCCGCGCTGACCCCGGAGCCCAATAAATCCGCGACGCGCAGAGCAAGGGGACCGACGGCACAGTAGGGACAGGCACTGCTAGCACGCGCTGACCGAGGGTTCCTGAGGTCTCCGCATCCTTCCCGAACCGAGGCACCTGTCCCCATGGAGGGTGCGCAGGCCCCGGCGAGAGCCACCTTCGGCGCCTGGGACTACGGCGTGTTCGCAGCCATGCTGCTAGTGTCCACGGGCATCGGGCTGTGGGTCGGCCTGGCCCGCGGCGGCCAGCGCAGCGCCGACGACTTCTTCACCGGGGGCCGGCAGCTGGCAGCAGTGCCGGTGGGCCTGTCGCTGGCCGCCAGCTTCATGTCTGCAGTGCAGGTGCTCGGGGTCCCCGCCGAGGCGGCGCGCTACGGCATCAAGTTCCTGTGGATGTGCGCGGGGCAGCTGCTCAACTCGCTGCTCACTGCCATGCTCTTCTTGCCGGTTTTCTACCGCTTAGGCCTCACCAGTACCTACCAGGTAGGGGACTCGGTCCGTGGGAAGGTTCCGGGAATATGCCGCGGGCGTCGGGCAGGGCCAGGAAGGAGGAAGAGGGAGTCGGGTCCCACAGCTCGAAGCAGCCTCGGGCGGTGGCTTCCCGCTGACAACTGCCCCCCACCGCGTGTGCCCGAACCGGGCCACCCACCCGCGCCCGCACACGGTTCAAACTCCTGAAACGAGTCGCAGGGCCCCGCAGGATTTCCCAACTGTTCAATGCGTAGTGAAATGGGATGGCGCTGGCCTGTCGTCTCAGCACTGGGGAGGCTGAGGCAGGAGGATTGCCATGAGCTCCAGACCAGCCTGGACTCACTAGGGAGATTCCAGTCTCAAATCTGAGGGCGCAGCTGGGCACCCTGCAACCGCCCAACAAGGGTAGTGACAATCTGAAGGCTATGCCTGATATCTCAGTACTAGAGAACCTCTGGCAACAGGATTGCCTCGAGTTCCAAGCCAGCTTGATTTACAGAGACCCCGACTCAAAAGAACTGCGTAAGCGTAGCTGGGCACCAGGGAGAGAGTGAGAACAATGAGGGTGGCTGAGGGGTCATCTTCCCGGTGACCTCCAGCTCTGGCTCCCTCCGCAGTACCTAGAGCTTCGCTTCAGCCGAGCGGTGCGGCTCTGCGGGACGTTGCAGTACCTGGTGGCCACGGTAAGCCAGCTGCCCGCCCGACCACGCCCACACCAGCTACTCAGTCCGCCCCAACCTGACTTCACGCCACGCCCCCATACTGCCTGGCCTCACCCATCGTGAGCTCAGGTTCCAGGGTACCTAACAGGACCACACCCACAACTCCACCCTCATACTGCCTGGAGACACTCTCCTGCCCAGCTCCACACCCTATCCCTCTTGAAAACTCCCTCTTTTAACCCCGCTCCGCCCCTCCTTCTATCTGGCCCCGCCCTGTTCCCCCACACCTTGGCTGATGTCCTCCCCACCCGCAGATGCTGTACACAGGCATCGTGATCTACGCGCCCGCGCTCATCCTGAACCAAGGTCTGACTGGAGGGTGGGAGAGGGATTGGGAGAGCAGGAGCCCAGGCTGGAACTCATGTGAGCAGGAAGAAAGCTGAAGGCCTGACAGGAGGTGTGTTTTGCAGTGACCGGGTTGGACATCTGGGCATCGCTCCTGTCCACGGGAGTCATCTGCACCTTGTACACGACGGTGGTGAGTGGGCCGTGGCCACTGCATGGTCTTAAGGGCGACCCCAGGGGGTAGCACCATCCTAACTCCCCTCTCCCAAGCTAGCCCCTTCTTAAACTGGGCTTCCACAGCCCTTCTTCCTTGAGGACTGAGAGGCTATTGGGCAGGTGCAGCGGGTGTGGCTGAATCCAGCAGCCCTGAGGAGTTTTGCCTTGCACTGGGTTCCCTGGTCCCTGAGTTGTAGCCTTTGCCCTTCCAGAGTGAGCTGGTTTCAGCTGGAGCTGGCTGAGAGTCTGGCCTGCTCTTCTCTGGGTCCCATGTCTTGGCTGTGCCACCTGAGGGGCTGGCATGTTCCTGGTATGGGGGCTCAGCTTTCAGTGAATGCAGAAGACAGGGAGAAATAACAGTGTGGGAAATAGACGTAGCTGCTGTTGCTGTCACAGCAGCACTGGGCAGGCTGAGGCTGAAGGCTTGTAAGTTCTAAGCCAGCCTGGGCTACAGAAGCCTTAAAAACAGGATAATTATAATAGATATTGGAATATTTGCTGGGGCGTCAAGTGCAAATGCATCTTTTTCACCCATTATCTTGTTTAATCCTCCAACCAACCACAATAAGGTACACATACTATCCTTATTTTACAGGTAGGGGAACTCAAGAGGGGGCCTTACCTTGGTTCCCTGGACCACAGGAAGCCAGGCAGGATGGAGTCCGAAGCCTTCTTCCTGGCTCAGTCCTGTTCCAGCAGCCCTGGACAGGCCTGTGACCCGTGTCCCCTTTCATGCACAGGGTGGTATGAAGGCTGTGGTCTGGACAGATGTGTTCCAGGTTGTGGTGATGCTCAGCGGCTTCTGGGTGATCCTGGCCCGCGGCACCATGCTCATGGGGGGCCCCTGGAACGTGCTTAGTCTTGCTCGAAACCATTCCCGGATCAACTTGATGGAGTGAGAGACAAGGCTGCACTCTGTAGCCCAGGCTAGCCTCACATCTATGCCTCCGCCTTCCCAGCATTGGGATGATGGGATGGTAGTTTTCTCAAAGGGGAACAAAATTCAACATAGAAAACTCCTACTCACACTTCAAAACTCACTGCCAATGTCCCCTTAGGATCTAGAATAGCTATGGGTGATCTGGGGAGGGGGGGCATCTTCACATAGTCAGCAACCTGCCTCATTCCCTACTCAGTTTTGACCCTGATCCTCGAAGCCGCTACACCTTCTGGACTTTCATGGTGGGAGGCACACTGGTGTGGCTCTCCATGTATGGTGTGAACCAAGCCCAGGTACAGCGCTACGTGGCCTGCCGCACCGAGAGGAAGGCCAAGCTGTGAGTATGCAGGTGAGGGACCCAAGCAGAGGCTTCTGAGACAGGCTGCCCTCCCCACACACTTCTAAAGCTACCCCATCACCTCAGGGCCCTGCTTGTCAACCAGCTGGGCCTCTTTCTGATCGTGATCAGTGCCGCTTGCTGTGGCATCGTCATGTTCGTCTTCTACAGAGACTGTGACCCCCTCCTCACCAAGCGCATCTCAGCACCAGACCAGGTGAGCTCACACATCAGACCCTGAGTCCTCCCTTTCTGCCCATTCCCATCCAGGATGCTGTAGGGGCTGGAAAAGCATTCCTTCTAGAGGACATGGTCTGTGTGTACGTCTTGAGCTAGGAGCTCAGAGGAGGTGCTGGGAGGAGAGGGGGCTGAGTGAGGGGCAGTAAGGAACCATGGTGGGTGTGTGAGCAGGCAAGAGGAACATGCCAACTGAATCACAAAGATGCCCCTGAGGACATCAAGAGGAGATGAGATCTCAGGCCAGCATGACAATCATAGCAGCTGGACTGTTGAGGCAGGGTCTCAGGTAGTTCAGGCTGGCCTAATTCACTATGTAGATGAGGCTGGCCTGCCCAGTACACCAAAAGCATAAAAAGAACCACCCACCCATGTCCTGTGTGTGATGGCCAGAGGCCTCTGTCTCCCACAGTACATGCCACTGCTCGTGTTGGACATTTTTGAGGACTTGCCTGGAGTCCCTGGACTCTTCCTGGCCTGTGCCTACAGCGGCACCCTCAGGTGACCATCTGCTCCTCCCTCTGCTGTGGCTCAGCCTCTGGGTGCTCTGATCCACACTGACTGGCCATCTCCTTGAGGATGCTAAGTACTGACCCTGTCCATTAATTTTGGAGGAGGGCCCCAGGCATAGGGACTGCAGCAGGACAGTGTCTAATGACCTGTGCTGAGGCCACAGCACTGTACCCTGAGGCCCTTCCCTGCCTTTCTTTCTCCACTGGCAGTACTGCATCCACCAGTATCAATGCCATGGCAGCCGTCACTGTGGAAGATCTCATCAAGCCACGGATGCCTAGCCTGGCACCTCGGAAGCTCGTTCTCATCTCTAAAGGGTTGTGTGAGTTTGGGGAACCAGGGTGTGGGGCCAGGGTGGCACTCCGCACTGACTGTGACACCCCTTCCCCACAGCCCTCATCTACGGCTCAGCCTGCCTCACGGTGGCTGCTCTGTCCTCGATGCTGGGAGGTGGTGTCCTCCAGGTGAGATCCCTACCCCACCTGCCCTGCACCCCCAACATGGGTCCCACCCAAGGCTCAAGGAGATGCCCAGGCCACTGGGGACACTGGAGGGGCAGGACTTGGCACGGTGAGCATCTGTCATCCCGGAGGCTGATGCGGGAAGATGAGTTCAAGGCCAGCCTTAGCTACATAGAGAGGTGGAGGGCATGCCTGAAACCCATCCCTGTCGTTGTCTACCAACTGTCGTTGATAAAGAGGACTGGGGAAACGGGTGCAGAGCAGTCTCTAGGCCTGCAGTGGGAGTCCTGAGAGATGGTAGCTAAGCCCAGCCCTTCTTTCTCCACCTGCCTCGCAGGGCTCCTTCACGGTGATGGGCGTCATCAGTGGACCTCTGCTAGGTGCCTTCACTCTAGGGATGCTGCTCCCAGCCTGCAACACGCCCGTGAGTGGGGAGTGGACATGGTCTGAGGGGCAAGGTAAAGAAACATCACCCCTCATGGTGGCTCCGCCCCCAGGGCGTCCTGTCTGGATTGGCTGCAGGCTTGACTGTATCCCTGTGGGTAGCCGTGGGGGCCACACTGTATCCACCCGGAGAGCAAATCATGGGGGTTCTGCCCACCTCAGCAGCCAGCTGCACCAACGCCTCGGTCCTCATGGGCCCACCCAGAGCTGCCAACGCCTCCAGTGGGGTTCCCAGGTGAGCAGCGCAGGTCGGGGTCTAGGGTGCGATGTCAGGATGTCAACGGGAAGGAACTGAGTGCCAGGTACAAAAACAGTCTGTGCAAAGGACCTGGGACCACGTTTGGGTTCTAGAGGATACAGGGTTGTGAGCTGGGCTTAACAGTAGGAGTCAAAGGCAAAGGCATTGGCTGGCTTTGACTTTAGTATTGTATTTTACTTGTTTGCAACAAAGTCGCATGTAGCCAGAACTTTCTATGTAGCCAAAGATACTTTGAACAAATCCCTGATCCTCCTGCTTCATGCTGCACACTAGGATGGCAGGTGTGCCCCAACATATTTGGCTATTTTTTTAATAATGTTTTGGGGTGTAATTAACACCCTATAAAACTAGCCATAAAAACTCTGGTTTAGCTGGATCTGGTGGCATGAGCCTGTTAAGATGCCGGCAGCAGGTGAGATCATGGATTCTTTGGCTGTAGAGTTAGTTTGAAGACAATTTGGGCTTATGTTAATAAATTAACATTTTTAATTCTCCTAGCTTCTTGGGTGATCCATGTTTTCTGTCTGTGGGTTTACCTCTTCTAGGCTTTTCATATTGAACAAAATCTTAGAATATGTGGGATTTTGTGTCTCAAGTTGTTTTGAAAGTTCATCAATGATTATCTGTTAATGAAAGATATACCATTGCATCTTTCCTTTTCATGGCCGAGTAATATTCTATTGAATGGACATACCACAAATGTGTAACTGCTGATCAGTTAATGGACATGTGGGCAGTGTCCTGGTTGGGGCTGTTGTGAACAGAACTTCAATAAACCATTCTGCGCAAAGCAAAGTGTGCATAAGCTTCTACTCCTCAAGAGGAGGCCTGGGCTGGGATGTAGCTCAGTGGCTGAGAACTTTTCTAGCAAGGGAGGGAGCCTGGGTTCCTTCTAGAAAAATAAAGAGAAAATGCTCCATGCCCATTTGAAACTCCAAGACTTGATCATTGAACTTCCCATTGAAGTTTTTCTGAGAGTCCCTCTGATTCAGAGGGTGCATCTATGGAGGTTGACCAAAAGGTTTACTTTTCTTTCTTTCTTTTTTTTTTTTGCTGTTGTTGTTTGTTTTATTTTTTGTTTTTTGTTTGTTTGGTTGGTTGGTTTTTGTTTTGTTTTGTTGTGACAGGGTTTCTCTGTATTGTTTTGGAGCCTGCCCTGGAACTAGCTAGGTAGATCAGGCTGGCCTTGATCTTACAGAGATCCGCCTGCCTCTGTCTTCCGAGTGCTAGGATTTAAGGTGTGCACCACCAACCGTGCCCGGCCCAGTTTACTTTTTTTTTTTTTTTTTTTTTTTTTTTTCTAAACATTCAGTTTCACTTTTTCCAAAATCAATGGGGAGCCATAGTGGGCAGGGAGACCCAGCTCCTCAACAGGTCTGAGCTGACACGGTGGTGGAGTGGGTGGTGTGGGTAGACAGCATCTTGTGCCTGCCCCCTCCCCCAGCTCTGGGACGGAAGCAGGCCGCCCCGCCCTCTCGGACAACTTCTATGCCATCTCCTATCTCTACTACGGGGCTCTGGGCACCCTGACCACCATGCTGTGTGGTGTCCTTATCAGCTATCTAACAGGTAAGTGCAGCAGCTTCCGCAGTTCATCCTCCTGACTCCACCCCCACTCTCCATCTGCTGTGAGCTGGCACCCTTGAGGCACCCTGTGCCCCTGTGCCCCATGAGGCCGGTTCTATTGTGCAGGTGTGGGAAGTGTTGCTGGTTCCTTCAGGAGAATCCAGGCCAAGGCCCTGGGATGAGGGGCGCTGTCCGCGGTCCTGAAGCCATATCTCTGCATGGGGAGGTTCCTGGGCCCAGTAGAATTCAGTTTGCTTGGGTTTGAGATGGGGGAGGGGTCTCACTCTGTAGCTCAGGCTGACCCTCACACGTGACAATCTCTAGCCTCAGCTTCCTGAGTGCTTGGATTGTATGTGTGCATCCCCACACTCAATTCATGCTATACTTACTTCTCTTAATTCACGTACTTCCTTTTGAGACAGGGTCTCACGTAGCTCAGGCTAGCCTCGAATTCCTTATGTAGCTGAGGCAGACCTTGAACTTAGGATCCTCATGAGAACATGCACTGCCACGCCTGGCTTATGTGTTCTGGGAATGGAAGGTGGGACTCATCCGTGCACCACAAGGAAGCCCTCCACCACTGAGCTTCCAACCCATTGCTAGCCAACCACAGCCCAAGCCTGGGTTGTGCCTCTGATAGAGTTGATGCCCTCAGGCTTTTGCTGAACTTCCAGACACTAGGGTTGAAACAGTGAGTGGACAGAATGCTGGACACTCTCAGCCTGCTTAGTGATAGTGCCCACCTATGATTGTGCCCATTCCAGAAGCAGAGGCAGGATTGCCATGAATTCCCAGACAGACTAGGTACCCTGTCTCAAAAGAGAAAATTAACCTAAAACTAAAGCCAACCGGACTCCCCACCAATGGGCAGCCATGGATGGAGCCCGGGCTGGACCAGCACCCAAACTCGAGTTCCTGTCCTTCTGCCCCTCAGGCCCCACCAAGCGCAGCTCCCTGGGCCCCGGACTGCTGTGGTGGGATCTTGCTCGGCAGACCGCATCCATGGCCCCAAAGGAGGACACTGCCACCTTGGAGGACAGCCTAGTGAAGGTCAGCTCCAGCTTGGGTCGCTGGGCGCCAGGGCCGTGGGGACCCAGCGGGTGCAGCCCCAGGGGCTGGGCAGATTCCTCTCTGCTGTTAAAGCTATCCCTTTCCCAGAGCTGACACACAAGAGCACTGTCTATTTTTATCATGTCTGTTTTTTTAAACAATTATTTCCTGCCTGTGGCAGGGGAAACTGGTTTCCCTGAGAGAGAGACACTGCTGAAGAATATTCTTAAGATAACATTACTTAATTCAGAATTACATAAGGAAAGGGGGGTGGACTGGAGCCGAGCTAGGGGCGAAGAGCTGGTGCCCCCCAAGTGGGATACACTGTCACCTCCTGAGAGACCAGAGTGACACAAAGAAAGAGGCTTTCTAGCAGGTGACACCAAAGGCAGAAGTGTGGAGTGGGAAGCCAGCCTGAGCTGTAGCAGGCTTGAGGCCTGTCCGGCCCATGAGAGCCTGTCTTAAGTGACAGTGAGAAGGAAACAGTGGCTTGTCTGCCCTGCAATCACCGCTGTAGCTGTTGGGCATCCCCCGCCCCCTTCTGGCTTCAGGTGTGCACATGCTGACCAAACTTGCATACCCATAATACAAAAATAAAGTAACAATAATGAGTCTGGGTGCGGGTATGGTGGTGGTGTCAGCATGGGACAGGACAATCACCGTAAGTTTGAGGCTCCCCTGGGATACAGAGTGAGACCCTGTCTCAAAACATAGCCTGAGATAGAACAAGGCTGAGGCTTGGTAGAGTGCCTGCTCAGCACCGGGTGGTGGCGGCAGGAGGTTGAGCTGGGGGTGGGCCACCGGGCACGTGGCCGATCTGGTCCTCGGGGAGGCCATCTGGGGAGGATATGTGATGTCCTCCGCTTTCTCTGCTTTCTCTCAGGGTCCGGAAGACATCCCTGCGGCGAGCAAAAAGCCCCCTGGCTTCCTGCCAGGAGACGAAGCCCACCCGCTGTCCCCCAGCCACGATCTTGAGACCAACCTCTGAGGGCGGGGCCTTAGAAGGCCAATCGCGGGTCGTGGGCCAGCAGTCTCCTTTCTGATTGGCTGGACGGGAGCGTGTTCAGAAGCTTGGTTGGCACAGGCCTCGCCCCCTCCCGGGTCCCCGGGTCCCACCCGCACCCCAAACGAAGAGGGGTGGTTCTCCATCCACATAGGAAACGTCTGGAACCTTCGGGACCTTGTAGAGCTGCAGCCAGTGGCCGAGAAAGCCCAGCTGCTTCAAATTGAGGTTTGGAGCTGAGCCACCCAGGCACATTTAACAGGCAGAGAAACTGAGGGCTGTCATCCAGACACTGGGGAGGTTCAGAAGTTCAAGGTCATTCTGAGCTACACAGTGTATTTGAGGCCGGCCTGGGCTACAGGACACCCTTCTCCAAACAAACAAATACAGGTAACCTGGGCTGGCCCCATGCTCAGCGGTAAAGGGCTTGCCCAGCATGCAGTGGGCCCAAGGTCCCATCCCCACCACCACGAAGGAAATTTTAAAAAATACTGGAAGGGACAGACGCAGTTCAGGGAAACCAAGGCAGAGGGAGAACCAGGTGTCTCCAGGACACAGAGCCCGAAGATTGCTGCAGCTGCCAAGAGATGGATTCTCAGAGCCTTCACAAGGCACATGGGTGTGGTCACAATCTCTTTCAGCTTCCAGGAGATCCCATGTATGTCACCTCCCAAGCTCTCCACCCTTCACACCTGGGTACTGCTAGGCAAGTCTCTACCACTGAACTGCACACCTAAACCTCCATTTTTTTTTTTTTTTTGACAAAAGGTCTTAAGAAAGTCTGGATGATGTCTAGTTATCTCTCCATGCTTTTGTTTTTAACGATATTCCACTCTTTTTCAATGCCAAGTAGTATTCTATTGTATAGATACACCAAAATGTGTCATCCATGCCCAGCAGGATAGCCAGATTGCTTCCAGCTTTTGTCTACAATGAATAAAATTGTGTTCATGTACGATGGCATTTGACATAATCAGTTGGCTATCAGTATCAGTATGGAACCCATAGATTAAAACATATTTTTAAAAGTTTTAATTGAACATACATGATCATCATTTGGGGTCCTGGTTCCCTAGACAAATAGTGTAAGAAATATCTACAGACACAAGCCTACACTGTAAGTTAGGGAATCTACAGAAGCAACTGCAGTGGTATACACCTGAGATCCCAGCCCTCAGAAAGCTGAGGCAGAAGGATGCTGTGAGTTCCAGATTCAAAAAAAAACAAAACAACAACAACAAAAAAGGGCAACAAGAAAATAAGTATCATGACCTGGCAAAGATTTGTTGTATGCGTCTCGGTAACTACTCCCGAATAACCACACAGAGACTTACTATTAGTTAATATAAATGCTTGGCGATACCTCAGGCTTGTCTCCAATTTAAATGAACCCATTTATATTAATCTATGTACTGCCCCCATGAAATCTGTGAACATATTTCCAGTCTGCCTCTGGAATCCTCAGACGCTGCCCTCCTTCTTCCCAGCATTCTCTTAGTCTGGTTCTCATGCTAACCCTATCCTGTCTAACTACAGGCCAGCCAGTTTCCTCATTAAACCTATCACAGTGACATGTATTCTCGCAGTGTAAAGGAATATTCTACAAAACTGCGCATCAGGGCCCTAAGCAGGCACCACATCATGGAAGCCACTCTCCTCAGGTCACCGTACTTAATTTAAGGGGCAAGACTGAGACAAAATCAATGTAGCCCAGGTTGGCCTGTCATTTGCTGTATAGCTCAGGACGACCTCTTGCCTCTCTATCTCATTCTATCTTCACTTTGTTAAGCAAGTTCAGGAGCCTCCCACACCCTCACCTCCAGGACCCACCACTTCCTTATTTTGTCTATCCATCTGTCTATCCACACATCCATCTATCTATTGGTTTTCTGAGACAGGGTTTCTCTGTGTAACAGCCCTGGCTGTCCTGGAACTCGCTCTGTAGATCAGGCTGGCCTTGAACTCACAGAGATCCACCTCCCTCTGCCTCCTGAGTGCTGGGATTAAAAGCCTGTGCCACCAATGCCCTGTCATCCCTTCCTTTATATTAAAAAAAAAAAGTGTTGCTTTTATTTGTGTGTATGCAGACACATAGTAATGCCAGGCCTATGCAGCCCAGAGGACAGCATGCAGGAATTGGCTCCCTCTTCTTCCTCCCTGTGAGACAGGAGGGTCAAACTTAGGTTCTCAGGCTTGGCAGCAACCTCCTTTACCTACTGAGCCCTCTCGATGGCCCCCTTTTCTGTTTCACCCTGGCCTCTGTTCTTTTTCTTATCTCAGTGACAAACATCCTCACAACAGCTTTTACTGCCAGCCAGGGTGGCCTCAGCCCTGCCACACCTGGAATATATCAGTCTGCCCTTCAGTCACCTGACCTGAGGCCAGCGGCCAGATCCACTTCCGGGCTTCCATCAGCCTGATTTCTCCAGTTCCTCATTTAGCACAAGGCTTTAAGTCTTGGAAGGGCTGTGGGATGTTATCGGCTCCTCAGCACGGGGAACTGGTTTTGGGGAATTTTTCCTCTTCATGTGTTTGAATGATCCAGGCCCTTAGAGCTCCAGGGTCCCCTTGGTCCCTGGCATGAAGCAACCCCCCCCCCCCCGCACCCTGTGTCCTTCACAGCTGGCTTCAATCCTCTAATATTGTCTTTAGCATTTTTGCACATACAGGCCCCTGGCTGTTCTGCACAGCTCTATCCTGTGGTGGAGCTCATTTGAATAGAAATTCTAGAAGCTCACTTGAAGCTCCACCTGCTGACTCACCAGACTCTGTCGACCCTCCTGCGGCCCTCCAGGACAGAGCACTGAGCCCTAACCTCCTGCTCATGCCCACACTCTATTGATTGCCCAAAGGGCCAGGTGGGGCCCTCCCCTCCAGGGTTCCCCTGCCAATCTGGCAGCCATGGCTGAGGCCAAGAGCTGGGCAGACATTCCTGTTAGCTCTGGGGCAGCAGGATGGAGGGGGCCACAGCAGACAGGAGGGACAGAGGAGACAGGGCCACAACAGTCAGGAGACACGGGGCCTCACCAGACAGGAAGTAGTTAAGTTCCTTGGCAGCATCAGCTCCAGGCTTGCCTAGCTCTAGGATACCTGTGAAGCAGAAACCCAACGACCACCCAGCTGAGTGGCCCAGGCAGCGGAGGTAGGAGGACCAGAAGCTGAAGGCATCATCGTTGACTTTGTGATGGATGTAAAGCCAGCCTGGGCTACCTGGAACTGTCTCAAGTCCCAAACAAATTCAAGGTTGAGCCTCACAATGCAGGGAGTATTGGGGTCCTCCCTCAGAACTGGGGCTCCCCGCACAGGACATCATCCACTAGAATCCCACTGAGGTTGCTGTATGATCTGTAGCCAGTGGCTGCACCTCTCTGGTTCTCCATACTGTTCTCCATACCTGGCCAGACCATGGCTACTCAGCGGGAGTTGAAATACAGTTGCCCTGGGAGCACAGAGCCTGACCAGACTCTGCTTTGTGCTTTTCTAAAAACTCAGCATCCTTTGGGGGAGGGGGGGAGGGGGAGCAAGGCTCAGCTGCAGAGTACCTGCTAGGCATGTGTGAGTAAAAGGTAGATGGCTGTCATCCTATAGCCCTCCATTGTGGCAGTATTGAGTCATGCCTATGTACAGCTCTAGACCAGCCACCCCCAGGAAGTTTGCCTGAAGTGCCACAGAGCACCAAACAAGAATAGGACCGGGAGGAGAAAGTGTAGGAGGGCAGTAGGGAGCCATAGAGGATGTGTGAGGGAGCCCCATTGAAATCTCCAGGATGCAGGTGGTAGTTAGGACAGACTGTGTGTCCCTGACTGGAGCTGCACTGGTTACAGTGGTTGGCCAGGCTGTTGGCCTAGAGTTCAAAGCCCCTGATCCCTGAGCCTCAAGCCCAGTGATGACACAAAGTACTGTCTGCTTCTTGGTGGTGTAAATTATTTTCCTGAATTCATCCAACATGGGACGTGACACTAGGGCTTTGGAACTTTTTAGCCAACCTCAAGAACAATCCCACCACTTCCTTTGTAACAAAAATAAAAAGACAAGCTGTACAGGCTAGAGGGAGAGTTCAGTGGCAAAGAGCACTGGCTGTTCCTGCAGAGGACCTGGCTCCCAGAACCCACATGGTGCCTCACAGCTCCGGGGGATCCCGGAGCTTTTGACCTCTCTCTGCAGGCTCCAGGCACACAAGTGCACACACACACATACACACACACACACACACACACACACACACACACATATTTCGAGACAGGGTTTCTCTGTGGCTTTGGAGGCTGTCCTGGAACTAGCTATTGTAAACCAGGCTGGACTTGAACTCACAGAGATCCGCCTGCCTCTGCTTCCTGAGTGCTGGGATCAAATGCATGAGTCACCAACCCCCGGCCAAAATAAATACTTTTAAAAGAAAAAACTTTCAAAGTGAACAAGATTTACAGTTATTGAGCTGGACAAGAAAGAAAGAGAGGGGGAGAGAGAAGGAGGGTGGGAAAGAAAAGAAAATGGAAGGAAGAAGGTGGGGTTGTTTTGGAGATGTCCCCAGGTTCCGCTGCTGAAGGTGTGCCTGTAACAAGAGACCCCACAGGTTCCTGGTGATACCCTCCTGATGCCAGCAGAGTCTGCAGATTGTCCCCTATCAGCAATCATGTATGGCCCATCTTATCCAGTGCAGCAGATTGCAGCTGAGAGGAGAAGAGAGGTCAACCCCAGAAAGCAAACAGCCCTTGGCCTCCCTTTGTGTCCCTAGGGGCCTCGCCACATGCTGGGCTTCATGCCCATCCAGCCCACCTCACAGCAGGCTCCAGGGTGGCTGCTGGATCTGGTCCTTTCTCAAACATTTGTTTTGAGACAAGATGCCTGCAGGTGAGTCACGCAGGGCAGCTGAGGAGAGGGCTGAGGCAGGGCTGCAGCTGCACAGGCCTCAGGGTCAGATGAGAATCTGGGGTCACTGAGGAGGGACCAGCACAAGGCACAGTGTTCGGCCAAGGGACCAGGAATCTGCAGGGATTCCCATCATGGACTCTGGGAAGAAACTGACACATAAGACCCTGGGTGACACAGGGCACAGAAGTCATCAGAGTGAGTGACTCTACTGAACTTGAACAGGCTAGAGCTGGGGTGACTGCCAACAGTTTGGCAGTGGAACATTCTGGGACTTGGCAGGGGTTGGGGGGGACCTCAGAAGAGAAGATGCCAAGTTCCTGTGGACTGGACACCATGGTAACTTTCATTTTACATCAGCTTAAATCAAATACACCAGACCTAGGAGCTGGAGAGATGCTTAGCTGTTGAGAGCACTGGCTGCTCCACAGAGTTTGACTCCCAGCACTACATGGTGGCTATGACCACCTGGGCCTCCAGTTGAGGGGGTCCTGACACCCTCTTCTTATCTGTGTGAGTCCTGAATGCACTTGGTGCACAGACAGACATGCAGGCAAAACAGTCATACACATACCATTTTAAAAACAAAATATGCCAGGTATGCCACTATCATCCCAGCATGGGGACATAGAGAGAGGCAAGAAGTCCTTCTGGGACTTGCTGGCTGGCCAGTCTAGGTAAATTGGTGACCTCCAGGTTCAGTGAGAGAGCCTGCCTCAAAAGGAGGAGGCAGAGGGGGGAGAAAGTAGCCCAGTGCCAACTTCTGGGCTTCACACACAGAGAATGAACAAACCAATAACTTAGAAACACAATAGAAAACAATAACAGCTGGGTGGTGGCACATGCCTTTGATCCCAGCACTTGGGAGGCAGAGGCAGGTGGATCTCTGTGAGTTTGAAACCAGCTTGGTCTACAGCCAGGACTACACAGAAAAACACTGTCTCAAAAATAAGAAACCTATAGGAACAAAATAAAATTAAGGCCAGGTTTTGTGTACACAGTCATCTCAGCATTAAAGAAGTTGAGGCAGAAGGATTGCCATGAGTTTCAGGCCAGCCTAGGCTGCAATGAGAGACACTGTCTTTAAAATGAAAAACAGCAAACCACAACAATTACATGAATTCCGATGAAAAAAAGAAAGAAAAGGGATTGTGAGGAGGCCTCTGGTGCAGTGATCAAGCTGCCCAGGGTCTCTCTCTGCCTTTACCAGGGCCTTGTTTGGATCTTGGGATTCATTTTAGTGGAACCGACTCCATCCTCTCCTGTTTTTCTTCAATGTCCCTTACTTGGGACGAACCTAGGTACAGATCCAGCCCCTGAGGGGGATCCTAAGTGGAGCCCCACCTGCACCCCACCTCTCCTCACTGCAACCTGGGCCTCTGGATCCTGCTGACTGTGCGAAGATAACCCAGTTTGTTCTGGCTTGCTGACCCAGGCATCATGACCTCAGTGTGTTTCATGTGCAGAAGATTAAGACCTGATTTTGAGCAGATGAATTTCGCAAGTGTGTGAAAAATGTACCTTTTGGGAGGAGCATATAGATTCTTCAAGGTGTTTTCCAAGGTGCTTGTCAGAGAAGGTGGCTCCTTCTCCCCTCCTTCTCTTCCTCCTCCTAGTTTTTGAGGTGCTGTGGTCCCAATCTAGGCTGTCATCATGTTTGGCCAGTGTGGTACCACTGAAGTATACTGATTCATGTCTGTTGCCAGGATTGCTGTGATCTAGGGAAGGGAAACCACATGCAATGATTCCCACTGTTAATTGCTGTTTAAAGCTGTGCTATGACAAGGGGACTCGGTGTTTGGTGTTTAGCGATATCTACATGCCACACCAGACTGTGGGAGGGAACTTGAGCCTGCTGGCTGCCTGATCAGTCTGTATTTAACTAAAAATGCATGACTAATTTTGAGCTGGGTATGAACCCACTTCTGTCACCTCCTACAGGGGCAGCTTTTCAGGGTTTGGGGACAGCCTAACCTTTACATCAAAACTGACTTTATAAAACATGGTAGTGAAGCTGGGCAGTGGTGGTGCATGCCTTTAATACTAGCAGCAGAGGCAGTCGGATCTCTGTGAGTTCAAAACCAGCCTGGTCTACAAGAGCTAGTTCCAGGACAGCCTCCAAAGCCAGCGAAAGACCCTGTCTCAAAAAACCAAAGTAATAATAATAATGATAATAATAATAACAACAACATGGTAGTGCTGTGGTGGCATGACAGCAGGAAGAATGTGGTAGCACAGTGTGTTGAGTGCTTGCCTATCGCTGGGTTCCAGCCCCACCATAATTAGGGTGCAATGTGCCTTCAATCCTCACCCCGCAGGAGACTGAGGCTGGAGAATCTCTTAGCTTGAGATCAGCCTACTCTACACAGAGAGAACCTGTCTCAACATCAACCAAAGGAGGTCACCCCAGTTGCTTGAGTTTCTGTCTTCAAACAAACTATAAATTTATCATCATATCAAAGCAATGTCATACATGAACTTTACCATTTAGATAAAATTAAGAAGTTTAATAGCAAACACAGGCAATGACTTTATCAGGACAAACGTTTGCATTTCCCCAGACGTACCAAGTGATGTTGTCATTCACTGAAGGACAGCGGCCTTTCTGTCACTTGAAGCAGAAACAGCACTTTTTATAGTCCTTTTCTTCTTTCTCTCTATAGCCCTGACTGGCCTCAAACTCACCTGCCTCTCTCTGCCTCTCAAGTGCTGGGGTTAAATGCGTGAGCCATCACTGCTTTTTTTCTTTCTTTGTTTTTTTTTGGGGGGTCAGGGTCTCCTGTAGCCCCCTCTGGCCTCAAATTCAAGGCAAGCTTTGAACTTCTGATCCTCCTTCCTCAGACTCCTATGTCCTGGGGTGACAGATGGTGTGACCATGTATCCAGTATATGGACTCAAGTTTTGTCCATGAAAACACTCTACCCACTGAGCCCCAGAACCCACTTTTTTGAAATATGTCTTACTATATAGCTCAGGCTGGTCTCAGACTCATGATAATCCTCCCACTCCAGCCTTCCTAGTGCATTTGTGCTACCACACCTGGTATTCTTTGGCTAATTTCCTTTGAATAGCATACAATGTGGTTGTCTTCACGGCAACAGAGGCCCTGCAGGACCTGGCCCAGAAGGAGGTGGTCCTTGTCTGGGGTTCATCCCATCACTGCAGATGGTGATCTTGTAGCTCTGAAGTACCTGGGAAAGCCAACTTTAGTTACATGTTGACAACTGTGTCTCTTTCCTTCCGGTCCTTCTCAACTTCCCCCACATGGATCGGGGATAAGCTCTGGATGTTGGGGTGCAGTACCTTTCCCCACTGAGCCATCTTTTCCACTCTGTTTTGTTTTTAAAGCCTCTTATGGTGTCAGACACCTGGAACTGCACCAACCGGATGTGTTCCTTTCATAGGGGCTTGCCTACCATCCCAGCTGACAGGAGGCAGGTTCTGTGTTATCCATGGCTACATAGTGAGTTCTAGTCTAGCCTGGGCCACATAGTACTCTGTCTCCATAAACAAACAAACAAGACCAGGTGTGGTGGCGGTCAGAGGCAGGTGGATTTCTATGAGTTCCAGGCCAGTCTGGTCTACTCTGTCTGATCTCCTCAAACACCTAAAATAGGAACCTGAGGTCAGCATCTCCCTGGAAAGTACCATCTGATCTCTGCGCCCCATACTGGAGGAAGGATGGGGCACAAACCATGGGACCCTGATATGGGAGGGAACCATCACCCAGGGACCTGGCTGAGCAGGGACCCCTACAGTTAGTTTCTAGTGCTCAAGGCCCCTCTCTCCCCAGGTAGAAACCTGAAATGTCCTAGTCATTTTCCATGTATAGGGCGAGCATAGCCCAGGCTGCGCCTGGCCCCTCCTTTGACACATTCTGCCTCTCCCCGAGGTGAGGGGACCGGCTAGGTGTCCTCCGACCGCCCCCCCCCCACATCTGCACCCAGGCCAGGAGGCGGCGCGCGAGCGCGTGCACACCTCAAGGAAAATGGAACTTTAAAAACTTAAAAAATCTTTTACTGGAGAGCGGTTCTTCCCTGAAGTCCACGCCCGCATCCCGGTTAGCCTCGCCTCGGGAACCTCTCTTAGTCACTCTGCACCTCATACCAGATGCAAATTCCCCGAATCCCTTTTCCTTCCAGATAGGCAGCATCCGGCCTTCACCTGAGTCAAATTCCCTGGAAGAGTTGCTCTTCGGGGACAGTGGGGGGTTGTGCCCCAGCCTCCCCACCCCCCACAGTGAGTGTAGAGATGGATCCCGCCTATGGTATGGCGTGGGGAGGATGTCTCAGCTTCTCCCTCTCCTTGTGTCTCCCCACTTTCCGGATGCCAAACAACACCCCAATGTCCGCAGGCCCTCGGTTTCCAGTTCGTCATAGGGGAAGCAGAATCAGGCAGGACCAGGCGAGACTGGAGGGGTTGGGACTGGACAGTAAACGATGAAGGCTGGCGCTCTGAGGCGAGGCGGTAGAGGAAGATCTGCAGGGCAACCGGGAGCCATGGCAGGTGCAAGAGCAGGGAGGTTCCTGGAGTGATTCAGGTCCCAAGCAGCGTGAGGAAGATGCCATTGGGAAAATGACTCAACTTATCCTGTGGAACCTAACTGAAAGCCGCACGCTTCCCTCCTCGGGGCATGAAACTGAACCCCTCTGAAACTACCATCTTGACACACAGAGACTCCAAGGACGATCTGAAGTGGCAGTAAGTCTGACTGGGATGTACGCACTTGAAGTATGACATACTAAGATACACTTAATTACTGATGAAGCAATACAGGTGTCAAAAAAGAAAAATTAGGTGGAGTGGATGAATAAAGAAAGAATAAATAGCCGGGCGGTGGTGACACACGCCTTTAATCCCAGTACTGGGGAGGCAGAGGCAGGAGGATCTCTGTGAATTCCAGGCCAGCCTGTTCTACAGAGCAACACAGTGAAACCCTGTTTCGAAGAAAAAAAAAAAAAGAAAGAAAAAAGAATAAACATTTATAGTTGACTTCACAATAAGGGAGAGGCTGATGAGTGCAACACAGGAAACCTAGTAGTATTAATTTATTTTCATTTAGTTTTGAGACAGTGTCACTGTTTAGCTTGCTGTCCTGCTTTAGGCTCCTTTGTGCTGGGAAATCATGCCTTGCTACGTCGGTTGCACTTTAGTCTAATTCAATTTCTACTCCCTTTGGTCCTCGGTTTCCCCACCAGGGCGGGGCAAAGAATGCTGTTCTCCCTTTTACTCTGAGCTGGGGTAGCCATTTGATCGGCTAAGTGCCCAGGAAAGGCCAGGCCTCATGCCCGCGTGGGTCACAGACGCCCCCTGGCGGTCTGGCAACGAAAGATCCAATGTGACGCCAGCGGCGCCATCTTTACTCCGGGCAGCGGCCAGCTTGGTAGGGTCATTGTTAAGGGTGGGTAGCTTTATCTTCCGTTTTTATCCATCAATACCCAAAACAAAACTATGACATGATATCTGAGACATAGTTTTCTTTGAAATAGAAGAAAGCTGGCAACATCGGTTGAGAATTTTGGCTTAGTGGAAAGCTAGCTTGTCAGTATACCCCTACCAACATGGCGGCACCGGAGAACGTCACGAGCAGAGCGCCACCGGTAGGTGAGTGCGCAGGCGCGGCGACGTCACTGACACGCGACCGGGCTGGTGCCGGGGGAAGAGGTAGGAGAGGCTGCGGCGCGGGCGGAGCCGGACTGCGGGGCTGGCTGGGCGGGCGCGGTTCGGCCTTGGGGTCCTCCCGCCAGGAAGGCAGATCCGGAGATGGGGTGCCCAGTGGTGGACGCTCCTGGCGCTCAGGCGTGGCAGATCGCGGGGAGCCTGGAGGGCTTCCTGGAGGAGGAGGCATTTTTCGCGACCTTTTTACCTGCCGCGCGGCCTGGCAGTCACCGGGAACGACGCGGGCACTTTTTAAGTGGGATCATTTGGACCCCTGGACTCATTTTGTAGTCTAGGCTACCTCGAGCTTAGTCCTCCTGCCTCAGCTTTACCAAGTGGTGGGATCCCAGGCGTTCGCCCGCGATGCTCGGCCTGGAAACGTCTTTTCTGGTGGTTGTTTTTGTAGGTCCGGAAGCCGAGGTGGTGGTGCGCACTTGATCTGGTTCCGGGTGAGGACCCTTTGCATACGGCCTTCTTTATGCTCCCAACCTGCAGGGAACGATGATTTAAATGATAAATACACAGTAGTCACTCAGCCAAGAGGACTATGTGTTCCAGGCCAGCCAGGGCAAGATAACTGGGCTCTGTCAAGAGAAAAATGCTTCCCTAACAAATGTCTTATAGAGAAAATTCCGGTTGGCATTTTCGATGTGCCCACACCTGCTTGAGGCAGTTCTGCATAGCCCAAGCTAGCCTGGAACTCAACATGGGCCACCACGCCCACCCTGGCATTTACTGGGTTAGAAGGGGTAAGCCTGGCATGGTTCTGCATATCTGTCACCCAGCACTGCTGAGGCAGGAGGAGGGAAATTTCCTGAGGTACAGGACTGAACGATGTCTGAAGACTCAAATACAGTCAGGGTTGGCTACCACTAGAAAAGATTCGGGGACTGCCATGATACCACAGGGTGGAGTTGGGTGCCTAAGTTCCCGCGGTGTCTGGGAGAGTGGCCTTGCTTTCTGAACATGTTCCTTGCAAGCCCAGAGAGCCTTTACTGCTCACCGTTTTCTGCCTGCTCAGTGGGTTTGGGGTCCAGCTGGAGTGTCTTGTGCATGCAGGCGCTCTGGTGCCTGCCCCATGGCGGGATGTGTCTGTCAGAATCCAGTGTCCCTGATGAGGGAACGAAGGCACACAGGAGTGCCTAGGCCACAGGGACAGAGCCATGGAGGGGACCACACTGCTCTGTCCCTGTCTGATGGACTGTCTGAAGTAGGACAGTGCTTAGGAGCCAGGTCTGAGCCCTACATGAACTTGTCCTCATGTCTGTCCCGTCTCGGGCTATCTCTGGCCAGTAGGTCAGGCCCACACTACTGCTACCAAAGGAATGGTTTTGGCCATGTAGCCAGCTCTCAAAAACAGAGTTCACACCCAGCTGTACTCACAGTGGCTATCCTAGCCCTCACTAACCCCATCGGCTGAACAGGGCTTCATGAGCCAGATAGGAGTGTGTCCTAAGCCCTGCCATCCTCTCGATTCACTCACCACTGGGACCTCCAAAGACCTCTAAACATAAAGCCTCATTTCTGCCACACAGCTGTCTGAAGGGGATCCTCTCCTGATAGAAGACATGGCTATGGATGCATAGGGTCAGAAAGGGGGCACTTTATAAGGAGAGAAGGCTTGAAGGTGGTTAATGTCCTGGTGGTCCTGGGCCATACAGTGCTGGTTACTTTTTGATATGGCCTCATTGTGTAGCCAAGCTGACCTTAAATGGCTGACCCCCATGTCTCAGCCTCCCCAAGTGTTTGGGTTACAGGTATACCCCTCCCCGCCTGACAGGAAGAGGGGTGCTCCTGGTACCACAGCAGTATAGCTCCCCCCAAGGCCAGACTCCTCAACTTGTGCATTTTCCTTGGGGGTGACTGACCATCCCCACGGTTAAGGTTCTGGGCCCTTAGGGTTGAGTCAGTCATTGTACAGTGCCTGTCCAAGGCAGCTGTGTACCCTTTCATCTGATGGGATCCGCTGTGATATCTGAGCGAGTACCTTCCCATAGGCAAAGCCTAAAATGGGGTTCCCAGATGGCAGTGGGAGGTGTCTGCAGGGCTGCACTGCAGTGGATGGACACCAGGGGCAGATCAGATACACTCCATACGGCATATGCTACTGTAAAATATCACTCCACAAGGAATGTGAATGAGGTTCGGACACTAAAAATACAACGACGCTTAGGGACAACAGCCAGACAGAGAGGCCACATGGCGTATAATCTGTTAGCAGGAAGTGTCTCCAGGGACAAAGTCAGAGAGGGAATGTAGATCAAGGATCAGAGAGGATTATGTTGTCCTGCCAACCTAGGCTACATAGCAAGACCCTGTCTTTAAAAAACCGTTGTAAGTCATGGGATGGGTGCTGGCCGCGGTCCAACCCCCCTCAACAGTGTCTTCCCTGCAGTCTGCTGAGGGATGCCCAAGAAGTTCCAGGGCGAGAACAGCAAGTCGGCAGCTGCCCGAGCACGGAGGGCTGAAGCCAAGGCGGCAGCTGATGCCAAAAAACAGAAGGAGCTGGAAGATGCTTACTGGAAGGATGAGGACAAACACGTGATGCGAAAGGAGCAGCGCAAGGTGGGTGGTGGCGTCCTGTGGCCAGCTCTAGGTAGCCATGCAGGGATGCAGATGCAGCGGCTAGCTGAAGAGGACCTGACAGAAGTTTACCTTTGAACCCCAGGTGCCAACCCGGTTCAGGGCAGTGCTGACAGGTCAGCCTACTAGGTGGCAACAGAGACCCAGGCCCCCTCAGCAGGTCTACTCAGCTGGGTTGGAAAAATGCCCAGTATCAGCTTCCTTAGCCTTTGGGGATTGTGGACCAAGTCTCCAAGACCCAGGCTGGCCTGGGATGCTGTGCTCCGCCACTCCTCCTGCCTTAGTTTCCTCTGCAGCTCAGGGTACCCCAGGCTCACACCACTATCACCAGATTTTTGTTGTTTCACTCAATATGATGACCACTTGGTACTGGGCTCTTTGAACTTTACGAAACTGTGCCTTCTTTGGGAGTGGGAGCTACGGGCATACAGCTGAGCCCAGGCCTTCTGCCCTCAAATACCTTTGACTGTGAACCCAGAAGGGCTTTCCTATTTGGGGCGGAGGCTCACGGAGTAGTACCCTTGTGAAACACTTTAGCTCTCCTGGTCCAACTGCACAAGGGTGCCCTGGGGGGTTGAGAGGAAGGGATCAACCACCGGCTTGGGTACCATCTTTGGGGCCTCAGGTGGTATCTAGACAGACAAGGCCTTCCATGGTGACCCTGTTGCTGTCATAGGAGGAAAAGGAGAAGCGACGCCTGGAACAGTTGGAACGCAAGAAGGAGACACAGCGCCTGCTGGAGGAGGAGGACTCACGGCTTAAGGGCGGCAAAGCCCCTCGGGTGGCACCCGCCAAGGTCACCCGCGCGCAGATTGAGGACTCCTTGCGCAGAGAGCAGCGAGTGGAGCCAGGTGCGCACAGGGCTGAGGGTGGTGCACCCCTAAGGACTTGGCCCACAGCTGCGTGCTCACATCCGGTCCATGTCCTCAGCAGTGGAGAAGGCCAAGAGCCACCTGGAGCTACCGCTGGAGGAGAACCTGAACCGGCGCATGCAGGAAGAGGGCAGCGTGGAGGCTCGCACTGTAGAGGATGCCATAGCAGTGCTCAGGTGGGCAGGGCCTGGGGCAGGAGGCATGGTTGGGACAGGGCCTGTGCAGGCATGGGCGGGGCCTAGGCCTGGGCTCTGGGCGCTGACTCCAGGCTTCATAGTGTGGCAGAGGATGCAGACCGGCACCCCGAGCGTCGCATGCGCGCAGCCTTCACCGCATTCGAGGAGGTACAGCTGCCAAGGCTGAAGCAGGAGAACCCCAACATGCGGCTGTCGCAGCTGAAGCAGCTGCTGAAGAAGGAGTGGTTGCGCTCCCCCGACAACCCCATGAACCAACGTGCATTGCCCTTTAATGCACCCAAGTGATGAAACCAGGTCCAAGTACAGTTTGTCCAGCTCCAGCTCCTGTGAGTCCAGGCGTCCTCCTCCAGCCAGGCCTGCCTGGGCATCCAGATAGTTCTGATCCTGGAGCTCTTCTGGCTGCATTATCTGTCACTCTCAATAATCCAGAGGGTCCCTGCTCTGAGCGACACCCAGCCCATGTTCCCTATGGAGCCTGGCTGAGCATCCGCCCAATAAAGGTTGTGGAGAGGCTGCCTGAGGCCCATGTCCACGTGTGTGGTGGGGACCACTGGTGAAGGGAGGGGCTGTCTGATGACCATGTCCGAACCACTGCTTCATATCTGCCAGCCCCCAGGACAGTAGCAGGTGATTGGAGAGGTGGCTAAGCCTTGAAGCCACACAGCAGCAGGAGGAGCTGCAGGTTGTACCCACCGGGAGCCTGAGGTGTGAGGCAGGTTTCCCACAGCAGATGCCTCCCAGCTGACAGGCACTAGGGCAGCTGAACCTGACAGGTGCAGGGATTGGCCATGAGGGGGAAGAGTATAGGATTTGAAATCAGAACTGCTTTCTCTAGCTGCATCAAGCTTGTGTAGGCAGTGCAAACTGCATCCAGTGTGTGGAAGGTTGGCCATGTCCCCCTGAAAATGGTTGGATAATAGGTGCACTGGGCAGACATAGTTGTCAGCAGCACTTCCTGAAGTGGTCCTAGGACATTAAGATGGCCCATCATGGGGAAATAAAGATACAAGGACAGGGACAGGTGGGGGAATTTATTAGGTCCTACAACACCCTACATAGACAAGGTTGTCACCTGCCACTTCGTCTTTTCTCAGCCCAGGTTTTTCTTGGATTCTCCCTACACAGCAACTGTGTCACCTCAAG
This sequence comes from Phodopus roborovskii, assembly GCF_943737965.1. Taxonomy (NCBI): domain Eukaryota; kingdom Metazoa; phylum Chordata; class Mammalia; order Rodentia; family Cricetidae; genus Phodopus; species Phodopus roborovskii. The sequence continues at coordinate 1,174,401 of NW_026125665.1, read as the reverse complement.
ACCTATCAGTTTCATGTACCAAGAAGGGTGGAGGTTCCCGAAGGTACCCCCCTTTGATGAAGGAGGTTGGTTCTGATCAAATGTAAATCTCATGAAGTGAGGTTTTCTGTATCCCATCAAGAGAGAAGGACCCATTGATGCAAAGGCCTAGCCTACTTTTAAAGGGAGAGGGAGTTCATAAATGATATAGCTGAAAAATACTCTGGGTCAGAAAGCAGTGTAAAACCTAGTGTAGCAAGATGGGTCAGGGACATGACTGAGTGGCAGGCAGCACTTAGCTGCATGTGTGCGGCCCTGGGCTCCAGCTCCAGAACTGGGCATGGGGGTGCACGCCTGCCACCCCAGCACTCGTGGGAGTTTGGGCCGCGAGTCTAAATGGGTTATGGTAGGGAGTACCAAATAATGACTGACAAGGCCGAAGCAAGGCAGTTCATCAATGGACAACCCCGAGAACAGGGCTGGAGGGTGTGTGGCATCTCTGGAAAAGGCCTGGGTGATCCTTGTGGGAGGCAATAGAAAGGGACCATGAAGGGGTGTGGCAGCGACAAAGCAACTGGCACATGAACACGAGGCAAAGGGGCCCACCATGCTTTTGGCTTCCGGTGTCTCAACTACAAAATTGGTCTGATAGCTCCTCATAAAAAGGTGTTTGCATTAACCTTGGCTGCATCTAAGATCTTACGAAAAGTTACCCTGAGCAGGAGGATTTCTGGGAGTTCAAAGCCAACCTGGGCTATGGAGACCTCTTAAAAAAGGAAAGAGAGAAAAAAGAAAGAAATTCAGGAAGCTAGAAAGTTGGCTCAGTAGGTAAGAGCACGTGTTGCTCTTGCTGAGGACCCGAGTTCAATGCCAGCACCTACATGGCTGCTCACAACTGTAAGTCCAGTGTCAGGGTACCCGACGACCTGAGCTCTCCTAGGGCACCAGATACACACGTAATTCACATACAGATGTACATTCAGACATATGTGTATTCAGACAAAACAATATACACATAAACGTTTAAAACTAAAGTCGTAGTTTGAGACAAGGTCTGATTCACCAAGGTTGACCTTAAACGGATTCTCCCTCCACGTCCCTACTGCTGGGGCTGGGGCCTGATGCACCGCCACACCCTGCTTTCGGAGTCACCGTGGAACTGGGAACGCTAGGGAGGGCGTCGCAGTTAGGACTCTCCTGGTGACAGCGGAAGAAACCAGCAGAGGGGGCAAGGGCGTGGGGTCCACTCCAGAGCAGCGGAGAGCTCGCGCGCGAGATCCCGCACAAAATACCGGAGCCATGTGAGTTGGCCCTCGCCAGTCTGAGGCAGGAGCATTGCTATAAGTTCTAAGCAGGCTGAGCCAAATACAGAGACATTGTGTCAAAATAAAAATGATCCAAACAGCGACAGTCTTTGTTCTGTAGAAAAACCTCATCTTCTGGAATCCCGGCCTGCGCCTGCGCACTAGCAGTGGGGAAATCCCCGGCTCCAGGAGTGGGTGACAAAGGGAAGTTCCGAGTAGTTGCCAAGGAAACTAGCGCGCCGTATCACGCGACGCGCATGCGCGCATAGTATTTGCTCTTCTCACCTGGGCTTTCCGTGTGTGTGTGTGTGTGTGTGTGTGTGTGTGTGTATGTGTTGGGAGGGGACATGCCCTGCGCGCATGCGCCAGCCATTGCGAGTCACTGGGGACTAGGGGAATCCTCCACCGCCCCAGAGCCCACGCGGTCCGGGAAAACCGGCTCGAACCAGACTGGAGCTCCGGGCGAGGGCGGCGGGGGCGGGCTGCCAGCGGGGTCTTCCCCACGTTCCTGCCCTCGTGGTCGTCATGGCAACAACGCGGGGGCTGCCCGGGGAAGCCGGGCGGGTGTGCGCATGTGCCGCGGGAGCAGGGGTTCCCCTCCGCGCGGGGACGCGGCGGAGTCGCCCGAGACAAAGGGATCCGCGCGGTACTGTAGCAGAGCCCGGCATTCTGGTCCCGCGGCCCCGCCAGGCCCAGGAATTGCCGAGCTCGCAGCCCAGCAGTTCGTGGAGGCAGAGAAGTTTGGAGTTCGAGGCCAACGTGGCCTTCTTGAGGCCTTGTCTAAAAATTAAAAATAGGTTGCAAGACACAGAGCCTGCAGCCATAATTTGGCTCTTCATTTCCCGGTCCTCAGCCTCTCCCCACCCCATCCTCTTCCCATGGTGTTCTTACTCCCATCTTTTTCCCTTCCCATCCTCAAACATCTCCCAAAATCCCTCCCTCAGCCTCTCCCCATACCCGGACCTTGAACCCCAGCCCAGAATACAAGAACATGCGAAGCCTTGGTGCCCTCTCCGTAGCTCTGCGCCCCTTAGCCCGGTGCCTGCCCCTGGGGCTGCGCTTTTGGTTCCTCCAGGACCGGGACTCTGGCAGCGCTGAGGGACAGTCTCCTGTCTTGGGCTGCGCGCAGCTGCTTTTAGGGACCACGCTTTCCTTGTGCCTTTGTCATCAACAGAAAGCTCCCTTCCTCTCACCCCTCCTTTGTGGGGCAAGTGTGACCAATGAGGCAATGGGGAAAGTGAACCGCAAGGAGGGTCGGGCCCCAGCGACACCCTGAACACTCATTGCCTTCCGTCCTTGGGACCTCGGTTCACAGCGGAGGAGCAACCCACAGTGTTACTGAAGTTTCAGGGACGTCCTGCAGAAAGCACGAAGGACCGTTTAGGCTGGGTCCAAAGACCCTTCCCAGGCGTCTCTGCACAACCTTCCTTCTTTGAGGCTGGGTCGCCCCAGATGCAGCTCCCGCCTCCCAAGTGGCCTTGGGCTCCTCTTTTCTCCTGGGACAGGAGGATTGATATGCCGGGAATAGAGAGCCTCGGGGACATGAAACCCTTGCGTGGTGGCCAGTACGGACGCCGGTAGGGACCGGTCACCTTGAGGCTGTGGGAGAGGGGTGGGAGCAGTTGTCACTGGACGGAGCTGGCAAAAGATCCAAATGCTATGGTTCCCGAGGCTGGATGGGTTCCGAGGGACGCTGGAGTTGGTCGGGGCAACCTAGGGGGTCTGGGAAAGACAATGGGACCCGGCAGAACTCAGGTTGGTCTTCGGGGAGAGAGGAATGTGTGCGGGACAGGATTGTGACCTGTCAACGGGCCATCAAGGTGTGTCATGAAGCAGGAATTGTAGGAAGTCGCGAACCGCAGCTCGGGGACTCCACTAAGGTTCAGCCCCCCCACACACACACAACAATGGGAGTCTTTGTCCCCATCGCTTCCCGACTTTCTGCAATGGGCACAGCGCACGGGGAGGTGTCCGGCTGAGCCGTGTGCTTGCGGCCCCCGGCGAGCTCTGCGAAGTCCTCCTTTCTGTCTTCTCTGCCCCTTTCTTCCCGCGGCTCCGCGGTGGGAGGAGCGCTCACAGCCCGCGCGCGCGTGTCGTCGGCGCAGCCCCGCCCGTTCGAGGAATCCCCGGCCACCGCGGGAGCGCGGCGCAGCTCACGACATGCTGCGGGGCTGGGGGACCCGCGAGAGGGGAACGGCTATTTTTTAGAACATATGGAAGAAAACGGGAGGAAAAAAAAATACAAAAGCCAAAATAACAACAACGAAACATGATGGAGGCTCTTATAGATCTCCGAGCTCCCAGGAAGAAATCCCCCTGCCTCAGACCGTGGCAGAAGGTGGGTGGGTGGGTGCTCAGGGGTGGGGCTTGGAGGGAGGGGCTACGAGGGTGGATGGGGTGGAGGAACAACATTGAGAGGACAAAGCAAGACACAGATAGCTGCCCACATCTCAAATTTGCGAGCCACCCCAGAGGTGAGCTGGGGAGACTGAGGCTTGGGTCTGGTCAGGATCTCGGAAAAGGTCTCCGGCTTCTCCCCAGCCCAGCCTCTGCGTGCCCGCGCCTTAAGCGCTCCAGACCCCAGGAGACGCATTGTTCTCTCTGGGTAGTTTGACCTTCACGGTCCCGCCACCCCGGCCTCCGCGGTTAGGGGAGCAGGGGGACCCCGGCTGCATGGGTGGCGCCTCTCAGTCAGACACCCGGACGAAGTTTTCTCCGCTGCGACTGGTCACTTAGACCCCACTCCCCTACTAACTGTGATCTTCCAGCCTGGGCCGTGTCACCAGCTGCGGGAGTTCCAGGCGTCCCCCCCCCCGTGACCTCCCCTGCCCCCGGACTCTGTCCCGCGCGGCCTCTCGACCTCAGCTTCTTGCTGCGGGGAGGCGACAGCTGCAGCGCCTGACTGAGGTGAGGGGCAGGGATTTCCTGTCCCTGTCGTAGCCTCAGTTTCCCTCGTCTGCAAACAGTGCTTTAAGCCAACGGCCACCAAGGGTCGCCCCAGTCCTTGGAGTGCCTGGGCGGCGAGAGCGCGCTGGGAGCCGCGGAGGGAACACCTGGCCGTCCCCAGTGAGCCAGGGGCAGGGGTCCCCGTGGCGGCGGCGCGCGCATCTCAGTTCTCACGCCCTTGCGTGGCCGCGGGTTCACTTGGTTTTGCTCTCAGGCTGGGACGCTGGGGCTCCAGCAGCTGAGGCCAAGACTGCTGGTGAGTTACAGACAGAAGAAGGGAGAGCGGGATGACTGGGCAATGAGGTGGGGGTGTTTCTTTACCGGGTTTTCATAAATAGGCCAATGCTCCAGAGACCTGCTGGAACCGCGGAGTGTCCCTTCGTTTTCCTCCCATCACCTGGAGCTGAGACTGCCCCAAAACGAACTCTGAGTCCCTGGAAAAGGGGACTGAGCTCTAGGGTGAGGATGGGTACCCGGAGACTGCCAGTCACCCAGCATGGTAGTCCCCATGGCCCCTTCCTTGGGCATTGGTTCTGTTTGGCGGGGATTCCCCCGGCTGTGGTGGGTGGGAGCCTCGGAGGTGACCTACTAGACACACAGGATTTCCCTCTGGCTTTCTGGGCATCAGCCCCCTGCAGTGGGTAGCTGGGAGGTCCAGAAAGGGCCCGAACTTACCCAAGGTCACTCAGCAAGGCAGCAGGCACAGCAGGCATGAGCCCAGCCTCCCACTGGAGGCCTGTTTGGGTTTTCCCATCCTGCCTTAGTCCCTCCCTGGTTCCTAGGAATTAGGGGGTTAAATTAGGGTCCCCAGAGTTGGCCTTGAAGGAGTTTGGAGGCTGCCTGAAACCTTAGCAGGGAAAAGCCCAGGAGGCAGGTTTCGGGAGGGGGGGGAGGGGGCCAAATGACCTTGGCTGCCCCTTGCCTTCCTCCTAGGAAGAGAGGAGTGACACTTTGAAGTTCACAGCAGCTTAGGGGGAGGAAGCAGGAGGGGGAAGGGGGAGGGGAAAAGGCAGTATGCAGAGCAGAGCTCCAGGCTCAGGTGAAGAGACAGACCTCCAGCATGGGCCTGAGGACACCCAAGGCCTCATTGACAAATGGGAGCATTCATGTTTGGGGAGAAAGTCTCAGAGAATAGCCCTGGCTGGCATTGAATTCAGAGGCTGACCTTTCTCTGCCCACCTCAGTGCTGGAATGAAATGTGGACCACCTTGTTCAGCTTGGGGTTATGTTTTGTTTCTTTGGCTTTTTAAATACAATATCTTATTTGAACACCCAGGCTGCTCTGGAACCTAAGATCTTCCTGCCTCAAATGCTGGGCTCACATTGTGGTGGCCACACTTGGCTAAAGCTACTAATTTTTTTTTTTTTTTCCTTTAAAGCCACTAATTTTAAAGAACTAGGGGTCAATAGATCTTTAGCTGGATGGTGGTGGTTCACGCCTTTAATCCCAGTACTCAGGAGGCAGAGGCAGGAGGATCTCTGTGAGTTTGAGGCCAGCCTGATCTACAGTTCGAGTTCCAGAACAGCCAGGGCTGCACAGAGAAATCCTGTCTGGAAAACAAACAAACAAAACCCAAAAAAACAAAAAGGAATACTGTGATCCTATCCCATCTGGTACCTATGTCTGATCTTTACAGGTGCTGAAAAGAGATACAGTCAGAGCTGTCCCAGCGCTGAGGGACAACTTCAAAGTACTGAAGAACATGGGCGTCAGGTTGGTGGCTTCCAGAACCCCTTGAATCCCAGGGTGAGTTTCCCAGCCCTGGTCACCATTCTGGGTATGAGAGCTGATGACTGCCAGGCTTGCGGTTAGGGCCCTTTCATCCCAGCACTTGGGAGCCAGAATCAGGAGGGTTTTAGATGGGAGGCTAGCTTGGGCCACAGACTGATATTTTGTTTCAAAAACTGCAATAGAAAAGCAAAGGCTGGAGTGTAAGTGGGGAATAGAGCAGCGTGGATCCTATCCACAGTGCACTGGGAAGAGCAGGGTGTGGCACACACCTTTAGTCCCAGCACTTGGGAGACAGAGACAGGCAGATCTCTGTGAGTCTGAAGCCAGCCTGGTCTACAGAGTGAGTTCAAGGGCAGCTAGAGCTACACAGAGAAGAAACCTGTCTCAAAAAACCAAACCAAACAACAAAATTCTGAGAGTTCGTTTCTTTTTATGTGTATGACTGAGTGCATTTATGTCTGTGCATCACATGCAATGCTGCCTTTGGAGGCCAGAAGAGAGCAGTAGCTCCCCTGGAATAAGAGTTGCAGCTGCTTGTGAGATGCCTTGTAGGTATCAGCCCTCTCAGGTTTTTTTGTTTGTTTGTTTGTTTGTTTGTTTTCTGAGAGAGGGTCCTCTGTGTAGCTCTAGCTGTCCTGGAACTCATTCTGTAGACCAGGGTGGCCTTGCACTCACAGAGATCCACCTGCCTCTGCTGGAACTAAACGCATGCATCACCACCACCCCACCCTCAATTAGATATTTTAAAAGGGCCGGACTCCTGTTCATTTGGTAGAGTGCTTACCTGAACTACACCATACCCTGGCTTCTATTCCCAGTACTGAAAAAAATTAATCTTGTGGGAGAAGGAGCCAGGAAGATCTAAAGTTCAAGGTTATCCTTGGCCTCATAGTGAATTTGAGGCCAATCTGGGCTTCATAAGACCCTGTCTTGAAACATGAAAACAAGTGTTTGGCAATGGTGGTGCTCACCTTTGGTCCCAGGAGGCAGAGGCAAGTGGAAGTCTGTCAGTTTGAGATCAGCCTGGTCTTCAGAGTGAATCTCAAGACAGCCACGGCTACATAGTGATATCTTGTCCCTCTGAAATAACAAAACAAAATAAAGGAAGAAACTAAAAAACGAAAGCCCCATGAAAACAACTGCAAAAGGAAAAAGGCCAGGGAAACAGTAACAGTAAAGTAAGAACAGTGGTGGCTGGAGCCAGTGCAGGATTGGACAGCCAGTTCGAAAAGGTTGGTGACTTGCTCAGTGTCACACAGCCTGGAGGGTGGAATTAAGGCAAGTCCAAAGACCCTGCCACTCACCTCCAATCTCCACTCCTGGCTGATATCTAAGGTCAGCCCTGAGCTGTACATGAGATCAATATTAGTCAATCAACAAACACTGCATAGCTCTCGCTATAGGTGTGGTCCTACTTCCAAATAAGGTCACATTATGAAGTTTGGGGGCAGAAATGCAAGTTTGCACAGTGTTTCTGTTGAAACTGGCTAGGCTTTCCAAGTGAAGCTGATGTTCACAGAGCTGTGCCCAGTGTGGGGACAATGGGAGTTCCTGATGACTGCAGGGTAAGGGGCCTTCAACTTCAACAGCCTTGCTTATGACTGGGGCTGGGGGTGGGGGCTGGGCCCTGTCCCTTCCTAGGGGCTACTTCTCTCTCACTTGAGGCCTGGTTTGATGGGGGCCTTCTTCATCCCTGAGAGTACAAGCTCTATATACAGGAGGGGCCCAAGGCACACTGATGGGGGAATCCAAGACCTCTGAGCCCCAGATAACCCAGAATCAGCTCCCCAAGAAGTGTGCACCCCTTCAATGACTCATGTCTCCCCTCCTGCCCCAGGGCCTTTGCACACTTTGCTTCAGTGTAGGCATGACCAACTCTCTCATCTTTGCTGTGTTTTTCATTTTGAGACAGGGCTGTAGCCCAGGATGGCTTTCTATCTATGCAGAGAAGACTGGCTTTAACTTCTGATGCTCCAGTCTGGAGTGTGTATGCCTCCGTGCCTAGCTGGTGTGGAATGGAGAGAGCAGGGAGCATATTGCCAGGCCACCTCTGTGTGAGCCCTGTCTCTGGGTGCCTCTGGGCCTGTCCAGGCTCCCAAAGTCCTGCAGTCACTTCCTCTGGCTGCGGGCTCAACCCTCAGGCTCCAGGGATGCGCCTCCTGTCCAGCAGTCTCCAGAGGATAGTTTTTGCAAGTCTGTTTCCTGTCAAGGGGGTTCCAGTGGTGTCTCAAGTGCCTGTGTCATGCACCTGTGACTCCTCAGGTCCCTCCCCGCCCTGTTGCCACCATCAGCCTAATGGGTCCTCAGGGCCAGCCCAGCTGGTTGCTAGGATACCTCCTTGAGGGGCTGCTTGAAGGCAAGGTGGCCCTAAGAAAAAGAGGATGCAGCTCAGAGGCAGAGATGTCTGCTTAGGCTCTGAATTCCTTTGTTGGACTTGGGTGTGAAAGGCAGTCAGAATGAGAGACCACAGTTGGCCACAGCCACCATGGCAATGCATGGCGAGATAGGGACCCGAGCAGGGCTAGATGGGCATGTGTCCAATCCCTGGGAACAATGGGTAGCTTGGTCAGTCAGCCAGCCAGTGCTCATTAAAGAGGCTGAAATGTACCTTGGCTGGTTGAATGCTTATAGCTTAGTTGATAGAGTGCTTCTGGCTCAGCTGGTAGACTGCTTCCCTAGCATTTATGAAGTCCTGGTTCCATCATTGGCACTACTGCATAAATGGGGCTTGATGGCACATGCCTATCATCCCAGGACCCAAGAGATAAAGACAGGAGGATCTGAAGTTCAAGGTCATTCTCAGCTACACAGTGAGTTTTAGCCTGGCCTTGGATACACAATACCCTTTCTCAAGGGGAAAAAAAAAAAAAAGATTCTTAGGTGCTTCAAGTCAGTGAGGTGGCCTGGGGGCAAGAGGTTCCCAGGCTGGAGGCAACATGGTGCTCCTGGGGCACAGCAGGGTTACAAAGGCCTGCCACTCTGGTGTCTTGTGAAACCCACTTATGTCTGTGTGAATAGTGCAGATGTGGCAGTGACCGCTACACCTGGACTGTCACCATGTCTGGTGGTCCCCATAGGAATTGGCTGATTCTGAGATGTGGGTGGCTCTGCTTGGGGATCAGCGTCAGCGTTGTCACCTGCCGGGCTCTGAGCTGCACTGAGAGAAGGCGAGGGGAAGGGACTGACCTGAGAACCCAAGACTCCAGAACCTCCTAGCTTATTCACAATGGCATGGTTTGGAGGCAGGGGGAAAAGAATAGGGTCATCTCTTGGTCCCTAAGGTGTCTTAGGAGACACCTGTCACTTAGACACCCCAGGGAGAAGGCTGAGGCAGGAGGATTCAAGTGAGTGAACCAGAGATCAGCCTTGGCTACAGAGTGGCACCCTTTCGAAAAACAGAAAATCAAAACGTTGTAGCAGCTGGGTGGCCCAAGCCTGCCCCTGCTGTTGTCCAGGAGTGGAGGGAGAAGGAACGGAACAGGAGTTCTAGGTCATCCCTTTGCTACAAAGCCAGTTAAGACTAACCTGGGCTATCTGGAAAGTTCTAGGGCAGCCTGAACTACATGAGACCTTAATTTAAAACAAAACTTGCACGAGGGAGTCCTGCTCAGGGCTGTCTTGTTGATGGGGAGACAGCAGGTGGAGGGGTCCCCCCAGACTTGATAACTCCAGATCCCCGGAGCTCTTCCTGCCTGAAAGGCTGTTGGGGGTTCAGGACTGGGGAATCCCCGAAGGGAGCGGGATTGTCTGTTCCCAAAGGCGAGGCCCCTAGTGTCCGGGACCCCCTGCAACAGCGGGCAACCCGAGCGCAGCTGTCCATCACCTGGGTTCCCATCCTCGCCTCCGGAGCCCAGGAGGGAGCTTTAAGCGTGGGCGGAGCCTGCGGGGTCACTGGGGGCGGGGCCTGATGCATTCAGCCAATCCAAGGAGCCGCTCATCAGGGGCGGGCGCTGCCCCCCACCTCGGGCGGCCGAGGCGTGGACGCGCTGGCATGCGGGTCCAGGTACCCGCAGTGGCACGCAGGTACTGGCGTGAGGGAGCAGGAGTCTGGTAATCGCAAGTACCTGGATCATGCGGCTGGGGACGTGGCAGAGGATGGTGTAGCCGCGGGGTCAGGGTAAGAGATACAAGAAAGCGGGTGCGTGTGTACCCGGTGAAGGAAGATTGCGAGTGGAGAATGCCAAGTCCACAAAGTCGGTGCCCAAGGGTAGATGTGGCACAGCTAGTGACCTGAGCACGCGCTCGCGGGCCACTCTGAACTGGGATCAGGTTCTCTGAGACCGTGCCTGGCCCAGTAAGCTCCCTGGTGGTCAGTGGGCAAAGGGCAAGCAGAACAAGTCACCCTAAGGAGTCAATGAGCCTGCTGAGGAGAGAGCTGGGGTCCTTCCTCTGCCCCATCCACCCTCTGGTTGCTGGGGAGGCCACCCTGCACAGGTCTAGTGTCCTGGGAGTTTTCATCATGGGCCATTCTCACCGTGGCTCCTGTGAAGGGGTGCGCAGGAGGTGGGTCCCTCCTTGAGACTCTCAGCAAGGAACACCTATTGCTCTGAATTTATTGTATTTTATTTTGAGAAGGTCTCATGTGGCCCAAGCTGGCCTCAAACTCATTATGTAGCCCAAGCTGGCCTTGGAGTTCAGAGCGTCCTGGCTCAGCATCCCCATTTGCTTAGGTGGTGGGCATGTATCACCATACCTGGCATAGTGGCTATATCTGTCATCCCAACACTTGGTGTGTGGCACAAGCTCAAGGCCATCCTGGGCTATAGAGTGAGAGCCAATCTCTAAAGTAAATAAATGAATGAATGAAATCTCAGTGGGGGAGGGGGAGGAAGAAATGGACTGAGCTGATGTTTCAGGCAGCAGTTAATCCCCAGGCTGGTGTCCCCAGCTCACAGCTGGGTAGGACCAGGCTGGTTTCCTCTCACAGCTGTGGGTCCTGCTGTGTAGCACGTCCCTGCCTGGCCTCCCTCAGCTTTATGAACAGGGAAGAGGAGTTCCCTCTGTGCTGGGGCAGCAGACATTCTTCTAACTGGAGGCTCAAAATGCAGAGTGAGTCCCAGACTGGTTGGTCACCCAGGTGGATTCTCTTTGCACACTGTGACCAGGAGGGAGCTGTCTCGGGAATGAACATGGCAGCTGCTGGTCTGCGCTTGGCGTGTGTGTCGGACAGCCAAGTCACAGCCCCAAACTGCCTTTTCACCCATGAAGTGTGGAGAGTGGTATGCAGAAGGCCTTGGACACACAGGCCACCACATCACCTGCTGCCAATTCAGCAGCTTGAGGGGTAGGGTGTTCATGGAGCAGGGTGGGTACAGGGCACACTAGTTTCTGCCAGGCTAGTAGTACTAGGGAGCCATATCAGGCTCTTGAGCAGAAGGTATACACTGACTTGAGCACTTTTCAGACCGTTAGTGTGTTGTGGGTTCTCCAGGGCCTTGGGTTGTTCTGGAATGGCCATGGAGATGTTCACTGTTTTCTGTCTCCACAGGTCTGTTCTGGTGCCCTGCTGCTGAGCCATGCCGGGCCTGCACAGGCCTGCTGCAAGTCCAGCCCAGGGAGGCAGATGGCCATGAGTAACAGCAGCCACAATGGCAGTGTGGGACGACCTCTGGGCAGTGGCCCTGAATTACTGGGCTGGGAGCCTATGGACCCTGAGGCAGGCTGCCCCCTGCAGCCTGCCCAAGGTCCTGGCCTGCAGATGGTGGCCAAGGGCCAGCCTGCTCGGTTGTCACCTGGTAACCCCAGGGGCCATCCCCAGGAGCAGGAGGAGGAGGAAGAGGAGGAAGATTCGTCCAGGCTGGATGCCAGGAAGCCCTCTACTGTCAGCCATCGCCTGGGCCACCGCAGGGCCCTCTTCGAGAAGCGCAAACGCCTCAGTGACTATGCTCTCATCTTTGGCATGTTTGGGATTGTTGTCATGGTGACAGAAACAGAGCTGTCCTGGGGTGTGTACACCAAGGTAGGCACTGCCCCCCCATCTGCTCAGCCTGGGGTTGGGGCCTCAGATGGGCCACCTGAGCAAGGACAAGGGATGGGGGAGGGGTGCTAGTAGGGTGCTGCTGTGTGCCTGGGCCAGATGTTGCCAAGAGCCACAAGGTTGTGAGACACTGGCATGTTCTCTGGTGACTGCCAGGCCCCTTACAAGGTAGCCCAAAAGCTCTAGAGACACCAAGACTTGGAGTGGGGGAAGCCATGGGGACACCCCATTTGGGTAGTGGTTGCCCCAGCGCTCTGCAGTGTCCCCTCTCTGTGTGCAGGGGTCACTGTACTCATTTGCCCTGAAATGCCTCATCAGCCTGTCCACTCTCATCCTGCTTGGCCTTGTCGTCCTCTACCATGCCCGGGAGATCCAGGTTGGTACTCAGAGGTGTGATGGGGTCAGGACTGGGGAGGCCTGTGGGATGGCACCCCACTCTCAATCCCCTCCCCCACATTTTGTACCTGTCTGTTTCCAGGGGCTTGTTTTCTGGGTTTTTTGAGACAGGGTCTCAAGTAGCCCAGGCTGGAAACAACTGATTTTTTTTTTTTTTTTTTTGGTCACTGTTTCTGGGTGCCAGGATGACAACCCGTTTTCCCCTCTAGTCACCCCACCCCCTTGATGCTGGGTGATGCCCGAGAAGCCTTCATTTCCACCTTAAGCGTTCTGACCCAAGGTGGAAGAGTGACAGCTGAGGGAGGCCCCAAAGCCACAGGTGTAGCTGTGCATTGCTGAGAATGTTCCAGAACAGGGAGTCAGGGTGAGAGCTGACAGTGATGAAGTCAGTGGTTGTCACCAAGCTCACACCCTGTCATCCACAGCCACGTCACAGCATAACTCTACCTTCCCTTCCCAGGGTCAGTGCAGCCCAGCAGAGTGTGGGGCTGTTCCCTCAGGATCTCAGGGAGGCTGCCAGTGCACCGCCCTAAGCACTGCATCACCAGACAGGGTCAGGGCAAAGTGGGATTAAAATTGTAAAGGTCCTGTTTGCAGTCCCAGTGGTCAGACCCAGGGTAGATAGCCAGCATTCTTCCACTGAGCCCAGTCTCCCTCCATCCACACTTTTTCCCCCATTTTGTGAGTGTGCACATGTGTTGGTTATTGTTTTTGAGTTTCAGGTCTTGAACTCAGGTCCTCAGGCTTGCCGCGAGTGCCTTTGATTGGTTTTGAGTTAGGACTAGAACTGAGAAACCAACCAAGTGTTGCGCATGGCACATGCCCTATCGTCCTGGCACTTTGGAGACTGAGGCAGGAGGATTGCTGATGGTTCAAGGCCAGCCCCAAATAAAACCCTGTCTCCAAAAGGCAAAACAAACCAGCCAGATGGGGTGTTCTATACCTGTCATCCCAGAATTTGGCAGGTTGATGTATGAGATCAGAACCTCAGAGTCATCATTGGCTGTATAGGAGTTCAGGGCCAGCTACATGAGACCCTTTCTCAAAAATACACAAACAAAAAAATCTTTGTGTAAAAATCTTGAGCTGGGTGAGGCTGAGGCCTAGGCCAGCATTCCCCCTGAGAGGTAGCTCCATGCTCAGGAGACCCACCCAGTGACCCCTTCCTGCAGCTGTTCCTGGTGGACAATGGTGCCGATGACTGGCGCATTGCCATGACGTGGGAGCGAGTGTCCCTGATCTCACTGGAGCTGGCTGTGTGTGCCATCCACCCAGTGCCTGGTCACTACCGCTTCACGTGGACAGCACGGCTGGCCTTCTCCCTGGTGCCGTCGGCGGCTGAGGCAGACCTGGATGTGCTGCTGTCCATCCCCATGTTCCTACGCCTCTACCTGCTGGCTCGGGTCATGCTCTTGCACAGTCGCATCTTCACTGATGCATCGAGCCGTAGCATCGGGGCCCTCAACCGTGTTACCTTCAACACGCGCTTCGTCACCAAGACGCTCATGACCATCTGCCCTGGCACTGTACTGTTGGTCTTCAGCATCTCCTCCTGGATTGTCGCTGCCTGGACAGTGCGCGTGTGTGAGAGGTGACTGACCATGGCCACCTACTTGAACCCAAACCCCAGGTCCCACCTTCCTATCCTCCAACCTTGACCCCTAGTCTCCACTTCCATCCTGTGACCCTGCATCTCTGGCTGGACCTCAGCATCTCTGGCTGAGAGCTGGGTTGTCAGCCTCAATTGTTCCCCTGGAGACCCATCCATCACTCTATCCCTGACCACCTCCAGGCATCCCATGCTGGCCTCTGAAATCAGGCCAGCAGAAGGAGCCTTAGACTCAGAGCTGTCCCTCACCCCTGGTTCCTGCCCTGACACCCCACTCTTGTTTCTGGGGGTCCGGGGTAGGACTCAGGGCTGGGGCCACCAGGGACAGGCTCAAGTTTAATGTTAACTTTCCCTCCCTCTAATCTCTGGCCTTCTGGACCCTAGAGGGAACATGTGAGTCCCACCCTCAGCTGAGCTGCCGCCAGCCCCTCCACCCCACAACGATCCCCATGACTGCAGTCACTGAGCTACCACTATGGTTCCCAACAGCCAAGAGTTTAAGATTATTTGTGAGGGAGGGAAGCTGGCATCCAGGATGGGCCTGGCTGGAGACAAGGGACACCCCAGAGCCCAGGGTCTTTTCAGCTAGGCTCTGAGAACCAGGGGTCCCAGGTCACCCATAGGTCTGGCTGGGGGCGTGGAGTAAGGGAACCTGTAGAGGACACTGAAGTCCTCAGGGGTCATAGGACGCGCCTGGGGTCCCTAGCCTGCCTGACTGGAGACAGGTATGGCTGGGCTTTATCGGCACAGGGGTGCTTTGGTGGCTGTGAGATCCATTTGTTGCACTGTGCCTAGTTGGAAAAGGCCCAGCTTCCCATGCTCACCCCATCTTCCCGCCAGCTCCCTGGGAGTTTGATGCACCTGCTGCTATTCCTGTCCTCTAACCCCACTGATCAGTGACCTCAGGGCTCTCCTCACACCTGTCTGAGCTGGGGGCCCAGAAGAGGGAGCACAAAGCTCATCTTAAATACCAGGCACTGCTGCTTGCTCTGACCCCACAGCCCTGTCCCTACATGTCCCATCTCCACACCTGGGTCACCCTGAAGCATCCCGTGGCAGTGGCTTGAAATAGGGACACGGTCTGTCATCTCAGCACTAGGGAGATGGAAGCCGGAAGATCAGGGGCTCATCCTTCACTGCATAGCAAGCTTGTGAGCCAGCCTGGGCTACATGACACCCAGTCTCAAAAAGGAAAAAAACTAATTATAGAATGATCTCTGGCGGCAGTTGTAGCGTACACCTTTAACCCCAGCACTCAGGAGGCAGAGGCAGGTGAATCTCTGTGAATTTGAAGCCAGACTGTTCTACAGAGCAAGTTCCATGGCAGGCTGCAAAGCTACATGAAGAAGCCCTGTCTTGAAAAGCAAAAACCAGAATGATCTCTGGAGAATTTGGGATTGTGATTAAGTCCCTTACCACCATCCCCAGAGCCACCTTCCTGCCATGCCAGCCCCAGGTTGGGTATCCAATCTCTATAGCTCTAGTAGGTGGGATCTCAGCCGGCCTTTCCAGCAGAGCTCTGCTCTCCAGGGTCTCCCGTCCCACATCCAAGGCTGCAGGCTGGGGACAGCCTGACCCTCAGCACCCCTTCCCCTCTCCTCTCCTACAGCCACCTGCTGGCTTCAGTGTCCCCAGTCCTCTTTAGTCAGGCCTCACTGGCTATGTGGGAAGTCTTCCCTATGCAGCTGTGCATTTGGGTCATCCTCGGTACTGTCGTGGGGTTAGGGAGAGCAGACACGGCAGGGAGAGGCTGGAAGGTCCATGAGGAAGGACGGCAAGGAGCTCCTATCCCAGCTTGTACCAGGGCCTTTATCACTCAGCCCCCACCCCATTCCCTTAGCATCCAGGGACAGACGAGCCCCAAAGTTCTGTTCCCCTTGCTAGATGAAGGTGGTTAGGGCGGTGTGGATGACCAAGCTGTCTATCCCCAACCCCAGGTACCATGACAAGCAGGAAGTGACCAGCAACTTCCTGGGAGCCATGTGGCTCATCTCCATTACCTTTCTGTCCATCGGCTATGGAGACATGGTCCCACACACCTACTGTGGGAAGGGCGTGTGTCTGCTTACCGGCATCATGGTGAGTGATAGCTCCTGGCCACCTGCACCCCAGAGTTAGGGCCCTTGCTCCTTATTTTGCTATGCATGCTGCAAGGTTTTGCTTAGTGAATTCTGAGGCCCCCTCACCATACCTAGAGGCCCTAGCTGCCCCCACATCTGATTTCAGGGAGCCTGCATGGCTCATTGGAACCTCTGCAAGTTTGTCTACAAGGACTTTAGAAGCCCAGGCAGAGAAAGCTTCTACCTTTGGTAGATGTGGGCCACTTGGAATATCAGCTTCATTAATCTGATTTGAGCAAACTTTTTATTTTTGTCTTTGTTTGAGACAGGGTCTCACTGTGTAACACAGAGATCTATCTGACTGTGTGTGCTTCCTGAGTGCTGGAATTAAAGGTATACACCATTGTCACAGGCTAAGCAGCAGTCTTCTGAGCCCCTGACAGTCTGGACCCTCAGGTCCCATTCTTGTTGAAGTACAGTGACCTATTCTTGCACAAAGAGGGTCATGAGATGGGCATGCCAGCACACACCTGCCATCCCAGTTGGCATTTGGGAAGCTGAGACAGGAAGATGGACCTTCCATGCCACTTTGGGTACCTTGCAAGATTCTGTCTCAAAACAAAAATAACTCATGTTCCCCTTTCTCCCCAAAAGCCTTCCTGGCATTGTTGCTAATTTACTGGCCAGGTTCCACCCAGGAGAAAGGAAAAACTAAGCATGGTCTCTGGCCCACCCTCCTGGAGCCCCAAGCAGAAGCCTTCTAACCTGGAGAGGCATGGAGGGAATACAAAACTACATTTTCTAATGAGCCAGCCTCCTTCCAGGAAGTTCTGTGGTTAGCCACAATCCCTTAAATGGACACAGATTTAAAAGCATGACCACCAGGCACAGTGGTGCACACCTTTAACCCCAGCACTCAAGAGGCAGAGGCAGGCAGGTCTCTGAGTTCCAGGCCAGCCTGGTCTACAAGTGAGTTCCAAGACAGCTAGGGCTACACAGAGAAACCCTGCCTCAAAAAACAAACAAAAAGGTATGACTCCTTCCAGAAAATTCTAACTAGCAGCTTGAGTCAAACCCCAGGCCCCGATTTTGACCGTCTTTCTGTGGCCCAGGCAGTCCTCTCGTCTCCTCGTGTGCCACGCACACCGCCTGGCTTCTGCTCCCTCCTCTCTTCTGTCACCCTTCTCTCTCTGGGCACAGGCAGCCACACTTTCGTCTTCCTCATATCCAGCACCCACCATTTTCTCCTTGAATCTGATGCCGCTGTGCCTGGCCTTTTAGTAATTATGACTCATGACTGTATGTTCTTCCATGCATGTGTGGATCTTTTCCCTGTTCTTTGCCCACACACACTTTTCCAGCAAGTTGCTTTGACCTTGTCAGTATGACTTTTCCCCAAAAGAGGCTTCTGGGTCCTTCAAAGACTAACCCTGACCAGGAATGAGAGAGACTCTTCAGGGCGGTTTCTGTACTCTGCCTGCCCTGTCTGGGCTCAGCACCTGCCTCCATCCTGTGCCATTAGTCCCCTGGGGTATTGGCAGTGCCCTGTTTCATTGTGGCAGTGTCCCCTTCCCCTCTTTCTTGTGTCCCCATCCCACTGTGGCAAAGGGGCAGGACCCAGGGAGGGCTTCCTGAAGGAGGGTGTACTTGGCATTGGGACTGACATGTCCTTACCCCACACAGGGAGCAGGCTGCACTGCGTTGGTGGTGGCTGTAGTGGCCAGGAAGTTGGAGCTCACCAAGGCTGAGAAACACGTGCACAACTTCATGATGGACACACAACTCACCAAACGGGTGAGCTCCTCCCTGCAGGCCTCAGCCAGTGGGTGACACACTCCTGTCTCTGTGGGACACCACAGCAGCTATTCCAGAGCTGTTCCAGGCTCAGCATCATGTCCACATGTGTCAAGTGTTCTGTGTTGCAGGAGACATTCAAAAGAGTCACTCCAGAACATAATTCAGGCTCTCTGGCAGCAGGAGGAACAGTTTCTGTGAACTGAACCATGAACCTCTATTCAGAAGATACTTACTGACTGTGCTTGGGGCACAATATGTTTCTCATACCAAAGTCCCTTTGACTTAGCTATATGCTCTCTGAAGGAAACCATCACACCCCCACAGCCTTTAGTCCTTATTGAGTACTGTGTACAGGGCCCTCCTGTGCAAGACCTCCAAATGCGCCTGGATAGTCTTGTGGCCAAAGTCTTGTAATACATAGAAAACCCCTTCAGAACAACTCTATAAAGCATAGAAAACAATCACTCTCCTCTACATGGTTTCTTCAAGGTCTAGGTACTTTCTATAAATGTGAATATACTCTACTGTTACCCCAGTACAGTGGGAAACAATTGTTACATTCTAATGTTTACCCTAGATACACTGACTACTAGATTCCCACTACACAAGTATCTGCAGCTCAGAGGATACAGGGCCACATGTACCAGCTTTGGACCAAGCTGCTAAGTGCACACCATGAACTTTTCAGCGTTTGCACCTTGCCCTCTCCATGCCTCAGGTTCCTCGACTATAAAATGAATGAGGGCCTGGAGCCCAGTTGTCAGAGAGCTTGTCTAGCATGCACAGAGCACTGGATTCCACCCAGCACGACATGAACCAGGCATGGTGGCCCAGGCCTGTCATCCCAGCACTCAGGAGCCAGAAGCAGGTGATTAAGGCCATCCTCAGCTACACAGTGAGTTTCAGGCTAGCCTGGGCTACATGAGACCCTGTAAACCAGTGGTTCTCAATCTTCCTAATGCTGCGACCCTTTAACAGAGTCTCTCATTAGTTATGGTGACCCCTCCCAACCATGCAATTATTTTTGTTGCTACTTCATAGCTATAATTTTGCTACTGAACCATAAAGTAAATATGGGTCATAAAGTCAATATCTGTTTCCCAAAGGGGTTGCGATCTACACAGAGAGAACCACTGCTGTAAAGGGAAGCTACTATATGGGGGTTGCTACATCCCCACTTTCAGTATTGACAGTCTGACACCCATGTGACATTACAGGGACATGCAAACATGCCTCTGGCTCACAGTGTAGGGAACCCCAACAGATGGTTCTTGGATTTCTAGAGTTTTTAGAAATTTGCATAAGGTTTGGGTCATCTGATAACAACCCTAAAGAACTGTTCTCTTCTGCTCCCCAGGTCAGAAACGCAGCTGCAAATGTTCTCAGGGAGACATGGCTTATCTACAAACACAGCAGGCTAGTTAAGAAGCCAGACCAAGGCCGGGTTCGGAAACACCAGCGTAAGTTCCTCCAAGCCATCCATCAGTAAGTGTGGTACCTTCACAGTTCCTTTCCCTGTGCCCCTGGCTCTCAGGCAGCCACTCATGGCTATACCCTAGAGCTGACCCGAAGGAATGTTCCAGAATGTTTGAAAATATCTCAGAAAAGGAAAGGGGGATTTGCTGAGAGGTAGTGTGTCCAAATAGATGAGTCTCTGTGTGAGTCTGTGCGCTGGGGCACTGGCACTCTGACATAGATCGCCCTGTACCTCCATGGCCTTTTCCTGAATGCTACAGCAATTATCAAAGCCAAACAAGGTTTGGATTAGGTGGTGGCACATGCCTTTAATCACAGCACTTGGGAGGTGGAGGCAGGAGGATCTCTGAGAGTTTGAGGCCAGCCTGATCTACACAGTGAGTTCCAGGGAAGCCAGGACTACACAGAGAAACCTTGTCTCAAAAAACCAAAAACAAAGCAAAACAAAAAAAATAGATTAGGGCCAAGAGAGGGGAGGGGTGTGGACTGGATCCGAGGTGGAGGTGAGGGGGGTGGGGGTGGCCATGCCAAGGATGGTGCAAAGCCTAGGCTGAGACAGGGAGGTACGGAGGCCAGCATGGGCAGGGGGTGCACTGAGTAGGAGAGCCCCCACAATGGAAGTAGTGTCTGAGTTCTAGGGAAATCAAATAATAATAAAACCAAGAAATGAAAAGTTCTGGGGAAAAAAAAAAAAAAGAGGGCATATGTGCCTTGGGTTGGGTCTGAATCTTTCCAGTCTATAGAGACTGCATCCCAGCTCTCCATCCACAGGCTCCCTGCCCTGGATGTGTTCTGCCTGTCTGCCACCCTGCCTCTCTTTCCTTTACTTTATGTTTTGCCTGTGATGCTATAATGCTCAGTGGGTGCCAGGGTCAGATCCTGGGCTTAGGAGGCAGTCACACCCTCTGGGGGGTATTTAGCTGCAGAATGTGGTACAGAGAGGATGGAATCTGCCCCAGCAGCCCTTCTGGGGGAACAGCTCCTCATGGGTCAAGGGCACCATGCCTGACCAGCAGTCAAGGGGTCAAGTCCTGATTGTGTGCTGACCCCTGTGGTGCTGCCCTTGGCCATCTCAGCTTCCTTGTCAGGGTGTTTCCTGAACAAGTTGCCCTTGGAGGTGAGGTACCTGACACTTAACCCTCTCAGGCTGCAGAATGAATGATGGGCAGTGCCTGGGGATGCTGGTGGGCAGGCACTCAGCATGTTGCTACATGGGATTAAAATTGCTTTGTGTTTTTTCTTCCTCTTTCTTTTTCTCTGCTTTTCCGGCTCCTGCCAGGGCTCAGAAGTAAGTCTTGGGCTTATTGGAAGACTGGGGGACTCATGATGCCCATGGGGAGGGGCACAACACAGGTGTGTCCTAGTGGGCAGAGACAATGTTCATCCTGAGGGTAAGGTGTGTCCAGGTCCTTGATCTGATCTAGATCAGACTTGCAGATGCATCCCACTCTCAGCCTTGTAACCTGCTGTAGCCTGACATACCCTCACTTCTGTCTCCCCAGGCTGCGGAGTGTGAAGATTGAACAAGGGAAAGTGAATGATCAGGCCAACACGCTGGCCGACCTTGCCAAGGTAAGCATTGGGCAGGACAGGAGGGAGGGGAGAGGAGGGGAACCAGAGGATAGGGTATCCTATCAGAGGAGGATGGGAACCCACAATGTAGCATCAAGTGTTTAAATTCACAATTAACAGTCATAGGATTGTAAACCAGGAACTCCTGGCTCCTCCAGATGCTGAGACAGGAGGATCCCTTGAGACTAGGAGGTCAGAAATAGCCTAGGAAACATAGAGATCCAGTGTTGAACATATAGACAGCTTAGGATTCTAGTCAGGTCTCCATCTCCCAAGCCACAGCCACAGCCCCTCACTGGGGGATTCTAGGCAGGGCTCCACTCCTGAGCCACACCCCTAGTGTAAGCATTGCAGCAGCTCAGATGGGATGGGGATGGATTCTGGCACTCAGGAGCCAAAGAATACTGAGTGTTACAGCTGGGATGGAAAGGTATTCTGGCACACGGGAGCCCAGGAATACCACAGTCACAGTAAATGTAGCAGCTTACAGCCCTGCTCCAGGGAAAGGCTTCCCCTGTTTATCAGCTCTGCTCCAGCAAGGGAGGTCTTCCCCAGCCAAGTTGTTACAGTTCAGCTCTGATCCAGAACTGTAACAATTCTGTTTTTCTAGTGGAGGTGTAACAACTCTGCTTCACTAGGGGAAGGTTTCCCCAGCAAAAGTGTTACAGCTCCTCCATGCTCCATTCAGGGGAAGGAAGGTCTCACCCAAACCTCATCCAAGAGATTTATTGGGAGGGAAGAATCCAGGAGAGTTGCCGTCCTCTGTTAGAGTAGCAGAGGATAGCCAGGCAGGCAGACAGCCACAAGCTGAACAGACACAGGGTTTATGTAGGGTTTCTTAGGGGGTGGTGTTTCTCCAGGAGCTCAGACTGGCTAGATCTCGTTCTCAGTGATTGGTTGGTTTTCTGCACAGGTTTAGAGTCAGATTTGGCTCTGGTTTCAGGGCTAAAGTGTGTTTCCTTCACTGGTCCCTTTTAGCCTTTTGGCTCTAATTGTAGGGCCAGGATGTATTTCTTTCACTGGCTGTGATTCCAGGGACAAAGTGTGTTTCTTTGGCACTGGTTTCAGGGCCAGGATGCATTTTTTTTTTTTGGTTTTGGTTGCAGGGCCAAAGTGTGTTTTTTTTGGCTCTGCTCGGTATTTTTTTTTTTTTGTCTGGCCCTTTTCCCCCACACCCAGCCAGCCCCTCACTGGGGGATTCTAGGCAGATCCACCTCACAGCCCAGTTCTACCCAGTAATATTTTCTGAAGTTATTGAATTCTTTTTGATGTTTTTGAGACAGGATGTCTTGTAGCCCAGTCTGTCCTGGAATTCACTTTGTAGCCAAGGACAACTTAGAACTACCGCTCCTGCCTCAGTTTCTAGAATTCAGGGGTGTTAGTCAAAGGTTACAGGAATCGTTAGACATTATTTATTCCAGTATTAAGAAGGTGCGGTAGGATGATTGCTTTGAATTCAAAGATGGCCTGCAGACTGTATCTCAAAATATACATACAAATAAATAAAAATAAAAAGTCAAGTTCAGTGTACTGGTGCATATCTTTAGTACCAGCACTCAGGAGGCAGAGGCAGGTGGATCTCTATGAGTTTGAGGCCAGCCTGGTCTACAGAGTGAGTCTCAGGACAGCCAAAGAAACACTGTCTTGAAAAAACAAAACTAAATAAAGAAAAAGTCAAACTGGGTCTGGTGATAAACAACTTTAATCCCAGCTCTTGGGAGGCAGAGTTTGGGAGTTCGAGGCCAGTCTGGTCTATATAGCGAATCCAGGTCAGCCATGGTGATGTCCTGTCTCAATAAATAAAAATAAAATAACAGAGAGGGTCCTGAGCCACTTGAAAGCTGGTTGCAGTTATGAGTTTCTCCAAATGTTACACCCTGGTTTATTTAAGAATGGGGACAAGTGAGGTACAGCCTGGGCAATGGGGGAGGCAGCCCTAAGGATAGTGGCTGGGTTAGAGTGGCTTGAGCTCAGTCTTTCTGTGCCTTACTGCCTAGCTGACCATGTTCACAAGACTCCTGGCTATGAGTGTGTCGCCTGTGTCGGGAGCCCCACACCTCTGGCGCCTCCTGCTGGCCAAGGCCATAGTCACATACCGGGCCAGCTCCATTCGCAGAAAGGGTTGCAGTCCTGTGCTATTTTGACCCTCATGGTGGCCCCTGGTGTCCTTAACCACCCATCCTCAGCCATTCCCTGTTCCCTGCCTTTCTCACTCTGTCTATCTCTCCATCTCTGTAGGCACAGAGCATCGCGTATGAAGTGGTGTCCGAGCTGCAGGCCCAGCAGGAGGAGTTGGAAGCACGTCTGGCTTCCCTGGAGAGTCGCCTGGATGCCCTGGGTGCCTCCCTGCAGGCCCTGCCAGGCCTCATTGCCCAAGCCATATGCCCTCTGCCACCTCCCTGGCCAGGGCCTGGCCACCCAGCCCTAGCCACCCAGAGCCTGCCAGGCCACTGGCTGCCCACTGTGGGGTCGGACTTCGGGTGACTGCCTGCTGGTCACCAGACTGCTAAATCTTGGCCATCATGTGGCCTCAGCTAGTTCCTCATCGTTCTGGAGCTCTGGATTTGCAAGCCTGGGAGGAGTTGAGCCAAGAGAACTGGCATTCATTCCCCTGAGACTGGACCATGGGATCTTGCTGGGCCCTTAGCTGTCCTAAGCCCCAGGAGGGCAAGGAGTTACAGCGGGGGAAGAGGGAGGGGCTTGCCATTTCTTAGTAAATCAGGAGACACCAACCACCTTCTGTTTACATAGCAGGGGGGGGACCCCGAGCTTCTCCCCAGAGGAGGTGGATGCCCCAACTGAGGGCTCCTGAATGGTGGGGTCACTGCACAGACATTGAGTGCCTGCTGTATACAATGACTTCAGGATCTATCTGACTGGAATAAGACACAAGCTCAGAGGTGAGACCACTGGCCTTCAGCCACGAAGCAAGAGTGGATAGATTCCACTAAGGTCAAAGTGAGGGCATCTGGGAGGGTCAGACTTGGAGGTAGTGGGAGACCAGGGTCATAGGCTAGCAGAATGGCCAGGTCCTTCAGGCCTTGGGTTCCTTCCTTGCTTTGGTCAGTTGGGGAAGTGCACTGGGTCCCTGATGGGGATAGGTGGCCAGTCAGGACCAGCTGTGCAGCCTCTAATAAGGCTTCAGCCACTTGATCTTGGGAGACAGTGGACCTGTGGCTGGCTTCCTGGACTCCACAACAAGAAGCAGGTGGGAAGGAGCTCAGAGGTTGGACTGAGCCCCACTTCCCTGCTGCCTCTGCCAGGGACAGGCAGGCCCAGAGGTAGTGCTCAATAAACACTTCCTTCAGAGACTGCCATGAGGGCCTGGGGAACATGGCCTCCTACTGTCCTCTGTGAGCTGTGTTAACTCCCATCAACAGAACCTGAAGAGATAAACAAGACAGGAGGCAGTCTTCAATACTAACTCTTGGGGCCAAAAGCAGGTGGATTGCTGTGCATTCCCTAGCTACAGTGAGACAAGGCTGGAGGTGATCTGGGACTCCTTTGTGGTGACATTTGGGGGTGGAGGCCAACAGAGTCCCTCAGACTCAGCAAGTACAAAGGTTCAGGGCAGGATCTGAGGTGTGAGGAAGTGACGTGGGGTGGAGCAGAATGAGTATGAAATGAAGCTGTAGAGCCCTAGGTCTCCTTGGCAGTGTAACTGTGCATGCTGGGACACAAAGTCCCAGCACCTGCCCAGGGCCACGCAGCTGGGTGCCCTGCTCAGCTTTGCGCTGCAGCTGCCCTGATACGGGCACCGCAGTGTGTGTGTGTGTGTGTGTGTGTGTGTGTGTGTGTGTGTAGCAGCACACAGCGCCTCTGCAGGTGCAAGCGTTCATGGTGGTGGCCGAGCACTGGCTGGAGGGGTGCAGCACAGCCAGCGACTTCACTGCAACCAGACCTACCTTCGAGGACAGCAGGTGCTCTTCCAGGGGAGCTCGCAGAAGCAGGGACGCCCTATGCAGTAGACACTCAAGAAGCTGAGACAGGAGGACTATCAGGAGTTACATGTCCAGACCCTGTCTGAACACATGGGAAACAAGAGTTAGGTGTGGTTGCACACGTCTGTCATCACAGCACTGGGGAGCCTGAGGCAGGCAGATAGTTCATAGTTCTTTGAGTTTACCCTGGGCTACAATAGACTGTCAAAAAAAAAAAAAAAAAAAAAAAAATGGAAGAGCTCCCAGTGATTTCCCATAGGGACAGCCATCCATCCTGGGTGAAGTCCTCATACTTGGATTGTGTCCCCATTTCAGGCCTGTGACAACCTGGACATAGAGCTCACACAGTGGGACACCCCCAATTAAAGTGTGGGGATTCTGGCCCCCATGCAGAGGCTGCAGAACCCCTGGGGTGGGCTAGGAAGCCTCCAGGTGTGTGAGTCCCAATTCTCAAAGAAGCCTCTTATCTCCATGCACCCAGAACCCTGCCTCGTTTTGCCTTGCAGTGTCTTTCCCTGATGGTGTTTGTGGGTAGGCTTGAGATGTCTCCCTGCTCATCACCCTTCCACCTCAGTCAACCTGGAGTACAACTAGAGAGTTCCCAGCCCAGCATCAGCGCCAGCCGTGTGTGCAAGGCAGGTGTCGCCTCTCTGAGCTCCGGGCCCCTCGATCACACAGCTGAGCCAAACCTCAGTGTGCCCGACCGTGAAGTGAGTGGTACAGAAGCAGAAGCTACTTCGTCAGCACTGGGCAGGTAGACCTGTGGGAACCAAGGGAAATTCTGAAGCCGCCCAGACTTTCTCTGAGAGGTGGTGGCAGTTGACTTACTATGCGACCTCGGACGAAGGCCGGGTCCTCCCTGGGCCTCTGCAGGCTTATCTGTGTGGTGCCCTCGCTCTGGTGCAGTGGATGTACACTGTCCCCACTCTGCCCTCCCGGTCCTCTAGCTCGACCTCCTTTTTCACGGGCTGCTCGTGCCCTTCAGCGCTGAATCCCACGCTGGAGATGCTGCTGACCCTGCAGCAGCTTCAAGATCCCTGTGTCCACCCACACAGCCGCAGTGCATCCGTCGGTCACCAGGGGGCGCACGTGTCCCACAAACTCTGGGCAAGATCCCCTGGAGGAGCAACTCTCCCTGCCGCCCTTAGGAGGAAACTGAGGCACCGAGGAGGGTCACACTGTCCCCTGCACGATACAGCCCTGAACTCGAAATGTCAGAGCGTCTCCTGGGTTCGAGCAGGGTATGCACGGCGATCCGCGTACCGCATTCTGTGGCCGGGACTGACCTCTCCCAGGCTCCGCGGAAGTGGAAATAGTGGTCCTGTGCCGGATCTCCTTGCTGACCTGGTGTACCCAACTGGAGAAAGAAGACCCCCACCAACCCACACCGCCGGGAATGCACCTGAAGTCTGCAGGTGTCAGTCCTGGGTCACAGGGTGAGATCCTGTCTCAACACCCACAAACAGCCAGGCGTTGCGGCAAACGCCTGTCAAGCCAGCTTTGGAAGAATGGGGCCGAGGACCGGAAGTTCAAAGTCATCCTCAAGTTCAGAGAATTGGAGGCCAGCCTGGACTATGCGAGGCCCGGCCTCAAAAGGACATAAAGCTTTCGTCGAGTTCAAAAGCCAGATTTGAGCTTTTATCCCAGCACTAGGGAGGCAGAGGCAGCCTCACCTTCATGAGTTCGAGGCCAGCCTGGTCTGCACAAATGAGTTCCAAACCCAAGGCTACACAGAGAAATTCTGTCTCAAAACAACCAAAATAAATAAAAGCAACCAGGTTTCATGACTAGTGCTGTCATCCAGTCAGTCACTCAGGAGGCTGACACAGGACTGTCTGAAGTTCCCGGCAAGCCTGGGCTACATGAGGAAAAAAAGGAAATGGCAGTTGCCATGCTGTGTGCCTCAGACCCAGTCCCCCATTTCTGGGCCTCAGTTTCCCTTCTTGACTCTGGACCTGCGGGACTCTCAGCAGGGGCCCTTCACTGCAACACCGCCCACTGAGGCTCAGTGTGAGGCCCAGCCTGAAGGCGCCACGCCCCTCCGTGCTATTGATGAAAAATTTCCGGTAGGTGAGGCTTTCTCTAAGGCCACGCCTCCTCAATGCCCAAGGGGCGGGTTTATCAATCCACGCCCCTCAACGCTATTGGCGTAATCCCTCCAGGGGGCGTGGTTTCTCAGACCATGGCCCTCGAGAAGCCTTTGGCCTAGTTCGGCTAAACCAGACGTTTCAGGCTCCGCCTCCTCACCACGCTATTGGTGGGTTTCTCTTCCTGGAGGCGTGGCTTTCTCCTCAGACTATTCCTTCGTCGCCCTATTGGCCCAGCTTCTCCTAAGGGGCGCAACTTTCTCTCTCAGGCACCGCCCCTAGTGGACCATCTTCCGGTAGGCGGCCTTCTCCTCAGGCCCCGCCCCCGCCCCGCCTTATAAGAGCGACGCAGCCGCCGATCCAAAGCAGTGCTCGAGTCCTTCGGTCCTGCGTGTTCGCGGGTGTAGTTCGAACCTGCCGCGCTCTCAGCCCCTCGGTGTCCCGTGTCGCTGGTTCGAGCCCCGGGTCGACCTGCTTTTGGGTTCGCGCCCGTCAGCGCGATGTTGTTCGACAAGGTGAAGGCCTTCGTGGTACAGCTGGACGGGGAGCGCGCGGGCACCGAGCCCGTGTTCCACGGAGGCCAAGCCGTGGCGGGCCGGGTACTGCTGGAGCTGGCGGGCGCGGCGCGCGTGAGCGCGCTCAGGATGCGCGCTCGGGGCCGCGCGCGCGCACACTGGACGGAGTCCCGCAGCGCGGGCTCCAGCACCGCGTACACTCAGAGTTACAGCGAGCGCGTGGAAGTCGTGAACCACCGCGACACGCTGCTCGCACCAGGTACGGCCTGGGGACCCCTCGGGACGCTCCGAGCAGACGATCCCCAGGCCCGCCTCCATTATGTCCTGTGTCTTGCTCCTAGACTCGGGGGACATCTCCATGCTGCCCGCCGGACGTCACGAATTTCCCTTCAGCTTCCAGCTGCCAATGTAAGTCCCTCTATCGCCCACCGGCTGGGCATCTGTGGGCCCCAACCCTAACTCCTCGGAACACCCCACTTGCATACCTCTGTCTCCTACCCTGATCCCCCACTCTTGCCATCCAGCTCCCTGGTGACATCCTTCGAGGGCAAACACGGCAGCGTTCGCTATTCCGTCAAAGCCACCCTGCACCGGCCCTGGGTCCCTGCACGCCATGCCCAGAAGGTGTTCACTGTCATTGAACCCGTGGACATAAATATACCTGCCCTGCTGGTATGTGACTACCCTGTGGGGGGGCAGGGTGGGGTCCAGCCTGGCTGCTCGATGTGGTCTCTGAAATAGAGGAGCCAGAAGTTAGTGGTATGAAACCTACTAGAACTAGGTGCGAATCCGAGGGCACCCACCTGCTGTGCAGCTCTGGCTAAGTGTCTTGCCCTCCCTCATCCTCTGATGCCCTTTTTGGGAAATACAGCGCAATAGGGCTTGCGAATTTTTTGTTTAATTGGTTTTGAGATTTGTTTGTTTCTTGTTCTTTTTCTTTTTTTAATTTTACAAAGGTCTCTAATGTGTGTAACCCTGGCTGGTCTCTGGCTTCACCCAACAGAGATCTGCCTCCTGGGATCAAAGGTGTAAGCCACCACACCTATTCTTGCTTTTAATTTTTTATTCAACTTTTGGTTTCTTGAGATAGGGTCACATTTTGTAGGGATGGCTGGCCTAGAACAGGCACTAAGTCTCCCTGCCTCAACTACTTCTTGTGACTAGGGTCCCTCCATAGAAACTCCAAGTGCTCAGGTACCCAAAGTATCTTAGTGTCCCCACAGGAACCCCAGGCTGGAGCCCGAGAGAAGGTGGCGAGATCCTGGTACTGCACCCATGGCCCCGTGTCCCTCTCAGCCAAGATTGACCGCAAGGGCTACACTCCAGGTAACAGGTGGGGTCCGATGTGGCTGGGGTGGGAAGAGTTGGCAATGGGGAAACTCAGGCAAACTGCCCTGTGCTGCAGGCGAGGTCATCCCTATCTTTGCGGA
Source organism: Phodopus roborovskii (assembly GCF_943737965.1). NCBI lineage: Eukaryota > Metazoa > Chordata > Mammalia > Rodentia > Cricetidae > Phodopus > Phodopus roborovskii. The sequence goes on along the minus strand of NW_026125665.1, from coordinate 1,145,580 downwards.
GATTGACAATGGCTCCACACGAGCTGTACAGCCCCGGGCCGCCCTGGTACAGACACAAACCTTCATGGCCCGAGGTGCCTGCAAGCAGAAGCGCACTGTGGTGGCCAGTGTGGACGGGGAACCCGTGGGCCCTGGTCGCCGTGCGCTGTGGCCCGGTCGTATGCTTCGCATCCCCGCAGTGGGCCCATCCATCCTGCACTGCCGCGTGCTCAGTGTGGACTATTCGCTCAAGGTACCCATCACACTCTTCTACACCTTATTGTTCAGGCCAGGGTGGAGGGCACAGATGGGCCACAGTCCACATGGCAGCTGCTCCCTCAGGTCTGTGTGGACATCCCAGGCTCTTCCAAGCTGCTGCTGGAGCTGCCGCTGGTCATTGGCACAGTCCCCCTGCATCCCCTGGGCAACCGCTCGGCCAGTGTGGGCCAGTTCCTGCAGAGCTGGGGCCTGTGCACAGGGATGGAACCACCAGAGGGTGAGCTCGGTCAGCCCCCAAGGATGCGGGTGGGCGGAGCCACAGCCCTGGCCCCACCCCTCCAGACCAGGAATCTCAGGGGTCTGATCCCAGCACCCATCAACTCTGCACACCGAGGACTGAGGGGGCAATTCAAGGCTAGTCTCTACTAAATAATTAAGACGACAGCTAGGGTACTTGTAGGACCCAGCCTCTAAAACCAAGACACAGCTAACTGAGGCACGTGTGGGAGGACTTGTCACCAAGAGCTCGAGGGCAACCAAAACCATGAGTCCAAGATCCCAACTGAGGCAGGAGGGAAGCCTGGGCAACAGTGAAAGTCAGTCACAATCGCAGCATAGCCATGGGTCCCCCAGAAGCCCAGCACCAGGGCCTGACGTGCCAGTGCCACCTTGTCTCTTCCTTCTAGCCCCTCCTGAGTACTCAGAGGTGGTGAGGGAAAGCCAGCTGCCAGCTGCCTCACAGGGGCCCTTCCCCCTCCTGAACCACCCGAGTGTGACCCTGGAAGGACCCTACTTTGCCTGTCTCCAGGAGTTCCGCTACCGACCGCCTCCGCTATACGCTGAGGTACTACTGCCTGTGCCCTCTCTGGCTTTCAGGGGTGTTTGGTGGGCCATAAAGCTATCAGTGAGCAGGTGTGGGCCAATCCCAGCCCTGATCCAGGCCAGCCTGGGCTACATAGCAGGACCTGGTCTCAAACAGAAAACGAACTATTCATACATCGAGGCCTCACACCCTCCTGGTAACCCCTGACTGCCTCTTCCCTGAGATGACATAGGATTTGGGGTTGGTAGGGTGGACAGTGTGGTTCACTGGGACTTTGTCTGTCAGGAGGACCCTCATCCACCCTCAGAAGCTGGGAGGCCACGCTGCATGACCTGCTGATGTCTGAGTCCACACCTTGGTACCAGGCTCACATTTCTCTGGCCACTGCAGTCCAGATGTCTGCTTTGGAGATACAGTCTCGGGGAAGGCCGAATGTCTTCCAACACCTTGTAGGACTGAGGAGCAGGACATGACTTCTGTGGACTAGTGTCTTCCTGTGGCCTCCAGTTCTCTGCATTTGACCAGTGCTAGACTCCCCTAGAGGATTATAGTCTGGGAGACAGGAATCCAGGGCGAACCAGAACCAGGGGAGGCAGAAAGCGTCCAGAGGGCATTTCAGCTGAGGCGTTGGCATTTGAACAGGAGCTCAGCAGGCAGATGAGCACAGAGGAAACAATTAGGGCTCAGACTGCCCACCACCTCCATCTTAGGGTTGGGAGCCCATGTGTGCAGGCATGAGGTGAGCAGGACAGAGGGCCCAGGGACACACATGTAAGGGGAAAGCTATGAGGCTGTATGGGACCTGAGGGTCCAGAGGTTCTAGCTTTTGAGGACTGGGGGCTCAGGTGGCCCAGAGCTGTGTGTGAGATTTACCACAAGAAGCTCAAGGCCTGCTCGGGGTAGGGATCCAGACAAGGACACAGTAGCCTGGCAGGACACCAAAGGGAAGACAGGCAGCTGGGGGTAGCTTGACAAGTCCCCTCCCGCACTTCACAACCCTGCCAGGGACTTGCCATTCCGATGTCTGAAGAGTCTGTCATCTTTGTACATTAAAAATGGATAAATAAAAATGGGAGACTGAGCCGCCTCCTCATTCCTCTGGGGTCCTGGGAGCTAGTGCAGCTCTGACCCTGTCTGGGGACTGTGACTCGCCACTCCTAACACACCCTCCCACCTCTGGTAGACAGTTTTGTCTGTTTGGCTTTTTAAAAGATGCATTGGTTGTTTTATATGTATCGGTGCTCACTGAGGCAGAAAGGGGGCCTTGGGCCCCGAAGCCGGAGCTGCAGTTGAGCCCTTTTGGGTGCTCTGTGATGGTGCCCTTAACCTCTGACCTCTTGCCATCTGCTGTGCTTACATTTCTAAGGTTTTCAGAGTGTAATTTTCTGGCCCTGGGTGTGATGTCTGTACATGATGTCCCCACACAGCCTGTGAATACAGACCATTCAAAACAACTGAGCACTCACTCAGTAGGTTGAGGCAGGAGGCTACCTAGTGAGACTAGCAGTAATAACACTGATAATTGATTCCATTAATTATTATTTAACCCCATCACTGGGGAGCACAGGGAGGTGGGTCTCTGGGAGTTCCGGGCCCCTTGAGGTGGGATCCTGGGGGCATGGTGAGGAAGCAGTCTTCACCAGATCCTGGACTCAAGCCTGGGGCGAGGAGGGGGTCTCCATTGTGTTTGGGATGAGATCCTGCTTCAGCTTTGCTCCTGAGATGGGACACAGGGACAGTTCCAGGGCGGCTCCTTGGGCCCAGCCAGCTGACAGGGTCACCTGAGCAGGCAGTTGCTGGACCCAATCTTTACAGAAGGGTTTTCAGGGTGAGCTGAGACCTGAGCAGGGAGGAGCTGACTCCAAGGTCCCAGGACAGAGGGGCGGGGCTGCACTGCTTCAGGCCCCTTCCTCCTCCCCCTCTGCCAGGACCATGACTGCTTTCACATCTCAGGACCTAACCCTGTGACCACAGGACTCTGGGGTCACCTCCCTGCACCTGCTCCCTGGATTCCCTTGAATCTGACTGATTAGGGCTCAGTGTCAAACTCTAGGCTCTCCTTTCTCTCTCCGGGCCCTGGGTGACAGGCACGCAGGGCGCAGACACTTGTTCTGCTTGTTGGCAGCTGGCCCAGCCGGGCGGCGGTTCAGGAATCTACCCACGGTCGCAGCAGCCCTCGCCATCTCCCTGCATCTCCCAGGGCACATTCTGTCCGGAGCAGGGAGCCCTGGGGTGCTGGGGAGGGGGCTGTTGCCATGCTGGGCTCCAGTTACAGGACACCCTGTCCCCACTTCCCGCCAGCGCAGCCTCCAGGGTCCCCTCCCAGCTCTAGCTCCATCTTCCCCAGGAGGCAGAGTGGCCCCAGCCCCAGGACCTTTGCATCTGCTCCGCCACAGCTGCTCCAGCTCCTCGGCCTCCAGATCCCGTTTGTTTTTATTTTTGTTTGCTTTTGGGTCAGTTTCATGTAGCTCAGGCTGGCCTTGGATTCCTGATCCCCCTGCCTCCACCTGTCTTGACAGGTGGGCATGGTTTATGTGTTCCTGGATGCCACACCAGGGCTCTTCCCACTGAGTCCTAGCCCTGGTCCCTCTGCCTTGTTTGTGATGTTGAGGAAAGTCTCCCAAAAAAGCCGAGGAGGAAGCGGTGACTAGCCTGGGGTGGGTGGTGCCAGCCGTGGTCAGTGGGGGAGAGGAAGATAACTCTGGGAAGGAGAGGGACCTAAAGAGAGCAATCCTCCTCTAAAGAAACGGTCCAGGGATCCCAAAGGCCAGGTGGGCAGGAGGGAACCCCAAGCCTAGTCCACAAAGCCCTGTGGGGGTCCGCCCCACTTCCCGGCCCACATGACCACGGTAGGCAGAGCCATGGGATTGACAGGGCCAATTAGATTGGGGGCCTAGCAGAGGCAATTAGGGTGTCCAAGCCCATTTTCCCCAGTGACTAAGGCAGTAGGGCCAAGTCTCCAAAGCCTAGAAGGGGACAGAGAACCTGACACACAAAGCCAAAGTGGAGCCATGGGAAGAACTGTGTCTGGAGGGTCCTACAGTGAGGAGAGGACACTGGAGTTGGGGTTTGGATGGGTGAAGAGGAGTTTGCCAAGAAAGGGTGTTCCAGCCACAGGGAACAGCAGTCAAAGATGCTGGGGACAGCCATGGGTAGTGAACAGAATTGGGACTGAGGACAGCTGGCCCTGGGCGCCCCCAGGGATGGAGCTGGAGGGCCAGAAGAGCTGGTGTTTTCTCGTCTTTGGCCCAGGTCCTCCCTTGAACAAGCTAAAGGGCCACTGTGGTCAGGGCTATATCAGGTGGGAGTGGGGGATGGGATCGGGGTTCCTGCAGGGTACTGGACCTGCCTGAGGAATGCCAGAGTTCCCTCCCAAGCACAAGCTTTTCCCTGTGTGGAGTCAGGGACAGGGCACAGGGGCTGCTCAGAAGGCTGGTCCAGGGGACCCTGCCCAGCCCTAAACATAGACCCCAGATCCAGTTCGGCCATATCCATTTCCAGGGCCTTCCATGTTTGTTTGTTTGTTTGTTTGTTTGTTTGTTTCAAGACAGGGTTTCTGTGTATAGCTTTGGAGCCTGTCCTGGAACTTGTTCTGTAGACATCTGCCTTTGCCTCAAGTGTGGGTCACCACCACCTGTCAGATGCCTCATTCTTGCTGGCAAACTTCTACTGACCCTTCAAAACTTCATGTGTACCTTTCTCTACTATACTGGGCTTGGCTTCCTCCCAGCCGCTCCTCAGCCCCACCTCTGTCCAGCCTGGCTCAGGGTGTCTTGTGTGGGTTGTTGTCTCTCCATCCTTGCTAAGGTCGAGGCCTGTCAGGGGATCACAGAGAAAGGACAGTAGGGCCACATTTCTCAAAGGTGCCCACTTAGCTGGGACCTGTAGACATGATTAGCTGTTGCATATGCTGAGGCGGTAGGCTTGCCTGGAGCTCACAGTTACTCTTCTGCTCCAGCCTGCAGAGAACTGGCTTTTGGGATCAATGTGTCTGAATTAAGTGCTTGCCTTCACCACCACCACAGGAGGAGGGGGGCTGGTGCTGGCCTGGCAGAAGCCTCATCCCACCCGGAACCTGTAGCAGCCGCCCCTGTGGGGACAATGTTTACCAGGTATCAAGTGACAGCAACAACTGAGACTCTTACAGAGACTGGGTCACAGGAGTGTGCCCGAGTCAGGCAGTGCCTGCAGATACCTGTGCTGATGGTGAAACTCAGTCTGCTGCTGGCATGGCACAGCAGGGTTGGCTGCCAGATGCCCAAGTCCAGGTGGAGAGGACATGTTTCAGGTAGCCGATGGTGCCTTGTCTGGGTCCAACCTTGTCTGTTGTCTGGCTGTGCCACTGTGGGCCTCTTTGGGCCTCAGCTTTCTCCCTGGAACATAAATGTGAGCCGAGGCTACCCCACAAAATGCTGGTTTCCCACTGGCTCCATCTCATACTAACAAGAGACTTCTGTTCTTTCCTGTTTGAGACAGGGTTTCACTGTGTAACTGAGGCTGGCCTGAAACTCCCAATCCCCCTGCCTCAGCCTTGTTGGATCAAGGTGTGAGTTTGCAGACAGTGTGCAGGCAGAGATGGCCTGGCTGGTGGCATTGCGGCCTCTAAACCCCAGAACAAGCTCTGAGGGCTTCCCATCAACAGCTCAGCAGCCAAGCCTGGTGACTTGAGTTAGATTCCATGGCAGAAGGAAATGGAATCAATCTCACAATCTGTCCTATGACTCGCACATGAGCAGCAAGATGTGTACAGTCCCCACCCCTGAAGAAAATAAATAAATATAATAGATAATCAAATGATTTTACAAACATTCAGAAGCTATATAAAGTTGACCACTTAGTCAAGTCCTGTCAAAGGCCCGACACATGCAAAGGTCTGGGAGTTGTAGAGGCCCGGATGACATGGAGGAATGTGTTCCAGCCTCAGTGGTAATCAGGGGCAGGGACCCAGGTTCCATCCACTGAGCCCAAAATGAATAAATAAAGAAGAAAAACCTCATGGTTTGGTTGCAGCCAGCAGGCTCTTCTTTCCCATAGCAACTGGGGCCTACAGGGCAGGGCATGCGCAGAGCTCCCCAGCAACCAGATGCTTCCTCAAACAGATCTCCTGAGTGCCTCAGTGTCTGTATCCACGCGGTGGCGGCAAAGTCTCTGGCCTATATCCGGGTGTGTAATGAAGTCTGGGACAAACATACTTGCTCTCTCTTTTGTTTGTTGAAGGTTTTGTCACTTTTTTGTTTGTTTTGAGGGCTTTCATGTAGCACACACTGGCCTCAAACTCACAGAGATTGTCCTGCCTCTGCCTCTAGGGTGCTGGGATCAAGTAATAATTTATTAATGATATTAAATAATGATAATTATTATTATTACTGTGGCAAAAGAGTCTCTCTCACTATGTAACCCAGGTTGGATTCTAACTCATGGCAATCCTCCTGCCTCAGTCCCCAAGGCACCTGAGTGTCCATGTCTGTGGTGTCTCTACTGAGAGACTGTGGCTCTGAGCATCATCAGGACAGCAAGGACAGTCAGCTCCCAGGGATTACCAATGTTCTAGAACAGTTTTGGAGCAGAGTAAACTACAGGCCAGGCTGTGGGGGTGCTTGGAGAGATCCAGTGTGTTTCTTCTGGGCAAGTCCAGCATCTTTCACTATGGACTCCTGGAGACCCAGGTCCCAGGTAGATGCAGGGATGGGGCTACACAGTGACCATGGCTGCCAGCAAGGACAAGGAAATGAGACAGTGGGTTGAGAAGAGTCACACCTAGGCCATGCATGCCTGGGGTGCCTGTGTCAGGGGCCCCTGAGCAACCCGAGTACATGGGGAAACAGAGGCTCCAGATGTCAGGCCCTGGCTGGGTCCCTGCACCCAAACACTGGGTACAATGTCTGTGTGGGCCAGACACTGACATTGTGTCTCTCCATCGCCCACTGCCCTGGTTCCTGAAGCAGGATCTCTCACTGAACCTTAGCAATTCAGCCCAAATGAGCACTGAGCCTGAGGGGTCCTCCAGCCTTGGCTCCCCAGTGCTGGGGTGACCTGACCGGAGGGCACCTACCTTCCCCAGCTTAACACCAGTGACAAGGTATGAACTCAGCTCTCCCAGAGCATCCCTTCAGATCCTGGGCCATTGCCCCAGCTGTTTGCCTCATGTAGCCCAGCCTGGTGTGGGACTCACAATGCAGCTGAAGATGACTTTGAACTCCTGATCCTCCTGCCTCCACCTCCCCCCATGCTGGGATGATGGGAGTACACTATCTAAGCCCAGGTCCCAACCCTGGGATGCAGAGTTGGAGGGATATGGTGAAGGGTGGAGCAGGGCTGTATCTCAGATGTGGCATGTAACCACAGCCAGGTCACTGTGGCTGGCTGGTAGATCAGAGTGTGTTCCTGGCTTCTGATCATGTCTGGAATTTTCCATGACTCCAAAAGGTTCAAAATGACTTTGAGGTTCCTGGATGGGTTGGGGTCCAGGGAGATACGGAGTCTGTTCCAGGGGCACAGTGGGGTTACAATAGACCTGTCCAGCTGGTCACTGTGTGGCCTGGAGAGCCAAGCAGTCTACAGGTGAGCCTCGCAGGGGCAGGTGTGGTGGGCCCTGCTCCTGCCTACGTGGAGGCCAGGACCTGTGTGGCCATGGTCTGCTCTGGGGGTCTGGGAGGTGTTGGTGAAAGCTTTGGTTGTTGCGGGGCTGAGGGCCCTGAGGCCTTTGAGATGCTCGTGAGTAAGAGAAAGAGGAGGAAGAAGGGACATGACTGTTTAAATTTTTTGGGGGGTTGTTTTTTTTTCTTTTTTGGTTTTGTTTGTTTGTTTGTTTTTTGGTTTTTGGTTTCTCTGTGATTTTGGAGGCTGTCCTGGAACTAGCTCTGGTAGATCAGGCTGGTCTTGAACTCACAGAGATCCACCTGCCTCTGCCTCCCGAATGCTGGGGATAAATGTGTGCACCACCACCACCTGGAGACTGTTTAAAATATTAAAAAGTGTTTAGATTACATTTTGATTTTGTTGATTTACTTTGTGGGTGAAGTGCAGAGCACATGTGCTGAGGTCAAGGACATTTTTCTAGAGTCAGTTATCAGCCCCCATCATATGGGTCCCCCAGGGTTGAACTTGGCCCTCGGGCTTGGCAGCAATGTCTTTACCCACTCAGCCATATTGCCAGCCTGGGACTTGGTTTTTATTCCTACGTCACCAGAGAAGACCATCATCAAACCAGGAAGAATTCCATTTTCTACTCAGGTGTGGAAGCATAAGCCTGTCATCCTGACATATGGGAGACTGAGGCAGGGGTATAGCTGTGAGTTCCAGATCAGCCAGAGAACTACAGAGTGAAACCCTGTCTCAAGCAACAGCAGCAAAGAATTGGCATGGTCTTCATCTCAGTGGCTGGGAGGTAGATGCTCAAGGTGGCCCTGAACTACATCGGGAGTTTGAGGCCAGCCTAGGCTACATAATGGGGCCCTGTCTCAGCAACATGGAGCCTGAAACATAGAGCATAGGGCAGCTCAGGACCCAGCACTTCTGGGGAGGAGTCAGGCGAGATAGGGCCTACTGGAGGGAGTAATTGCACAGCCCATAGCTGCATCAGAGCTGGGCCCTGCACAACTCAGGAACTCTGCCCTAAGGTAGAGAGGACCTGTCCCAACAGGGAGGGACACCAGCGCCCGGAGTGACTTTGGCCAGGTGTGAGGGCATATGCTGCTCACAGTCCCAGGACTTGGTGAAGGCAGGAAGATGGTAAGTTTGAGACCAGCCTAGGCTATTAGAGTCTAGACTCTGTCTCAAAACAAACAAACAAACCTGCAGAAAAAATAAATATTAATGTATCAAACTTGAATAAGGATAGCAAGGCAGGGGAAGTAGGAAAAATCCCTACTGTGCAATCATCAGGACCTGAGTTCAAATCCCTAGTGCACACTTAAAAGCTGGGTGGAAGGCAGCAGCAGTGTGACATAGGAAGGTCTGTGAGTTTGAGGTAACCTGGTCTACCTAGGAGTTCCAAGACAGCAAGGACCACACAGAAAAACTCTGTCTCTAAAACCATAAGTAAATGATGAAAGCTGGGTGTGTCTGTCTGTAGCCTCAGCACTGGGAGCAGGCCAGGAGGGTCACAGAGGTCAGTACTGTGAGAGGCACTGTCCCAGGGTCAAGCTGGCAAGGTGGCTCGTGGGTAAAAGAGTTTGCTGTCGACCCCTGGCAACCAGAGTTCTGTCCCCAGGCCCCATGAGCCAGGAGAGAATCAACTCCTGAAAGTTGCCCTCTGATCCCTGCTCATGCCTCTCAGGAAGATGAGTGAAAATGCAATGAGAAGGAAGGTTGGGGGCGTGGAGACACCAGATGCTGATCCACCCTCAGCCCTGGCTTCCACACGCACACAGGCATAAGTGCAAGTACACACACAGTAGCATACATAAATAATTTTTTAAAAAATAACAGGATTTTTTGTTTATCACAAGATGCCTTGAAGAAATTGGAAAGATAAAGAGCTAAGTAACACATCTACTGCAACTGTGATGCTTGGCTGGCTGAGGGCCTTATGTTTTACAATTCTATGCGCACATGAACGAGCGCACTGTGCGGAGACCAGAAGAGGGCGCTGGGACCTCTGGGCCGGAGTCACTGAAGATTGTGAGTTGCTGTGTGGGTACTAGGACCTGAACAAAGCAGGCATCTCAAGGCAAGCCAGGCTCTGTGTACATTTTTCATTGACATTTTCAACTTATGATGATTTTGTCAGGATGTAAACCTACCATAAGTCAGAGGATATCTGTTGTAACTTAGTTTTTTGTCAACTTGAGACAAGCTAGTCATTTGGGAAGAGGGACCTCAATGGAGAAGATGCTTCCACCAGATTGGCCTGCAGGGCATTTTCTTGACTGATAATTGGCAGGGGAGAGCCCATCCCATGGTGGGTGTGGCCATCCTTGGGCAGGTAGTCCTAGGTTCTATAAGAAAGCAGGCTGAGCAAGACATGGGGAGCTCCCCTCCAGGCCTCTGCATCTACTCCTGCCTCCAGTTCCTGGCGTCCCTCCCTGATGGATTATGAAAAGAACCCTCTCTTCCCCAAGTTGCTTTTGGTCCTAGTGTTGGTCACAGCAACAGAAAGCAAATCCAGGACATTGTCTTCAGCCAATGAAGGAACAGTATACAGCACATATAAAGAACTGGCACACAAGAACCCAGACGTTCATGCCCAAGGGAAGATAGATGGTGGGAAACAGCTGCCGGGCCAAAGGATCTGGAAGAGGAGGCTTCAGACAACACCATTTGATTGACGAAAGTGCCCTAGTGTGTCCCTACGAGTCCACTCAGGACATTTGCATAGGCTGAGGTGGGATGCAGTTGAGGCTTCAGAAACCCACCTGAGTTCTGCTATGGTTCCGAGTCCACTACCCGAGTTCCCGGAGAGAAACTTGTCTCATCCTTCCTGCTCCTGAACAGAGGGAGCAGCAGTCCCCTCCCCCCTCCGCTTCAGGCTCCAGGCCCAGCAACCTCCACCACAAGGTGGCTGTGACTTGGTGTGGGAGGGGAGCTGTGATCACAGCCCTGGTGGCCTGAGCCAGCAGGGGTTTCTGCCACAGTTGAGGCAGGAGGGTTACAAGTCAGCCTGGGCCATATGAGACAGTAGTGTGTGAGGATCCAGGGCTAAGCGCCTGGGACGGAGGCTCATGCTTGGTCCCAAGCTCTTCTCTCTCTGTCCTTGTGCCCCAGCCTGGTGCCCTGTTTCCTCTAGTACAAGGTAGCAGAGCCAACCTCCCCCACTGCCCCAGGCGGGGTGATCTGTTGTGCCATCTGCAAACCGATACCAGCCTGCAGTCACTTATGAAACTGGCTGCCACTGTTTATGCCCATGAGAAAGTCCCCAGGCAGGCTGCTTGGGGGAGTGGCAGATAAGTGGATTAGCAGGACTGGCTTGGCCCTGTGCCTTAGTTTCCCCACCCGTGAAGTCTCTGAAACTCCCATAATCCCCAGAAGTCCTCCCATCCCTGGAGAGGGGGGAATCAACTGCCCTGGGCTCTCCAGACCCTAGCAGGGCAAGTTGCTGCTCTCAGAGAGGGGGACCCTACACACCTGCCTGTGGCCGTGCCTACAGGGGGCACAGCCTCCTATCCCAGGGCCTTTGCATGGAGATGTCCTTAGTGACCTCCACTTGTCCAGCCTTGGCCCCAAAACCGCCTCCACCAGGAAGCCTTCTTCAGCTACTGACCCTTAAAGCCCCGCCCCATTGTCCAATGGTGAGGCGTGGCAGAGAAGCCGCCCAGTCTGTTCTTCAGGTACTGTGTGCCACCATGCACAGATTTCAGACTCAGGAGGGACCAGGAGACACTCAGATGTCACAGCAGTAAATGGTCCTGGAAGTGTTATCAGCTGGAGAAGGGACTAGAGTTCTGCCAGTGAGTATGAGAAAATGAAGAGATAGTTGTGACCCTGCTCACAGGGAGGCCAATAGCTCTGAGAGTCAGGGGCTGTGGAGATGCCTGGAGGTGTGGGGGCCAAGGACAGGGAGACAGCCCTGCTGGGGGGAGGTGCCCGGCCAGCATGCAGGTTTCTTTGTGGCCTCCACCTTTGTGGACACAGCCCCCCCCCCCCAGCCAGCTCAGCTCCTTCACTCCCAGCAGCAACACAGAATCTCTTTACAGGATGGAGAAACTGAGGTTCAGAGAGCAGAAGAGCTTGTCCAAGAGGAACAGAGTTAGGAATGGGACCCAGTCCTACCACTCAGAAACACCCAAGGCTTCCTGTGGCTCTCCACCCACTCCTGGCCACCTTGGAGTGACGTAGAGTCCTAACACCCAGAGAAGGGGGCAGAGTGAGACAGGCAGACAGACACAGGCACCTGCAGGCAGAAGCCTCACTCCACACTGATGATAGTGGCACCGAGTGTGGCTCCCTCTGCCTGGATCCTGGCTCCTCTCACAAACCCCAAGTGTGTTGATGTCCCTATTTCTGTAACAGGTAAACAGAGGCGAGACAAGCCATGATCTGGCCTGAGCCAGAAAGGAAAGGGGAGCAGAAAGGGAAAGCAGACAAAAGGAAGAGAGGGAGAGCAGAGCCTGCTCCATCACCACAGGCCTAAGGAGCAGGACTCACATGGGCTGGAAGCACCTGCTGCCGCCGTCAGCACTGCCGTCGTGTCCCCATCAGCATAGGAACAGAGAAACAAAGTGCGCTCTAAGCACACGCTGGAAAGCCTCAAAAATACAATGTGGTGATTGACAGCAGCCAGCACAGAGCCCCCATTGATCTTATGTGTCTGGAACAGGCTAAGACCCTGTGACAGAAGAGGCTTGCGAGCTAGGAAACAGGAGCAGCTCATGGGGACAGATACTTTTGGCATTTGGTAAGGAATGTTCTGGAATTAGTCAGAAGTACTCTGTGTGCACCAAGGGAATGTGCTAAAAGTCACCGGATTGTGCACTTTAATGAACAAGTGTGAATGCAGCACGACTAAACGTGAAGAGCTCCAGAGCACTGGCGCCCAGCACAGGTGACGACCCTGGGGCTGCTCTGTGACAATGACAATCCACTCATCCTGGCCAGAGGGCAGAGGCTACTGGAGACAAGACAGCAGAGAGGTACCTGGGGAGGGAAACTGAGGCAGCCCATGCCTTTGCTTGTCACAGGCTGGAGTCTGCCACCTACAGACGAAGGGAAGGGCATGGGGTGGGGGGGTGGGGGGCATGGGGGGCGTGGGGCGGGGGGTGGGTTGGCTCACAACAGTCATGCCTGCACTCTAGAGGCTGAGGTAGGAGGATGGTGGACTAGCCCGGGCTGCAGCTCACAGGGAAGTCACAAGCACCTGGCTCTAGGCCACCTCCGTCTGCCAAACTTAAATAAAGCAAGGTCCTCACCCACTGGCCACAGACGTTTATCTAGCTTCCCCCGCACTTGCTGCTCTGGGCCAGCCTCACTGTCACAGCCACAGCATGGCCTCCTCCAGGATCCCCACCACCACACCCTGTACCCTCTCAGCTCCCATCATGGTCCCAGTTTGTGAAACTTATGGTGTGATGGCTGCATCTGTGTGCACCAGCCTGTGAGACATCCCATGCCGTTCAGGCTGGGGCCTGGTACACTGATATGTTTTGCACTGGTGAGGGTTGAACCCAAGGCATACTGCATTAAAGAAAACCATTCCACCCCCAGCCACGCCCGTCACTGGAGATCCGAGGCTGTCACTGTCTCTGAGCCACGCCCCCAGCCCCTCACTGGGGGATTCTAGGCAGGGGCTCCTCCCTGAGCCATGCCTCTAGCAGCCCCCTGGAGATCCCAAGCTGTCACTGTACCTCTGAGCCACACGCAAGCTCTCTTAGAAGGCAGAAGCCTGTAGGCCACTCCCTGTTAGCGGCAGGACACAAAATCAAACAGGTAACTGGACGGAAAGTTTTGGTCACCCTGCGTGGCCGGATGCAGGTGACTGACTCCCCACCCCCAGGTCTGGTCTGACTTCTCCTGTCCCCCCAGGCTTGTGCCGGAAAATTCTCCCAAGCGCAGCAGCAGCAGTGTCCTCTGTTCAGCTCAGTCCCCCACCCCCACTACACACACACACACACACACACACACACACACACACACACACACACCCCGGCTCCCGGGAGGAACCCTATCAACTTGAAGTAAGTCTGGATGATTGGGAGTTTGGGCCAGCCTGGGCTACAGGAACCACGGTGTAGCTGGACTTCTGGACCAAGGGTCTCTCTCTCCACAGCCAGAAGCTTCCATGGGAAACAGGTCCCTAATTATGGAAGCCTGGCCCTGAAGGCACTCCCGGCCAGGCCAGGGTTTCCGAGTTCTCACTCAGGGGCTCTTACTCTCCCTGTGCCCGGGCCACGCGCCGCTGCTGCCCCCTGGCGGTCATGTGAGAAGCTAACGACTCTATCAGCTGCGCAGTAAGAAGGGGACCCTGGGTGCATTTGGGCGCTGGGGCCACCCAAGGCCCATGTTCTGGACACCGAGGCCTCTCGCCTCAGCTGTCTCCCACTCAGGTCCAGATAGGGACTAGTGTAGCCCAGGCTATCCTGGAAGTCTCTATGCAGTCCTGCCCTGCCACCCTGGTGCTGGGATGACAGATGTATACGTGATGACCAGCTTCAGCCCTTTATTAAGTTTATTAAGTGCTCAGTACTCCAATAGGGAAACTGAATCTGCATGTGTAACCTTCCCCCAGAAGTCTAGGGGGGCATGCAGCCCACTCTCACGGTACTTAGTCCCATCTTTTGAGTCACCTAAATTATGGCGCTCTAGAAACATCCAGACTCCCTGTCTAGTGCTCCTGGAGTTGGACCCCAGCTCAGGACACAGGAGCCAATTTCAGCCTGTGACCAGGTCCCTTCAGACTAAAAGACCCAAAAAACAGACCAGTAATAGTGCCCAGCTTTGCTCCGAGTGCTGAGTGCCCAGCTGCCTGAGCAGTTTCCTTTGTAGGCCATTTCTAGGGTTCCCTCGCAGGCTGTGTGGTTACCGGTGCTGGAGAGAGTAGAAGAGAGGCGCTATAGCTGGAGGAGAAAAAGGCAACTGTCACTCAGACCTGGATTTGCGTCCTGCCAATGCTAAGTGGTCTCAAGTGAGACGCTCACCCTCTTGGAGCCTCAGTATTCACATCTATAAAACCGAGCAGCTATTGTGGACCAGCTGCTGCGGTTCAGGGGCCCAGGAGGGAGTGGCTGCGCTCGCAATAGGTGTCTCCTATACCAGTCAGTCCTCTTGCCCCGAAGGCCGGGTGGACGGTACTGGTTCCTCAGCCTTCTGGGTCCACCAAAGATCGGCAAATGCGGAGGCTCTCTGGGTCACATCCCCCAGGAGCAGCGGGAGTCTCTCGTGGGCCAGGCTGCTGCGGGGACAGTCTTTGCCTGGTCCCAGGACCTTGGCCTCCGAGCGTCCGTGCACCTGCCTCTCAGCCTCCAAGGACCGTGGGGTGTCCAGGACGGGCACAGGGGCAGCCTGGGGAGGCTTCGCCCGATCATCTGTGTCCCGGGCCTTCTCCACCACCAGTGTCTCTCGCGGGCACAGCACCTCCGGGAAGTCCTCAGGGCTGCTCCACTGCCAAGCCTAGAATAGAGTGACACAGTCAGGCGTGACCGTGACAGACTGGAGTAGGTGTGTGGGCGGGGCCAGAGCTGTAGGCGGGACCGGGACAGAGTGAAGAGGAGCGTGAGGGCGGAGCCAGGATGAGTGAGGGGGCAGGACAGAGCTGTCTTGTGTGGGCGGGGCTATGTAATTGGCCGCTTGTAGGACTATAGTGGAGTGGATCTACCCATGTCTACCCAGTTGTTCTCAGGAGAATTTTCCTTTCCCCAGCCCGCGTGACCTCGCATCTCTTTTGACTGGCCAATCAGAGGATTCCAGCCACAAGCGCCCCTAAGCGTGTGACTCAGGTGGACCAATCACAGCTGGCCCTGAGACTTGGTTGTTAGCTAATGGAGAGGCCAGAAAGACCCCTAAAGCAGGCAAGGGTGAGACCCCCAGGAGGAGAGTTACTCCCAGACAACTGGATCCTGTGTTCCTGGATCCAGCCACGCCTGAAGCCCACAGCCTTGTCTTTATTTTTCAACTTTCCCTTCTGTCAAAGCCATTTAAGTTCTGCTTCTATAAGATTCCTCTGTCTGGCTTTCCAGCCCGCGCTGGGGTGGTTTGGATGAGCTGTACTGGACAACATCCACTACCCGCAGTACGCATCAAACAATTGGAAGCTGAAAAGGAACATTTACTTGCTTGCCCTGGCTGCCAGGGAACTCCACAGCTGTGCTGGCACACGGTGTGGGCAGGGGTGGGCACAAATGCCTGGCCGCCCTGGGAACAAAAGATGTCAGATCAGAGAGGAGTTCTGAATCTTCCTTTTCTTCCCGTTATGCTGTGAAGGGTGTGGTGTGGATCTAGTCCCGCACACCACACCCCATTTCTGCGCCGCGATCCAGTTCCTGGCCCCCAGTGCCTCAGTCTCCTCGTCTATAAGGCCAGAGCAGATACACACTTTAGGCTCAACAGTGACCTAGCGCGAGTTACCTGTTCAAACCGATATATCCGAGGCTGCCCACGAGGAGGACGCTGGCAAAGCTCCCCAGAGACGCGAAAATGATGGACAAACGGGAAAACTGCACCTCTGGGGGCGGGACAACTTGAGGTGAGGGAGGTGTGCCCATTCTTCCTTTCCCACACCTCAGGAGCCGCCCTACTGGGGAAGACACAGCTTGACCCACGAACAGCAAGCAACCCAAGGAGTCAAGAGGGAAGAGGGTGGTTCCTCTGGCACTGTGGTTTAGAGACAGGGAACTTTACAGCTTAGTTTTGAAGGATAAATAGGAGTTTGACAAGTGGGCGAGGGAAAATCAAATATTGCAGGCAGATCAGGTAGGTCGGAAGAGAAAAGGAGTTTTTGA
Organism: Phodopus roborovskii; assembly: GCF_943737965.1. Classification (NCBI taxonomy): domain Eukaryota; kingdom Metazoa; phylum Chordata; class Mammalia; order Rodentia; family Cricetidae; genus Phodopus; species Phodopus roborovskii. The sequence goes on along the minus strand of NW_026125665.1, from coordinate 1,129,188 downwards.
CTGGTCCTTTCTGCAAGGTCCATGGAAAGCCACAGAGGGATTCTTAGCCACCGCAGGGATGTGGAGGTCATTATGGGAAGAGCGGCAAAGTGCATGGTGGGTAAGCAGCTGGTAGCTGTCCCCACTCACCAAAGCTGTAGCGCTGGGGGCGGCTCCAGAAGCCTAGGAGCTGCGCAGTGTCTGCTCGCACCTGTACCTTGTACACCACGCCACTGTGCAGTCCCTGAAGTGTCACATGGGTCTTTGTGGGTGACACGAGCCACTCTGTTGGAGGGAGGCAACGTGGGTTAGGGGTCCTTTCATGGCCGGTGGGGCCAGCCTGACACTCGGGGCAGCCCTGTGGGGTCCAAGATTGGCTTGAGGATGAGCTCAGAACTCAGCACCTGGCCACAAGGCAGCTCATGATTGTCGGTGACTCCATTTCTGGTCCCGACAGCATCTGCGGTCATCAGGCTCACACATGGATACAATGGGTACAGATGCAGGCAACACATGTACACTTAAAACCATCAGCGATAAACGAAGGTTTTAAGAGGTAACAAAAATAGTCAAGGAGAACAGGATGTTGGCTCAGTGCACGTCCTGGGAAATAGAGATTTCCTAGGGAAGCTGAGACAGGAGGATTGTTGTAGGTTTGAGGCCAGCCTGGGCTACAGAATGAGAAAAAAAAAAAAAAAAAAAAAAAAAGCCAGGCAGACTGGCAAGTCCTCCTTGAAAGCCTTAATTGCCCAGCCTGATGAGAGTTCGACCCACAAGCTTTCCTCTGGCCTACACGTGCTCCGTGGACACCATGTTATCATACATGGTAAACGAATTAATAAATACATAGTTAAAAAGGAAAGCGGTGGTTCGAATGAGAATGGCCATCATAGGCTCATATAGGCCTCCAGTTGGCTGGGGAGGACTGGGGGTGTGCCCTGCCTCAGCCCATGTCATATAGTCGGGTTCCCGCTGATGCCACCACTGTACCTGATGCCCACTCGCTGTCTTCAGCCTCGCAGCGCACGACATATCGCGTCAGGACTCCCGGGCAGGCACTTAGCCTCGACGGCGCCCACTCAACGAACACCGAGTTCCCGTTGTGGTTCCTCACCAACACGTGGCTTGGGATCCCAGCCACCGAGGCTGCACAAAACCTGTCAGCTGTGAGGCAGCCCGAGGGAAGGCCCCGCCCACAGCGACCACATCCAGCGCCACGCCTCCTCCATGGTGGACCTCCCACCAGATGACACCCCCCCCCACTGGCATGGCTCCACCTACCTCCCTAAGTACAATATGGGTTTACGTGTAGCCTTGGCCACACCCACTGGCATGCATGGCTCCACCCACCACCCACAGCACTAGCATTTTGCCTGCTCAATTCTTGGCTCCGCCCACATTTCTGGCCCCACCCACAGCCATCGTGTCACCTAACACTCCAAGGTCATCAAGGATACAAATCAGAGCTACTCACCATTACCCCCAAAGTAGTAACTGGACAGGACTGTGTACCACAGCACTGGGTTCTCTGGATCCTTGGAGGCGAGCACCGTGATGCGGTAACATTCCTCCTGGTCCAGGGCAGGCTCTGAGCTCCAGCTGTGGGTCACTGGAAGGACCAGCAGAGCAGGGGGTCACTAAACAAGTATGTCCTTAGTGGTCAGTCTGTGCTGCCTTCTGCTGACTGCCTTGAAAACTCCACTCATGCTTCAAAGCCCTTAAGCCTCTTCTCCTGGATCCTTCATTCCACTACTCCAACCTCCGCACTGTGGGAGAGTCCAAGCTCAGAGCAGAGAGTCAGAAGACACTGCCAGGACCATCCAGCTCCTTCAGCCCTCACTGACTCACCACTAGCAACTGTGACTTGTCACCCTCCCTGGCACATAGGGAGTGTTTAAATCACTATAGTTAATATGTGAGATGCATTATGCCCAGGGTGTGACCTGCCCAGGGAGCAGCCCAGGAACCCAGCCAAAGCTGCAGATGGCAAGGGTTCTATCTAGCCTCTGCCTGGACCAGCTGCTGTGTGACTATGAGTATGTGAAGTTACCTCTCTGGGCTTCAGACACCCTGTCTGCACAGATCCTGGAGGTTAGAGCTAGCCATGTGTTATCACAGAGCATATTTATCTGAGAGTGACATACCCGTCCCAGCTGGGTCCTCATCTTCTGGTGCAATCAGAGTACAATAGGTGTGGTTCCTGCCCTGGCCCTGTGCCTGCCACTCAAGGCAGTAGGTGGTGTCTGGAGCCTGGGCTGCCCAGTGCATGGATGTCACATTGCCTTCCACGCTGACATTCAAGGTTCTCAACCCTGGAAGGAGCCCCGAGCACCCATGGGAACAACGTGTCACTAGCATGTCAGTGAGAATCATAGACCCACACTCAGCCTCAAACTCTGAGATCAATTAGCATTTATTGAGCATCAACTGTTTGCCAGGCTAATCCTGTTCAGGTATCACCTGTTTACAAATTGGACTCTGGTTTTTGTTTTTGTTTTTTTGAAACAGGGTTTCTCTTGAGTAACCCTGGCTGTCCTGGGACTCACTCTATAGTCGAGGCTGGCCTCAAACTCACAGAGATCGCCTGCCTCTGCCTCCCAAGGGATGGGACTAAAGTCATGTGCCACCATCACCCTATTTTACACACAGAGGCAGAGCCACCAGCATGTGTGTGGTGCCCATCAACACCCTGACTCAATCAAGCCAGCTCCAACAGGCCTGCAGCCAGGCCAGCTGTGCCTAACTCTGAGGCCACAGGCTCACAGATGCTGGGTGCATGGCATAAAGTTTAATCACAGGTCAGAGGGTGACAAGAGTCTGCTGTGGTGGAGTTCCAAATCCTACTGTCTCTGCCTTGAGTACTGACAGTTGTGAGCCACTGTACCCAACCATGGGTCTGCCTTTGGCAGATAAAAATATTTTAGGAGGCTAATAAGATGGCAAAGTAGGTCAAAACTATTGCTGCCAGGTCTGGCAGACTGAGCTCCATTCCCAGGACCCAAGGGATGGAAGGCTCACCTTGCCGACAGAAGGTTGGCCTCCGCCCTCCACAGACACCCTGGCAAGTGTGCCCACATGAAACGGTGAACTTTCTCATGAAAAGTAACTTATTAAAAGGTACACAGCAGGGTGTGTGCCACAACCAACCCTGTCATCCCAACACTTGAAAGGCTGAGGGAGCAGCCTGAGTTCTAGACCAGCCTCAGAAAGCACCTAAACAACACTTCCCATCGCTCAGCTGATGGAGGCAGGCAGCTGGCCTGAAGTATAGCTTGCCAGATAGAATTTTTTTAAATTGTCACGTGTGTGCAGGTCCCACAGAGGCCAGCAGAGGGCGACAGATCCCCAGGCTGGAGGTTGGAGCACCGCCCAGCTGGCTCTGTGACCTGAGTTTGTTTTAAAGTCCTGCATTAAACATACATCTCGATGACTGAAGTTTTCATGCGTCCTCCACTTGGACACCGTCTTAATCTCATTGTTTTGCGTATGAGGAAGGGACCCGGACCTGGCAAATCCTCAGTGCATATAGGATGGAACCTGCTACCCTCATGTCCCTCCTCTGGGCCCGGGGTACCTGTGAGCTCTTGGGCAGGAAGGTGCCACGTCTGGTAGGGGCTGCGGCCGAAGCGAGTCCTGGTGACTACGACCAAGTCGTAGGCAGCCCCGGAGAGGTTCAGCGTCTTGCCTAGGAACACGGTCTTCCGGCTCTGAGGCTGGCACATGCAGGACAACATGTGCACACGCAGCACGTACTTCACCTGCGCACCGGACCTGACTCCCACACAACCCTTGGGGACAGCTGGCTGCAGCAACTGCAAAGCAGGAGATTGGCATAGGGACCCAGGACACCAAGGACACTGCCCTCCCTACTCACACACTCTCCACAGCTCACCGTTACTGGCAGAGAGACAGGGTCTCATGTCATGGTTGAGGATGACCTTGCTCATCCTCCTGCGACCCCCGTGCTGGAGAGACAGGTGCTGGCCACCATGCCCAGCCAACCTCCAAGGTTGACCCCACAACCTGTGGCCTCTGCCACTCCTGCCTCTCATCTGTGTCTCTCTCTCCTCCCTCCTGCCTTGTACCCCTGCCCAGGCCAAGCACAGCCCAGGCTGACCCAGTCACCTGGCCTTGCATGGTCAGACGTCGCCTTCCACCTTGGCCCAGTGGTTCCACCAGGAACTTGACCTCAGGCTGGGGGAAGGGTTCTGTAAGGAGAGCAGTGAAAGCCCCAGTAAGCAGTACCTAGGCCAGTGTTCAGAAGACCATAAAGACCTGGCTGGGACAGGAGCTGCTCCCCCACCCCTCCCATTTTCTTCAGAGCACAGGTGTGAAGTTCCTCAGTCAGGGTCAGGCCTGATGCCTTCAGCTAGAGATGGCAACCTGCTCCAGGCAGGTGGCTTTGTCCCAGAGACCTCACAGAGTGACAAAGGAGATATGCCAAAGCCAGGGTACTGTTCAGGAAGCCCATGCAGGCTTCTCTGGTGGCCTTGTTTTTAACCCCCTCAGCCTGATGACTGAAACTTGCTGCCACATTTTTTTTTTTTCCTTTTGAGAGTGAGTATGGCTATAGAGCTCAGGCTAACCTCAAAACCACAATTCTCCTGTCTCAGCTTCCCTGGTGTTGGGATGACTGGTGTGCACTATTACACTTAGCTCTGCAGACCCTTTCCTAGTGCTTGTAGCCCAGGGTCCTCACCAGGTGGGACACACACAGAATTGCTCCAAGTACTCCAGGGGCCTCCAGGAGCTCCCAAAGAGAGCTGCCACCGCCGCCGCCGAATCTGGAACTCCTGGGCCACGTTCACTGCAGGGCAGAGGCAGGACTCTGGGTAGAGGCAGGGCATGGATCATGGTGTCAGCCTACTGGGGCTGGCCAACACTGTCTGCTGACTGTCCCTGGGTCCCTCTTTAGCCACTGTGCTCCTTTGCAGGAGGCTCTGACACACCCCTCCACTGCCACCCTGCTCTTTTACACCTCACTCTGTGGCCTACAGAGTGGGAATAAACCCATACTGAGCCACAGGGCAGACCACAGGCTCTGCATGCAGTAGGGGACTCATTAATGCTTACCAGAAATGCTACCATGAATGTCCTCAATCACACCCAAGCCAGAGTTATCCTGGGGTCCACAGTCACCCTAAAAAAGAGATTGGGTATATGACTGGTTTAAACTTACTGGTCCAGAAATGAGCTGTCGGGGCTTTTCTGTTTTGTTCTCAGAGCCTGAATTTCACTGTGCCTTCCTCCAGTATCTCCCAAGTGCTGGGGTGAGGGGTGGGTGCCACCAAGCCCAGCTCCCCTCAGTTTTCCTCACAGATAAACATTGACTATTTATCTGTGAGGAAAACTGAGGCCCAGGTAGGATCATAGAAGTGGGAGAACCATGGGACTGCAGTGGCTGAGGAGTGGATGGGGAAGGGAGGGAGGGATCAAAGGAGACAAAGAATCGAGCGCAACAAGAGGTGACCCTCACTGCTCTGATGCCCAGGTGGGTGTGAGCTGATCGGGATAGGCCTCACAACTATCCCAAGCAACAGGCTGGACTACAGGGATCCGGCAGAGAAAGGCAGCCCAGTGCTTGTGAAAAAAGTGTGATGCTGGCAGGATGCCCAGGGAAGGGAATGGATGGCCACTGGGAAGGGGTGCTTAGGAGGAAGGTCCGAGGACTGTAGCGCAAGTGGAAAGGCAGAGCTGCCAACCCTGGGGATGAAGACTGGGCAACACGGATGGTGTTAAGGTGGCCTTTGACTTGGGAAACAAACTCACCAATGTCCAATTTGTTGTGGGCGTCCGGCGCCTGAACTGCACCTCAGCTGGAACCTCATCGGTGACATTCCAATCCAGGCGTAACTGTCCGTCTGTACGAAGCACTTTGATATCTCCCAGAGGAGGTTTGAACTTGACTGTAGGGGTGGAGAACATGCCTGTGATTTGAGTGCAAATGTCCAGGTTTGCCCAGGACACCTGTGGTTCACTCTGATGAGAATGCAGAGATGGCATTCTGCACCTAGAGTTGGGGAACGGGGTTTTTCCTCCTCAGCTTTTGTTGTTTCTTCAGCCCAGGGTCTCTTGTAACTGAGGCTTGCCTTGAACTCATCATCCTCCTGCCTCCCAAGAGCACACATGACCAGTGTTCACCCCCACCCCTGATCCATGCAGTGCTGGAATGAAATCTTAGGGCTCTGTGAATGCTAGGTTCATGTCTACCTGTAGACTATGTCCCCAGTCCAACAATTTAAGAAACATAGATTGTATTAAGGGGCTGGAGAGATGACTCAGGAGTTAAGAGCACCTGAGAGGACTCAGCACCAATTCCCAGGACCCACATGGCAGCTCACAGCTGTCTGTAACTCTAGCTCCAGGGAGTTCAGCACCTCTTCTCACCTTCCTGGGCACCAGACAGGGGCAAAACATACATACATGTAAAATAAAAATACATAAATCTTGAAGAAAAAACCCTGGGGGATGATAAGAGGTAGAGCCCCGCCTAGGATCCCCCAGGGAAGGGCTGGGGTGTGGCTCCAGGTAGAGTATGAAGAAAACCCTGGTTCTCTTCTCAGTTGTATCCATCTCCTCAAACAGACATCTTGCAGGAGAATGTTCCCACTGACAAAAGAAACTTTTGCTGCCCTGGCTAATTTCCTGCCTCTGTGAGTTCATTCTGCCCTTCTTAGTGGAAGGATGCTGGCCCCACTCACTAGCCCACCCACATCCGCCATCCCTGAACCTGCCCACAACCCACATCCTCACTCAGGACAGGACTCTGTCAAAGACACGCTTAGTCATGAAAACACACAGATCCCAGGAGGGGCTTCCAGGCCTGTGGGGAGCAGAAGATCAGGCTATACCAGAAGAAACCTAAGAGCCCAGTGACAGGGTATTTATCCCCAAGCAGCAAGACTTCCTTGCCACACTTCAATGTCCTGTCCTCCATCCTCGACTTGGGGTGACAGAGGGACAGGTAAGGCAGGGAGCTCACTCCACTCAGACAGGTACAGGGATATCTCCAGAGACTTCATGGTCCAGTTGCTGAGCCGAGACTCCACCCAGAACGTGACGAGAGACAGCACAGGGACACCAGCCTGTTCTGAGAACTGCACAGTCCTGGAACGGCCTGCAGGGAAGTAGCAGCATCGCCCACCACTGAAGCTGCCGGAGGAGGGTTAGTGATGAGTCAGTGGAGGAAGCGGATGGGTGGGGGCGAGGGAATGGGTGAGAGAACCATGAAGTAAAGACTAGAAAACGAGTCAGGCATTGTTTAATCCCAGCCTTTACTCAGGAGGCAGAGGCAGGAGTGTCTCTGTCAGTTCCAGGCCAGCCTGGTCTACAAAGGACAGCCAGGACTACACAGAGAAGCCCTATCTTGGAAAAAAAAAAAAAAAAAAAAAAAAAAAAGACTAGGAAGCAGCATGTTGCCTTTCCACCCCTTGCCGTGACATGCTGCATCTTACATGACAAAGATTGGCAGCGGTCATGTTAATCACGAGTTCACACACAGATCTTGGCTGTGTGGGATTTGGGCATCAAGTGAGGTTGTGGGGACAAGTCCTTACCAGCACCTCAGGAAGTGAGTGACATTGTCCTCAGAGCCATCATACTGCCAGGAGCATTCATAGTCTGCCCCGGAAACCCTGTAGCAACTCAAGTTCCTGGGTCCTGAGAAGGTGCCTTCAAGAGATTGTAGAAGTCTGAGTGAGAAGTGGGACTCTCCCAGCAGGAAGCTTCCCTTGTCCTAGTCCCGCCTCCCAGCCTGTCCTGCTCTACCCAGCCAGCACTGTTTCTGGACCTCATAGCTGTTGGGCAGACTTCCACCTTGGAACCTTTTTGCACCTGCTGGGCTGAATGAGACCACACCCCTTATTCAGGCAACACTGGGCACTAGCATCTTCTTACCTGCTCAGGGAACTGCACCCCACTTCCCTACAGTATTTTGTTTTGATTTTGAGTCTCATGAAGCCCAGGCTGACCTCAACCTTATTAGCTAAAGATGAATTCCTGCCTCAGCCTTCCAATGCATGGGATAAGAGCCTGTGCATCTCCACAGTTGGATTCCTGTAATTTTTTTTTAAACAGTATATTTGGGACCTTTCTCTTGGAGTTCCTATTGTGAAATCTGTTAACAAATAAAAACATCCCACTTAAGGACATAGGGAGAATGTGTAGCAGGTAGTTGTCCCAAACACTGACCCATGTGAATAACAGGGTCTTAAACCCTGTGACCAGGCTGCAGGGGCAGCCAGTAGCGGGTCAAGATGGTGCCTGGAAGGGACAGGCAGGGCCCAGCTGTGCTGGGGCCTGACAGCCTGGGGCCCGAGGTTGAGCAGTAGGACAATGGAAATACACATGGGGACAAGAGAGGCAGGCAAGCCTGGTGTGGCTGTCAGCCTGGGAGGGGCCATGCCAGACCTGGGGCTCCATCTGGGTACAGCGGTGGCTTCTCAAAGTTGCAGCTGTCAGCTCTACAGGACACTGAAAGACAAGAGAAAATGACAGAGGTTGGCAGCACAGCGGGGTATGTGAGTCTGGGAGGGCACAGGGGTGAGCATCAGCCTGCCTACCCCCTTCCTGGCTGTGTGTCTATTTGCATCAACACATCCAATGGAAGACCTCTCACCCCAGCCCCCACTCACTGATCTGCCCACACACCTACTCTTCCCCATCCTCACCTCCTCACTCATCCCGAGTTCCTATCCTTCCAGAGCTCTGTTGAACCTCAGCCGTCTGACTACCCCAGACCCAGAATCCCTCAGGTCCCTATGGCTCCAGGTCGCACAGCATTGGCACAGGAATGGGCACCAAGCAGGAGCAGGTGCTGCCCTAGACCTCCTCAGGGCAGGGGGAGACTTGGGGTACCCAGTGAGTGCACTTGGCTGCTGGCAGTCAGGGCAGGGGCAGCCCCCAGGAGATAGTGCTGCCCTGTGAGAGTGTAGGACACCACAAGCAAGGGTTATGCCAACTCTGGGAGTCTTCTGGATTCTCAGGTGGCAGGTGCACCCTTCAATGCTTCCTGTTTTCTCTGGTGACCCCAGTCTCACAACCTGAAGCCATGTTTCCTGGCCATGCTGTCCCCTCTTTGCCACCACCAGCCAGCTATCTCTCTGATGGCGGCCCTCCGTGGGTCCCTGCCTCTTGCTAAGAATCTCAGCATGGCGTCCCAGAAGTCCTGAAGCCCTTTTGGTGTGACGTTCCAATCGCCATCCCTGATTGTTCCCTCCATCCAGCTGAAAGGGAGGGCCAACAAACTTCAGATCCCTGACCTACAGAGGAATGCAGAGGCACAGAGAGGCACAGAATTTGCCCAGAGTCTCACAGCAGCCATGATGGAGGTGGACCCCCGCCTGGTCCATGAGGTGTCCAAGAACCTGCCTGTGCAGATCCCATGTGAGTGTGTGCTGTGAGCTGTGCGCAGAGCATGCAGCCTTACATGTGCCTGCCTGCAATTCCTTGAGCTTGTCTTATTTAAGAAGATGGGAAATGGGGATGAACCAGGACCTTCAGTAGAGGAGAAACTCAAACTAGTGAGACCCCTGCCACCATGGTCACAGAGATCCTATGTGACAGTCGGCTCAGAGACCTGGAGACTCCACAAACCCCTCCCTCTCCACTCAGGAGATGTGGGCTGAGCACTTGGGAGGACTCACCGCCCAGCTGGCAAATCAGAAGGACAGCGAAGATGTGCTGGCCGGTCCTTCTCAGCCCCATCAGGTCCACGAGGAGCTGTGAAGCTCAGGAACTTCTGCACCGCTGAAGGGGCCCAGCCACCCTGTCCCCACCCCGGAACATGCTGACATGAAAAATGAAATGAGGGAGAAAAGAAAGAAAAAGTCACTACCTCCCCTGCCAGTCAAAGTGAAAGTAAAAGCCAGGAAGTCAGCCCCTCACCACCCCTACCCCCCACTGTGACCCATCCCCAAGATAAGTGAGCCTGAGGGTCCCCCTTTTTTTTTTTTGAGGCAGGGCCTCATGTAGCTCAGGATGGACTTAAGCTCACTATGTAGCTGAGGCTGGCCTTAAACTCCTGATTCTCCTGCCTCCACCTCCCCAATGCTGGGGCTGGGACAGGTGTCACAGCCATACCTGGTTTATGGGGTGCTGGGCATGGAGCCCTGCTTCATGCATGCTAAGCAGAGGCCCAGAAACTGGGCCCCCAGCCTGTAAGTTATATTTTAAAGTTCTTTTCCCAGCACCCAGACCATGGATTTGTGGGCAGCCAATACTATATAGACTGTCTTAAAAGAGAGAAATTTTAAGTGGTATGATGATTTTTCTCTAAAGATGTTTTCACAGCCCAGCGGTGGTGGCGCATGCCTTTAAGCTCAGCATTCGTGAGTCAGAGGCAGGTGGATCAGGAGTTCTAGGCCAGCCTGGTCTACAGAGTGAGTCTCAAGACAGCCTCCAACCCAAGACAGAGAAACCCTGTCTTGGGTTAAAGTCTCCTGATTTCCAGGGCTCAGATAAAGGAGTCAGATGATAATTTTTTGGAGAAACTGAGGCCCATGTGGACAAGTTCATGTGCTTTGGGAGGAGCCTTGTCCCCAGCACAGCTGGCCCTCCTGGCCCAGGGTCACGCTTCCTGTAGGCTATGAGGTCAGTGCTTCTGGGACAATGAGGCTGTATCTTGGCCCTGGCACAATGACACTCACACCCAGTGATCCCACATAGACTGACTGCAATGGCGCTGGAAGGGAGGGTGCAGGGAGCCTGGGGGAGGGGCAGGGTCAGAGAGATGGAGCAGAGAGGCAGGCCAGGGCAGGTGCACTGACATACTTGGGAGGCTGAGGCAGGAGGATGGCCGCAAGCTCTAGGCCAGCCAGCAAGGGAGGGAAATTTGTGGAAGATTGTAGCTTGGGCTTCATCCTTCTAATGATCTCAATATAGCTCTACAGCATAGAGGGGAAAACTTTGTCCAGAGACCAGAGCTGGAAGCAAAGAGATGGATTCAAGGATCCCCACTGGGACCAGATGTGGGTCTTTCTGCACTTCCCTGTCCCTGCCAGTCCATCACACACACACACACACACACACACACACACACACACCTGACTCAGCTTCCCCAATGAGCTGCATATGAAGGTGGGTCAGGCTGGGTGAACAGCAACCAGACACATATGGTGAGTGCTTGATGTGGCACGCCCTGTCCTGAGCCCTTGTCATACTTCTTCATGTGACAAGCTGAAGGGCTTGCCTGGTTGGGGGGAGGAGGAGCCATGGGGTATGAGAAGTAGAGAGAGTCCAGGCACATTGGAGTGCCAGGGCTTGCCTTATTGAGGTCACAATATGGGGCACCCACATGTACCTTCCTCCCCTCCCCCTTCTAGCTCCTCCCAGCTGCTGCTCATGGAGGTCTGGTGGAGCTAAGTGCCCAGGGTGCCACTTTCAGAAACATTACACATTTGGGGGCGGTGAGCAGGAAGGAACAGGTTACAAGGGTCCGGAAACCATATCAAAAGAAATATTGAATGTCCCCATGGCCACCAGTGAAGGAGTGACTTTGCTTTCTGTGTCCAAGAGAGCCTGAAGCCCTGAAGAAGCAATCATGGAGGGTGTTGAAGGATGAAAAGGAGTTTGCAAGGAAAACCTTGTTCATTTAATAAGCACACAAGCATCATTTATGAATAAGAACAATTTAAAAGGTTTTCTTTATTTTTATTTAATGTGTGGTGTTTGCCTGCACTGTTACTAGCCAGCAGAGGGCATCAGAACTCCTGGACCTGGAGTTACAGATGGTTGTGAGCTGTTTTGTGGGTGATGGGACCTGTGTCTTACCTACAGAGCTCTGTCTGCAGCCTCAGTAAAAACATTTAGAAAAATCACTCACATACAGTGCTCTAAGGCATTCATTTACGTCTTTATGTTTAGGCTTGTGGTCTCATATACCTCTGGCTGGTCTTGAACATCTGATCCTGCTGCCTGGCCACACAGCAGGAGAGTTCTAAGGGACAAGGGTCCATTACTGTTCAGTGTTTGTGATTGGTAGAATTTGCACGCTCGTTTTTTAGCCAGACTCCAGCCTGTGTGTCGCAGGGACCTAGCATTTGCCCGAAGACTTAGTCACTGTTGGTTGACGTTTGCTTGGTGAGCGGGGGCTTTGAGAAACCAACCCTGGAAAGCACAAAGCTGCCATATGGCCCTGGGAAGTCCACTCTCAGGTATACATCCACGAGTCGGGAAAATATGCCAAAAAAGACATTCCTTGTTCTGGAACATTTATTGCATCTAACCCAGGATAGCTACAAGGAGGAGTGGTCAGTGATGCTCAGTAGGTGAGCCAGTGAGCCTCACAGCGCTGGAATACTACTCAGCCACAAAAAGGAAGGCGCACCTGACAGCGCTATGAGGTGGGTGGAGTGGCAGCCTGCAGACCCAAAGACACCGCCCACAGTGCAATCAAATCCACAGAACCAGAGGGCTGCCAGGAGCTGGAGTGCCTGCTGGTGCTGATGGGATCTTTGGAGATATTTTAGGGTTAGGAGGTGGTGATGAAGATACTAAAAAGTCTGATTTGTTTTGGAACAAGGTCTCATGTAGCCCAGGCTTGCCTGCAGCTCTCTATGTAGCAGAGCATGACCTTTGTTTCTAGCCCTGCCGCTGCCTCCTTCCGTGCTAGGATGAAGGGTGAGCGCCAGCATGACCGACTCCACATAGCTTTTAAAAATCCGTAAAATTGGGTATGGGAGGGGTCTCTGTGGTAGGGGCCGATATGTGTGTGGGGTGCGGGATTCCATGCCCAGCAACGCAGGGAAAATAACCTAGAGCTGCCGGCACCTGGCCTGGTATGCACGGAGCTCTGGGTTTGAGCCCAGCACTAGTTAAATTCTGTCGCGGCGGCAGCTGTCATCTCAGTACTTGGGGAGGCAGGGATATGAGGAGTTCAGAGTCATCTGCAGCTACATAAGAAAGCTAGCCTGTCCAAAAAAAAAAAATTCTAACGATAAATAGGTTTTTAAAAAATACCAACTTTTTCTTAAAGACGGAGTCTTGGGGAATTGCTTTTGTATCAAGGTGAGAGCCCCGCGTGAAGGTCCTGCTGGGTGGCCTCAGCTCGCGGCTTCTCGTCTGAAAGCCTGGTTTTGGGATCTGCAGAACATTCGCTTAGTTGCAAAATGCTCAGGGCCCGAGGGGAAGGGCCATCCGGTATCAGCTGACCGACCGGACCAATGATGTTCGGGGGCGTGGTCAGTGGACAAGGGCGTGGCTTGAGGCGGGCCCGGCCGCCGGGGACACTCAACCATGGACCAGCCGAGCCTCCTGCGGCGCCGCGGGCTCCAGGTGAGTCCTGGCGCGGGCGGGAGCGCGGACAGTGCCTTCCGGGCGGGGAAACTGAGGCAGGGAGTGAGGAAGGCCGGGGAGCGTCAGATTGCGCCCTCTGCCCACCTGCTGCCCAGAGCGTTTTGCGCACCTCGGGAAGGGAGAGGTCTCTGTCAGACAAATGGGGAAACTGAGGCTAGGCCTCTGGAGTGGGGAGAAGGAGCTCCAGGGTCGTCTCACTACACCCGCCGGAGGGCGTCAAGTTCCCGCGAGTGCAGCCGCTGAGGTGGACAGAGCTCAGCCGCCGGCCAGAGTCTCTGCTAGCAGCCAGTCCTCTGTCTCCGGTCTCTTCCACCGATGAGGCTCTTGCTAGGGAAGCCACCCTCAACCCCGAGGTTGCCCAGCTGGGATACCATCTCTCTAGGGTCACAGATCTGTGTGAAAGGAAGGATCTGCAGGGTGTGTGAGTGCGGTGGTTTCCTGATTTACCGCGCCACAGGGAAGTACGAACGAATGCAAGTCCAGGGCACTCTCGGTTATGAGATTCTGGAAGACGACGCCCCTGACCTCTCTGGGCCTCAGTTTCCCCTTCTGTAACATCTGCAAAACTCAAAAAGGTTTGCCTGGTTGATTCTGAGGCTGGGGCAACACGCCTAAGCGGCCAACAGGTTTGCAGTGGGGAACTGCACATTGCCGATTGCCCTGCACTTATTGAGCGCCTGCTGTGTGCACAGCCTCAACTGCCTTAGACCCGAAGCTAGTGCAGGTCGGACGGTGGCCCGGGCGGCCGGAGGCCGGGCACAGGGCAGTGGAATTTAGGGAAGTGAAGATTGAGTAAAGCTGCTCAGACGGGAGCAGTGGGGCGGGTCCCCCGGAGGAAGCCTAGGGTCAGAGACCTGCGCGGGAAGGCGGGAGTGGAGGCGGGGCTGGTACGCGGCGGTGTCGCCGGGCCCCAGTTAGATGCGAGCCCGCCCTCAGCCTCTTAAAATAGAGACGCCGCCTCCGGGTGAACAAATGGGGGTGCGGCTGACGTCAACAAGCGGGATCTGTTCCACGTGGGGGGTAAATATTTCCAGATGACAGGTCCCACATTACACACATGAAAGTATAGCGGTTCTCAGGGCCAGGCGTCCATGGGTGAGCTTCAGGGAACGGGGGGTGGGGGTGGGGGGGAAGTGCGCAGGGACAACCAGAGGAGAGAATTCAATTCAGCAGGTGCAAAAGCCCAGAGGCCGCAGAGCCTGGAAAGGTGTTGTAAGTGGAGCTGAAGTCTGCAACCAGGCGTGGTGGTGCACACCTTTAATCCCAGCAGGAGGGTCTGAGAACAGCCTGGGCTTCATGAAACCCTGTGTTAAAAAACACAAATAGCAAAACAATACTGAGAAACCCATTTCTCAGATGAGGATAGGGGTGAGCAGGGCTGGTGAGAAGGCTCCAAGGGTAAATGTGCTTGCAACCAAGCCTGACAACCTGAGTTCAATCTCTGGAGTGGACATGGTAGGACATTAGTCCTCTGATATCCACACATGTGCTGAGGCACGGTGGCATACTCACACATGGTAAATAAATGAACAAACAAGCTAAACTTTGGTGCCAGGGCAGTGGGGATCTGTGGCAGGTGCTGGAGCAGGGGATTGCCTGCTAACAGGAGACAAGAGGGCTTAAAGGACACTGGAATAAAGGCCACGGTAGGATATACTAATAAACCTGTTCTAGAACGTCAAGCTGGGCTACAGAATAAGCTCTGGGCTAGCCTGAGCTGCAAGGTGGCACCCTCTGTAAACTGATATCTGTGAGTAAGAAAATAAGTTGCACATCTGTAATCTGAAATTCATAGAGCCTCGGCCAATCAGAGGATAGGCATCCATGACAACCAATCAGAATTCTCTGAAGTTGAACCCAGCTGGAGGTCAAAGGGTCCATTCATAAATCCTGGAGGAAGCCTCTCTGGTAGTCAAGGCTGGCCCTGAACTCCTAATCCTTTTGTCTCCATCTCCCGAGTGCACAGAACCAGGCCTGGTTGATGGCACTGGGGACAGAGCCCCAGGCTGTGTGCTCTGGTCACTACTTCTCACAGTGTAGGCCAGGCTGGACTCTGCAGCCTCTGGGGTAAGTGAAAGGCAAGCAATGCTCTCACTCTCCCGTGCCACAGGATAGCCCATATGGGGGTAACTGTTTCCCCCACCCCAGGCCTACTTAGCCCTGAGTTGAGTCTTTGCTAATGGTGATGGTGCATGCCTATCATTCCAGGAGTTGGGAACCTGTGGCAGGAGTATAGCCTTGAATTCTAAGGCCTATAGGTGTTACAGAGCCAAATCCCTATCAGACAGAAAACTTCTGAGGGTGGACTCTGGGGCCCCAGTGGGCTCCAAGCCCTCATCTTTCTGCCCTGCTCACAGTGGTCAATTTTCCCATTTATAAAACGGGAGACTCTGAGCTCTGTGCAGACTACTGACCCTAGCTCCTGTGCTCCACGAGCAGGTCTGGTTCCTCCAAACTGCATGGGGACAGCACTCCGATCCATGAGGAAACCCTAAAGACAGCATTTAAAGGGCAAATCATAGAGTGCTTGTAGTGCTTTCCTAGTATGCATGAAGCCCTTGGACTGATCCCAAGCACTACTTAAACCAAGTGTACTACACAGTATGCTAGCATTCAAGAGATGGAGGAGGCAGGAAGATCAGGAGTTCAAGGCTAGCCAGGGGTACAATAACAAAAACAGGAGTCACAGAGGGCTAAAGAAAGTGACATCTGCCCGTGATCCCAGCACTTTGGAGGCTGAGGCAAGAGGATGATGAGTTCCAGGCCAGCAGCCTGCGCTGTGAGAGAGGCCTCAAGAAAAATAAACAGCCAGTAGCAGGGTGTCCGTGTGGGAGCTGCCACAGGAGCAGCTGGCGAGGGGGCCGCGGGAAGCAGATGGCTCGGGATGTCGTGGGCCCACTTCCGGGGAGCTTTCCGGGGCCTGGCAACACTCCCTCCCCCAGCATGCACGCCTGGAGTCCTTTTGTATCTTGGGGATGCCTTTAAATTTCTGGTCGTCGCTGAGTACACTGGCACCTGGCTCTATGGAACCCACTGTTTTCCAAACGAATTAACTGGGTTACAGAGGTTGGGCTGCACAAAGCAGCATCCCTAGATCCGAAGAAAACAACTATTACTGGGGGTGTATTAGGCTGGACCTCCGAGTTCAAATTCTGTTTCTGGCTTGATAGTGGTGGGGGAGCTAGATGATGCAGAGAGGAGACATAAGAGATCCCGATTGGAGCACAACAAGGGTCCATCCTTTCCCCTCCACCTGCCAACCCCAGGCTGCCCAGTGGTCCAGAGCCTGGCAGTTCCCCCCCCCTTCATTGGCTGTGGAGACGGATGACATCACTGGTTGCCATGGAAAACTCTCGCCTTGGGATGTGGATAGCTTGGAGCCCACCACTGTAAAAATAGTATATGTCCTCAACGTGGCTGCCCCAATGAATTTGTCTGTTGGACTGGGGGCGTCTAGAATGTCTATTCCTCATCTCTCCCATTCTGTCTCTGCCTCCGTTTCCCAACCTGTACAGTAGATGCTCGGTAAATGAGACATAATATGGACAGTTTTTACTTTGGCTGGTGATGGGTTAAACAGTAACAGGAGCCACAGCAGTCAGAAATGTCCCCTAGTTATTAATTCAGGCTTCCTGATGCTAAAACGGTCATCTCTAAAGCAACAGTAAGGCCTTCATGGAGGTCTGGGAGTTATGAGATTCTAACATCTCTCTCAAAATTAAGGAGGAAAAACTCCCTGATGTGAAGTTGGTGGCAGACTCTGTCTTCTCAAGAGTTGAGAAGCCGAGGCTGGAGAATCACCATGAACTTCAAGCCACTCTGGGCTACATACAGTCTGTCTCAAAAACAAAGCCAGAGTCAGCATGGCTCAGTCAGTCAAGCCACCTGTCACAAAGCCTGGCAGGCTGTCTCCTTCCCTGGGATCCACACTGAAAAAGGAAAATCCATTCTTGCAAGTTGTCACACATGTGCCAATACACAAACACACACACATAAAACAACACAGATTTTCCATGTGTATATATATGCTCAGGAGGGACTCTTCTGTCCCAGTGATCCCCAAGGCCAGGGCTCTCTTCTGCCTTGTATTCAGTAGAGGAAGCCAGAGTTGATGCAGACCAATTTTTTGTTTGTTTGTTTGTTTTTTGAGACAGGCTTTCTCTGTGTTGCTCTGGCTGTCCTGGATCTCACTCTGTAGACCAGACTGGTCTGGAACTCACACAGGTCCTCCTGCCTCTACCTCCCGAGCTCCTGGCTCCTTTCATTACTTTTATTACATTTATTCATTTATCGTGTGTGTGTGTGTGTGTGTGTGTGTGTGTGTGTGTGTGTACACAAACACCTCTAGATCTGAGGAAATTTGCAAGACTCAGTTCTCTCCTTCCACTGTGTGGGTACTAGGGATTGAACTCGGTGGTCAGGTTTGGCAGCAAGTGCCTTTACTACTGAGTCATTTTGCCGGAGTCACTTATATTTTAAATAGTCGGGATACTCAGATATGAGCAAAAACTAAGCTGTGGGACAGTGTGTGAGGCAAGGCATGTGGTGTGGCTGGATCATGGGAGAGTGATGCTGATGCGCAGGGGTGAAGACTTCCTGGGTTGACCCCACTTTCTTTATCTTATTTCAGAAGGAGTTGAGTCTACCTCGCCGGGGGCGCGGGTGAGTAAGTTATTCAATGATTAATACAACTACAACATTGCCTTTTCTTTTGCAATTTTCTTTTTTTTTTTCTTTTGCAATTTTCATGTGTTGTGTGCTCACAAGACAAAAAACAAACCAACAAACAACAACAACAAAAGACCCTGGTTCTTTAAGGCAGGGTCTCTCAATCAAACCCAGAGTCCAGCATCATGCTCTGGCAATTTGCCATCTTCACCATCCTAGACTGGGATTACAGGTGGGCCTCCAGCACCCATGGGCTCTAGGGATCCGAACTCTGGAACATATCCTGCACAGCAATGGCTTTAACCACTGAGCCTCTCCCCAGAATCTCTCCTCCTTTTTCTTTCAAAAGAACACTTCCCAGCTTGGGATCCAGGCAAAGCTTAGTGTGGTGGCACTAGCAACTTCTTGGAGACTGAGACAATTCCAAGTTGGACTGGGCCACATGAGAACCTGCCTTAAAACAAACAAACAAACAGAAGTGAAAAAGCCATTATCTGCGGAGAGTAACTGCACTGTAGCAGAGTCGAAAGTCATAGGCTCTGGAGTTCGCTCAGTGAGTAACGCAATTGCTATCTTGCTGTGCACCCAAGTGCAGCTCCCCAATTTGTTTTCTGACCTCCAGGTGTGTGTTCAGAGACGAAATCCCTTTCACTAAATAAATAAATGTAGAAAAAGAAAAAGATTTGATCCTCAGCACTGGGGCAAAGTTATGAAATATTGTCTTCTAACCCAAGTACATTGGAATGGGCTTGCATATGCCGGTGACTTTCTTCCTTTCGGCGCCCGCCAACAAAATCCGTAGGGCTGGCATCATCTGGGGAGATCAGGGGCTCAAAGAACATTTTGTTCTTTGCATCCCGGGTTCACAGACGGATAAACAAAGCCCAGGGGTGGAGCTCGCCTCCTGTTCACTGACAGCAAACAGCCCTGGACACCTCACCTTTGTAGGCTGCGTGTGCCTCTATTGGAGGCTAAGAAGCTCCATGCTTTTTGTGCCGGGTCCTCCCTGTTGGACAAACATGGGAAGAGACGGTTCAGCCCATCTGCCGCTCGGGTTCTTAAAGGGGAAACAAACCATGAAATGTGTGCGCTCAGGGGAAATTAGAGAGTCAGAGAGACGCTGGGGGGGCCACTTGGAGGAGGTGAGGTTTCATCTTTGAGAGGACGAGCGGCCGGCTGGGTGGGGTGGTCAATGTGGAGACAATAGTATTCCAGAGGGGCCGGCGTGGGCAAAGGTACTGGGGCGGCACTAGCTTTGGCAGTGAAGGGGGAACTGGGTGAGGTAGAGGAGGAGACACCGGGTTTGAGAGCGAGGTCTCAGTGACCCCAAGTCATGTGCACTATGGCTGGGTTGGGGCGGGGCCGGACCTTTCCCTGAGTGCGTTTTGAGGGACCGGGGATGGAAGGAGTGCATTGCATGGACCTCAAGGGTAAAGTGAGGGCCAGAGTCCTCGGAAAGCAGGCAGCCCTGGTACCCGTGCTGTACGCAACTCGTCTCTGAGTTGCCAGGGACCAGGTCTATGGGGTAACGGCGATGGGAGGCGACACGCCGATGTTATCCGGGTAGGAGTTCTCGGTCCGCAGGGCCCAGGTCGCCTTCCCTTCCGATGCAGGTGGCCAAGGAGGGTCGGGCTGCATCCCACCCGCTCCCCGTTTCCCCCCCACCCCCAGGTAACTTAGTAGTTCAGCAGGCCCGATTGCTCAGCACTAAGTTGCTTGTTGCTCAGTCCCGCCCCTTACGAGAGGCTCCGCCTCTGTCCCTATCCCCAACGGAGATCTGTGGCGTCCCGCCTCCAGACAGGCCCGAGAGCCCTGCAGAGGCCACGCCCACTCAGGCCCCCGCCTCGAGTCCCTCAGATTGCTTCCATGCACCCTGTTCATTGCATACATTGTGAGCCCCTGCCCTACCGGAGCAAGCCGTACCGGAGCAGCTTTGAGACATTTGGCCTCTCCCTCTCTACAGTGTGCTTTTCTCCCACCGTACATCAAATAGCTCCGCCCCTCATGCTTACCTACACAACAAATGTCCCGCCCCACTCCCATACCTCTGCCTCCCAAAACCCTGTTCCTCACCGGTGGCCCCTCCCATAACCCCGCCCCGAGATATAACCCCACCCACGCATTGTAGCTCCGCCCCGACAGCTCCTCCCTGGCCTTTAGTCCCGCCCAGTAACATCTTTGTCCCGCCAATAGCCCCGCCCCTCAGCCCACCTGCTACCCCGCCCATATCCCCGCCCCTCGACACATGCCCCCGCCCCTACCAGCCGCCGGTGCGCGCGTTGCTCTGTCCGTAGTCCCAGCGCGTCTGCTAGCGTCCGGTACCACCGGTCGTCGGTTTCCGCGGCACCGCTATGAAGTCCCGCAGGGAGAAATTGCTGATCCCCGCGCTGACGCTAGAGTGAGTACAGTGGCCGGAGCCCTGCGGTGTGGTTCCCGGGAGCCCGCGGGGGTCACGCCGGGTCGCCGCGGGGTCACCGCCCGCCTCTGTCTTGCAGTCTGTCACCGAGCAGCCAGAGCCCATGCCTGCTGAGCCCCGGCAGCCCGTGCAGCCCGTCATTGGGCCTGCAGCCCTGGAGGTGAGTGGCGCCGCCCTGCACGCGCGCCCTCCGCTCGGGCCTTTCACACTCCCCTGGCCCCAGGCTTCAGTGTCTCCCCCTCCCCGGCTTCCCTTCCGACACCGCGGGAGCGCCCAGCTCCGGCGTGTCCAAGGCGACGCCAGTACTTGAGCCCAACGACTTCCCGAGACAGGTGTTGGATTCCCAGGGCCATGCCAGGTTGTGACCTCGGGGACCCGCTGGAAACGCCTCCCTCTGGTTACACACAAGGCCAAGAGGCTGCACTAGACCCAAACAGGCAGCCACCGAGGGCCGGCTCTATCCTGACCATGTTTCCCAGCTGAGGAAACTGAGGCGCAGAGTCAGGCCTGTCATGATTCTGGGGGACAGCTTGGCCACCACACCCTACTGAGAGTCAGCGCCACCCTCTGATTACTGGGCCTATTTCCGAGGCTAACCCATCTGAAAATCAAGTCTTCTTGACTTACCTGGGAGCTCTTAGTGTGAACCTTAGTGTGAACAAGCTGTTCAGCACAGTCTCTAGATTTTTGAATGGGGAAGACACATAATACTACGGAGTCTGCACTGAAGCAGACAATTAACAGGGCTACACTATTCACTCGCAAACGTTTTCTAGACACCAGCATGCCAGGTAAACAGTCCATAGTTGTGAGCAAGAATAGCGTCTCCCTCAGAGGGTCCGCAGTTAGCTGGAGGAAGTGACTGTAACAGATGAATGGCTAATGAGATGTTGAAATGCTGACCCCTTGGGGAAGTGACTGTGGATTGGAGTTGGGAATAGAGATATGTCAAGATTAACCCCAGACATCTAGGACTGAGTGTGCAGTAGTCCTGGGGCAGGGTGGGAAACATAGGCCTGTGGAGACTGGGCATCTGGAGGAAAGCTTGTATGCCTAGAACTGGTTGGGTTTGCTCAGTGGGAGGCAGGGAATGCTGTCACCACACTTACTGTAGAGTAGGTGAAAGAGGCCCAAAGGCACCCTAGGAGGCAATGTGAGGCCAGATGCATCTCTGAGTCCTTGGCTCAAACCCAGGGGAGGGCAGGTGAGAGGGAGGGGTCCTGGGTGGGGGATACTTGTGACTGAACAGGTTTTACCTGGAGGAAATGGAGGAGGCACTGTTGGGGGCCAGGTAGCCACAGTCACCACCAGAGGGCAGCAGAACTTGCCTGCAGCCACACAAGGCCTTAGCTTCACTACCCTGTACTTGAACTGGATGGATCTAATTTGTTTGGCAACCATTTATACCTCAGTATGATCCAGGTACTATAGGAAGAAGGTCCTCCTGTGTCCCTAAGGCCCCAGATCGTGTGCAACCCAACCCAACCCACCTCTCCACACTTGCCACTGCTCTGTTCAGAGTTGTGTTTTTTTGTTTTTTGTTTTTTCCTTAAAGATTATTTATTTATTATAGTGTTCTGCCTGCATGTTTCCCTGTAGGCCAGAGGAGGGCACAAGATCTCATTATGGATGGTTGTGTGTCATGTGGTTACTGGGAATTGAACTCTGGACTGCTGAATAGCAGTCAGTGCTCTTAACCTCTGAGCCATCCCTTCTTTTCATGTTTGGAAGCCACCACCACATCCAAAGAATGGAAGCTTTCCACGTGTACGCCATCCTTCATAAACCAGTCCCCTAAATGGACCTCATCAGGGCTGATTTCCATGAGGTTTTTTTGTTTGTTTTTTGATTTTTTTAGATGCTAGGCAAAGGCTCTACCTTTGAGCCATGCCCCCAGCCCCTCACTGGGGGATTCTAGACAAGTCTCCACCCTTGAGGCACACCTCTGGTTCTTGGATTTTTGAGAAAGAGGATTTGTTTTGTTTGTTGTTTTTTTTTTGTTTGTTTGTCTTGAAACTTTGTTTTCATTTTGTTTTCGTGAGACAGGGTTTCTGTAGCTTTGCAGCCTGTCCTGGAACTCACTCTATAGACCAGGCTGGCCTCGAATTCCCGCCTCTGCCTCCCCAACACTGGGACTAAAGATATGTGCTACCATCACCTAGTGATACAGTGATTTTGTTTGTTTTTGTTCTTGTGTACAGCTTAGGTTGTAGGCTAGCCTGGCCTCAAACTTTCGTTATCCTCCTGCCTCGGCCACACTAGTGTTGGTGGAAGAAGATACACCCTGCTCAGTGATCTCTCACCTTCCTGTGTGATTACTGAGTTAATTTCCTTCAGAACTTTGAGACCCTCAAAGGCTTGGCCTGAATCTTTCTGCTCACACTGTATGCTCAGGGCAGGCATGCAGGCTCTGGTGTGAATGAATGGGAAGCAGGTAGAGGGGCTCTGTTGTCCTTCAGGGTGGAAGGCCATCTCAATTTGGCCCTCTAGGACTCAGAGACAGCTCCAGGGCCTTGGAGGCCAAGCACAGATGGAATGTAGATTTACCTGTGGAGCACAGGATATGGGGCTGAGGGACAGTGGTTGAGCCCTGTGGCATGTGGGAAGATGGGTTGGCCTGACTAAGACACACCTAGACCTTTGCCATTAAGCTCTAGCAGGCCATTCCAAGGACCTAGAGCTGGTGGTCACAGGCAGTATTAGACCCCTGACCCCCAGGACTGAGCTTTGTTGGGGTAGCAGCTTGGGGCCCACTAATGAGTCTGAGCAAGTAGTCCTGTGCACTCAGCTTCTCCCTGAGGCAGGCACTCAGGGTCAGCATAGCGAAGTTTTCCAGCCAGGGGGCTGGGAGATGGGGTGCCAGATCAGTGGTGATGTGGGATCAGGGATGAGGAAATAGCTGTGTATGAGGTGTGTCTATGAAACCCAGGACTCCATCCCCATTTGGGTCCCCAGAGTCAGGAGGCTTTGAGACTTTCACAGGGGACTCAGACCTGACACCCAGAATCACAGGTAGCCTTTGTAATCTTCTATCACACCTGACCACTGCAAGGGTCTTTCCTTGGGACTCAAAGCATCTGCTATAGCCCACCCACTTCTCTCTGGGGCCTGCCGTGATGTGATCCTCAGCTTTTCCTGGAAGCCACCCAGCTTCTCATTGGAGTCTTCAACCTCCATCCCAATGTGTAAAAGGTCTTTGCTTTCCAGGACAGACATGGGGGGGGGGCATCTCAAGCACCATCCATGGCTCCTGATTGCTCTTTCAATAAACCTGAACCTTAATACAGCCTGTGTGGTTAGCTCTAGTCTTCCCTCCCAAGTTCTGGGATGATAGGTGTGTGCCACCAATTCCAAGCGTGATAAGATGCTGGGGATGGAATCTAGGACTCCCTCCACACTAGACAAGCACTCCCCGCCTGGGTTGCATCCCCTCTCTCTTTGAAATTCTTCTTTTGTTTCCTGTTTATTCTCTGTTTCCCATCTGAGACTGAGGATCACCCCCATTGAGGTCACCCCTAGGTGCCCCAGAGGCAGGCAAGCTGTAGGTAGGTGTTCAGTAAATGTTTATCGAGTGAATGAATAAGTATATGGGTTTGTGCTCCAGCCAGCAAGGGTGGAGGACATCTGATGTGGCAGTGTCTGGGGGTGACTTGAGAAGAGGGATGGACACCCTGGGGGACCTGTACCTCAGCTTCCTTGGCTATCTTCTTATCCCAGATATGGGGTCTGGGTTTCAAATCCCAGCAAGACCGGGATACGAAATGTCTAATGGTCCAAGGAGCCGGGTGGTGTCGGAATGACTCCCACTAGGACCTAGGGGAGAAGGACTTATACCTTTGGTATCTAAGTGTCTGCGATTTTACGCCTTTGGTAATGGCTTTCGTGGCTATATACGCAAGGTTTGTTACCACCACACCGCGTTCACCGCAGGCATTTTACAGACCGGGAAAGAAAGGGGCAGCGCCGAACAGGGTTGATACCCCAGGGACAGGGACAGACCCGCCGCACCAGCCCAAGTTCCGCCGACGCCCCACCCCGCCACCCAGGCACTAGCAACGCCCCGCCTCCCCTGGTAAATGCCAAAGCCACGTGACTGTGGGGGGGGCCTAGCGAAGCCCGGCCTTTACCTCCCAGAGAGTAACCCCGCCCCTTCTGCTCAAAACCCTAGCAACGACCTGCCTGTTCTGCTGAGGTCCATAGCAACGTCCCACCCTCATCCTAGACCCCCTCTCCCCGGTGCCTAGAGCCCTAGCGACATCCTGCCTGGGTTGCTGAGGTCCACAGCAACGCCCCGCTCTCGCTGCGCAAGCCCTAGCAACGGCCAGGTAACCCCTCCCTCTTCTCAGAATCCTAGCAAAGTCCTGCCTGGGATGCTGGGGTTCATAGCAACGTCCACGTTCGCTCCAGACCCCTAGCAACACCCCGGCGCCACATGCGGGTTCTAATTGAGTACCATCCCGGCGTTTCCGGCAGAGTCTTAGTAACGGAGGCTCCTTAGTGACGGGCCCTGGCAACGCCCCGCCCCCCCGCCCTCCTCCTTATCGACGGCACGCCCCTCTTGCTCCGCCCCTCTGCTGGGGCGGGTCCGGCAGCGCTTCCTCCTCGCCTCCCCGCGCGCTCCTGGTAGCCCGCGGCCGCCGGGCCGCTCCACGGGGCTCAGGCCGAATCCAGCAGATCCGGCCTAGGCCCCGGCGCGCGGGGGCGGCAACATGTCGGATCCTAGCTACTGGACGGCGGTGGCGGCTCCAGGACACCGTAGCCGCTTGGCTAAGGGAGCGCTGCTACAGCGTTCCAAAAGGTAGGGGCGGCTGGGAGTGCAGGGTCGAGCTGGGGACCCTCGGGATTCGAACCCTGACTTCGGGCAGCGCTAATTGAGGAATCTGGGAGGAATAAAGCTCTCTGTGCTGGACTCTCCGCGGAAACGTTGGCGCAGATGCAAATATTCGTGGCCCAGGCTGACGAGTGGGTGGTGGATCTGTAACCAAGGCTTCTCTTCGGCCCAGGTACAGACGCCAAGTGGTGGTGCCTCAGTCAGACTCAGGTTCAAATTGCAGTGTAGCTACTACCATGCCGTGTGACCCTCCAAGCAGTTCCCCAATATCTCTGTGCTTTGGTTTCTCTGTGTTTAGGTCTGTCTAGATAGGCAATGTCTAGGTTGCAAGGACCCTGAGTGCTGTATCTGAAGCTTCGATTGTGCTGGGAGATGTACAGTGCCCTGCATGGATTGCGGGCCTGTTAGAGCTGGCATACAAAGAACTGTGTAAACAGTTGGCATTTAATGTGTGCTCTGGTGGGATGATCCCAGGTTCGCTGAGGTGTCCAATATGGTTGTTTTCAAGGCCTTGACTGTACAAGGGAGAGAAAGCAACCAATCTCACTGGCCACCATTGCAGGACATGGGGGCAGCCAGGGGCAGGGAGAGGGTGTGGCTGCCTGTGTGTCCTATGCAGGGGATGGGGGATGGAGGCGCAGGAAGTCCTTCAGGGACCTTTGGGTTCCTCTTCTGAACCCGCACCTCAGCCTATGGGGCAATTCCTCCCATTCTTGATAGCTGTAGTCCTGGCTTCCCTGTGTGGGAAGCAGGTACACACAGTTGGTGGGCTCCCCAACTCAGAGCTTGTTACTGCTGCTACTTTCCACACCTGTAGCTTAGCTGACTCTGGGGGTGTGGCTTCCTGCAGTCCGGCTCTGAGAGTGTATGTCTTCCAAAGGCCAGGTTCACAGGGTGTGCTGGTTTTGTGGACCTTCCTGGTGCCCTGGTAGGGAAGAAGAGGCACACTAGCTGGGCTCAGCCCCTACCACACTCTTGCCTGGGCCCTTTGCTGCTTCTTGGCTATGCCCTGTGCCTGCTGTCTTGGCCTGCAGCTGTGCCTCTCACCACCCAAAACCCTCCCTGCCTCCTTCAGGCCCTGCCTGCTTCAGGCCCTGCCTGTCGCCCCCTCTCTGACACTTCTGCAGAGGAGGGCTGTGTGGGCTGCTCTCCTTGTCGTCTGTCACATCACAGCCACTGTTGCTGGGTGACTGCAGGGGGCTGGGAGGAGGGCAGGAACCTAGTGGCTTCAGCTCTGCCAATGTGGAGGCCCAGTGGGCAGAAGCGGCCAGAGAGCTGTGGGATGGGGATGGGGTCAGGGCAGGTGGCCAAAAGGGATATGGGATCAGAGGAGGGAAGAGGTGGGCAGAAGATAGAACATGGAAAATCCAGCCTGAGAGTCACCATTCAGACTTTGGATTGTTTTCATTGGGTCAAATTAGCTTTTTTTGTTGTTTGTATGTAGCTCAGACTGGCCTCCAACTCACAGAGAATTTGGGATTAAAGGAAGAAGTGTGCCACACCAGGAAGTAGCTAGCTCTTTGGTGGGATCTTAGGAAGGTAGGATCTTGAGAAGGTGGCTTCGGGAACACAGAGGGTACCTGCTTCCCACAGCCATGGACTCAAGGGCATCACCTGTCTCTGTCTCCTGAATTTCAGTGTGGCTGGCAGTTAGAGCTGGGAAGGAAGAGAGCTGAAGTCAGTGTGTCATGGTCATGTGCCACTGTCCCCATGAGGCTGGATGGGCTTTCTCCTGCCATGGTGTCAGTGGTAACAAGGATGGAAGGGAAGATTGAAACAGGTTGTGTCCCATGTGTCATCCCAGGACCAGGAGATGAGGCATTGAGAGTCACCTCTGAGTCCCAAGGTCAGCCTCTGCTGAGTGAGATGCTTGAGCCAGGTGTAGTGGCACATTCCTTTAATCCCAAACTCAGGAGGCAAGGCGGATCTCTTGAGTTCAAGGCCAGCCTGGTCTACACAACGAGTTCTAGGACAGCCAGGGCTACACAGAAAAACCCTTTTTGAAAAACAAGCCAGGCATTGGTGGCAGCACTCAGGAGGCAGAGGCAGGTGGATCTCTGTGAGTTGGAGACCATCGTGGTCTATAAGAGCAAGTTCCAGGACAGCCTCCAAAGCCATAGAGAAACCCTGTCAAAAAAAAAAAAAAAGGCAGTTTGGTCACCCCCCATGGGTCTCAGAACCCCCTGCTAAAGACCCTTAAAGGGCCTACTGAGGGGAGGTAGTGGTTAGTCTAATCCAACTTGCAGGCAGCCTGAGCACACTCCCAGCTGGGCACATGGTTCCCTGGTCCCTGGAGCTGACCATCTAGTTTGTCATTCCCTCTACAGCTGCCGCAGTGGCAACAGAAAGAGCCTAGTTGTGGGGACACCCTCACCTACTATCTCCAGGCCTCTGTCACCATTATCTGTCCCAACAGGTGAGTGGGGAGATCCAGGTGGGCAGCTGCATCCTAGCTCTGCCCTGAGTCGATCCTCCCCTCCCCTCCCCTCAGCAGGTAACAGCCCCTTGGACAGTCCTCGGAACTCTTCTGTCGCAGCAGCCATCAACTTCCCCTTTGCCCGGAGGTGAGTGTTGTGGCCTCATCACGGGGATGGTGGTCTCTCCCTGTAGCTTCTGCCCTGGCAAACATGGCCCTCCACAGCCACTTCTCTAATGGTGACAGGTAATTCAGAAAAGGGGTTACAGCCATACTCAGAAGTCACTAACTCTAACAGCCACATTGTTCACTAACCAAGAGCTGACATGGTGGGCCCAGGGCCTTTATTAAGTGAGCACCCTGTGCTAGGATCTAAGGCTGCCCTGAGGGCTGAAGCCTGTCTTTTGGAGTGTCCAGGGAGTTGTTGGGGTCTGGGATTCCTCCCCCCCTCCCTGAAACAGCAACTAGGCGGCACAGGCATCAGGGAGGGCTTCCTGGAGGCAATGTCTGAAGATCGTGGGCCCTGGATCTGGCTGCCTGTGGGGTCCTTGATCCAGAGAATGGGAATGTGCCAGCACAGTCTGCTACAAACCCTCCCAGCACAGAGCCAGACTGTCTTTCCATCTGTCCCTGTCTCTCTCCAGGGCTGATGGCAGAAGATGGTCACTCGCTTCTCTCCCATCCTCCGGCTATGGCACCAACACTCCCAGCTCTACTGTGTCGGTACTGACAGCTGCCCTGGGCAGGTGGATGGGGGTAGACTGGGGTGGCCAGATGCTCTTTCGTGGCCTGTGGGTATGGGGCTCCCACGCTAAGCAGGGAGGGCTGGCAGTTTGCTGGGAGCTGTGTCAGGGTGTGACACTGGGGTACTAAGTCCACTGTGACTCTGACCTTCCTTTCTCCAGTCAAGCTCATCCTCCCGAGAGCGTCTACACCAGCTTCCCTTCCAGCCCACAGCGGACGAGCTGCGCTTCCTGTCCAAGCACTTCCGCAGCTCAGAGAGCATGGTAGATGAGGACGGAGGAGGCCGTTCCCCACGCCTGCGCCCACGCTCACGCAGCCTCAGGTAGGCTTGGGCTAGGACCTCTCCACCGGTCAGGGCCCTTAAGTGTCCCTCACCCTCTTATCACTTTTTCAGCCCTGGGCGTACATCGGGAACCTTTGACAATGAGATTGTGATGATGAATCACGTGTACCGGGAGCGCTTCCCCAAGGTATGCTGCGCCCCTGCACCCCCCCCCCCAGCTGCCCCCATCTACCAGTCTGGTCCACCAGCCAGGCCCAGCCCACTGACAAGGCCCTGGCCTCTAATGAGGCAATTCCTCTTCCGTTACCCCAACTCTGCTACTGAATGACCTGTCTCACTGTTGTCCGATACTGCAACCCAGCCCACTACCAGCCCCACATGTGTGTCTTGTCTGTCAGTTGCCTCTGTCATACCCTTTACCCCTGTGTCTCGTCACCTCTTTGCCTGTCTGACCAAGGCCATGCCCCCGGCTGGCCCGCCTCCAGGCAGTCGTCTGGCCCGGCCCCCATTTGATCCACTTCTGTCCACCCACCCCTTCTCTGCCCTGCCACTCACCTCCACCCTCCCACAGGCCACTGCACAGATGGAAGGCCGGCTGCAGGACTTCCTGGCGGCATTCGCCCCTGGCAACCGCCTGGCACTGGCTGACGGTGTCCTGGGCTTCATCCATCATCAGATTGTGGAGCTGGCACGGGACTGCCTAGCCAAGTCGGGCGAGGCCCTGGTCACCTCCCGCTATTTCCTAGAGATGCAAGACAAACTGGAGCGGCTGCTGCAGGATGTGCGTGGGGGCGGGGCTGGCAGAGGGCCACACCTACAGGGGTGGGGTGTGCTTGTGTAACACACCTTTTAGGCAGTTTTCAGAGCCCCAAGAAGCTCCCTATTGGGATGTAGTATGGCTCCGCCCACTTGAGAGCCGGGCTTCCTCTGTGGGCGTGGCCTCATCCCGTGTACCCTGCAGGCTCATGAGAGGTCTGACAGCGCTGAGGTAGGCTTCATTGTACAACTGGTTCGCAAGCTGCTCATCATCATCTCGAGGCCTGCACGGCTGCTCGAGTGCCTGGTAAGCTGCCGGGGGGGGGGGGGTCCTGGTGCTCTGGAAACCCTATGAGGGTGCAGGGGGTTCACAGCCTCTCCTTCCCAGGAGTTCGACCCAGAGGAATTCTACCATCTGCTGGAGGCTGCCGAGGGCCAGGCCCGCGAGGACCAGGGTGTGAAGACTGACCTGCCACGCTACATCATCCGCCAGCTGGGCCTGGCCAAGGACCCGCTGGAAGGTGAGGGGCGCCCAGAGCACAGAGGACCTGGATTCGAACCCAGGGTTCCCTGTGCCTCCAGGTCTCCACCACAGTCTGCTTCCTCAAGGCACTGACCCTGCCACCATGGGTGCCACCTGACCCACTAGAACCTGCTGTCTGCCAACCCCTGGAGCAAGAAAGTACTGGGGTGTCCTCTAGTTGAGGAACATCTGGAGCGTTAAAATCCCAAGTGATGGCTTTTCTAGAAGATTCTATAGTTCTTGCTATTGGGCTACATAGTGAAATCCTTTGACAGAGATCCAGCCCCTGAAAGACCTTGATGAAGACCAGCCCCCAGCTCCTGGATACCCTGAGGTAAGTTATGAGCTGAGGTAGTCATGTTTTATCCTTTCCTGAGTGGCTGGAAGAGGGTGAGTTTGCAGTAGTAGATGCTTGATAAACAGGTGTGATTTCAGGGATGTGGCTGTAGTGGAACTGCCCCATCATAGAGGTCTCCCATGTATGGGGTGGGCTGGAAGGGGCGCTGAAAAGGTGGGCCTAGAAGGATGTATAGGAGTTTTCCAGGAAGCAGGCTGTGCCAGGAAGCACGCTGGTTTGACAAGTTTGGACAAAGAGTAAGTAGTGGTGATCAGTGAGACAGCAGTTTAGACTAGGGGACAGCTTTGCTGTGTGGAGACCCTGAGCTCTCCCCTTGTGTAGAGTCGAGGACTGGGTGGTCCATCCCGGAGGAAGCCATGTGAGAGTGACTTTGAGACCATCAAACTCATCAGCAATGGAGCCTATGGGTGAGTCCTGGGTCCCCTGATGCAGTATGGGCCTCAGTACTGATAGTTGCTCAGCTTCCTGCTCCTGTGCACAGAGCTGTCTACCTGGTGCGCCACCGGGACACGCGGCAGCGCTTCGCCATCAAGAAGATCAACAAGCAGAATCTGGTCCTGCGCAACCAGATTCAGCAGGTGTTCGTGGAGCGCGACATCCTCACCTTCGCTGAGAACCCCTTCGTGGTCGGCATGTTCTGCTCCTTTGAGACCCGCCGCCACCTCTGCATGGTCATGGAGTATGTGGAAGGTGCGGCCCACACAGGCTGCCATGTCCTACCCCCACCCCCGGGCACAGCTATGGGGGTCCAGAGACCAATGAGTGTGGTCCCTGGAGATCTCAGGATGGTGGCCAGCTAGGGAGGGGAGCTTCAGCAGGTAAGAAGGCCACTGGGCAAGGGAAAGAGTTTGCAGTTAGTAGGCACCAGCTGTGTGCAGAGGGCCATATTAGAGCTCAACTTTGCGGCCTGGGCGGTGCCCAAGCCTTACCCAAGTCCCTGGTGCAGGCGGCGACTGTGCCACACTTCTGAAGAACATGGGCCCGCTGCCTGTGGACATGGCGCGCATGTACTTCGCAGAGACGGTACTGGCGCTGGAGTATCTGCACAACTATGGCATTGTGCACCGTGACCTCAAGCCTGACAAGTGAGGTCCCGAGCGGGGAGGGGCTAGGTGCTGCTGGGGCGGGGCTCTGGGCGGGGCTAAGGGGCGGGGCTGGGTGCTGCTGGGGCGGGGTGGGCTTGGGGGCGGGGCTCGGGGTGGGGCTGTGGCATTAGGGGTGGGGTGGGGCGGGGCCTCGGGCTGCCCCAGCAGCTCAGTTTAACTACTTTAGTATCACAGACTCTTGCTGCCCGAAAGGCAGGGCAGTGTGTTTACACGTTGAGCACCTACTCTGCAGAAGTGAGGGCTGCCCGCTTATTCAGTACCACCTGTATGTGAGGCAGGAATTGCTGGTGTCTCAGCTATTTGCCATGTGGAGATGAGAGCAGAAACATCCAGAACCTGGTGCTGTTTGCATTCGGCTCAGCTGATATATTTGGCAGTTGCTGTTTATCTCAGTGTTTGACGTTCTGTGTAGCTCAAACAGTGCACACACACAAACATGTAGTCACAAACATGTGCTTCTCCATGTAGCCCAGACATACATGAATGAAGAAAGTGAGTTTCGGGGGATGATTTTTCCAGATAGGGTTTCTCTGTGTAGCCCTGGCTGTCTTGGAACTCGACTTGTAGACCAGGCTAGCCTTGAATTCACAGAGATCCATCTGCCTCTGTCTCCCAAGTGCTGGGATTAAAGACATGTGCCACCACCCGGCTGGGGGATTTTTAAAAAAATTATTTATTTACTTATTTATGGTTTTTCGAGACAGGGTTTCTCTGTATTGCTTTGGAGCCTGTCCTGGAACTCGCTCTGTAGACCAGGCTGGCCTCAAACTCACAGAGATCCGTCTGCCTCTGCCTCCCAAGTGCTGGGATTAAAGGTGTGTGCCACCAACTGGCGGGATTTTATTTTTAAGTAGTAAATGTGAATACAGTGCATGAAAATATAAGCTCTTAACAGGACGTGGTGGTACACATGTGTTGCCTTACTACTCATGAGACTGAGGCAGGCAGTTCAGGAGTTTAAGGCTAGCCTGAGTTACCTAGTGAGTTTGAAGCTACCCTTGACCACACTGGGGAAAAAAAAAATGTTTTTAAACATGGGACATGGGCTACCTAATGAGAATGGGTTTCAAAACAAAACAAACACAGTATGTACAGTGGAACTTCAGCCAGTCCTGACACCCATGCAGGGCTCTAGCCTCCTCACTCAGCCTTAGTGTCCTGGCCCCTCCCACAGCCTGCTCATCACCTCCCTTGGCCACATCAAGCTGACGGACTTTGGCCTTTCCAAGATCGGCCTCATGAGCATGGCCACCAACCTGTATGAAGGGCACATCGAGAAGGATGCCCGAGAGTTTGTGGACAAGCAGGTGCGACCCAACCCAAGGGCAAGACTGAAGTCCTACCTTCCCAACCGTGGCCAGGAGGGCCTCATTTCCCCATTCTGCACAGGTGTGTGGGACGCCGGAGTACATCGCACCAGAGGTGATCTTCCGCCAGGGCTACGGGAAGCCAGTGGACTGGTGGGCTATGGGCATCATCCTGTACGAGTTCTTGGTGGGCTGTGTGCCGTTCTTCGGGGACACACCTGAGGAGCTGTTTGGACAGGTGGTCAGTGGTGCGTCTTAAACGAAGGGTCTGACACCGGGAGATGGGCTGACCACAGTGCTGAACGCACTTGGAGGGCCTTGTGGAAGGCGCTACAAAGGGTATCCTGTCATTCATCTCTTCTCAGATGAGATCATGTGGCCAGAGGGAGACGAGGCACTTCCTGCTGATGCCCAGGATCTCATCACCAGGCTTCTGCGTCAGAGCCCAATGGAGAGGCTGGGAACTGGTAAGTCAGTGTGTGTGTGTGGGGGGGGGGTCCACTCAAGGCTGGGCTTGCCAGGCTGTGTGGAGGAGGGAGCTTGGAGTTGGGGTTTTGGATAGTACATAGTAGTTAACTAGAAAAATGTATAAGACTCTGAAGGAAGTAGCTGGGTCTGGTGCTCACCGTTTTCTTGACCATATGCCTGGGTTTATTCTGGCCCCATCCAGGGGAGAGAGGCAGGGAGTGGGGGTCACACAGGCTTAGCTAGCATGTCTACAGGGGGCACCCATGAGGTGAAGCAGCATCCCTTCTTCCTGGCCTTGGACTGGGCGGGGCTTCTGAGACACAAGGCAGAGTTTGTTCCACAACTTGAAGCTGAAGATGACACTAGCTACTTTGACAGTAAGTAGGGGTCCTAGGTGTGACGATCAGCACCTTAAACCCCCACCCTGTCTTTGGCACCCCCCATTCTGCTTGTCATGGGTCCTCCTGAGTGTCCCCAGCTGCCTTAGTCCCCCTTCACTCCCACAGCGCGCTCTGAACGTTACCGACACTTGGGCTCTGAGGATGATGAGACCAATGATGAGGAATCTTCCACAGAGATCCCCCAGTTTTCCTCCTGTTCCCACCGCTTCAGCAAGGTGGGGCTGTCCGGCAGCACCCTGTGCTCCCCAGTCTGTCCACCTACTTGTTTGGTTTGGTTTGTGTTTTGAGACAGGGTATTTCTCTGCTGCCCACCTTCCCAGGCCCTGGGATGACAGGTGTGTGCCACTGCCATTGAAAAAAAAAACCCTCACAGGTTTATAGCAGTTCTGAGTTCCTGGCTATTCAGCCCACCCCCACCCTTGCTGAAAGGAGCTTCAGTGAGGACCGAGAAGAAGGGTGGGGGCATAGCAGCGAAGGGGACAGTGGTCGGCGGCTGAGCACTGACCTCCGGTAGGTGGGTTGAGGAGTCAGGGAGAACCAGATTACAAAATCTGATGTTGAAGGAGCTTCCCATTGGCCCAGTAGAAAAGAGTGTCTGACAGTGTGGCTCCCTAGGCCTTGGTAATCCTAAAACAGTTCCACAACAGGTTAGCCTTGGCTCTCATGGCCCCTTCTATTCAGAATGCACTTGGCTAGCAAACTCCATCCTTTAAGTTCCAGACTCAATAGAAACATTGTTGCTAGAGGGTAGGAATTGAAAACTGGGTTTTTAGGGATAAATAGGAGTTCCATAAGCAAGTGTGGCTGAGTGGCATGGCTTCTCCCTTAAATAGGCTGCGTTCCTGGACATGTGCCTCCTCATGTCTGCCTTCTTCCTCCATACCTGACCGTGGTCCCAGCCCGACTCTCCTGAACACCATCAGCCTGGATACGATGCCTAAATTTGCCTTCTCATCTGAAGATGAAGGAGCAGGTTCAGGGCCTGCTGACCCCAAGAAGCCTGTCTTTACCCTGGGGGAGCCTGACCCACCCCCCACCACTCCAGTGGCACCCAAGCCCTGCAACCTTTCTGGTAGGTGCCCTCAGGGAAATTTCCAGAGTGGGGGCTGTTTAAGAAGGATTTTGAAACAGGAATAGAAGTTTCTCCAGAAATCACAGATGTTTGTAGTAAGACAGGCCCCATACTCCTAGGATCTTCAGTCTAGCTTCACACAGTTGTGGGGAGGAGAGATGGAGAGGTGGCATACTCACCCCATTTGTCCCCTCAGCTGATACTGCTGTCCTCAGCCACTCCCGCCTTCGAAGTAACAGCACAGGTGCCCGGCACTCCACACCTCGGCCCCTGGATGGGGTCAGAGGTCGCCGCCTGGGATGCCCAAGAGACCCTGGGCCTGAGAAGTCCCGGGCCTCCCCTGGTGGTGGCGGGGGTGGGGGCCGAGTGCCCAAGTCTGCCTCGGTATCCGCCTTATCCCTCATCATCACAGCAGGTAATATGTCTGTCCAACCGGCTTTGCAGCCAGGGTGGGGATGGAGAGGTGGTTTTGGAACTGGTCTTATGCACCCAGCTCCAGGGTGGGGACAGTGTGGCCAATGTGGGAGGACAGAGATTCAAGCTCAGTGTCCCTGCTGTCCCCCACAGACGATGGCAGCGGGGGTCCCCTCATGAGTCCCCTGTCGCCCCGCTCGCTGTCCTCCAATCCCTCCTCCCGAGACTCCTCACCCAGCCGGGACCCATCACCCGTGTGTGGCAGCCTGCGGCCCCCCATCGTCATCCACAGCTCAGGCAAGAAGTATGGCTTCAGCCTGCGTGCCATTCGCGTCTACATGGGCGACAGTGACGTGTACACGGTGCACCATGTGGTCTGGGTGAGGCCTCATCCCATTGACTGGACTTGATCCTTGACAAACCCCTGCAGAACCTCACTGTGGGTCCCGGCCATGGGAACCAGCATGCTCTCCCTGACCGAATAGACCCCGCGCTGCTCCATAGCTAGGGGAAACTGAGGCTTAGTAGCAGTAGGTACAGGTGCAGGGGTCGTGTGAGTGAGGTCGGGCACTGACCAACTGTGCTGTGCCTGCAGAGTGTGGAGGAGGGGAGCCCCGCACAGGAGGCAGGACTGCACGCAGGCGACCTCATCACGCACATCAATGGAGAGTCAGTTCTGGGCCTGGTGCACATGGATGTGGTGCAGCTGCTACTGAAGGTGGGATGTGCGTGTCTCGGCTGCAGTCCCCAATCCACGGGGTTCCTGGGGGCTCTGTGGTGACTGATATTGCCTCACACAGAGTGGCAACAAGATCTCCCTACGCACCACGGCCCTGGAGAATACCTCCATTAAGGTGGGACCCGCGCGGAAGAACATGGCCAAGGGCCGCATGGCCCGCAGGAGTAAGCGCAGCCGCAGGCGTGAGACCCAGGACCGGTAAGCAGGGGGAGCAGTGGGTCCCTAACTCACAGCTGGCTTGTCCTCCCTCACCATCCGTCACCATGCATGTCCCCAGGCGAAAGTCTCTATTTAAGAGGATCTCCAAGCCATCTTCTGTGCTCCACACCAGCCGTAGCTTCTCGTCAGGCCTCCACCACTCCCTGTCCTCCAGCGAGAGCCTCCCTGGTTCGCCCACTCACAGCCTGTCCCCAAGCCCCACCACTCCCTGCCGAAGCCCCGCGCCCGATGCTCCCCCAGGTGGGTGGACTCTCAGCCAACTGGGGCCTGGTAGTGGTTGTCCTTCATCCCAGCTCTTAGGAGAGAGGCAAGTGGATGAAGGAAGAGTTCCAGGCCAGCTTGGTCTACATAGCAAATTTTAGCCTAACCTAGGCCTCATGAGATTCTGCGTCAGAATATGAATGTGTGTGTGTGTATGTGTGTGTGTGTGTGTGTGTGTGTGTAGGGAGCCCAGGTGTGTGCTTGAACTGAGGGATGGCATGATGACCTCATGTTGGTTGTCTACAATATTTAAGGGTTGGATATAGCTTTGAGGAAGGGTCAGGTTAAGAGGAGGCAGAGAAGGCTTCTGGGAGGAGGGGTTAAATGAGGCCTGGCTTTGATGAAGAATTCATTAGATCCAGGCTAAGGACACTCCCCTCTGCAGGGGTAAGTGGTAACAGTGGAGGGCATGGGCTCTTGCCAGTTTGGTCAGTTCAGGTCCCACCACCAGGAAGGGGACACTGACCAGTTGCTGTTGCCCACAGACACAGCATCCCCACCCAGTGTATCCCCAAGCTCCAGCAGCCCTGCCTCCCCTGCTACTGGCCACACTCGTCCCAGCTCACTGCATGGCCTGGCAGCCAAGCTTGGGCCACCTCGTCACAAGAGTGGCCGCCGCAAGTCTACCAGCAGTATCCCACCATCCCCGCTGGCCTGCCCACCAGTGCCCACGCCCCCGCCACGCTCACCATCGCCCCTACCAGGTCACATCCCCATACCTGTGAGGTCCCCTAGGCTGCGCAGGGGCCAGTCCGCTGACAAATTGGGCCTGGGCACCAGTGAGCGGCTGGAGGGGGATGGAGGATGGCGTGGCAGGGGGACTGAAGCTGAGCTGGTTGTCATGAGGAGATTACACCTCTCTGAGCGCAGGGACTCCTTCAAAAAGCAGGAGGCAGTGCAGGAGGTGAGCTTCGATGAGGAGCCTGGACCGCCTAGAGCAGTGCCCAAGATCGCTGTGCAGGGTGCAGAGGCCACTCCCGGAACCCCAGGGCCAGCCATAAAAGACTAAATGCCATCCCTGGCTGCAGTTCCTCAGGGAGCTGTCATCTCCACAGTCACACCTGGATGGGGAGCAGCCATCAGCCTGGCACATGTCGCTCGAGGGTGCTCCCCTACCCAAAGGAGCTGGGATGGAGGTGCCTGTGACTTGTAAATAGCAGGCCCTTTCAACTAATTTATTACTTTTTATAAGCAATAGCCAGGCTGGCCACCCTGGTCCATGCAGCTGTCAGTCTTGGCCTTGGCCCCTAGGGCAAGGCTTCAGACCCTGTCCTCTGGGCCAAGGCAGAACACTCTGGGCAACTTCTGTGTTTTCTAGTTTGTTCCCTGTCCTTCCCAAGTGTATGTGTGTTATGTATGTGTCCCCTTCTCAATTCCAGCCCAAGACCCACTCCAAAGCACACACCTGTCCCAGCCCAGTTTGGACAGGATTTGGGAGCTGGGTGTATTGGCACATGCTTGTCCCAAAACTATGGAGGCTGAAACAGGACCATCAGTTCCATGGCGTGCTGCATCCTTTGTGGGAGCAGCCCACACTGTCTTACTGCATTTTGCCTCTGATCCTGCATGCTTTGGCTTAGAGGTGTGGGAACCAGGGTTTTGATGGATGAATAGGAGCTCACTGGATTGAGGTGGAGCAGCCCATGCACTCTGGAGGATGTAACTGACAAACCTAAGGGCACCATCAAGGTGGGAAAGAAGTGTATCCCCTGCAGGGTTGGAACAGCACTTGGCAAGCAGGTGAGGACCACGCCTGACCCCCCACACCACTTAACTTTGTCACCACGGTGATCCAGGCCCATGAGGTCTCCCCGGTTGTCATGGCCTCTCTCTGCCAGTCTAGATAGAGGCCTGAGGCAACTTCAGCTTTGCTGTGTGCCTCTGGGGGAATGTCCTCCCCATTCTGTGCCCGGGCTGCTGTATTTACAAGACTTGAGCACTGAGCGCTCCTGGACCCCCAGCTTTTTGTGTGATCCAAGTAGCTGAGGCCAGAGGCTTGTCCCACAACGGCCCAGTGACAGGATCTGCCTGGCTTTGGTGTGAGCATGGTAATGCGTAGCCCAGGTTATCCCCCTTGATGCTGTGTGATCTAGTAGGCATCTAGTAGGTCGCCAGATATGCAGCTCTACCCACTCTGTGAGGGGGTTCCCAGGCACTCAAACCTGCTCTGCACCCTCCCTGACTCCAGCCAGCACTGCCTGCTGGGAGACCAAGGCTGTGCATGATTAGCCCTCCGCCCATCCTGGAGCTGGCATTAAATAAAAACTCGTGCTAATAACAAACCCTGTTGTGTGCATTTGTGAGTGGCTGGGAAGCGGGTAGGATATAGAGAGCAGCTGTTGGCACAGTACCGGAGGTGGTTTTTGCAGGCTATACAGGAGTTTGCTTAAGCACTTTGTCCAATCCAGGCTGCATCCCACCTACCTAGAATGCTGGGTTCCAGACTAGCTAGAGCAAAGGGGCAAGAATCCCACTCTAAAATAAAACTAAACATTATATGGTGTTTCCTGTTTCCAGGCATGGCAGTATACACCGTAATCCTAACAATGGGGTGGCTGAAGCAGAAAACTCATAAGCTCAAATGCATCCTGGGTTCATAACAAGATTCTCAAAAAGTAATACAGTTGAAGAGACAGCTGAGTGGTTAAGAGCACTTGGCAGCTCTTGGAGAGGACCAGTTTGATTCCCATCACCCACATGGTGGCTCACAGCCACCTGTACGACCGTTCCAAGGGATCTGATGCCTTTTTCTGACTTCCAATGGCACAATGTACTCATATGGTGCACAGACATACGTGCAAGGAAAACACCCAGGCACAAAAGGAAAACGGAAACAAAGAACTATAAGGATTCAGGCATTACACTGGCCTACCCCGTCACCACCTGGCAGAATGTACTCAGGCAGTACCCTGGTCAGCCCAGAGGTCCATGGAGTCTATAGGGAGGCAAAGCACCCCATTAAAAGACCCCGCCCACTCATTTCTTTCTACTCTCTCCTCTTTTCCACTCCTCTTTCCTGCTGTTCCCCTGGGGCAGAGCAGAATTTTCTTGTCTCCCTCTCCTCTCCTGTCCTTTGTCTCTTTACCTCTTTTCCCTTTCCCCTTCCATCTCTGTTCCCGGTTGGCCAACACCTACTCCTCCCTTCGCTCCCTCTCCCAATAAACTCCATGTGGCTTTGGTTAGTTTTGTGGTTCATTCTTCATCTCCCGCAGCTGTAGCAAACAACAACAAAAAACCCAAAGCTGGGTGGTGGTGTCACGCCTTCCACCCCAGCACTCGGGACAGAGAGGCAGGCGTATCTCTGTGAGTTCGAAACCAGTCTGGTCTACAGAGTGAGTTCTAGGACAGGACAGGATCCAAAGCCAGAGAAACCCTGCCTCGAAAAACAAAACAAGTGAAAAGCTGAGCGTGGTAGCACTCGCCTTTAATTCTGCATTACACAGTGAGAGATCCTGTCTCAAAAAATATAATTAAATTCTTCAATTAGTAAGTTCATCTTTCTATATTTTCTCTTAAGTCCCAGAGACACCTGAAGAGGGTTAGATGTTGGGTCCTGCACTTACTGAGTCCAGGTCCTCTGCAAGAGCAGCGAGCAACCTTAATTTAAGCACTGAGCTCTCGGTGCAACCTCAAGTCTTTGCGCTGCGCTAGAAAATAAGTAAGTACTCTTTCTGAAATGAGCCGAACAAGTTTGGCTACTTCCGGTGCTCCTGCTAATAATCGCTTAGCCAAGCCAACTGCCAGCACCTGTCGCTAGTTCCGGAAACAATCGTGCTTCCGGGCTTGCTTCGGTCAGCCTCTCTCGCGCGCGTGGACAGAGACGCTTCAAAAACCGGATGCCGATGGTTGCCGTGGGAACGCCTTCGCCTGTTGTCGGCCTCGCTACGGAACTTGCGGCCCTCTAACTCGTCCGGTTACCGGACGAGCTTCGGCAATTTTCGGAAGCTGTCGGCGGCCCCCGAGTGCCAACTCCAAGACCTGTATTTGAGACCGTTTAGTTCTTTCCAGACATGCTCCGCGATGTTACAAGTTCACAACTTCGTAAAAAACAGACCCGCTGTAGCACGTTAGTCTCTTCGGAATGGCTCAGGTGTCTCAGTCCAGCTGAGTCCGGCACTCCAGCTTCCGAGCGAGCGCTCGCTCTCCCTACTGGAGGGCGGCTGGCTCTTCTCGGACACGTTTGTTTTGATCTTCCGAGTCCTGAGTCCTGTTTCGGAGCGAATGCGTTTCCGACCCTTGTTGCTTTCGAGTGTTTTCCGTACCGCCTGACTTGCCCAGCTGCATCTTCAGCTCTCTCCCGACTCGGCTGCTCTCGGCTATTTCCGGTCACTCTCGGCTGTCTCGTGGCTAACGGCAGCCGACCATTCCCGCGGGAGTACGTTCGGCTGTTTCCGGAAGCATACCCTTGTACTTCGGTCCTCGGGCTCCACCTCGGTATGGGGTGGGGGAAGGGCGCGCTCCTGGCCCGAACGCGCTCGGCTATTTCCGCCTGGGGGCGGGCCTGGCGACTTGGAACCTCCGCAGCGACGGCTGACGCAGGGATCCCGCGGCTGCGGCGACGGCGGCAGCGGCGGCTGTGGTGGTGGCGACGGCGGCGGCGACTGGGTGAGTCGATGGCGGCGGTGAGGATCCGAGGAGCTTGAGGGGCGCGCGGATCCGGGTTCAAAGCCGAATGTGGAGCGGTGCAGCCTGCGGAGTGGAGACTGTATCTCCTAGTCCGGGAGGTCCCCACCCGCACCGGGGCGGGGAGCTTCGGGGCACGACCCAGGGTCCGGCCACTTCCGGCGTCCCGGGGGGGGGGCTTCGGGGTGCACGAGGGTCTAGCCACATTTGTGCGTGAGCACGTAGACTGCGTGCACCCTGGGCTCAATCTTTTGCATTTGGGGTTCCGCAGCACACCACCCCCCCCATCGTGTGCAGACGTGCTCGGCGCGGGGGCGGACGAGAGGCTCCCATAGGAGAGTCCTCTCCGACCCTCAGTTTCCTTATCTATAGCATGCAGGCCACAATGAGTCACGCCGGGTACCCGGGGCCATTAAGCCCTGAATCTCGCTAGGACACCTGCCCCTGGTCCCCAAGATTTGGGGATGAAGCCCAGACCCTCCCTTAGGCACAATAGGCGCCTGTTGGATGGCATTATACTGAAAGCCACTGTGTGTCCTAGGTAGGAGACTTCCACCGGCAGGCCTTTGCAAGGACCAGGCTGTTTGTACATGTACTGCCTTGTCCCCATACAAGGACCTGTCACCCTCAGTCCCCCAGGAGAACTGTAGCCTGGAAGGGGGACCCAAGCTAGGACAGCTGGGGAGTGTCACCACCTGTGTCCTGCTATGGTTGTTGGTGTCCAGCTCCTGTCCCCATCCTACTGTAGCAATACAGTGCCATGGTTCCTTCTTGTCACCTCCCCTCCCTCCTTCTCTCTCTCTCTCATCACCAGAAGGCCCCAGATTAAGGCAAGCTGGGACACCCCAGCACCCTGCTATCCCTCCCCTACAAGGAACTGAGGCTTCTGCTTCTGTGGATGCTCACCCAGGCCTCTGCTCTTGCTAGGTCATGTCCACTCTTCAGCTGGCTCAACCCCTCCTTGGGGGTCCCCCAAATTGCTGTGTTGGCCCCTAGGGCACCATTCCTGTCCTGAGTGTAACCATGTAGACTCAGTGTTTGTTCTTACCTTGATCTTGAGCTTGGGTGCATCTGCGATTGAACCCTCTGATCCGTGGGGTCTTCCAGAGGGCACTAAATCTATATCCCCATCCCTCGTGGGGACAGAGAAGCACTCATCTCCCAGTAAGCATGAAGGAAGCATGTTAGTGTGCTCTCTACAGATGGGGGAAGTGGTGGAACAGGGACCAGCCCCAAGGTCGCTGGGAAATTCTGGCAGGGCTCACTCTGCCTTGTCCATGTCCTCTAGGCTGGTGTCCCTGGCAGAGCATGGTAGCAGCCTGTAGTCTGGGTTTCCTCATCTGGTGTCCGGCACACTCTGAACAACCAGCAAGTTTGGACACCCACGTCCCATCTTGTGACAGAGTGATCTACCTGCCCCAGCCTGGCCATCTGATGGGGTACACAAGCTGAGTGAATTGAGAAAATACCAGGGACATCCTCGAACAGGTGACTCTGTGACAAGTAGCTTTTAGTGATGGCCAGCTAGGCATGAGCGGCCCCTGAGGTCGCCTGTGACTTCTGCAAGTCTACCACACAGGCTGCTCCATCTCATGGGGCCTCAGGAGCCCCCGGGAGCCACGTGACTGTCTAGACCCTACCAGGCCCAGCCATGGCGGGCGCTGAGGGTTTCCAGTACAGGGCTGTGTACCCATTCCGCCGGGAGAGGCCTGAGGACCTGGAGCTACTGCCTGGAGACCTACTGGTGGTCAGCCGGGTGGCCCTGCAGGCACTGGGTGTTGCGGATGGAGGGGAGCGCTGTCCACACAACGTGGGCTGGATGCCCGGCTTCAATGAGCGCACCCGGCAGCGAGGAGACTTCCCTGGAACATATGTGGAGTTCCTAGGGCCTGTGGCTCTGGCTCGACCAGGACCTCGCCCACGAGGCCCCCGTCCATTGCCCGCCAGGCCCTTGGATGGGCCCTCTGAGTCAGGTGAGCAGACACCTTAGAAAAGGAGCCTGTCCCTTCAGACCTTCAGGTCTTTTCTCTGCAGTGAATTGGTGGGAAGGCTGTATGGTCAGGCTCTTTGTTGTTCAGGAAGTGAGGATGTGTCACTCTGGTGACAAGTATGGTGAGTTGCTGAGGGTGGAGGACCTCTCTCGGGCAGTGTGCACAGCCAGTGCAAAGGCCCTGAGGAAGGCTCATGACATAGCCAGCATGGAGTGAAGAAGGGAACTTGAGGGGACTGAGCTTGTGCTCTGTAGGACACAGAGGCCTCCTTCATGCCACAGACAGTGTTCTCTGTGGGAATCCCTCACCTTGCTTTTTACTCAGCTTTAAAAACAGCCATAATCCCAGAGAAGGTGAGAAGTGTGGTCATGGTATACAGCACAGTGGGAAGCAAAGACCCCACAGGCCTGTTGAAGACACTGGCAACCAGATGTGGTGGCATGTGCCAGTAATCCCAGCACTGGGGAGGCTGAGGCAAGAGGATCACAGAGAGTTCTGGGGCTACTTGTGTCCAGTGCAAACAGTGCATGGCCGGAACCCCTTGCTTAGGGTGGATCTGCAGCGCAGCTGCGGCCTGGGAGGTTGGCTCAGGCCACGCAGCATCTGGCGTCCCCAGAGCCCAGGCCTGGCCCTGAGAGCTGCAGGGCCCCAGCCCATCCGGGCTCGCAGCCAGAGCCTGTGGCTGCCCCAGTAACAGCCGCTTCCCTCCCCAGGCTGGCCAGGGTCCAGCCACCTCACATGCCCTGCCTTACCCTCAAACCCTTCAGGGCTGAGATGAGCTCTCTGCAGCCTCAGTTTCCCTACCAGCAAAGGTCACACCTTTAGGCCCTGAAGAACCACCTGGAAGTGCTCAGCCAGCTCCCTCAGCACACCCTGCATCTCTCAAAGGGGGTGAGGCCCTTACCTGTGGTGTGCCTCCCCATTTTGCACTAGGGTCCTGAGCTCCTGCGCCCCTCCTCCCCTGTGGGGAGGGTGCTGCCCACCTCCTCTCACTACCCGTTTGGGGGATTGTTGTTCTTTCCATTTTCCATACAGCTGGGCCAGCTCCACTCAGAGAGGCCCCACAGGCCCTGGCTTGTCTCTGCTTTGTGCCAGGGCATCCTTGCCGAGGGCCAGAGCCAACCCAGATGGTAGGAGCATGCAGATCCTTGCCGAGGCGGGACACCTGTACACAAAAGGCCCTTTGGGGACCAGGTGCTCCTGGGAGGCCCAGCTTGGTTGGGGTGGGGGAGGATAGGAAGCCAGGTATGGGGTGTCTGCCATCTCAGCACTGGGGAGACCCAGAGAATTGTTGTGGGTTTGAGATCCATGTGGTCTACCTAGTAGGATCCTCCTTCAAAACATGAGAAAAAGAGTCAGATATGGTGGCCCAGGCCTTTATACCCAACATTCTAGGAGGCAGTTTCTCCTTCATGAGTTCCAGGCCAACCTGGTCTATATATTG
The DNA here is from genome assembly GCF_943737965.1 of Phodopus roborovskii. Lineage (NCBI taxonomy): Eukaryota > Metazoa > Chordata > Mammalia > Rodentia > Cricetidae > Phodopus > Phodopus roborovskii. The sequence goes on along the minus strand of NW_026125665.1, from coordinate 1,084,876 downwards.
AGACCCTGTCTTAGAAATAAAGCCTAAAACAAAAAAGATAACTACCTTCTGGCTATTTCCCTTGAAGTTTAAACCCAGGGAGGGTTAGTATGCCCTGCACTCAGGGTTGCATAGTGGGCCACAGTAGAGTTTCAGTAGCTCTCACAGAATCACTGAAAAACCACGCGGATCCAACCATAGAAGTTTCTAGAGGCATTTAAAGTGGTGGAAAAGGCTGACCTCTGCTTCCCAGCTCGTACAGAAACCGTCTTTATCACCACCTTTTTGTTTTTGGAGAAAGGTTCTGTGTAGCTCAGGCTAGCTTGGAACTGGCCACTCTGCCTTTGACACCTGAATGCTGGGGGGTGGGGGTGGTGTTTCACCTACTGTTCCTGTTCCTCATGGTAACTTGAGAAGTCATTTCCCACTAATTCAGCCCTCCTTGTGGCCCCAGGTTCACAAGCTGGGCCTCCACCATCTGCAGCCACCCACACTGAGTCCAGCAAGTTTAAAGGGGATGGGGGCTCATGTCCTGTCCCATCCTTCCAGGCCTCGTATTGGCAGACTTAGCAGAGCAGTTCTCCCCACCTGACCCTGCTCCGCCCATTCTGGTGAAGCTGGTAGAGGCCATTGAGCAAGCAGGTGAGGTCCAGACTGACTGTGGTAGCATTCTGTTTCCTACTCAGGGCCATCCTGGTCTATGCATGGGAAGAGATGAGCCTGGATGCTGTGGGAAGGGGTGAAGCCCAGTGGGGAGGTGGCCTGGGGCCCATGGGACTTGTTTGGTCGATCTCATGAGTCCCCTTCCCCCAGGGCTGGACAGTGAATGCTACAGTAGGTCGGAACTGCCTACACCTCGGACAGGTCAGGGTTTCTGCTTGCTTTCCTCTGGTGATGGGAAGAGTGGGCACATGCTCAGGTTGGACTGTAATGCTTTGCCCTCGCCTGCAGACTGGTCCCTGAGTGATGTGGAGCAGTGGGATCGCACCACCTTGTATGATGCTGTTAAAGGATTTCTGCTGGCATTGCCTGCAGCCGTGCTGACTCCTGAGGCTGCAGCTGAGGCTCACCGAGCACTTCGGGGTAAAGCCAGGGGGCATGGGCCAGGGAAGCAGGTGATGAGTAGGTGGGTAGTCCCTGGCCTGGCTGACCAGCTCTGGCTGGTTCTCTGCCTGCAGAGGCTACAGGGCCCGTGGGGCCAGTGCTGGAACCCCCAATGCTGCCATTGCACCAGGCGCTCACACTGCGGTTCCTGCTGCAGCACCTGGGCCGTGTGGCCCGCAGAGCACCTGTGCAGGCAACAGCTGTCCACTCACTAGCCAGTGCCTTCGGGCCACTCCTACTGCGCACACCTCCGACAGTGGGTGACACCGATGGGTGAGTGGACTGGACCCTTGTCAGCAAGGGACTTTGTGGGGTGTGGCCAAAGGCGCATACGTAGGTGTAGGTGTGGCTCTAGCTGGGTGGGGAGCAGGGAAAGCTCCTTTGTGGGGACAGAAGGCAGGGGTTGAGCCAGAGGGGGTTGGGGCTTTCGTGTAGGTGGGTTTGCCCTGACAAAGGGGAACAGTTCTTTACATGGGCAGGACTTTCTCTGGGGTGGAACCCTGCTGAGTGGGGAGGAAGTGGGGACCCAGGCTCTAGCATCTGGGGGCTAGAGTGTGGGCTACAAGCAGGGCATCAAGTCAAGCCTGTGCCTTCAGCTGAGACGCTGCTTCCTCGTGTTTTTCTCACGGTGAGCACAATGGCGCATTGCTGCAGTGCTCCTCACACCTGTCTCCCACACTGCCAACTGCCACCCTCTGCACCTGCCCTCCCAAGTTTGTGCATACACGTGGGACGGAGCACATGGCGCAGCTGTCACTCCCAGGCCTTGACGCCCCCACTTCGCCGTAGGAGTGAGCCTGGGCCTGACTTCCCAGTGCTGCTGTTGGAGAGGCTACTGCAGGAACTGGTGGATGAGCAGGACGTCGCCCCCCCAGGTGACAGCCCTCTCAGTCCTAACCTAGGCTCCTGCGGGTGGGCAGTTCCTCCTATTCAGCTAGTGCTTAGTGCTTGCGTGTTTTCTGCAGATGCAGTGTGCACTTAGTGCATACTACATACCTGTTTTCCTGTCCCTCAGCACTGCCACCCAAACCCTCTAAGGCAAAGCCAACTCCCACAGCTCTGGCCAATGGAGGGAGCCTGCCTTCACTTCAGGATGCAGAGTGGTACTGGGGGGACATCTCCAGGTAGTTTTGCTGCGGTGGAAGGTGGGCTGTGTGTGCATGTGCAGGGTGGACAGGCCGGGTCAGTGACTCTATGTTGGTGTCCCTCAGGGAAGAGGTGAATGAGAGACTTCGAGACACGCCTGATGGCACGTTCTTGGTCCGAGATGCATCCAGCAAGATCCAAGGAGAGTACACACTCACCCTCAGGTGGGGCCAGTGCCCAGGCAGTGGGGGACCAGGGATTTGGGACCACCCATGATGTTGACTCCACCCCCACCTGCAGGAAAGGCGGGAACAACAAGCTGATCAAAGTCTTCCACCGGGATGGCCACTATGGCTTCTCAGAGCCCCTCACCTTCTGCTCCGTGGTAGAACTCATCTCCCACTACCGCCATGAGTCTCTGGCCCAATATAATGCCAAGCTGGACACGCGCCTGCTCTACCCTGTGTCCAAGTACCAGCAGGTGCCTTCTGCTGTGGGGGCAGCACAAGTGATGGGCTGGGCCTGGGTTTTGGAGCAAAAACAGTGATGTTGTGTCCTGGATCCCAGGACCAGGTGGTGAAGGAGGACAGTGTCGAGGCTGTGGGTGCCCAGCTCAAGGTCTACCACCAGCAGTACCAGGACAAGAGCCGCGAGTATGACCAGCTGTATGAGGAATACACACGGACCTCCCAGGTACCTGGGCTCTGCACATGTGGGAACTGAGCTGCGGAGAGGGAAGCCAGGATAGTTCCCCATGTGTACTCAGTGCTAAGACACCATTCCCTTGCAGTGGTGCTCAGAGTTCCCAGAAAAGAACATGAATGAAGGATGGGTTTGGAGAGTGGAGTTTTGAAGGCTAGTGCAGGTAGCCAGCGCTAGGAGAATGTTGTTCCCCATGAAGGAGACAGTTGGAGCAAAATCACCCTTCACTACCTATCAATGAGGGCCTTTAAGGGAGTTCTGGGAGTTACTGAGATGACTCCATCCCCAGGAGCTTCAGATGAAGCGCACAGCTATAGAGGCCTTCAATGAGACCATCAAGATTTTCGAAGAACAGGGCCAGACGCAGGAAAAGTGTAGCAAGGAGTATTTGGAGCGCTTCCGGCGAGAGGGCAACGAGAAGGAGATGCAGAGGTGTGTAGGCTCCTGTGCCCACTCCTTGAAGGAGGTTGGTGGTGGTAAGTAGAAATGGGCTTTGGAGGGAGTGTAGGAGTTTACTAGGCTCCTCTCCTCAGGATCTTGCTGAACTCTGAGCGTCTCAAGTCGCGAATCGCTGAGATCCATGAGAGCCGCACAAAGCTGGAACAGGACCTGCGGGCGCAGGCCTCCGACAACCGGGAGATCGACAAGCGCATGAACAGCCTCAAGCCAGACCTCATGCAGCTGCGCAAGATCCGTGACCAGTACCTCGTGTGAGTGAATTTGCGCTCCCGCTTTCTGCACACCAGGGGGCGCCCGCACACATCCTTGCTGTGCTGTCCTCTGGTGCTGGGAAAGCCACGGGTTCTGATGCCTCCTACAGCAGCCAGAGACACTGCACTCTATTCCACCTTAGTTTCTCCTCAACATGCTCACCTACCTTTCCCCTGTCAGGTGGCTCACCCAGAAAGGTGCCCGACAGAGGAAGATCAATGAGTGGCTGGGAATCAAGAACGAGACTGAGGAGTGAGTGGCACCCAGCAAGGGGCAAGGAGGACTTCATAAAGGGGAGAGGGGCATTTGCATTGCGGAGTGGAGGATGCATAGGAGCTTGCCAGGCAGTAGCACTGGTGGATGAGTGACCAGGGCCCCTTCCCTGCTTCACCCCACAGCCAGTATTCACTGATGGAGGATGAAGACACCCTCCCCCACCACGAGGAGCGCACGTGGTACGTGGGCAAGATCAATCGCACACAGGCAGAGGAGATGCTGAGTGGCAAACGGGATGGGACCTTCCTCATCCGAGAGAGCAGCCAGCGAGGCTGTTATGCATGCTCTGTGGTGTAAGTTCCTGGTTGGGGTCTGGTGGGGCATTCATGGAGCTTGCATTGACCATCCACTGTGTGCTGGGCCCTACCTAGCCAGCCAGGAGAGGGTGTGGCCAGGTGGGAATGGGGGGCAGGCACGGCCTCCCTTCTGAGCTATTGTCTCGGCCTGCAGGGTTGATGGCGACACCAAGCACTGTGTCATCTACCGCACAGCCACAGGCTTTGGCTTCGCGGAGCCCTACAACCTGTACGCATCACTGAAGGAGCTGGTGCTGCACTACCAGCATGCCTCGCTCGTGCAGCACAATGATGCGCTCACAGTCACCCTCGCGCACCCTGTGCGCGCCCCTGGGCCTGGCCCACCCGCGGCCCGCTGAAAGCCCCTGCCTCATCCACACCCCTGTCCCTCCCGACTGTGCCTGCCATGTTTACAGAGGCTGCGGGGGAGCCTTCGTCTGGGCACCCCGAGGATTTCTAAGCCATAGCTCCGGGGGCTAGGGCAGGAAGGAACTCTGCTGGGCTGTTTCCAGGAACTCAGCCTGGACACTAGGGGCCGGGCGGGACCCGCCCCGTGGACCCCAACTTCCCCTCTAAAGGTTGAAGTGAAACCAGCCACAGGGGGTTACCCCGCAGCTGCTGAGTCCCCCACCTCACCCCTCAGAAGGCAGAACTAGAACTCCAGCCACTGCCTGGCCATGCCCAGGCCCTGTGCTGTTCTCCTGACTGTGCAGTCTCCTCTCCTTTGGGACAAGGACCCTGGGTGTCACTGCCCTTGGACCCTACACCTGCCTAGTACTGATGGGCAGTGGGTTTTGTACGGTACGTTTATTGCGAATATGAAACATTATACCTGTTGGCTGAGTGTCTTTGGGGACTGGGATTCTCGCCCCATCGTGAGCCACAGACTCTGGCCTGCCTGGGGTTACGCTGTAGGCACCTATCATTTTGATTACCAAACACTAGACTCAATGCTCCCTTTCCTCTGTTCCAACCCTCAATACCAGAGAGGTTAAGACCTTGTCCAGGATCAGAGAGCATAGCGCTGCAACTCAGTGTCTACCCCATTCTGGGAACCCCAGACCCAAGAGTAGCCCCTCTCTTGAGTTCCTCTGCTCCAGGCTGTGGGTTTGCCCAGAGCTCTGAAGCTGCTCAGGCAGGCACCAGTTCTGCCTGGTCCCACCCACACAATCTACTTCCTTGTTGGGAAGAGAGGTGCCATCCAGGAGGGTGTCTCATGCCCCTAGTCTCCCTGAGTGATGAGGTGAGGCCATGATCTGGCCCTCTACACACCTGTTGGACAAGTCCCTAAGGGCCTGCCTGTGCTCATTAGCAAAAATAAAGTGATAGCTCTGCCCTGGGGTGGGAACACATCAAAACTTGAGTCCAGGAGTGCTCTACAGAGTGCTCCCCTCACCCCACAACCTGCCCCTGCCTGTGCTCCCTCGTCCAAGACCACCTTTGGGCTCAGCTTGGACGAATGAATGGACACAGCCCATCTCAGACCCAGTCCCATATAGATGTGTTTGCCTCACAGTCCCAGATTTCCAGGCAGCATTCTGCGGCTACTTACGGGAAACTGCATCTTGTGATGCCAGAGCCAGGTAAGTTGAGGCAGGAGAGTGATGCTTCCATAAGAGGAAACAAATGTTACCTGTGCTTTGCACCTGGTCCCCCCTGACTCCTGCAGAGGCTTCCCCTAGGATCCCCCAGCAAGGGGCTGGGGATATGGCTCAGCAGTAGATCCAACTACCCAGACTGAGGTTCAAGAAGGCCCAGTCTTATTTGAGCAGCTCCCCCTCAGTGTGCGGTCCCTCACCAGCTGTGGAACTCAGCAAGTCACCATTACCTCAGCAATCTGCTGCCTCCTGCCCAGAAAACCACTGCCTTCCCAGAAGTGGACCAGACCCTGTCTTGAGTCCTGCCTCAGCCTGGCTGCTTCAGTTACCAGCCAGGTTGGAGCATTTTCTGCTGCTGCTGTTCTGTGGCCTGTCACTGCCCCAAGGTCCCTAGCGCCCATTTTCAACTTGACTTGGTCCCAACCTAGATTACCTTTGAGCCCTTCTGGTGGTTCTGTGTCATTCATGTTCCATTGTACAGGTGTACTCCTGCCCACCCTCCCCACGAGGTTCTGCAGTGTCAGGGGTCTTGCCCACACAATTTCCTGAAGAAAGTACCCCAGCTGTGTCCTCCACCCCAAGCCAGGGCCCAGGACCTGGGACCTTTGAGATGGGAAGTTGGCCTGCCTGAGCTGGCTTCTGTCCTGCGGTCTAGCCTGAGTCAGGGGAGGTGGGTGATGTACTGGGACCTGGAGTGGTAGGGGCAGGAATTAATGACAAGAGTGTCACTCCCCCACCTCTGCTAAGCTAGAGGGAAGGAGGCAAGGACTCCTGTCTTGTGCCTCTGGAGATAACCGCCCCACCCCCCTTTGTCTACGATCCAAAAGCCTCACATGATACGACAGGACATGCTAGCCCCAGGAGGAGGGAACACAGGACAGAGCCCTGTAGCCTCGTGAATTGGGGTGCAACATCTGGCTGGGGTAGAGCCTACTTACTAGAAAGGCCTTGGGGTAGGAGCCTGGGAGGGGCGTGGTCTCCGGGGGCGGGGCCTCCGCCTGCTTAAAGTCTCCGGCCTCCAAGGCCCGGCCAGCAGTTCAGCCAACCTTTTCCTCCGCGGCCATGCCCCGGTCTCTGTTCCTGCCATTGCTGCCCCTTCTGCTACTGCTACTGCTTCTACTTGAGGCCTCCAAAGCAGCCAGAGTGTCTCCAGTGCTAGCGTCCTCCAGGGTTGCTGCCACCTGCAAGGTAGGAACCACGACGTGCTGGAGGGGACTGAGGGTCAGGCTACTTCTGCGCACTCGCTGAACTCACTTGGGGAACTCCAAGGTACCCAAGGAACGCAGTCACCTACTTCTGTCTGGGGACTGGTTGTGGCCAAGTCGTTTCACTTCCCCATCGCAGGTCTGAGATACGCAGCTATCCCCTTCCCACCTTGCCTGAGCATTTATCAACCACCTACTGTATACATCTGAGCCAAAGAACTGAGGGGTAGGCGGGAGTGGGGTGGTTTCTGCTCTAGACCTGTTGAGTCACTGGCCCGTCTCCACCCTCTTGTTGCTTACTGTGTGCGTTCCAGCCGAGGAAGGGAGGGCTGGCATACTTCAGACACGGAGCAAACACATGCCCCACGCGGAGCTCCTTGCTCAAAGTTGGGCTCGACTCCCAACCTCCCCGGAACCGGAAGCCTGCATGCATTAGGCACCTCCAGTGCAGGCGTTGGACAGGGTGAAGTTTCTCTGGGTCACTGGAGAGGAAGAATAGTTCGCGTGGGTGAAAGGCCTCGGATCAGCTCTGGTGCGCAAGATTATATTTTTAAAAAAATGAGTATGCATTTGGCTTCAGAGTGCTCCGCCAAACAGGGCTGAGAACAGTAACTAGAAATATACATGTCTTATTTTTCACTTACTTTGTTTTTCTTATTTTGTTGTCGTTTTGGTTTTGTTTTCCGTTTTTGTTTTTTGGAGAGCCAGGGTTTCACAGTGTAGCCCTGGCGGTCCTGAAACTCATTATGTAAACCAGTCTGGCCTCTGGCCTCTGGCCTCCCTAGTGCTGTGATTAAAGTCATGAGCCACCATGTACAGGTAGAAATATGCATGTCTTAGCGCTTACTGAACTAGCCAGGATTGTGCATTTGCTGAGAACCTACTGTTTGCAAGCCAGCCAGTTTCCGTTTTGCAGATAAACTGTGATTGCGGAATGCGAGGTAGACTACAGCAATCCTCAGAGGGCCCTGGGTGGGAGATTGCACGCCGAGAATGTGCAAATGACAGCCCTGGGTCTGGTCCCCAGTGGCCCTAGACTGAGCAAACATAAGTGTCAGCGGGGGCAACGGGGCCTGGGGGCTACACCTCACCGGACGCCTCTCTCCTTCCAGGCCAAGGACCTGTGCCTGCTCGGGCCGCGCCCGTTGCCCCCTGCTCCGCCGGTCAATGTTAGCCTCTATTATGAATCCCTTTGTGGAGGTTGTCGATACTTCCTGGTTCGAGATCTGTTCCCGACCTGGTTGATGGTTATGGAAATTATCAACATCACACTGGTGCCCTATGGAAACGCGCAGGTGCACAGGAAGTGGGGAAACTCAGGCAGGAGGGGTGCCGGGGAACGGGGACGCCTGGACTCCTGAGCTCATCCTTAGGTGCCTTGCAGGAAAGAAATGTCAGCGGCACGTGGGAGTTCACGTGTCAGCATGGGGAGCTGGAGTGTAGGCTGAACAAGGTGGAGGTGAGCTGCCGCTCAGTGCGGGAGAGGGGGGGGGAACACGGATGATGACGGACTACTACATTGCGCCGCCCACCCTTGCCTGCCTCTCCAAGGCCTGCCTGCTGGATAAGCTGGAAAAGGAGGCAGCGTTGCTGACCATCGTCTGTGTGGAGGAGATGGACGACATGGAGAAGAAACTAGGGCCCGTGAGCTGGGGGGGGGGGCGAGCCACGGGGCGGGAGGGGGCGGGGGAGGTGATCCCCCAGGGCCTCCACCTAAGCCACGCCCTCCTGGAGAGCTTCCACCTCTTAAATGGAAAAACTTGAGGACTGTGAGCAGAACCGGGACCTTCACTATTTGGACACAGATAACATGACAAGAGATAAGCCAGGAGCTCTTACTTCCCTGGGCATTGTGAGAAATAACTCCCTCAGGCATCCCAACCTGCTAGAGCCTCCAACCCTGCTCAGTTAGTGGGACTGGAGGGTGAGACACTGGGAAGGAGTAGGAAGGGAACCCCTTGTACAAGGCTCCTAGGTAATGAGATCCCAGGGGGCAAAGGCTACAGAGCCAGTGTCACAGGGAGACAAGCTCACCCTGGGCCTCAGCTTGAGAAGCCCCACCCAGACAACCGTCTCTGGGCAGTGAGGAAATGTCTTGTCTGGGGCCCCTCGGACTGTTGTCATAATAACAAGGGGAACTGAGCAAAGCCTCCCCCTCCTTAGTGCCTGCAGGTGTATGCACCAGAGGTGTCTCCAGACAGTATCATGGAGTGTGCCATGGGGGAACGTGGCACGCAACTCATGCATGCCAATGCTCAGCTCACCGAGGCCCTGCAACCACCCCATGAGTATGTACCCTGGGTCCTGGTCAATGAGGTAAGGATCTCCATTGTACAGTCAGTAAAGTGTCCTGCAAGCTCAAGGCTCTGAGTTCAAATCCCCAGGCCCCTGTGAAAAAGTTGGGTGTAGTGGTGAGTGCATGTAATCCAGCACAGGGGATCCTCGGGGCTCCCTGGGGAGTGCAGCTGTGATATGAGCTGGAGCTGCCCTTCCAGAGGAACCAAGGTCAATCTCCAGAATCCTCATCAAGCAGCATCTAATACAGACATCCCCAATTAAAAAAAAAAAGACGGTTTTTAAAAAGCAATATGGAGAGTGACTAGAAGACACCACATTAGGGGTTTGGAGAGCTGGCTCAGGGGTTAAGAGTAAGAGTGCTGCTTCTCTTCAGAGGACCATGGTTGTATTACCACCAGTACCATAAGGTGGCGCACATCTGTAACTCTAGTCCCAGGGAATCGGGTGCCCTCTTCTGACCTCCATTGGTACTGTACAAATATGGTGCCCAGTCATGCTGGCAAAAAAAACATGAAATAAGATATAAACTTAAAAGTAATAGTTTTGTTAATGTTGTTCTTTTCGAGACAGGTTTTCTCTGTGTAACAGCCCTAGCTGTCCTGGAACTAGTTCTAGACCAGGCTGGCCTCCAATTCACAGAGATCCACCTGCCTTTGCCTCCTCCGTGCTGGGACTAAAGGCGTGTGCCACCACCTGGCTAAAGAGAATAATTTAATTAGAAAAAAAAATACTCCAAAATCCAGAAAAGTAAGAAAAAAGAGACAACCCAGTCTGTGCTCACACAAGTTTTTATACCCTGATACCAGAGTGCCAAATTAGCTACCTTGCCTAGTTCAGCACAGCTGAGATTGCCCTGGAACTACCAGTGATCCCCCTGCCTCAGCACTCCAGTGCTGTGCTCCCAGGCTCATGCATCTTCCCAACTTGTGCTTAACTATGCCTTCTGTGGCTTGCAGAAACCTCTGAAGGATCCCAGCCAGCTCCTGAGCTCTGTCTGTCAATTGTACCAGGTGAGCTGGGCACAAATAGGGGAAAGGTGTGGTAATTGGGTGGAAGCTGAGTCTCCCAGAAGGGTCCTGACTCCTAGCCTTCCACCCCCTCCAGGGAGTAGAGAAACCAGACATCTGCTCCTCCATGGCCACCTCCCCCAGGGAGGTTTGCTATAAGTGAAGGTCATTGTCATAAGAAAAACAAGAGCCCAGCTGCTCAGCTTTTTAAAATCCAGAGCCCTCAAGAGATACTGTCCATCAACAAGCAAACTTGTATGCATCCCACAAGACAGACTCGAAACTCCTCCACATGTTCAAGAATCTTGCCTTGCTATCGAATGGTGCTAAATTTAAATTGATTGAATAATTAGATTGCTGTGCTTCATTTTTCCTGGAGTTTTAGTTTGTGAGGTTTTGTTTTTTTGGTTGGTTTTTGGTTTGTTTATTTGTTTGTTTTTCAAGCTTTGGAACCTGTCCTTGCTTCCCAAGTGCTGTTCCCAGCATGTTTTTGTTTTGAATGTGGGTGTGTAACTTAGAACTACACAGGTCTCAGCACACAGTCTGTCCCTGAGCTGTGCCCCAGGGACCCTGGAGTTCACGCCTCATCTGAAAATCCCAAAATGCCAGTCTCTATGATTTACTCTTTCATTGTGTGACAAATTACAAAAGCTACTTAAAGAAGGGACTGTGCTGGGTCACCTCGTGTAGTTTGTCCTGGGCCAAAGTTGAGGCTAGGCAGCACCCACAGTCAGGAAGCAGGCCTGTGAATGGTGGGGTGATGCAACCCACACTGGGTACCATCTCACCGCAATTACCAGTACAGCCCAGTGGTCCTCACACTGGGTCGTGACCTCTTAGACTCATATATCTCAGATATTACATTACCATTCAAACAGTAGTAAAATTAGTTATAAAGTAGCAAAATAATTTTATGGTTGGGGGTCATCACAACATGAAGAACATTAAGAATGGATAGGAAGGTTGAGAACGAGAACAGCTGCTCTAGACCATCCCTCATGGCCCAGGCTTGTCACCATGGTGACTCTAGATCCTGTGTGACAGTACTGATGTTATACCTCCCTTGAATGACAAGGTCAGTTGCTGGCAATCCCCTGCCCAGAAATGCAGAACCAAGTTTGTTCCTCGTTTGATGGAGCCTGGATGGACCCGGTGGGGAGGGAGGTGAGGGCTGGGAGGATGAAGTGTAAGGTGGTTGGGGATTTGAAGAGTGAGTACACAACTCATGGATTCATCTCTATCTAGCCTTTCACACAGAAGACCTACAAGTCCCAGAGGAAACTTCATCCAGGGAAAATATGTTACTGTTCAAGGAAAGGGGACAGTGTACAGGCAAGCGGGAGCTAGAATCCCAGCCTGGGCATCTGAAAACAGTATGATGGTTTGTGAAACAGTTAAAAGCGAAGAATGAAGGAGGTAAAGATGTTTGTTTCTGCAGCGACACAAAGTTGCTGTGAAGAGAATACATGAATACATGATTAGTAATCTGCCTACTCAGTCTTCAAAACCCAGGCGTGTTTTACAGCGATGGAGGCAGGAGTTCAAAGCCATCCTGGGCTACATGACAACAGGTTTCAAACAGCTGGGGTTAGACCGGTGTCCACGTACTTTACCCGGGCATCTTTAGGATAACAATACCAGCACACAGGAGAGGTCACGCCAAGGTTAAGCTCTGCAGCAGCTGTCAAATGCTCCTTGGCCCGCCCACTCCCAGGAGGCTTTGTGGCTAAGAAACAAACTACGCCTTGCGGGAGACTTCTGTCCCTCCCCGCCCTGCGCAGCCAGAGACGCAAGACCTACGATTGGTCAGTTCGGTTCAAGGGGCGGGACACGAGTTAGCCCGCGAGATCCCGCTCAGCCATTGGCCAGTGTAGGTCCGCTTGTCTATTAGTCCGCTGAGAACAGATAGAGCAGAGGCGGACTTTCGTTTCCGTGATGGCGTAGCCCAACGCGTCTGGGCGATTGGCTGATGCCTCGGATTTGGGGCTTCTGGTTGGTTCGTGTCAAGCAGGGCGGTTCTGAGGCGCGGCATATTATTGGTTGGGCGTGGTCGGCGCCGAGGCATGTGATTGGCCCGTGAAAAGGGCGGGGCCGGGGCGCGAGCGGCGGAGGCTCCTGGTGTCCGCGGCCGAGGTTCGGTCGTGTGCGCTGCTATGGCTTCTGGCGGCTGGCGCTGGGCTCGGAAGGCGCTTGCTGCGGGGCGGCCGTTGTTCCAGGGCCGCGCGCTGCTCGTCACCAACACGCTGGGCTGTGGCACGCTTATGGCCGCGGGCGACGGCGCGCGACAGGCCTGGGAGGTGCGCGCGCGACCGGGACAGAGATTCAGTGCGCGGCGCTCAGGTGAGCGGGACCGGTCCGCGACCGGACGGACGCGCCAATTCATCCTAGCGAGACCTGTCAATCACCCTGATGACAGGCTAGTCACCCGGGAGGGAACTTGCAGTCGCCCCAGGGGTTTCCTGGCACTTAGCCAGCAGGGTGTATCCTGATTCTCTCCGCCCCCAGCCAGCATGTTTGCGGTGGGTTGCAGCATGGGCCCCTTCCTGCACTTCTGGTACCTGTGGTTGGACCGCCTCCTCCCTGCCTCGGGCCTACGAAGCCTTCCGAGCGTGATGAAGAAGGTTCTGGTAGATCAGGTGGTGGCATCTCCCATCCTGGGCATCTGGTACTTCCTGGGTAAGAAGTGGTGACGATCGTGGCCCTCAGAGCTTGCAATGGGTAGACTGTTTTGTGCCCAGAGAAAATGCTGACAGGCCCTTTTCTCTTTCTTTTTCATCTATTTATTTATTTCTCTGTATAGTCTTGGCTGTCCTGGAATTCACCCTGTAGACCAGGCTGGCCTTGAACTCACAGAGATCTGCCTGTCTCTGCCTGGGATTAAAGGAATGTGCCACCTCACCCAGCTTTTTAAAATACCCGGACCAAAAGGAGCCTGGGGGCATAAGAGTTCATTTCAGCTACAATCGTGGGGAGAGATCAAGGCAGGAACTTCTCAGCTAATCACATCACAGCCAGAGTGAGAGAACTTCGTGTCAGCCTGCCTGTGCTCAGCTTCATTATTCCTCCGGTCCAGGACCCTCTGCCTTGGCAATGGTGAAGCCCACCGTGGGCTGGGTTTTCCTACATAGTTAATTAAGTCTATACTGACATACCACAGGCCACCCATGTAGACAGTCCCTGGAGACTCTCATCTGCGATTTTAGGCTCTGTCGAGTTAACAAAGGGAACTGTTACATAGAGAAAGTCTCACTATGTAGCCCTGGTTGGCCTCAGACCTGACAATTCTCCCCAAGGCTGAGTTCACAACCATATTGCACTTTTGTGCCACTGGAATAGGAACAGAATCGTGTGGGGATGGGACAGACTCCCAGGGAGGCAGGAGGGCTAGGGGACCAGTGGGGAGAGGCAGAGTGGCAAAGACAGTGCCTGTGGGCTGTGGGGTAGCTTGGGTGCAAAGCTGCAGTCAGTTGAGGCCTGCAGGCCAATGAACCCTGAGGGGTGGGGTGAGTCCTGGATTAATGGCTAAGATAATCACTGGTGTTCTGGGAAGAGTGTGGACTTGTAATGTCATAAGTTACTCCAGTCATCGCCCCTTTCCTGACACCAGCTGTGCATTTTCTCTGACCTGCCCTGGTGCTCTGCCTAGGTCACTTTGAATGAGCCAGTGTTATTGCCACAGCCACCTCAGCCTTTGCATTCTTCTTCCCAGGCCTTGGCAGCTTGGAAGGCCAGACGCTGGAGGAGAGCTGCCAGGAGCTGCGTGCCAAATTCTGGGACTTCTACAAGGTGGGCATGACCAGGCTGGTCCTCTTAACGTGGCTCCACCCCCACTCAACTTTCCAGACCCACCATCAAGACTTTGGCCCCACTCATCCTCCTAGCCCTGCCCCTCATAGCCACCTGCCCTCTTACGGTAGCCTGCCTGCCTTCCTGCAGGCTGACTGGTGTGTCTGGCCAGCCGCTCAGCTGGTGAACTTCCTCTTCATCCCATCGCATTTCCGAGTCACCTATATCAACGGGCTGACGCTGGGCTGGGATACTTATCTGTCCTACCTGAAGTACTGGGTGAGCTCAATCCCTGGGTGAGAGGGGCTCTTCTGTGCGGCTCAGCCCTATGCCTGGTGTGACCCACCCTCTGCTGTACACAGGCCCCTGAACCCCTTCCCACTCCGGGCTGCGTGGACTGAGCTTGAAGTGCCATGGACACACTCCCATAGGAGGTTCCAGAGCAGGTCAGACCTCGGCCACATCCAAAACCCAGGCTGACTGAGTCTGGACCAGCTATCCAGTCCCTATGGAGGCAGTTCCCCCATGTGAATTAGCCTCCAGCACTAGCTGTCAGTCGCCAGGTTTTTCATTCAGGCCAAGAAGTCCTGTCAGCCTGCGATTTCCACTCTGGCCCAGTCACCCTGAGGTTCCCTGGATTCCAGGTGACAAAGGCAAGGACATGCTGCATGGCCTTGGAATGGATCTGGTTTGGCCTCAAAAAGCTTCATGTGAAATTGGGCAGCCATGTAGAAATTTCATTAAATTTTCTTTAATCAGAAGACTGGCTGCTGGTGTAGGGGGTTGGGGCAGGGGGGCCCAGCAGAGACTCAGCAAGGTCCATTCGCTTTATTGAACTGTGTAGTGTTCATAACTTCTAGGGAAGTGGGGTCACGTTTGACACTCATGACATCAGAACAAGTTTGGGGATATCCCAAAGTAGTGGAAGTAAATATATCCCACCTACTCCAAAGGTCAAGTAGCACGGGGCAGAGGGCCCAGGCAAGCAGGACTCCAACCTGTGTCAGCCCAGTGGTCCATATGGCAATCCACCAGCCTTGGGGCTGGCAGGCCCTGCCATCTCCCATCAGCCTGCCAGCCTGCTTCCAAGTGACATCTGGTCCCCTCTTTACAGTGACAGCTGGATGGGGTGGTTTACAAAACTAAAAGGGAGAGGTCTTGAGGTGGGGAACAGTGACCACAGCACAACAGAGCAGAGCAGGGATGGGCAAATGTGCAGGGCGGGATGGGGGATGCACCCAGGGAAGTCCTCAGATGGTAAATAAATAAATAGCTACAATAATAAATAGGGGGGTGGGATGGGGGCTTGCCCCTGGTGGGGGTGTGGCTCAGCAGGCACAATCCTGGTGAGGAGGTGCCTGTTGGTCAGTGAGCTGAGGGCCCTGCTTGGCGCCTGTGACTGCAGGGTCAGCGGTATCCAGCGACTCCGACATCTTCTCACAGATCACATCCACCAGGCGTTCAAAGGTCTGCTTGACATTAATGTTGTCCTTGGCGCTGGCCTCAAAAAACTCAAACCCTGTGTTGGGGGAATGGAGGGGTGAGGGTGAGTCTTCCATGACCACCCAGCCAGGCTTCATAGTCCCATTCCAGAACCCTCTAACACTCAGACCTGTCTTTTCCTTCAACATCCATGGCCCCATTTCTCAGTATCTCAGCATGTAGTGAGATACATTTCCTCTAGGGGGCAGTCATGTTCCACCATCACAACTACATAGGTTTAGCTGTCCCTTAGTCTGTACCTTCCACCTACCACTCTCCACACCCAGCATGTTATGCCTGCTCCAAGAAGCATGGCTTGGCTCCCAGCATGCACAACCCAGGATTCTCTTTCTAGTCCAAAAACTTAGATGCTTCTCAGGCCCAGCACCTTCTTGAAGCTAGCCCATGACTAAGCTAGCAAACTCTGACCAAGACCCATTGCGGAAGCCTCCTGAAGAGTGGCTAGCTTTCACAAGCATGAGCCACCTGAGTTCAGGCTCGTGCCCTGATCTATGAGGGGTATAGGTGTCAGAGACCAGGGCCCCTGGTCCAGCCTGATGAGGGCTGCAGTCCTGCTAGACACTCACCCAGGTGGTCAGCGAGCTGCCGGCCACGCTCTGAAGACACCACTCGCTCATCCTCCATGTCACACTTGTTTCCCACCAGCAGCACCTGGGCATTGTCCCATGAGTAAGTTTTAATCTGAGTCGACCTGTGGGAGGCAGCCAGAGGCTGAGGAGGAAGTCAGAGGGCCTGGCCCTGACACTTAAGTACCCTGTCCCTTGGTAACTGAGCTGGCTTTTTTCTCATGAGAGCCCAGGTTGTCCTGCCTCGGCTTCCCAAATGCTGGGATGACATCTGACGTTCTTATCTACTACACTGAATGGAGAGGTGTGGCAGAACGGGTTTATGATGCTGTGGATGGAATCCAGGTTCTCACACATGTTCACAACTTCTCAGCCAGGAGCAAGTGAGCTCAAGTGCTCCTCCTGACTCTGCTTCCCAAGTACCTGGGACTACAGACCCGACCTCCCATTACCTGGGTGAACAGAGCATTAAAATGCCCTTGTGTAGCTTATTGGTTACCCTGTGTTCCTTCCACAACCCCAAGCCTTAAAAACAGCCCACATAGTTTGTCCCACCCTGTTCTTGTCTTTTGGACATGCTGGGGACAGAACTCAAGGCTGTCCAAGCAAGGCAGGCATTCCCAACTAAATTACTGCTCCAGCTGCCTCCAGCTCTTCCATTCTGAGTAGGTGAGCAGCTCACCAGTCCTGCACTGCATTGAAGGATTCCTCGTTGGTGATGTCATACATTAAGATGAAACCCATGGCGCCCCGGTAATAGGCTGTGGTGATGGTGCGGTACCGCTCTTGCCCAGCTGTGTCCTGGGGAAAGAAGAGATGGTGGTCAGAAGGGGCCTCATGGCAGCTGCTCTGAGGGGAAGTGTGTTTACAGGTTGATTAGGCAGCCCTTTTGAGGTCCAGAGACAGGATCAGGAAAAAGGGGCTGAGTGGCCTTTGTGCCCAAATGCGTCACAGCAAAACCACTCATTCTTTGAACAAATACAAACTGGATGCTGCCCAAATGACCTGTGCCAGAAGTGGAGATTCACAGGACTGTTAAGAAAACAAGAATCTAAAAAGGAAAAAGAGAAAAAAGAAAAATAAGAGAACAAACTGCTGGGTAATGGAGCACACCTTTAATCCCAGCACTCGGGAGGCAAAGGCAGGTGGATCTCTGAGTTCGAGGACAGCCAGGGCTACACAGAGAAACCCTGTCTCAACCTACCCATCCCCAAAGGAAAAAAGTAAGGAAAAGAATAAGTAACTCCATGCCCTGTGTAGAAAACAATGTGAGGTTTGAAAAAGACAATGACTGCAAGAGTGACCTAAGCCAGATGCTGCCTAGTTTGGTGGGATACGAGGTAAGTTATATCAAAACTTTAATGGGTCCCTAGTGTACATCTTTAATCCCAGCACTTGAGAGGCAGAGGCAGGTGTGTCTCTGTGAGTTCAAGGCCAGCCTGCTCTACAGAATGAGTTCCAGGACCACATAAAAAGTTCCTGTCTCAAAAAAACAAAAAATCAAGAACTTAATCCTTGATGGGAAGCCTTTCATCCCAGCACTGGGGAGGTAGTAGCAGGAGGATCCGAAATTCAGGGTCATCCTGGGCTACCCAGCTGCCTCCCCTCACACTGGACCACATCACAGGACTTAAGCACACCGTATGTCTGAGCTCCATCCGCTTACACAGGAGGGACAGGAAGACTTCTCCCCTCAGGCCCCACGCACCCAGATCTGCAGTTTGATTCTCTTGTCGTTGCGGTAGATGGTTTTGACCTTGAAGTCTATGCCAACCGTGCTGACGAAGGCTGGTGTGAAGGAGTCGTCAGCATAGCGGAAGAGGAAGGAGGTTTTGCCCACGCTGCTGTTCCCAATGATCAGGATCTTAAACATATAGTCGAAATTCTGGTCGGAGGACTCCTTTTGCCCATAGCGCGAATCTGTGGCCGACGCCATCTGTGGGGGCGGGGCGCAAAGGGCCTGAGAGATGCAGCAGGACACACACACGGGATGGGTACTACACACAGTCAGTAGCCGGGGAACACCCGCTTTCCACCAGGACCCCCCAGTGTCACATGGGCCCTCCAGCACAGGCTATGACCTTGAGAGGCCCAAGGTTTCAAGGAGGCTGTGAAGGGAACACCCCTGCAGATCCCTGCACCCTGAGGGGGAGAGTGAGGTGGGCCCCACCTTCCCATCAGTCTTTCATTGCCCTAAAGAGACCCATGAGTACACGAGGATCCCAATGTTCCCTCATCCTTATTCCTCTCCTGAAAGATCTGGGGCCCTGAGATAGCTGCATCATGTGACAGACGGGTGAACACAGGCTCACATGCACAAAATCCCTCGTGCACGAACACACAATGAAGCATCCAAGACAGGATGACCCAAAACTCCTGCCGTGTGCAAAGGAGTGGGGCTAGCAAGAAAAACAAGCAAACATGCGTGATGTTTGCATAGCTCCTTGCATCCATGTACAACTGCACAAACAGATTCCCCAACACCAGCGAGGGTACCCCTGTGCACCTGGCCATTGGCGAGAACACACTGCGCACAAGCATGGCTCCACACGCGTGTGAGCGCATACTTGAACTCGGACCCACGCAAGCCGCGCACGCGCATCATGAACGCATAAGATTCCACAACCGAGCACGGTGCATGCCCAGCGGGCGCGCACACGCGAGTTCACCCCACAAGCACGAGCACGCAATAGCCTCCCGCAAGGCCTGGCCTTCCCTTCCCCCTCTGTCGCAGAGCCCGGGCCCCAGAGCCGGGTAAAGGATTAAGGTTACGGGGTGTCTGAAGCGGGACCCCAAAAGCGAAACCCACAGCCACCACACCGGGATCACGCACCCCTCTTCTTCCCTAGCTGTCAATGAAATTCGGGCTCCGCCGTGTGTGGCCCTGGGATCTGCTCACCTTGACCGCTCCGAGCTGAGACGACGCTGACGGCAGAGACCCTTGGAGACTGCACTAGTGACCGGGCCCCAGGAGTGGCTGCGGGGCTGCAGGCGGCGGCAGAGGCTCAGGCCCCTGCAGTCCTCGCTGACGTCCTGCAAAGCCAGGGGCGGGACTTCTATGCAAACGAGCCTGTGACGTCAGAAGGAGGGACCGAGCAGGCAGCCAAGGGGTCCCACTGGTCAGCGCATATTCTGGGGGCGGGGCATGTGAATCTCTGGAGGGCGGGGCTCTGAGGAAAACTGAAGGTCTCATTGGTCAATGATCTGGAGCGACGGTACCACTACCCAGTCATCACTCTCTTACGCCTTGGTGGCCCAATGGTGACTGCCAGGTGTTTGAAGGGCAGAGGCAGAGGCTAGCACCCAGACAGCTCGAGTCGCGAAAGTGGTTTGAAGTCCCTAACACCTGCTTTACAAACGCAGGACCCATTCCAGGCGGCACCAAGGAGCTCTGTTTTGTTTTGAGAAAGGGTCTCATGTAGCAGTCTGGCCTCCTCGAGTGCCAGGTAACAGAGGCTGATTTTGAACACCTGAACCTCTCAAGTGTTGGAATGTTAAGACCCACTGAAGAAGAAAAGACAGTTTTTAAACCCAGTTCTCGGAAGGCAGAGGCAGGCGGACCTCTCGAGTTCCACACCAGCCTGAGGGATACACTGTCAGACCTTGTCTCAAAAACAAAAGAAAAGGAGGAGTAAAAGACAGGGAGTAAAGCGATGTCTGTCCTTTTTCGGTGTGAGGGAACCTCGTTTGCATCCCACCAACAGGTCCTAACTGTGGAGGCCCCACCCCATCTTCAGCTGTCTGTAGTTGTAATAAAGAATAGGGGTCCAGAGAGATACCACCAAGCAAAGCCTGATGGCAAATTTCTGTCATATACATACTTGGCCTGTCTAGAAAGGAGCATTAGGAATTCACGATCATCCTTGGCTACAAAGTAAGTGCTACATGAGATCCTCTCAGATAAGACTGGGCTTGTCCAGTTGTGGGCAAGACAGAGCAGTAGAGTGATGGGGTGAGAGGTTGGGGAGAAGCTGGGTGCCAGGGAGGCTCCTGGGAACCCACAAGGATGATCTCAGCTAAGACTCCTAGCAATAATGAAGAGAGTGCCTGAACTGGCCTAGCCCTATAATAAGATTGTCCTAGTTGTCATCATAGAGCCTTCACCCAGTACCTGATGGGAGCAGATGCAAAGATCCACAGCCAAGCACTGGGCTGAACTTCTAGAGTCCAGTTGAAGAGAGGTTGGAGGGATGGTTTGAGCAAGGAGCAGGGGAGAGTTAAGAACATGATGGAGAAACCAGACAGACAGCTGAACTGAGCTAGCTGGAGCTCAAGGATTCTGAAAAGACAGATAGGGAGCTGACATGGGACTGACCTAGAGCCTCTGCATCTGGGTGACAGTTGTGTAGTTTGGTCTGTTTGTGGGGACCCTAGCAGTGGGCCCAGGACCTGCCCCTGCGTGAGCTGAGTCTTTGGAACCTATTCCCTATGATGGATGCCTTGATGCAGGGAGGAGGAGCTTGTTCCTGCTTAGCTTCATGTGCCATGCCTTGTTGATTCCCATGGAGACCTTACCCTGTCTGAGTGGAGACAGAGGAGGAGTGGATGGGGGTAGTGGAGAGGTGGAGGGAGAGAACAGGAGGAGAGAAGAGAGGGGAAGCTGAGGGGGCTGGAGAGATGGTTCCTAGCATGACAGACACGAAGGCAAAACACCCATACACAGAAAAAGAAATCTCAAATTTTCAAGACGTAGTTTCTCTGTGTAGCCCTGGCTGTCCTGGAACTCACTCAGAGATCCTCCTGCCTCTGCTTCCCACATGCTGGGATTAAAGGCCTGTACCACCATTGCCCTGAATAAGTTTCTTTTTTAATGGGTCTAGGATATTTTTCAGTTTGTGAGGAGCCTGCATAGCAGCACAACACCCTAGGTTCGATCCCCAGCACAACATAACGGGATGATGTCTACCTGTCATCTCACACTTGAACAGGAGGAACAGATGTCCAAGGTCATCCTTAGCTACATAGTGTCATGAAGCCTGTTTGGGCTACATAAAACCCTGTCTCAAAGAAATGAAAGAGAGAGAGAGAGTCCGGTTCTGCACAAAGGAAAAGGGATGGATCCCCAGTGAACCCTTGCTTCCCTGCGCATTTAGTGTTCAGAAGGGTCCTGACCCCTGAGTCCCAGAATTGCAATGAAAGACTCAGGAAGCAAAGACAGTTCAGAGAGGCCACCCCACGCCCATCACGGGGGAGGGGGAGGAGGGGGACCCAGGCGACCCTGTGTCCCGGGGAGCTGGGAGCAGAAATGAAGACTTCCGGGTTATGATGAAATACAACACATTCCTGCAAATCTTTGGGCCAAGGTGAGAATTTGGCCTGGGAAGGTCCTCATTGCCTCCATCTCACAGGGAGCAGAACTGGAAAAGTGGCCTAGCCCAGTTTATAGATGCACCTCCAGCTGCAGAGGCGGCAAAGGACCAGAATAACTTGTCACCTGGATGCTCAGCCACCCCTGTGAGGAACCGGGGATACTCTGATCTCTCCTCTCCGGGGCTGCTGGAGAAACTTGTTTATCTGCTCCCCCACATGCACCAGGGAGCAGTGGAATGCAGAGCAACAGATACAAAATGACCATCAGTCTGTTATGTCAAGAGCACCCTGCCCACACGGGCAAGGATGGGGACCAGGAATGGGTTTGAGGACTGAGGGAGCAGAAGGAGCTTGTGATACCCCTAGCTGTGCTTGGGTTTATTCCCAAGGGATAAAGTCTGGGAGGAGCTGTGACCCACCTCCACTGCCCTTTTATTTCTAAATAAAAATAGGGTCTGAGGCTCAGTGAGCAGAGTGCTTGTAGCTCAGATGGTGGCAAGGTGACACACTTTACCATCTGAGGACATGGTAGGCTGAGACAGATCGTGAATCCGTCATCATCCTGGACTAAAAAGTGAGATTTTTGTCTCATAAATAAATTCAAAACAACCAAGCATGGTGGCAGGAACTTTTAATCCCAGCAGCACTTGGGAGGCACAGGCAGACAGATCTATGAGTTCGAATTTACACAGTAACCTACACAGAGACCCTCCGTCTAGGAAAATGAAAGGACAAGCAGAGGGAAGCGACATGAGTATTTCTCACATCTTTTTTGTTTTGAAGACAAGGTTTCTCTGTGTAACTCTGGCTGTCCTGGAACTCACTGTGTAGACCAGGCTGTCCTTGACCTTAGAAATCCACTTGTCTCTGCCTGTAGAGTACCACTGCCCAGGAGGGTCCTCTCCTTCCACTCAGGTCATTAGGCTTGGAGGCAAGCTCCCTGCCTTGCTGAGCCATCTTGCTGGCCCAATAGTTTATTTTCTTTATACATTTGTGTGACTTCCAAATTCTCCCACATAATACGTTGTTTAACAGGAAATCACTAAAACATCTGGAAGGAAGAATGAAACATTCTGTGCATGACCCCAGATGGCTTTTTGTGCCTCTTGAGGATGAATAGCTGGAATCATAATATTTACAGAGGAAGCTGCCTGCCACCCTGGGCCGCCCTGGCTCTCTGGTTCCTTGGCCCAGAGGGGACAGGGGAGGGGAACAGCTCTATGACAAATGCCTGTCACCAGAGTCAAGCACTTGGGGGGGGGCAAGAAAATCGCTTGAGTGTCGTTCTCTGCCACTGTGAGGTGGACATCATAGGCCTTGTCTCAAAAAGCCAGAAAATAACAATAAACAGAGAACCAGTAATAAGGTACACAAAGGTCCCCAGAAACTAGTGCCCACTCTCTGCAGGGAAGCTTTGAGAAGGCATGAGGATGACTGTGCCTCAGTTTCTCTACAAGTGAATGGATCTGACAAGAAGACCCTCACTGGGCAGGAGCTCTACCCCTAAGCCACAACCCCAGCCTCTTGTGGAGCATATCACTTATCACCTACCCCCTCTTCCTCCAGAGCCTGGAGTACCCTGAGGCCCCACATACTGGCTTGAAAGTTGGATCTTATCCATGAAGGGTTTCACTGCAGAACTGCTTGGTACTCCCTACCTTCAGGTCAGTACAGAGAGGACCCCATGGATCTCCCACCAGCAGTGTTTAGTGAATGTGTGAACAGACCATGTGGGGCCTTCTACCAGGGTATCTATGAAGAGTCTTGCACAGCCTCAGGTGTCAGGAGACACTAGACTTCATTGGGGGGTGAGGAGTGGTCTCTATTAACTAAAGGCATCCTCCCTGGGGGCCGCAGTAAAGGCAGGACATCTAGTACTGTGAAAGACAGTGACTTTGGGGCTGTGGGAATCCCACAGAGCATGTGGGAATCCGGGCTTCTGTTTCAGCTTCAAAAAGAGACCAAACCAACAACAAATGAAAAATATAGAGAGCACCACGCCCAATCAAGTGCAGACTGAAGCAGGAGCACAGAGAGACACAAAGGAGGCAGAAACACCAGCACCATTCCAGCCAAGACTATGGTCAGAGTGGACCCCATCTGTAGGCTTCCAAGTGGACTCCAAGACTTGTCTATGCACAAATCTTGGTTGTCCACTTTGATGGCTGGAAAGAGAAGCTGGCACCACCAGGAATCACTTCAGAAGTCACCAGTGCCCATAGGTGTCCACAGGACCTGACCATGACTTTGTGGTCCATGACAGGCTGACCCAAAATCTTGTTGGACAGGACAGACCCTGTGCTCTGGGATAGTCTTGGAGGACAGGAGCTTAGTGCCCGGTGACTGAGGACTGGATGCTCAGTGTTGAGTCTGTCCTTCATCCTCCTCCTCTGCCTCCTCCAGGGTTAGCTCAAACTGGAACCTGTCAAGGCCAGAGTGCTGTTGACCCATGGTGTGGGTGGGGCTGCAGGGTATCCTACTCTGATACCACTCTCTGTTGTCTTCCAAGGTATCCAACAGCTCCTGAGCATCAGGGTGCACCAGCTCAGCCCATGTTTCCCACAGTGGGTGGGCGATGTAGTCAATGAATTTCACCTTAGGGTGACTGAAGGAAGGGGAGACACATAAGTCACAGTGAAGCCTAGAATCGATCTAATCTCAGTCTCACAGTCAGCTGCAAGGTGTCCTCTGCCTGGAATGCTCATTTCCTTCCTATTCATCCTTCAGAGCCCTCTTGACTCATCATGGCCCAACACGAAGAAGGCTGAGGCAGGCTGATCTCAAGCCAGTGAGTTCTATGCCAAGTTTGTAAGAAAGTGAGACTGTCTTCAAAACCACAAACCAATAATCTGCCCTAGCAGGGGTGGTGGTGGCTCATGACTTTGATCCCAGCACTTGGGAGGCAGGCAGACCTCTTGAGTTCCAGGCTGGTCTGGTCTACAGAGTGAGTTCCAAGATAGCCATGGCTACACAGGGAAAACAAGGAAAGGAAGGAAGGAAGGAAGGAAGGAAGGAAGGAAGGAAGGAAGGAAGAAAGAAAGAAAGAAAGGAAAATCCACCCCGCTATGGAGCACAGGCAATCCCAGAAAAGACACTCATGGGGTCATGGTCAAGCAGGACTCCCCATCTCCCGTCCCTCAACTGGGTGCATCCCAGCACATGCACCTGAGATTTCTCCACTGCGGCAGAGTGCTTGTCACACATGGGGCTGATGTGCAGGCCCGACTCTCGTTCCCTGTCACCCTGCTAGAAGAGCTCAGCCATGATGCACAGGCAAAGATAGTGTCCAAGACTTCCAGATCTGTGAACACGGCCTGGGCGGGTCGGGGGTATCAGGGCTGAGGGTAGCCACCGTCACCCGTGCCCACCCATTGTCCCCGGCTGGACGTGGTACCTCCAAGCGGGCGTGCCTAGCAACACATGCGCAGACTGCACCATCCGCAGCATGCACACTGTTGTGGTATACCACATCGGCATGGTAGTGACCCTCCAGCGTCAGCAGGTGTGTCACTAGCATGTCTGCCGGAATCTGGAATGTCCTGAGCAGGTCTCCTTCACAGACCTCCAGCTCAGGGCCTTGGCTTTGAGCTCCAGCTCACCTCACCCAACTCCTATCCATCTTCCAATGCCCCTCCCTCCAGGATGCCATTGTCACCCTGAATTCCTTCTAGCTTTGCCCCCACAACATATTCAGGAACCTGCTGTTCCAATCCAGGGTTTTTCAAGGCCAGAACAGCCCTGGGCCTTGTCTAAAATAGCTATTAAACCCAATAAATTCCTATTTGTCCTTCAGCGCCCAGCTTAAGGGAAGAACTGAGGACTGAACATTCCGGTGTCCTCATGGAGGGAGGGATAGAGGACACCCCCAAAGCAAAGGCACCTGGAGGATGCTGAACATGACAGCTGTCAGAGGCCGGTTTCTGCTCAGCTCAGCTACTTTGAACATATCCAGTCCCCATTTGTTGGCGTCTTCAAGTTCTTAAGAATGACAGGCAGCATCAGCGGCTCCACTGCCACTGGATGCCCTGTTCCAGAGAGGGAAACTGAGGCCCATAGCTCTGGGGAGACCCACCTTAGCCAGCTGCCCATCCTGGTCTGTCTGGACCCCTAAGCCGGGGATCACAGCTGTGGGGAGGCTGGTGGAAGTGGGTCCCGCGCAGGGTACTGATCTGGGACATGGGCCTTGCGTCCTCCATGGACAGCCTGGGAAGCTCCACCTCCGCTGGCTGGTCTGCAGGGGGTGGGTGGCTCACACTCCAATCCACTCAGGTGGTGGGTGGTTCTAGCTGGATCCCAGGCCCACCAATTCCTTCCCACTTATCATTGCCTCTGTCACTGAGCCCCCTTGGTCAGCTGCTCACCTGTAAGCTTTGCCATGCGAGCACTTTTCTCCTGTTACCAGGAGGCCCAGAAACAAAGAAACTGAACAGAGCAGAGCTGCCTCCTCCAGATGTCCCTGTGGCTCTCCATCATTGAGCCTGCCTCTGCTGTGCCCTACAGCCTCTCCATCTGCTGTTCCAGGACTCAGCCAGCCTGCAGTTGGTTCCCGCCTATCCTCAGTGCTCCATCAACAATGCCTGGGCAGAAGCACAGTGTCCTCTTCCCCTCTCTGGCCACATCCTTCTATCTGAAGCTCTGCAGTCTCTGCTCCACCTGCTGAGCACACCTTTCTCTCTGCTCAGCCTCCTTCACTTCTTTGCTGGAGCACACCAGCTGGAGCACACCAGGAGCTCACACCTTTCAGCTGGGCCTGCCTGATTCACACCCTAGGACTTCCACCAAGCAACCCGTGAGCCCTTGTTTATAGGTTCTCAATCCATACCTGGTAAACAGTAGGTGCTTCATAAATGCTTTCTGAATACAGTGTCCTGACCCTCTTGTGCCATCCACTGCTGGTGTGAAAGTACCTCCCAGTCTTGACTTTGACCCCCCTCCCACATGGCTGTGTGAAGCATACTCTAGTGGCTAAGCCAGGTTGGGGGTCTCCCCTCTCTACACCAGAGGAAGCCCAAAGGAAATGTGTTTGTTCTTCCTTGAAAATGGAAAATCACAAGTCGTTGTAAGGGGTGAGGCAGCCCCTGCTGGGCCACCTGGGAAGGCACACCAAATCCCCTGGGCTGAAGGAACCATATGTGCCTCTCTAGGGTGCTAGAAGCAGGGTCACAGGTTATGGTGCTAGGTGCTCCATGCATACAGCTGTGCTTAGGGGGGGAAGGGATGTCGTGCCTAGGTCCCCTAGGCTGGACTTCAACCTGGGCGCACACACACACACAGACACACATAGGGAGTCTGTCTCTCGTGCACACACACAATCTCTGTCTCTTTCACTCACACACACTGTCTCTTTCTCACACACAGGGAGTATCTCTGCCACACACACATACACACACAGGGAGTCTCTGTCTTTCACACACATTCTGTCTCTCTCTCACACACTCTCACTCACACACACTGTCACACACACACACTGTCACACACACACTGTCACACACACACACTCTCTCACACACTCTCTCACACACACTCTCTCACACACACACACTCTCACACAAACACACTCTCTCTCTCTCTCACTCTCTCTCACACACACACTCTCACACAAACACACTCTCTCACACTCTCTCTCACACACACACTCTCTCTCACACACGCACACTCTCACACACTCTCTCACACACACACTCTCTCACACACACTCTCTCACACACACTCTCTCACACATACTCTCTCACACACACACACACTCTCTCTCACACACACACTCTCTCACACACACTCTCACACACACACTCACACACACTCTCTCTCACACTCTCTCTCACACACTCTCTCACACACACTCTCTCACACACACTCTCACACACACACTCACACACACACACTCTCTCACACAAACACACTCTCTCACACTCTCTCTCACACACTCTCTCTCACACACACTCTCTCACACACACACACTCTCACACATACTCTCTCTCACACACACTCTCTCTCACACACACTCTCTCTCACACACTCTCTCTCTCACACACACACTCTCACACACACACTCTCTCACACATACTCACACACACACTCTCTCACACACTCACACACACACTCTCACACACACACTCTCACACACACTCACACACACACACTCTCTCACACACTCTCACACACACACTCTCTCACACACTCTCACACACACACTCACACACACACTCTCACACACACACTCTCACACACACACTCTCACACACACTCTCACACACACACTCTCACTGACACACACTCTCTCTCACACACTCTTTCTCACACACACTCACACACACACTCTCACACACACACTCTCTCACACACACTCTCTCACACACACTCTCTCACACACACTCTCTCTCACACACACACTCTCTCACACACTCTCTCTCTCACACACACACACTCACACACTCTCTCTCTCACACACACACTCTCTCTCACACACTCTCTCTCACACACACTCTCTCACACACTCTCACACACTCTCTCACACACACACTCTCTCTCACACACACTCTCACACACACACTCTCTCACACACTCTCACACACACTCTCACACACACACTCTCTCACACACACTCTCACACACACACTCTCACACACACTCTCTCACACACTCTCACACACACACACACTCTCTCTCTCACACACACACCTCAGAGGAATCTTCCCAGTTTCTTACCCCACTTGCCTTGTTCTAGAAACAGGAGTTATAAGCCCCACAGCCTTCTTTTTCCTTTTTTAGACAGGGTTGCCTGTAGCCCAGGCTGACCTCAAACTGGCTATGCAGCTGTGGATGGCCGTGATGATGCACTTGCCTCCAGCTCCAGTGCTGGGAGAAGGTGTGCAGAACCCATGACTTTTACCATGGTAGGTAAGCGATTTCCCCAGTGCTGCCAGAGCCTCAGTTCCTCCTCCTTTCTTATGTTTTGTTTATTTTATTTTTCAAAAAACTGTTTCTCTATGTAGCCCTGGCTGTCCTGAAACTCACTCTGCAGACCAGGCTGGCCTGGAACTCAGAGATCCTCCTACCTCTGCCTCTTGAGTGCTGGGATTAAAGGTGCCCCCTCCCTTGACTCCTGAACTGACTGTGTTCTGGCCCTCAAGATTGGAATAAGTGAAGCACTTCCCAGCACTATGGCCGTGGGTCCTGTCCTTCCTTAGCAACTAAGGCACACCTAGATGCTAGGAGGGGTTTTCAAGGCCTCAGGACACCTTCAAACATTCCAGAGCAGCCCTTCCCTCTGAAGCCTAGCAGAGGCCTGGCAAGGACAGCCCCACCCGGCTGCAGACACACCCATGGTCACCCAAAAGAAAACTCAGCCGGTACACGGTACACAACTTCGTGTGACACATTTGACTGGGGGCCTACAGAGACACAGATGACTGGAGACTTGCAGCACGAAGTGGGGCACTGTTCAGACTGTCACCTGTAGGTGACACACCAGGAGCTCACGGCACTGGACATCCTGAGTCACCCAGATCCACAGTAAATTATGCACCACCACCCACTTTCAAGGCCACTTCTCATACCAAAGGCTCCCCATGTGGTCCCCAGGAATAGCCCTGACCCTTCAGCAACAGAAGTTCATCCCCGCCCTGCATTCCCCCCCCCCCCACAGAAGACCGTGTCTTCACAGCCCTCCACAATGTGCTCTATCACCTCCAGGCCACGCCCACGTCCCACCTGCCCGAAGAGCCCGGATACTTCACACTAATCCCACTGACCCCTCCCACAACCTCAGGCTCCTCCTCTGCCATAACTCCGGAGAGATCAGGATGCTTCTGAACTCAACCAATGCATCCCTCTCCAAGCGTTCATCGCCCTCAGCCGTCCACAGACCTCGCCCTTATGCCTCACCCCATCTCTTCAGGGTCCCAACCGACCCTGCCTTCCTAAAAGCCAGGACCTACCCAATTTGTCTCTCCCCAACTCTGACACACTGTTCCTCCCACTACTGACCACGTCCCCTTCAGGTAGGTCCCACCCATCTTCAGACCCCGCCCACTTTCTGTAAGCAACTAGGCTGTTCTCCCTCCTCAAGCAAACTTTGACTGTGTGAGTCTCCGCTCACTCGCTCAAGGTCGCTCCCCCTACAAACTGGCCCCGCTCCATGTCCCCCCTTCTCAGACAGGCCCCTCCCTGTCACCTACCGGCGTTGGAAGGAGCTGGGCCACAAACCCTGGGACTTCTGGAGCGCAGGCCGCTCCCTGGGTTCCAGGTCTGAGCCAGAGCTGTTACATACAGAAAACCTTTCTAGGAAAACAAAACAAACAAAAAGGCCCAGTCTTTCTCCACCTGTCTGCCTCCTGCCTGAGGATCAGGTGTGAGCTCTCTCCTACTGCTCTACCACCATGCCTGCCTGCTGCCTGCCATGCTCCCTACCACGTGACCATAGACTACCCTGGACGTAAACCACACATTCAGTGTGTTCTTTTATAAGTTATCCTGGCCATAGTGTCTCTTCTCAGCAACAGTACAGTAATTAACGCAGGATCTGGAACTCACAGACATCCTCCTGCCTTTGCTTCTGGGGTAATGGGATTAAAACTGTGCACCACCACTCTGACTCTCCTGAAGGTTTCAAGCTCCACTTGATCCCTCGGTCCTGCCGTCCACTCAATCCCAATCTGACAGTGCCAAGTTGCCCCAAGCCCTGTTTTCTATCTTGGAAAGTGGGGGGCTTGTCAGGGTTCCCATGCCTCTTGGCCTCACGGCAAAAAAATCAAAACAGATATTATATGTGACCTTCAGAGCCATCAAAAGCATCATGACACTGCCACCTTCATTGGTGTCCACAATCTTGGTCCTCACACTGGTGCCCCAACCCAGACTCTGCCTGCCCCATGGTTTGTTTCCACCACAGCCTGAGTGTCAATGCTGCCCAGCAGCCCCTGAGGTGAGGCTGCCGCTGAACTCGTGCTCCATCTGCCTTCATCAGTGCCGTTACACCTGGTTTATATGGTGCTGGCTTCATATATGCTACAAGCCCTTTACCACCTGAACTCTAGTCCCAGCCCTATAACACTTTGTCCTGGATGGTTTTATGCCAACTTGACACAAACTGGAGTCACCTGAGAGGAAGGAGTATCAGTTGAGAAAAAGTCTCCTTAATATCAGGCTATAGAGCTAGGCAATGGTGGCTCACACCTTTAACTCAGGAGGCAGATATCTGTGAGTTCGCGGCCAACCTGGTCTACAAAGCTACACAGAGAAACTGTCTCAAACAACAACAACAAAAAAGATCTGATTTTGGGCAAACCTTTAGGACATTTTCTTAATTAGTGATCAATGGGGAAGGGCACAGCCCACTGTAGGATGTCCCATCCCTAGGTTGGTGTTCCTGGGTTCTATAAGAAAGCAGCTGAGCAACCCAGTAAGCAGCATCCCTCCATGGCCTCTGTATCAGCTCCCGCCTGTGGGAATTCTTGTCCTGACTGCATTCCATGAACAGTGCTGTGGATGCATAGCCAACCAAACCTTTTTCTCCCCAAGTTGCTTTTTGGTCATGGTGTTTCATCACAGCAATAGAAATCCTAATTAAGACAGGGTTTTTAAATTTTTTAAATGGCATTTATTTATTTATTGTGTGCATGGAGCAAGCAGGTCAAAGGACAACTTGTGAGGGTCAGGCTTGGTGACAAGTACCTTTACCCACTGAGGCATCTTGCCAGCCCAGAGATTCTTTATTTATTTATTTTTGAAGACTGTGGGCCAAACTGGATAACAATTTACCATTTTCCAGCTTGAATCTCTCCAGTGCAGTACAGATCTGAGCAAACAACCATACCCATCTGGCTTGGAGAGCTTTAAAAATGCCAATATGGTCAAATTGTTGCCCTAAAATGTCCCACCAACTGTACTCTTAAAGGTCTTGTGGCATCCATCCCCTGACTATGTCCCTGGGTCCTTTCAGCCAAACTGTTCTGGCATATTCTGTGCCATCTGCTAGGCATGTTTATCTGGCATGCCCTTTTTAACTTCTGTGTCAGCCTGAGCATGGGCTGCCTCTTCTCCAGCCCAGGGTGTCCCTGGAATACAGTAGGTATTCCCCTGCTGTCCCAAACTAACTTTGAGGGGCTCTAGCAGCACTGGCATTCTGCCTCCTCTGGCATACCTGGCTCTTCACCTGCTCTGAGATGGGCCCTGGCTTATCTCTGCTCCTTGAGTTCCAATGGTGAAAACCACATGGGCATCAGACTCTGGCTCCCCTGAGGTCTCCAGATGGCTGGACAATGGAGGTAGCAGCAGGGTCCCTAAGAAATGTCTCTGGATCACACCCCCACCTAGGGGGCTGGCAGGGGCTGCTCCAGAATCCACTGGCTCCCGGACTCACTGGGGAGACAGCAAGATGTGATGAGCAAGCTCCTTGTGCAGGGATATGGCCCTGTGTTGCAGCCCTCTCACCAGGACCAGCTTCCTTGGGTGCATTAACCCTGGGCCTCAGTCCAAGTGTGTGTGTGTGTGTGTGTGTGTGTGTGTGTGTGTGTGTGTGTGTATTGTGGTTCTATTGCAGTTAATTTTTATCGATTTGTTTGTGGGGCACACATGCCATGGCCTACAAGTAAAGTTGGTTTTGTCCTTCCTGCCTGTGGACCCCAGGACTGAACTCAGGCAGACACTTGCTGAGCTATCTCCTCAACCCTACACTTTAAAAAAAAAAAAAAATCTTTGGCCAGGCAGTGGTGGCGGCCCATGCCTTTAACTAATCCCAGCAGAGGCATGTGGATCTCTGTGACTTTAAGGCCAGCCTGGTATACAGAGGGAGTTCCAGGACAGCCAGGACTGTACTCAGAGAAACCCTGTCTCAAAAAGCCAACCAACCAACCAAACTAACAAAAACAACGCTGGGCTGTTGACTTGCTGGGAATCGGAATGGCAAGGAGCTGTCCAGTGCTGACCTCAGCGGGCCGTACAAAATGAGCCTTCTGGGAAGGGTACAGGCCGTGGGAACCAAAGGGCGGCTCAGCCTCTCTTTCCTGAGCTTCACAAAGGTCTGTCTCCAGCATCAGAAGAGTAAGTGGGGAAACCCATAGCTTCAAGACCAGAGTGAGTCCACTGGGGAAGGGCGAACAGACAGCGGCTGAGCCTAAACTTGGGAGGGACGCAGAACAAGGCTCCTGCCTGCTCTGGACCGTCTGGACCACACCTGGGGTAATTGATCCTCTCTCGGCCTTACGCTGCGGTCGATCCTTGTAGGACTCACGATAATATTCACCATTATAAAAAGCCCTCTCCATTCTCAGCTGAGGGCCGGGGGTGGGGGGGTGGGGAAAGAACAGGGAAAAGTTGGGGTGGAGTTCAGTGTCGGGACTGGGCGGGGCTCCTAGAAAAGTTGGGAGCGGGCCCAGGAGAGACACTGAGGGCGGGGCTTAGGGGCGGGTCAGGGGCTGGGCCCAGGGAAAGTATGCGGCGGGGTCTGGTTGAAAAGTCGGGTGTGGGGCTTAGGGAGGGCCTTGGGCCAAGCGCGGGTTCTGTATTTTATTCTGGAAATATTTTATTAGGGGATTTGTGTGTGTGTGTGTGTGTGTGTGTGTGTGTGTGTGTGTGTGTGTGTGTGCTGTCCAGAGCCTTGTATACACTAGACGCGAAATACCCCCTAAGATGCTCCTTGGAGGGTGTGACCACGAACTCTCTGGGATACTTAGACTTTTCTGTTTTGCTGGTAATGGAGCCCAGGGCCTGGAGCGTGCTCACCAGAGCACCTGCAGATCTTTGGAATGTGGTTTGAAGACGGAGGTGGTGGTGGGTGAGAGGAAGAGTGGATTCAAGAGTGATTAGAGCTTGTGATGAGTGAGAATTCATTCACCAATAACTTTAGGAGAGACCTGAGTTGGGCAGCACGGAGCAAACCCTGGGTAGTAGAACTTCAGGAAACACGTGTGAGGTCAAGGTTCCATCTGCAGCCCTGCCCAGCTTTGGAGAGGCCAGGCCAGAGGTCTGGTCCTCAGCAGCACAGGGGTAAAACAGGCAGGGAGTTGCGAACAGGTCTTCCCAGCACTGGAGAGGTGGGCGAGACCCCAGGCAGAGGCTGCTCTGGGGAGCATCCTGGGGTGGGAACCGGCTCAGGTGGAAACAGCCTGGGATAGAATGGGAAAGCCAGAGGTAGGAGGGACCTCATCAGATACCCTGTGTGGTGTTCTTGTCCTTTCTAGACCCTATCCTACAATTCACCCTGCTTCCCTGTCCCTAACCCTCCCAGGGCTTTTGGCCTCAGTAGAAAACCCACACCTTCCCCATAGCTCCCCAAGCCCTGTGTCCTCATCTCCTGCTGGCCCATGGCAAGCTCCTGCAGCACTCAGCCCCTATGGCTCAGTCTTTCCCAACCTCACCAGCCTCCTTGTTGCTCCTCAAATTTTGCAGGGTCATCAGAGCTTTTGCAGCTACCATGCATGCCTGCCTGTGTGCACTCCTCCAGGAGCCCTCTCCCCCAGATCTCCCAGGCTGCTCCTGTTGACAGGGCACAGTTCCCTCCTTAAAGCACACCCAGATACTCATGCAGGGTCTCAAGGATACAGTGGACACCTTGGAAGACTGAGGCAGGAGCATTGTCATGAGTTCTCAAACATCTTGGGCTACTTTAAGAAAGGAGGAAAGAGCACAGATCTTATTACAGATGGTTGTCAGCCACAGCATGGTTACTGCGAATTGAACTCAGGACCTCTGGAAGAACAACCAGTGTTCTTAACCTTTGAGCTGTCTCTCCAGCCCATATGTGTCACTTTTTAAAGAGGCTGGGCATGGTGGCATAAGACTATTCCACCAGGGAGACAGAGGCAGAGAATTTGAGGCTAGCCTGGTCTACACAGCAAGTTCAAGATCAGCCCGTCTCAAAAATAAATAGATACTTTAGCTAAAACCCTCTCCTGGCCTCAGGTGGCACTGTACCCATGTGTTATACAGATGTACATTCAG
This sequence comes from Phodopus roborovskii, assembly GCF_943737965.1. Taxonomy (NCBI): domain Eukaryota; kingdom Metazoa; phylum Chordata; class Mammalia; order Rodentia; family Cricetidae; genus Phodopus; species Phodopus roborovskii. Next base: position 1,050,510 of record NW_026125665.1, on the reverse strand, counting down.
GCAGAGCACTATAATGAATCTGTTTTCTTTAATTAATGAATGACCCATTTGTATCTGGCAAAAGAAAAAAAATAGTAATGAATGAAAACTATATTGCATTCAGGCCGTGAGCTTGGCTCAGTGGTTCCCCAGAATCCTGGGTAGCCTCTCTACACCCGAGTTCCCCTGTGAATTCATATGGGGGCAACTCTGGACCTTTCATGACCTCAGGCCCTGGCTCTCCCACTGAGTCCAGACCAATGCTCTCACCTCACTTAGTAGGAAGGACAGTGTGGTACCACCTGCCTCATGGTGCAGGCTTCTCTAGATGAGGGAGGGCACCCAGAATGCCTGGGAGCCACCCCTGCCCCACCCCAGGAGCCTAGAACCGCATGGGCTTAGGCAGCCAGGGGGCAGCTGCTGCAGAAGTCCAAAATCCTCAGCACCCTGCCCGGTCAGCCCTAGGAGTAGATCCCTGACACCAGGTCAGCTGGGGAATCCTCAGCTCCCAGCAGGCCTCTGGCCCTTGGGGTTCCAGACCCCAGTTCCCCAGATACAGAACCCTGTCACACTGACACAGATCTGGTACTCACTGTGAGCTGTTCTTGTGGGGACATGTGCCGCATGTTTGATGGCCTCAGGAACAGAGGACAGTCCCATCCCATTCCCAGCAAATCCTTTAGCTGAGCACTAGACCAGACCCGAGCCAAGCCACCCTCAGGATTGGAAGAGGGGGTAAGGCAGGCTGACCACAAGGGCGAGAAGGTGTGTGAGTGTGTGATCAGGGGAAGTGGAGACAGAGTAGGTGGGGCGGGGGAGTGGTGAGTGACCAGGCAGACAATTTAATTGTTAAGGTGTTTACACAGCAGAGGACAGAAATAGCATGAGAAATAGCCAGTATATTGGGGTATCAATCAAGGCACCTCAAGCCTCCAGGAAAGCTATTCTTCTATGCTGTGCTATTCCAGGCAGTTAATGACCTTCTCTGGTCAAACTTTATTTACAAGTTAGAGCTGCAGTCAGAAGTGGGGAACCCAGGGGACTGTAGCTTGGGCATAGGGGACTTGAGGCCACTCTTGTCTGTGGCTCTGAAGCAAGTTAATATTTCACCCTACCCTTCTACAGACTTGCCAAGAGGCCTCCCACCACCTGCTCCAGAGGTCACCAAAGCATGACGGGGTGAGGGGTGCAGACAAAGGGCCTGACTGCAGCCAGGGAGACACCCCACCCACAGTGCAAGGACAGATTCTGTGTCACCCTCTGCTCCAGTGGAATCTTGGGAAAGCTGGCTGTCAGCAGTGTCCCCAGTCATAAGCCTGAGCCACAGCAGGAGAGGTGGGAGCAGGATGTGTAGAGAAGCTGAGGCAGCCAGCATCTTCTGCCAATCTGTGCACAGGCCAGTGGCACCTCCTGCCCCAAGGAAGTTTTGAGGCTGCTAGGAAATTCCATCTGCTTCCATAGTTGGAAGCCCCCTTCTTCCCTTCACATCCACTTAGGTCTTGTGCTCTTTAATGTTTCTCCTACCACGGGGCCTTTGTAGGCAGTTTCTCATTAGGGTTAGGTCATCTATCTCCTTAGAGAGTTGTCTCTGTCCTGCCAGGACACTCACTTCTGCCCTGTAGCCCCAGCTGTGGCCCCATTCCCCAGCTGTCACCCTTCACAAAAGCAAATACAAGGTCACTAGTGTGACTCTGGCATAAGGTGTATAGATGCTTAATTTCTATTGGACACATGAATGCACATCTCAGGAAGCTCTATGAATACTAAAGACTTTATTTCTTTAGTTTATATTTATTTAATGTTATTTTTTACATGTTTTTCCTGAATGTATGTCTATGAATCTGTTATCTGCAAGCCTGATGATGTCAGAGGCTAAAAGGAGGTGTCAGACCCTGGGAACTGGAGTCACAGGTGGTTGAGAGCTGCTAATTTACCCTGGGACCTCTGGAAGAGCAGCCAGTGCTCTCAACTGCTGACCTGCTCTTTTCTTTTTTAAAGACAGTCTCATGTAGCCCAGGCTGGCCTCTAACCTCCTATGTAACCCAGGGTGGACTTGAACACCTGATCATCCTGTCTGTACCTCCCAAATGCTGGAATGGCAGGTGTGCTTCATCATCCCTGGATTGATTGACTTTTGAGTTGGGTACTAGATGTATAGGCCAAACTGGCCCACACTCCTGGTCTCAAGCCATTCTCCTGCCACAAGTTTATCTCCAGGTCAGTGAAGTGGACACTTTTCCAGCAACTGTTCTTCCCAGGTGTTACCTCCAACCCCATCCCATCTCTAGGCAGGTGTCTGTAGGCAGTCAGCAAATGGCAGCCGCTGGCTCACACTGCCCTAGAAGAGAAACATGCATGGGTTAGCATTAAACAGCACAGGGCTTTAACTGCAGGGGAGTGTCTAATGAGAAGGCAGCTGCCCCAACGCTGACCCATCTCACCATGGATACTGTATCCAAACTATGAAAAGCTGGCCTATCTCGATTACAGTGTCTCAGGGCAGTGAACACAGAGCCAATGAGCAAGACAGACACAAGCAGACACACAACGATCACCACGCCCGAGTTCCTGTGTGATGTGGGGATCCATAGGCTGCCTGCATCTGGGGAGAGGAAGGGGGCTCAGCTCAGTCCAGAGCCACGCCCCCAAAGGGGGAGGATTCTAGGCAGGGGCTTCACCCCTGAGCCAGGCCCCCAGTCCCTCATTGGGGGATTCCAGGCAGGGGCTCCATTCCTGAGGCACATTCCAGTGCCAATGTTGTTATTTTATAAACAAGTATGTAATTTCATGTGGACTCTTGTTTATTTGTTTGCTTTTAAATTAACTTACTTTTATTTTATGTGCTTGGTGTTTTTCCATGGGTGTTCAGGCCCAAGTAACTGGAATTACAGAGTTATGAGCTGCCATGTTGGTACCAGGAATTGATTCCAGGTCCTCTGGAAGAGCAATCAGTGCTTTTAATCACTGACTCATCTCTCCAGCCCCTGTTTTTCTTTTTTTAAACTGGGAACCCAACACGTGGATCAGTTTGGTCTCAAACTTGCCAGGTGGTGGGGCCTTTAATTCCAGCACTTGGGAGACAGAGGCAGGCAGATCTCTGTGAGTTCGAGGCTAGTCTGATCTACAGGGTGAGTGCCAGGACAGACTCCAAAGCTACACAGAAAAACCCTGTGTGGAAAAACCAAATAAAAAGCAACCTTTCTTGTACATAATTTTGTCCTCAGGAGCCAGCACACACTAGCAAGCTAATAAGGGCACCAACCGTAGAGAAACTGGCTTAAGGTGGCTTGTGGATTGAAGCTGGCCCACACACTCCTAGGTCTGTGTCGCCCCCTGCTGACTGACTCCAGAACTACAGCCAGGTTCCCGCCAGCTCCCCCTCCCCTCCCCCGGGAGTACTTATACTCACCCTGACCAGGGCTGGACACAGTGGGTGAGGCTTGTGAAACCGAGTTCGTGGACTGGGACACAGTAGTCAGCTCTGGATCTGGGGAGCCAGACCTGGGGGATGAGGCTGTTTCTGGCTCTGGGGAGGCTGAGCCTGGGTTTGTTCCTGTGGAGCTGGAGTCTGAAGTGGGGGTCGCTTCCAGACTTGGGGAGATGGGAATAGGGGTCACTGGAGGGCTTACTTCCAGAGCTGAGGTGGTGAAGATAAGGGTTGTGTCTGGACTTGGGGAGATGGGGGAAGGGGTTGTGTCTGGACTGGAGGTGGCATCCACTACTACTATGCTTTCCCAGAATACTGTAAAAGCAACACCTGGAAAAAAAGATAGGGGTTTGTGTTTATGAAGCTGGGGCACTGCTCATAGTTGGACCTCATCCCTGCCCAGCATGTCAAGGCCTTGCTTTCTTACCTGTGTCTGAACAAGAACACTCTGAGCTGCACTTGTAAGAGCTCTGAACACCTAAGGCAGCCCTGCCTGACACTCTGATCTGGGTGCTGAGGTGCTACCTGTTATGATTCAGGTATTATGTCACCCCCACTTTACAGAAGATGGGAACTGGTTCTCAGGAAGTTGCAGTATTACTCAGCTCTTTCTCAGGAGCAGGTTACCACCCCATCCAGAGGTTTCTAAAACCCTGATCTAGATTAAAATTTGAACTCTGCCCCAACTGCTGACCACACACTCTACCACCAAGCCGCGCCCCAGCCTCTGCCAATCCCAGGATTCAGGTCTCTGACTCACACACACTGTCCCTCCAGGCTCCTGGTTCATATCCCATCCCTAGAGGAGTTCAGAGGCTGTGGACATAGTTCCTGGTCTACCTCTTACTATGACTTCCTTCCCAGATCCAGGTGGCTCCAATCAGGTGTGCAGGGCACAAGGTCACTCAGCCATTTTGTCCTTCCAACGTTCTTTCTGCCCAGGGTGTTTGCCCTGCTTCCTTCTAGCCTCACCCCACACAGCAGATATGAGGAAATACCATCTGGGTGCAGGGAGTGTAGCTGACCTGACCCTTCCTGCACCTCAGCCACCCAGGACCTTCAGCAAAGGCATCTGGGAATGTTGAGTCCACACTCTGACAAATGTCTGGGGAAGTGAAGTTGACTCAGGTACCATCGTGGACCCCAAGCCAAACCAGAACTTTGGCGTAAGTTAAGTTTCTAAGTGAACAGATGAAGCAAGCAAGCTTTGAAAGAGCCTTACACCAGCCTTACTAAGTACCCAGCACTGAGTAGGTCCTCAGGAATTTCTGGAGTTAAGCAGAAAGGAGAGGAGAGGTGATTTTGGCAATGTGCCTGGTATTGGATTTTCCCTTGGTCTCCAAGATGGAAGACTGGCAGGTACCAAGCCATATCAATAGACCCTAATAAGACTGTCCACAGGCATGCCGGGCAGGCAGTGGCCTATGCCTTTAGTCCCAGCACTCTGGAGGTAGAGGCAGGTGTGCATGTGGATCTCTGTGAGTTTGAGGCCAGCCTGGAACAGAGCAAGTTCCAGGACAGGCTCCAAAACTACACAGAAAAAAATCTTGTCTCGAAAAACCTAATTAATTAATGCAATTCATTGTCCACAGGCTGGAGCCAGCCTGGGCTTCCAGGGATAAACATGGAACTTTTGTAATTCCACCAGCATCTACAATAAACTCAGTGGTCTTTTAACTCGCAAGCTACAAACTTCTAATGGAAGCCAGAATGATGGATGTGACCCCGATCCCATGACCAAGGAAGTGGGGGAGGTCCTCACCACTTTCTGGATAGGATAGGGCTGTGCTTGGAGTCCCTGAAGTGTCAAGGGGGTTACTGGTCTCTGTCCCAGCAAGCTCAGGTGGCCCTAAGGGGTTGGTGTGTCTGGGAGGGACCAGAGAGGAGGACCTGAGTCCTGTGCCACCAGCCCCGCTGTCCCCCGGAGCCGCGCCGTCTCCCTCCACCAGCTTACCTGAGAATATAAGAACGACAGAGAAGTCGCGGGGTCTCACTAGCAGCAGAAGGGTGAGCACCAGAGGCAGCAGCTGGGAACCCGCCATTCCCACGCACCGCCCAGGCTGCAGGTGTGCCGCCAGGTAGCAGCTCTCCCACGCGCGCCCCCTGCCGGCGAGCGCTGGGTTCCCTTCCCACCCTCCCTCCGCTGAACCCCACCCAGAGCCTCCTCAGATTCAGCATGCTCCAGAAGCTTACAAATGCTGCCCTCAGGACACACACCGGTCCCCGGCTACTCTGGGACACCCCTTCTATGGTCGCCCCAAACCTGAGATCAATACCCTTGTCTCTGGCTGCCAGGCTCCTCCAAGCAGAGTTGAGGATGCCATTGTCTCTCCAGCTCACCCCACCTGTGGATGTAGCTAGAATCTTCTAGCGTTTTCAGAAGGAAGCACTTTCATGAGGAAGTCAAAGTAGGTTAGGCCGGGCCAAGCAGGTTCTTACTTTCTTTGTTGTTAATCTTTGTTTCTGAGCTGGCCAAAAACTGAGTCTCCTGACCCAGCCACCCAATTCTGAGATGACAGGTGTGACACACCCAGCTAGACACAGGTATGTGTATGTCTGTGCGCACATGTGCGTGTCTGTGTGTATGTTGTATCTGTATGCGTATGCTATGTGTATATGTACGAGTATATGTATTGTGAGCTATGTGTGTGTTACATGTGTGCTTATACATTGTGTGTGTGTGTGTGTGTGTGTGTGTGTGTGTGTGTGTGTGCATGTACTCAGGGAGGTCAGGAGACATTGGAGTTGTCATTCCCTATCATGTGGGTTCCAGTGATCACACACACAGGCTTAGCAGCAAGCACCTTTGGCAGCTGAGTCATCTCTATAGTCTCAGATAAGTCACACAAGATACACTAGTGACCTGTGGCCCCTGGAAAATAAGGTTTCTCAACCCTGGCTACAGACCCCACATGGGCTGGAGTCACTGGAACTCATTGCCACTGGCATGATCTAGAATTCCCCTTGTCCCTGAACTCAAGACATGTGACCAGAGGCAGGCTGTAGTGCATTTTATTCACAAGACCCATGAGACCACATGGCCACCATGGTGTGTTGCCCACAGCCAGGGGCCTAGACGCCAGGCCAGTGTAAAGAATAAGCCCTTGAAGTACGGCGTGAAGTGTCCCTGGAGATGTTCCATGGGCCTCCTGTCCCCAAGAGTGCATCTGTGGTGAGGCAGCTTCTTGTGTAATGTCCCCTCCATGTGGCCTGGACCATCTTGGCCGCAGACTGCTGCTGGCTGAGCAGGCAGCGGGTCCTGTAGCCTTTCCAGGCTGCCTGGATGAGGGTGGCTGCTCTGTGCTGCTGGCTGACAAGAGGACAGTGCTGAGATGCTGGAGCCCAACGAGAACCAGACTGGACTGAAATGCCCTGGCCAAAGCCCTGCACCACTCGAGTAGACAATGTGTGGCCACACACATGGCAGGTGCGTGGCTGGGACCCCACGAGCATCACGACACTGGGAGGACTCTCCACCCGGGGACCCAAGGACTGACAGACGCTGCAGACATCAGGCTGGCAGGACAGGAAGCAGCGGTGCTCAGAGCTATTCCTGGTGTCAAGGCTCCCCTGGGTTCTGCCACTGTGCTCTGGCCACGTGGTAGGGAGCAACACCTGGTGGGCCCGGGCCCGGCGAGTGCAGTAGCCACGCCAGGCAGCCTGGATGATGGTGGTGGCCCTGAGAAGCCTTGCCAGGTTCCGTCGCACACGGTAGCCACGCCATGTAGCTTGGATGATGGTGGCCCACTGATGCCACACCTTCACAGTGCGGCGCACCAAGTAGCCACGTGCACAGGCCTGGATGGTGACGGCAGCCTGGACGACAACTTTCTCCATGGCACGCACTGACACCAGCAACTCAGCTGAGGGCTTGCGGTCCAGCGCTGCCTCTGCCCCAGATGGGTCCCATGACCTGTGGCCTCGACTAGAATGCCATGTGCCTTGGGGTGCCCCAGCACGTGTGGCTCTGACCGATACGTTGGGGACTTTGGAATTCCATGACTGGCCACCAGCCAGGCCGGTATCCACAGGGCCCTGGGGTACAGTAGGGGGTGGGGACATCTTATTATGGCCAGTTTTAGGGTGTGTAACAAGATGGTGTTTGTGGCCGTGGGGTGTAGTGTACACCTGGGAGACCCTACCAAAGCCAGTTTTGAGGCCTGTGACATGATGGAGTTTCTGGCCATGGGGTGTGTTAGGGAGCTGGGAACTCCCATCAAGGCTTGTTTTAGGCATCATGACATGTTGGAGTCTGTGACCATAGAGCATGATGGGGGCTCTTCGAGGACCCTCATCAGAACTAGTTTTGGGGACTGGGACATGCTGATGTGTGTGGCTGTGAGGTGAAGTGTGGATTCGAGAGCCCCCATCATAGCCAGTTTCAGGGCTGGTGACAAAAGGGGACCTCTGGCCTAGTTGTGTGGTGAGGGCCAGCACTGTTCTTGGCTTGCCAGTATGTCTGGTGTCATGGGCAGGCTCAGGAAGGGGTCTCTGGGAGTCATTTGGTGATGACTCATAGGACAGAGATACCCCTCGGACTCTTGAGGGTGCGTTCTGTCCCTTCCCATCTGCCAAGTGGGTGATGGGAGTGACACCTGTGGGTGTCCCTGAGGACTGCTTGTGACTGTCCGTTGAGATCTGAGATAGCGGCTTCAGTGAACGACTAAAGGGCAGCAGTCTGTCCATGGAACCTTCTAGAAGTTCTGAGACAAGGCTGCTTTGAATGGAGCGGTAGGACTTTTTAGCAGTGGGGGACTCTCGGTTATTCTTGGTATGGTTCTGAGGTTCTTCCTCTGAACCCAGAGACAGCTTGGCTGTTCCAGCGATGTCAGGACTCAGCTGTGGGGGCACTGCGACTACATTAGAAGCTGGAGGTTGGCTTGAACTGCCAGCCACAGGGTGCTCCTGCAGGCTCAGAAACCCAGGAACAGGGTAGAGGCTGGGGGCACCACCATGGCTTTCTGAGGATAAGGGCTGAACAGGGGTGATGCTATTGGCTGTGGGGTGCTCACCTAAACTTGGGGCCTGTACAAGCACGGGAATGACATCACTGGCTTGGCTGGGAGCCACCTCTGCCAACAAGGTCACTTGGTTTTTGAGAATATTTTCAACTGGCAGGGTCTCGTGTTCATGATTCTCACCTCCCGTGGTACTGAGGCCTGTACACAGGATGATCTTAAGGCCTTCAGACCTGACAGGGTCTGTGCCAGACTCCAATGTTTCGGACACCATGTTATCGATTTGCCTTGGTTTCGGCAAGGTCAGGTTATCAACACCCACAAGCTTTGTCAGCCCAGAGTCTTGACTAGATTGTGAGGCACTTGACAAAACTGTGGGTAAGTGTTGTTGGTCCTGGGCCACTCTCTGGACTGCTGGGGCTGATGAGTGAGCATTAGCCAGGCTGCTGACATGGGGTGCCAGGAAGGGGACTCGGGAGCCCTTCCCAGACTGTGCTGCCTGATAAGGACGTGGACTGAGTCCTACTACCATGGATCCTGGAGCCACATTACTTGCCACAGAACCCAGAGGCATGCTAGGACCTGTACCACTGGCCACAAAACCTGGGCATGGGCCTGGGGAATGGGAGTTTGGCAAGGATTCCACAGCTGGGCTCAGCTTCTTACCACCAGTCTCTTGTGGGTGACTGGGAGCCACACTGCTGGCCACAGAACCTGGAGGGAGGTTGAGGGCCACAGGATCTTGGTGAGGGACCATTGACTCTGGAGGTGGGTTTTGGGCCTTGACACCTATCATGGACTCTGGGGGGACACTCTGGGCCACACCATCCACCTTGGACTCTGGGAGGAAACTTTGGTCCATGCCGCCTACCATGAATTCTGGGGGGACACTCTTGGCCATGCTATCCGCCATGGATTCTGGGGGATCGCTCTGAGCAATGTCATCCACCAAGGACTCTGGGGGGACACTCTGGTTCAAGCCATCCACTGTGGACTCTGGGGAGACACTCTGGTTCAAGCCATCCACCATGGACTCTGGGGGGACACTCTGGGCCACGCCATCCACCATGGACTCTGGGGGGACACTCTGGGCCATGCCATCCACCACAGACTCTGGAGGGACACTCTTTCCTATGCCCCTGATCACAGATCCTTGAGGAAGGTTGAGAGTCTCACTTTCTATCACAGGCTTTGGCAACAGTACCGAGGGCACTTTTCCATCTACAGAACCCTGGACCAAACCTCTACCCACAGCGCCCACTGCAGTACCTGGAATGACCATACCTGCATATCGGCAACTGGGTGGGACCATGGTGGCCACAGAGAGGAGCTGGGGCCCTAATGTAACCGGAAGAGGGGCATAGGTCTGAGGGACGCTGGCGCCCAGCTGGTTTGGGAAGAACTCAGATGGGACCTGCATACTGGGTATCACAGCTGGGCACGAGCCCTGGCCCACACCTGAAGTCACAACAGCCTGTTCTTGAGTCCAGGGGACATCTGCTGGCAAGGCCCAGGCAGCCATGGGGGGTGGGTTAGCTCCCTGGCACATACTTAGGAACAGTCCAGTAGCTACAGGCCCTTGGGGCGTCCCTGGAACTATGCCCCTGAACCAATTCTGACATGGGACACTAGCCCCTAAGGCCAGGCCACCATCCTCTGCAGACGTCATGGGCTGAGTCACAGGACCTAGGGGCCCCTTGCTGACCTGTTTTGGCTCAGAGTGGACAGTGGGATCCCAAGGGCTGGGCTGGCTCCTGGTACCTATCATAAGTTTGTCCCCTAGACTGCTGCAGACTCCTGGAGATGGCTGGCCTAACTTACTCATCACACCCGGATAGGACCCATCTAGGGTGAGCATGGAGGGCTGGCTCTGCCTAGTTGTACTGCTGTCCTCCTGTGCATGCTGCTGTGGGCCCAAAGCTGGCTTGCTGCTCCCTCGACCCACACCACACACCACAGTGGGTGGCAACAGGCTCAGGGCTCCCAAGGTGGCCACAGAAGGCTGGGCAAGATTGGAGCATACCCTGGGAGCCAGAAGTGGGGAGCTCAGGTGGGGGGACGCCCTGCTGGACTGGGATGCCTGCAGCACTCCAGGGACTACAGTGCTGGTTGTGGTTGGCTGGCTGAGGTTTTGGGATGCCCTGTTGGCCCCAGATGCATGGGCCAGGGTTGGGGACATAACACTGACCACAAAAGGCTGGGCTAAGCTTGGAGACATGCTGGGGGACACGGATGGCTGCACAAAGTTTGGGGTTACAAGTGTAGCCATGCAAGGTTGGGTGAAATTTGATGGCATGCTGTAGGGCATAAATGGTTGGAAAAAGTTAGGGGACACCCCGGTGGCTACAGATGTCTGAACTGCGTCTGGATGCCCTGAGCCCTGTGTGGGCATGGAAGAGGAGGCAGGTGGTGGCCAGCTGTTCACAGGTGACAGAGTGGTCTTTGGGGCTATGTGGGTAGTGGCACATGGCTGGGCCTGGCTTGAGGCTAAGCCGGTGCTCACTGTGTGGCTGCTTAAGGCCACCACACTAGTACCAGACTTCTGGGCAAAGTCTGTGGGTACCCCAGAAGCAATATGTGGCTGGGTATAGATTGGGGACCCTCCATAGTACAGAAATGGCTGACTAAAATTTGTAGGTAACCCATAATACATCAATGTTTCCGTCAGTGTTGGGGACACCCCCGTGTCCATGGATGGCTGGGCTAGAGTTGGGAATACCCTAGGGGTCACAAATGGATGGGACAGGCTTGGGGCCACCCCAGTGTCCATGGATGGCTGGGCCAGGCTTGGTGACTCAGAACTAGTTCCTACAAGCTGAGATGAGCCTGGACACAGTCCTGTGGCCTCCAATGGCTGACCTAGGCATGGCAATCCCTCACTGGCCTCGGGTGCCTGGTCAGGCTTTGGGGCTCCCCCATCAACCAATATACCCTGGGGTAGGGCAGAGTCCAGCTGAGTGACCTCATTTGGCTGCAGGTCTCCAGTGTGGGCCTGAGCCCTCCTATGCCAGGGTGCAATTGTGTCCTGGGACAGCCCCTGCATCAGGTCACCAGTGCTATAGTCAGACCCACTATCTGCATTATCTGAGTCCCAGTGGACATTCAAGGCCAGGCTTGTGCTATGGAAGAGGAGGGACTCAAGCTCCGGGGGCTGCCGTTGGGGGACCGTGCTCTGAGAACCAGCTGACCATTTTTCTAGCTCCCCCTGCGGCCTGTGCCTCGTCTCCCTGGACTCTTTTAACACTGGTTGGGAATCCTCCTGCAAGTCACCCTCCTTGCAACCTTCCAGAACCTCTGAAGGTGTCAAGCTGGATGGTGTGGAGAGACAGGTTGAGGTACTGCTCTGCAAGGAGTCACTACTGTTCTGGCAGTGGGCAGCTGAACCCCTGGGATAGCTCTTGGCTAACACGATCTGTGGGTGCTGCGGGAATGTGGCTAGTAACTCATCCAGAAGGGAGATGTGGCGGCCAGTGGCCTGACCCCAGGGACGGGATGGGGTCAAGGACGCTTGGGGGTGCCTCTCCTGTTTTGGGGTGGACGTGCTGGAGACTTTTTGCAACTTAGGATTTAGGCATACTGGTGATGACTGGTCCCCATGCTGTTCATCTACTATGTTCCTCACTATGGTAACCATTTCCTTATTGCCCAGTGGTGATAACAGTCTATGACCCGATGGCAGGACTTGCTTAATTGTCTGTTTGGGCGATGGGCTGAGACTCTTGACTATGGAAGAGCAACGGCCACAGGGAGACATCTTGTGTATCCCCAGGTTTGCACACTGACATACATTGCCGTGGCAGGTGGTGGAGGGTTGCTGGGACATGGGGTACTTCTCACCATCCATGCCACTTGAGTGCTTGTTGGTCGCCATGTTGCCCTCTCGGTATGATGCCCATGGGAAGGACACCCTGCTGGCCACTGGTGGCTGGCGGGAGCTTGGGGCTGTGCTACTAGTCACTGGTGGCTGGTTACTGCTTGGGCCTGCACCATTGGTGACAAGAGGCTGCCACGGACAAGGAGGTGGCTGTTGGGAAGGTCGCTCAGGGACATGGGGACCCTCACCACATGCCATGAGGTCAAGATCTGGTCTCAGGTACAGGTCAGAACAGAGTCCTGGGCCCTTCTCCCACAACAGTGTGGGTAGTGTGAGTAGGGGACACTGGTAAGTGCTGGTGACCACCCCTCCAGAAAAGGAGTCTACGGGGGACTGTGGCAAGCAGGGTGATCCCTCCAAGGTGGCCCCATCCCCTTTCCCCCACAGGATCCCATCGGGCTGTCCCCAGGGCAAGCCCTTCCATGGTGGCCTGACCTTGCTACACCGTGCTCGTACGGGACCCAGTGCAGGTCCCCATGCCACCGACAGGCTCCCGCTGCAAGTCACCTCCATTGGGGCAGGCGCCGTGGTCATCCGGCTTCCCACCGTTTTCGAGGTGGCCTTGGGGAGGAAGGCGCCTGTCCTCTGGGCCATCTGAGCCAAGGACTGAGTGAAAACAGCACCCAGTTCGCCCTGGCACAGCGCCTGGCTGAGCGTGGCCCTCTCATCTTCCGTCAAGGCCTTGCACAGGACCTCAGCCAGCTTGCCCTGTGTGGCCTTGCTGAGTTCTGGACGCAGCTCACCACGGGACAGGGCTCGGGACAGGGAGATGCCCAGCTCACCCCATGACAGTGCCTTCATCAATGCCATTCCCAGCATGCCTTGAGGCAGGGCCTTGACCACAGAGGGCCCCAAGACTTCCCGGGACAGAGCCTGGCTGAGCGCTGTTCGTACTTCCCCCTGAGAAAGTGTCTTGGCCAGGAGTGTCCGCAGGTCCTCGGGGGAGCCCAGCATGGCCACCAGGTCTGCACACAGGGATGCAATGGATGCCGCGAGGTCTTCGTGGCAGGACACTGCCTGGCTTGGCATAGGGGGAGGAGGAGGGGTTCGTGCCCGTCCACTGTCACCCCAGGATTCTGCATTGCACACAGGGTGTGCAGAGGGAGTCAGTAGAGGTACCAGCATACCTTGGGTATCTGTGGCCACTGAGCGTGGGTTCTGTGTGGCCTTGTTTTGTGCATGGTTATGGACCTGGGGCTGGGTCATGCTTCTGTCATCTGGCTTGGCACGGGGTCCAGTGTTGAGTGTCCCAAAATGTTGCCAGAACTGTACAGATGCCTTGGTCGTGCTCAGGAGTGGCTGTGACTGGGTCTTGCTACTGAGGTCAGTGGCAGGGTGAGCGGCCAAGAGGCACTTGGCTGTTTCAGAGGCCAGCTGGGCCTGAGACTGGGCCTTTGCCAGTCCCACGGGCAGATGGGCCTGTGATGGAACCTTAGCCAGACATGTGATGAGCTGGGCCAGGGATGGGGCCTTGCTGAGTTTAGTGGGTGGACAGACCTGGCAGGTGGCCTTGGTGCTTTTGGTGTTCGTGGGCTTTGCATGCTCAGCAGGTGGACGCAGCTGTAGTGAGCTTTTTGTCAGGTGAGAGGCCATGTGGTGCTGGGACGTGGAGGTGAGTGGACACGCATTTGGGTATCCTTCAGGAAGGACGAAGGTCATCCCCAGGGAGCGTGACTGTGGGGAGGCTGTAGCTGGACACGGCGTGGCAAGATGAGCTTGAGACACAGGTCTGGTCTGTTCACCAGTAGGTTGGAGCTGAGCTGTGAATGACATCAGGTGTGCAGCCAGTGGCGAGGAGGGCAGGGTGGCAGAGGGACCTATGGGTGGACGTCGTCCCTCGGGTAGGACAGTGGCCAGCCCAGATGATGTGTGAGACTGCAACGCAGCTTTAGAAAGGGGTGAGGCCGGTGGGGGGTGGGTGTGGCTTGGGTGTGGCTGGGCTTGGGAGGTGGCCTTGGTCAGTGGGACAGCCAGCTGGGCCTGGGACAGGGTCACTGTCATCTCTTCAGGCATGTACACCCTGGAGTGAACCTTTACAACCTCAGCCCTCTGCTGGATCTGAGTCAAGGGCTTGCTCCTGTCTTCTGTCACTTTTGTCCAAGACAGAGCCCTGGTTACAATGGCTGCAGTAGTTTTGGGAGCTACTTCCTTCTTGGTGGCCCTTGGGGGCCCAGGCTTCATCTTTTCTACTTCCAATGGAGACTTGGCTGGGGGTTTACGAGCCACAGTGTCTAGATGTCCATGGGGCCCACACCTGCCCTTCCCCTCAGCCAAGTATGAGTGCGAGGCCACCTTGACCACTGCAGTGGTCTGCTTGGTACTCACGGTGACCTTGGCCTTTGGGCTGTTCAGGTGGACCTGGGATGAGGTGTTGGGAATGCCAGTAACCACTGGGGTTTGGGGTGAACTCCTGGGACTTGAGGCTGCCACTGTAGGGACCAGACATAGGGTCCTGAGCACAGCAGCCACCGAGCGAATCTGAGCTGGGGTCTTCGTTATCATAGCTGCCAGGCGAGTCTGGGGTGAGGACTTGATTGTGGGGCTCGACTGGGAGGAGGTTTTGGATGAAGTAGATGCTGTACATGTCTGAGCTTGACTTCTGGTCACTGGACGCATCTGGGGTGAAGTCTTTGCCGTCATGGAACCAGAGCCAGTCTGTAGTGGGCCCTTACTTACTGGAACCCCCAGGCGTGGTGAAGCCTTGATTGTGGAGGTCACAGCACACCCAGGGGGCTGTGCTCTGGCCATGGGGACCACAGACCGCACCTGTGGTGTGGTGCTAGAGAATGAAGGGTTGGGTCGCACATGAGCCAGAGGTCTGATCACCGGAGAAGTTGGACAGGTTGGTGATTGAATCTTCATGACTGTTGCTGGGGATGTAGGGCACATCTGCAATGCACCCTTCGGTGCTGTGGTCACTGTGGCTGGGGACTTAGGGGTGGAAGCCACTGGACACACCTTGGTAGGGGTCTTGTTGACTGGATACATATGCGGTGGGACCTTTGGGACATCTGCTTCTATGTGGACCTGGGTCTGGGTCTTCAGGGATCCATGGATGGCCTGGCCATATCTCCCCAGTGCTGCTGACTCTGGGGTCCCTGATTTGATGGTTTTGGAGGCCACATGCCTGCTCTTCACACCGTCCCCTTCCAAGTGTCTGATGAGACAGGAACTTCTGGCAGTCTTGGTCAACATGCAAGGTGGATACTTGGGACCCGTGAGTCTGCCGGTCACAAACTGCTGTGGCAGAGGGCCACCCCTGTGAACCCCACTGGCACAGGGTCCTGGGGCTGCTGAGGTGTATGAAGGGACTAGATTGTCAGAGGATGGGAACTGAGTCTCCTTGCTCACCATGACTGGCGGTTGGTCCTCTGGGGCATGAAAGCGAACCTGCTGTGGGGGGTGATAGGGGATGTCACCCTCCTCCTCCCTCTTAGCTTTCTTTACAGTCAGCTTGTTGGAGCGCATCAGCCTGCGGGTGCTGAAGCGACGCCAGGCCTCCTGGATGGCCTTTGCCGCTGTCATCTGCGAGATAAGCTTCTGCCGCAGCCGGTAGCCCTTCCAGTTGGCTTGAATGACAGTGGCCGCCCGTGAGACCATCATGTCCATTTCGTCCACCAGGATGTTCTTGAAGGCCTGGCTCTCCACCACAGCCCGCAGGCGAGGCACCTGCCCTGATAGTGGTGCTGCCGGATCCTTGGGCGGACACGGATCACTCTGGGTCTGAGGATATGGCTTGGCCACTTTCTCTTGATGAACAGGGGTTGGCTGGGGCTGGGGGAGGCACAGTCCACTCCGTGACATGATGTTTGGGAACCCGAGTGGAGCTGCCGGCTGCATTGTTGCCATTCCTGAGCAGGGTGGCAGAGCCTGGGGGGGTGGTAATAGGATAGGGTTTGATGGGTAGAGGGGATGGACAGACAGAGAGGCAGACAGGCACAGGGGTGAGGGTTGCATAGATGGGTGGGTGGATGGATGGAGAGCAGGAAGGGTTGGGTGCGTGTGCAGGGTGGTAGGAGGATGGTGGTGAACAGCGGGTGGATGTTGGTGAACACTGGAGGTGGAAGACTGAGGAGCACAACCTGGAGAGATCTATAGGTTTCTGCAGGACAACAGGTACAGAGAATGGGGACAATGCCCAGCAGCCTTTGGACCTATAACTTGGGCGTGATGATGTTTATGTGTGACAGAGGCACACTCCTCGGGGCAGGCCTAACCATCCTCTTACCTTGGAGGGTCATAGAGTTGGAAAAGGAGCAGAAGAAGGTGTAATCCTGGAAGCCGGCCTATAAAGAGAAGGCTGCCTTCAGTTCTTCATTCCAAAACATGTGCACAGCAGCGTTCTGGTCTGGTTCTGTTAGAAATACCAATGGGAGGAAGGATATGGGCTCAGCCCACAGGAGGATGGAGTGGGGAGGACAGAGCAAGGAGGACTGGAGTGGGGGAGCTGGACAGAAGGCAGGATGGAGGATATCCTACAGGAGTGAGCTCAGGGCCCTGGGGACAGACTAGAGGACACCCACAGGAAGGGGTTCCTGGGCAGTACTTGGTAGTTAATACCTGTACTTATATAACAGAGATTAAGAGGGTCCCAAGCTTAAGAGCACTGGCTGCTCTTCCAGAGGTCCTGAGTTCAATCCCAGAAACCACATGATGGCTCTCAACCATCTTAATGAGATCTGGTACCTTCTTTGGCATGCAGGCATATATACAGACAGAGCAATGCATACATAATAAATAAATATTAAAAAAAAAAAGACGGTCCCAAGGACACATGTGGGATTGGGAGAGGGGTGGAAGGGGTTCATGTCTTTATTGTCTCGAAGGGTGAGAACCTAGCCACACTCTGGGACACACACACTCAGCACACCATCCAGCCAGAAGTGCAGTCCACAGCAGCAAGATGGCTCAGTGTGGGAAGTTACTGTGGCCAAGCTGGGTGACCCAAGTTCAACCCCTTGAACCAATTCCTGCAAGTTACCTTAAGTCTTCTGCACATGCACCTGGGACATGCACCCCCCATACCAAACTAATACATGTCAATTAACACAATTAGGGGCTGGAGAGATGGCTCAGAGGTTAAAAGCACTTGTGGCTCTCGAAGAGGACTTGAGTTTAGTTCCCAGAACCCACACAATTCAGAACTGTCTGAAAGCAGTCTCAGCAGACATGACATCCTCTTCTGGCCTCAACAGGCACCAGGAACATACATGCAGGTAAAGGATCTATACAGTGTAAAAAAAGGAAAACAAAACACAACAAAAACTAGACCAATCTTAACGGCACACACCTTTAGTACAAGCACCCAGGAGACAGAGGTAGATGGATCTCTGCAAATTTAAGACCAGCCTCATCTACAGAATAAGACCCTGTCTATACAGATAAATGATAGTCAAATGATCCTAATTTAATTTTAGTACCAAATATGCACCTTTTATATTTTTATTTGTTTGTTTATTTGAGACAGGGTTTCTCTGTGTGTAGTTTTGACTGTCCTGGAACTCCACTGCCTGTCCAAAGTTTATTATTTTATTGGCATTAGTGTTCTGCCTGTATGTGTGCTTGTGTGAGGGTGTCAGATCTTGGAGTTATAGGCGGTTGTGAGCTGCCATGTGGGTGCTGGGAACTGAACTCGGGTCCTCTGGAAGAAGATCAAGCACTCAACCACTGAGCCACCTCTCCAGCCCCCAAATATGCATTAAACACAAAGCTGGGGAGTGATGAGTGTAAATGAGTAGAGACAGATCCACCAAGCAATGGGCACCAGAGCTGTGTCCCAGCCTGAGGGACATAAGTCAAAAGAGGTGACAATAAACTAATCTGCACTTAACAGCAAAATCACACAGAATGTAAAAACCAGCAGTACTGAAAACACAAGAAGACTCGTCCACAGACACAGTTGGAGGAGTTTAACGCACTTTGTGATGTGGGTTCCTCTGTGCAGCCCTGGCTGTCCCGGAACTCACCCTGTAGACCAGGCTGGCCTCAAACTCACAGAGATCCACCAGCCTCTGCCTCCCCAGTGCTGGGGTTACAGGAGTGACTATAATTTTTTTAAAAAAATATTCTTTTACATTTGTATCTGTTAACGAGCATGTGTAATGTGTGTGCATGCTTCAGTTATAGGCATCATTTGTTTTGTGAGTGCTGGGACCCGGGCTACTTTTCACTTTTCATGACTGATGAGCAATTGCTTTTTACAATTTATTTCATTATATATATATATATATATATATATATATATATATATATATATATATGTTTTCCCTGTGTATATGTCTGTGTGTGCAGTGCCTGTGAAGGCCAAAAGTGGGGTTAGAGATGGTGGTAAGCCCCTTTGTGGGTGCTGGGAATCGAACCTGAGTCCTCTGGGAAAGTCTTAGCTGCTGAGTTGTGTCTCCAGCCCATTTTATCATTTGATGTAATTAAAAATCATTTTTGGTGTGTATGTGTCCTGGATACTTATGTCAACTTGACATAAGCTTAAGTCATCAGAGAGGAGGGAGCCTCAACAGAGAAAATGTCCTATGAAACAAGGCTGTAGGCAAGTCTGTGGACATCTTTCTTCCTTCCTTTCTTTCCTTTCTTTTTCTTTTTTTTTGTTGCTTTCTTTTTGTTTTTTTCAAGACAGGGTTTCTCTGTGGCTTTTGGAGCCTGTCATGAAACTAGCTCTGCAGACCAGGCTGGCCTCTAACTCACAGAGATCGCCTGCCTCTGCCTCCTGAGTGCTGGGATTAAAGGCATACACCACCAACGCCCGGCTCCTTTTTTTGTTTTAATAGTTATTTTTTAATTTTATGTACATAGGTGTTCTGCCTGCAGGTTTATCTGTATGAGGGCATTGGATCCCCTGGGGCAGGAGTTACAGACAGCTGTGAGCTGCAATGTGGGTGCTAGGAATTGAACCCAGTGCTCTGGAAGAGCAGCCAGTGCTCTTATCCACCATCTCTCCAGTCCCTAGCATTTACTTAATTAATGATTGATGGTGGAGTAGGGACAGCCCTGAGCTGTTGGTCAAGTCATAAGAAGCAAGCCAGTAAGCAACACCCTCCATGTCTTCTGCATGTGCTCTTGCCTCCAGGTTCCTGCACTGTGTGAGTTCGTCCTAACTGGTTGATGAACTTTGATGATAAATGAATATGGAAGGCTAAGCCAAACAGACCCTTTCCTCCCCAGCTGCTTTGGTCATGGTGATTAACAGCATAGAAACACTAAGGCCATGCTATGTGCATACAGGTGCCCTTGGAAGACTGGAGAGAACTGGGGCCAGGGTCACTGCAGTTGTTAGCCATCCACTGTGGGTGCTAGGAACCACTCAGGTCCTCCTTAAGAGAATCACTGAGCCCTCTCTCAAGCCCCATGTGCACCACCATGTCAGTTGTGTGTAGGGGGGACTTTAAAAGGCCTCTTCATGGCTATTAGAACAGACAGACAGAGCTGAAGAACAGCACAGCCTTCCAGTACAGGGCTTGCTACCCACACAAGCATCTCATCCTGAGAACACGAGTAAAAAATGTCAGGTGCATGGAGGCAGGTGTGTCTCTGTGAGTCTAAGGCCAGCTTAGGCTACAGAGCAAGTTCCAAGACAGCTGTCTCAAAAACAGAACAAACAGTTGTTGAGACCTGTTTATAACCCAGAGACTCAGACAGGGTCCTAGGGCTGGCTGGCCACCCTGCTTTGATGAATCAGTGAGCTGTAGGCAAATGAAATCCTGTCTCAAAAAACAATAAGGGGCCAGCCATTTGATAGCACACGCCTTTGATCCCTGAAATTGAGAGGCCAGCAGAGTTCTGTGAGTTCAAGCTCAGCCTGGCTGGCCAACATAGTAGCACCCTGTCTGACAGAAACAAAAGAAAAGAGGCCGAGTCAAAGAAGTGGGGTTACCTGTCTACGCTCACTACAGGGTCCACAGCAGAACTGGGCCGAGTCCAGTCAGCAAGGGTGGCCACCAGCCCTCACCTTCAGGACAGGTCCAGGGGTGTCCTCAGTCCTGGAGCAGTCACGGTGCCCCCCAGGCCCTTAAGAAATCCCTGGCTTCAACACCAAGCCAGCATGGGATCAGCAACTGAGCCCCCATTCTGTGTACTCTGCAAACAAAACTATCTTCTTTGTCCAGACCCCAGAACACTCACCTGTGCAAGGACACCCAGGAGACAGCCCCAGCATGCTGGGAGGGGCTGTCAGCAGGCTCACAATCAGTAATTGTCACCACAGCAGGTGACATGCATGTCACAACTGCACAGGGAAGCAGCTCAAATACTGGAACTGGGGAGCAGGAGCTAGCATGTGGACTGCACTCAAGAGGCAGAGCCTCTAAGAGTATATGTTACATGTTCCATCTCTAGCATCCCATAAAATCAGGCATGTTGGTGTCTGAGGCAGGAGGATTGTCATGAGTTCCAGGACAGCTTGAGCTACAAAGCTGGATATGGTGGTGGTATATACCTGTCAGCCCAACACACAGGTGGTGGAGGCAGGAGGATAAGAAATTCATGCCCAGCCAGGTGGTGGTGACGCACACCTTTGATCCCAGCACTCGGGAGGCAGAGGCAGGAGAATCTCTGAGTTCGAGGCCAGCCTGGTCTACAGAGTGAGTTCCAAGACAGCCAGGGCTACACAGAGAAAGCCTGTCTTGAAAAAAAAAAAAAAAAAGTTCATGCTCATCCTCACCTACATAGTGAATTCAAGGCTAGCCTGAGCTACATGAGACCCTATCTGAAAAAAAAAAAAAAAAAAAAGCCTCCATATGATATGAAACCTGTTGGGAGACCTGTGGAGAGTGAGGGCCCCAGGGCAGGATGAGGACAGTTGTGAGCAAATCTGGGAGCTGTGTTTTCCTGTTAGTCACACTGGACAAGCACTCTTTACCTCGCTCACTGGGTTGGTGCCCAAGAGACAAAGTACCATCAAGGCTTTGGAGACCCCAAACTGTCTCTGAGGGGCTGAGCTACCATAGCCCAGAGGACACAGACCTTATTGGCAAGAGTGGGGTGACAAATGAGAGTGGCACCCCATCAACACACTCACCTGTCCCCAAAGCTGAAGCCACCAGCCCTGCTGGCCGGCATTGGGACCCTGGTACCCAAATGTCTTTATGACTCATGGCTGAGTTCCGACCAATCACCAGCAGAGTGTAAGGGAGAGTTCTAGAACACAGAACTGGAACCCCTGACAGAAGGGAAGGGTCTGAGCTCTCCTGATGACTAAAACCTATACCAAAACAGGGCTCAGCATAAAGGTGACCTCTTGGCCCCACCCCCTGGTATCCCAGAGACATCCCTGTGGGGCATGAAAAGACTCATGGGAAGCAGTCATCCCAGCACCCAGTAGTTTATAGGAGGGTGCCAGTGAGGCCAATAGTCTACAAACACAGTTCCAGGCCAAGCCAACCTTGAGCTACAAAGGGAGACCCTGTGTAGAAACAAACAAACAAACAAACAAACAAACAAAACACCCAAAAAAGTAAGCATGGACTGTGGGCCATGGCTCTGGGAGGGGTAAGTGGAGCAAGCTTAAGATCCTGGGCCACCTCCCCACCTAGGCTAACGCCCAGCGTGAGTCACAGCTGCACAGGCCAAGGCTGACACACACCTTGGCCTGTATACATCAGGCTTAAGCCAGAACCACTTAGCCTGGCCAAGGGGCTGTCAGAGCAAGGACTGCAGGGCTATTCAGCCTCTATGCAAGGAGCAGACCCTGTGGCTTACCTCACATCCCTCTGACCATAGCTGTTCTAGTCATTTCTGATGAGCCCATTATGTCTCCTTGGGAGCGTGGGTTTGACAGCCTTAGTCTGTGTGACAAGGGAAAACTGAGGTTCAGAGAGAGATATGTATTTGGATTGCAAAACCAGCCTCAGTGCTGGGGAATAGAACCCTGAGTGCAGGTACCCAGGCCTTGGTGTTTTGAGATAGGGCTCTCTGTGCAGCCCTGGCTGGCCTGGAAGTCACGTTCTTCCTTTGTCTTTCTGGGTACTTGAGTCACAGGCTGCAGTGCCCAACTTGGCTCAGATCATCTGACCAGAAAAGATATTCCCAACATCAACAAAACTTCACCTGCTGCCAAGGTGGCAGCACACACCTTTAATGCCAGCACTCAAGAGGCAGAGGCAGTGGGTCATGAGTTCCAGTCCAGCCTGGTCTACAGTGTGACACCTTGTCTCAAACAACAGGACAAATCTTTTTAACACCGGAATTCCATCCAGCACTACAAAAGCATGCTCTGCATCTCAGTACTCCCAAGGCTGAGGGAGCATTCAGATTCCTATTGTGTTGTATATGTTGTGTATAAGATAGGTCTTCAAGCCTCCCTTCTCTGTAATAGGGGCACACTAATCTTGATCCATTCTGAAAGGGATGGGGAAGGCAGAACCTAGATCAGGACACTCCCATTTCACAGCATACAAGATAGAGGCCCACTCTATTGACTATTGTAAAGCTACACCATGGTACCCAAGCTGGGACTCAGTGTCTGGAGCTCAGAATGCCTGCCCAGCATGGACAAAACCCTGGGTTCCATGTCCCACTACATAAACCCAGCACTCAGGAGACCTCTGCTCAAGCTGCTTCTTTATTACTAGCCTTTGTTTTTCTAGGCAGGGTCTCATTCTATAGCCCAGGCTATATAGGACTGAAGAGCTCCCTGCAGCAACCTATAGAATGCTGGTTGACAGGCCAGCATCACCAATCTGGACTTAGAAAACAGCTCTGCTCTTCTGTAGCCAAGGGGCTAGGTACCCAGTGGCTTGCATGGCACTCTTCAGACACATGCCCCCCCCCAACTAGGACTTACCAGGTGACTTTAGCACCCATGCTGATCCTGAGGGGATCAGAACCTAAGACATAGGTTCTCAACAGCAATGGCTGGGTCTGATGGGAAAGTGCACACCTGGGCAGGTGGAGCCCCAGGCCCTTGATTGGCAATGCCCCTCTCAAAGACAGGAGGCTGGGACTGAGATGAGAGAAGGTAGACTTTACCTAATGTGCCCTAGGTTCAAGGCGCTCCATCTCAGGCATTGCAAATAAAGAGTCGCAGGGAAGCTAAGCTGGCACACCTTTAACTCCGGCATTCAGGAGGCAGAGAGAATCTCTGAGTTCCATGCCTGTTTGGTCTACATAGCAAGTGTCAGGACAGCCAAGACTTCATAGAATGACCCTGTCTCAAAAAAACAAAACAAAACAAAGATGCTCTGTGACTCAAGTGCTCAACCTTGCTGAATATTGTTTCCTCAAACGGGAAAACAGATGCTGGGAGGAGACATGTCAGGGTGATATTTAAATGCACCCCCATGATTCTAGGCCACTTTCTTGCTGGTCTTGGACAGAAGGCTCTGGGCCTGAGGTACCCCTGAAGCCAACAAAGAATAAAAGCTCCTACTGAGCGCAGACTGCAGGCATAGCCACTCTCTTGTAAGGATGACACCAGCCTCCCAAACACCCGGATAGAGGGCTGAAGATCCAAAACCTCAAGGGTTAGGCAAGCAGGCATGCACTCCTTCCTCCCTCTTTCCATGTCATTACCCTCTTCCCTAAAGGATATATCAGCCAAGTTGCACAGGCTAGCCCAGAAGCCCAGGCGCGGTGCTACTTGGACCAGAGCTGAAAGCATGCACCTAGGTGGCGCTCGCCGCACAGATGTGGAGTCCTAGCCTGCGCCCACGCCGCGCTGCCTCGCCTGGGAGTGGGGGTGGGTGAAGAGGCTGGAGGAGGTGGGGGATGGGAGAAGGCCAGGTCCCGCCCACCACCGTCTAGGCGGGGTAAGAAGGAGGCGGACAGCCAAGCTGGCGTAACGAAGACTTTACTGAAAACACAAAACCGGCGAACCAAGGATTACGGAACAGGAATGTGGACTCGTAGCAAAACAAAACCAAACAAAATGGGACAGTGTCGAGGAGGGAGTAAGGGCGGAGGGGGAGGAGTTTTTTCTTCTTCCCGTTTCTTTAAAAAACCAACACAAGGAAACACACACGCAACACGCAACCAACGTTTGTTCCCGAGTAGAAACATAAATAGGGCGGGCGGAATCGGACACTCCTGTTCTCTCTTCCAAAAGGCAAAACAAAAAAAGAAGGAAAGAAATGCAGAGCGTGGGGCTGCGCGCCCCTAGGAGCCCCTCCTCGGCGGCACAAAGGGGCTGCCGGGACGCGGGCTTGTTCAACACGCGTGGGGCTGGGGAGACAGTGGTGGCACGAGGGCGGGGGTCCTGCGCTCGGGGTCCCCACCCGGAGTTAAGGGGGGGTCCAGCTTGTCGAGTCCGGGGGCGCCGAGTCTCGGAGGAGTCCGGGACGCCCCCCCACCGCAGCGAGTATGCGCATGCGCCCCGAAGTCAGGCTCAGTACGCGGGGACCTGGTGCTGGGGCAGCAGCTGGCAGCCGCTGTTGACGTGGCTGAGGACTTTCTGTTTGAGCTGCGCCACCTGCTCGCGCAGCAGGCTGGCGGTGGATGCCAGCTCGGTATTTTGGCTTTTGAGGGTCTTGACTTTCTCCTCCAGGCGCGAGATACGCTCCAGCTTGCGCTTGCGGCACTTGGAGGCGGCGATGCGGTTGCGCAGCCTCTTGCGCTCCGCTTTGATGCGTTCCTGCGTGTCCATGTCGATGGGCGACAGTGGAGGACTGTCGCCGAAGCTCGGGACGTCCGGCACGGTCTGCGGCTCGTCCTTGAGCGCGGCCAGGCGCGGTGGATGCGGAGGTGGCGGTGGCCCGAGCGCGCCCGGGGGCGGCGGGAAGGGCACTGGCTCCGCGGCGAAGGCCACGGTGGCCGCGCCCCCAGGGGGCCCGGCGCCACCCGCGAAGCTGCTCAGGTTGGCGTAGACGGGGGTCTCGGTGGCTCCAGGAGTGGCTGCCAGGTCCCCGGGAGCGGGGGTCGCGGGGGCCCCTGATGTGGCAGCGGTGGCCGCGCCCAGCTGGCTCTGCTTGTGTAGGTCCTCCAGCGCCTTGACGAAACCCTCGGCGAACTCCTGTTCCTCGCTGGCCGCCACCTTCGGGTAGAGGAACTGCGTGCTGGTCGGAGTGGTGGTTACCAGCCCGTTGGATTGGATAATCAGCCTCTCCAGCTCTGGCGACGCGAGCTTTAGCAGCCCAAGGTCTGGCGACGCCAGCAACCCGTCGGGAGCGCCGTCGGAGCGCAGCGCGGAAGGTGCAGTGGCCGACCCGGGCTTCAATCCTGCCGCTCCCTGCTCCGCCAAGCTGAGCGTCAGCGCGTCTTTCTTCAGCATGCTGCTCGTCGGAGGCGCCCCGGGGAACGCGCGGCCCGGGGGCGCGAAGCCACCACCGCCGGCGGCCCCAGCAGTACCGGCGACGTTCGACGCACCCGCAGACAGGCCGCTCAGCGCCTCCTCGCCGTAGAAGGGCGTTTCCATCCCCGCCTCCCCCGCCGCGCTGGGCCCCGGGGCGGGGGGAGTGGCCGCGGCCTCCCCGGGGGGCCCCGTGCGCCCCCCAGTCCGCTGCCCGTACTGCCTGACTATACTGCCGGCAGCTCTGCCCCGCGACGCCCGCGCGCACCCTTATAGCCTCGGCCCCCACGATGAGCTCACCGCCCCCATTCGCCATTGGTCCGAGGTGACGTCGTAGATTTGCATAAAGGGGCGGGCCGGGACAACCTCGCTCTTTGGCTGCTGCGGCCGCTGTTGCCAAGGCGACCCTCGCTACAAGGCACAACAGCGCGCTGCATTGTGGGTTGACGTCATGGAGGTGGGGCTGAACGCGGCCTGGCCGGGTCACCACGCCCAGCCGGAGTGCTGGGCTTAGTCTTCTGTCTGTCCTCTCCCCCAACCTCCCCCATTCTGCCCGTTTCTCCTCTCTCCATCCTATCTCTGTCTCTCTTTCCCTCCTGTCTCTCTTCTCCCAATCATGCCCTCCCTCTCTGCCTCTCTTTATATCTCTCCTCTCAGTGTCTCTCCCACCCGTTCTCATCCCTGAGTCTCTCCCCTTCTCCTGTGGCGTGATGGGCTGGGCCCCAAGAAAACTCGTCCTCTGTGAAGACACGCCCCCCACGACTCGCCCAAAAGAGACCACGCCCTCGTGAAGGGGCCGGGGGCAATCTGGGCATCTTTGGCCAGTCTGGGGCTGGCAGGTGCGGACCGGATGGGGGAGGGCAGAGGAGGGTCGCTTGGAGAGTCCCCAGAAAATGCTGAAAGTGCTTTGAGTCCTGTCGTTTTCACAGAGTGGGGTTCAGATGCCTAAAAGCTGACTTCCTGTCTTTCAAAGGGGAAACAGGGTGGGCTATGTGGCCAGGGCTCTAGGCAGCCGCCAGTTTTTGTGGCTTTTTTTTTTTTAATGTCTGAAAAAAACATTTTATTTTAAATCTTTGTTTTTAATTGTTTTAAGACAGGGTCTCATCCTGTAACCATGAACTCACTCCAGTCCCCTTGCCTAAGCAACTTCACCTCTGCCTGAAGATTTGGGTTTTTTTTTTTACATTTTACTCCTGTGTGTGTGTGTGTGTGTGTGTGTGTGTGAGAGAGAGAGAGGCCAGAGGACAACTTGTGTTAGTAGGGTCTCTTATGATTCTTGGGTTCTCCGGTTTGTCACTCTGTAGCCCAGACTTACCTCCTTGAACATCCAACAGTCCTACTTGAGCTTCCTGGGTGACTTATGACACTGGGCCATGGTTCTGATATATATATGATTTTGACTGTTTGTAGTCTAGTCTACCAAGAACTCAAGGCAATCCCCTGTCTCAGCTTAACAGCTGCTGGAATGACAGGCCCAGTCACCTCATCCCAGCATGAGAGTTGTTTTATGAGATGGTCTCACTTTACAGCCCTGTATGGTGTGGAATTTACAGAGATAAGGGCCTGGCAAGTGCTGGTATGTAACCCAGGCTGGCCTTGAACTGCCTCAGTTTATCAAGTACTAGAGTGGTAACCCAGCCACCTTACCATAGCATGGAAGTTTGGGGGTGAGTTTGTGTTTTCTGAGTTTGAGCCAGAATCTCCTGTCCTGTAGCTCAGGCTAGACCTCATAATTGATACCCCTGCCTCTCTACCTTCTGAGTGGGAATAGGTGTGTCCCACAAAGCCTGGCTCACCCTGAGACTTCTGCATGGAGCCTCTGTACAGCTGTGGTGGTGGTATACCTTCTTAGACCTGATTCTGCCCAGGCCAGAGTTGGGTCCCTGGTGGAGCTGGTGGAACAAGAATCCAGGCTGGCAATTACCCCTTAATTAGTAAATTATGCCCTCCAGGACTGATGGGCAGGCTGGGCTTGCTGGGGAGTGGGAGGGACAAAAGCTCTCCTCAGCCTCCCACCCCTCACCATGACCCCTGCCTGACCTGTCACCCACTGGAAGCACACACAGGGCCCAGCTCCTTCGTACCTCAGGGCCACTGGGACCTCCATCTGGTGCCACCTCCACGCCCTAGCCTTGTACAGTTGTCGCCTCAGGGAGCCCTACACCCACATTTAATTCCTTTTTGTAGCCAAAGAATAATACCCCCTCCCCCGGCACAGAACTACTTTTCCACACACGTGGAGTTCGCGCTAAGCCGGCCAGATCCCAGCCTGGGCCCAACCCCACCCCCACCCCCGAGAGGGTTGAGCCAGCTAGCGCTGGCTAGCAGCCAGCCGGCCTGGAGCGCCAGTCCCGCCTCTCCCCGTGCCTGTGAAGAGCTGGGGACGCGAGAGGCTCCGTCCTGACCTTGGGCCTTGGCCCTGGCAGGTGGGGGATGGGCTGGCCCCTCTGGAGGCGGCGCCAATTTGAGCTGGTTGGGGGAAGTTTCTTTCGTTCTTGTTTTGTTTTGTTTGGAGACAGGGTTCCTCTGTGTAGCTCTAGCTGTCCTAGAACTCTCTCTGTAAACCAGGTTGACCTCGAACTCAGAGATCCGCCTGCCTCTGCCTCTCAAGGGCTGGGATTAAAGGCATGTGCCACCACCGGCCAGCTGGTTGGGGACCTTTCTATGAGCCTGTTTTCCTGCCAACCAGGGGGAGCATTTTGTGGTTACGTGGAGACTGTGAAGAGTAGTAAGGGTTGGATATTTCCTTCTTGTTTTCTGAGACAGGGTTTCACTATGCAGCCCTAGCTGCCCTGAACTCACTCTATAGACCAGGCTGGCCCCGAACTCAAAGATCTGCCTCCTGAGGCCTGGGATTAAAGTCTTGTGTCATCACTGCCCAGCTAGGCTAAATATTTTCTATTGCATTGCCGTGGGGGACAGCATGCTGAGAGCAGAGTGAGAGACTACAGCTTGAAGCATTCTGTTCTCTCCTTTTATTTGGGTCCTATGAACCGAACTCAGGTTCTCCGGCTTGGCATCTCGCCATACAGCCAGTCATTGCTTAATTTTGTTATTTGGAGAAACTTAAACTGCCGGTCTTGGAGAGTGCTCTTACTCTCTGGAAAAAAATGCGTACTCAATCTTGAAAATTTCAATAATAAGAGGAAGGGATCAGCAAGTCTCAGGAGCTGGATTGAACTGTAGACTGGTGCTTGCGTCAGTAACAACGCCCACTTATGACTATTTTCGCTTTTCTCTTCCCTAAGCAGTGTCTGTGGGAGGAAGTGACCTGTCCAGGGTGCCACAGCCCAGGATGGAGAGGGCGGGCCCCCACATGACTCGTGGGCCTAGGTTCGAATCCCCGAGTTCTCGGGTACCTCCCCAGTTCGAAGATAAACTTTATTTTTCTACGTTTTCACTCTTTACTTGAACCGACAGACACCAGTCATCAGCTTCATAAAACGGGAAGACCCGAAGGGGCCCCTGGGAGAAGCTGAGGCAGGGGACTGCCCCTCGCGTGCGGAGGGCCCAGCGTGTGGGCAGGGTCCCCAGGTGGCTGGGCCTGTGGGGCGGCCACATTCCTGAGAGTCGGGTTACCAGGAAGACAAGCGGCCTCCCTGCCCCTCCCTCGCTGCTTCCGCCGGCGCCGGGGACTGAGACCGCAGGTGTTTGCGCAGCCTCTGCGAAATGACCCACGTCCTGTTTTCTGGGTTGCTGCCAGCTCCTTCCAGCCTCATAAAACCTATTTAAAATGAGGAAATGAAGCGCACCCTCAGCCCGGTGTCCCTGTCGGATGTCTGTTGATGACTGACACTCAGAATTGGTTGTAAAGTATAAGTGGAAATCTTCCCATACAGTCCTATTCAGCTCAGGTGTACATTACAATGCACCTGCTGTCTACCCAGGCCCTGGCTCAGCCAAGTTTAGCCTGTCTAGGTATTTTGTTTTGTTGCTCTCACAAGGCCTTAATGGACCATGTAATGAGGTAGGGGGCTAACTGATTTGACTCTAGGCTCTTTACAGGAGACAGGTTCTTTTTTTTTTTTTTTTTTTGTTTTGTTTTGTTTTGTTTGACACAGGGTTTTTCTCTGTAGCTTTGGAGCCTGCCATTGAACTAGCTCTTGTAGACCAGGCTGGTATTGAACTCACAGAGATTCACTTGCCTCTGCCTCCCACGTTCCGGGATTAATGGCGTGTGCCACCCCACATCTGGGCTGGAAGACAAGTTCTTAAACATTACATCTATCCATTTATCTGTTTGGTGTGTGTGTTTATTCGAATGCCACAGCCCACATGTGGGTCAGAGGATAATCATGGCAGCTAGTGGGTTCTGCCTGCTATCATGTGTATACTGGGGACTGAACTCAGTCTTGGTGGCAAGTGCCTTTATCTCTGAGACATCTCAGCAGCCAGCCTAGAGAATAAGTCTTACTGAGGGGCTTTCCAAGCCAAGTGGACAGCCAGCCTCACTAGATAAAGTTTGAGGGCAGCCTGGGCTATGGAAGCCCTGTCTCAAAATACAAAACAAACAAAAATAAGAATAAATGAATAAGAAAATGAAATGAATGAAGTGTTCTGTAGTAAGCCACTTTCTTACAGACATGGTTTCTCTGTGTTGCCCTGGCTGTTCTGGAACTCGTTCTGTAGCCCAGGCTGGCCTCAAACTCAGAATGCCTGACTCTGCCTTCTGAGTGCTGGGTCAAAAGCATGTGCCACTACAGCCTCTCTCTTATCCTTTTGCTTCAGAGGGCCAGAGGCCCAGAGACAAACTTAGGGACCTCACAAGGGATGGTATTCAAGACAGGGAGAGCCCAACCATACATAACTAGGTGCTGTGGTTTTCCACCTCAGGTGTAAAGGACCCAGCACACAGCAGACAGTTACAGTCTGAGCTATTGCACCTGACATCCCATCCTCCAGGATGCAAGGAAGGAGTTTGCCCCCACCTGACACAAACCCCATTTCCGGGCTGCAGGGTCTAAGGAACTGAGGACCACACTGGAGAGAAGGAAGTTCCTCCTCTGCCTAGAGGCCCCAGGACTACTGTCCCCACCCACAGTCCTCCAGGCCAATGACTGTCTTCCTGTGCTGGGTGAGAGGATGGCACAGGAGTGGGGTAAACTGAGGCAGCCCTGTACACAGGCCTCCTGACTTGGGAGAACTGGGAAGTAGGTATTTGTAGAACCCAGCTCTGGAATCCTTCAGGAGAGCCTCAGGACAGACTCCGGTTGGGCAGTGACTTGGACAAAGGGAGAGATGGAGAAACTAGTCTAGTGGTATATCTCAAGACTATCTTCCCAGGGGACCATGAGGATGAGTGCAGCCTGTGCTACAAAAAGAAGCAGGAAAGGGCCCAGTACTGAGCAGAATGGGAACCCCAGAATCTTGGGGAGCAACGTGCCAGCCGCAGGCTGGAAACCCGGCGCAGCGCGGTTAACTTCAGAGAACTGCAGTGGGAGTGGGGTGTGGCCATGGCACCCTAGGGAAACTGAGGAACACTGCCTCATCCTGTCTCCTCCCCTGCTCCCAGTCCCATCCTCAGGTTTATTAGGTAATTTCTTTTAGTTTGTTTTTCCGAGACAGCTTTGGAGGCTGTCCTGGAACTCAGTAAACTGGCCTCGAACTCCAAAGATTAGGCTGTCACTGCCTCTCAAGTGAGCGCTGAGATTAAAGGCATGAGCCATGACCCGCCGGCTATTTGGGGCTCTCCTTGTGTGTTTTGGGGGCATTTGGGGTGTGTTGATGATGCAGATGAGTCCTTACCCAATCCATGTGTGGCCTGTACCTCAGTTTCCCTTGCTGCACAGTGGCGGGTTCACAGCACAGCCTGGAAAGGGGAAAGAGAACAGGCGGCAGCCCCCTGCCTCCGCTGCGCCCCCACCCCCAGCTCGCTGCTAATCAAACACAGCGCTGGGGGGGAGGGGCACTGCAGAGAAACGCGGAGGGAGCAGGAGAGCCGTGCGCAACCCACAGAAGCCAGAATGTTAACCAGATCCCCAGGGGTCGCGCATCTGAACTCCTAACCCTGACACCAGCAGGCAGTCCCTCCTCCCCGCGCCACCTCTTCCAACCTCCTCCCTGTTCCAGCCCTTCCTCTCCTCCTTCCCCGGCTTCCCCCTCCTCCCTGCACCGCTCCTTTGTCCTCCCTTCCCGCTTTCCCTCAGAGCAACTAATCCCGTGCAGATCTTGAGGCTGCTTCTGAGACTGAGTCGCTTGAGCCTGACCTTAGAGGGTTCAGGTTCCCGGTCCCAGACCCTGCCCGAAGCTGTCCCTCGATGCAATCCTGTCTGCCTGGCCCGCTGAAGACCCCAACAGCTAGCAGGGCCACAGTGCACAGCCAGGTAAGTGGGGCTGGGCTCCCCTGAGCCTGGTGTGCTGGAGAGGACCAGAGGCCACAGGTGCCCTTCTGACATCACTCTGATATCCCTACAGCCCTTCAGGACCAACATGGGTATTTGTACTTTCCTCCTTCCTTCCTTCCTTCCTTCTTCCTTCCTTCCTCCTTCCTTCCTTCCTTCCTTCCTTCCTTCCTTCCTTTTGCTGAAAAATACCAAACATGCTGTATAGCTGCCTTGGCTGGTAGAAGCGCTGCCTGCTCTTGGACCAGACCAAGGTTCAGTTCCCAGCACCCACATGGCAGCTCTCCACCACCTGTAACTATTGCTCTAGGGGATCCTAGGCCTCTGGCCTCTGTAGGCACTGTGCACACAAAAATCAGAGCTGGGTGGTGGTGTGAGACACCTTTGATCCCAGCACTTGGAAGGCAGAGGCAGGTGGATCTCTGAGTTTGAGGACAGCCTGGTTTACAGAGAGAGTTCCAGGACAGCCAGAGCTATCAGAGAAACTGTCTCAAACAAACAAACAAAAACACCAACAACAAAACCTTTTTCATTTTTGTTTTTTTGAGACAGGGTTTCTCTGGTTTTGGAGGCTGTCTTGGAACTAGCTCTTGTAGACCAGGCTGGTCTCAAACTCACAGAGATTCCCCCTGCCTCTGGATCCCGAGTGCTGGGATTAAAGGTGTGAGCCACCACTGCCTGGCTACAACAAAATCTTAAAAGAAACCACAAAACAAATTAAAGGCCAAGTGGTGTGGTACACAAGCAGATCTCTGTGTTCAAGGCCAGCCTGATCTACAGAATGACTTCCAGGACAGCCTGGGCCACACAGAGAAACCCTGTCCTCAAAACAAAAAAGCAAAACAGAACAGAACTTAATATTAGCCATGAAGGCAGACTGGAGAACATAAATGATTCTGGGTCACTGGCACCTAGCCAAGGTCCTAGCCCCTCCTGTTGTCCTCATCCTCCTTAGGGACAGCCACTCTGTCAAAACAGCCCAACATGGCCCTCAGACTCAGTACCAGCCCTCACTGAACTCCAAACCATAGTGGGGAAGCACAATCTAGAATTTCCTACACAAGGTACTCAGAAATGGCAGCCTCAAAGCTGGGGGCCCTGTCCAACCCATGTCCCTGATTGGGGCTGAAGGGAGGGGTGGGTCCCTGCTTAGGCTGCCAAGGGCGGGGTGGGCCTATTGCACACTGCCCAGCTGACACCCTCAGCAACCCCTGCACACTCTGCTGTCCATCCAGAGTGGGTTCATTCTAGCCTCTACCACACTTAACAAAAGAAATAAAAAATTAGCTTGTGTGTTGGCTTGACAGCCGCCCTGGATGGGGGAGGCTCAGGGACACCTGAGGTGTCAGGCCACAGGTTAACTGAGTGTGAAGTGATCAGTCTCTGGCTTTTTGGGGGCAGGGTATTTAGCCCTGGCTGACCTAGCTCACTCTGTTTATGGACACCAGGCTAGCTCAAAGTCACAGAGATCATCCTGCCTCTGATCCCCAAGGTCTGGGACTAAAGGTGTGCATGCACTGCCTTAAGACTTTTTTTTTCTTTGATTTTCCAGACAGGGTTTATTCTGTAGGTTTGGAGCCTGTCCTGGAATTCACTCTGTAGACTAGGCTGGCCTCAAACTCACAGAGATTCACCTGCCTCTACACCTCCTGAGTGCTGGGATTAAAGGCGTGTGCACCACCGCCGGATGGAGGCTTTAAGACTTAAAGAAAGTCTAGCACTGGGGAGGAAGAGACAGGCAGATCTCTAAGTCCAAGGCCAGCCTGGTCTACAGAGGGAGTCCCAGGACAGCCTGTCTTGAGAAAAAAAAAAAAAAAAAAAAAAAGACTTTAAGGAAAATTATTCCATGTTTGGACTTCATAGAATATTAAACAAAGATCTCATGGGAACCAAGAAGAATTTCTCTGAGGACTGGGCTGAGGCCAGTAGATGGCTTTTAGGACTGAAGGTGGGAGCCAGGACAGATGAGCCATTTAGCTGGTCCAGGCTTCGGGGACCAGAAGGACCTAGAAAGGTCTGGGCCTCTGTTTCTAATTGTGCCCTTGGCTGATGCCACCTGTGGTGGATCTGGGCCGGAGGGGGGAAGGGTCTCTCACAGTAAGGGCTGAGGTCCAGTACACAGGTTCTATATCATCTCTGCACACATCTCTTGGTACCAAAAGGGGTGCCTTGTGAGAAGAGCCCCAGGACAGAGGGAAGGCAGCATGGCCTGGTCAGCATCCGAGTGTGCCTGCATGACTGTCGGAGCCCTGTGGCACAGAGCACAGGTGGGAGTGTGTCAGCATGCACCAGACAACGGGGTTAGCACAAAAAGGGGAGCCCAGGAGGGTAGAAATGACTCCACCCCTCGGCACTCTGGCTTGGCTTGTGGGTGTGAATAGATGCTGCTTCTTGGCATCTCTGTTCTCTTAGTCCTGCAGCATTTCCTGGGTGCTTGTATCGGTGAGTTCACCTCTATTGTATCTGGGATCTGAACCCACGAAAGCCAGGAAAGCTGGCCTACCCTGGCACCATCTGACCAGTTGGTCTGTAGAGGCTTAGTTTTCCTGGTGAGCAGGGCAAGAATGCCAGGTCTACTGGTGAGAGCTGGGTGGGCACTGGTAGACCTGCCTCTGAGAGACCTGATCACTCTCAGAGCTGTCACCTGGTCTCACAGGAGAAACTGAGGCTGTGCAGTACCGCGCGCGCGCGCATGCGTGCATGTGTGTGCCTGTGTGTATGTCTGTGTGTGTCTGTGTGTGTGTCTCTATGTGTGTGTGTGTGTGTATCTGTGTCTGTGTGTCTCTGTGTGTGTGTGTGTGTGTGTAGTATATGTCTGTGTGTGTATGTCTGTGTGTATATGTCTGTGTGTGTGTGTGTGTGTGTGTGTCTGTATATGTATGTGTCTGTGTGTGTCTGTGTGTGTGTGTGTGAATTCCAGGCAATCCAATGACCACTTCTGGTCTCCACAGGCACTGCACATACATAGCACACAGACATGAATGCAAAGTACATAAAATAAAATTTAAAAATAAAAAGTTTCATGAATTCATGTTCAGGGGCTTATGTTGTTGACTCCATCTGGGGGGGGGTGGCCCCCAAGGAGCCTCTAAATAAAGAGCTAGTTAAGAGTTGGTAGAGTCCTAGGGATCCAAGACAGCCTGACAGATCTGCTATATGAACCAGTGGCAAGATTTGGGTGACGACCTCCCTACAAGAACATGCCTCTCACAAAGGATCTCCTTCATCCCTCTCCAGAAGAGGAAACACAAGAAAAAGCGCCTGGTGCAGAGCCCCAATTCCTACGTTATGGCTGTGAAATGCCCAGGATGCTACAAAGTCACCACAGTCTTTAGCCATGCACAAACTGTAGTCTTGTCTGTTGGCTGCTCCACTGTCCTCTGTCAGCCATGGGCAGAAAATCACGGCTGACAGGAGGGTGCTCCTTCAGGAGGAAGCAGCACTGAACAGCACCAGACTCAAGCTGAGTGGGAACCGTCCCAATAAACACATTTTGGATTAAAAAAAAAAAAAAAAAAAAAGACAATGTTCTTCTCTTGGCTGCTGTGCCAGGAGGCCTGTCTGAAAGAGACCTGTACAATTGTGGCTCTGGTGACACCCTCATCAAAATGATGACCCAAGATGCCCCCTCTACCTGGGGAAGAGATTCCCCATTTTGTTCCTGCACCTGTTACTGCTGGAGTCATGCCAGAGGCCACCCACACCCCTCATAGAGCCACTGAGAGCCCTGGACCCTGACAGAGGCCAAAGATGCCTGTCCTAACTCCCTCTCTTAAACAAATGACACTTGGAGAACCTCAGCCCCTGTCATGACAGCCAGGTGCAGGGCCCCAGCTCACATTCATGTGTTAGTCTTCCAGCAGCATTGGGCTCCTGAGCTGGAAACAGGACTCCCATCCACCCTGAATCTCTGACCAATGCAATGCAGCCCCCTTTCCTGAACCACAGCCCATGCAGTCTAATTGTCATTAGCCTTTCCTGATAGTTAGACAGTGAAGGGCATCGTGAGGCTTTGAAATGGTTGGAACACTGCCAGGCAGAGGCAATAGATATCCAGGCTTATGCCCAAAAATAGTTCTCCTGAGGACCCTTGCAAGAACCCTAGTGATGGCTGGCTTTGGCTTTGGTTTTTTCAGTGTTTCACTGTGTTGCCCTTGCAGTCCTAGGACTAGCTCTGTAGACCAGGCTGGCTTCAAACTCAGAGCTCCACCTTCCTCTGTCTCCTGAGTGCTGAGATTAAAGGTGTGGGACACCATGCCTGGCCCCCAAGAGGAAGGCTGGAGAGAGGCTTTGAACATGAGGAAGGCCTCAGGTGTCCTAGGGGTGTTACAAGCACTTTCCCACCAGCCTGGTCCCACAGCCGCATCAGCCCCAAATAACACACAGAGACACTGTATTAGATATAAAGCTGTTGGCCAGTTACTAGCATTTCTTATTGGCTAGCTCTGTCTTAAATATTAACTCATTTCTATCAATCTGTTTCCACGTGATCTTATCAGAGAGAGGACTTATTAGACCTCATATGTCCTACATTTTGACTCCTCTCTACTACATCTCCCAGAATCCTCCTTGTCTCCTAGTCCTGCCTATCTTGCTTTTCTATTGGCTAACAGTGCTTTATCCATTAACCAATAAGAGAAATGTATTTACATAATGACATCTCCCATCATCTCTTTTCTGTCTAAATAAAAAGAAGGGTTATCAAATAAGAACCATAGTTAACAATATTTAGTCCATTAACATTATCAGGTATTAAAGAAAATGTTCTATCATCTGTCCTATCTTTGTTGAGTCTAAAGTCTTATATGTAACTTATCTTTAATCCTAACTAAGGAAGACTATGACCATAAATATCTGTCTTCAACTCCATCAAAGACCACAGAAGGATAATATATAAACTCTAGAAATGGCAGAGACAACTTGCTGCCTGGTAAGTCACCCAAAGTTCTTCTGTATGGCACATAGGCCATAGTGTGTCTGGCAGACTCCTCAGCAAAGCAGGAAACTTTAAACTGTCCACCTGTATTGGCAGTTTATCAGTCACTTTTCTCTGTGTCCTGCAGACTGTCTGGCAGATTCTTCCATGAAGCAGGAACCCTGTAGCAATGTCCATCTTGAATCAGCAGTCACTTTCCTCTGGGTCCTGCATGTCCAGTTTATATAGCATAAAGTTAAATAGTCCAGACAAGAGCAGTATCTTGCTCAAATGGATAGTCTTGCCGTATTGGAAGGAAACTCCATAACGAATTTCTTCGATGTCCATCTTCCTTTCTGACGCAGGTGGTGTTACCAGGAGCAGTTGTGCCTCACTGTTAAGAAAAACCCTAAACCATTTTAAATGTCATATTCTGTAGGTCTTTGAAAGGTTTGAAGAATGCTTATCTAATTGAAATACATCTCTATATATCTATAAAAACCTAACAAACCTAACTATAAGTTTTGACTATTATAGGTAACTATCTATAGTTTGTACTTAAATATACACTACCTTTTTAAATGAGCTATATAAACACAGTACTTAAACAAGAAGAGAAATACACTATCACAAAATTGACCTTAAATTTGTATCAATAAATGAAAATCCATTCCAATACAAAGTATTCGTTTCTATACCATAATCTTCTTTTACCTTTAAAAAGAGATCGGTTGTGATCATTAACCACTTATAACCAACCCCATTTAAATGAAAACAAACATTTATAGACAGTATTTGGGAATTTGGGCGTTATTCTTTTTAAATTGTTTCCTGTTGGTTAGAGATGCTGTAATACCATGAGTATCCTAAGAAGACACAGAAATCCTGGCTGTAGTGGTCTGCAAGGCCATCTTGTCCCAGCTGTTTTGAATGTAGGATCACCTGGGACACTGTTTTAGGGGGTCTTGCTTGATCAAACCATGTTAGTCTGGAAGGAATCTACAACTTTTCATTGTCTGTGAAAACAAAAATAGAAATTCTTTTCCCCAGTAACCTATCCTTAGACTTAAATTTGGAAGTCAAAGCATTTTTAAAATACATAAGTTGGATTAATTTAGCAGAATTTATAATTGAATTTATTTTAGCAGCTGTAGCTCTTTCCTCAGCAAATAAGCAGTTTAAAGACAGCAGTATAGTATACAGTATCCAGACTCTGTGTATTTTCCATTTTTAGGTGGCTTTATTATTCTGTTTCTTTTCCTTTTATCTATTTCATTTTCTGAGAAAGGGTTTCTCTGTAAATTTTTGTCTGTTCTTGAACTCATTCTGTATACCAGGCTGGCCTTGAACTCACAGAGATCTTCTTGGCTCTGCCTCCTGAGTACAGGGATTAAAGGCATATGCCACTGCACCCAGCCATCTTGGAATTAGCTAATGATTAACTAATCCTTTGCTGGTCAGCCCCAGGGAGACATCTCTGAGTCCAATGACTTCTCTGGAGTTAGCACCAGCAACTAGAAGAGGCTACATCAATGCTATTCTAACCAAGCCCAGAAGGTCCAACCTCAGAAGACTGAGAGAGGTAAAGGGGAGTAGATCTGCCAGCACCCTCCGGGATTGGCTGGGACACTTCCAGGGAGGTGCCTGGCAGGGCTGGAGCTGGGCCAGAGCCAGATCAAGACTACCAGCCTTGCTCAGAGATGAGATTGCAATGACCAAGTGCTCGCTGCCACCAAAGCCACCTCAAATAAGGTCCCAGGTCAATTACCAGACCTGGGACAGCAGAGGTGCTACAAGACTCCTGAATATGACATTGGTTTGGCCACTGGGAAACTATGTAGCAGACTACAGCAGCTTAACCCCAGGAGCCCATAACCAGGATGACTGTTGGGGACCAGCCTGTTGGCATCATGGCATATACCAGGACAGAGTATTCTGCATAACTCAACCCATGGGTCCCCTCTCCTACAATCAAGTCATGGCTAACTAGGCTGGTGTCTTTTTCTCCCTTCCTTACTGTGTCCATAATGTACATTTGGTGGCCATGACACCCTTCCCAAATAACTGTATCCCTGACTGCTGTGGCTCTCATGGGTTGGGACCCTGGGAACACTAGAGGACCATGTAAATTTTGACTCCTATGAACAAACTACCCTGACCTGGGGAAGCCAGAAGGAAGACTCGTAACCCTCACTGTCCTCCAAGAAGAGCAATGTTTCTAGACCCTGGAAATGGCCACTGTGGAGAGCTGAGCTACCCTGAGATGGGCCTAGGATGTGAGCTGAAGATGGCCCTGAGCTGCACCCAAGAGAAGCCCTAAAGCTAGGGCCAATAGGAGGCTAGCTACAAGGTGTCAAGGGAAAGGGGACAAATTTATCAAGAAAATATCACATTCCTTGGTTTCCACCTATCCCAAGGACAGTGTTAACTTGGCTTGAAGGGAAAGCTGGTTGTTGGCCCAAAACTGGTTCCTTCAACCCCATGCCAGGTCAGCCACACCCAGCCGGCGACATGCTCAAGCCCTGCTTTCCATGAGCACGAGTATAGTGCCAGCTTCATGGTTGGGTCTTGACCCAAATGTTGGGGTCATGGCACCATCCAGTACATGTCAAAGGCTTGCAGTTTGACTTTGTCACCCAAGACTGGCTACCCTGCCTGTGGGCATTCAAAGCCATGGTCCTCTCAGTGTCATGGATGACAAACTGACTATGAGACACAGATTAGCAAGAGACAATAAACTGGGTGGTAGTGGCACATATCTTTAATCCCAGCACTTGGGAGGCAGAGGCAGGTGCATGTCCGTAAGTTCCAGGCCAGCCTGGTCTACACAGAGGAAACCCTATCTTGGCAAAACTGCATCAGAATTGTGGACGAGATATTTTCCAGTCAGCCAGGCTTAACAGACCTCAGGGTGCCAAGTGTTTTACCCACTCTGGCGATTTCACCCCAGAGGGGAAACACCTTGCAGGTGGCCCTAAACTCCAAATGAACCTTAGAACTTGGGGCCTTTGGATGTGAGTCCTGAACAAACAGAAATACATTGAATTTCCTGGCAGACAGCTTTAGAGTCCCCAAATAACCCTGCAAGGATATGGGCACACATCCACCCCAGTGATAGTGAAAGCAGCTGGTGGGACCCAGAGGCCCCTGGAGTGACACTCTGATGTTAGCCCACTTCGTGTCCCTTCCACTAGGACATTCAGACATCCCTTCATGCCTCAAGGCTCCTCCCACAAAAGAGGGAACCCTTAACTCCAGAGGACTCATCTGACCCCCACATTTAGGTAGGTGCTATCGGAGCACTCTAGGGAGCTCCAAAAGCACCCAAAGCTCAAAGCCTAACCGCACTCCTGTTGGAGCCAGTTTGCTTTGAGGTCAGCACC
Organism: Phodopus roborovskii; assembly: GCF_943737965.1. NCBI lineage: Eukaryota > Metazoa > Chordata > Mammalia > Rodentia > Cricetidae > Phodopus > Phodopus roborovskii. The sequence continues at coordinate 1,010,402 of NW_026125665.1, read as the reverse complement.
AGTGCAGACAGCAGCTACTGCATTTCTCACAGCAGCAGCAGTCTGGGGTGTCATGGCCACCAGGAAGATAGATTGGGGAAAAAAGATTAGCATTAGGTATGATTTTAGCTGGAAACAGCTCCAGGCACAACCATTTCCAGGGTCCCAGTGTCTCAGTGCCCTCTTGAAGGAAGGAGCTCAGATCAGTAGACGACTGGCCAGCCACACAGTGGAGAGGAGGCCTGCTGTACATTGTCATAGCTAGAACCCTGACTTCATTTGCCCTTTAGAGGCCCAGCCCAGAGCCCTCCAGAAGTAGCAACTTCCCAGCAAAGAATGTGAATAAAAGGTGTGTGTGTGTGTGTATTGGGGTGTATGTGTGTGGGTGAGTGTGTGGGGTGTGTGGGTGTGGGGGTGTGTGGGTGAGTGTGTGTGTGTGGGTGTGTGTGTGTGTGTGCATGTGTGGGTAGGTGGGTGTGGGGGAAGTGTGAGGGTGTGTGTGTGGGGTGAGTGTGTGTGTGCATGTGTGGGTGGGTGGGTGTGGGGGAAGTGTGGGGGTGTGTGTGGGTGAGTGTGTGTGGGGTGTGTGAGTGTGGGGGTGTGTGGGTGAGTGTGGGTGTGTGTGGGTGTGTGTGTGTGCATGTGTGGGTAGGTGGGTGTGGGGGAAGTGTGAGGGTGTGTGTGTGGGGTGAGTGTGTGTGTCGGGGGAGTGTGAGGGTGTGGGGGTGTGGAGGGAGTGTGAGGGGGTGTGTGGGTGAGTGTGTGTGTGGGGGGGTGGGTGTGTGGGTGTGTGGGTGTGTAGGAATTCTAGTCTTTACTTCGAGGTAGGTGTGATGTGCATGTATATCTGTTTGACCTAATGTGACACACACACATCCTGAAGCTCCTCTGGTGCCCTGGCTGTCAGTGATCGCTGTGAGCCAGTGAGAAGGGTTCAGGTAGAAGGCTGTGGCCATGGCCCTGTGCTGACTCACTGGCCACCACGACAATGCACATCTGCACATAGAAGTGAGGCTTGCCTTGCTCAAATCTTTAAACCACTGTCTGGTGATTTGTGACCTTCAGCTTTAAAAAAAAAAAAAAAATACATACATACATACTTACATGTGAGTGTTTTACCTGCATGCATGCCTGTGCATCGTGTGTGTGTGTGTGTGTGTGTGTGTGTGTGTGTGTGTGGTGTCCTTTGAGGCCAGAAGAGAGTACTGAATTCCCTGGAACTCCAGTTACAAACGGTTATGAACCTCCACGTCAGTGCTGGGAATCGAACCTGGGTTCTCTGAGAGAGCAGCCAGTGCTCTTAACTGCTAAGCTGTCTCTCCCCAAGGGGCCCTTGTCTCTAAAAGATGGACAGATATGTATGGGTGTGTTGGGGTGGGCAGGGACCCTACTCACCTGAGGTGCTTAGCATGTGTGGTCATCTGTTTTTATAGGTCATCTCCGGAGCTGGACATAACCTGGAGGAGGTTTCAGCAAAATTCTGCCCAGGGAGCCAGGCAGTGGTGGCACACACATTTAATCTCAGCACTCAGGAGGCAGAGGCAGGCGGATCTCTGTGAGTTTGAAGTCAGGCTGGTCTACAGAGTGAGTGCCAGGACAGGCTCCAAAGAAACCCTGTCTCGACAAAAGAAAAATCTGCCCAAGGAGTTACTTCTCTCCTTATAACTCTGGCTGAGCTTCTGCTTCCTCTCCTGCCCTTGGCATGCCTGGCTGAAGCTCCCTGGGGGCACGGGCAGAGCAGGGTGCTGGCCATGTCCTGGAGAGCTCAGCCAGTAGCCTTACATCCTGGGAGTAGAGTTAGGTGGTGACACCAATAGCTTGAAAATTACAGCAGAAAGAGAAGCGAGAAACAAAGCTTCCCGGGATTCATAACATTCATTTGTGGATAGATGGTTCCAGAAGGCTGGAGGAAAGGTATTCCTGAGCAAAGGTCACGGGGGTCAGAGCGTGAGGGATGGTATAGATTTCAATGACGGGAGAGGTGACTAATCCTTAGTGTCCACAGAACCTCATCGGCCATGGTGTGAGGTTGATTTTTTGTTTGTTTGTTTGTTTTTCAAGTCTGGATTTCTCTGTGTAGCCCTGGCTATCCTGGAACTCACTCTGTAGACCAGGCTGGCTTCAAACTCACAGAGATCCGCCTGCCTCTGCCTCCCAAGTGCTGGGATTAAAGGTGTGTGCCACCAACACCAGGCAACAGGTTGATTCTTTACCAACCCATAACTTCTCTCATTTCCTCAGTTTCCCCACCAGTGCATTCCCCAGGAAAGGCCTGGGCTCAGCTCTGGCTGTAACCCCATTAATGCCAGCCATGCTGACCTATGATCTGATCACTCAGTCCCTGAGACATATGCCACCTGCCCCAGGAGACTGAGGGCCTGAGCTGGATGCAGTTGAGAAGTTAGACTTCCTGTCGCTGTTGATGCACAAAATCTGCTAAAAATATCTGTGCCCCCTGCCAGGGAGGCAGCTATGACGGTGGCTGGGCTGCAGTGACGATGTTGAGCCAGGGGAGCATCCAGCAGAGCCAGTTACCATGGTGATGCTGACTCAGAGGCAGAGGCAGGTAGCGGCATCAGGTACCCAGCTGCCTGCGTCTGCCTGGCCAGCACTTGGTATCCTGCCCATCACCCACCCTGCAGCCTCTGTTGGGTGCAAGGGTTGCTAATGGTTGTGGGGGCTGGGAGAACACACAAGCTGCAGGACAGACACTGCCATCACAGCAGGAAGATGACACGGGTGGTTTCTAAGGTCCTTGACTGGGGGTCCATGGGGTGCACACAGACTCACCACCCAGCATGTTCCCATCTGTCCTTCTGTCTATCCATCTCTTCATCTCACATTTTGCAGAGCACATTCTGTGCACTAATGTTTGGGCACACGGCAATCACTGAGGATGAGGGTCTGGGCTGGGTCACTCTGACTCATACCTGGAGCTGGCTAAGATAGCACCTGTTCCTCATGTCCCTGTGCCCTTGTTCCCACAGCCACAGCAGCCAAAGCTCATATCCTTCTCCAGCATCTACCCACACAGTAGCCATATCACCGATTCCTACCCCAGGGCCTTTGCATCTCCAGTTTCTCCAAGGACCCTTTCTTCTTCAGCTGGCCTCTGGGGTGACGTTCTTAGCTCCTTCTCCCAACTTCAGAGAATAGAGTTCTAGGAGATGGTGTCTGGCAAGATGAGGCCTAGCACCCTGGGCTACAGAGTGACACTGTCTCCAAACAACAGAATGAAACAAAAGATAAAATCAAAGCCTGGCAGTGTTCAGGAGGTGAAGGCAGGGGCATTTCTGTGAGTTCAAGACCAGCCAGGGCTACATAGAAACCCAGTTGTAACCTGCATGCATGAGGTCCTGAATTTGATCTGTAACACGCTGGGTTACCCCAGTAATGGGGAGGGACAGATGGATCCCCAGAACTTTGGCCAGGTTACCCTATTTAGCAAACCATAGAGCAGTGGGAGACCTTACATCAAGAAAAAGAAGCTAGGTGGGGAGGGGGATATGATTCAGCAGTTAAAGGTGACTGCCACCAAACCTGACAACCTGGGTTCAGTCCCCTGGTATCCACATGGTAGAAGGAGTGAAGGGACTCCTGCAAGCTGTCTTGTGAGCACATACACAGACACCACGCTTGTGCACAGATGTCCGCAGACCACATACATGCACATCGTGCTTGCCCACAGGTGTCCTCTGACCACATATACACACACTATGTTTGCACACAGGTGTTCTCTGACCTCCACACATGCACACTATGCTTGTGGCCAGAAACCCCATAAATAAATAAATGGATAGAGAAATAAACAACTTTTGAAAAACCAAAGAGGATGCCTCCTAACATCATGAACCAGAGACTGCCCTGTGGCTTCAATATGTACATGTGCACAGAGATATTACACAGAAACAAGGCATATCAAGGAATAAGACTCAGTAAACACAAAGCAAGGCGAAACAAACCCTGCACCTGCTAAGAAGCCGGGGTCAGGGAGTCCGGTCCCCTGAACTGGACTGTCTGGGGTGATTCACTCTCCCTCAGGGAGAAGCAGGGGGCAGGGCATTGCCTGACCTGATGGGGCACCTGCTGAGTGGTGGCTGAGGCCTATACCCAGCTGGCTCATGCTGGCCCCAGGGCCTTTGCACGTGCTGCTCTGGCGGGCAGGAGAGCCTGGTTCTGTGCCTGCCTGGATCCCACCACAGAGCGAATCACAGTTTGTCTCTGTGAATTGTCCCCATCTCTACCCCAACCCTGTGTGCCTTTCTTAGGCCTCCAGAAAGATCCAGGGTTTAGCTAGTGAGGACAGACAGGCCCATTTCAGGGATCCTGGGGCTTGCATTGACCCCAGGAGGCTGAGAACTCCAGCCCTCCTGCCTCATTTGGCTCTGAGAGGTCTCTAAGAGCAAGGTCACTGGGTTCAGACAAGCTGCTCCCCCCACCCCACCTCCAGGGGATGACAAGGCTCTGTGGCAGGGAGAGCAGCTGGATGGAGAGGCTGCAGGACACTGGTATTTTTAGGCACTGAACGAAGCTCTTAAGTATGTCCACAGCCCCTCCCAGAGCAGGCTGGGTGACTGTTTTGGAGCCTGGTTCCAGCAGAGGCGGGATGGGATGGAGGGCATGAGTCACTGCCTGGTGGCTCTGGAGGAGGCCGGGCCAAGGGAGGGAGCTTGCTGGATGGGACCTTGTGTGGAAGCTATGGCCTGGTGCTACCCCCAGTGAGGCTCAGGCTAATGGGGCCCCAGTGGGCCACAAGTTGGTCTTCACTGACTCAATAGCTTGTAGAAAGTAAGGTCTGGATGGTATGGCACATGCCTTTATTCCCAGCACTTGGGAAGCAGAGACAGGTGGATCTCTGATCTACAGAGTAAGTTCCAGGACAGCCAAGGGTTAAAAAAAAGAGAGAGAGAAAGAAAAGAAAGGTCTAGATAGCATCAACTCTCCCAAAGATACCACTCCATCCATTTATTGACTACTTAGTGCTTATTTTATACCAGGCTGGCCTTAGGGTGATCACTGCGCTTTGCATTTATTGAGTGCTTGCTGTGCATTTATCATTCCCACCACACAATTATTTAGCACTTGTTGCATACCAGGCAGGTCCTAGGGGTGATGGTCATTGTGCCATACAATTGCAGTAGTTTACCCTCACTGTGCACTTACTGATCACTGGCTGTATACCAAGCTGGCCCTAGGATGATGAGAACACCATGTATATATTTATTGAGCACTTGCTGAAGTGGAGGTACAGTTGTTACACAGCAAGGAAATGGTCCAGGCATCTTACCCAAGGCCTCCAGGCCTGTGTGGCCACAGTTGCTAGGTCAAGAGGCCTTGTTTTGTTGTTTAGTGCAGGGGAGGGAACCCCAGGCCTCCCACAGGCAGAGGGAACCGCACCCTTTCCCAGGGGAGGATTTTATTTTTTGCAAGTGTATCCCTGAGAAGCCCAGCAGCTCCCGCATAGGCGAAGCCCAGAGAAATGGAAGTTTAGGAGAACAGGGCCTCACCACCCTGGTCATCACCAGCTCGTGGCTCCTTGTTTGGCCCTTGAAGCTGAGCCTGGAGGTCACCAGTAAGAGAGGGAAGCCATTGGCAGTGGTGGTGGCAGGGTGTGTGTGTGTGTGTGTGTGTGTGTGTGTTGTTATTTTTCTGGAGACAAGGTCTCCCTGTGTAGCCCAGGCTAGCCTTGCACTCACAGAAATCTACTTGCCTCTAGTGCAGGGATTAAAAGCATGTACCTGTCCAGCCACTGCTGTCTATTGCTGGGCAGTAAACAAGGGTATTCTCTGGGGATAGTCTTGGGAGCCTGGGCAATGCGCTGGCAACACATTCCCATCATCCTGGAGTCTTCATCTCTCCTTCGGTGGTCTCAGGGAGGAGTGGTGTTGGAATTAGCTATGGAGGTAAGCAGGCCTAGAACACAGACAGAAGGACCAGCCCAGCCTGGGTCTCTGTAACTGATGAGGGAAGGTGGCCAAGGAAGAGCCCCTGGTCTGCTGGCAGCAGGCTTGAACCGCCCACTTCTCTCTGGGTCCCATCCTCAGGGATGCCCACAGGCCCTAGCGAAACTGTCCTTGCTCTTTCTTCCTATGGCAGGTGTTTTGGGGGTCTCCACCCTAGCTGAGCTCCAGCATCTCCTCCTCAGCCCAGTTCATGTCTGCTGGCCACAGGACCTTTGCATTTGCCTGGGACACTAACTCTCTAGGTAACTGGTCCTGCAACCCTGTCTTCTATACCCCAAGTGCTAATACTCAGGATCAAATGCAGAGCTTTGTGCACTCTGGGTGTACTAGGACTCTCCATGGCACCTTTGTGTGTGTGTGTGTGTGTGTGTGTGTGTGTAGAGAGAGAGAGAGGGAGAGAGTACTGGTTCTCCTGTTCCACCATGTAGGTCCTGGAAATCAAACTCAAGGTTGTTGGTTGGCGGGAAATACTTCCACCGATCAAGCCATTTCATTGGCTCTCACTTTCCAGTCCTGAATGTCACCTGACCCCTTCCCTGGTGGCCTCTTCAGCTGCCTGGCCTCTTGTCCCAGTTTTCCCTGGGGAAGGGCAGGGCTGCAGGGCAAAGGCTTCACTGTGTTGGCTGGGTGCCAGTCCCTGTATGCTAGGCCAGTCATGGGGTCATTGTGGGATGTCCTTGCTCCCCTTAAGCTGTACTGAGGTCTGCCTATGAGGAATCAGGAGGGTGATGGGGACAACACAGTGGGAAGCCACCTCTCATGGAAGGTTGCCCCTCTGCAGTCCCTGGACCTGGGTGAGTTACCCTGTAGCTGAGGCTCCAGCAACAAAGGGAACCTTAGGCAGAGTCCTGTGGGAGGGGCCACCCACAGGAGAGCAGCTGAGGTCAGGTGGTGGGTGTGAACAACAGCCCAGCAGGCCTGGCTTAGAGAAAGATCTAGAAGCCAGACTTCAGGAACTAGGCCTGGCTTCTGGTTTCCTTTTTTTCTGTGGAGGGACTGAGGCCAGGTTCCTGGAACTCACTGGGAAGAACACAGAAACCTAGTTCACCTAATCCAGGGTACATGACCCAGAATTCAAGGACAGCTAAGGGTGGTGGTGGGACAGGAATGCCAATGAATATAGGGCACAGGGTCTCAGCCAGCAGGAGGCTAAAGGGACAGTAAACTGATGGCCTTGAGGACAGGACCAGGGTATAGCTCATAGCCCTGCATAGTGGCACATGCCTTTAATCCCAGCACTCAGTAGGCAGAGGCATGTTTATCTCTGTTCTAGGCCACCCTGGTCTACATAGCGAGGCCTTGTCTCAACAACAAACCCCACACTAAATTTTCTTATAGTATCTTAGCAGCTAAGGACAGTCTGGAACTCACAGCAATCTTCCTGCCCATGCCATACCGAATGTGAGGACAGGGTGGACCCATTGGCCAAGTAGTTATTCCTGCCATAGTCCTTACTCCTGGGCAGGTTTCAACATGGTGACCAGCCTGCCACAATGTACTCCCTCAGAGCACTGTCTAGGCAGGGTATCACATGGGTCCCACCTGAGGGAGGGGGTGGCCATGTGGTAGATTGCATCAAGACCAGGTTACAATGCCAGGACTACCTTGCATCCTGGCACTCAGGCTCCAGCTGGGAGGGGACACAGGACAGCACAGACCCTCACAGGCACCTGACTTGAATATTTTTTCTGCCCAAAACAGGGTTTCTGTTTATACCTGGGTGTCCTGGAACTCATTCTGTAGACCAGACTGGCCTTGAACTTGCAAAGATTCACCTGCTTCTGCCCCCCCTCCACCCCCCACCCCACCCCCGTGCTGGGATTAAAGGTTTCTCATTACTGTGTGGGCAAATGGGCCCTGAGCACAGCTGTAGGAAAGGGAGACATAGCCCACTTGGTCAGTAAGCACTTGCCAAGTGTTCATGGAACTTCGGATTCCATCCCCAGTAGCCCCTGGCTGGAACTCCATTTCTGGGGATCCAAATATCATCTTCTGGTCTTCGTGGGCACCAGGCATGCATGGAGTACATACACACACACATACCCACACACAGAAAAAAATAAACGTAAGAAAAAAGAAGTTCAACTCGAACATGTTCTGGTCTTCTGTTCTGGGGATGGAGCTTCGCTAGGTGAGCCACTCGCCAGCCCTGATGTCCCCATGCCCCTGCCACAGCTTTCATAGTGCTGCATGCATAGACCTGGCTTTTTGAGTGCCATGTAGCCCAGGCTGGCTTGGAACTCCTATTCCTCCTACTTAATCCTTGTAAGTACAGGACCTGCTCCACTCTCCCCTCTGCTAGCAGGACCAGGAGACAGACAAACAGATACATACACACATGTGCTCGTGGAATTGCTGCACCTGATGGAGGGCAGGGCTGGCTCTCAGTGATGCTTCCTTTATTTTCCTAACAGAACAGGTGGGGGTGGGGTAGGCAGGGGAGGACAGGCCAGCCTGACATGTGCTGAGCCTGTGGCTCCAACATGAAACTCAAAACAAGCCTGGAAGAAGGCAGCCCTTCAAAGAACATCCAGGGCTTCACAGCAGCCTCCGACTTGGAATCTCCCAGAAACTGAGTCAGTAGAAGCCAGGGGCTTCAAGGAGAGGCACCCAGAGGCTAGCCCACCATCCAGAGCTCCACTCAGGCTGTGCCCGTTCACTGCTTGCCTGCTTGCCGCCCTGGCTTCTTCTCTGGTTGACCTCGTCCTGCACCTGGGATGCCACCCCGGCCCCGGCCACCAAAAACACCTGCAGGTGAGAGAAGAGGTAGTGGCTGAGACACCAGCTTCCCTGTGCAGGGGCCACAAATGCTGCTAACACAGAGGCCAAGACAGGCATAGGACTGCAGGAAGACCCCAGGCTGCACGTGGCCTGGGCCCAGGCCAGGATCCCCATGTCCTCATCTTCCCACAGAAATCCACACCCTCATGGGAACTGGACAGGTTACAGAGTGGGGAGGGGGCCCCAGGCGTCCCTCAGACCTCATCTGGGTCCCACCTCGGCCAGCGCCGCCCATGCCGCGGCCTTTCTGCTGCTTCTGCTGCTGTGGCCCCCCTCGCCCACGGCCCTTGGCAGCCTCCTCTCGCACCATGTCGATGATCTCGTCAGGGATGCGCAGGTACTTGATGGTGCTGCCGCGGATATAGCACTCGGGCATTCGCCAGAACTTGTCCCCGTCCTGTGGAGGGACGTGTCATAGACGGCACAGCTCCTGCAGTCCAGCACTGCATCCTCCCAGAGCGGGCACTCACCCTCGATGTACAGATCACCTCTCGAAGGTTGATGTTCATCCAGTTGTCGCAGCTCACCAGGTGCCCATTGTACGTCTCCCCATTCTTCAGCTCCACCAGCTGTAGGAGGCCACGGTCAGCTCGGCTCAGCCTGGCCCAGCCCAGCCCAGCTCAGACACACCTGGCTTCTTGTCCTGCAACTACAGTCTTCTGTGTAACTCCACTTAACCTTTAGGGGCGGGGCGTCACTCACTGGGAAGTGCTATGACGGCCAGGCATGAACAGAAGCAAACTAAAATCCCCTACTAGCTGGGCATGGTAACGCACACCTGTCTTTCCAGGACTCTGGAGGCTGAGGCAGGAGGACAGTAAGGAGACAATGGACAAGCTCAGACTGGTCATCTAAACAAGGAGTATTACACAGCCAAGAAAAGTGGATGAACCTCAAAACTGTGTTGAATGACACAGGCAGACTACATGTTCCTCACTCAGAAATGCCCTCAAGATGCAAAGGCAGGCACGGTGGCCAGGGGATGGGGGCAGAATTCAGGATGAATGCTGAGGGAAATGGAGTCTACTTGTGAAGTTGTACAAACGTTCTACAATGACACAGGTTGAGCTCTGGCTGTGTGAATCTATCTGTAAACACACGTCAGAGGCAACACTCCTCTTACAGTACTGGTGACAGAACCCAAGTTGTACCATGCTGGGCAGTCTTTTGTCTGTGCAGTCACATTCCTGTCCCTTTTCAACAAATTGAGTGTCACATGCTGCCCATACTGGCCTTCAACCCATGGCAATCCTGCTGCAGCCTCCCAGGCCATTGTCATGACAGGTGCTGTGCTAGTCTGTGCTGTGATACTGAGGATGGGACCAAAGTTATGTCAGGTGCACTCAGGCCCAACTTCTCCCTGAAGTTACTTTTTTAAAAAGATTTTTTTTTTTCGGACCTTTTATTCATCTTATTACATCTGTCACTTTGTCTATGTTCAGGGACTTTGAGGGTGGAAGACTGAGGACAATGGGGGGGCAGTTAGTTCCCTCCTTCCATCACTATGTGGGGATTAACCTCACGTCTTTACACTTGGCAACAAGCACCTTTACCCACTGAGCCACCTCTCTAGCCCTTCCAGCATGAATTTCTCCTCTTTGAATTGTAAAGGCCTGGGATGTGGACACATGAAGAGAGGTGGCCCGGAGTGACTGCACTTACCATGGGGTGATTCTGCGCTGTCTTGAGCAGCGACAAGGGAAGCTAGAAGGCAAATATCAATGTGAGTGTTCCCTGATGCAGGGACGGCTGTACAGTCAAAGCGATACACAGTACTCTGCTGTACTCTGTCCCCTCCTGCAAGTGGCAACCACCCAGACTTGCCTGGACCATTTTGGTCATTTCTCCACAACTCGTGCCACCTAAACCACGATGGAGTGCAGCCCTCCAAGTCTACAGGTAGCAATCTAATACGTTATTTAACTGGCTGGACTCCTAGGACAGTCTTACTACACAGTGTAGGTAGGCTCCAGCCTTCTGAACCCCAGGGTTGCACTAGTTAGTGCCTGGGATTTCTCTTCCATGGTGCTGGGGATAAGGCCAACGGTTCTAAATCCAGTGGGGAAGGAGACCCTGAAAACACAAAGGATGCCCTGTCCCTGTGCTTCTAGAAGGGATGGCTTGGTGCTGGGGCTGAGGGCTGGAAAAGGTGACAGAGCAGCTAGTAACACTCTGCCTCCCAGCCCCAGTCCCACAAAACCAACATAAACCAGGTGCGGTACTGTACACTTCTCACTCTTAGTACCAAGAAGGCTGAGGCAAGAGGATCAGTAGTTCAGGATTATCCTCAACTACAGTTGAGGTCAGCCTGGGCTACACAAGACCTGTCTCCAAAACTCCCACAAAAAAACAAAACACAGCAAAGCATGGGGCACACATGCTTAATCCTAGCACTGAGAGGCAGAGGCAGGTGGATCTCTGTGAGCTTCAGGCCAGCCAGGGTTATAGAATGCTCAGGAACCACAGGTTCAGCATGATGACTTTGGGTCATGAGGACTGGGGATCCTGCAGCCCATGGCCCTTCCTGAGAAGAGCTGGAGAGGCCTGGTAGCAGGAAGTGAGGCTGGAGCCCACTTCCTGTAGCAGCTTCCTGGAAGGGTTGGAGGTGGAGGATGAGGTGCAAATGGGTGGTGGGCAGGCGGCTTTGGTGGTCAGTGACAAGGGTGTCCAAAATGCTCCTCAAATAAATAAACAAATATGAGCTACAGCATGGCAGCCTATGGATAAGCTCCAAGGAGACAGGGGCACCATCATTCTTGACTACAGTGTGAAGCCAGCCTGGAACATGAGGACCCTGTCTCAATGAAGGACAAACAGAACAGTCAAATCCCCAAAACAAGGGACAGCAGGGGCTCAGGGCCAACCCTGAAAAACAACAAGGGACATACATGCAGTTCTCCTGGAGCTGGTATGGCCTAGCCCAGGCCAGGAGCTGGCTGCCAGGAAATCATGATGAGGCCCATCCTACTGTTGAACTTTTGTCCCTCCTGCCAGGGCCCCAACCACTGCCCAGGGTGTTCTTCCTCAGACTTTTCTTGCCAAATGCTGCTGATGTCCCCTCCTCTGGCCAGGCCCTAATGGCCACCATTTCCACCCACTGCTCTGTAATTACCGAGTGATTAGCACCTGGCTAGACAAGAGATCAGTGTGGGCGTGGGTTTTGCTGTGGCAAAGAGGGGCAGTAAACACACAGGGGTGGGGACCCTGACAGTGGGGGCCCCTGGCAAAGGTGCCTCCTGTCCAGGCCCACAGGTGAGGAAAATGTGTAGGGGACAGGATGCCACCCTCAGCCACCACCATGAAAGGCTGTGATGGCCCAGGGGGCCATGTGCAGTGAGGGTTCTAGCCTATCGGGAAGAAGTGGAGAAGTAATGAGTCAGTGCCATGGCTGGAAAGGTCATAAGCTCACAGTGAGATGGGTCAAGGTGGGCAGGGTACCTACGACAGCCACTAGCTCTGAGCTCCAGCCCCAGCACCTCCCACTGAAAGAGCTAGTTTCAGCAAAGGAAATCCCTTCTTGGCCATCCTCCAGACCCCGGCCCGGGGGTCCTGTGTAGATGAGATGGGAGGAGGCCCAAAGCCAAGGGCTCTGAGTTCAGGAATGCTCAGTAAGAACACTCCTGTCCCAGACCGACTGAGGAAATCTGGGAGTGTCTTTGTGTGGCTGCTGCAGTGGGTGGCCTGCGCTGGATGCCCCAGGTTGGCAAACCCTTCCAGGAAGGTCAGGGATCAGGGGCTGGGTAGGCACTATGTGGTGGGAATAGGCTGAATGAGTCTTGAGAGTTCAGGATGCAACTAGTGGGGAGTGCTACCCAGCATGTGCGAGGCCCTAGGAGCCTGCACACTAACCACGCATGGTACTCTACCTGCGAACCCAGCACTCTGGAGTGAAGGCAGGTTCAGAAATTCAGTGTCATCCTCACCTACAAAAGGAGTTCAGGGCCTCTGGGCTATGAGTTCCCGCCTCCCCTCCTGAGATGGGTGTGGAGGTGTGTACAAACACTTGACTTCTCCATACTCCAGAAACCGAGGAAGGAGGATCACGAGTTTGAGACTAGCCTGGGCTACATGATGCCCAGTTTCAGAAAACAGAACCAACAAACAAAACCGAACACGCTACCATCAAGAACTGAGGAGATGGATTATGTCTCTCACAACTTGGGCCAACGCGCCCCTCGACAGAGCACACATGAAGACCCGCCCTCCTATTCACCACCATGTTGTCACCTAGGTCTATACAGAAGTCCCAGGACTGGGGAGCCTGAACCAGGGGAAGGCACTTCCTTCCTCCTGACCAGGACATGCTGTGTGTCCCAGGAAGAAATGTCACCCTCTGTGCTGGATTTGCAACAAAAGGCGTGGGCAACTACGGCCAGACACTAGATAAGAGACAAGTCGGCCAAAGGAGCCCACGTGGTGAGGCCTCAGCCCCGCCCACTTCCCGGAAGTGCAGCATTCCTATCAATGACGATAACAAATCCCGGAAGCGATTATTGTCCCTCTTCCGTTCTCAAAAAATGTGTCCATCTCGAGGCAAGTCCCCAATGCCCACGGGCTAGGACCCTGGAGACGTCCCGGTCGCCTCTGGTCTCAGTTTCTCCCACCTCTCAGCAGCCCGAAGTTCCTGAGCACGCTCCCCACCCGTCCCGCGGCCCTCACCATCTTCCTTTGGAGACACTTCCGCCGCTGCACAGCCTCTCGTGCTCCCGCCGGCTGCTCGCTGCGCGCCACTAGCCTGAAGGGACTGACAAAGACTGTGACCAATCAGAGAGGGGCTGAAGGGACATCTACCCAATTGGCGTGGAGTAGGGCGGTGCCTATGGAGCGCGACGGCCGGGCGCACCGTATTCGCACCCTGGGATTGAGGGGGCAGCCGTAAAGTGAGGCAGCCGTAAAGTGAGGCAGCCGTAAAGTGGGGCCGCGGCGCCCCTCGTGCCTGCTCCTGGTGTATGCTGGGAAATGGCGCCTGCGCAGACATGTGCTGCTGGATCTGATGAGGCGCCACACCGTGGGCGAAGCTGGTTAAAATGCGTGAGAAGCTGGAGGGGCCGGGAAAGCTGCTGCTGCCCACCTTCGCGCTCCCGGCCTTCCATCCTCTCGTGATGCGTCTCTTTATCTTTTTTTTTTTTTTAAATAAAGTTTTATTTTTCCAAATGTACAGCTGATTGAACCTGTTTATGCATCTTCACCAGCAGCTGGGGCATCTCCACCCTTTGTGTTTCTGGTGTAAATTACTTGGGCTCTGTGTTTTGAAACCAGCTTGATAACTCCTTTACTAAGTAATTCCTGAAGGGCAGCTCTGGCCAAGGAACCTCGAATCTTCAGTCTCTCAGAGACCACAGTCGGAGTAATAAGCTTATAATTGGGCACTTCCTTACAGAGTTTGTCGTATGTAGCTTTGTCAAACAGGACTAGATTGTTGAGCTTGTCCTGAACTTTGCCTTTGGGCCACTTCTTTTTGGCCTTGCCACCAGACTTATTTACTGGGTCTATGTCTTTCTTGGCCGAATTTCCGGCATCTTTTCATCCTTAGGCGGCATGATGAAGCTCGGAGAGTGGCGACAACCACTGTAGCCACTGTCGAAAAAAAAAAACCAAAAAAACGCGTCTCTTTATCGTTACTAAGCCAAATAGAGTCCTTGAACGCGAATGGCAGGTCGCCTGCTTCACCGGCCACAGTAGGTGGACAGAAACAGCTAGAATTGTGTTTTGAGACAGATGCGCTCGAGGGCCTGATCATGAATTCGCAGCAGTACTGCCTCAGCCGCTTGTACTGAGCATAGTAAAGACGTCTTTTAGACATGTAAAAATAGCTTAGTCAGGAGCCCCACTACACCCAAGGCTGCACCTGGTAACCAGAAACCAGTGACATCACTCAAGATAACCAGACACAGCCCTAGACCCCATGACATCCACTGGACAGTCTGTAAGCAGAGACCAAGAGCAATGTGCTGTTCTTCACACCTGGGCGGCCACCTTGATCTGCCTGCCCTGCAGCTGGAGCATCTCCCCCAGGATCCTGACCCTTCAGCTGAGATACACGGCACATGTGAGCAGCCTTGGAGCTATAGGCTTAGGACCTTAGTTAGGAATGTAGATTGTGGCCCTTGTGTGATGACTCTCAACAAATATATGTATATGTTGCTCAGAACAGTGCTGTTGCTTTTGACTTTTCGAGACGGTTTCTCTGTGTATCCCTTGCCGTCCTGGAACTCAATCAGTAGACAGGCTGGCTGTGAACTCACAGACATCCTCCTGCCTCTTCATCCCAGGAGTCCTGGGATTGTCGCCAGGCCCAGCATCCTGCACATTGCTGTCTTCTTGGGAACCCAGGTTCTCATGCTCGCCAGAGAGGACTTTACACAGGGAGCTATCTCCCCAGCCCTTCTTTTATATTTATTATCTTTGGCTGCTGGGAATGCAAGTGAAGCTTTACCCTGAACTTTCCCGAGCAGGAGAGCTGCTTTACCAAGCTAATGAAAGGCTCTAGTGAAGAATGTCAGTGACGATATTCTCCGGTACCCTACCTCTGACCCATGAGACTCTCTTGGCACCACTACCCAGGGCCCTGTGAGTGATGAGGTCAGTCTGCACCAGGAATGCGTCTCAATGGGAGGGGTGGAAGCTTTGGGCTCCACCCCCACACCGCCAAAAAATAGAGTAAAATAAAATAAAAACCAGTAAATACTGAAGAGGAGAAGTTGAGCACAGTGGTGCAGGATCGTCACCTCAGCACTGGGGAGGTGGAGGACATCCTCGGCTACACACGCAGTTCAAGAATAGCCTGGTCTCCGTGACTCTGTCTCCAATAACAGGTCTTAGGTTATGGATGCCCTGGCAGCCCAGAATCCTGCTCTGAGATGGGGACCAAAGGATTCGTGATGTCACCTCTGTGGGTGAGGATCTGAGGCACCCAGGAAAGGAGCGCCCCACGATGAGGACCTTGTACCCCAACAGCAAGGCTGGTGAATTCCAGCAAAGTTGATGTCAGCCTCCGTGGGGAGCCCTGGCGAGCCCATGCTCGTCAGATTCAGCCTTGAACTCACCTGGTCACGTGGGTGAAGGGACCAGGGCAAAGCTGCGGATGGCTAAAAGGGACAGTGCCTCAGCGTGGCGGAAGAAGTAGGGAGGAAATCGCAGGCTGTGCCACTCTGTTGAACCTTTTCTAGACTTTTCTCTGAGCAATCTTCTTTGTCTCTTCCAAATATTTCCCCATTCTTTCAAGCTTGAAACCTCTGCTTGGGCGCCCCGTGTGGTGCAACTGCATCATTTAAGTTTTGTTAGTTTTGTCCTTGACAACTGGATGAAACTTAGGGCCTCACACATAAGCCAAGCCCAGCCCTTCTCTAAGGGGATTCTAAGCTGTTACTTTACTCCTGAGCTACATCCCCAGCCCCCTCACTAGAGGATTCACGAGCTTTTCACGTTTTCCTTTGGAGAGGTCACAGGGGCGTCCTCTTGACTAGCCAGACCTGGGACCTGTGAGCTTGATCATCAAGGAGAAACCTAATAACAGCCTCAATAAATGCTCCACACACCTTCTTTGCACCTACAGCTCGCAGACAAAATGTGGGGAAGACCTTCAACAGCGGCAGTGCTGAGGCTCCAAGTGTGGCCTGGGCTGCTGCAGCTGAGGCGGTGAGGAGCAAGTGCACTTCTATGTAGCTTCTTCCAAGGGGACAGGGAGGGTTCCAAACTGAGTGGATGATACAATAAAGAATAAACTGGGGCCAGGCGTTGGTGGCACATGACTTTAATCCCAGTACTTGGGAGCCAGAGTTATTCGAAACCACCCTGGTCTACAGAGCAAATTTCAGGACAGCCTCCAAAACCACAGAGAAACACTGTCTCGAGGAAAAAAAAAAAAAAAAAAAAAAAAAAAAAAGATAAGAAATGATGGAGGCATCTTCTTTCTCAATTGGGGTTCCTTTCAGATAACTCTAGTTTGTATGTCAAGTTGACGGAAGACTATTGTACCTGTCATCTCAGCACAAACACAAAGGCAAGAGGACTTCCTTGAGTTTTAGCAAGGATGGGGATTCGGGCAATGGTGGGGCTAGCAGCCATACATGTCCACTGGAGCAATGTTGGCATAACTGTGAGGCTTCTTGAATTCTGCTGCAGTGGAGGACTTGTGTCTGCAGCTGCAAACAGACTCAAGACCTGTGGCTAGGCAGCTCATAGGCCTCAGTGGGGAAGCCACTGATGTTGTCTGGCAAGCAGGATGACCATCAAAGTGCTCCCCCACCATGTTAATGTCCATAGATTAGCCGCTGCCGATGCTTCAGGCAGCTGTGAGCAAACAAGCCTCTTTCACATTGGTATTGGTGATGGCAGAGTCAAAGCTGAGAATGAAAGTCATGGAGGGCACAGCCTTAAACAGGGCATCTGTCCCCTCACCCCACCCCAACTCCCCAGGCTCCAGGAACAACCTGGAAAGAGGGGGTAGAGAATGCCAGAGCCTGAGGGAGTGTGTAGAGCTGTGGGACATGATGGGATCCATGCTGGGGAGGCCAGGGGCCTGACCCTTCCCTGAGGACATGTAGGCAGACCAGGGCTGTGAGGGGCCTTTTCTCCGTGAAGTAGCCTGGGGTAGTCTGCTCCCGTATGCAAGGCTCACTACACCCAATGAATCCCAGGAAAGAGAAAAAGGAAGGTGGCAAGGAGAGAGGGAGGGGGGAGGAGGGGGGAAGGAGGGAGAGGGGAGAGAAACATGACAGTGAAGGGGACAGTTGGCATGAGAGGAGATAGGAAAGGAGGGATGGGGAAGAGAAGGGACATGAGGGAAATTTGTCAGTGTGTGTATGAAAGTGTCCCCATGGAAGCCACTATCTTTCCATGAACACATGGTAACACAGAACACCTGATCCCAGCACACAGGAAAGAGGCATGGTCATTGGCAGAAGTGCCTCAGCATTACCACAGCCAAAAGTAACAAATGAACCAACACTTCCAACAATGCCTGGGTGGGGGGGCACATTCCTGTTATCCAGCCTTTGGAGCAGGGGTAGGGGGGTGGGCAGGGGCACTGCTCTAAGTTTGAGGCTAACCTGGTCTGTATAGCAGAAACACTTCTGAAAACAGAGGGGGAAGGGAGAAAGAAAGGAATAATCAATCGGGAGAAGGAAGTGGCAGCTATGTCTTTAATAACAACACTTGGTGGATCTGTGAGTTGTGAGTTCGAGACCATCCTGATCTACAGACCAAGTTCTGGACCAGGCAGGGCTACATAGTGAGAAGCTATCTCAAAAACAACACAAAATAAAAAATGAACAAAAGGTTGGGGCCTGTGAGTTGGCTGAATAAGTAAAGACACTCTGGGTCTGTGCCAGGAATGAAGGAGTAAAGGTGGGCCCTTAGTTCTTGACAAAGTTTGTGATCTGTTACAAACTGTCACAGGCAGTTCTGGCTGAGGCCCTGAGGTGGGAGCTATAGGCTGCACTTGCCCTGTTTCCTCAGGGTGTTCAAAATGTTCCAGATAGTGGGGCTGTGGGAGTGTGGCCTGGTGTCCTTTTACTCCAGGCCTCCAGGGAAGGTCTGAGTGATGCCAAGCAGGTTGTCAAACAGCTCAATTGGACCCTTGTTTCCAGGGGAATGATAAATTCAGACTAGGAACTGAAAGCATGTGCCATCAACACACCAGGACATCTATGTCTACTCCACACCCAGGTGTTGCCAGGTGTTGAAAATAGGGTGTCAGACAGCAGCACACATAAGACCCCCAAACCTGCCTGGGGCAGAGAGATGGTTCAGGGGTTAAGAGCACTGGATGCTCTTCCAGGGGATGTGGGTCCCAGCACCCACATGATGGCTCACAGCCACCTGTACTAACTCGAATTGGGGGTCAGAATCGATGCCATGCTCATTCTGGCCTCAGGCATCCGCAGGACTCCCCCCACAAACGTATAATTAAAGGTCCTTGCCAGCATTATTTAGGGAAGAGGGGGCTGGGCACAGAGAGGAGGGAGATGGCTCAGTGGATAGAAGTGATTGCTGTGAAAATCTGAAGACCTGAGTTCAAATCCCAGGACACATGTAAAAAGCCTGAAGCACTCATCTGAAATCCCAGCACTCTGTGTGCTAAAATGGAAAGTAGGGACCGCCAAACCTGCCAGAAGCAGCTCACACATGGTTAAGCTTGGAGTACAACTGTGGGGGAGGGAACCAGATAGATGCTGCTTTGGTGTAGTTGAGGCATGACCTGACATGCAGAGTGCCGTGGGCACAGCAATGCACACCTGTCATCTCACATTCTGGAAAATAAGTTTGAGGCTAGCCTGAGCTACATGAAATCCTGTCTCAGTAAAATCAAAACAGAACAAAAAACAAAAAATAGTAAGAAGAAAACACAGGAGCTTTAGTTTGCAGTCTGCTCCACTCCCAGACAAATATCCTTTGGCCCCTTCCCAAGGAATATGCTGTCCTAGGCATAATGACTTGGTTTTAGTACAGAGGGCAATGACTCAGAATGGCACAGGTGGAACCCCGGCTTGCCCATGAAGATGGCACAGTTGCTGGCTTCCTCAGAAGGACTTTGACCAGGAGGGCCCCTCCCAAATGAGATGCAGGTGTCCTGGAATTTCCAGAAAACCTCACCTGATGCTTCTATGTGGCCCCAGCTTCCACTGAGTGTCCCCCAAGAAGGTGACACACCAAGCAAGCAGGCCAGACCAGGAGAGGGGGCTCAGAGTCACCAAGCAACGCCACATTGGATAGGGTAGTCTGTCCTGAGATCAACATTAGCAGATGATGGGAACAGGGTCAGTATAAGTAACAGTTTCTCATTCCCACCCTTAGCATCTGGGTTTAAATTAGATATAACGATTTACAAAATTGTTTTCATTGCTGTCTCATAATATATCTAATACTCTGAGCCGCAGCCCAGCCTTTCTCTTTTCTTTGGTTTGTTGAAGCCCAGGGCTATGACACACAGTGGGGTACTGGGGAGGAGCTTCCTTCGCCACTGGACTACTGGGTGTGCCTGGCACCCCATCTGTACTGACTGGCTTCCCTCCCTCCTCCCTCCTTCTCCATCCTTCCTTTTTTCCTTTTGTTCATTCTTTGTGACCCAGAGTTAATGAGTGTCTGTACCAGAGCATAGATGCTGTGACACTGAAGATAATGCCTCTCGCTCCAGCAGCTACAAACTGCCTGGAGACCCTCAGGTTCCCTGGGCTTCCTTGGGCCCTTCTTTGTGTTCACCCTGGTAGGGTAATTTCATGTGTGTGCACAGAGACCATACAGGGTCTTCTTCCTCTATTGGTCTCCACCTCAGTTTTTGAGGCACAGTCTCTTTGAGTCCAGAGCGCTCTGATTGTCTGGGCTGGCTGGCAAGCCCCAGGGACCCTTCGGTATCCACCCCCAGTGCACAGCCATACATGGCTGTTTATGTAGGGAATTCAACTCAGGCCCTTACCCTTTGGGGCCACTGTACCCCCTTGAGCTATCTCCCTCATACCTGCCCCTTGGGGAGTTGTGCTCCATCGTTGGTTGGAGGCCCTCTGAGTACCTCAGGGTTATGGGGTGAAGGTGTGGTTGGCCTAGGCCCTGGGTGAGTTCTGAGTGTCCCCGAGGCTGCCAGAGACCAAATGGCTGTGCCTCGTGGGGCCTCCAGCTTGGATTTGCACACTGGCCTCCCCCCATGTCAGCCCCACAGCAGACTCTGCAAATGCCAACAGCAAGCAGTTCAAATGTCCAGAAAAATGCTCAGCCTGGACTATAGGAGGGTTTCTGGAAGTTAGATAGAAGCTAGGTTGTAGTGAGATAGTCCTTCTGTGGCACTGACCACGCCCATTGGGGGTGGAGCCATGGGCGGAAGTGACCTGTGGAAGGAGGTCAGAGAGAGAACCGGGAAAAGCTCTCTTGCTGGTGTGACTGGACAGGAGAGCATCGGGTTGAATTTCCTGGTGTTCATCTGTCTAGGTTGTAAGTTGTTTCTCCCTGAATAAACATCTATTCGGCCTATTTGTTTATCCTGATCCTTATTTAACCGCGATATCTGGTGTCAGAAGTAGGATTAGGATTTTCACGGGACCTGGGTTTCACCCAGGCGGCAGAAGCCACTCCCCTACCCCACCTTCCCCAACGGGCAGGGTTTAACCAGGTGGACTCACCACAGCTTTGGGACATTTGCCTCTAACCAGGTGGACTCACCACAGCTTTGGGACATTTGCCTCTTCCTTACGGCAAAGGAGATCTTTGCCGCCAAAGCGGACCTGAGAAGGCACTTAACGCTTCTCATTTTTTGCCCATTTCCGCACTGCACTTTGCATTCACGCAGAGCCGCTCAGCACCCGCCCTGCTTGCGCGTTTAGTCTTGTGTTCCCAGTAATTCCACAAGTCTCCTCTTAACAAACTTTAACCGTGATACTAGGTTCCTTGGGAACTTGTGAAGCTGGCTCCTCTCTACTAAAAGGAGTCATTTCCCTATGGCTAGCCATAGGGACACATGGCTACCTGTAGTGCCTATCAGCATGTTGGAGCCCATGGTGGCCTCTGGGTCCCTCAGTACAAGTCCATCCTAGCCTCCCTTCCCTCCCCTAAACTCTGTCCAAATACCCATTTTCTTTATAACTCTGCACTCTCTCTCTTTCTCTCTCTCTCTGACCCATTCTCTCTCTCTCCCCTCTCTCTGCTCCTGCTCTGTTTCTCTATTCTCTATCCCCTGATAGTCTTCTCTATCACTGATAGCCTTGGACATGTCCAGGCTACTTATTTGTCTCTCTGCTCTGGACACTGCAGATGTCTCTATGTTCTCTCTCTGGATCTCTTTCCCTGTGGAGCAGTCAGTCATGTTGTCAGTTGATATACCAGGAGTCAGGGAAAGAATGTGTGGCTGGTGCATGGGCTCAGCCCCCCTCCATGGTCCTGGAACATGGGGGTCACAACTCCTTGGAACTCCATGCTTGTGGCTTGCAAGGCCCAGCCTTGCCTCTGGGGACACCGCTAGGGGGCTCTGTTTCTTTTTTTCTGTTTTTTTTTTTCTTCTTCCTTTCTTCTTTCTTCTTCTTCTTCCTCCTCCTCCCCCTTCTTCCTCCTCCTCCTTCCTCCTCCTCCTCCTTCTTCTCAATAGATAACAGGCTGTGCCCAGTGGTAGCGTGGTCAAACTACCCTCCGACAGGAGTTCGGAGAAATAGATGAAAGGAACACACCGCAGTAACGAATATAGGGCTTCTGGGAGAGAATGGGTGGGCAGACAATAGAGGTGACAGCCAGGGGAGGTTCGGGTGGGGGTTGAGGGTGGGAAGGAAGCTTCCTTTAATGGAGATGACAGTTGGAGAAGGCCCGTTAGGAGGAAGGCTAGCCTGCGAACAGCCACGTGTACGGCTGAGCAAAGGCCCTGGGGTGGCGTGTGACCAAAAGCCACCTAGGAGAAGTAGCGGACCTGGGGCCAATTAGCTTCCTTGAGCAAAAGCACTGGGTGGGTTTATGCTTCCTCCTGAGCCTCTCCCTCAGCCTCATGCTAGAGTGACCCCTCTGTCTCCCATCAGCTCTGATCCACGCTCCAGTGTCTTTGTTTGTAATCAAAGGGTTCCCGGCTTCCCACGTCCAAACTGTTATGAGAAGTAGGCATACAGTCTGCGTTTAACGGACGATGACAAAATAAATGATCAACCCGTCCTCATCTAGTTGGCCCTGTGTGAGAGCTTTAAGGGGCTACATCCTATAAAGTCAACGTCCCCTTCTTACAGGACTTAGTGAGGCTGGGAAGGGTGGAGAGGGGTAGTTTCCTATTGCCCCCTAGAGCGTTGGAGGCGGGGCTTGGGGCGGAGCTGGCTCAAGAACAAGTAGGGGGAGGTCCTGGAAGAAAATGGGTGTGGCCAGGCACCGGGAAGCGTTAGTCTGGGCAGGGCCGGGCTATGCTTGGAGCGGGTCCTAGATGGGGACCAGGTAGCCCCGCCTGCATCTCAGTGGCTGATAGAGCGAGGGCGGGTTTGCCTGGGCTTGGGCGGTCTTAGGGCGGGGCCCGGGGCGGAGTCTAGAATTCAGAAGTGAGAAATGCTGGAGGGCGTGACCTGAGCCCGGGACAGCCAGGGTGGGGACCAAGGGACTTTGGAAGGCTCAAGGCGGAGCTGCACTGGGATGGACAAGCGAGGGTACGTGACCTGAGCCTGAAGAACTCAACGATGGGTAGAGGCATGGCTTGGGAGTCTGGGGCAGTGGGAGCCTGACCAGGCCTGAGAGAAGCTTTGCACGGCTCAGGGCGTGGTGGTGATCGGGGGCGCGGCTGGGGGCGTGCCGGGTCCCATGCAGGACTTGGAGGTGGGGCTTTGGAAGGCTCGGGGGCGGGGTTGGGTAGGGGGTGTGGTTTCTAGGGGGTGTGCTCAGGGAAATGGCTGGTCCAGGGCTCTGGGTCGAAGGAGTAGCGAAGCGCTTGGGGCTCGGCGGAACCCGCGGGGACGCGCAGGGTTGCGCACAGCTGCTCGGGGGTGTGACCTGGGCGTGGCCGCGCAAGCCCAGCGTTAGGGGGCGGGGCCGGGCGGCCGGGCGGGGCTCGCGGGTCGGCGTCCGCTCCAGTCTCCGCATCCGCGGTTCTAGTGAGAGTGTCCCGCCATGGAGCATCCGCGGAAGGCGGTGGTGGTGACCGGTAGGTGAGGCCGGGCCGTGGGCGGCGGGGTAGGTGCTTGCGGTTGCCACAGCTTTGCAGTCTGTCGCCGCCCGCGACAGCACCGTTCGGTCCTGGTGACCTGAAAAGTCCGAGGTCCCGCGGCCGGGAGTTCGGGGTGCAAGGAGATGGGATGCAGGTAGAACCTCTCCTGCGCTGCAGCCCCTCCCCGCCCCTCCAGAGCTCCCTGACCTCGGGGACAAAGACTAATTTATGGCCAGGAAAAGTCCAGGTGACACACAGTCCTCTTAACAGCCTGCATTGTTGGGGAACCTGCAACACGGATTAGAGCAGGTTGAGGGCCTGCATCAACCTGACCCCAGAATGACCCAGGGACTCTTGAGCACAGTTCCTACTGTAACCAACACCCCCGGAAGCTAACTGTACTTATTTCCTGAAATGCAGCCTGGGGCCACTTGGTAGAGTAACTCTGCCAGGCCTTGGATAAGGGCACTCCTACAGGTGTTTTGTTACTGAGGAAGGTTATGGCTGTAATTCCTCGTAACTGGAGGAAGCTGCTTCCCTGCTGGACAGGTGTCAGTGGCTGTGTCCAGATCCGTTGGAGCATTCTGGTGGGCGGTGTGTGTGTGTGTGTGTGTGTGTGTGTGTGTGTGTGTGTGTGTGGTTTATTTGGCTGGTTGGTTTGTTGAGAGATTCTATTGCTCTGGCCCACCAACCTGGAACTTACTCTGTGACCCAGGCTGGCTACAAACTCTGGGTGATTGTTTAGTCTCACAAATGCCAAGATGAGCAGTATGTGCCACCATTTCGAGGTGACCCCAGAATGTAGTCCCTACCTGCTGTCCTGAGGTATGGTGGCCATCTCTAACACTGGCTGCAGGTGGGCAGCTTACCACCTGAGGTGTGATTGCATGATCATGTCATGGCCAGAGGTCAGACTTGGGTGTGACTCCTCAGAGTCCATCCAGTTGAGTTTTTGAGAAAGTGTCTCTTATTTGGGAGCCAGTCAGGTGATGTTTCCTAACCTGTGGGTTATGATCATTTCACAGGGTCTTATAAGACCATTGGAAAACACAAATATTTATATTATTATTCAAAACAGTAGCAAAATTACAGTTATGAGGTTGCAACAAAATAATTGTATGGTTGGGGGTCACCACAGCATGAGGAACTGTATTAAAGTTCCCAGCATTAGGAAGGATGAAGACCGCTATACTAAGACTTGCCTATTATGCTAGATTGACTGGCCACAGCCCTGGGGATCTATCTGGCTCTACTGTCCCAGCTCTGGGAGTACAAGTGTGTGTCACCACACTGTGCTTGCATATCTTGATGTAGGTCTGAACTCAGGTTCTTTTGTGACAAACATTTTACACAATGAGATATTTATTTTAGAACAGCATCTCGTGTAGCCTGGATTAGCTTGAAACTCACAATTCTCTCTCCTTGGCCTCTAAGACACTACATCTGAGGTGTGTGCCATAGCACCCAGAGCCAGGAGCTGGGTGGGATGTTTTTTATTTTCCTTTTTTGTTTTCTCAATATATAAGGTTTTTGGCAACTCAGTGGCTAGAAGAGGTAGGCCAGCTTACTCAGTATGGATCTGAATCCCGCATTTCACTCTCTATCAGTGAGACTTCAGTGAGTTAGTGCCTCTCTGCTTCAAACCTAATGCCACAATGCTTTAGTCTATCTTACTCAGAGATGGGGCTTGGAGGGTAAGTGACCAGGAGCCTGCAGCTGTTCAGGTAACCTGGCCTGGAGAGACTCCCCCACAGCCTCTGAGAAAATCCCCAAGTAGATGACGACTTGAGTAGTGGGAACCCACAATACTGGGTTCCTGGATTCGGACAACAGCCTGGCACAGACAATCAGAAAATAGCCATAGTTCACATCCTGGCTGGAGAATGAAGCAGCAAAGGGAAAGGCCCTCTTCCTGTGAAGCCCTAACAGATAAGGAAGCCAGGCATGGCAGCCTGTGTCTATCATCCCAGCACTCAGCAGGTGGAGACAAAAGAATTTCCTTTAGTCCCAGGCAGCCTGGAATCCATAGGTGGTCACTGCCCACCACTGCCTTACTGGGAAGGACTGGCTAGGTGATAAAGTAGTATGGAGGTGTGTCAGGGGATGGGGAATGAGATTTCAGAACTCTGGGTGGGAAGAGAGAGTAACATTGCTTTTTCTGTTTTCAGGGTTTGGCCCTTTTGGGGAGCACACTGTGAACGCCAGCTGGATTGCTGTCCAGGTAACTCTGGACTGGGAGGGGAGCCCACTCTAGAGCTGAGTGTCTTTGTGTGCCTTTAAACACAATGTAAACATCCCAGATGAGACTCAATCCAGCTCATGTGTTGAGTGCTTTTTTTTCACCTGTTTTTTTTTCTTTTAGTAATTGTATAACTTAGGCTAACTCATGATCTTCCTGCCTCAGCTTCCTGAGTACTAGAATCAGACCTGGTTGAAAACCTTTTCCCTTGGCCTGGTGCTGTGGTGCACACCCTTAATCCCAGCACTCAGGAGGCAGAGGCAGTTGGATCTCTGAGTTGGAGGCCAGCCTGGACACCAGCGTGAGTTCTAGAACCGCCAGGGCTGCACAGTGAGAACCTTGCTAAAAAACAAAACTAACTTGAGAAGGCTGGGTCTGCCCTGGTCTGTGCTGCTTGAGAGCAGACAGGCATTATGGGCAATAGCTTAACCCCTTGGGAAGGAGGGCATTGACCCTCAGCCTCTGCACTGGGAGCCTCTGGAGGGGGTCTCTTCCCAGAGTCCCATCCAAGGAGCAATTTCACTCACTTGTGTTTCCTTGCCAGATGGGACATTCAGACAGACAGGCTAGGGGACAATTGAGTGGAGAAAGAGACAGACATTTGATTCTTAGATAAATCAACTGGCAGAGACAGCAGCCCGGCTCGGATTAATTTTAGCCCATTAGCTGTGTGATTTAAGGGTTCCATCTTCCCACTCAAGACTCCCACATCCCCTGCCACCAGCTTGTCATCATCCCCACCTCAAAAGTCAGGCTGCTTTGCCACCACCCCATTTTCTTTCCCATCTGCACTCTGCAAGCAGGATGAAGGACCCCAGGATCCCCAGGACCTTGTAGATGGGAGTGTGGCCGGGCCCCTGCTTGAACACCCACTCCCCAGAGCCCCAGACAAAAGAACCTGTGTGTCTCTGAAGACTTGTGTGTCTGGCTTTGTGTGAATTGCAGACAGGAGGCTTCACGGGCTGAGTGGACACAAAGCCAGTGTCTGGATTCCTGGGCCCCAGACGCCACTATCTGCATGTAAATAGGAAGCAAAATCAATTAAACCATCTTTCAGAATTCCCAAACCAGCTTTGGGGCTCCGAGGGGAAACCTCCATTTTGCACAGAAACCCAGACTTTTCTCATCTTATTCCTTAAAAATTTTCATTTGTTTATACATTTGTCTATTGTGTGCATGGAAAGGTACACACAGGTGGTCAGAGCACTCTGTAGGTCCTCAGGACCAAACCTGGGTTACTAGGCTTGGCCACAAGCTCTGTTACCAGTTGGACCATCTTCCCAGATGCACTGTGCTTTCTTTTTTTAAGTTTTGAGACAGACTGTCATCCTGGCTAACCTCAAACTCCTGACCCTCCTGCCTCAGCCTCCCCAGTGCTGGGATGGCATGTGTGTACCGTCATGCTTAGCACTTTTGTCTGATTGATTAATCAATCAATTTTCAGGCAGGACCTCATTCTGCAGTCTTGGCTAGCCTCAAACTCAAGGTAATTCTCCTGCCTCAGTTTCCCAGAGGGCACTTTCACTCCCAGCTTTGTCTTCCTTCCCCCAGGTTGGGGGTGGTAGACTGCACATCTTTTCCTGGAGACTCAGGTGAGTGTAAAGGGCCAGGAAACCTCGGACTTGTTATTTTGAAGTCTGTTCCTGAGTGGTGACATCCTGGGATAATTACTGCCACCACAAGTCTAGACAGACCCTCTGAGGAATAGTACCAATAAACAAAGAAGGGCTTTGTGACAAGGTCAAAGGCCTCGGTCAGATGTACCCTGCAGCCTTGCCTGATTTTGTGACAGGGTCTTTTCAGGTAGATGATCAGGAACAATGCCACAGCTGCACCCTCCAGTCTGGTGCTTTCCAGGGTGCTGAGCACTTAGCCAGGATGCAGGGGGTGGGAGCCAGGGGTCAGGGCAAATGGCAGAGTTGGATGAAGGGTGATACCCCATATCTGTGACTAGTCCCCAATACACTCTCCTTTGTCAAGCCAGAGTCCTCACAGAAAGCATGTCAGTGCTGAAGGACCTGAGTCTCCAGATGGAGGCCTCTTAGGGACATTAAACCCCCTCTTATACCCACAAATTTTCTAGGTGAAGCTCTCTGCTGCAGATTGCTTATCCTGGTCATATGAGAGGTTGGGAAGGAACTGAGGTCACAAACACCAGCTATTGTTTTGTGTGTGTGTATGTGTGGGGGGTTTCTTTAGTCTGTTTTTTCACTCTGTAGACCAGGCTGGCCTTGAACTCAGATTCCTCCTGCTTCTGCCTCCCTAGTCCTAATATCAAAGGCCTGTGCCACCAAATCTGGCTTTTTTTTTTTTTTTTTTTTTTTTTCTTTTTTTTCTCATGTAGCTCAGGATGGCTTTCAATTCACTATTTGTAAACCAGGCTGATCCTGAAGTCCTGATCCTCCTGCCTCTACCTCCTTAGTGGGGGGAGCAGGGTAGGACCAAGCCTGTCCTTTTGTTTTGACTTTTTAAAAATTAGATTTATTTTAATTATGTGTGTGTGTTCACACCTGTTAGGAGGCAGCACATGTACATGAGTGTAAGTGCCTCCAGATGCCCGAGGCCTGGGATCCCTTGCTGATGTGAGCCACCTGATGTGGGTACAGGTCCCCTGGAAGAGCAGCAAGCAAGGGCTCTTACCTTCTGAGCCTCTCCAGCCCTGTTTTCAATTTTCAACACAGGGTCTCAGTGTAGCCTAGGTTTTTCTCTTGCCCTAGCCTGTGAGTGACAGGCACATGTCTTGCTCTGCTAACTAGGGGTGGTTTGTTTTGCTTTTCTATTTTGTTAACCAGTAAAGTTCAGAAAGTCCATCAAATACAGTTGCCATGGTGATGGCTTGCCCTTTGCCTCTCCTCTGCAGTTCACCCAGCAGGTGGCGCACACCCCCTGCTCCAGCATAACCAGGAAGAAACTGTTCCTTCTGTTGGGTTTTATTCTTTCAGGCTTTTTGTTTGAGTTTAGGGTGTTTGTTGAGACAGATCTCCTTGAGCTCTTGGTCTCCCTACCTCCACCCTCCAAGTGTTTGGGCTCACAGGTGCAGTACCATACCTGGTGCTGCACCTGTGAGCCTTCCCTGCATGCTAACCGAGCATTCTACTAACTGAACTACAAGTACTGTAGCAGCCGAGCTCCAGCCCCAAACCCATGTTCTTTGGTTTGTTGTTGTGTGAGACAGTCTCACTATGTAGCCCTGGCTGGCCTGGAATTCATTATTAGAGGAGGAGGCTGAACTTAATCTAGCCTCCTGCCTCAGCCTCTTAAGTGTTGAGACAATCCTAAGCGATATGACAGTGATACCTGGCCCAGGTATTTTGTTTCAGCTGTAGAAATAGAGTGATCTGGGTCTGTCCCCAGGCCTGACATTTTCTGGGCTCCAAGCAGCCAGGCATTTCCCAGGCAGCTCTGAGGTGGTCATGGGCACAAGCAGAAGCTGCTGCTGCTCCCACCACTGCCAACTGGGGTGCTCAGTGGGTTGAGTGTGTGTAGTCAATACCTTTTTTTTTTTTTTTTTTTTTTTTTTTTTTTTTTGAGGGGGAGCAAGGTCTCATGCAGACCAGGCTATCTTCAGGTTTTCTGGGTATAGGAGGGATGACCTTGAACTCCTGATCCTGCCTCTATATTGGAGTAGCAGGCTTGCATCACACCCAGCTGAGCTGCCTGTGTCTGAAGACAAGAAGTGTTCTTGCAGCCTCCCCCACCTCACAGGTGTCTTTTCTCCCAGGAACTGGAGAAGCTGGGACTTGGGGACAGTGTGGACCTGCATGTGTATGAGATCCCTGTGGAGTACCAGACTGTACAAAGGCTCATCCCTGCACTGTGGGAGAAACACAGTCCCCAGGTGAGTGGTGCACGGGGGCACCCCTGAAGATCCCCCATCCCAGTCACTGTTCTGTCCTGTGAGGGCAGCACCCATGCCCAATGACACCTCCTTCATCAAGGCCATGCCTCCTAATCCTTCTCAAACAGTTCCTTATCCTGGTGACTAAGCACTCAAATATATGAACCTGTGGGGCCATTCTTATTCAAGCCACACCACCTCCAGCACAAACCCAGTGCCCCAGCTCCACCTTGAGCTCCATGGGAGAGAGGAGGAGGCCAGCCACTATTGCTGCCCTCTGTGTGCCAGCCAGGAATGGTTTAAGTAAGTTACAGTTAAATCCGAGTGTGTGAGGCCCTGGCATCCACCCAGCACCACCAAAGAAAGTATTAATAAAGTAATGACATTAATAAAGTCACCTCAGCAGTCAGATGTGGTGATATCCTATTTGTACAAATAAAGCATGTCTGAAGATAGAGGGTGGAATTAACCACTAGCTAACCATAGATGTCTGGAGATCCGTACAGACAGGAAGTAAGATGGCAGGGCAGAGAGGAGACAGGAATCCCATCTCTTTTCAACTGGGATGCTAGTGAGGTAAAGGTGGCTGTGGCTTGCTCCTTCTCTCTGATCTCTGTGTTTCCCCTATATCTGACTCTGGGTTGTTATTATTAAGATGTATTAGAACTTGTGTTACAGTCAGGGATTCAGGGAGAACCTGGTCTGATGACAACAGAGACTGAGACCAGCCTGGGCTGTATCAGACCCTGTCTCAAAAGCAAAACAAAAACCTGTCTTGGCTTCCTTCTTACTACCCCACAGGGCTTCGCTTCTCGGTGTAGTCCAGGCTGTCCTGGAATTCCCTCTGTAGACCAGGCTGGCCTCAAACTCAGAGGTCTGCCTGCCTGTGCCTCCAGTGTGCCACCATGCCCTGCTGCCCTGGGCTTTTTAAACAGTGACATAATATGCCAGACAGTGCTGGCTAACGCCTTTAATCCCAGCACTCAGGAGGCAGAAGCAGGTGGATCTCTGAGTTCAAGGCTAACCTGGTCTACATAGTTCCAGGATAGCCAGAGCTATACAAAGAAACCCTGACAGGGTGGAGGGGGGGCACAAAACAAAACAAAAACCCAAAACATTAAAAAAAATAAGTAATTTTATAGCAACAACAGGAAGACTCACATGCTGCTATTCCCTCTGTGTGGGTGAGTGTCTGCTCCTGTTAAGCTCCTCCCTTCTGTCCCCAGCTTGTGGTGCATGTTGGGGTGTCAGGCATGGCCACCACAGTGACACTGGAGAAATGTGGACACAACAAGGGCTACAAGGGACTGGATAATTGCCGATTCTGCCCTGGCTCACAGTGCTGTGTGGAGGATGGCCCCGAGAGCATCGACTCCATCATTGACATGGATGCTGTGTGCAAAAGGGTTACCACACTGGGGCTTGACGTGTCTGTCACCATTTCCCAGGATGCTGGCAGGTGGGGCTCTGGGCACCTAAAGGGGTGGGTGGTAGCTGGGTTTCTCCTCCAGCAGTAAGTCTGGGGGCTGAACAGCAAATGTCTTCCTGTCATCTCCGCCTTAGTTTCTGAGACAGGGTCTCACTCTGTAGCCCAAGCTGTCCTGGATGGAACTCATTAGGTAGCCCAGGCTGTCCTGAAACTCACTCTGTAGACCAGGCTGGCCTAAACTCAGAGATCCACCTGCCTCTTCCTCCTGAGTGCTGGGATTAAAGGCATGTGCCATCATGCCCAGCAAAATAAAAGTTTTAGAAAATGGAGAGAAGACTGCCAGAGTCCCCCAAATTCTTGTAAGCCCTCCCGACTCATTGGGGGACTTTCCAGAGGGTGGGTGTGGCCTTGGCCTGGAACTGACACTGTCCCTGGTGTTTCCTTTGTCCCCTGACTCAGGTACCTGTGTGACTTCGCCTATTACACTTCACTCTACCAGGGCCGAGGCCGGTCAGCTTTTGTTCATGTGCCCCCACTGGGCAAGCCCTACAATGCCGACCAGCTAGGCCGGGCACTACGGGCCATCATCGAGGAGATGCTAGGTGTCCTGGAGCAGGTGGAAGAGGACATCAGCTGTTGCCACCAGCACTGACAGCCACGCACACCCAAGTGCTGTGAGAGGAGACACAGCTGGGCCCACGGAAAGCCCTGGCTCACGTTTGCTCCTCCCCTGGTGGGCCACTCGGCAGGTGGATGGAGGGACCTCTTTCTGGATATTGTCCTGTGTCTGGGGACACAGCTATTGTGCTCAGAGGCCAAGGCCAGGGTGAGGTGGCCACAGGCTGGTGGCTTGAACACCTGCCATGCCACTACCATGACACCAACACAGCTCTTCCAGGTCTATGGACCAGAGTCAGAGCTGCTGGCCCGTAGTGAGACTCTGGACAGTTCCTGCCAAAGCCACCTGGAACATGGCTGCCATTTCTGTCCTGTCGTCCCTCACCCCCACACCCCACCTGCTCTTCCCCTCCTTTCCCTTCTCCAGTACTAGGTTAGGGAACAGAGTAATTCCCATTGTTAAAACTTCAGAAAAAGACCAACAAGTGTCTTTTCTTTTTCCTGGGGTATGATGCCCTGAAAATGCCATCATCATTTGGGTTCCCATAGTGGTCCCCTTTGCTCGGAAGAGCAGGCTGTTGTCACCACCAAGGGCCTGACCCTTCCCTGGGCCACACTGACCCTACCTTGACCTTTCTTTTCTAGTTTTATGTATTTATTTTTTGAGTCAGGGCCTCAGGTAGCCCAGGCTGGCCATTTGAACTTACTACATAACCCATTTGAACCCCTGACTCTCCTGCCTCAACTTCCTAAATGCCAGGGCACAAATGTTTGGCACTACACTGGCCCTGCCTGGCACCAGAACTGCACTGTGACTGAACTGGAGATTTTCTCTATCTTGAGATAGATGTCTTCTAGTGTCCCCTGGGACCAGAGGCTTTGGTACCTAGGCATGTCCCTGCCACAGGGATATCGTTGAGCTGTGTTTGGAAGTGTACCTGGGAACTAGTCAGTCTTTGTTTCCTGCTGACTTTGAACTTCCAGGCCTGGAGGAGGGACTGGATGTGACGAATGGTCTAGACTCCATCCAAGACAAAGTGTAGCTCCTGCCACCAGAAGCCATGTGCATTTTGGTTGCTACCTTCTATTTTATGGAGGGATGGGGTGGGGGACTCACTGTCCCCAAGTGTGATTGGATGGATCTAGACTCCAGGGTAATTTCTCATCCCCATACCTTCATATTGTTTGAAACAGGGTCACTGAAGCTGGCCTTCAACTCAAATACGTAGCTGAGGCTGACTTTGAACTCTGGACCCTCCTGTCCTGGCCCAGTTACTGTTCAGCTTAGATGTTGTTGTGGTGTGATTTCCTCAGGCCACCTTCCTTCCTCATCCTGTCTCTCTGGAGTTTCCTTGTGTCCAGACAAAGATCTGGGCACCAGATATCTCATTCAAGTCTCAGGTTAGGGCACCCTGGGGAGACAACTGTGGATGCGGCTGGGCTAGCAGACTTACATAATCAGGGCTCTTCCAGCCTGCCCTGTGCTGGCACGCTCTCCCGGGGTAATCATAAGGGATCCCCCTCAGGACACTTTGGGACTGTGTATAGACCAGGCTTGCCTTGAACTCCTGATCCTCCTGCCTCAGATGTCCCCAACTCCTGTCAAGTCTTCAGGTGGGCTCCAGGCTGCCCTCCACTCTCAAATTCCTCAAAGGTTCAGGCAGGACCCTGGGTAGGGGTGGTGTGCGTGGGTGTGGGTGCGTGTGTCTATGTGTGTAGGTAGAGGCAGGAGGGCTGAGGAGGGTGTGGCCTCTGCATCCCAATCCCATGTCTCCACTGTGCCTGTCACCTGTGTGGGAGCACCACATACTTCTCAGACAGGCCTTCTGTTCCATTTGCCAGTTCCCACTGTTGAGCTGAGGGGCATCTCAGGATACAGGGCTGGGCTCATATTTATTTGGGTATCCATTGATCACTCCCTTGCCCTGGCCCAAAAACTTGATTTTTTTTCTCCTTGTTTCTTGGCAGCTGGGACTCAGGAGGTCTATAGTTGCCAAGTGTAGGCCTAACCTGGCCATATTTGACACTTAAGGACCAGGTCACCCCCACCGCTGCTGCTCCTTCCCCCATTCTTAGGAGAGAAAGGGTAGGATGGGTGGGTGGGGTCATGGCAAAGTAGAAAGGCAGGCTGGGCACAGTGGTAGAGAATTGTTAGGATAGATTTGAAGCCCGGGACATGAGTAGGGACAGTGATGGTGGTATCTGGGATTGCAGCCAGGCTGAGAAAGTGTCTCATTTACGCTGTCAGCTTAGACAGGGGAATGTAGCTTGTGGATCGAGCCTGCTGTGCCCAGGGCCCACTCCAATGTCCCCAAGGCCATGTGGAGAGAAAGGCTTCAGGAAGTCAGCCTGGATCACCGCAATGGGACCTAGATCTTTTGGGGTTTTTGTTGTTGGTGTTGGTTCTGCAGTCCAGGTTGGCTTCACACTCACTATGTAACTGAGGAAGATCCCTTTCTGCCACTCCCAGGGGCCAGCACACCTGACTTGGAAGCAGATAGTGTCAGCTAAAATGGGGAATCTAATGCTCTACTCTGCTCATGGCTGGCATGATAAGCATCCAGAAAATGGTGGACTCCTGAGGCTAGGAGAAGGTGCTTTTGTGTGGACTGGGCTGCAAGCCAGGCCAGCTGCTTAGTACTCAGGCTGATTGTGCCCTTGCCCTGTGTTTGACCTTGCTGTGTGCAGGGAAAGAGCCTCCACCCTGCGAGCCCCCCTCCCACTGCCTAGACAGTGCACCTTTGACCTCCCTACCCCTTGGACAGTCTGAGCTCAGAAGTTTCTTCCAGGAATGAAAAGACAAAGCCTGGTTTCTCCAGTCTCAACCTGAGAGAGCACCCCAGACCCCTGGGGTGCTGATGGCATCCCCAATACAGACTCAGGTTAGCTCTCACAGCCCACAGGATGAGAGGGGAGAGGAAAGGGGGGGGGCTTTATTCTATGTCAGGTGAAATGTCCCCTCCCAAAGCAGTGTTGGCTGGAGGAGGGCACATGTCTCTTATGTGTTTATGTAGGGAATGAACCCTACTTAATGTTTGGATTTGAAAAGCCAAAACCTCCCTGAGTGGCCACTGGACACACCTGTCAGTGGCGCCTGTCCCTGGCTTCAGGGGTGTCGGTCACAAGCTCAGTGTTGAGATTTCCAGGCTCTAAGGGTCTGGTTATCAAGACAGTAGAGGTGGAGGCAGAATCAGGAGTTCAAGGCCAGCCTCCTCTATAGTCAGTCAGAGACCGACTGGGCTACATGACTTTGTCTTAACAAAACAAGTAGAGAGTAAGGAAGAGAAGAGGGGCAGGTAAGATGGCTCAGTGGGTAAAGTCAGTTACCACCACACTCAAAAGCTTCCACTTGGTCCTCAAGTACTGAAAGACCCGCGAAGGGTGCAGGGCGCGGACCCTCACACCCCGACTCAGGAAAGGCGGCCCCCCAATCACTCACGAGAAGCGGTCTTGATGCAAAAGCATGAGGTCTTTTATATTCCAGTGCACTGGGGTCCACAGCCATACTCCAAGCGGGGCAGAGGACTGGGAACCCTGGGTACAGGACTTAGACAGCTTTTATAGGGTTACAACAAATCCTGCACATCACAAACCAATCATCTCATAGCATCCAGTGCGGACCAATCAATTTGAACTATCCAAGCCCATGCTTAGCCCAGGAAGTCTGCTTTCGCTAGGGCTTCTGGGTAGTGTGGCATGGCTCATTTCCTGTTCACATTCACTCACAGGTGCTGTCGGTAAACCCACCCTGTCCTAAACAGTCAAGAATGACCTTTTTCCTACTCACTGCTAGGGGGCAGAGTCTAGGGAGAATTAGGCTAAATTTTTCCATCCTTACAGTACCACAAGTGAAAGAGAGACACCCAAAGGTGTCTCTGCCCTCCACAGGTACCGTGGTACATGTGAATAGTCACAGGCCCACCAAATAAAAATGTGGGGGTTTGTTTGCTTTTAAAGAGTAAGAACTGGAACCTGGTACCTCTGTATTATAACTCCAATGCTCAAGTCTGAGGAGAAGCCTAGGCTGAAATACAGAAAAACAAAAAGCAAAAAAGAGGTCATGGGACTGGAAGGACGGCTTGACATTGAAGGCACTGGCTGCTCTTGCAGAGGACCTGGGTTCAGTTCCCAGGAGCCACGTGGCGGTGACTCCTCCAGGGGCCAGCACTTCCTCCTGGCCTACCCAGACACCAAACCCTCACAGACATAGAATTAAAAGTAATAACCTTGAAAAATACTGAGAGCCAGGGGGAGGCTCTGCAGTTTTCCAGAATACTTGTTAGCTGCTATGGGAGGTACGCACAGGTGCTCAGCTCTGCCCAGGACTTGGGGACATAGGGTGTGTAATGGCCGGGCACTGGGACCTGACTCGCTCACACTGGGGCTCAGGATTTTACATCCTAACCTTCTTTGGGGGACTCACAGAGAGCTGGGTTTTCACAGTCAACACTGTAACCCTTGACACCTCTATGACCTCCTTGCTTGTGCCTTCGGGGTGGTGGGAGGGCAAAGCTGGTGCAGCTCTGTCCTGTTTTTGTTTTTGTTTTTTTGGTTTTTTGGTTTTTTGTTTTCTTTTAAGAAGTTTAACTAATGCTGGATGGCATGAGGCCGTTCACACCTCGCCCAGGGAAGCCACCGCTATGCTTGTGCAGAGTTCCCCTTGGCCTGCCTGAGGGCCCTGGCTTGTTCATTGGTATCTCATGTGTTTCCTTGTCCCATGGAGGGGACTATTCTGCCCTCCCTAGCTTCTGGCCCAGTGTGCCTTCTCTTTGACCCTGGAGTTCCTCAACCCGGTACCTGGGACTCCAGAAGAGAACAGTCTGCCAGGCTGTGCTCTGGGAGGGCCTCACACTTTTTACCCAGAAACCAATAAAGTTGTTGAAACCTGTCATTGTGTGTCTGATGTCACCTACTCCGACTCACACCAAGCTCAAACAGCTGGGGTCTTGCTATGGCCCACTTGGGCTGGGCCTTCAATTCTGGGCTAAAGCCAACCTCATGCCTCAGCCTTCCTGGGTCTAGGGCCAAAGATTGGAACCAACACTTGTAACTTCTCATATGAGTAGTCTGGGATGGACCCCTAGCCTCACCTAGGGGCCCATGCTCATTCTAAGGATCTGGAGAGTCCTAAGGTAGAACTCAGGCTTCAGCTTCTCTGCCTCCCAGGGCCTCCTGTGGCCCCACTCACTGCCCACAGCTCTGCAGCCAGTTGCTTGCTCAACAGTTTCTCTGGTCAAATAGAACCCAGCTTGACAAGGAGGAAGAGATTGGGGTAGGGTTCCTGCCAAGCCAGGGCATGTGACTCTGGCCCTGGGAACACCTGTCACCCTGACTGTCACATGCCACAAACTTTTATAGTTACAGAAAGTCATAAACTAACAGTGGTGGGAACATAGGATGTGGTTCCAGTGATGGATTCACAGGGGCCCTGTGACACTCCCAATGTAGGGTCAGCAGGCACAGGCCAAGAACTCCAACAGGACAGTGTTAACCTAGGCAGAAATGCAATTCTAAAGGACATTCCTACTCCTCCCTTATCTGTCAGAATATTTAAACAAGGGACCCCACGACATTAGAACTTCCCCAGGACTCTCATTCTGCAAGAAGAAGGCAGCTGAAAGGATGGAAAAATACAGCCTAACTCTCCACTGACCACAGAAAGCTAGAAGTTTAAACCTTAAATTCCAGATCCTGCCCTCAGCCAGTAAATAGGCAAAAGGTCACATTCTTTGCGGTTTACAGCAGGACCTGTAAGTAAGTGAGCTTTGTCACCCTACCCAGAACCCAAGCAATTGCAAACCTCCAGGGCTATAGGAAACTGATTGGTCTATAAAGTGCAGGCTTGGAAGGTTTGAATTGATTGGTCTGCACGTGTGGGCTCTGGATGCTATGAGATGATTGGTTTACCATGAGCCGGCTTTGTTGTAACCCTATAAAAGCTGTGGTCCTCAGTCCTCTGCCCCTGCCTAGCGCATGACTGAGAACCCCAGTGCACTTGGAATATAAAAGACCTCATGCTTTTACATCAAGACCACTTCTCGTGAGTGATTTGGGGGGGGGGGTGCCTTTCCTGAGTCAGGGCGTGAGGGTCACACTCCATGCTCTGCCGGTCTTTCACAGCCAAACTGGAAGTTAACTTGCCTCTGGCAAAGATCCCTGTTAGACCACCTTGCAGGAGTCAATGGAGCTGAGACATAGGTGAGTGGTGGCTCTGTGTGGTCCTGCATGCTCCATCTGTGTTGAACCCTAAGTCTCTTGTTTAGGACCCAGAGGGATACTTGGGGTGCTCTGAACCTCTTTGGGTTTTTTGTTTGTTTGTTTGTTTTGTTTTCCATATGGAATAAATCTTGGGCCAGTGAGATGGCTCAGCAGGTGAGAGAGCTTGCTGCCAAACTTGAGATTCTGAGTTCAATCCCTGGTGACTCACATGGTAGAAGGAGAAAAGTGATTCCTATAACAGGAGACTCTGACTTTTGTTTATTTGCTTTTCAAGACAGGGTTTCTCTGTGTACTCCAGCTGTCCTGGAACTCACTCTGTAGACCAGGCTGGCCTCAAACTCAGAGATCCACCTGCTTCTGCCTCCTAAGTGCTGGGACTAAAGGAGTGTGCTACCATGACCAGCTCAAGACCCTGTCTTAAAACACAGACACACACCCCTGGTAAACTTCTATATATCATTCAAAACCCGAGTTTAGGAGGGAAAGGGTCCCACTGGGAACTTGCTTAGTATGCCAGGCCTGAATAGGGGTAAGGGGGCTAAATGTTGCTCCCTCAGCTTGAACAGGTTCCTTCCTCCTCTGTACTGCCCACTTTTGGGTCTCCCTGGGCTCTGGCAACTTCTTTCCCAGGAAGGTGCAGCTTTTACAAGTGCCTCAGACCTGCCCAGACATGTCCCAGGTCCCCAGAACCAGGAAGGGGGCAGACAGCCTTGGCTTCTTGTGCTGCACTGATGAGGGAAAGGGGAAGGGTGATAGAGCCAGAGGTAGGGACACCAGAGGTGGGGACATGGAGGGAAGAAGACGGAAGTTCTAGACTCTTATCTTCTGGGTTTCATGATTCTTTTGTTTTTAAATTGACTTTTATTTTATTGTATGTGTATGGGTGTTTTGCCTGCATGGGTATGTGCATTGTGTGCATAAGTAACCTTAGAGGCCAAAGTGGAGTGTCACTGGGCCATCTCTCCGGGCTCTTGGTCTATTTATTTTTAGTTAGTTTTTTTCCTTTTCTTTTTCTTTCTTACTTTTTTTTTTTTTTTTTTGGAGACAGGGTTTCTCTGAGGAGCCTGTCTTGGAACTAGTTCTTGTAGACCAGGCTGGCCTCAAATTCACATAGGTCTGCCTGCCTCTGCCTCCCGAGTGCTGGGATTAAAGGTGAGCTACACCAACTCCCTGCCTGATTGTTTAAACATGAGGGCACCATGGGGCAGAGAGAGTTTTAGCTAGTCACAATGACAATGTGGGAGTTGGGTAATGGTCTGTACTGCTATAGTCCTCAGTCTCCCCAATTTTCCCAGGGAATGGCTGAACACACACCCGCCTGTTGAGTTACATATCTGGGTTCAGCCAGAGCCCAACATCCAGCAGGCACTTCATAAATGCACAGGGCATGACCCAAGAGTACAGGGTGAGTGAGCATGGGAAGCAGGGCCCCCAGCAGTCGCTGAGAGCTGCTTTGCAGAGGGTTCCAGCAGAAGGTACATGTGGTCCGCAGAGAGTCAGGTGATCAGCCCCCTCATGGCCTCCTCCATAGGGGTTCAATTTACACTTTCTTCCCAGAGCCCTGGCTGAATCACCCTCAGCCACAACCCCCACAGTCCCACAGACTCCTGACAAAATTCAGTGTTTAGACACTAGATAAGCACATAGAGCACTTGACAAGGTAAGTTGTAGAATAAGGATGCCCAAGAAGACCCCAGAACACAAGTCTTCAAGGAATTTATTATCATAAAGGGAATAAACAAAATATAGGGATGGAGCCAGGTGTTGTTGGCACATGCCTTTAATCCCAGCACTTGGGAGGCAGAGGCAGAGGCAGGTGGATCTCTGTGAGTTCAAATCCAGCCTGGTGTACAAAGCTAGTTCCAGGACAGGCTCCAAAGCAATACAAAGAAACCCTGTCTTGAAAAACAAAACAAAACAAAAAATAGAGATAGGGATAAATACTGTATTTGCCAAAAATGGAGCTGGGTAGGGTGGCACACACCTTTAATCCCAGCACTTGTGAGGCAGAAGTGGGCAGATCTCTGTAAATTCAAGGCCAGCTTGGTCTACACAACAATTTCTGGGAAAGTGCTCATAAGAAGGGCTACACGGAGAAACCTTGTCTCTTAAAATACATCTTCCAAAAATGGGGCTGGGAACATTGCTTAGAGGTAGAGTCCAGGCCTAGCATCCCCTAGTGAGGGGCTGGAGGTGGGACTCGTGGGTTCCTGAAGTCTATCCCACTATACTTTGCCTGCTCCCTTCGTTCCTCCTGGCTTATGACTAAGGAGACAATCTTCATCTAGGAACTTGAATACGGGACTATACTGTGCCCTAGAATGTTGAGCTTGAGGGTACCTATGTTATCGTGAACAAAGCATTGATAACACAGGCCAAACAGTACAATAAGGCCCGTTAGGGTGCCTATCAGACTTGGGGCAGGGTTATAACCAGGAGGAGTTAAAATTCTAAATATATTAGCACTTCTATTGTATTAGAATTCATAGTGTAGAAAAAGTAGTTAACAGGTGTCTGTAAAACAGCTGGAACAGATTTACACCTATGAGACACAGCAAAAGCTATGGCTTTGGGTTAGCATGATAAAAAACACTTCAAGTCTGCACTTAGAAGACAACCAAAGGAAACTAAAAATCTTGAGCTTATGACTGAATAGTGAGTACTCAGTGTTCTATCAGTTTATCCAAATTTCATTTATTAACGTTAAAACTCTGAACTTCTGAAAACTCAGTGTATCAATATCAATATTGCAAGTCATTCAGGGGCCTAAGACCAATTGTCCTGTCAAGGATTGTGGAATATTATTTTAACTAGACAAAGATATGTTACATTTGTTTATGATGCAGGATATTACTTTGTTGTTAATCCTGAGTTTAATGATGTAAGAATGTGCGTTTAATTATGTAAAGATGTGTTGCCTTTGCTTCACCTTGCCTGCATAAGGTACCTGATTGTTCTAATAAAGAGCTGAACAGCCAATATCTAAGCAGAGAAAGGATAGGCTGACCAGAGAGAAAACAAGTAGGAGGAGGAATCTAGGCTCTGGGGAAGAAGAATGAGAGGAGGGGGAGAAAATGAGGGTGTTGTCCAGAGCTGCTAGCCAGCCAGAGAAGCAGTGCAAGGAAGACATACAGAAGTAAGAAAGGCAAAAAAGCCCAAGGCAAAAGGTAGATAGAGAGAAACAGGGTATTTTAAGTTAAAAGAGCTAGGCAGAAACGTGTCTAAGCTAGGTTGAGCATTTAAAACTAATAATAAGTCTCTGTGTCACAATTTGGGAGCTGGTACATTTTGATGTTCTATGTGGGGCCCATATTTCCACGTATGGCCTGAGAAAACTAAAACAAAGATGCATCTCCTTTAAGAAGATCTGTGACATAGCAGAATACTTAAACAACCAGTATGCTAAGTAGAAACAAAAACTAATTAAAAAATGCCTGCTACAGTGTAGGGCACCAACTCTCCAGACTTGGAGAGATTGAATGCAGTTCTGAGCTGCAATCGGAGCCAGCTGAGCAGCATGACAGGGGAGTGTGGATGAGCTAAAGGGATTAAGAACCCAGAGACACAGGATAGTGGTCAGGTCAGGAGAGCTAACTAATCCATACTGAATGCCCCTAGTTTATTATTTCACTGTTAATGTGGTTTAATAAGGATCAGGAAAAACAAATAGGCTAAATAGATATTTATTCAGGGAGAAATAATTTACAACAGAAACAGATGAACACCAGTAGTTTCCTGGTCCCAAGAATGCCTCCAGATGCTATCCTGTCTCTGTGCTGCAAGCAAGAGAGCTCTCGGGGCTCCTCCTCAGACCTAGTTACCCCCAGGTAACTACTGCCCCTGTCCTCACCCCCAATGGGCGTGGTCAGTGCCACAGGTGCAGACAAAGTGAATACTACACACCATCTTATATATTCAATCAGCCGTGGGGAGAAAATGTCAGAATGATGGGAGATGCCATTATGTATATATGTTTCTCATACTGGTTAATGAATAAAGCACGGTTGGCCAATAGGAAAGCAAGATAGGAGGGACTAGGGGACAAGGAGGAAAGAGGAAGTGGTGAGGAGGAGTCAAGATGGAGAGTCTGGAGAAGGTAGAACCGCCAGGCGCCTCTCGCTGGTAAGACCACGTGGAAATACATAGAAATGGGTTAATACTTAAGACAGAGCTAGCCGATAAGAAACAAGTAGCTGGCCAACAGCATAATATCAAATGCAGAGTCTCAGTGTATTAATTGGGGCTGGCGCTGCAGCAGGACAAGACCGGAGGCGGGAGGAAAAACCTTACTCATTACATATGACGCCCGCCCACGTGGCTAATAAGAACTTCCACTTAAAATTTAACAAAAACTTAAAAAAGGGTTTTACAAACAAAACAACAGTGACAAGCAAGGTTTCTTGGTAACAGCATTTTTCTCGGTTGGACTCTGATTTACATGAGACAAGCAGATATTTACGAGGCTCCTTTAAGGGAAGGTTCCTGACTCAGCATAAGCGGCAAAAAACCGCACGGCTTTTAAGAAGCACTGCTAACAATTTATTGGTGTGTACAAGATCTTGCAATGGTAGTGACCACATCTTCAAGCCGGCAGCATGCAGACCAAGGCAGTGAGCACAGTTCTCAGTGCTGGCAGTAAAATAGCCACCGCCATCTTTGCTAAACCGCAGCAGAAATAACAATGACTTTCATTTTAGCAATGTTGTTGTTTACCAGCAGAAAAAGATAAAGATTTACAGTAAAGACAGATTCCCATTAAGAAAAACTGCTAAAGGTTTACAGTGTGTTTTAAAATATTCGTAGACATAAAAAAAAAAAAGAATAAAATGGTTTTAAAAAGACAAAGAGGAACTGGGTGTGGTGGCACATGCCTTTAATCCCAGCACTCCAGAGACAGAGGCAAGCAGCTCTCTTGTGATTTCAAAGTAAACCTGGTATGCAGAATTAATTCCAGGACTGATAAAAGTTACCCAGAGAAATCCTGTCTCAAAAAATGGAAAAATAGAAGTAAAAGAAACAGAGTAATAAAAAAGCCACATAAAGATGGAAAGCACAGAAAAATTATGGGTGCAAAATGCTATTCTGTTGTCTTTAAATTGTTTGACTGCTGAGGAAATAACAACAACTGATAAAACAAATGCTGCTGGATTAATTTAATTTATATATTTTAAAAATGTTTTGCCTCCAAAATTTAAGTCTAAGGACAGGTTACTGGGGAAAAGGATTTCTATTTTTGTTTCCACAGAAAATGAAAAGCTGTGGATTCCTTCCAGACTAATGTGGTTTGATCAAGCCAGACCCCCCTGAAACAGCCTTCCTGGTTATCCAACATTAAAAACAGCTTGAACAAGGCAGCCTTGCAGACTACAGCCAGGATTTCATCTTCTTAGGATTCCCCCATGATAGCGCCCCCTATCAGCAGGAAGTAGTTTGGAAAGAAAGATACCCAAATTCCCAAATATTGTTTATAAATGTTTGTTTTCATTTATATGGGGTTGGTTATAAATGGTTAATGACCACAACCAATCTCTTTTTAAAGGTAAAAAGGGAATTATGGTATAGATATGAATACTTTGTTTTGGAATAGATTTTCATTTATTGATACAATTTAAGGTCAATTTTGTGATATCTATATTTCTCTTGTTTAGGTATTGTGTTTATATAGCTCATTTAGGAATGTAATGTATAATTTAGTACAGATTATAGATAGTTACCTATAATAGTCAAAATTTATAGTGTTAGTTAGGTTTTCTAGAGATGTATTTGAGATGAATAAGCATTCTTCAAACCTTTCCAAGACCTGCAGAATATGGCATTTAAAATGGTTTAGGGTTTTTCGTGACAATGAGGTACAAATACTCCTGGCAACACCACCTGCATCAGAAAGGACCTTGCGTCAGATGGACCTTGAAGAAAGGAGTTATGAAGTTTGCTCCCAATATGGCAAGATACTGCTCTTGTCTGGACTGTTTGATTTATGCTGTATAAAGTGGACATGCAGGACCCACAGAAAAGTGACTGCTGATTCAAGATGGACATTGCTACAGAGTTCCTGCTTTATGGAAGAATCTGCCAGACAGTCTGCAGGACACAGAGAAAAGTGATTGATAAACTGCCAATACAAGAAGACAGTTTAAAGTTTCCTGCTTTGCTGAAGAGTCGGCCAGATATACTATGGCCTATGGGTTGAAGATGGAAGATTACAGAACTTCCGGTGACTTACCAGGCATTGAGTTATCTCTGTCATTTCTAGAGTTTATATACTATCCTTCTGTGGTCCTTGAAGGAGTTGAAGACAGATAGTTATGGTTTTCCTTAGTTAGGGTTAAAGATAAGTTACTTTAGACTCACAAAGATAGAATAGATGATGGAATATTTTCTTAAATCTTAGTAAATGTTAATGGACTAAATATTGTTAACTGTAATTCTTACTTGATAACTGTTGTGTAATATATTTTGCTATGTTAAGGTTAAAACCATTCTTTTTATTTAGACAGAAAAGAGGAGATGATGGGAGATGCCATTATGTATATATGTTTCTCATACTGGTTAATGAATAAAGCACTGTTGGCCAATAGGAAAGGAAGATAGGAGGGACTAGGAGACAAGGAGGAAAGAAGAAGTAGTAAGGAGGAGTCAAGATGGAGAGTCTGGAGAGGGTAGAACCACCAGCCGCCTCTCGCTGGTAAGACCACGTGGATATACATAGAAATGGGTTAATAATTAAGACACAGCTAGCCGATAAGAAACAAATAACTGGCCAACAGCATAATATCAAATACAGAGCCTCAAAGTGTTAATTGGGGCTGGCGCAGCGGCGGGAGGAAAAACCTTACTCCTTACATCAGAAGACTTCTATTATCCTGTATAAGGGACAGAGACTTACTTCCCTTAATCCTCCAGGTATTTGGTAGCCACATCTGCCTTCAGGGTTTAAAGTAAACCCACCTGAGCCCAAGCCTATTGTTTAGATAAGAGACATCCACTACCAAGGCCAAGACATCCTGTAGCCGCCAAA
This sequence comes from Phodopus roborovskii, assembly GCF_943737965.1. NCBI lineage: Eukaryota > Metazoa > Chordata > Mammalia > Rodentia > Cricetidae > Phodopus > Phodopus roborovskii. The sequence goes on along the minus strand of NW_026125665.1, from coordinate 965,728 downwards.
CAAATGTCTTATGGATAAAAAGACAGATTTGAGTTCTCTGAACTCATGGCAAGATGGAATGGACTCCTTCCTATGGGTCCTGACAATAGAGAGAGTAAACAGTTTAAAAATAATAAAATCCTTAAAGAAAGAGTAAAATTATATAATAGAATAAGCCGTGTAAAGATGAAAAATACATACAGGGAATCTGGATCCTATATGGTGCTGAATTGACCTTGAATTTTTTTGCTTACTGATAAGTAAAGGACAGCTGCTGAGGGCCTGCTGAAATAAACCAGACTAGATAAGATGGAACTTTAAAAATGTATTGATTTGGGAAAGATACTGGCTACTGATACAAAATAAATAAATAAATAAATAAAATAAACCTAGAAAAACTACAGGAAAAAAGAAAGAAAAATTACAGGAAATGTGATGTGTATTTTACCTGCTCAAGCATAGAACACAGGATCATCTTTGGCTGGCTTGTGAACAACACACAGTCCATAGTTGTGTTGATGCAGATTTGTATATTACCTTTGAAAATTTGTGTGTTTTCAGAGCAAGGGGACCGGACACCAATGAAAATGGGTGGCCCAGGAGATCCAGCCTCAGTGGGCCTCTGCTGCAGTTTCTACATACGGAACAGGTTTAAGGCTGCTGGCTGAGACTGTCCAGCCTCACACACTAGTCACCTTGTGTTTTCCAATTGCACAGAGACTGGACAACAAATGGTATAACTAGTTTTTCCAGGACTTGGCCATTATCTCAGTTTTCTCAGGGACCCTGAAAAGATGCCTTCACCCAGTGACAACTGGAAGCAGTCTAGAGAACATGATACCCACATTCCCAAGAGGTGGGGCGTAGTGAGATAGTCACCTTGTCCGCACCTGTGGCATAGACCACGCCCATTGGGGGTGCAGACAGGGCCAGAGGTGACCTGGGGGAGCTAAGTCTGAGGAGGGGGCTCGGAGAGCTCTCTTGCTTGCAGCATCGGGACAGGAGCACATTGGGAGGCATCCTTGGGAGCAGGAACCTGCTGGTGTTCATCTGTCTATGTTGTAAGTTATTTCTCCCTGAATAAACATCTATTCGGCCTATTTGTTTCTCCTGATCCTTATTAAACATCAATAGTGGGGTGGTTGTTTTTTGGTTATTTGGTGGGTTACAAATGTTTGTCATCATTTAGTAGAATAAAGAAATATAGGATAAAAAGGTAAATTGATATAAATTTTGTTATACTGTATGTATGTTTCTACTCTTGTTTGGGGTTATTAAAATGTAATGTACAGTTAAGAAATATAGGTTAGTAGTTAGTCACCTATAATAATCAAACTTGTAGACATATTAGGTATATATTCAAGGTTAAACAAGTATATTTAGATAGTTAGATGGACTTCAAACAATTCAAATGCTACAGAATATGGCATCTAAGATGTTTAATAATCTGAGGCTTTCATGACAGTGAAACATGACTGCTCCTAGCAGCCCCAATTTGCCTCAGAGAGGATGCTGGGCATTGAAGAAACCCCACATGGAGTTTGCTTTCTTTATGGCAAAGTTAGCCACTGGGTAAAGAAACTGTTTTTGCCTTGACTTCTCACAGTGTGCTGTCCAAATAGACAAACAGAACACAAAGGAAAAAGACTGTGGAACTTTGCCAAAATAAGGTATGACAGTCCTTCAAAATTCCTGCTTCACAGAAATGTCTGCCAGATATTCTAGGCCTGTAGGCCAAAGATGGATGCCCTGACATTGCAGAAAAACCTTGGGTGACTGTCCACCTAGCCAAATGTCTCTGTTGTTAGGTGATATTACAGTCTTTAGTGGTCTATGATGAAGTTAAAGACTAAATGAGTTACAGTTTTCCATAGTTATGATAGAAGGAAAATAGGGTATAGAGCTCTGGACTCATGAAGACTGAATGGACAGTAGAGTGATTTCTCTGAATGCAAAGGGGCTGAATATTATAAGTGTAATCCTTACTTGATAACTTTTTTTTCCCCTCTGTGTAGCTTTGGCACCTGTGCTGGCACTCGCTCAGTAGACCAGGCTGGTCTCTGCCTTCCCAGTGCTGGGACTAAAGATGTATGTCACTACCACCCTGCAATAACTGTTCTTATTTATTGTAATATAGTCTTACTGAAAGGTAAAACACTTTCTTTTATTTAGATAAAACGGGGGAAATGTTGTGGAATATTATTTTAACTTAGCAAAGATGTTTGTGCTGCATTTGTTTAATTATGTAAAGATGTGTTGCATTTGTTAGTGCTGCATTTGTTTAATTATGTAAAGATGTGTTGCATTTGTTTGTGCTGCATTTGTTTAATTATGTAAAGATGTGTTGCATTTGTTTCACTTTGCCTGCCTAAGGCACCTGATTGGTCTGATAAAAAGCTGAATGGCCAATAGCAAGACAGGAGCAAGGATTGGCGGGCTGACAGGCAGAGAAGATAAATACAAGGAGAGATGAGGAGGAGGAGTGAGAGGACAAGGAGAGGAGGTCAGCAGCCAGATACCGAGTAAGAAGGAAAGTAAGATATGCATGAGTAAGAAAGGTAAAATCCCAGAGGGAAAAGGTAGACCTGTTAATTTAAGACAAGAAGTGAGAGCTGGGTGGTGGGCCCCTCAAAAGAGCCAAAAGAGTAAAAAACATTTCAAATTACACCAAAGAAAAAGCTTGGTACAATCCAGCTTTCACATTTGACTACTAAGAGAATATACAGAGAAACATAACCAGAAAAACCTATGATTCATGCCTCCCAAGGTAGCTACACAAGCCGATTCCATGGTTCTCTGCAATTTTGTTTCCTTTTTCTATTTTTTCCTGAATTATATTTATTAGCATTTGATTTTGTTTGTTTGTTTGTTTTGTTTTTTTGTTTTGGTTTTTTGAGACAGGGTTTCTCTGTGGCTTGTGGAGCCTGTCCTGGATCTTGCTCTGTAGACCAGGCTGGACTCAAACTCACAGAGATCTGCCTGCCTCTGCCTCCCCAGTGCTGGGATTAAAGAAAGGTGTGCACTGCCAATGCCCGGCTTGATGTTTTATGTATACCAATTTGATCATTAACTTTTCTCTCTCTTTAAGATTTATTTATTTACTATGTGTACAGTGTTATCTCTGCATGTGTGTCTGCAGGCCAGAAGAGGGCACCAGATCTCATTACAGATGCTTGTGAGCCACCATGTGGGTGCTGAGAATTGAACTTAAGACTTCTGGAAGATCAGTCAGTTCTCTTAACTTCTGAGCCATCTCTCCAGCCCCTATCTATTGCAGTTAAATAAGGATCAGGATAAACAAATAGGCCTAATAGATGTTTATTCAGGGAGAAATAACTTACAACCTAGATAGATGAACACCAGCAAGTTCCACCCGATGCTCTCCTCTCGGCGTCCCGCCAGCAAGAGAAGGTTCCCCGGCTCCTTAGACCTCCTTCCACAGGTCACTACCGCCCCTGGCTCCACCCCCCAATGGGCATGGTCAATGCCACAGAAGGAGACAAAGTGAATATCCCACTATAATTCCCCTTTTAGTCTAAAGAAAAGATTTAGGCTTAATACAAAACTATATACAAAACAGTGAATAACAAGTGTGCTCTAAGAAAAGGAAAATCAAGAACAAAACGACCTACATATCTATCTAGTCCTAGGGTGAAGGCATAACAGAGTTTACAATAGAGTTGTCCTAAGCTGGAAAACGTAAGTCTAGTACCTAATATATCTAACTAGGAAGAGAGAATAATAGTTGTGATAGTTTAATCTTCAAACTCATCAAGACCTGAGAAGGAAATTAACAATACTAGGGTAGACAGGAAGTGTGGATGGACAACTTCCAAAAGGTGCAGCAAGGACAGAAACAGCAAGCCACCTGTACAGTCACCCTAGGTCTCACAGCAACGTTGGTACACCCAGTTTTGGCTAAAGCCAAGAGAACTTGACAGACCACAACAACAGCAGGGAGGTAGAATGGCTGTCTTACCCTGACTTGGCAAGGTCAAGCAGTCTTCTATATTTGTCTCCTGCAAGCACATAGGACTGCATGTCCAAATCAGTGGTCAAGGTGGGGGCAGTTCTTTGCCCAAGAGGCCATTAGCTTAGGCAAGAATGAACTCCAGTAGGAGCAACAACAGTGTCCAACATATTTTCGGGAAAGTGCACGGTGCTGTCAGGAGCAACAGTGTCTCATGTCAATGGAGTACTAATATTAAAACATTTAAATGCCATGTTCTGCATGTCTATGAAGTGATTGAAGATTAAGCATCTGTATCTGACTAATCTCATAGGTACAGGAAAACATGAGTGAAGATAATCTGTAATACTCAGGAACTTAGCTAAAAAACTGATTGAAACTTCCCTGAGTAAAGCAGGAACAAATACCTAAACAATATAATTATGTACATATACATACATATAAATCCCTAAAATAGAGGTAGAGTAGAGATGTCAAGACAAGAGGTAGAACTATAAAGGGCAGCATGATAAATATCCCAAATTGTATCAATATACAAAATGTCTTGAATACAAGAAAAGTATACATATGGCAAGAATAAATGTGCATAAATTGTATCAATATACGAAATGTCTTGAACATAAGTAAAAATATACATACATAGAATATGGTAAGAATAATGTGCATAAAACATCATAAGTGGAAAGATTTCACACAATATAACAAAATATAAACTTAATTTTACATAGCTTACCACATATAAGAATATATAACAATGTAAGCTGTAAAATACCATCTCACTCTTACTCAAATTCACAAGAAAATAGGCTAATCTACCTATATCCCATCTAAACCATATCTTTCCCAACCATACCCTATTCCTGTCTAAAAGATAAACCCGAGTGTAAGCATCACCTTCCATACTCAACCCTAAGTAACTAAAACCAACCCAAAGAAGATGACTATTATCCCAAAATTCCAAGGGTAGGGAAAGGGGGCGTCGTTATCTTAAGGTGAAATGGAATCCTGTAGGAAGAAAATTTTTAGCAACCAAATTTCTCAACAGAACTGGCTGTGACATATGTAGCTAGTCACTGTGTGGCAGAAAATTCTTGGCTGTAGTTCTATTTGAAACTCTGGCCAGGGTGTAATAACAAGGTGCACCATTACAGCTAGCTAGTCATGAGTTGTCTCGAGCAAAACAGTCTCAAACCGGTTTTAGGGTGATGTTTGTAGTTCAGATGCATCAGGTTGAATCAAGTGGAAATGATGATGCGGGGCCCCATCTTCTTTCCGGAGAATTCAAAGACTGCTGTTAGGAATTGTTATTATTCCTTGTGGAAAACTTAAACATCAATATTAAAGTAAGTTTTAAGGTATGCATTAGGGAAAGACAACAATAAGCACTAAAAAGTATGTGAGTAAGCAGGTGGTGACTAGGGTCCTTAAGAAACAAAGAGGTAACTGTACCTCAGGTTTGCCCATACAAGATTAATTAGCACACCCCAAGGCCCTAAAGTCTGCTGACTCTAACAGTGAGACCATCCGGCCTCAAAGGGTCACGTACTCAATGGACAGAGGGTCCCACCCCCTCCCTAAGCTTGTGGGTTTTGCCTTTAAAAACACCTGTGCGGGGGGGGGGGGGGATGGTGCTTCTCTCTAGCCTGTGTGGGGGGGGATGGTGCTTCTCTCTAGCCTGTGGGGGGGATGGGGCTTCTCTCTAGCCTGTGGGGGGGGGATGGTGCTTCTCTCTAGCCTGTGGGGGGGGGGATGGTGCTTCTCTCTAGCCTGTGTGTGTGGGGAGATGGTGCTTCTCTCTAGCCTGTGTGTGTGGGGGGATGGGGCTTCTCTCTAGCCTGTGTGGGGGGAGGATGGGGCTTCTCTCTAGCCTGTGGGGGGGGGATGGTGCTTCTCTCTAGCCTGTGTGTGTGGGGAGATGGGGCTTCTCTCTAGCCTGTGTGTGTGGGGGGATGGGGCTTCTCTCTAGCCTGTGTGTGTGGGGGGATGGGGCTTCTCTCTAGCCTGCGTGCTAAGGGAGCCCATTTGTTCAAACGTTTCCTGTTCATTAAAGCCTCTTGCGTGTTGCAGCAACTGGACTTGACACTGAATTCTTGGGGGGTACCGACCAAAACTGGGAGAGTCCTCATTCTGAGGGTCTTACAATACCTCATCCTAAAACAGGGTTTCCCCCTTCCCCTTTATAAACTGCCATTTTCCTATGTGCCACATCTGTCTCCTCTCCACCCAAAGGCAGTCCTTTGTCCCTTTCCTTCCCCTTCTCCCTTGCCTCTGTCTCCTGTCTTTGTCTCTTGTTCCCTGCCCTCTGTCTCTCTGGGGATCCTGAGCCATCCTTCCTTTTGATGACAGGTGTGCATACTACACCAGTTGTGCAGGCCGAGCTGGAGATACAAGGGCTATGCATGCTAAACAAAAACTCTACCGACTGAGCTACATGCACTCTGCTAATTAAGCTGGCTTACAACTTAAAAACTTTTACGTACCTTTATTTGGCTGGGGGGTGAGTAAGGTAAACCAGCTATGGGTACATAGGTCAGAGAACAACTTGTAGGGGTCCATTTTTCCTTTCCACCATGCAGGTCCCAAGGCTGAGCCTAGGTGTGAGGTGCAGTCCAGGTGAGCCTTCTGGCTTGCTCTGCTGTTTTCAAGCTGTGATGTCCACTTTCACAGACACATTTTCAGGATGGAAGAGGTCCTGCCTGGCCATCTTTGGAACTCTGCCCTTTCTCTGGGTCAGTTAATGTGTTTTTACAGAAAATTTCCCCAGATGCTATAAAAAGAAAAAGAAAAAAAAAAAAAAAAAAAGCTGGGAGGTAGTAGCAAACGCCTTTAATTCCAGCCACCTGAGCTACAACCACCCTGAACTACAACCACCCTGCCACCTGAGCTCTAGGCACATTACCAATCAAGCCTGCCCCAGCCTCCTGTTTAGTCTCCTTTTTGAGCCAAGATTTTGTGACTTGCCCAAACACTATCCTTGAAGCTGCCCCATGACCCTGGCTGAGCCCCTGTCCTCCAGCCTCAATTCCTAGTGGCTGTTTTTCTGTTGTTCTTTTTTTGCATGCCTGGGTGCTTTCTCAATAACAGCAGAAATGCCTCAGTCACCTCATGACACAGCATTCCCCCTATCCCCACTGCATCCAACACAGCAGGAGAAGGCTCACACTCTAGGTAGCGGCTGGAGAAACCCGCTGGGGGACCTGCCCACAGAGCTTCGTCTGCATTTTTCTTTGGAATAGAATGGCAATGGCTCAGTGGTTAAGAGCACTGTCTGCTCTTCTGGAAGACTGGGGGATCCAGTTCCCAGCACCCACATAGAAGCTCACAACTGTCTGCAACTCTAGTTCCAGGGGACCCGACACCCATGGCAAAACACCTGTGTACATAATATAAAAATAAATAAATTTTAAAAAGAAAACCTAGAAATGTAATAACAAAACCAAAAAAAAAAAAAAAAAATAGACAAACAAAAAACCTTCGAAAAACAAAAACCCCAAAACTCATGATTGTTAAAAAAAAAATGTTCTAGAACCCAGGAGAGGAGATATTTGTATTACATAAAATAGTACATTTATGTCATGTGTGCTTTAGAAATAAAACCATTTCTGTAAGTAAATCCAGCATCAACATGTCAGGGCTCAGGGTGTCAGCCTGAATGGGGGTCAGGAGCAAAGGGAGACCGCGGGCGCCACCCCCAGCACGGAAGCAGACTGGGGAGGAAGGGATGAATGACTGGATGAAGTAATGAAGAACGGACAGATAACCAGTTACAGAAAACCCTGTGGCCCTCAAGACTCCTTCCTCATAGCTCAGACTGAGGCAGCCAGCAAGGGAGGCCTGGCTTCCTGTCCCCTACCCTGGGGGACATGACAGGAAGGTGGATTCTGGGTTCCAGCCTGTCTCACTGGTTCCTGGCTGTGACCTTGACAAGGCCCCTTTTCCAGCCTCAGACTGCCTTCCACCAACTGAGCAAAGTGTCACATGATGGGGTGATAAATGTTATATTGGGCCAGGCATCTGGTCCTCCAGTAATTGGGAGGCTGGGACACAGGGGTCAACAGTTTGAGACTGGCCAAGGTTAGGCAGACCCTATCTCAAAACTGCTAGAAAAATTCAGACCCTGGAGCTCCAGATACTCCACATCTGAGAGGTCAGGACAAGAGCTCTCAAGACATAGGAAGAAGATAAGGCACTAAAGTGAGTTTTTTGTTTGTTTGTTTTTTGAGACAGGGTTTCTCTGTGTAGCTTTGTAGATTGGGCCTCAAACTCACAGAGATCCACACGACATGCACCACCAGCTCAAAAGTGGGGTTCAAGAGGTGCATTGCTGCTCAACATGAAGTTTGCAGGAGCCTTTCTGAGTTCTGACTGCCTGAACTGACATAATCGCTGAGAATTTAATAATGTCTTAGCCAGTGAATCTGGGCTTGCAGCCCCATTAAAGCCTCATCTGAGGTCCTGGGCTGGGCACTGGGGTTGTCCCGGATGACCCAGGACCACCCTGATTCCCCAAGGTCATCATGAAATGAGGACAGCAGGCAGCCCTGTCTTCTAGTGAGTCCTATGACATTTCCAATTGCTCTGGTGCATCATTGACAGGACCGGTGCTTTCCTGTGTTGACACAGATGGGCTGACCCATCGTGGGCAGCTCACCTCTGCCCCAGTGTATGGCCTCATGATCCAGCAATGCTTTTCCTGGCGAGGAAGTCAGGGTCCTGTCCCGCTGAGGTAATGGCTGGCCGGCTGCCCACAAATGAGCCACCCTGCTCCACTGCAAGGCTCTGGAACTAGTTATGAGGTCATCAACTGAGGATTTTGGTGAAGGAAAGCCAAGTTGGCAGGATGCCACATTCCAGAGTTTCCTGAACCAGAAATCTCTGTTGGGAGGAGGGTGGATGATGCTTATCGGAGGATGAGGGACCCCATGGAGCCTTGCTGCTCTGGAGCTCTTGGAGAACATTCCATGAACACAGTGAACAGCTAACTGATCCTGGTCTTAAAGAGACAGGGGTCCATTGATGGACAGGGTTGCCACTACGACTATGTGTAGGGAGCGTGGAATAGTATACAGTAAGGAAAAGAGCTGGGTGACTCAGTCCTATCATCTCAGCACTCAGGAGAGTGAGGTAGGATGATTGTGGGTTTGGGGTCACAGAGTGAGAGGGTGCTAGGGCAGGAGGAACTTAGGCTGGCCTCTGACATATGTGTTTCTCTGGGGACTTAGACACCCCCCCAAAAGCTAGCCCCAGTCTGGATGGCATTAAAGTGTACTGGTGCCTTTACTGAGTGCCTTTTGTGTACTCAGGTCACATGGGGTCCGTAGACCTCTGCCACAGTCTGTGGTGACCCCATGGGATGAAGCTGGAGGCTTAGCTGTTCCTATGCATCAGTTGGGGGGGCCTGGGGAACCCTTGCTGACACCCCATCCTTTTTTTGAAAAAGTGAAACAGAACCTAGCACAGATGTTGTTAGGAAAGCAGTCTGCCACTGAGCCAGGCCTGGGACCAGAGCAGCAGTTTAAGAAGATACCTAGGTCCAGAGAGGTAGCCTTGGGCGACCTGGGGTTGCTGCTTTCTTGGCCTGCAGGGCCAGGCTGGGTACAGAAGCGCCAGGAACAGACAGCCAGGCTTGTATCACACCATGCTAGACTGGAATAGCCGGCACCACGCGGAGCGCTCTGCCGACGTTCTGGCCGCAGCCGCCAGGGGGCGCCGGCAACTCGAGTCGAGTATACCTGCGAGGAGCGGCCTAGCAGCCCAGGAGAGGAAGGCAACCCTCAGCTCCCACCTCTATAGCCAAATACCTAATTCGGGGTGCATGAGTCCCGCGTGCCCTTTTCTCACGGGCCGCCTCACATCCACGCAGCCAGCCGTGCCCCAAGAGACCCCAGGCGGCCCCCACAGCCTCCCCAGCCGTGAGAAAGGGATCCATCTTCAGACCACCGGCCTTTGCTTGGGTGAAGAACTGAGGAACTTGTCCAGGGTTACACGGGGATCGCTGGATGGTGTCTCTGTAGTGTGGGTACAACTCAAGTCCTCCTTCGTACCCAAGAGATGCAGGCCTCTGCCCCCTTTCACAGAGAGAGAAACTGAGGCTCCGCTGTCAGAAGGCCCGGATGTCTGGCCAGGAGCAGTGGGCCGCAGTGTGACCCAGGCCAGCTCCTGTGGAGGGGCAGAAAAAGTCAGGGATGAAAATAATCCCAGAACCCCACACGCACCGGCCGGGTGCCCCCCACTCACGCGGTGCAGTGACCTCAGAACTCCCACAGCTGCGAGCTGAGGTTGGGGCTATCTCCATCCAAATTGATCCTGAAGAGATGCACATTTGGGTAAAGGGTCCTAGGGGACAGGTAGCATTGAGGTCAGGGGGCCAGAGGTATGCGGGAGGAGGGGCCTTGTGGGCGGGGCCTGGGTCTGCAGGGGAGGGGCCTAGGGCATCTGGGGAGGGTTTGCCTGACTCCCCTGTGGTGACCCTCGAGCTCCCCAGGGGGCTGATGGCCTCCTGTCTGGACCTACTCATAAGAAGAAGGCCCACTGTGGACATCTTGCCCCTCTCTCCCCAAGAGGGGCGGCCAGTCTGTGGAGATAGAGGCAGGGACCTAGATGTGAGCACCAAGTAAGCCCGGAAAGGCAAAGTTATCTAAGTCTTCCTGGAGCGGGGGCTGTTTGCACATAGTTTTGAAGGACTGGAAGGTGTGCGGAAGAGGACACAGAGCAGGTGCAGATCCCCGGCTTGTGCCTTGCCCTTCCATCACAGCTCATTTGGTCAGGGCTGTAAGATGTAGTTCTGGGACACTGAGGCATGCACACGGTGACTTGCCCAAACTTGTCCTGTCTAGCTTTTTCTTAGCTTCTTTTGTGTAACATCTATCTTTGGTGGGGGAGGGGGCAGGAAAAGAAGGAGAAGGAGAGGGAGAGAGCGCTGGTCTCAAGGGGAAGGAAGAATTCACTTGAACTTCAGTCTGGACTCCGTCACATGTTCTGTGGGGATGGTCAACCTTCACTGTCACCAGACCCTGCGGTTCATCCCCCACCCCCAGCCCTCGGGGTTCCCGCCCGGATCAGCCTGGTCACCCGAGTTGGCACCGTGAGCTGGGGCGGGGCGGACAGAGTCCAGGACTATAAAGGCGGTGGCAGAAGGTTGAGGTCAAAACCGCAAGCAGGACACAACCAACATGGCCCTGCCTGCGCCCGAGGCCCAGCCTCCAGGCAGCTCGCAGCTGAGGTTCCTGCTGTTCCTGATGATGCTGCTACTGCTGATGTCATGGCCTTCGCCCGGGGACTCTCTGGCACTGTCCGAGCAGCGACGCTCCCACCTGGAGTCCCAACTTGACGCCCATGAACTACGAGGTCGCTTCCAGGACCTGCTGAGGCGGCTGCATGCCAACCAGAGCCAGGAGGACTCGAACTCAGAACCCATCCCCACTGTTCGGATACTCACTCCAAAAGGTGAGTGGCACCTGGGAACCCATCTGAGCAACACACTTCCCCGTCTAACCAACACATTCAAGTCCACGAGGTTCCGCCCAGCGTCCGAGCCTCAGTTTCCCCAGATGTGAAGGGTAGGAAGACCCTGTCCCTTCTGGGATGGCCTCAGTCCTGTGGGCAGCAGGATCAGCAACCCGTCCCCAGACCGGAGCTGGACAGATGACGTCCAGAGACATCAGGGTCGCTCCCGAAGGTGCACAGCGCTCGGGTGGGAGAGAGCGGGGATCAGGAGGCGGGGGCCCTGCAGTGAGGAGGCAGGGACAACGGTCAGGTGGGAGCCACGAGGAAAGAACCTGCAGGAACTAGATTGGGAATCTGACGCAATCGTGACTGTAACAAGTGATAGCGCCTGGGTGGGAGAGGAGGATCAGCGATGTCGTGTCGGCGCTAGGACCCAGGGCGGGGGGTAGGGCCAGGCAGGTTGGGTCCCAAATCAGCCAGCGCTGTGACTCCAAATGAACTGCTGCGCGGTTTCTGAGCCGAGACTCCGTGGCTACGGCTGTGGTGGCGCATGCCTGTCACCCCAACTACTCCAGAGGTTGAGGCAGGAGGCTTGCCATGAGTTCAAAGGGCTACATAGTGAGACCTTGCCCCAAATTTTAAATCTTTCTTTTGAGATTTTTTTTTTTTTTTTTTGAGAGAGCGACTTTCGTAGCAAGCTCGGGACAATCCTCCGTCCCCCAAATTCTGCGAGGGCAGGTGTCAGCCAACAAATCCTGCTTCAAAATGCTATCTACTTTAGCCGGGCGTGGTGGGGCACGCCTTTAATCCCATCAGGGAGGCTGGGGCAGTATCTGGGAGGCCAGCATGGTCTACACAGCGCTGTAGAGACCTTGGGCCCGCGCCCATGTTTGACGGCCGTGCATCTTGCACAAGGGACGGGCACAGGCTTTCCGTTTCTTCTTCAGTGCGACTGGGGCCGCGCGGCCACCTGCTGCTCCACGTCCGCCGGGCGTCGCTGACCCAGGGTCTCCCCGAAGCCTACCGCGTGCACCGAGCGCTGCTCCTGCTGACACCGTCGTCCCGACCCTGGGACGTCACCGCGACCTTGCAGCGTGCCCTAAGCCTCGGGGGACCCCGCAACCGCGCACTGCGCCTGCGCCTGGCAGCGCCCCCCGACGTGGCCGTGACGCCCTCTAGCGGCGTGCGCCTAGAACTGCACTTGCGGCCGCCCGCCGGTAGGGGGCGCCGCAGCGCGCATGCGCGCCTCAGAGACTCTTGCCCGCTGGGTCCCGGGCGGTGTTGTCACCTGCAGACTGTGCAGGCGACCCTCGAGGACCTGGGCTGGAGCGACTGGGTGCTGTCCCCGCGCCAGCTGCAACTGAGCATGTGTGTGGGCGAGTGCCCTCACCTCTACCGCTTGGCCAGCACACATGCTCAGATCAAGGCGCGCCTGCATGGCCTGCAGCCCGATAGGGTGCCCGCCCCCTGCTGCGTCCCTTCCAGCTACACCCCAGTGGTCCTCATGCACCAGACAAACAACGGTGTGTCGCTACAGACCTACGATGACATGGTGGCCCGGGGCTGCCACTGCGCATGAGCTCCGGGCTGTGCCCCTCACCTGCACTCCACCCTGCTATTTATATTTGTATTTATTAATATTATTAATTTATGGGGGGTCTGGCTGGGTTGGTGTATTGTCTATTTATTTAAAGCTCTGTAATAAATATGAGACCGGTTTCTATGGGGGTCTGACCTTGGAAAGCTTCAGTTTTCCCCAAAACAGTAAGTAGCTTAGGGATTGTAAGACCCTCAGAATGAGGAGTCTTCCAGGTTCGGTGGATACCCCAAGAACTCAATGTCCAGTCCAGTTGCTGCAAAACGCAAGAGGCTTTAATGAACAGGAAACGTTTGCGCAAACGGGCTCCTCCAGCACGCTGGCTAGGGAGAAGCCCCCTCCCCTGGGCCCAGGGGCAAACCCACAAGCTTAGGGAGGGGGTGGGACCCTCTGTCCATTGTGTACATGACCCTTGGAGGCTGGATGGTCTGCTATTAGGATCAATAGACCTTAGGGCCTCAGGGTGTGCTAATTAATTTTGTCTGGGCAAACCAGAGTTGTAGCTATCTCTTTGTTTCCTAAGGACCCTATTTACTACCTGCTGACTCACAGGAAAGGAGGGGCAGTGTGAATTTTTCTTATCTCAGGGCCTTGTGAGAATAAGCTAGCAAATTCCAAGGAACAGATAATGGTTTCCAGGTCAGTCCATCATTAACATTACTTTTTTGGTCTTTCATTCCCCCCTTTTCTCTTGTCAATAGTTCTAATCTTATAACTATGGAATTTAAGAAGCAGCCTCCTCTTGGCTCCGGAGGCTCCTGTACTGCTATCTAAGCACCATAATCTGGACAGCACTCATAACAAAAGTAACAATTTTTCCAATAGTAAGCAACAAGAGAGAAATAAAAATGGGCAGTTGTAAGAGGCTGTCCCTGGGTCCTATAACCTGGAGTGGCGTGGGGGTGGGTCCAGAGGAGGAGGACCCAGTCTCAAGGTTTCCGTGTGGTGACATCTAATGTAATCTGGATCTCCAACTTGGAAGTGATGTGAAACTTTCAAGTCTCCCGCCGGGTAGGTTTCTCAGAGCTGCTTCCACGCTCACTGTCTCACCCACTCGAGCACCTTAAGCCTAGCAAACAGAGGCTTAAGAGAACAGCACATCAGCACTATGTACAGAGGTAATTTCCACAAGTGGAGGGCCCCCACAGAGCCATTTACAGGGGCTCAGCCCAAACAGTCTAACCCTGAAAAGCATAAAGGGTAGGAGAGCTATCCGATCATTAACGCCAGTCTCCGCAGTCAATTTAGTGAAGGTCTCCTCAATGGTTTTATTTATGCTTTCTACCTGAGCTTTGGGGTTTGTATGCACAATGCAATTTTAATCAATCCCCAATATCTTGGCCAGTGATTGACTTACCTGGGCAACAAAAAAGCTGGACCATTGTCTGATTTTACTACCTTAGGTATTTTAAATCTTCGGAAAATTTTCTTCAGTAATTTTTTTTACCCACATGGTTGAGACAGGCCCATGCACATGACAGATGAAAAAGCATACCTGTTGCCTGTTAATGTCTAGCAGTACCACTGCCCCAGCCCTTTCTTTACCTTTTACAATGTAACAGCTCCCAGCAGTGAACAGGTCAACATCTCCAGCCAGCAGGATGTCCTTAAGATCTTTACAAACTCCAGTCTCTTTAACCAACAGTTGATGGCAGTCATGAGTCCCTGGTTCACCAGTCTCCTCAGGCAGAAGAGTGGCAGGATGAGGCTGGCTGGTGGAGCGAACACAATCCACTCAGTCTCTCAATGAGAAGCAGGCTTTGGTGGTGAGTCACACGGGCGTTGGTCATCATCAGTTGGCGGCTGCCGGACAATGCTCTCCAATGCATGGGGGCTATTATAGTTGCTTTATGCCCCAAAGTCAACTTGTCAGCAGCGATAGCTTTTAGACAGCCAGGCCCTCCCCTGGCTACAGGATCAAGCTTCTTTGGCAGATAAGCAACTGGTCTGTTCCACAGCCCTAGGGATTTGGTCAAAACTCCCCAGGCGACCCCCTTACGCTTGTCCACATTAAGGGTAAAAGGTTAGTTACATCAAAATGCTTAGAGCAGGTGCTTTCAACTGGGCCTTCTTAATGGCATCAATAATGTCTCCTGATGCTCTGGGGTCCAGGAGAATTTTTTCCTTAGCCTGCAAAACCCAGATGTCCCCAGAAATTCTCTTACTTGCCTGGCCATCGTTGGGGAATTTTAAACCCTTGGGACAGTCAGGTCCAGATGAGCTGCCCAGTTCTGCACGTGTCAGGGTCCTTCCATTCAAAGGCAAAAAGCAGTTGGCTGGTGGGATGTAACCTCGAACGAGTGGGGTACCCGGCCCACGCCAAGGTCCACTGTTCTTCGGGTAGTCCATGAATTACCTTGGGCTCGGGGAGGGGGTCCAAACCCCGTCTCCCTTTAGTTTTATCCTTTCTTAGGCTAGGACTTTGATACCTTGTCTTCTTGGGACAGTCATTTGCCAAGTGTCCTTTTGCTTTACAATATGCACACTGGTCCTTCTTGTCGAGTGGGGTCCTGTTGCCCAGGTTCCCTAGTCTGTTTTAAATTTTTTTAATTTTCTCTCTCTCTCTCTCTATTTTTTTCTTTAACCATTGTAGCCAAGATTTTTTAGTCAAATTCTTTTCCTGTCTTCTGTCACGCTTTTTCTTTGCTCTCTGTCTCTCTACTGTCTTTCTTTTCTCTCCTTCTCTTCTCTGTCCCTTTCATACATTTTCTCTTTCTCTTAACCCTTCCAGTCTCTGGAGTTTCTTCCTAATATCTGTGGCCCAATTTCCCCATGAAGACCAGAGCCACCGAAGCTCTCTGGGCTTCTGAAGTAGGGTCAAAAAGTGCTCTCTTTACCTTAGCCAAATTGGTGGGCCGTCTCGAGGCACCTCAGAGACCTGCCACCAGAGCCTGGCGATAGATTTTTAAGCTCTCCCTACCTTCAGCAGTGTTGCCCAACTGGGGTGAGTCAAAAGAAATCCCAAGTCAATCTCATTTTTTTCAGCTGTGCTGGCCGCCCATCGGCTCCAGGGATATTTTTCTAGCCTCAAGCAGAAACTGTTGATAATCATCTCAAATAGCCTAGAGAGAGAAGATAAGGAACTCCAAAAAGGGGGTGGTTAGTTTTCCAATTACAAAGATCTGGGGAGAAGGGTCAGCCCTGGAGGCTGGTGTTGGGAACCAAACATGTGCGGTGGCAGGGTCATAAGTCATAACCCTGTCCCTCCATTCCGGCATGGCTCTGCCCAGGCCGCACCATGGCTGTTCAGCCATTCTGCTGAAGCTCAGCCCCAGCGGCTCTAGCTGCCCTGCCACATTCCTGAGAGCAGGGGACGAGTGTGCTCATAGCTGGGTCTCAGGCCCTGCTCTCCTGTGGATCTAAAGTCAAACTTAGGTGGGGTAGTTAGTTGTTCACCCATGGGGAGAGTAGAAATGTACACAAACAGTAGGAACAGAAGGACACAAAAACATACACAGAACAATCTGACAAAAAGGACAAATCCGTGCGGTAGACAAATGGTGCCCAAACCAAAGTTACAAAGCGGGAGGGAAGCAAGTCCAGAGGCCGGCCGTCCACTGGAGAAGAGAAACTTCGTCTCCTTCCCTCCTCCAAACAACCCGGGACTTTAGTTCAGGGCGGGACCAAGGGTCTCAGGACACATCTGTCTCCCCCTGTGGTCCTATACAAGTCCTATGCAGGCCAGTCACAGATTCAAATACTCGAGTCAAAAACACGTAATATCAGACGCATCAGACATACGTCAAACATATAGGTTGTGAGCTCTTACCTCCAACTGGCAATGGAATTGAGTCTGGGGGGGGGGTCAACCAAATCCCGGACGAGCCCCCAAAATGTAAGGATGAGTGGGTGAGAATGAATGAATGAATGAGACATCAGGAGTAAAGGGGTTTGCACCCAAGCCTGACGACCTGGGTTCAATTCCCAGGGACTCACTTAGTCCCATGGTGGAACTGACTCCTGACAGCAATTGTCCTATGTCTTCTGATCTCCATGTGCTCACTTGCTCTCTCTTTCTCTCTCTGTCTCTGTCTTTGTCTCTCTTTCTCTCTTACACACACACACAAATACGACACAATAAAAAAATTCTTTTAAGGGCCAGAGAGATGGCTCAGTGGTTAAGAGCACTGACTGCTTATCCAGAAGATCAGGGTTCAATCCCCCAGCACCCACATGGCAGTTTAAAACTGTCTGTAACTCTGGTTTCAGAGTACCTGACACTTTCACACCAATGTATATAAAATAAAGGTTTTTTTTTTTCTTTTTTAAACATTTTAAAAGAGTTGTAGCATGTCTGGACTGTGCTAAATATCAAAGTCAATCTATGTCATTTGTCACAGGAACAGTGCCTGGCTTCACCTTAGCCGCTCTTCTAATGGCCCTTCCAGTATGATGGGGGTTACCTTTTCAAATATAGGCAGCCCGAGATCATCATATTTGAAATTCTACCAGACCATGCTGACCCCAGCAGGGAAGAGATCATCAGCCTTGCTGTTTCTAGAAATTGCTTTCACGATAATACTGCCTTTGGTCTTTCTTATGAAAAGAGTAAACAATAAGTTATGAGGAAGTTCCACTCACACTCTCCCAGGAGAGACATTCCTCATATGTATCTCAGAATTGCTGAGTCCAGGCCCTCGCACCTGTGTAAACCCTTCTGACGTGTGCAAGAGTGTCCCTTTCTACATCATTCATCAGTGAAAGAACAGGTGATTTAGAAGGTCTGGTAAAGAAGTCACCTGATAGGTTGGGGATGGTTGTTCATGCCTTTAATCCCAGCACTTGAAAGGCAGAGGCAGGCAGATCTCTGAGTTCTGTGAGTTCAAAGCCATCCTGTTCTACAAAGTGAGTTCCAGGACAGCCAGGGCTACACAGAGAAATCCTGTCTCAAAACAAACAAACAAACAAACAAAAACAAAACAAAACAAAAAAAAACCACGTGATGGGGCAAGTGTGAGGTGAGACAGGGCTGAGGCTGAAGGTCCTGAGGTAGGGTTGGGCAGGGCCCACGGTAAAGAGGACCCTCAGCAGAGAGCCTGTGGGGGGTTTCTTAATTGACAGTGATGTGTGAGGGTCCAGCCACTGCCCCCTGTCTGCTGGTACTGCAGTTGTGTGAGCAGCTAGGAGGAACAAGTCTGTAAGCTATCCAGGACTCAGGCCTTTCATCCCTGGTGGCTCCCTTGGGTCTCCTGCACAGCAACAGGAACCCACAGGGATGTCAAACACCAAAGCAGCAGACTGGTCCATCTGTCCTCAGAAGTTTCAGCCTGCACCAACTGCTCTTGATGGTTTCCCTTTCCACTCCCCAAGCTCCTAGGCACCCTGCAGGACCCACTGCAGATTCTCCTATCCAAACTTGGAACCCTATCCAAACATTTTCCTTCTGGGGACTTTCCTCCCATTTCTCCTCCAAAAAAGACCCAGCCAGCACCCCTGAACTAGGGGTACCCCTGACCAGGTTTTGCCTCAGCAGGAACTGGACCAGCATGGGGTGTCACACTGAGCTCTGGGAAGCTTGACTGAGTTTGAGGAATCTTGGAAGGCTTCTCGGGAGTGGCGTGCTGTTAGTCATGGTTCTTTAGAGTAACAGAACTTACAGAATGACTCTCTATGCATAGGGAAAGGGTTTATTGAAGGATTTACAGGCTGCAGTCCAGGTAATCAACAATGGCAGGCTGTGAACAGAAAGAATCCAGTAGTTGTTCAGTCTACAAGGCTAGATGTCTCAGCTGGTCTTCAGTATATACTGAAGTCTTGAAGAAGTAGGTTCTGATGCCAGGGATGTGCTAGCAAGTTGAGGGCAAGCAGACAAAGCAAAATTTTCCTTCTTCTATGTCCTATTAGATTTCCAGCTGAAGTTGTGGCCCAGATTTAAAGGCGTGTTTTCCCACTTCAAGATCTAGATCAAAAGCATGTGTCTGACATCTCAAAGATTCCGACTAGAAGTGGATCTTCTAGCTGGACATTTGTGGCACACGCCATCAATCCCAGCAAGAAGTAGAGACAAGTGGATTTCTGTGAGTTCGAGGCCAGCCTGGTCTACAGAGTGAGTTCAAGGACAGCCAGGGCTGCACAGAGAAACCCTGTCTCAAAGAACAAAACAAAAAGAAAGAAGAAAAAGAAGTGCATCTTCCCGCTTGGAATTAGGCAGCAATCCCTCACAGTGTTCCCTCACTTTTGGGTTTTAGTTAATTTCAGATGTAGCAGGTCGACAACCAAGAGCAACCACCACAGCCTTGAAGTGTTCGTTGGGTGGGCTTGTTTTGTTTTTAATTTGTTTGTATGTCTATTTGGTGAGCAGTGAAGCCATGTGAGAAAGAAAGAAGGAAAGAAAAAGTGGCACAAGGAGCAGCAGGGGCACCACACAGGCTAGAAGCCCTGACCGGCATCCCTGAGCTCCGCGGGGGAGGGGAGGGGAGGGCCGGGAGGGGCGAAGAGGGGAGGGGAGCCCTGGATGGGTACAGAGCCACTTGGAAATCCAAGATAGAGATGTGGACTCCTGGCCTTGCCCCCATGTGGCCCACAGCATTTATCAAGCACCACCTTCACACTGACCTGAGGGTCCTTGTGTCCCCTCTGAGGTTGAGAGTCCTGGGGAGCATGGGGCTCTGTGCCCGGGGCCTCCTATGCTGGGGCCCATCCCAGGGTCTCCAGGTTGCAGTAGATAGGCAGAGGGTCGAGGTCAGTACCCTTGTAATTCACGTAGAAATCCGTGTCTCCAGAAGGGTTCCTTAGGGGACAGAGGGGGGTCAGGGCCATGACAAGGTCACAAAGGGCTGTGGAGTTTGGAGTTCTCTCTTCCCCTCCCTCCCCCCATCTCTTTCTCTCTTCCTCTTTTTCTTTCTCCTCTTCCCACACACACACACACACACACACACACACACACACACACACACAATCCTTGAACTCTTAAGTAAGTCCAAAGGGTGAGAAGGGCCTATTGGTGCTTGTTTCTTTTGTAGTTGGGGGCGGTCTGGATGAGCTTGCCCCTCATGGGCACAGGTTTGACCACTCAGCACCCAGTGGTGGGCAAATCACTGCTGCACCTCAGAAAAAGCCTGGTTCCTATACCATCAAAACACAAGGGTGGAAAAAGACGTTAAATTTGATCTTCATATGTGGGTGTGGTGCATGTGTGTGCCAGAGGCGCGTGTACATACCCATGTGTGTGCCTGCATAGTGTGTGCGTGTGACTTCACGTGCCTATATTGTGTGTGCGTGAGTGTGTGTGTATGTATGCATATATGACGTGTGTAGGAGTGTATGTGCAAGAAAGTTTGTGGTGCAGATGCCTGCTCACCTCTCCAGCCCAGAACCCACCTTCATGTAGCCCAGGTTAGCCTTGGATTTCCTGCCTCTGCCTCCCAGAGTTGGACTGTGGTGAGGTAGGTAGTGGTGCCCAAGGCATTTCTGGGTGAGCACTCCAGCCTGGCTCGGCCCCTCTGGCTATTTCCTTATTGTCATTTTCCTCAGAGGGCAAAAGAGGCTGTGAGAGGCTCTGGGAGCCCCTTGAGGGTGGGAGGACTCCCAGGGTGGGCATCTCTTCCCACTGGGGTGGTAATTGGTAATAGAGGGACTTAGCCTAGGTTAGTGACCTCCCCCTTCCCTTTCTGCTTTTTCAACATTTGCATCTCATTTACATACCCCTCCTTCTCAGCACAGAGTTACGCTGATCTCAGCTTCCAGCCGCCCTCTCTTCCTTCTTCCTAGCTGGTCCCCATGACCTGGCCCACAAACTTCACCCACTTTTTTCTTTCTTTTTTTCTCTCTATTTGTGAGTTTGGTTTGAGAAAGAGTTTCATGTGGATTCAAGCTTGGGAGGCAGAAGTGTCTCCACCCCACAGAGCTGGGAAGACAGACAGGCAGCACCAGCAGCCCATATCACAGGAAGGTGCAGTTCTCATATCAGGAGGACGAGGACAGCACTCAGTCAGAGCTGCTTTACCCCACTTCACCCCAGCCCTGCCTCTCCTCCTCCTCCTTTCAGAGCTGCGACCTGGATTCACAGGTCACACAGTGAGGAGCTGACCCCTACACACATGGGAGCCTTATCTCAACCCCTGGAGTTGAGGTAGGTCTGCAATCCTCACACAGAGTTGTGAAGCTGCTTGGCCAATGCCACACAGCCTGCATGGGGCCCACTTGAAAAGTTTAGACTGGTGATCTTCCTGCCTCTTACTCCTGAGGGCTGAGATGACAGGCACACACCACCTTCAGCTGAGGCTGAGTAGTCGCCCACTGTGGACAGGTGTCACTCACCTGGGTGCAGCCCGTGAGTGGTCCTCATCCAGTTCACCCATGAAGACATTCTCATAATCCAGTATGGACCTGCCTGGTGGTGTGTCCGGTGACTGGTTGCTATGCCTTGCCCGGAAGTCTGTCACCTGTCTGGGGACACTGTATGAACTCTGGTCTTTGCTGAGGCCTTGGATACTGGCTCCTTGGTGTCGCCGAAGTCTCCAGGCCAGCACAGATCCACTGACAGCCATAGCCAGGAAGATAGTCCCTGCCACAAGGGCACCGATGATCCCTGGGGCCAAGCTGTGGGGACAGCTGAGCTGCAGGAAGGTGGAGAGGTTCCTCAGGGTCCCGGTATCTGGGTGCAGACACAGCAGCTCCTGCTCTCCAGAGCAGTTGTACTGGCGAATATCGTGCCAAGAGGTCAGCCCACAGCTGCAGTCAGCCCTGAGCTCCAAGTCACAACGCAGGGCCAGCAACTGGTCCACAATGGCCAGACGGTTGTGAGTGACAATTAGGGTTTGCAGCTTCCCCAGGTTGGCGAAGAAGGCTCCAGGTAGTGCCTGCAACCCGTTCCTAGACAAGTCAAGGACCTGCACGTGGCTGGCCTGCAGTGGCCGGGTCCTCGGTAGGGACAGGCCAAGGCCAGTGAAATTGAGGCAGGTGTCATTGAATGTCTGGGCCAAGTCCACATCACTTGGGTACACCATGCAGGTGAGGTCTTGACTCCCCAACTCGTGGAGCAGGGCCAACAGAAGCAGGAGACATGACCACAACAACCTGGCCGCGGTGGCCCCCATTTTAGGAACCTGTGTGGAAACACGGGTGTCAGATGGCAACCTCACCCTGTGGTCTCCCCCTCTCTCCCTACCTGGTTTGAATACTGTGGGTTAAAAAAAACTACATTAATAATTCAATCCAGGCTAGAGGAGATGGTGTACACCTTTAATCCCAGCACTTGGCTAGCAGAGTCAGGTAGATCTCTCTGAGTTCGTGGCCAGCTTGGTCTACATAGTGAGACCCTGTCTCAAACCCAAATAAAACACCCTCAAACAACTCAGGCTCATATGACATGGAAGCACATGGGTCCTTGTTGGCCCCTGGTTACATGTTTCTGGTTCCCAAGCCTCCATCTTCTGATCTATGAAATGGATGCATCAGGTAACTGCTGGAAGACTAGACCACCCTCCCACACACCTGCCCCACTTCAGATCATCTGCAACAGTGATCTTGGCCAAGATATGTTATATGCAGATGGGTAGTTGTGGACAACACCCAGCCTGGGGCCTGGCAATATCTTACCTGCAGACCCTGGTACTCTGCAGGGCAGCCTGGGACTGAAGGAGCCCTTTCCTAACCAGCTGCATGAATGCCTGGGTCTCACCTCCTGGTGTTACCTTCTGGACTTTGTGGGATCACAAGCCTTGGGGGCCTAGGGTCTGGGTTGAGATTCACCGAGGTGCCTGGGAGCCACCGATCTGTTGACCTGTCGTTCTCCTCCACCTCTGGGCCCAGCGCCTGGGAGAAGAGGAGCATGTGTTGGAGTGCAGGGGCAGCGTGGAGACCTACTGGGCCTCTCTCTGTAGGCCTCAGGCTCTCTCACAGAGGAGGAGGGGCTGCTGTACCCCACTTCTCTCTTGCTGGAAGCCAGTGACCTCACCCTGTGCTCCTTGGCCCACAGCTTCCCCACCCGCTTCCTGACTTCTGCTTGGCTCTGCAAATATTCACTCAACAAACAATCACTACAAACGGCTCAGTCCTGCGTAGGCACTAGGGGTATCTGGTCATAAGAAAGAACAGCTAGGCAATGACACTGCCATGGAGACAAGACAGGCCCAGAAAAAGGGGCAGGATACCTCAAGGCATACTAGAGGAGGCAGCTTTAAAGTTGGAGCTTCAACATATGGCTAGGAGTTTGCTAAGGTCCTGTGGCCTGAGGAGAAGCTAGCTAGGAAGAAGCTGAAAGGAGGAACTGGCAGTGAGGGCAGGGGACAGAATAGCTGGCCTCTCACAGGTCATAGGGAGGCAGAGGAAGATGGGTCTCTGTGAGTTCAAGTCCAGCCTGGTCTACAGAGCGAGTTCCAGGACAGGCTCCAAAGCTACAGAGGAACCCTGTCTCGAATGCTCCCCACCCCCCCCAAAAAAAAGAAGGAAGGAAAAGAAGAAGTGGATGAGGCAAGGAAGTGGGGTGCAGCTGGTTCTCATTTAGGAGGCTGGGTGTGGTGCAGGCAGGGCCAGACACAAACAGAGATCACAGCTGTCCTCAGCACTTCAGACCTGTAGGGTAGCCCAAGATATCCAAATGCTCCCAGAGACCATTGAAAGCTAGAGATATTGGGAGACTCCCCCAAACCTCTCTAAATGCCAGTGACACACACACAAGACCCCTAGAGATAGTGACAGGTAGACACGGAGCCCTCAGCACCCTTGTCTCCAATGTGACCCTCCACAATTGAGCTCTAATGTTACAAGGCCCCTTGAGTCACTGAGCTGTACCCACATCCGAGCTGTTGTGCTGGGCATGGCCCCAGGGCTCCAGCCTGTGGGGTTAGTTCCCTCTGCTGCCTCTCCCTGCCAGGCTCTCTGAAACCACAGATGGCCCATTTCCCCCACAGCCCTTCCTCTAGAGGTGCCCAGGCCTCAAACCCCAGGCCCTCTTCCTGCTGGCCAAAGGAGCCATAAGGACTCTTTGCAATGGGCACAGTCCATTCTTGTCCACAGGAAGGGGGAGGGCTACTGGCCAAACAATGACCTCAGTAAGTGACAGGTGATGTGGAAGGTGGCCAGGGACACCAAGATCCCAGTGGCCAGGTTGAAACTGACAAGCAAACACTGGCTGTCCCCACCTATGGGGTACTCTCCCGCCTGTGGGGCTTGTAAACCCAGTTCCTGGTTTCCAAAGAGTTTAGAGGTAAAGGACTCTGAACTGTGATCTTTATCTGTTCAGCCAGTGTAGCTTAGATTGCCTCAGAACTGTCATCCTCCTGCCTCTGCCTCCCCAGCGTTGGGGTAGGAGCAGGGCTTGTGCTGGCACTCATGATGGTATTTTGTACAGGGCAAGAGGAGCTCATGTTCATGGATAACCACTAGGGAAACCAGCAACGTGAGCAGCAGGGCTGTCTCTCCCAGGAGAAGGAGGAAGGCATTCCTGTTCCCATCCAGGAAGCTGGGGATGGAGGTGGTTACTGTCCCGGATGTGCTATCTGCAGAGTGCTCACTCAAGATTCTACAGACCTTTATGTTGATCTCAGTCATTCTCCCTACACAGAAGGGATTCTATGCTGTAAACAGTCTCAATGTAAACAAGGCTTAAGTGTAGGGCCCTGCATGGACCCCCGAGGCACCTTCAGCAAGCCTGAAGCTGTTTGCTGGAACTCCTTGTCCCGAAGCTGTTGTTGGTACTCTTCCCATTTTGATAACACACACCTGGTGACAACACACACCTCGTGGGGAGGAGCCACGCCTAAAAATCCTGTTATTTTCCACTGTGCTGTAAATCAGTATTTAAGCCTGTTCCATCCCCTCAATAAACGGCATTCAGTGTTTGGCATTCTGACATTGCCATTGAACGAATGACCCCCTGTCTTGTCTCTTTATTTCAATCTCTAGGCCTTTGCCCAATTCGTGGAACAGATCTTAAGCACGG
The DNA here is from genome assembly GCF_943737965.1 of Phodopus roborovskii. Lineage (NCBI taxonomy): Eukaryota > Metazoa > Chordata > Mammalia > Rodentia > Cricetidae > Phodopus > Phodopus roborovskii. The sequence continues at coordinate 940,852 of NW_026125665.1, read as the reverse complement.
GCGATACACTTAAGCTTTGCTATACTCACAGGTTACTGTCAATCAGCTTCAGGACACTTTACCCAAAACTGTGCTGTGCTTCAATATGGCTACAGTCAACAGCCAGGGGTTGGACTCCAGAAAATGGTTTCTGAGTCCTGTTTAACAGAGTTTCCTCTGCAGGCCCTGGCAACTGCAGACAACCCACAGAATTATAGAAGCCACTTGTAGGGAAAATAGGCATGACCACAGCCAGGGTGGCTAATGTAGTGCAACAGTAAACTACATTTCTACATGGGAGTCCATGGGAACCTCTGGTTCAGATGATTTTGGAAACAGCTCTGAACCACAAGAACATGGCCACACTCATGACTGTGGATCTAGGACCTTCTCTCTGGCCCACACTTGGCAGCCCAGCCTGGGCTACACAGGAGACTGGGATCCCCCACTGAGGGTGTAGGCCTTGCCTACAATCTTGGAGACAGTTATAATATTATGTCCATTTCACAGATATGCAAAAATGTTGTGGAATATATTTGTTTAACTATGTAAAGATGTGTTGCTTTGCCTGCCTAAGGCACATGATTGGTCTAATAAAAAGTTGAACGGCCAATAGCTGGGCAGAGGAGGGATAGGGAGGGCTGGTATGCAGATAGGAAGCAGGAAAGCAGGATAAGGTAAATGAGCTTCAGTGCAGAATATATATCAATAAAAGTGGGTTACTGTAAGAAAAAAAAAACTAGATAGAAACAAACCTAAACTAAGGCTGAACATTCATATTTAGTAAGTCTCTGCACCATGGTTTTGGGCTGCAAGTCCAAGAAAGCCTGCTGCAGAAACTGAGGCCCCAGGTTGCTTGACTGGTTTCTTAACTTCTGTAAGTAAATGGAAGATCTGACAGCATTTGAGTGGACACTGTGAAACTGCCTGATTCATGGAGTACTGTTTGTGGGGATCCAGGAGATTGTAAAGTGTTTCTGTGCTCCGCAAGTAAGGCCTTTTATTTACAGACTTTCCTGGCCCTCAGCCCTTTCAAAAAAGAATTTTTTTTCAAGGCAGGGTTTCTCTGTAGCTTTGGAGCCTATCTTGGAACTTGCTCTATAGACCAGACTGGACTCGAACTCACAGAGATCCGCCTGCCTCTGCCTCCTGAGTGCTAGGATTAAAGGCGTGCACCACCAATGGCTGGCTTAAAAAGATTTTTAAAATTTATGTATGAGAGTATGAGTGAGTGTGTGAGCTCGTGAGTGAGTGTGTGAGGGTGAGTGTGTAGGTGCATAGTTAAGTGTGTGGATTTGTGTGTGAGCACATGTGTAAGTCCCAGGAAGCCCTGAAGAGTGATTCCAATCTCCTAGTGCCAGAGTATATGGCCATCATAAGCTATTGGAGGCTGGAAAGAGAACATGGTTCCTCTCAAGGTCAGTAACCCCCTTTAATGGCTGAACCATCTCTCCAGCCACACACAGATCCTGAGATCCTCAGGGTTAGTGGATTTTAGAGCCCTGTTTGTACAATACAGAAGGATTTACCTGTCAGTTACACACAGGAGGCTATGACTCATTATTTAGACGCTACCATAGCTTAGAATAATTAGACTACAAATCTGCAGAATTCCAACCCTGCAATCATTGACATTCTAACCAGTCAGCAGAATGTGGGGTGTAGGTGCCAGCTCCCCAACTTTAGTTAACAGATGTGAAGTGTGTAATGCTGGCAGTGGAATCCAGGGTCTGGTGCATGCTGGGCAAGCAGTTTACCTAAGCCATGCCCTCAGCCCTAGATTTCGAATGTTTAGAAAGAACTAACATTTATTGAGCATCTACTGGATACAGAAAATCTCCACCACTGGGATGCGGTTATTGCAATGCTAGTCAAACAGCTAATTTTTTACTTTATGTGTATTGGTGTTTTGCTTGTATGTAAGTCCATTTGAAACTGCCAGATCCTCTGGAACTGGAATTACACACAGGGAAGAACCAGCCTGCCGCCATCTTGACCTTCAAAGTCAGTCATCTTAAAGACAAACTAGATTCGTTCCAGTTTATAGTTAAATCTGTTTCTCAAGGATTGGGCTATGCCCCACCTGTAACACCTGTAACAAATGGTTCTGCACTGCCTGTTCTCAGAATGGCAATCATGTCTTTGTTTCAAAAAGTTGCTTATAACCATCCTGCAAGCTCCCTTTGTTTGGTTATAACCACCTGTTACCTTGTAACCACGTCTTTGTTTCAGGAGGGACTAACTTTTTATGTTCTCCTGTAACCCCACCTGTTTCCCCATCTAGAACATCCCCCACCCGGCCCACCAGCTGTTCCACACATCCAGTGCTCACCTCTTGAAATCTGCCTTAGGGGAGGTATCTGTTATAGAAGATTCATCCCAACCCCTGGCATCCATAGACCCAAAGAGTCTGGAATGTTATGGTGGAAGTTCTACCCAAGCCCCCCTCCCCTATCTCCATCCAAACCCTGCTGCATCTCAGAAAACCTGCCAAATGATGACCCCTCCCCTAGAGATGCTCAAGACCACTCCCACAGGGTATTTAAACCGCCCCCCCCAAAAAATAGACGTGATTTTTCAGGTCTTTATTTCTCCTCTCCTTTTGGGGGGCTGGAAGGACACTCGAGAACATTGTATTTATTAAACGTGTTTTTTTTTTTTTCTAATTCAGTTTGATCTGGTCTGATTTGGATTGCTGCTGCATTGGCAGAGAGGCAAAAATTATGCTCTAAGTAATTGCTTGCTTTAATTAATTTGGCCATGATATGATTGATGATCTGGGTTAGTGGTCTTTCTCCTCCCATCTTTGGGACTAATAGCAATTGTGAGCGATCTTGTCGGTGCTGGTAATGGAGCCTGGGTTCTTTGGAAGAGCAGCCAACACTCTTAACCACTTAACCATCTCTCCAGCCCCTAGAAAAAAAGCCAATTAAGCCAGGTTGGTGTCACTGGCCTGTGCCCTCTGCCCTCTGTGGCTGAGATGGGAAACTGTCTCAGAGTTTCCCTTAAATATCTATTTGGACGCTCACGTGGACGCATGCGCCAGGGCAAAGGTCCCTTTGGCTGCGGCTTCTTTCTCTGCTGCCATCGCGTGGCCGCATGTGGAACCACAGCCCATGGCTGTTTTGAGGGAGCAGGAAATCCGACAGCCTTGAGGAAATCCAGGATAGAAGCGGTTCTGGTTAGTCGGCTCAGCAAATACTTATAGAGTGTTTCCCATACGAAATGAGAGGATGTGAAGGGGGCATGCATTGTCAACATAAATGAGTATCCAGTCTCTGGTCCCTGCTGTGCATCCTCAGTCAGGTTGCTTTGTCACTCATCCCACTCTTTCCTCCACAGAACAGATTGTACCAACGCCTTTTGGGAGACTCAGCCGAAGAATGAAGCCCTGTGCTTGGAGCCGAGGTCAGGTGGAATGGACGACGGGGTTCCGTCCTAGGCGAAAACAGCACACACCAGAAGTTGTCTCCCTGTCTTGCAGTAGTCCAGGATTGGTGTGTCTCAGAAGTCCTCACGAGCAGGGCGGAGGCAGGAGGTGGGAAGCACAGGAGAACTCTGCCCGCTGTGCTGCGGTCTGGCGAGGGCGACCACTTGGCATTCCCGCTTCCTCCCCTGGCCCCGTGACTCAGAGAGGGAAGAAGGGTCGCTGGGCACTTGAACAGGGCCACATCGCGGCACACACAGGCTTCTGTCCCCAATACTTCGACTTTCGGAACCTTGGACCCTTAGAGGCTGAGCTCAGAACTGGTCGGCCCAGGACCCTATCTTCCCTTCACCCCAGGCCAAGGCCCCCAGTGCAACCCGAGCTCGCCGCGTGCACCAGCTGCGGCTGCTCCCTTCCCGGTGGTGTTTGGGTTTTAAATTTTGTGTTGCACTTAGAAAATTACCCTTAATTACAGCTGCGGAGAGAAAAGTCTCCAAGAACAGCAGCGCTCCAGCTGTGTCGCCTCCTACGCACAGCTGGGTGGGGCTGCAGGTGCGAGTCCAAGCCGTTCCGCTCGCGCGCTGTGGCCCCCGGCGGGGAGGTGCACCAGTGTCACTTATGGTGACAAGCAAGGCGTTTGGAGAAATCTAGAAGGGGCAGGAAAGGCCTGGGACACAGGACAGAGGAGGGAGACAGGAAAGAGAGGAGAGGGAGGAGCAGCAGCCCTGCAGTGCCGATGCCCGCCACACGGGGACGCGGCGGCTCTTCTAGTGGACAGGGCCGTCGCGGGCTGGAGGTTCAAGGGAAGAAACAAGATTTATCCTCCTGGGTCTTCTGTGAGCCAGGATTGGAGGCCAGGTCCTCTGCGTGCTTTGGGGATCAGGCTCCAGTTTGCAGAGTCTGGCCGGCTTGGCGAAGCAGGCCATCTGGTCCCTACCACACCCTAGAGAAAGGGGAGCAGGCTTCAAACGCCTCCCGCCCGTCGCCTGATCACCGTACTTGTGGGAATATCTTTCATTTATTTGAGTATACTAGGCTGGAGAGATGGCTCAGCCATTAAAGGCTAGGCTCACAACCAAAAATGTTTTACTATATTTACTTATTGTGTCTATGTGTGTGACTACACGTGCCACTGTGCCATCGTGTGTAAATCACATTGCACCATATGGGTTTTGGGGGTTGAACTCAGGTCATCAAGCTTGGTGATAAGTGCCTTTACCGACTGCGCTATCTCGCCTGCCCAAGGGAATAGTTTTGAGCCCAGCCTCTCAGGGTGGCTCTTGAAATAAATCTCATCCACTCCTACAGCCAGCGGGCATGCTCTCTGCCCTGACCCCTGCTCTGCTGCCTCCAGCACACCAGGGCCTTTGCACTGGTTGTGACCTTTGAGGACTCCTTCCCTGTGCTTCAGTGCCATCCCTCTCCCTCACATGGATAAGCCCAAACTGGGAGTCCAGCTAACTCAGGTCTCCGACTCTCAGCTGTGTTTGGGAGCGCCTCGGTTGCTATGACGACGGTGCAGTCGCTCCCGCCCGCAGAGCCTCCCTCAGCAGCCTGCAGGGCTGAGGGCGCCCCCCCCCCGCCCCGCCCCTCCCTCCTCCCTGTGTCCGCCCCCACCCTCCGGGAGCTTCGCCGACCTTGCCGCCGCCCTGTTAGTGTTGCCAGTTTTCCGCGGTGGGTTCTCTGCTCCAGGAGTCGTAGCAAAGTGTCCCCACTGGGTCCCCAGAGCCCGGTAGATAGCAGGCGCTCAAAAAATAGCTCCGGGGGGTGGGTGAAGACACTTAATCAAAGATCTATGGCTAAGGGAGGGGAAACAGGGTGTCCTGGGCAGCGCTGGACCTTGGGGGCACAGATTGGAAGGGATCTCGGTGCTGCGTGCTATGTAAGCATCCCGGGTCCACTGGCACCTTCTCTGTAATTCGCCAAGAGCAGAAGCTCCAAGAGCTGCTGTCCTCGGTGGCCCAGGACCCCCGACGGCCTTTCAGACAACAAGCGGTCGCCAGTCCCACAGCAGGGAGAGGAAACTGGGGGAGGGGGCGGCTGGCCAGGCAGGAAATGGGAAAGGCCTGTGTCCGCCCCCCTGAGCCCTGGGGGGAGGAGGCGTGGCAGCTTTTCCTGCCAGCCTGTAAGCTCTGCGTCTTGGCTTTTCGAGCTCCGTTCGCCGGCCAGGGGGGAGGCAGAGGGGCCTGGGCAAGGGGATCTGTCTGCACCCAGGATACTACGCGCGACTCAAGGCCGCGGTAACCTGCAGGCTGTCTCTCACACTCGTAACACAGGCAATCTGTGCCCACGACTGCGCCACACAAGATTCCGGGAGGATAAAGACCTACTTATGTCTGCCACCCCTCCAAAACAACAAACAAACAAAAACGTCGCTGCCCAAACAGGGACACTTGCAAGGACATCGAACATTCGCCTGCACGTCTTCCTGACTCCCATGAGCCACGACCACACGTGCGCTCATTCCTGTTATGTACGTGCGTGTGCGCGCAGGGAGGGGGGAAGCACGCTGTCAGCTCGGCGAGTACGCCTGTCACCCCAGTACTCCAGAGGTAAAAGCAGTTGGAGGACAGCCTGAGCTACATGAAACATTGTTTTGTTTCGATCCACTTTTGAGACAGGGTCTCACTATATATCCTTTTGTCTTGGAACTCGCTATGGAGACCAGGCTGGCCTCTAACTCAGGGGTCTGCCTGCCTCGAGTGAAGACAGAAAAACAAAATGTGCTTGGACTGGGGCTCAGCTGGTCCAGAGCTGGCACGCACAAAACCCTGGGTTCCATCCATAGCACTACACCCGGGCAAGGCACCAGGGAGGCTGAGGCAGGATCACAAATTCAAGGTCATCCTCATGTGCTTAATGAGTTCGAGCCTTGACTACATCAAATCCTCAAAAGAAAAGATGGAACTCCTCACAGAGGGCTAGCGCTGCATGTGGGCTCACAGAATGTCGTGGGCGCTACACTTTGAGGTCAGGAGAGCAGTGCATGTCTGGAGTTGAAGCGGAGATACCCACAACCCCGGGAGTCTGGGAGTCTACCTCCGCAGCTGAGGTGGGCCTGGAACTCGCAGTCTTCTTTCTGCCTCAGCTTCTCGATTTGCAAGGCAGCGGCTAGAGCGTGTCACTCGCGTGGGCATCTCAGCGAGAGATACGGTAGCCGGGGCTAAGTCGCAGGCAGCCTGCTGGTGGGCAGTGCCGCGCTCGCGGGCTCTGCGCGTGCGTGCTCCCAGAGCGGGCCCCACCCGTGCTCTCGCCGTTACTGCTTTAAGAGCAGCGGGAGCGCGCGGCGGCGGTGGCGCGCTTCCCGGAACAGCCCACGGAGAACAGCGCGGCTAGAACCCACCCGCGGCCACAGCTCCCGCGCGGACATGGCCGCGGGGCCCGGGGCGCGGGCGGCGATGGCTCTGCGCGCCTGATAGTGCGGAGCATGTACGGCAAGGCGGGCAAGGGCTGCGCGCCCTCGGACGGCCAGGCGCGGGAGAAGTGAGTGCGCAACGCGGGGGCTACGCAGGACCGGGGGCCGTGGGGTCACGTGGGACTAGAAGGGTGCGGAATTTCAGGGGGACACGCGAGATCCGGAGGACTCGTGGTATTACCGGAGATCAGAATGGAGAGCGATTTCAGGGGCACACACGAGGTCAAGGGGCTCGTGGGATCACGCGAGACCTCAAGGATGTGTGATTGTGGACATGCGAGACCTGTTGGGGACACGGGAGACACAAAGGACAGACTATATTGGGTGCACTAGAGTTCAGGGGCTCTGGGCCGCGTGAGATATAGAGGACATGAGATTGTATTGTAGCTTGGGAAATCCAAGGGAGCCTGGGGGCCTCAGGACACTTGAGGGTACCGGAGGTCAAGGGGTCAGAGAAGACCCCAGGGGATGCTGGGGCTACATGGATGGGGTTCGGGATCAGAGGACTATGTGTTCTAAGGAGACTGTGGATGTGAGCAATCACAGGGCAGGCACACAGCATCACAGGGGTGCAAGACCTCGATGTTTCTGGGATCACACAGACCTGACAGGTGTGAGCATTAGGGTCGGGCTGTCTGGGGCTCATGGAAAGCTGCAGGTTTTAGGACAGGAATTCCATGTATGCAAGCCCAAAACTGGAGATTTGAATTGGGACACATTGTGGCTGAAGATTTGAGGAGGTTGAGGGAGGTGAGGTGTTCGGGCCCTGAGGTTGTGAGATTTGTAAGGGCACATCTGACCCCTCCACTGTCGCTTGTGGGCATAGGTGGGACACAAGGGCAGAAGGGAAGCTGCAGCCTAGGGCTGGTGTCGTGGGTTACCACCCAGTGGCCTTGTGTGGCCTAGAGTGGTTCTGATCTTACGCCTGTTGGAGATACAGGATGAATGGCCCAGGTGGACCAGCTTCTAGTACCACCTGAGCTGGCCTTCTTTACCTGGGGGCCTATGCAGGGGAGTGGATGAAGATGTTAAGGTTTTGCGTGCTCTGGGCGCTCAGCACTCACATTTGAGGTGTGATGTGTCCTTCCTGGGAACTGGCTGGCCCCTCAGGCTACCTTGTGTTGTGGTTGGTCCGGCCTCATTTGTGGTCAGTAAACTCAATGGCCCATCCTTGCATTGAGTTGCTGCCCATGTGGGAAGCAGGGGCTGTCTGTCTGGGTCACCTGGTAGGTCCTCAGCCTGAAGAATCTTAGCTCACATAGAGTCCTATGCTAAGTTGGGGCATGGGTGGGGACCTGACAGCCTGGGGCCTGTGTGAGAGGCCAGAAAGCACCGGCCTACTTATCCCACAAGGGTAGGTTGGGAGAAGAGTAGAGGGGCAGAGGGAAAGAGGGTATAGTGGCAGGCTCACTGCACAGGCCCTGTGGTGGGGTAGGAAGGGAGTGTGGCTGGGTCGAGTGTTGGCAGAAGTCCTGAGTTTGAGTGTGGATAGAGGCTTGTGTTTTTGAAAGTGTGTGCTGGAGGCTGAGGCAGGAGGATCTCCCACCGAAGTCCAGCTACATAGCAAAGTCTTCTGAAAAAAAAAAAAAAAAAAAAAAAAAAAAACAGTGCATCTGGGCTGTGGGGCTCACAAAGAACAGGAAAGAGGCCAACCATTCTTGGAACCACTGAAGCCAAAGCCGGGCAACAGTGGTGGGCAGGAGGCCTGCGTGGGAGCTGGTCCTGGTGACCCTGTGACCCAGGCCTCTTCTCGGATGTTGCTGGGGTCCTCACAGAGAGGGTAGGCAGGCGCCCTGCCTTGGCCCCCTTGCTGCACTGTTTGGCTGGCCCTTCTGGGTCAAGACTTCCAGCTCCAGTCTCTCAGTGACTGGATGGCCCAGCCCTCATTTCTCTCTTCTGAGAAGTGGGGTGAGTGTTCACTGTCTCTACTCTGCACTCCATCCACATCCCAGGCCTGCTTGTACCCTGTCCTTGGGCAGCCAGCTCTAGGGGTCAGGGTACCACCATCTGCTAGGTAGAGACCCTGCATGTGAGTGTTGAGGGTAAGTCTGCGGTCTCAGTGGACCTTGTGTTATTTGGAGTGTGAGGGCATCAGCCATAGGCACGTGTCCATCTTGTGCTATCCAGCAGGTGAGGTGGCTTCTCTGAACAGCCTTCAAGATGACATAGGACAGCTACCTTCCCCTTGACACAGGTGACAAGATGCTGTTTAAGACCCACACATCTAGGGAGGAAGGCCTGAGAGTAACAGGGTCACTAGAAGACCTTGGCAGGACCTGGTGACAGGTTAGATGATTAGCCTGCCTGGTGCTGGTAGGGGTGGCCTTTACAGTGATTCCCCATGATTCTGGTGGCAGTGGCAGTGGTGTTTTGGACACTGGGAGCCAGCTAACATGAACTGTCCACACTCCATAGTCTGGGCTCCAAGCCACTCAACACTTCTAGCAAGAAGGGTGCTGAGCTTGTCCTGTTTTGTTAGTCCCTCTGTCTGCTTACTTTCTGCAACAGGGTAATTGGGGGGAATCTGAGGAGCTGGGCTAATCCAGGACAGTGAGCCAGTAGGTGGGGGTCTCAGGACCTATGTCTGTGCCCCCCCAAACTATCAGAGACAATAGGGTGAGTGGGCCATAGGGCAGAATTGGGTACTGCAGGAACACCTCAGATCATTGTTGCTGGAGTCAGGAGGCACAGCCTAGGCAAAGGCCCTGGGGCTGGAGTTTGCTACAGTGCAGGGCCTGGAGCAAGCAGTCGCAGGGGAGGAGAACAGATCTGAGATATGATGGGAGAGGGGACAGTTGAGCACACTTGAGACCTGGCCTTGCTGTGTCCCTCTGGCTATCTGTCTCAACCTCCTTAGTGGTTGTGCTAGCCTTATGATTGGGATGCTTGCTCACTCTGACACCCAATCCCTGAGGCCTCCTTTGGATGTGGGGAAGCTGCTAAGAAGCAGAGGGAAGGGGAAGGCAGGAGGCTCTGAGGGCTCCAGAAGATGTACAGGCTGTGGCAAGAAAGATGGAGAATGATGTCACAGGAGTTAAGAGGTGACATCTGGGCATCACCGAGTTGTCTGCTCAGCCCTCATCCCTGTCAGGGTTCAGCTCCATCTCTGACCACACAATAGGATGCTCTGGGATCCACAGCTCCTTCTTGGCTATCAAGAGGGGGACAGGGTTGGGACGCCACCCTGGTCATGCTGCCATCCCACACAGCTCACATGGTACAGGTGACAATCACAGATCTCAATCCTTTGTGGTCGGCTTGTGTGCATCTGAGAGAACAACATAGGCCCCAGGAGGATGGTCGTGTGCCACTGCACAAGGAGGGCAAACCAACGGACAGATGATTGGACAAATGGATGGGGGAATGGATGAAAGGGTAGGCAGGTGGACACGTGAGCAGATAGATGGACAGATAAGTAAATAGATGAATGGCTGAATGAATGAGTAGGTGATGGACAGGCAGGTATATGAATTAATGGACAGATGGATGGGAGGCTAAAAAATGATGAAGGGTATTAAGGTGCAACGTCCTGAGTGTGCCCTGGGGCAGAAATGAAATGGTGGGAGGCACTCAAGGATGTGCGGGTGCAGAGAAGGCCGAGGAACACAGGGCCTGAGTCAAAGGTAGATTATTTCAGGGTGAGGCCCTCAGCCAGGTAGAGTGGGGTGAGGAGGGCTGCAGGAGACCCTTGGAGCCCTGTGGGTCTGCTTCTCCAGCCTCCAGCCTGTCCCTTTATCCTCATGCACCTGTGGGGCTAGTGAGGCAGTGGTGTCTCCCAGAGGACATACGTGTGAGCTAGAAGGACTAGTGCCCAGCAAGTGGGTGACACACTTGGGCATAGGAGCTGCCGTGGAAGGAAGGGTGGGTGGGATGGCCTAGCCCACTATGGTTGCCCATGGAGAACGAGTCTCAGCAGGCAGGCTGCAGTCTCTGCAGGGTTATCTGCCTCCTCACTCCCCAGAGGCACCATTACTGTCTTCTTGCGTACAGGAAAGAAAGGTTATGGTTACCACTGGATAGATACTAAGGACGAAGATGGGGCCCTTGGGAGAGACCTTTAGGTGGGTTGTTGGTGAATGCATAGGAGTTGGCTGCCAGTAAGTTGAAGAGGCTGTTGTCTGTGATTGGTGGAACTGAGGCTCTAGTATGGGCAGTGAACAAGCTTTGTGGGTTAAATGAAGCATCGACTGGGTAGCCTGCTCATGGCCTTGTGTTGTGCTGGGCCCATGGGTGCCCCTCTGCTGAGCAGCCTGAAATGTTTACCAACTGCCTGTAGGCTTGCGCTGTATGTGTATGAGTACCTGCTGCACGTGGGGGCCCAGAAGTCAGCACAGACCTTCCTGTCTGAGGTGAGTAAGCATCCGTCCCCTCCCCTGGGATGCCCAGGCTGGCCTGCATTGTCAGACTTGTGTTGTCCCTGGTAGGGTTGGCAGATTCCTCCTGGATACCTGCCCTCACTCACCCTCTTCCCCATAGATACGCTGGGAAAAGAACATCACATTGGGCGAGCCTCCTGGTTTCCTGCACGCCTGGTGGTGGTATGTGCATGTGTGAGAGCAGACAGAGGGAAGCGGGAACTTGGGGGGTATATCGGGTCACCTCGTTACCTCTGCCCCCAGTGTCTTCTGGGACCTTTACTGTGCAGCACCAGACCGCAGAGAGGCTTGTGAACACGCCACTGAGACCAAAGTCTTCCAGGACTATGTAAGTGTCCAGGGTTCTGCAATCTGGATCACTTGTTTGTGTTTGTTCGTTTCTTTGTGTAGCCCTGGCTGTCCTGGAACTTGTTCTGTAGACCAGTCTGGCCTTGAACTCATATAGATCCACCTGCCTCTGTCTCCCTTGTGCTGTGATTAAAGGTGTGTGTCACCACACCCCTCTTTATTATTTTTAAAAAATACTTTTTATGTGTGTGAGTGTTTTGCCTGCAAGTCTGTCTGTGCACCATGTGCATGTCTGGTGCCTGTGGAGGCCAGAAGAGGGCGTCAGATCCCTTGGAACTGGAGTTTCAGATGATTGTGAGCCTCCATGTGGGTGCTGGGAATTGAACCTGGGGCCTCTGTGAGAGCAGCCAGTCTCTTTCTTAACTGCTGAGCTGCCTCTTCAGCCTCCTTGAAGTTTCTGTTTGTTTTTTGTTTCATACAGGGTCTCACTAAGTTCTGTTATCCTGGAACTCCTATGTAGCCCAGGCTGGCTTCGAACTGCAGACATCCCCCCGCCTCCGGGGGGGGGGGTAAAGGCCAACTCCCTGGCCTCAGTTTCCCTTTGGCACAGTAGGCGGTGTCTGCCTCCGCCCCGCAGTCCCTAGGCGCCGGTTGCTATGGCAGCGTGGGCGTCGAAGGGCGGGGCCAGAGCAGACTGGTCCTAGGCGCACCAGGGCAGCTGAGGCCTTGGCGTGTCCTGGAAACCGATATTGCGCGGCTGCCTGTTGTCATGGTAACGCCGCCGCCGATGGTGGCAGAGGCAGTGTTGCTACCGCTATGGGATGATTGACAGGGGCAGGAAGGGGGGGGTCCTTCTCATGCTGCCCTCCCGCAGTGCCCAGCTGGTCTGCACGGAGGGACCTGGCATTCGGGATTGGGGGACAAGCTAGGCATGAGGGGCTTTGGCCATGACAACTCCTAAATTACTGGGATTACAATGATTTCCCGGGTTCCTTGCAAGTGTGCTTTTACTGTGGGCTACTGTCATTTATTCCCCGGGGCTAGCCTAGAGTGCTTGCAGCAACCTCCCAGCAGCCGGAACAGGTCACCCGGGACCTGGCCCTGAGCTATGGAGGGACTGTCCCCATTCCAGAAATCACACCAGAAGCTTTTCTGTGCTAGCCAGCACAGCCTCAGGGACACATGTCCTCCATCTGGGAAGACTGTGAGAAGAGAGGGTCAAACAGAAAGGGCCATCCTGAGGTCAGCCCTTCCAGACTTTGGGCTCTCAGTCCTCCCGTTTCCTGCCTGTTGGTCACCATAACTGGAGCAGGCGGTGGAAGTGGACGGTCAGCCTGGGCCATTCAAGCCTGGCCCTTGTCTGTCTGAGAGTTAGGGCTGGGGACCCTACCCAGAGTACTGGTCCTTTCTCCTGGAAGGATGGGTGGATGAGGAAGGAAGGGGCCCTAGGGGCAAGGACTGGCTGCATACATTTGGGGGTGTGGGTCAGCATAACAACAGGTCAGGTGGGATGAACGGAAAGCACAGAAGTCTGGGGGTGTGGCTACTCCACTTCAGCTCCTTTCTCTGGTCCTAATTGATGTCCCAGCTTAACCACATGATGCCATCCCCAGGCTGTCTGCACAGATGAGGGTAAATCCTGTTCAGAAAGCCACCTGTTGTGGCTCTCATGCTATCCTCTGGTGTTTCATATCCTTGCAGAGTACCACAGCCCCTACCCCTGTGATGGGAGCCATGGCCCCTAATGATGCAATGGGGGCAGGTCCTATGGCAGCAGGCTTCTTTCAGGTATGGCTGCCTGGGGCCTCCTTTGTCCTCACAGTTGAGATGGGGGTGAGGTGCAGGCTAGAATTCAGTGGAAGGTCTGTCTCCACAGTGGGTGTGAACATGTGTGCCGCTAGTGACAGGCATGGGTATGTGTTCTCAGTACTGGTGGCTGATGGTCCCGCAGCCCTATTCATCTGCTGCATGAAGGCTGTGCCACCATCCCCTCCACTCAGGTTCAGTAGCTTTCCTACCCACCCTCAAGATGTGTAGCTGTTCCTCAGAGCCCCAGTCAGTTAGGGCCCTCACACACCACTGCCTTGCACTGCTCCCTCTCACAGCTCTACCAGCTGACTGTGGTCTGCAATCTGGCTCTGAGGCAGGGGACTAACTAGCAAAGGTGGAGGTCCCAGCCTCCGCCCCGCCCCCCCCCCAGGCATGGTAAGAACAGGGTTTCTTTAGAGGAAGTTCAATATGGAGATTGCTGACCCCCCCCAATCTTCCAGCCCTTCATGTCACCACGATTCCCAGGGGGTGCCCGGCCCACCGTAAGGATGCCGAGCCAGGTGAGAGAGGGCAGGAGGGGGGGGGAGAAGCTGGGATGGGAGTGTCTCCTTCAACTCAGTAGCTTGCCCCCCTCTATAGCCTCCTGTGGGCCTCCCTGGCTCCCAGCCCCTCATCCCCAGTGCCATGGATCCCTCCCCACGCTCACTGGGTGAGTAACAGACACTCCAGCTGCTGTTTCATGGGATTCATACCTACTTGAAGGCCCCATTTGAATGTGGTGTCCATGCCTGGGAATGCCCAAGCCTGAGCCCTCTTCCTTATCTCTGCCCAGGGCACCCCAGCCTGGGAGGCCCGATGCAGAGGGTGACACCTCCGAGGGGCATGGCCAGTGTTGGGTCCCAGGTAAGGGGTGGCCCAACCCATTGTGGGACAGAAAGACCACACCCTAGGTTCTTTCTGACTAATCCTTTGCCTCAACAGGGTTATGGAGCTGCCATGAGGCTCCCACCCAATTCCCTTGCCACCAACCAGGTCCTGCCATCCATGAACATGTAAGGCGCTAGGGAACCCTTAGGCTTGTGGTCACCCAGCCTAGAGGCAGGCCATATATTCAGGGACAACTTGGGCATCGTTTATTCCACTGTCTGGAGGGGAAACTGAGGCCAAAAGTTTCACTTAGCCCCAGGGAATGACGGGTTGCTGGGCCCTGGGCACCTGGGCTGCTGCAGCGCCCCCATCTCTTCCAGGGGTCCGGGGGTGCGTGGCCCGTGGGCCAGTCCCAGCGGTAACTCGGTGAGTGGCAGGCAGGGTGAGCTGGGGAAGGAGGGCTCGGGCTAGCTGCTGGCCACTGAGGCTCACAATTGTCCCTGCCTGTTCTCAGATCCCCTTTGCTTCCTCATCTCCTGGCAGCTACACGGTGAGTTCCTGAAGGTGTGGGACCTGCAGGGTGCAGGCCGGACAAGCCATGTCTCACAGATCCCATGTCTCCATGTAGGGACCCGCAGGAGGCGGCGGCGCCCCGGGAACACCCATCATGCCCAGTCCTGGAGGTAAAGGGCATGTGTGTTAGGGTGGGCCAGGATCCCCACTCCATGCACCCACCCACACAGCTCCTGCCGTTCCCTGCCAGATTCCACCAACTCCAGTGAGAACATGTATACCATCATGAACCCCATCGGGCCGGGCGCCGGCAGGGCTAACGTGAGTGGGGCCCGGTGCGCCTCACCTGACGGGGACCCCGCGGGGAGGCAGCCAGCCTGAGCCCCACGCTGCCCTGTGCCCGCAGTTCCCGCTTGGCCCCGGCACAGAGGGCCCAATGGCCTCTATGGGCGCCATGGAGACGCACCACGTGAACGGATCCCTGGGTGAGTGGCCGGGCGCCATCTAGCGGCTTCATCGGCGGGCACCGTGACCCCACCCCAACCCCCCGCAGGCACCGGAACAAGAGGGTCCCTGGTCGTCGTCCGCTAGAGCTAGACTCGCTAGTGCCTTAACCTCCACACCACGGGAGGGGTGGCTCAGAGAAACCCTTGACCCCAAGCTCTTGGGTGGTCCCTGGATGCAGTGCCTGCACCCTCCATCGCCTCCAGATTGTGGGAACCCCGGGGTACCCCATCCCTGGGTTCCATATCAGCGCCTGAGCCTCTTGTCTGCCCGCAGGCTCGGGCGATATGGACAGGGTGCCGAAGGTGAGGTCGTGCACGCTGGGTGGGTGGGGGCAGGTGGCCTGGGGCAGGGGACCCACGTGCTGACAGGCGCTGCCCCCAGAACTCCCCCGGCGCAGTGGGCGGCCTGAGCAACCCCCCGGGGACCCCGCGCGACGATGGCGAGATGGCGGCTGGCGGGACCTTCCTGCATTCGTTCCCGAGTGAAAGCGTAAGCGCCTGCGTCGACTCCCCACCCGCGGCCGCGGCTGGCCGGAAGGGCCTGGCGGGCAGATCCCGGCGGGGCGGCCGCGGGGCCAGAGCAAGACCATGACCGCGGCGGGCCAGGTGGGGGGGGCGGCCGCGGTACCTTCCCCTCCTTCCCACCCTCCCCTGGGTTCCCCCTTGTCCCCGGGAGGGCGGGCCCCAGCCTTGGCCAGAGCTGAGCAGTGCCCTGCGGGCCGCCCTCTCTCTCCGCAGTACTCCCCTGGCATGACCATGAGCGTGTGACAGCCCTGTCTTGCACCCAGTGTTCGGGTCGCGCTCCTGCCACCAGGACTCCTGCCCAGCCCAGATGGCCGGCAGGTCCCCCACGAAGGACTTCATTTTTCTACACACACACACACACACACACACACACACACACACACAGAGGCACACATGCAAGGACCTCAGACGGAGGAATTCATTGAACTTCATTTTTCTACACACATGCACACACACACAGAGACAGGCACATATGCAAGGACCTCAGAGAAGTGCGGACCTTTGAACCTGTGTGCTGTTGCAGGGCTTGCAGGGCAGGGTACTGCCAATAAACACCATTTGGTTGTCTTTTTGGTACCACTGGTGTCCCTAATTTGACTTGTAGCCATGGATGAGATGGGTGGGTGAAGCTTGTGTTGACCAAGCGGGGTGTGGGGGTGTGAGGGGTGTGTGGGGTGTAGTGGAAGAGGCAGGGGCCAGGCTGATGAGGCTGATGGTAGATGCATTTAACTCCAGAACTTGGACAGAGGTTGATGTACATACCAAATTTCGGCTAGCCAGTACCTTATAAACAGCCACAAGAAGGCTTGTCTGGTAGGAACCTTTTAATCCGTTAGCAAGGTCCTGGGGACAATAAGAAAAGAGAAAGGGCTAGGGATGAAAGGATCACTTGTTTTAAGCAGTGGACACCTCTGATGTCGGGGCCTGAGTGTGCCCGTTGGCATCACCGGTACAGCCATTGGTGGCAGCAGGTGTGGACTCTTTCTTATGCTGCAGCAGGCTGGTGGTTGCCATTTCTCCTAGCTTGATGCCTGGGCCTGGGCGCTCCATCTTGTGCTCTAAGAGCATGTGGTTCTGGGGCGGGAGCCCCACACAGGCCCTGCAGGAGACATGGGAGCTCAGCAGGGTCACCCCAAGACTGCCCCGACAGCCCTGCATCCCACCCTCCACCACATGCACCTGAGAATGTTCTCTATACAGCTGCGCTGACGGAAGAGTGCGTTCACCACGGGGCTCCCGGGAGGCACCAGCGGTGCCTTAAAGAGGAAGCTGAGCAGAGACAGCACTGGGTGGAAGCCCTGAGGCTCAGGGTCCATGTCTGTGCAGAAGCTCACGCGCTGACAGAGCTCAGTGAGCAGCACTAGGTCGAGCATAATGGGTGCTGCCAAGAGGGAGTCCTGGGTGGCGGTTGGAGAGGGGTGTGACAAGGGCTGGAGAATCACCTGCCCTGCCCCCCCACACCTGACCCACCAGCCCTCCATACCTCACAGGTGTTATGAAGCACCAGGGTATTGGTCCCACCCAACATCAGCTCTGAGGTGTACTCATCCAGGGCACGTTTGCTGTCGCCCACATAGGGGACATATTTGATCACCACCTGTGGAGATGCATCAGGTCACACAGCCCCACCACAGGTGCCAAGGCCCTTGCCCACCTGCCCACACCCCCACGCACGCAGTGATCTGGCTCCTCTCCAGGTGCGTAGAGTATACGGTTGCTCTGAACCATGTCATCCACTACGCTGCTCTTTGTCACCTCCTTGGAGCGGAACTGCAGTGGTGCAGACAGGTTTTGTCCATCGTTGTTGCCCAAGTGGTTATAGCTCACGATGGACATGGTCTGTGTGATCAGAGACATGGTGAATGCAGGTGTGCCCAGCTCTGCAGTACCCTCACTAACCCAGGGCCCTGGCTGCCTTGCTACTGCACTTCATCAAGCTCCCCTCCCCCCGCCACCCCCTACCTTGAGGCCAGAGCCGATGAGGAAGTCCACCAGAACAGACTTGACCTTTGTCTGACCAGACTTGAAATCGTCCCCGCCCACAAACACATGGCGCTGGGAAGCCAGCTCCAGGGCACCGGGCACCAGTGTGTTCTGTGGGGAACCATTGAGGAAGGCACAGCCCTCCAGGATGCTGGCCACAGCAAAAAGTGTGGATGGTGACACCTCCAGGCCAAGCTGAGGGCAGAGAGGCAGTCAGTCAGCCAAGGCTTCCTGTGTACTGGCCTTGTCCCCCCAGGGAAGCCTGGGCGTGTACCCACCTGTATAGTACGAAGCAAGTTTTCGGCCGTGTCATTGCGACCTGGGACCACATCGCAGAAGCGCTCTGTATTGGCAGTCCACAGCACAATGACCTTGTCCAATCCTGCGCTGGATCGGAAGTCTCGAATGTCCTTTCGGATCTGCTCCAACTGGGAAAAGATAGAAGAGTAGATAGAAGTTGTCCAAGCCCTCCAGGGGCTTAAGCCACTCATTACCTAAGGGTGGGGCGGGGTTGGGTTGTTGGGTATGTAGGCAAAGGGAAAGACCACGTGGCCAGTTAGCAGGGGGCAGTTGAGGCCCCCACCTGTTGCGCGCGTGTGCCAGGGATGAGGTTGTCTGCACGTGCTGTCTGGTTGGCAGCGATGAACTCAGGAATGTAGACGGAGGGCCGCGGACGCAGGCTCTCCATGTGGGGCCACAGCTGCTCTTGCAAGCCGCAGTCAAGGACCTGTGCGCGCCTCATCGCCTCCGCCAGATTCAATGACGAGATATCCCAACCTAGGTTGTAGGGACCCTCACACTGAACCCATCCTGGACCATGGGCCTTCCCACACATACCCCCTTTCCGCCCCGACGTTCCGCCCACCGTCAAACACCAGGTCGTTGGGGGCCACCATGGGTAGCAGCGCGCTGAAAGGGACGAACACTTCCCGGCCGTTCGCATCCAGACCCAGGTTCACGGTGCCCGCTTGGGTCAACGAGCCATAATAGTTTGCCTCCTGGATGAAGTGGGGGGGGGGAGGAGCAGGTTGTTGAGGGGAAGGGGCCCCGCCCCATCTCCGCTCAAGCCAAGAGCAGGGATGACGTCACCCACACCTCATCCGGCTCCGCCTCGCCCCTCGGGGTCCTCCCGCCTTCTTATCGCTGCCCGGGGCCCCCACCTTGCGACCAGTGCGCGTGGGCCAGGTCAGGCGCAGCCGGTTGGCCAGCACAGCCGCGGTGAGCGTGGAGCCGTTGTTCCCGCCCCAGCCGACAAGCATGACCCCGAGCCGGGGCACCTGCCTGGCGGTGCAGAAGGTGAAGCGGGTAGCCGTGGGCTGAACCTAAAGACGACGGGTGGGGAGTGAGATTCGGGACCTCGGGCTCTCGGTGTCCGCCGCCACCCACGCCCCGCGCGCACCCGCAACACGCCGCCCTCGCGGCTGACGCGCGTCGTCCGGTACTCATAGCGAGCCTCGATGGCCTCGGCGCTGTAGACCACGTCCGGGCTATCCACCAGGATTTCGGCAGCGGGTTCCATCTTGGCGATCTGCGGGCCAGAGCCTGTAAGCGCCGGCCCTCCGCCCAGGAGACCGCCTTCCACCCCAGGACAGGACCACACTCACCAGCTCCGACTACTGAGGCGGACAGCGCAGGGCTCCAGAGCGCGCGAACAGCCGAGAAAAGCGCTGAGGCCACGCCCAGACCACGCCCCCATTGGGCGTGACAAGCGGCCCGGGGTTCGAGGTGCTCGAGACCCAGGTGGCCGGAAGCCGTGTTAGGCGCGAGTGCTGTGCTTGTTGGCTCGTTGTGCACCCTCGTTGTGCCGGGACCACACGACAGCCAATGAGCGACAGCCACCGTCAGGGAGGCGGGGCATTGGCTGGGTGAAGGGCCTTAGGGGGTCCTAGAATTGCACGCTTGTCTGACCTGCCCTCTCCTCTCCCAACCCCCCAGTCCTGAGTACTGGCCTATGTGGCCAGGCCAAGAGGAGGGGACAGGATGGCCAGGCTAGCACAGCCTGCCCCTGGGCAGACATCTGAGATAAGAAACGTGGGAACCCGGCAGGCAGGCGGGGGAGGCACCCCCAGAACTTTCCAAAACAAGCGGCCTCCTCTTAGCGGAAACTTTCCATTGCTGGAGCTGGGCCAAAAAGGTAGATGGTCTCCAATGTGTGTACGAGAGGGAGGACTATACTTTGTAGGCATCAGGATTTTTTGTTTCAGATAAGCTGTATCAGTGCCACTATGAACGAACAGAAAGGGGACTGAGCACATCCCGGTGATTCCCAGAGGGGGCTGTTGGAAAGGGTTTTCATGTATGAAGAGATTGTTGAGGGAGAATTACAGGCAGAAGTCGGTCCACTGTAAACCCTAAAGTTAAATCTACGGAGAGGGACTGGGATGCAAGTGGGGCTGACCTGTGAGCTGAGGATGCAGATTGTGCCAAAAAAGGTCTTTTCCTGTCCTCTTGGGGTGTACTTCAACAGAAATGGCAGATGACTTAATCAGCCTTGTTTAGATAATGATTATGCCTGCAGGCCAACCTGTCATCCAGCATTTGGGAGGTTGAGGCAGGAAGCCTGCTGTTGGGACAGTCAGCTAGGCTGAGGAGGAGAGTCCTTTCTGGCCTGGACATCTTGGGGTGGGCAGCGCTGTGTGGGACAATGGTTGGCTCCGGGTTCCAGGGATGGCGATGGAAGATCATGGCCAGGCTGTTCTCAGGTGGTGGGTACACAGTGGCCCGCAGGGCGCCTGGCTCTCCTTCCACCCCCTCAGCCGCCTCAGAAGTCTAGCCAAGGCCTGGAGGCTGACTGACCCTGGCCCTTCCCTTGTGGGCTGTCTTTAACTTTTTCCTTTGAAAACAAACATGCTCACAGACTCTGCCCTGGCACAAACTCAGCCTCTGCTATCTGCTTGGAGTGGGCGGCTGAAGGTGGTGTGCCCACTGCTCAGCTCCATGGCTTCAAGTTGAGTGAGGGCTGGGTGGCCAGCTTAAGACACACACCACCTCCTGCTGTGATCTGCCTTTTATTTTATTTTTGGGAAAAAACAAAAGAAAAAAAAAAACAAAACAAAACAACAACAACAACAAAAAAAAAACGTTCCATCCTTCAGAGCTGCTAGAGCTATGGTTCCCTCTCCTTGGTGCTGCATGAGAACCCACCTTGTCTGTGCCGGGCATGGAGGTGCCCACTTCTACAGTAGCTCTCCACCACCCCAGCCTGCCTGGCTGGCCTCACAAGGGGCTTGGGCCCTGGACCTCACTTAGGGCCACCCCACACCCTGCAGTGACATACACAAGGCACAGTGGGAGGGAATTTGAGTCCATCAAATTTATTATAGACTTTAAAAGTCGGTGGTTCACCTGCTTAGTGTACAAAAGACAGATTCTGAGAAAAGTCCCGGGGAGGCGAGCCTATCCTGTCAATTGTAACAGTTTGGCAAAAGTGAAGACTGTAAACACCAACTCCATGGCTCAAATTAGACCACCCACTGGTACAGTCCAAAGGCAGAGACCACCAATAAGTTAGACTATCTTTAACCTGCCAGAGCCTTGCAGCCCAAGCCTGGCCCTGCCCTTCCCTTCATAAATCTCAGACAACAAAACAACAGACCAATTCAGCTAACGGTCCCTGGGTGGAGTCCCAGGGCAGGAGAGGGGCACACTGGGTCAAGTCCACGCAGAGCATGCACAGTGCAGAATCTGGCCCAGCCCCATTTAGAGACCAACAGCTATTTAAATACGAAATGTTGGTTTCCTCTAGGGTCTGGGGACCCCAAAGGAAAGCTAGGAGCTGAGCGGGGTGGAACTGTAATAGGCAAGGGTCTCCTGGTAGCCAGGCTCTTTGGAAACCATCCAGAGACGCCACCGAGGTTTAAAAAAATAGACATCTGGGTTTGAGTCTCTGCTCTCCCCATTCTGCAGCTATGAGTAGCAGTGACCCTACCGCTTCCCACACATCCCCATCATAGATTCCCTCTCTGTGCACAGCTGAGAACCCACTCACACCAAACACACACATACACACACACACATGCACACACACATTCACACCAATGGCCCCTAGGATTTGGGGTATGAGAAGACGAGGCACAGTAAGAAAGCAGCAATTGGGGGCCACAGGCCTGCGCCCTGAAGAAGGTAATCAAGGCATCACCCTTGGCCCCCTCCCCCACCCCATGGGAACCCAGCAGAGAGTACCCCAGAATTCACAAATGGATGGAGGGATGGAGCAGGGCCAACAGCACAAGACCACATAGCCTCAATGTGACATGAAGGGCAGGTGGGGGAGGGAGCTGCAGAAGACCATATGTTGTGGAGGGCTTTGGGTACAGCCTAGGAGCTGCAGTGACCTAGCCAGTGGGGATCTGAAGGCAGGCAGCAGGACCTGGCACTCTGCTAACTGTCCCTGGAGCCTCTAGCCCTGGAGGTACGGGCCATGGAGGAGGCACGGAGTAGAAAAAGTACAAAAATAGACAGTCTCTGCGGCAGCTAAAGGGCCGAGTTCATAGAAAATTAGAAAAGGCAGGCAGAGCCATCGGGATAGCCCACTGGCATGCTAGGGCCAGGCCTGCAGCTGCCGCTGGTCATACTCTGCGATGAGGCGCTTGATGTGTGCCAGCTTGCGGTGCAGGTACTCGCAGCGTCGCTTCTCTCGGCTGTAGTTGGTGTTGGTCTGTAAGGAAACCCAAGTGGTGGGTGAGACAAATCTTCCCAGCACCCCTGAGCCAGGCAGGCCTCCCTACTCAGCACCCACTTTGGCTCACACACCTTTTTGATTTTCCGGTATTCCTGAAGAATCTGCCCACGGGTTGTCTGGGGGAAAACACCAAGTACTAATTATGTCCCACCTGGGGAAGCTCCAAATTCAAAACCTTCTCTGAAAGAGACCAACTAGATAGATAGAGCATAGCCACAGGAAGTAGGTGACCTTCCTGTGATTCTTCCAAGGGTGCAGAACACATGGCAGGGGAAGACACACGGTAAAGTAGCCACACTAGGGAAAGGGAAGTACATGCCCCAGCCCAGGTCACACACTGTGCTCAGACCCTACTGCAGGGACTCATGGCTAAACCCTGGGCATGGGTCACAGCCAGCTCTGGGTAGCCCGCACTACCTCATACTCCTCGGAGCCTTGGCTCAGCTGCCTGAGCTGTGCATCAAGCTGTGTGAACCTGCGCGTGATCTGCTCGATGCGTGCATGCAGGCTCCGATACTCATTGTATTCAGCGTTGAAGTCATTCTTGTAGCTCTGACGCTGCTCTGGTGACGAGATGGCAGGGTATTTCCTGAGGGACAAAAAGGGCTGCTGGGCTCAAGGGCACAGTGGGTGGCAGCACCTGGCTCAGGCAGGGTCTGGGTGGGGCATAGACTAGGTAAGATACTCACAGCAAATAGTCTGGACTCTCTGAAGCGGATGTGGGGTCACTGACACAGGCTCCATTCAGACCTGCATGAGTAATGTACCCTTAGTCCAAGGGCAGTGTGGGGGATTTAAGTCATGCTTGATGGCCACAAGTCTGGGCAGTAGCAGTGGATCATGTGCCAAGACCAGCTGGCCACAGTGGGGACCCAGTGTCCAGGCTATAGTCACATAGCCCAGACACGCTCCTTTCCAAGTGGCCTCTAGACACGGTGGCTTGAAGTCAAACCCCACAGAACTCATCCAGTGTCTGGCAGCATAGGGCATCTGTACTAGGCTGGAGACATAAACCCTGGCCACAAAGAAAACAGGGCAGAAGTGGTCTCTGGCAGACAGCAACTCCAAACCTTGTTGGCACTGTTCTTTACGGACAGCCCTGGCAGATCCTACTCCTTTGCACAGCGCACACACTCAGGCTGTGCAGCCAGGAGGGGTCCTTATCATGGCACCCCCACCAAACCTTCTACCAGGAGCTAGTGGAATCTAGGAAGGGGCGAGCAAGGCACAGACAGTGCCTGCCAGGCAGAACACCACTTTCCTGCCATTTAACTCATTTATAGGTTCTCATTCTGTAGCTACTTACTTGGGCTAGCAGCTCAAGGTCTCCATACACCATTTCAAACAAATGCTGTTAGCCTAACTCATTGTGACTTCAGGGCCCCTAACCCATGGTGCTGGTCTACAAGCTGCAGGGCTCTCAGTGGCAGGTGGCAACTGTCAAGACACTTGCACTGTGGAGCTGGCCAGGCTGAGAAGGCCCCATAGGTATAGAGATGGTGGGGTGGGGTACTCCTAAGATGTCTGCTGAGGCCCTACTAAACATGGGCCTTGATGGAAGGAGGGAAAAGGAGTGTCCTATGCAGCTACAACATCCTGCCTAACTAAGCACAGGGGGCTAGGTAACCCATCAATTAGTTCTGACTTCTAGAGGCCACATGTGCAGGGCTATCACAGAGAGGCGTGCATTGTCTGGCTTCTGGGTTTGTTTCTGATCAGGATGGGCTGTAGTTTCTTTTAGGGTAGTGTGCCCGACCCTCAAAATGTCCCCAGACAAAGCCAGGGTTGTCTGTGGCTAAGGCCTCTAATAGCACTTGGCAGGTGTGGCAATGGTGGCCCCACAGTGGCCCCAGTAGACATTCAGCCACATGCAGCCTCCTCCCCTAAGCTACCAAAGCACCGAAGCATATAACCAGCACAGGCCCTGTGACATCACATCCATGCTCTCACCACACTGGACACAGAGGTCCAGATGCCTCTATCTCATGTCCTGCGGTGTCTTCCTGTCCCAGCAGCCATTGTTCCCTGGGCTCAGCACACCACACCTGTCTGTACCTCAACCCTCCGTGGATATAGCTGTTCTGTTCACTTTCCCTCTGCCTCTGGCCCAGGGCATCTCAGTGTTCCCAGGAAGCATTGCTTTCCATGGTACCCCTGCCTGGGTGCCCTGACCCCAGTGATGTTTTCACACCCCACATCCCAGCAGCTCCGAGAGACAACCATGTGCTACTGACCTAGGGTGTGTGGGAGCAGAGCAGGGGTAGCAGGATCATTGGACTGTGGGGCTGGGGGTCCCTCTGGAGGCCGCTCCTTGTCTTTGTGCTTCTTGGACTTCTTCCTAGGTCGGCTATGGATGTGCGAGGAGGCAGCAGGTTGCTCAGACTGGGTAAAGTCCGTCAGCAGAGGCAGACCAAGGTGAGGGGCTGGGGATGGGGTGGCCTCCTGGTGCTTGTAGTCCTGGGCACTGTGGCTTAGATCATTGCTGACATCAGCCAGGGGATCATGGGTCCGTGGGGGCTCTAGCCGTGGGGGCAGATGGCTAGAGCTGTGGGTGTCCATGGAGGTAGGCCCTGACGTGGGCAGCAGGGTCTCGTGGCCATTGGGGGCACCCAGCTTGCCATTGAGGGTGGGCTGTGCTCGATGTGTGAAGTGTGAGATCCGGGGCTTCTTGCTGGCCAGGGGGTCAATGAACTCTGTGGGCTGTGGCCGTTTCTGAAAAGTAGGCAGAGAAGCCTGTGGGAACCAGCAGCCACCTTCAGGGCCTGCTGTGGCCACACGGGGGCGCGCACACACAGCGGGCCATACAACAGGGAAAGGCAGAGGGGTAGAAAGAAGGCTCACTAGATGCCTGCCCTAACTGGGCAGTGGCAGGAGGGAAGCAAGGCCACTCACAGGTATTCTGCATATACAGGGCTGTGGGCAATGGAAGGTAAAGGGACACAGCCGCAAGGCACACGGCCCCCAGGCAGACATTCCCCACCCATGAAGAAAGCAATTTCCCCATGCTGGCTCAGGCCATGGACATTGGCCATACAGGGTTGTGGGGCATCAATGAAGACCCCACACTCATCCATCCCCAGGCAGGTACCTGAGAGGGTGAGGCAGAGCGCCCATGCTCCCTGGGTGGGCTGGAGCTGGTGGGGTCTGAGATGGCACTCTGTGGCTGGTACAACTTCCTGCAGAAGAATAGTAGAGGCACTATGGTGGCACTGCCACTGTGCCCTGGGGACTACATCTGCACAAAGAGGGCCAGGTTCCCAGAACCAGAGCTGGGCTGTATTCGGGATAGCTGCCTGGCAGTGCCTATCTGGGTCCTCAGGGAGGACTCCAGACCTGGTGCGCTGAGGTGTGGGCAGTGAGCACCAGAGACCCCACTAGCACAAAAGCCATCCTGCGTGACAGCTGTGACCTTATATGTGGTCCTGCTATGTACAAGGTGTTACCCTTGTTCCCACCCTGGCCTGGTACTGAGCACTCAATGGCTCATCACTCATGACAGAGGAAATGGCATGCTGGCCCTGCCAGATGGAGTACACCTTTGCCTGTGGACCAGTCAGAGGCCCAGGATAGATACCTTTAGCACTTGGGTGCAGGTAACCCCTGACAAGGGGGCACACACTTGTCAGCCCAGTACTAGTGTAGGGTGGAGATAGGAGGGCAGTCAGAAGTTAAGACCTGCATTGTCTCTGTAAGACCCTGGCTCCAAAAAAAAAAAAAAAAAAAAAAAAAAAAAGAAAGAAAGAAGCCCAGCTGTAGTGGTGCACGCCTTTAATTCCAGCACTGCACTTGGGAAGCAGAGGCAGATGAATTGCTAAGTTTGAGGCCAGCCTGGTCTATAGAGGAAGTTCCAGGACAGCCAGAGCTACACAGAGAAACCCTGTCTTGGAAAAAAAGGAAAAGAAAATAAAGGTGGATCTTGCTGGGCATTGGTGGCACACACCTTTAATCCCAGCGCCCTCTAGGCAGAGGCAGATGGATTCTCTGTTGAGTTTAAGGCCAGCCTGGTCTACAGAGTGAGTTCCAGGACAGGCTCCAAAGCTATACAGAGAAACCCTATCTGGATAAACCAAACAAACAAACCAAACCAAACCAAACCAAACAAAACCAAAAAAAAAAAAAAAAACAAAACCAAATAAAACAAAAGCTGTGCCTGCTGCCTAAAAGAATTTGGCAGACATGAAGCCTGGGGCTTCTGTCAAGATATGCCCTCCCAGCCTCTCCAAGCACTTGGAATCCTAAGGTCCAGCCAAGGCACAGGAGACCAGCCCAGAGTGAGCTGCTAACTCTGAACTTGAAGAATCAATAGGAATCTCCAGTGAGAAATCACTCAAGAACCAATTAGCCTCTCCAGTCCCATCACCAGCGCCAGGGGAAGCATTTAATTATTGTGCCACTCTCTTGGAGTCTGCCTCATGCACTCTGTGTGCCCAAGAGGCTCATCAGAAGCCTGGAGGACATGAATGGGACACCCTGGCCTGGAGGAGCCTGCATAGTTGGTTAGGGACAGCTGTGACTGTGAGCTATCTGTCAGGCTGAGGCCTGTCCAAGGCCTCTGAGGCTGGGGCTGGATAGGGTGGGGCTGCTGCCACCCACGTTTACACAGGAGCTTACCGCATGAGCACACGCTTTAGTAGCTGCTGGTCGCCCTCGGAGTAGCCGGGCCAGTCCTTCTGCACATCTTTGTACATGCAGTCCTGCAGTGTGCACGTGCTGTCTTTGGGGTTTACACTGGCCACCTGTGGGATATGAAGTTGTCACTGACCATCACTACATAGAGTCTGGGGTGGTGAGTACTTGGCAAACATAGAACTCTACAGGGACATGGATGGTGATGGCACCTGTGTACCCATGCTATCCCAACTCAACTTCCCTGCACATGAATCACAACAGGTTCAGGGAGGCATGCCATCCATATGGCCACAGCCCCTCATAAGCCCCCATCCCTTTCAGATGGTGACCACCAGCCAGTCCTCTCTTGCTCATCCCAGGCTGTCTGTCAGCTGAGGCTCAGCATTTCATCGGAGGGGCCTGAAGGGGCCAAGGCCACTCAGCTGTATCAAGGCTGCAACCTGTAAGTACTCTGAGTTCTGCTGCCATCTGAGAGGAATGGGTTACATTTTCTGGATTTGGAGTCACAGCCTTGCCTTATATCCCAAATTAGCCTTGAACTTACAATTTCTTGGGATGCTAGGATCACAAGTAAGTATGCCAGTATGGCAAGATGGCAGAGCCTTTCACTGGCTGAATAATTTCCCACTTCATGATAGCACTGAGATTTACATGGTGTACTACCATGCCCTTCACTCACAGCTTCTCTACTGCATGGACATATATCCTCATACACAGGCTCTTCCATGATGGCATATGGACCCACTGACCATCTACTACTACTAGCATCCTGCTCTAGGGCAGACTTCTGACTCTCTTGATCTAGCTATACACCTGAACAGCACTGCCTGTGCTGACAGGCATGAAAGGCTATGGGTCCTACTGCAGGTGCTCAGTGCCTCTGGTGAACTGTGGAGGCTGTAACCCCCAAGACAGGCCTGTACTTAAAACCTGTGGGGGCCTGCTATCCCACAAGATACACCAAACATTCATAGTGCGGTTGGTAGGGCTGGTTATGGTCAGACCCAGCACGGCTGACAAAACAGGCCCTGGGAGCCTCATGCTGTGTGTACTCCATGGCCTGAGGTAGAGGCTGACCATAGTCTCTCCTGATTACAGAGCTGTGAAACTTTTGTTATTATGTTGTCACCTAGAGCACAGGGGCTTGGTCACCCCAATATGGTATTCCCCAAGGCCTGGCTGAAGCTGTCAATTTTTTAAATCTGTTTTACATGTGTGGGTGTTTTGCCTGAATGTGTGTCTCTGCACTATACACATGCCTGGTGCCTATGGGGACCAGAAGAGGGCTTAAGATCTCCTGGAACTAGAGTTACAGATAATTGTGAACCAACACATGGGGTGCTGGGAACAGAACCCAGGTCCTCTGCAAGAGCAGCTGCTGCTCCTAACCACTCAGCTATCTCACCAGACCCTTGATTTGTTTTTCAGTTATTATCAGGGTGGGAAATGCCATGACTGAACTCAGGTCACCAGATTTGCATCATCAGACAGCAACCTTCTTTGCCCATTGAGCACCCTCACCACCGTTGGCTAGTGGCTTGAAGTCAGCACAAGTGATGGCCTTGAAGAGCCCCAGGAAATATCATGGGTGGGGATAGCCGGAAGGCATGGCCCAGGTGTGCCCGACTGTTCCCCTAAACAGTGCATGGCTAACAGCAGTCAAAGACATAGCTCTGAGCAGGTCTCCAGGCAGTGGTTGCCTGCTAAAATCGTGCTCTAACACCATACAGGTCTGAGGACAATGCCTGTCATGGATCCTGCTAGGGAAGCACTGAGGACACGCCCACGGCCCCAGAGACCACTGTAGAGTCAGGAAGCCTGCAGAACTGATTTTACAATGCTCATTGCATGTGTGGTCAGACTGGTCTGTACCCACCTGCTGCAGCAGACTGTCCAGGGTGTCCTTGTCTGACTGTGTCAACCCATCTTTCTGCAGCCGCAGCAGTAGCTCAGCTTTCCTGTAGGGCCTGAGGGCCAGCAGGTGCAGCACCCTGTCTCGGAAGGGCCTCTGCACCACACTGTTGGCCCCACTCCCACTGCTCTTTCTGATGGCACTTGCCAGGTTGATGGGGGTGGCCCGCTTCCGGGAGGGCACTGCATCGGCTGCCCCTGGTGCCGGCTTCCGGAACTGAACCTTTTTGCCTGCAATAAGAGCCTGGGTCTCAGGGTGCAATAGGTGCAAGACTCAGAATAGCATCAGCGCCCACAGCACATAAAGCAGCAGGTAGCAGGAGAGGTAAGGAGAAAATGCACAACTGTGAGTGTGCACTTGGGGCTGACACATGCCAGTCTTTGGAATTAGGAAAGCCAACCACAGGAGGCACAGGTGCCCTGCAGCAGCCCCAAGCCTGACTGTGCTCGCTTCTGCAGTTTTAGAAGCAGATGCAGCAGAGACCCCATGTCTGTGATTGAACTGCAGCCTCATCCAGCACTTTGTGGCAGGTGTAGGCATCAGGAGGAAATTCTGAATAGCCCTTTAGGACACAGCAAACCCAGCACCTGGAGACCTTCAGCCAGAAGGACCCTTCTCTTCACAATCTGGTTCAGTCTAATATGGAGACAGGGTCTCACTATATCTTGACTCTCCATCTTCCTGCCTCATCCTCAGGGGTGCCCACTAGTCTTAGAAGTCACCATGGTACCATAAGAAGGTATGACAAAAATGAGGTTGCTAACTAAATTGTACCCACAGAACCACAGATAAATTTGCATGTGTGCACACACCATCTTGACCTTGAGGAGAGTGCCTCTATCATCAAAGACAGCACAAAGCCCCAATACCACAGGCACATAGGATGAAGTCCAGCCATGCTCACTCTACTGAAGTCCCATCCAAAGCTGTTCCACTACAAACATGTCAGGTAGGGTAGGAGCAATGTGAAATTCCAATTCTTATTTTTTTTGAGATGTACTTATTGTTTTATGTACAAATGTTTTGCCTGTGTGCATGTCTGAGCCCATGTGTGCAAGAGTGGTCAAGGAGGCCAGTAGAGGGGGCTGGATCACCTGGAACTAGAATTATAGCTGTGAGCTTCCACTTGGATGTGGGAACCAAACCTGGGTCCCCCCTTGAGTCATCTCTCCACCCCACCTGCCCATTCCACAAGACAAAGTCTCACATGGACTAGGCTGGCCTCAAACTGACTACATATGCTAAAGTGGACAGGGACAAGGAGGCCCCAGCCCTACAAGAAGCATGAAGGGAAACTAAGGATGGTAAGTTCCTGAGAAATAGTCTTCCCCAGGCTGGCGGGAAACTGCTCGTAACAAAATGGTGCTTACAACGTGGGGCCGGAAAGCTTTCACTTAAAACTTGACAAAAACTTAAAAAGGGGTTTTAGAAACAAAAGAACAAAGACAAGTAAAGCTTCCGGGTTGCAGCATTTTTTCCAGTTGGGCTCTGTTTTGCTAGCAGACAAGCAAAGATTTGCATGGCTCCTTTAAGGGAGGTTTCCTGACTCAGAATAAGCGGCAAACACTGCTAACCACTTAATGGTGTGTACAAGAGCTGGCAGTGACCACATCTTCAAGCCAGCAACATGATACTGGATGGCAGCATAGACCAAGGCAGTGAGCACAGCTCTAGGTGCTGGTGATAAATGTACCCCAGCCATCTTGGATACACTTCAGCCAAAACAGCCGTGGCTTTCATTTTTAGCAATGTTGTTTAGCAGATAAGAGACTGGTGGCCAGAAGGAGATAAAGATGTACAGTAAAGATACACTCAGATTAAGGGAAAACCTCTAAAGGTTTACAGTGAGTTTTAAAATATATGTAGGCTTGGGAGAGAAAAACAAACAGGATAAAGTGGTTAAAAAAAAAAAATAGAAAGAAAGGAAGGGAGGAAGAGAGAGAGGAAGGAAGGAAGGAAGACAGAAAGTAGCTGGGTGTGATGGCACATGCCTTTAATTCGAGCACTCGGGAGACAGAGGGAAGCAGATCTCTATGATTTCAAAGTAAACCTGGTAAAAAGAGGTAATTCCAGGACAGGCAAAAATTACACAGAGAAACTCTGTCTCAATAAATGAAAAAAACAGAAGTAAAAGAAATTGAGTAATAAAAAGCCATGTGAAGATGGAAAGTACACAGAGAGTCTGGATACTACATGCTATTGTGTTGTCTTTGTATTGTTTGACCGCTGAGGAAATAGCAACAACTGTTAAAAGAAATGCTGCTGGATTAATCCAATTTATAATTTAAAAAATGCTTTGACTTCCAAATTTAAGTCTAAGGACAAGTTACTGGGGAAAACAATTTCTATTTTTGTTTCCATAGAAAATGAAATGCTGTGGATTCCTTCCAGACTAACATGGTTTGATCAAGCAAGACCCCCTAAAACAGTGTCCCAGGTGATCCAATATTCAAAACAGGTGGGCCTTGCAGATTTCTGTATCTTCTTAGGATCCCCATGACAGTGCCCCCTACCAGCAGGAAGCAGTTTGGAAAGAATGAAGCCCAAATTCCCAAACATTATCTATAAATTTTTGTTTTCATTTAAATGGGGTTGGTTATAAATGGTTAATGACCACAACCAATCTTTTTAAAGGTAAAAAGGGGATTATGGTATAGATATGATTACTTTGTTTTAGAATGGATTTTCATTTATTGATACAAATTTAAGGTCAATTTTGTGATTCAAGATGTAGAGACTGGAGAGAGGAAGAGGTCCGGACCCTCTCTCTGGTAAGATAAGACCATGTGGAAATACTTAAGTTGATAGAAATGGGTTATTATTTAAGCCAGAGCTAGCCAATAAGAAACACCAGTAACTGGCCAACAGCTTTGTATCTAATACAGTGTCTCTGTGTGTTACTTGGGGCTGATACGGCTGTGGGACCAGGCTGGTGGGAAAACTGCTCGTAACAAGTCTTCTCCAGGGAGGAACATACCAACTGACATACACGTGAGTAACATCACAGGCTGAGTAGGCTGTACTTGTATATTAGGAATACATTCATTACCAGAAAAGTAAAAACAAACAAAACAAACCACCATACAGACAAGACAATGCCTGGTGCTGTTCAACTGCTGGATTTTTTTTTTTTTTTTTTTTTTAATGAGGCCAAGTCCATCCACCTCACCTCCTAGTCTGCAGCTGTGGCCACAGTGACCTTTGGAGGAGTGGCTAGGGACAGCTGGAGAGCTAAGTGGGACCCTTGACCTGTCTATAGCCTGTACATCTTTGATGAAGGTCCCCAATACCACAGACTGGGAGAGGGTCTGACCTTGCCTAGAGCAGAGAGCATGACTAAGTTCCTGCTTGCCACTCACCCATATAGCGGCCTCCAGCCTTAATGACAATGGCACTTCGGCTCCGAGTCTCCTCCTCTGCCTGCGCCATGCTCTGTCGGGCCTTCTGGTAGGAGTCGTCAGTGGCACACACTGTGACCTTATCCTGGATGCTGCCCAGACAGTCCAGGTGTACATCTCCATGGCTACAAAACAAGAGGAAGTGTCAACATTAGGGTGTCACCAGAACCATGCCATGTGAGCCTGGGCACTGCAGAAAGAGGCAGCAGTGTAGTGTGGCAGTTTTGGGGTCCTTAGGGGCCTGAGGGCAGTGGCCTTACCTGGAGACATACTGCTGGATGCAGTCGAAGCTGCCCTGAGGGCTGTCTCGGCCAATATTGGAGAGGTAGAAGGAGAAGGCCCGCAGCTCCTCGGGGCAGTCAGGCTGGGGTATGGAGATGTGCTGTAGGGAAAGCGGGTCTCACTGTGGTTCTTGGCATAGGGAGGCTGCAGCACAACCAAGCACTTATTCCTTATAAACACCATGCATAGATTGCCAATGTGCAACCTGCACAGCAGGCAGGACATGTGGGCACCTATCTCCGTGGCAACTCTTGGCATGAAGGGACAAGACAGTCACTCATTCCCACCCTCTTGCCAGGCTTAGGCAACACAGGGGCTCACTCCAATCACTGAGCTCTGGGGAGGCCATTAGTCTGGGCTCTCATTCAGATTCTCTCCTGGTCAATGGGGTTATTGCCCTGACTTAGGACATCCATGAAGGTAACACACACCCAGCTGCCATAGCAGCCAACAGGAAGCTTGCACCCTCCCTCTGAGCATATGCCTGCAGACAGACTTGTGTATTCCATCCTATGGCCCTGTGTGGCCCAGCAACCAAACCTGAAAAGCCCCATTGCCTGTGTCTGCCTTGATGTAAATGTAGGTTGTTTTGTTTTGTGTGTGGTTTTTTTCGAGACAAGGTTTCTCTGTGTAACAGCTCTGGTTATCCTAGAAGTCACTCTGTAGACCAGGCTGGTCTTGAGCTCATGGATATCCACCTGTCCCTGATCTTCCGAGTACTGAGATTAAAGGCATGTGTCACCACTACTGCCTCACTCAAATGTTGTATTTGGAGACAGGGTCTGTAGCCCAGCCCGATCTGAAATTCACAATGTGGCCTAGGTTGACCTTGAACTCTTCACTGTCCTGCCTTCACCTCCTCAGGGCTGGGATGACAGGTGTGTACCATACCTGGTTTGCTTGGCACTGGGGATGAATTGAGGGCCTCAAGAATGCTGCAGACAAGTAATGTACCCACTGAACCCTAGCTCCAGCCTTGGAATGTTTTTATCAGGTCTAAAGAGAGTCAGTGGCCTGCCTGCACCCAGCGTCTGGCCTGCCTCTCAAAACTCACCCAGGGTGTGAGGTATGCACATTCAACAATCACAAGCACACAGCTTTATACGTGCACACACAGACACACACACAGGCACAGTCTCTCTCTCTTTCTCACTCACTCACTCACTACAGCCTACAAGGAGCTGTGAAGGCAATGATGCCCGGGCACGTCATGTCATCTGCCAAGGTCCCAGTTGTGGCTTTTGCTCTCTACTGAATGGGGACAGAAAGCAGCCACTCAGGGAACTGCAAGGTGCTTCTGAATGTGCCCAGCATATGGAGCTTCCATGCCACCTGTCCTTGACACATATTCCCAGCTTAGGCTGTAGCTGACATTCCCTTGGCACAAGCCCTGAGCCGCATGTGGCTGTTGTCAAAGTCAATGACAGTTGGGCTCCTTGTGCATCCCCTTATACAGGTCTGGCATCCTGAGCTCAGGGTCCTTCAGTACACAGACCATGGATGGGTCCCATGGAGGTCCCATATGCTGCTCAGTGCTGGGGGCTCTGGACTGGGCCTGCAGAGAGACTGCTGACCCAGATCCCTCTGGGTGAGAAAGGGAGCTTTGCACCTCTAGGGACAGGGCATACAGGGGGCTGGATCTGCTGAGGTGAAAGTGTCAGTTGCCCAGAGTGGTGCCTATGTGCAGTGATGATAATCTGATGTGTAGCTCAGAGCCTGCTGATGTCTCAAATGGCAGGCAGTGCAGCTGGCACTTGCCACTTCTAGGTAGGTCTCAGCTGCCAGCCCTAGTAACCAACTTCAGTTTGGCTCTAGGTTGTCCGAGGTGTGAGGGTGGCCTAAGTTCAGCATCTGCAGGCACAGACCCTGGTGAGGTGGGTGAAGCCCATTCTAGAGTACCTGAGGACACAGGCCAGGGGCCATCCTGCTTGCTGGGGCACTGACCTCACTGTAATCCTGGCTCAAGATGATCTGTGTGAGAAGAAAGGGAGTCTTCCATGGGAACTAAGTTGAGTGTCGAGCTAACGGCTGGGAAACATTTTAAGCCATGTTTTCTCAGTTTAAAACAAGATACAGGGAGGCTGGGTAGATGGCTCAGTAGCTCTTAAAGAGGATCCAAGTTCAGTTCCCAGCATCTACATAGTGGCTCACAACTGACTATAACTCCAGCTTCAGGGGATCCCTACACTCTTGTTCTGGCCTCCACTGTCTGTGCACTTGTGCATAGACACTTCTCCCAACACATACAGTCACAATTAAAAATCAAAAGTAAACTCTACCAGTAGTGGTACAAGCCTCTAATCCTAGCACTTGGGAGGCAGAGACAGGCAGGTTTCTGAGTTCAAGGCCAGCCTGGTCTACAGAGGGAGTTCCAGGACTGCCAGGGATACACAGAGAAACCCTGTCTCCAAAAACTAAAAAACAAAGGAACAACAACAATAACAACAAAACCACCCAAAAAAAAAAAAAAAAAAAAAAAAAAACCCCAAAACCAATGTAATGCAAATTTCTAGTCCTTGAAAGTTATTATTATAAACTATTTAACATAATTAAGAAGTTAGTAGTTAGCCAACAATCAAATTTGTGGCCATGTTAGGCATTCTTTCTTTCTTTCTTCCTTTCTTTCGTTCTTTGTTTTATTTTGTTTTAGTTTTTTGAGACACAGTTTCTCTGTGGCTTTGGAACCTGTTCTGGAACAGGTTCTTGTAGACCAGGCTGGTCTCCAACTCACAGAGATCCGCCTGCCTCTGCCTCCCCAGTGTTGGGATTAAAGGTGTGTGCCACCAATGCCTGGCCCATGCTAGGTATGTTTTCAATGTCATACAGATATCTTTAAGATAGACACATTATGGTCTTCAAACACTTCAGAGCCCTATAGATTATAGTATTTAAGATGTTTTAGTAACATAAGGCTTTCCATGCAGTAAGACATGTCTGCTCCTGGCAGCACCAATCTACTTCAAAAAAGGATGATGGGCATCAAAGAATCTCAAATGGAGTTTGCTTTCATTGTGGCAAAGTTAGCCACTGAGCAAGAAACTCCCCTTGCCTCTGTTGCTGACAGAGTGTTGTCCAAATTGAACAATCAGGACACAAAAGGAGACTGTACAACTTTGCTAAGACAGTCCTTCAAAATTCCTTCAGATACTCTAGGCCTGTAGACCAAAGATGGACATGCCAACATGGGGGAGCCTTGGGTGACTGTCCAGGTGTCCAGATGTCTGTCATTTGTTACTTCTGGAAGTTGTTTGCTCTGCACTTCCTGTTTACTCAGGTAATAGTATATCCTTCTCAGGTCTCTTGATGGGGGTGAAGACCAGATAGTTATGGTTACACAGTATTCTTTGTTACCAAATTCAGAAAAGAAACTTACATAAGTTTATAAGGCTGAGAAACAAGAACTTAAGTTGTTTATCTATGAAGGTTTTTTTAAAAGGCTACAAAGATAATGCAGTACTTTATTTGAATTTGCAAATACAAATGGACTGGATATTAAAAATGTAATCCTTACCTGACAAATGTTCTTATTGTATATAGTTTTACTAAGTTAAAGTTACAACATGTCCTTTTTTATTTAGACAAGAAGGGGAAATGTGAGTTATTTGGTCACTGTATGAGGATGTATTTCTGTGATTGGTGTAAGAAAGGGCTCAGTGGCCAATAGCTAGGCAACAGGTACAGACAGGACTTCTGGGCAGGGAGAGGGGAAGTAGGAGAGGAATCTAGACACAAGAGAGACATAGAATGGGACAGAAGTAAAAGTCATGTGGTAGAATGTAGATTAATAAAAATAAGTGTTAAGTAGGGCTTGGAGAGATTGCTCAGAGGTTAAGAGCACTGGCTCTTAACTGAGTTCAATTCCCAGCACCCACATCTGTAATGAGATCTGATGCCCTCTTCTGGCCTACAGGGATACATGCAGGCAAAACATTGTATACATAATAAATAATCTTGAAAAAAAAAATATGGATTAAGTTATAAGAGCTACATAACAACAAGCCTAATCTAAAGGCAACACCTTCATTTAATTAGTAAGTCTCTGTGCCAAATGGGAGCTGGCTGAGGGACAGAAAAAGGCTGTGGTGGCTTGAATGAGAATGGCCCCGCAGGCTCATCTATTTGAATGCTTAGTCACTAGGAGTGGCCTTGTTGGAGGAAGTGTGTCACTGGGGATGAGCTGTGAGGTTTCAAAAGCCCATACCAGGCCCAGAGCCTTTCTCTCTGTACACAGATCAGGAAGTAAAACTCTTGGTCACTTCTCCAGCACGATGTCTGCCTGTGTGCCACCATGCTCTCAACTATGATGATAATTGACTAATTTTCTGAAACTATAAGCAAACCCCCAGTTACATGCATTAGAAGAGCTGCCTCAGTCATGGTATCTCCTCACAGCAATAGGACAGTGACTGAGACAGAAGCCTGAAGATGGAGCTGAGCAGTAAAGCACTTGCCTGGCATGTAGGAAGCCCTCAGCTCCCTCCCCAGAACCACAAGGTGATCAGGGGTGGAAGAATTTGCATGGAGACACTGTTATCTGAAATACTGCACATATGCCCTTCCTGGGGAAGCTGGAATGGCATCCACTCATGAGAGGGCACCCCAAGGATCACTGTGAGATGATCACCCTGCTTTCACACATGGTCTTCACTGGGTGTCTGGCTCTGGTTTGGGGTCACCCATAGGTGGACAGGCAGGAGCCAGCCTGTGCCTGCCCTCTTCCAAAGCCCATGTGTGTCAGGACAGGAAACACTCACTCCTTGACTTCCTTCAAATCGGATGGATGGTCTCAGGGACACAGAATCCTACAAGAAAACAAAAAGGGAAAACTTCAATGGACAGAAAACCCACACCCTTCCAGCCACACAGGGCCAGGGCACAAAACACAATCAGAGATACAAAGGGTTTTGAAGAGCCAGTAGGAATTCCAACTGCCAGAGCCAAAATCACAGAAGCAGAGCCTAGAGCCTCCAGTCTGTTCCTGAGTCCATTGGGTCCAGGCCACCTTCTCTCAGGTATGGAGGCGATGGATGCACAGCTGTAGTGCCAATGCCTCCTAGGGTAGGGTAGGGCAGGGCAGGGCAGGGCAGGGCAGGGCTTGAGGGAAGGTGGGTACTGCACACTGGGACTGAGGCACAATCAGTGCCACCAGCTGACATGGAAGGGTCAGCCAGCCAAGGGGGTGGCACACAGTGAGGCGGCCCCCAAGGTGCAGGCAGTGAGGGTTCCTTTGTCTGTAGAGCTCCTTTCCTTGGACCCTCTTTGCTTTCCAGTGACCCGAAGTCACGCCCACAGGCTCAGCCCCTCACAAAAAGGCCAGCTGCTCAGCCATGTCACAGAACACCCAGCATCCACCTTTCTCCACAAAAGGACCACATACAAGGACCACATACAAAAAGCAGCATATATGAAGGCCACTGTGCTGAGGCCATGGGTGAGGGAGGGGTCATGGCCACAGCACAACCCAATCTCCTACCCTGTGGTGGCATGTCCTCAGGGACAATGACAGGTAGACCTTCTGGAATGCCCTTAAGACAGACACAACAAAATAACAGGTGCTAAGAAGACAAGGCCGTAGTGTGACACCCCACACCCTTGCACAGGGCAGAACCACATATGCACACACTATATAGGGTGGCAGAGTTGTTTGGTCTTGTATGATGCTGGGCACACCAGGTGTATGTATACTTGTCACTGAGCCACCCCCAGCACCATGGCACACTTAAATATGCCACACCAAGAACAATAGGAGAGTTTACAGTTAAAGCACACACACTTTTGGGGTTTCAAAGGCTAGCAACTGGTGGAGCCATCCAGAAGCAGAATGTGACCTAGATGTGACCTCAGGTCCCATGGCTATATGCTGTATGTATGAATCCCAGCTCACAGGAGCAT
Source organism: Phodopus roborovskii (assembly GCF_943737965.1). NCBI lineage: Eukaryota > Metazoa > Chordata > Mammalia > Rodentia > Cricetidae > Phodopus > Phodopus roborovskii. The sequence goes on along the minus strand of NW_026125665.1, from coordinate 902,409 downwards.
GAACCATAGCCTGGAGCCATCTTTGGCTACATAGAAAGTTTAAGGCCAGCCTGGGCTATGGGAGATCCTGACTACAAAAAAAAAAAAAAAAAAAAAAAAAATCCCTCACCACTCAGATACTTGTATAGGAGCCATTTCTGTGTACTGCCTCCCTCTGTGGAAGTCTCTGTAGATTAGGGGGCCAAAGGGCAAAGGGAAGTCCCACTCATTATCCTTCCACTTTCTTTATTCAGGATTCGTACACATGTTTGGACGGTCATTGAGGCCATTTATCTTACCATAAATGGAAGACAAGTTAAAGGAAGCCTTTGAAAGAGGAAAGCTTCTATAGAGCCACTCAGAGCAAAGGCAACAGACAGGGTAGGTGTCCCTTCTGGCTGAACCATCAGTCACTGGACCTGAGGTGTAGAAGATGCTCAGGAGGAGGAACAGCAAGCAGCCTGGCTCACCATGCCCACACCCCCGGTAAGCTCTGCAGAGGCTAGTACAGAAGCAGAACATGGGGATCTACCATGCCACCAGACTTCTGAAGGCCAGGACAAGGACAAGGCAAGAAAAAACACATCCTCCACAATGTGCATGGGGTTTTGGGGGTGGCAGGCCAAGAGGCCAGTTTTGAGAGTGGCCTTATGGCCACGCTGGCACTCCACTTGTTCCCATAGCTTTCTCGGAGGATGAGAACAGAGATGCCCAGGAGCTCACTCAAGTCTTCCTCAGACCTAGGAAGGCTGACCTTATGTAACCTGGCTGCCATCACAAACTTAGGCTCCCAACCATACAGGATGGGACCTTTCCTCTTATCAATAAGCATTCACTTAAGGACCCCACCCAGCAGCTTACCTAAGTGACCTACTCAGACCCTGGTCATTTGATTACAGTTCCCAAAGGGCCCCAAAAGACAAAGCAAGCTTCCCACAGCAGTGCACCAGCAGTCAGGAGGCTGAAGCAGGAGGATAGTTAAGTCCCAGGTCAGCATGGGCTGCAGGACAAGACCTTGCCTCAAAAGCTAACAGCCTCTGGGCAATGTGCCATGACCCACACCTGTCACAAGGTCACAGTGAACCCACAGGGAGAAAGATTAATAAAGCCAGATCAGGAGGGGCATTGCTCAGTGTTCCACAACAAACCGAGGACCACAGCTGTTCACCACAGCCTTGGCCCATTTGCCTGACAGCTGAAGGCCCACTGGGTAAGTCAATACAGAGGAGAGAGGGGAACAGGGTGTGCACCCTACTAGTTCCTGCCTCTAGCCCAGCAGGTGGTCTTGTGGAGGGACCTAGTAGCCTGGCTGGCTGTGGCTCTCACCCCAGGCTCCTCTGTCCTGGGACAATGCAGCCAGGCCATGTGAAGGATATTAGGTGCCTCACATCCAAGCTCTTCACAGCACAGACTCAAAGACATTGAGAGACCCAAGGAGCTAAGTTTCTTCAAGAAGCTACCTATTCCTACCACACCCACCCTGGCAACCCTCTGATCCTGAGCCTCTGTTGTAATAATGGGTCCAGTACACAAATTTCATTTAATGCAGGCTGCCCAACACACACACAGATCCACCTGGTGGTATATACAAGAACCTTCTGAGATGAAGGCCCACCCTTTCAGCCAGGTCTAGACCCTGCAGAAGCTCTGCAAGAGCCTGTTTCAGTAAGAAAAGACACAGTCCTCTAGGATTCAGGCTGCTGAATGTCTAGGCAGCTCCAACACTAACCCTACACCAATAGGCACTAACTGGTGGCAGGAGAGGTCCAAGCCAGTGAATGGCGGGGTTTGGGGGCTCTGTACTGGAGCGCAATCCTGTAGCTCAGGAAGGCTATGTAGTGGCTATTTCAAGCTTGAGAAAGAAGCAACCTAGAGTCAGGCATGGTGGTACACACCTATAAACCCAGCACTTGAGAGGCAAAGGCAGGAAGTCAGAATTCAAGGTCATTCCCAGCTAGTTTGAGACGAGCCTGGGCTACATGAGACCTTGACTTAAACCAAACCTTAAGAAGTAACACAGTCTTGCCACCCTAAGGCAGGGTGTTGTAGCTGTTAATGCTAGCACCTCCTCTCCACTAATGCATCTCTCAGCACCACTCTAGAAGGGCACAGGACTCCTGGCAAGACGTCTGTCTGCATGCTAGGCTCTGAGGAAAGCCTTTTCAGGTGATCACGGTGATTCCCATGATGGATGTTCCCTCCCCTCTTCTCCATTCACCTCCCAGGTTTGGTGGCACAGTATGTCCTTGCCTCTCTTGTGTGGCCACTCAGTGACCCCATTAGAAGCAGCTCCATTGGCCACACAGAATTATGTCCAGGTCTTCTCAGTGAGATAAGCTAAGAAAAGCCACCACCTATGGACCCATCCCATTCTTTGGATGGGGACCTGGGTGCAGTGTGGGCATCTTCTGAGCATAGCAGAGGCCTGCAAGGGTTCCCCTATCCTAGGCCCTTCTGTCTCAATAGAACTTGTTGGTAACCAGGGCTGGGTGTGCTGTCCTGCTTGCATAATTGCCAGTGGAAGGCATGCTGGGCCCAGACAGGGCTACCTTTCTGTTTATCTGCCTGCTCACTTACCCTGAGTGTCGTGTGCTTGGTACCATGTTGCTGGGGTGCTCACTGTGTACAGGAGGACAGCCTCATGGGTCTCCCCTGGCCTGTGACCCACTGAGAGGCAAGGAAATACTGTGGCCACCAAACCTGGAAGTTGAGTGGAGAAGAGGAGAGGGAACACCCATCATGGGACTCTCGGTTTACCCCAAGAGGAGCAGGTAGGTGTAGGAATAATGCCCAGATAACAGTGTTGTGCCCCCCACCCCAGGAAATAGGCTGACTACTGGGACGTATTATCTAAATGAACACCACAGTGATATGCTACAGGGTGAGGGTGGAAGGTGAGACCTAGGTTTGTTCTGACTAAAAAAGGGGGACAGAACATGTGAGCAGTGGCAGGGAGAGAGGTGGCATTAAGAATGGCCAGCAGTGTGGCTGTTATCCTATGGGGCACTGGATGATGGTGGAAACACGGCTGTGGAGGGTAGGACAGGTGCCACTTGAGGACATGGGAGGTGGGATAGAGGCAGGAGTGTGGAACTTGGGCTTCTCTGTAGTCCAGCACTAGTGACTGGCACTGGTTCCACCTTCAATGATAAACAGTGATATGGCAGTATAAGCCAAGTAAACACTTTCTTCCCCCAGTTGCTTCTGGTCACGATGTCCCATCACAGCAACAGTAACCTTAACCAATAGAAACTGGTATCGGGATAGTGGAGTACTGCTGAGAGACCTGACCATGTTATTTGAAGGATTGTGGGAGAATTTTGGAACTTTGGGACAGAAAAGCCATTGGGTGTTGAGAGCTCAGTGAGCTTGGAATATAAGAAAGTTGAGAGCAGTGGCTTGTGAAGTTTCAGAGGGAAGCAAAGACTCCACTTTTTTGTGAGTGAACAAGCTGTGATATCTGACTGGCTGGAGCTGAAAAATCAGCTGTGATTAACAAGAGATCAGAACCAGTAAGTAAAACCATTGCTTGCCTGGGTCAATACCTGTTGCTCAGCTGGGCCTAAAGAACCAGCTGTGATTAAGAGACTGGTGTCATTGAGGTGAAATCTTCTGGGAAGTGTTTTCCAGGATCAGCACACACAAGCTGTGCTCCAGAAGTGGCCGATGTTGTACCTCCTGTTAGGAGACAAACTTAGGAGTGCAGAGTCACCTAGGTTGTATTGGTTCTGAAGGCAGGTAGAGGTCATGAAAAGCAGATGAGGCTTGACACTGTGTGGCAGGACCAGAGTCCCTGAAGAGAGCTATGACCCTAGCATTTTGGAAATGACAGTACCATGGAATGACCACTAAGGTCAGCAGCAGCTGTGGACTGAACTGTCTATGTGTGCAGAGCCTCAGGGCAGAGCCAGAGAAATAATCCAAGCCCCTTGGAGGAGCCCAGATTATCTTGAGTGGATCCCAGAGACTAGATACTGAGACGTTTTGCTTTTTAATTTTTGTTGTTTTTCGAGACAGGGTTTCTCTGTGTAGCCCTGGCTGTCCTTGAACTCAACAGATCCTCCTGACTCTGTCTTCTGAGTGTTGGGATTAAAGGCATGCACCACCTGGCAAAAATTTCAGTGTCTCAGATTTTTTTTTTTGGAGGGGTGTGTAAGGAGTAAGGTTTTTCTGCCCGCCGCTGGTCTTGTCCTGCCGCCGCACCAGCCCTAATTGACACACCGAGACTCTGTATTTGATATAATGCTGTTGGCCAGGTACTAGTTTCTTATCCGCTAGCTCTGTCTTAATTATTAACCCATTTCTATGTATTTCCACGTGGTCTTACCAGAGAGCTGGGGCCGGCGGTTTTGTTCTCTCCCATCTCTCCATCTTGACCCTCCTTCCTACTTCCTCTTTCCTCCTTGCCTCCTAGTCCCGCCTATCTAGCTTTCTTATTGGCCAACAGTGCTTTTATTCATTAAACCAGTATGAGACACATATACAGAATGACATCTCCCATCAGGGGTGTTGATTTTTCTTTTTTTAAAAGGTTTCTTTATTTATTATGTACACAGTGTTCTGTCTGCATGTATGCTTGCAGGCCAGAAGAAGGCATCAGATCTCATTACAGATGATTGTGAGCTACTGTATGGGTGCTGGGAATTGTACTCAGGACCTCTGAAGAGCTGTCAGTGCTCTTAACTGCTGAGCCATCTCTCTAGTCCGACACTAAATTTTCAAAGATGTGGGACTTTTACAATTTGGAGTGTTTATGTTGTAAATGTTGATATTAATGTGTGATCTTGGGGGAAAAGACAAGGAAAGGTTATAGCTTAACAATGAGTGATGTGTTTGTGTATGTCAAGCTAACAAAGGGTCAATTGTGATGGCTAGTTTTATGTCGATTTGACACAAGCTGGGGTCATCTGAAAAGAGGGTGCCTCAATTGAGAAAATGTCCCATGACACGGGGCTGAGCGTTTTCTTTAATTAGTGATTGATAAGGAGGGTCCAACTCATTGTGGGTAGTTCCATCTCTGGGCTGGGTTGTTTAAGAAAGCTGGTTGAACAAGCCTTAAGGAACAAGCCAGTGAGCAGTACCCTCCATGGCCTCTGCAACAGCTCCTGCCTCCAGGTTCCTGCCTTGTGTGAGTGAACAGTGATATGGAAGTATAAGACAGTTGGCTATCCTGGCAGGGACCTGCCCTGCTGCAGTCCAGGGTTGCATCTCCAGCTGGCTGCTGCCTTCAGGGTCCTACAGTTTACAGCGCCACTTCCACAGCAATACAGTCCTATGGGCCAGGTGATAGCAAGTGTGACACTTTCTCAGTTCTCAGCAACTTCTAATTGGCCCCTAGTGCATGTGGAAGGTCATTTGTGGCCTTAGGGCAATGGTGGGCACAGGAGAACCTATGTGGCTAAGAAGGTCACATCTCTAGAGTAGTTGAAGGTGACACCCTTCCTGGTCCCATCAGGTTAATAAGCGTGACTATGTGCTGTGGGCAGGTAGCGGCAATAGCCATACTGTCTGGTGGACGGGTGTCACTCCTGAAGCTTGCTGAAGCCAAGCTTCTGGCAGAGGACACAGCTGTGAGCCAGAGTATTGGTAGAGCAACCACCTTTGCCTGGCAGCACCAGCAGGGCTCACAATGAAAAGGCTGAGAGCCAGCTGGCTTCAGATCCTGTGGGGCAGTGACATGTCTTGTTCACTGGGTCTGGATGCCCTCAGCACCGACCCATTCCAGGGACAGGTCAATGTAGTGGGGATAGGTGAGGCTGATCCCAACCTCCCCTTTGTGCCCCTCCCACCCCCCCCCCACACACAAAGGCAAACATCAGGACATAGAGCCTGGAATCCTCTCTTCATCTCCACAGAGCAGCTTAGATGAAGCAACAGGAAGTGTTTATGCAAGCTCTAAGGCAGGGGGGAGAGCTTACAGAAGTGTGGCTAAGGATGGACTGATATATTCAGCACTGCAGGGCCAGGGTGGGGAAGGTGCTCACACTCAGTCCAGAGGCAAGCTAGCATCTTGACGTACCTTGGGAATTTTAGGGGAAGACAGACTGGGACCCTTTCACTGAACAAAAGGACAGTGTTAGTGCCCAGGCTTCCTGGTGGCTACCACAGAAAAGTCAGTATGGACCATAGGAGAGACCCTAATTCAAAAAGAAGTGGGAGGTGAAGGGGAAGGACAGGCAAGGGGCTAGGGCTCAACTGGTAGACATTCATCTAGCATGCATGAGACCCTGGGTTCAATCCCCAGCACCCCATAAACTATGTATGGTAGTGCACATCTGTAATCCCAGCATTTGAGAGGTGGAAGCAAGAGACCAGGTTATCCTTGCCTATGTAATGAGTTAGAAGCCAGTCTAATCTGCCCCATAACAATGGTGGGCAGGCTAAGAAATGACTCAGCAATTAATAGAACTGGCTACTCTTCCAGAGGACCAGAGTTCAATCCCAACACCTACATGGCAGCTCACAGCTTTTTAAAACTCCAGTTCCAGGGGATCTGACACCCTTTTCTGGCCTCTGCCCAAACCAGATATGCATATGGTGCAGACAGAAAAATAGACATGCAAGCAAAAGCACCTATACACAATGTTCTAAGGGAAAGCAAAAACACGGGCTGGGAGCTGGCTCCCTGATTGAGAACATTTACTGATCTTTCTTGGATGGAGTCTGGTTCTCAGCACCCACACAGGGCAGCTACCAATCAATGTCTGTAGCTCCTGGGAATCTGAACCCTCCACAGGAAACTAAACACACAACACACATGCACACACAAAAATAAAATAAACTGTAAGGCAGCGGTGTCGAACCCCTTTAAACCCAGCACTTGAGAGGCAGAGGCAGGCAGATCTCTGAGTTTGAGGCCAGCCTGGTCTAGAGAACAAATTCCAGGACAGCCAGGGCTATACAGAAAAACCTGGTCTTGAACCCCATATTAAAAATGTTGTCAAGTATTTGAAAGGCATATATACTCCAATTTAACTTGATGGCTATAGAGACACGTGGCTCCAGCTGGACAGTTACGTTGTGGCAGCACCCTGAGTCTGGAAGAGCAAGGCTGTGTCTGAGACACTGGTCTCAAGGCTGCAAAGACCAGATATGTGACGGACAGATTGGATCTAGAGCCAGACAAGACTGGGTGAGGGTGACAGAACATACTGTGCCCTTTCCTGGAGCCAGGAGCTTCACAGTTTATATGTCAACTGTGTTGAGCAGTGTGTCCCCACTCCATCTACACCCTACTCTCCATCCAGGACAGAAGGCCAGGGAGAGAAAGAAGGATATGGATCCCTTCTTCCAGAACTCCTGGGGCACCAGGCCACAGGCTGTCCTGTCCTTTCAGAGGCATGCTGTGGAGAGGGAGGGCTGCAGTGGTTAAGCCCTAGCCAGAGAGCTCCTGGCAGCCTCCCTTTCCTGTAAAGCCGAGCCCGCTGAGAAATGCCACTAAGGAATTCTCCCTCAGCTTCCTGGCAAGATGAGTGTGGACCGTGCTGGGAATGGTGTTGCAATGTGAATAACTAGGAGCTTGGAAAGCAGGCCCATAGCTGTGGCTCTATCACCTGTCAGAACCCTTAGTAGGCATGCTTGTTTAACTCAAGGAGGGACCCAGCAGGCTCACAATGTAACATCTCAAGGGAGACTTGTTTGTTTTTTCCAGACAGGGTTTCCCTGTGTAGCCATGGCTGTCGTGGAACTCATTCTGTAGACCAGACCAGCCTGGAACTCAGAGATCTGCCTGGCTCTTTGAGCAACACTCTTAAGGCTATAACTGATGGCACCACCACCCTCCTACAGCCTACCCAGAGCCCAGCCCTGCTGTCAATTCCCCTCAAACTCATTTTCTGTCCCCGTGAATGCCTTTTCTGAAGTGTCCATTGGGGTTAGATAGTGTGAGGGATCTGTGGCTATGTAACAAATTCCCCTGATCTGGAAACTCCAAACACCAAAATCTGTCCTGTCTTGGGTCAGTGTCACTGGTTTGAAACAGAGGCAGCCCCTACCTAGCATCCTTCCCTGTGACTGTCACTCTAATCTCTGCCCACCACTCCCTCTTCTTGTCTATTTCCTTCAGGGACACTAGTTTTACTTTTTTTTTTTTTTTTTTTTTTGGAGACAGGGTTTCTCTGTGTAGCCTTGGCTGTCCTGGAACTCGCTCTGTAGACCAAGCTGGCCTTGAACTCAGAGATCCGCCTGCCTCTGCCTCCTGAGTGTTCAGACTAAAGGTGTATGCCATCACACCCAGCAGTGCCTTTTTTATTTTTTTTTTTTAAAGTCATGAAGTTTTTGTTTTATTTTTTACATTCCAATCATGGTTACCCCAAAGTCAAGACTTTCGCTACTTAACCATTGTGGGCCTAAACCATTGACCTCCTGCATCAGCTCCCACCTGCCAGGATGAGTGTGCCCACCACCTCCAGTTCTCTTTACATACATTGCACACAAAACCTTTACTGTCAGGAAGGGGCATGTTTTGGGGTTGCTAAGGGCAGCACCAAGAACTTAAGAGTCCAGGTAAGCCTGGAGCCTATGCTTTGGCTCTAAGGCACACTTATCTAGATGTCTTGAGTTTCTTGTGTCATTTCTAAAGAAGGTCTCATAAAGTCCAGGCCGGCCTTGAGCTCGATTCATCTGCCTCCAACTCCCTGAAACGACAGGCATATGCCACCACCCTCAGTTGTTCTTTAAAAAACAACTAACAAAAGCCTATTCTTTTTGAAAAGCGATGTTTTATTAGTATTTTATTGTTATTGCTTAGTTTGCTCATTTTTTTAATTTTTAAAAAGTTTTTATGTGCACTGGTGTTTGACCCCCATGTCTTTTTGAGGGTGTCAGATTCCTGGACCTGGAGTTACAGTTGTGAGCTGCCATGTGGGTGCTGGGAATTGAACCTGGGTCCTCTGGAAGACAAGCCAATGCTCTTAACTGCTAAGCCATCTCTCCAACCCCTCATTTGTTGTTTTTGTTGTTGTTTTGAGACAGTGTCTTACTACGTGGTCCTGGCTGTCCCTGAACTCACAGAGATCCACCTGCATGCACTACCACAATACTGAAAATCCAATAACCCAAATCCCTGCAGTAGTTGTGCCTGCCTCTAGAGCAGCTTTCTCAGACAGACACATTTCCTGCCCACTGATCCCAATGATGCCAGTCAGGAGGATATTACCCAGTTCTGCCTCCAAAGATGTTGCTACCTGTTTTACCCAAGGGGCCCTGCCACTCCTGTACCACTCCTGTAGGGTGTCAGGGCAGTCTCTGGGCTGCCAAGATGAGCTCTCTGAGGAAACCACAACCAAATCAGCGGCCACAATCATGGCACTTTGTACCCCCTTAAATTGAATGGCCCACCCCCAATCTCAACCACAGGACAAGCACAGAGAAGATATGGGCTGGATGAGGGTGTGGGCATCCAGCTTTACAGGACAGTAAGTTCTGTTATCCCTGAACAACCCCAACCTGGCCACCATACCATTGATCTCACCTGGATGTTGCCAGCTCAACCCCACTCATGACCTGCACAGAACTTCAGAACTTTGTTAAACAACACATCACTTCCCAGCAGGCCTGTGCACTCAACCACAGCCCTTGACTTCCCCAGGGCACTTCCCAGACTGACCTCCCTGGGCCAACCCAAGAACCCACCTTGCTTCATCCTTCACTCCTATCCCTTCTCAAACGCAAGCTCAAAGAGACCACCTACAGACACAATGGCAGGCACTGGTGCCCACCCCAGTGGCCAGGTCTCTGAGGTCCAGTCACCTGTTCAGACTTGGTCTGTGCTGTCTGACAGGCTCAACTCCAGCCACTGCCACCTCTCTCCCTTGCAGGGACTTTGCCCACTGTCACCGAACTGTGGCCAGCAGAGCCTACATGAACAGTGACATCAGTGGGTAGAGGGACTATATCAGAGGGGCGGTCCTAGGCTGCGTTTACCTCATGTGTCCCTATCTCAGGGTGACACACCTTGGTCTCTGGTTAGTCTGTGGAAGAAGCTGATGCTTGGCATCAGCCTACTGGCATTTCTTCAGGAAGATGACTGACCCCGGCACAGAAAGCCACATACATTGGAGCACACTCAGGTCCTGCTGTCCTCTCACTCCCAGCTATGCAGGTGGCTGTTACAGTGGGGCAGAGAACCCTGAGTGCAGGAGACACTGTGACAGGTGCTGCCCAAAGTCTGCACAGAGTGGGTGTGGGAGCAGAGATGCTCAGGCAGCTGTACCCACTGGCCCACATAATGCAGGCTATGATCTGACCCAAAGCTAGCTAGGGCAAGCAGGCCCAACTCAAACATGAAGAAAGGCAGGTTCTCCGCTAAGACACAGTTATCAGGTGGTATTATGGCACCTGTCCCTGTCACCAGCACTTGCAAAGTTTTCTGTGGTGGCTAGCCATGGGGATGGCTAGGAGGACTGCAGGCTGGACTCATCAGCTCTCTTTGCTGTCATTTATCATTTGCCTTGAGTCAAAAAAAAAAAAAAAAAAAAAAAAAAAAAAAAAGGGCTGATCTTCAAGGTGACAAGATAAGCATGAGGTGGAGGTAGCTGGGCTCCTCTGCAAAGAGCTCTCTGCAGCAGTACTGACCTCCCAGGAAACAGTCACTTTTGGGAAGTTTCTCAACAGTTTTATCCAGTCAGGTTACTGAGGAGACTGAGGGAATGCACACCTGTCAGCCTCAAGCCTCTATGACCTCAGCTCAGATTCTGGTACCACCAACCAAGCCCCAGCTTCCCAGGTGTCCTCATAAGGAAACCTTTCCAGGACATTGGTCATCTCAGCCCAAATGCCTAGATGTTGGCCAGCCTCATCTTGAAGCCCTGAGGTGCCCACACGAATGCTCTGTGAAGTGCTCTTACACACGGTTGTGAGGACCATGTTTATAATGTTCCTTGCAGCCATCTCCCTGCCTGAATGACTCCCAGCTTGCTGGCAACCTTGCCCCATTCACAGTATCCCATGGACAGCAGGTATGTGGGGATAAGTACCAAAAGCCCACCCTAACACTGTTGATCCCTGAGCTAATAGTCTGGCATGGGGACCCTTAGGTCTGTCTAAGCAGAGGCACACAATGACAATGACCACACACAGGTGTCCTCTGACCCCTAGTCACCAGGTACAGCAGGGCCAGGGAGGACACAGTCCTGTAACCTGCTGGCTGGTTCTCAAAGAACAGCCTTCCTGTCCCAGGGGTGTTTTAGAGACCACCTCAGACACAAAGCTGCCATCAGTTCACCTATGGCCCTCCCACCCACCCACACTCTACACATGGGTGCACATGTACACACAGACTACCTGTGCACAGGCATATCTATTTGCTTTCCTAATATGGGGAACAGCTGGCCTCTGGTATACCACCCAGACATACTCAGGGGGTCTCTGAACAAGGAGGTGACCACAAGCTCCAGAATCTAGGATGGCCTGAGTTCACACTGCAGCTCAACTCTGGGCTGTTCACTAGTACTGAGACATAAAGGAGCGGCCCACTGCACTGAGCCTCGGGCTTAGAATGACTTCTCAGTCATTCTAGCTATGGAGAAGATCCTGACACACTGTCAGCCAGGGAGTGCAGGGCCTTGTAAGAACACTAATTCCAGGATGGTACCCATGAGCCTGGCACCTGTCTCACAGACAGATGCCTTGGTGTCATAGGACCCTCAAGGAAAAACTGGGAGGAACTGCCAAGGGTGAGGGCAAATGGCAGGGTAGATCAATGTCTATTGGGGTAGGTAGGCAATACTCCATGTGCTCCACACTCAAGGGAACTGAGGCTCAGACAGTTCAGCAGGGCAGGAACACCTTTAAGGGAGCTCAAAACAGCAGGACCTGCACAGACCAGGCATGCAGCAGCCAGGCACATTTCCTCCTTCCTCTTCCTGGCTTGAGGTCAAGGGTAGGAAGCAGCTTTGCTGAACACTCTGTGCCTTTGGTCATTAGGGCAGCACAAGTACCAGCAGGCAGGAGGTGAACTCTCACTATAGTCTGTGACATCACATGTCTGCCCATGATGGTGAGAAGTCATAGCCTAACTGTGAGGAAATGGCCAAAAGCTAATGACACTGCCAAGTGCCAGTGAGGATGTGGTTAGTGACAAGGAACTCTCAGCACCACCATGAATGTGGCACACCCACTGCCCCAGGTAACGTCTCATTAAGACAAATGGCAGATACTACCTCAAGGTCCCAAAAGCTCACTCCCCTACATCGCCCTGGGAGTTGGCTGCAGTAGTCACATGATGCATGGGGGCACACACCTAAAGTCTAGTGGATCAGGAACTCAAGGCAAGGCCTTGGCTATACAACAGCAAGTTAGAGGGCAGTTCTGACCCCGCCTCAAGCAAAACAAAAGCATAGCCCAGGCCAGGGTGATGAACCAGAGAAAGACATGGATGCAGGCATCTGTAACCCCAGCACTCTTATGTCCAGAAGAGCACAGACAGGATAATGTGCTTGGAGCTGGTGGGCAAACACACAGCAAGAGAGTGCCTGCCTCTGCAGGATGGAGGACACCCATAAAAGGTGCTCTCCTCTGTTCCATTCCAAGACAGTGCTCACTATGCAGTGCTGACCAAGTGGGTCTCAAACCTTAGGCGTGCTGGGGTTAAAGATGTGTGTCAAAAAGTGGAAAAATAAAGATCTCCTTGTATAATATGGGTTTGGGGGGGGTCGTGGGGCAGAGGAATAAACTGTATAATACAACAGGGTAAGCTGACCATAACAACACATACCCAATATCCCCAGTACACAGAAGGGGCAGGCCAGCCTGGGCTACAAAGTTAAGAGCCTGTCTCAAAAAATACCGAAACAATACCAGGCAGTTGTGGTGTATGCCTGTAATCCCAGCACTCTGTATGTCAGGAGCATGTAACTTGAAGGGTTTTTGTTTTTGTGAAATAAGGTCTCATGTGGGCCAGACTCACTATATAGCTGAGGATGACCTTGAATTCTGGATCCTCCAGAACAACAGGCATGGCTGCCACATCTGTAACTGGTTTTAGACTTCACACAGACTCAGGGCTTTTAAACAATGTTGAAACCTTTGCGACTGTAGGCATTCGGACTATAAGCCCAGACCTGGACCATTGTCTGAGGCGGGCATATTCTTCCCCAGTCAGGGACAGTTTTCTGTGTGTGTTTTGGGGTGGGGTGGAGGAAATAGGTCTCTGAGGGCAGCTATTGAGAGGTATAGGCCGGCCCTGCTTCCTGTCTGCTGCCACCATGTGACCTGCTGCCAGTTCCACTGCTCCTGCTTCAAGGGTCCCCTACCATGCTGGCTGGTATTCCCTCAAGAGAAAGTCAAAGTGGCAGGTGTCATGTTGGCGACAGAATGGAACTGTGAACTGGACGCCGTTACAGTGCCACGTGAACACAAGACTTCCACTGTAACCCTGACAGGTTGGGGTGCTGTGCAGGTGAGAGAAAGATGTCTCTAATAGTCCACTCTATGTTGCTGGGAGAGCAAAACCGCTCTAAAGTGTTGGGGGTGGGGCTGAGGCTGCAGCTTGGTGAACAGAACACTTACTAATCGCGCGCGTGTGTGCGTGCGTGCGTGTGTGTGTCTGGTTTCCAGGCTCAGTACTCAGAGGCTCAGACAAAAGATTAGGACCTCAAGATCATGCTCAGCTATAGAGAGTCCAAGGCAAGCCTAGCCTTTATTAGACTGCCTTTAAATAAATAAATAAATAAATTCCATAATTCTCCCTATAAACCCATGTGTCCTCTGTCCCTCCTCTCAGAAGCACCCAGGATGACCAAGTAGAACCATGCTGTTTCGCAGAGATGAGGTCTAGGGTTTGCAGACTCTGGGGCAGGGGTTTCACACTGTACACCACTGAGTGCTGTGAGAATCTCTGTGGGGAAGGGATCCAACCTGCTCTAATGGGGCAGAGCTTTTCTCCCCACCTGGGGCACCAGGTGGCTATGACCAGGATTGAAAACTCAGGTGCACAGGGCAACAAAGAGGTCCCTGTCCAGATGTTCCAGGTCTAGGTGCATCCTTTACCCAGCAGGGAAGAACTGCAGGAGAATAAGGAATACACATTCAGGAGGAGCCCTACCTCACTCAACCTTACAAAGCAGGAACAACACACATGGGCCCTGGAAGCAGCTGAACTTAGAATGTTCCGGCTCAATATGGGCAAGCCAGTTTTAAGCTGTATAACCTCAATTAAGATCCTCAGCTTCTCTGGGCTTTGTCATAGGGAGGTAGAAATCTACCTCACTTGTAGAAACAGTATGTGTAACAGCCCCAGCTGCACACAAAACACAACATGTATGCCAGCACACACACACTTAACACACAGTCTTAGTTCCCTTTAGCTCCTGCCTTGTTTTACTGAATGCTCCTTTAAAAATCCTGAAACAAATCAAGACTTCTACATTAATAAAGGGAGCTAGGCCAGCCCTGTAGATAGCCCAAGTCAGAAAGAGAAACTACTACCTGGCATGGGACCTTGGTGACAAGCTTTCCTCCAGCAGCCTCAAGAACCTATGTGTACAGCACTTGGAAGACAGAAGCAGGTGGATCTTCTGTGAGTTCAAGGCCAGCCTGCTGATCTACATAGTGAGTTCAAGGACAATCAAAGCCATATTGAGAAACCCTGTCTCAAATAAACAACAGTGCTGGAGAGATGACTCAATGGTTAAGAGCACTGTCTATTCTTCCAGAGGACTTGGGTTCAATTCCCAGCACCCACATAGGAGCTCATTATTGTCTGTAACTCCAGTTCCAGGGGATCCAACACCTTCACACAGACATACATGCAGGAAAAACACCAATACATACAAAATAAAAATAAGTAAATTTAAAAAAGAAAACCCAAGAACAAAAAAATTCCATGTGCTGCTCTCCAACCATGGTCATAATGTGACCAAAGGGACAAGGGCCAGAGGAAAAAGTGCTGGGCAAACTAAAAGTCCCTGTTGAGCCACTGATGAGACAGGCCCCAACAAAGAAAGGAAGAATGGTCTGGCTTTAACCAAAACTATCTCATAACCTAGAAATCATCCAGCAAGTGTTGGGCAAAGCTATCAGGGAAATTACTCAGACTCTGATCCTGTGACATGCAGAGCAGCAGACACAAACTGAAGACGGGTACATGTCTGGGAGGCACACAGAGCTCAGGGTGAGGGCAGCAGGCACATCAGCTACTGCTGTCAGCTTTGCATGTCCTAACAATCTGCATACTAAATAGCCAAACTCAAGAGCAGGGAGGCCCTCTTGTCCAGCACAGGCAGGCAGAGCCAGCTTTCCAGAATAGCAGTCTTACCACCACCCAGCAAGTTGACAGAAATGAAGCAAGGTGGAGGGGGGGGGGGCGGTCACCTGAGCCAAAAGCACAAGCCATGATGGGCCAGGTACCTGTGGGAAGCAGCACATGGAGCCAGCATGAGTGAGGAATGCCCAGAAGCCACTACAGACAAACTAGAGCCAGGATGGATTCCACTCAGTATCTGGCACAGGAGGAACCAGGGGGTGTACCCAGAGGGAGAGGGAGTCTAAGTGGTCAGATCCATGATAGCTTCCCACTCAGGAACTTCTCCTGCCCCAAAGGGAAAGCCTAACCCAGGCCAAAGGAAAACTGTCCACCATCTGCTGTGTGTGGTGGTACATACATGGGATCCCAGCACAGGACATACTGAAGCAGAAGGATCTCACAAATTGAAGCCTGGGCAGCAAAGTGAGACGTTATCTCAAAAAACTAATAAAAGAGGTTCAAGAGACAGCTCAGTGTTAAAGTGCTACACAGCCAGAACCCAAGTTCAGCCCCCAGATCCCATGCAAAGGTGGAAAGGAAGAACCAAGTGACTCCATAGCCCTGCAAAGACACTATAGCTTAGCTTGTGCCCCACCCCCAATATATACATACATCTATATTTTTAAAGACTACATTTCACTGTGCAGCCCTGCCTGTCCTGGAACTCATTATGTAGACCAGGATGCTTTGAATTCAGAGAGTGCTCTGCTTCTTCCAGGAATAAAGGCATGAGCCATCTTCCAGCTGGAAGCAAAGGGCAGGGCCACTGGCTCTCCCAGGGTACAAGTGTAGTAAGGGCTGTACCTTTTAGTGTTTCATTTTAAGCAAATGTTACATGTGTGTCTAGGTAACACAGGGCCCATGCACAATCAGTACTGACCTGGCCCTGAAGCCACTACTCCACCCTCCTATCATGGGGCTTCCCCTGTATTCAGATGCTCATCCTGAGAACAGTAGAGCAAACCTTTGAGCAGGCCCAATGAGCACTATGACACCCTTGTCACCTTTGCTAGCACACATTATTTTGGCCCCCTGCTTGACCACAAGTGGCTAAGGGCCAGAGTTGTCACAGGACAGCAGAGACACAGAGACTAAAGTGGCTGCAAGTGCCTCCCCTGGAGGGTGGGACAGCTGAACTACATAATGGCATTGCCTTTGGTCTAGACGGTACAGTCTTGCCAGCAACACCCCCCCCCCATCACCTCTGTCTCTTGTCAGCCATGGTGTCCATCCGCCTCCGAGGAAGGCCTGGAACCTGGCTGCCCCTGGCTACCTGTCAAGCACAAGCAGAGGGACAGTCACACGGGTTAGATCAGGACTATGGCCCACGAAAGCTACAAGCATGATTCCTATTGCCACTTCACAAAGGCCCCTCAGCGACTGAACTATATTCCTACCAACCCACCCCCTTCAGCTTCTAGGACTCCAAATTCGACGTGGTGACCCCAGCATTGGGACTGAGGGGTTGGGGACCATCCCTGGCCCTCAGCCTAGCCTACCTCTAAGATCTGGGTCACAGATGCATAGGCAGCTTCTACTGGTACATGACAGGCTGCTGCCCTGGCGTGGTCACACCTTAGATAAAGTACCTGGCCTGTAGGTGGCTGGGAACTAAATCCTGCTATTAGAATCCTCTAGTCACCTGCGAAAGCCCTCGGGCTCCCAGCTGTAGGCCACCTCCCTTGGGTGAGACATGTGGCAGAAGATGAACATACCTGCAACTATCCTGAGCTTCTTAGCCTCAGGAACTGCCTCGGATCACAGCCATCCTCGCTAATCATTCCTGTCACCTCATAAGGTAGCCAGGGTTTCAATGTACTCACACAATAGAGGAGAATGGGAAGGAAAAGAGGATGGAAATATCTGGGGTCCTGGGGCAGACAGTCCTCAAAGTCAGGACCCTGGGCAGTTCCTGTAAGGATAGGAGGTGACTCCACCTTGTGGAGCTATAGTAGTGGTGGCCAGGCTCTGGAGACCCCTGCTCTGTAGGGATGGAGCCTGGCCTTCCTAGCTGGGAGAAAACAGGGCATCTTCCCTGGGGCAAGTGCCGTGACAAAGAGAGAAGGGGGACAACAGGGAGGGCCAAACCCCAACCCTGCTCAGCACAGCTGACTTCACCCTCCTCTAAGGAAGCTGGGATCCTGGGGCAGGCTGGCACAAGCCCCCACTGTCCTTTCCCCATCTCAAATGTCCCCTGAGCCAAGCACATTTCCCTGGAACAAGTGATGGATGCCTCAGGACAACTCCAAAAATAGAGCCACAGGAAAGGAACACACTCTTCTAGCTGCAGTTTGCCCCTGCCCTCAGACAGCTCCCAGGGAGGTCTCTACCAGTCATAACACTCTGGAGTGCTGGTCACCTAGAGACATGAGTACACACTGGAAAGCAGAAGCCCTGAGCAGAACCCTCCACCCCCGGGGTCTTCTGGAGTTCAGCTGTTACAGACATTCACCCCAGCTGCTCCAGGCTGCTGGGCTCCAATGCAGGCAGCCACCCTGCAGATCACTAAACCTCCTCTATAAAGGCACAAGATACTGGGCTGGAGTGGGGAGGTAACAGACCAGGAGCTAAGCTCCTTCCCTACAGCCGAGACAGCAGAAGCTGTAAGGACCCTCTAGGAAACAGGACAGTCCACACAAGAACACAGTCCTGCACCATCAGGATTCTGGGGACAAGCCTTCAGAAGCTGAGGCCAGGAAACACCTGGGGTCCTCTCCCAAGGGTCCTGTCCACCTTCTAGCCTCAGGACTGACTGTGGGTATGACAGTGTGTCATCATCATCTCAGAGCCTTGCTGGAGCCTGAAGTCACACCCGGATGTGGGGAGACCACGAGGTTCATAGCAGGAAACATAATTTCCTTGAAAAACCTCTGTTTAAGAATAAGAAGGAAAGAGCTGGGGTGGGGGTAGAGGTGGCACAGCTGTGGCAGGAGGACCTCAAGTTTTGGGCAGCCTGGGCTACATAAACTCTCTACCTTAAAAAAGTGAGAGAAAGAGAGGCAGGCAGATCTCTTAAGTTTGAGGATAGCCTGGTCTACAGAGTTCCAAGACAGCCAGAGCTACACAGAGAACCTTGTCTCAAACAAACAAGCAAAAAAAAAAAAAAAAAAAAAAAAAAAAAAAAAAAACAGAGAGAGAGGAGCCTCAGAGTCAGCTCAGCAGATAGTCATACTTGCTGTGCAGGCCTGGTTTAGTTCTTGGAATTCACATGAAGATGGAAGGAAAGAACCAACTCACAAAGTTGTTCTTTGGTGTCCACATGTGTTCCCTATCCTGCACACCTATAATAAATAAACTAGTGAGAGCCAGCTGTGATTGTGCATGCCTTTAATCCAGTACCCAGGAAGCAGAGGAAGGGAGATCGATTTGAGTTTTGAGGCCAGCCTGATCTATGCAGAAAGTTCCAGGACAGCTAAGACTACATAGAGAGACCCTACTTCAAAAAAAATAAATAAACTTGTGGGAGAGAAGTGGGGGACATGAGAGAAAGTGCTTCCAAAACAGTTGGAAGAAGGCAAGGAGGTCCTGAGTTACCTAGGCCTAAAAGTTGGCACTCACTAGGATAGGCAGGTGAGGACTCAACCCGGATCAGCTCCTGAATTGAGGGGTCTGACTGCTATTTCCAGGCCAGGACAGGGCAGTCATACCACCCATGTACACCTGCGTACACATACCTGCTAGAGGCTAAGGCTTCTCTCAACAGCCCACAAATGCCATCCCAGAAACTCTCACTCCTGCCCTCCTTCTCACTCACCTCCAGCCAGCAACATGAGACCAGTCTAGGAGTGGGAACAAAGGGGAGGGATGACACACAGGCCAGGAGACAAGAAGGCTTGGGAGTCAAGGCTGCCCCACCTGTTCAACACTCCCAGAGGGAAGCTCCTGGCTTCATGGCCTTGTGGTTTTTCAAGCCAGGAGAAACCTCAGTTCCCCATAGGCCACTCTTTCTCTTTCACAGTGCCAGCACCATGCCTGAGGCCACTGCCAACCTCTAGTCAAGAGGGCTGGAAGAGCTGAATCTGTATTCAAGCAGGGGATACTGCCAGGGCCTATGGCCAATCAAAAGACAGAGCCCTGCTGCTATAAGGTTGGGGAACTGTGAGGACTGAGCTTCTCTTCCCCTCTGTGGCTTAAGGGCCACCAAGGGCCTCCCTAAGTCTCCTCATCTTGTATCCTGAGGGTACTGGCTTGGAAGCCTGTCCAGTAATGGGCAGTGGTCACACCACCTCACTAAGCCAGTGAAGCCAAGCAGACCTTCCTCTCACTTGGCCCAAGCCAATCACCAGTGGTAAAGGTATTTGCCTTCAAGCCTGACAATCTGGGTCTGCTCCTAGGATCTATATAAAAGTGGGAGGAGGTCCTCTAATTGACACACATTGCTGTCACACTCAAATACACACACACACACACACACACACACACACACACACAAAGATAAATTTAGTCAACTGTGGTGTCACACACTTTTAATCCCAACACTGGGGAGGTAGAGGCAGATGGATCTGTGTGAATTCTAGGCAAGCCTGGTCTACATGGTGAGTTCCAGGACAGCCAGAGATACACAAGGAAACTCTGTATCAAAAATGCCAATATAAATAAAGATAAATCTAAAGAAAAAAATTGCAGGGATAGTCATCACAATGGCACACCTGTCATCCCAGCACTGTGGTGAGAGGAGTACATGCACACCTGAGGTTAGCCTGGACCGGCGTGGTGGAGAATTTCCAGCGCTCAGAAGACAAAGGCAAGGGGTTCTCTAGGAGTTCAAGGCTATCCTGGTCTAACAATGAGTTCTAAAACAGCCTAGGCTTTGTAGAGAGCACCTTTCTCAAAACATACAAACAAAAAGTAGCAAGATGGCCAGGAGGTAGCAGCTGAAACATCTCACATGCCCAGGGGGAGTGATGATGCATACTGTGAAAACAACACAAGGCTTCTCAGAAGTTTCTGGTCATTTGTTATGACTTGTACCCTGCACCCAAGGAGGCCCATCCTGCTGCTTGAGTGATCTGTGGCATGGGCATGGAAGGCACTGCATTGGCCACCCTGCTTTCAGAGGCCAAAGTGTAAATAAGAGCAGGGCTATATTGTCATTAAAATAAGACATGCACCATCCCGATGCACCCACAAACACCAAGGTCCCTGGGTGGCACAGTGGCCTTGAAGAACCAGAACCAGTGACTGTCCCTTGGCTTTTTGAGGGAGACATGGCTTTGTTATACCCTTTCCAAGCATGTGACAGTCAATGGGGAAAGATTCAGCAGAACATATAAAGAGTGGCATCCCTACCTGGGTGGCAGTGACACACACCTTTAATCCCAGCACTCAGGAGACAGAGGCAGGCAGATCTCTGTGAGTTCAAGGCCTTGGACTAGTGAGGACAGTGAGGGGGGGGGGGAGAGAGAGAGAGAGAGAGAGAGAGAGAGAGAGAGAGAGAGAGAGAGAGAGAGAGAGAGATTGGCCCTGCTTGCAAAAGATGACCAGAAGGGCTACTAGATCTCAAGGAACCACATCCACAAGTCCTGGGTGGGCTGCCATAATGCCTGCTGCTACATACAGCTGGAGGTGTGGCCCAAGAGACACTGAGGTCTTCCAGATGCTTTCTCTGCATTTCCAGTCACACTTGCCCAGGTGGTAGAGTCTCAACCCCCAGCCCTGGCTTCAGCACCCCCCACTGGGCCAGTCAACACCAATGCAATGTGCTCACTCTGGCCATCTGATGCTGAGTCACTTGAGAACTAGGAAGGACAGGCTACTTTGAAAATGCCACACACATCCAAACCACCTTCAAACTGCATACATGGTGCTCACCAGATGACTGTGGGTAATGGCACCTATCACCCTAAGTTCAATTCCCAGGACCTGTGTAGTGGAAGAAGAAAACCAACTTCTACAACGTGCATGCATGCGCGCACTCACACACACACACACACACACACACACACACACACACACACACACACACACAGACAAGCCCTGGGGTTCCATCTCCATAAAAAGAGAAAGAATGAAAGTGGCTAAGAGAGAAACACAGGGATAAAGAGAAAAAAAGGAGGGCAGGAGAAAGAGAAGGGAGAGAAGGGAAAGAAGGGAGGACGGGAGGAAAGAAAACGAAGATTGTCATGGCACATACTAGTCATCCCAACACCTAGGAGGTGGAGCCAGGTGAAGGCATCATTCTGGGTCAACCTAGCTCTAAGTGAGATACCCATCTTCTCAGACATGGCTCATGCACTTGTCCTCTGGCCTGTTCCTGGGGCACTGTCCCAACCCAGGCCCCTGAGCTTCTGCCCATGGCCTCCTCTGGGCCTTGTTGCCTCCAGCTTGGCTCTCCCTGCTTAGCATACCTCCCTTCAGGGCCACACCAGCAACACCTAGCACTAAGCCTCCTCTCTAGAGACCACAGGCTTCTGACTTCATAGACCTTCCCTAGGACACCTTCACCCAGAACACTGGTGTGCACTAGGAAAACACAATAGTCCTGGTGCTACTCAAGGTTCCCACAGCAGGCATCCCCAGGATCACACAGCATACCTTGAATACATGTATGAACAAGGAACAGGGAAACCTGTCTGGGACAGTGTGGGAAGTGCAGTGGGAGGCTGGGGTATTCAGTGGTCACTGTCTACCCAGTATACTCTAGTGCCTGGTTCCATTCCCAGAGCTACAAAGAAGACATTGAGGGAATGGACAGACAGCTTAGCAGGCCAGAGCACTTGCAGAAGATCCAGGTTCAGTCCCAGCACCCATACAGTGCCCCACAACCATATGTAACTCCAATTCCAGGGGATCTGAAGCCCTCATCTGGCACCAGTCATGAAAGTGATATATAGATAAAAACAGCCATTCACACAAAATAAAAATTAAAATCAAACAAAGAGACCAATCAGGATGCAGCTCAGTGGTGGCCAACAGTGGTGGCTTTAAGGGTTAAGGGACAATAAACTGTTTATGTTCAGGGCAGAAAGAAACAAAATCCCATGTGTATCTGATCATCAGGAGTATGTGTCTGTGCCTTTTGGGCATATAACCAAAGGAGGCACACTCACACCACAAGGACATTTGCTCAACTATGTTCATAGCAAAAATATTCATAAAAGCCAGAACTTGGAAACAATCTAGATGCCCCTCAACTGAAGAATGGATAAAGAAAATGTGGTATATTTACACAATGGAGTAGTAGGCAGCACTATGAAAACAAATGGACAGAACTAGAACATCCTGAGTGAGGTAACCCAGATCCAAAAAGACAAACATAGTATGTACTCACTTATAAGTGGATAACAGATATAAAGCAAAGTATAACCAGCCTACAATCTACAACCCCCACAGAAACTAGAACCCTCTTCCAGAAAGATGGAAGCAGATGCAGAAATCCACAACTAACGATTGGGCCAACCTCCCTGAGTACAATCGAAGTGAAGGATAAGCAATAATGTGAACAAAGGAGTCAAGACCATGATAAAGAAAACACACAGAACCAGCTGAACAGCTACTGAGAGACCACTGACTCCCCAGTCAACTGGGGAGCTGGCACTAGGACTGAACTAGGACCCTGAAATACAGGTGACAATGGTATGTCTTGGGCAGTATATGAAGCCACTGGCAGTGGGTCCAATATCTAACTGGGATGCATAAACTGACTCTATGGAGAGATACCTTGCTCAGCCTAGACATGGGGGGGGGTGGAGCTTGGTCCTACCTGAACAAGGTGATGGGACAGACTTTGTTGCCATCCCAGGGGAAGCTTTACCTTTTCTGAGGAGTAGATGTGAGGTGGATGAGAGAAGGAGGGGAGAACAGAGGAGAGGAGTGAGAACTGGGATTGGGCTGTAAAGAAAAAAAAAAAAAAAAAAAAAAAAAAGGGGGCGAAATATGTGGTGGGGATGGTGAACTCCTCTAATGCCACGGGAGACAGAAGCAGGCAGATCTGTGAGTTCAAGGCCAGCCTGGTCTATAGATCAAGTTCCAGGACATCCATGGCTACACAGAGAAACCGTATCTAGGAGGTTGGAGGGTAGAGAAGATGGCCATGCCCTACAGGCTGCAGGGACTGTCACAACTGTCTTTTGTGGGCTTCCCCTCCATGATAGTTGTGCACACAGTAAAATGAAGACAAGGTTTCTCATGTACTTCAAATAGACATACAGGGAATCTGGGGATCACTCAGATGCCAGCGCCCACCCCAACCCCTTGGGCCTGGTTACTCAGCAGAGAGCTACATCCCTTGGCCATGGAGGCTCCTGCCTCCAGGATGTCATTAGAGCACAAGGCTGTGACAATGAGTGTGGGATAGTCTCCTCAGGATGGCCTATTTAGACACCAGCATTTTTTTAAATATATTTTTTAAATTTAAATTTGAAATAAGCTTGTTTTACATATCAGTCCCAGTTCCCCTACCCTCCCATCCTCCCGTTCCCCCTACCAACCCCCACTCCATCCCTTTCTGCCCTTCCATGAGGAATCTTCAAAGTCTGTCATATCATTTGGAGCGTGGCCCAGGACCTCTGCCATGTGGACACCAGCTTTTCTTTTTATTGAACAGTGACACAACAACTGGGTGTGGTGGCAAACACCTGTCACTCAAACACTTGGGAAGCAGAGGAGAGGGCCAGCCTGTGCTACATGACACCTAAGAAGAGGGGACAAAATGAAATCAGACAAAATATCTATCCACCTGCTATGGCTGCCTACACCCTAGTGTGAGGTCACTTGGGGCTGCAAAGCTGACACAAATCTACCTACATGACTCAAGAGCACCCAGGTCAACCAGCAGAACCACCTGCTAGGCCCCCCATCCTGGGGTCTCCTGTGGGTCTAGCTTAGGCCTAGGGACTAGCAGAGTGAGTAGGGAAAAGTAGCCATGTTTTCCATGCTGGGTAGTTGCTCCCTCAAGGCCACCAGGATGTCACAATCCAGTGTGCTGTCAAAGCTGCTTGCAGGGTGATGAACTCTGGCCTGCAGATGAGTCAGAGGGGTGGGTTCTGAGTGCCTGGTGTTTACACACAGTCACTGTGGCCACAGTCAGGCAACCGGAAGCACAGTCAAGGGTCACAGTGGCCAGGGAGGAGCCAGGTCCTCAGCACACACATCCGTCACCCCCTGAAGACTCCAGTTCCAGGCTGCTTCCTTCTTGCTCTAGTCCTCAGTGGGACTCAGCCTCAGCACCATCCAGCACCTACCTTGCGACACACATGGGGAACCCATGCCCTAGCAGGCCAAAACCACAAGGCCGCCATGCTCCTGATGCCCACACCAGCATGCTCCACCCTGCCTGGCAGAGCCACAGCCCTTCTGAGGCCTTCATGCCTGGCTCCTGAGCCACCTTCCTGCTTAGAGATCCTGAGAGGTGACTCAGCCTCTAGAACCACCACCTGTGACTTCACCTGAAGACTGTCTCTGAAAACAGGGTACACCACAGACATGCCAGTAAGGTGGGATGGTCAGTCACTGAATCTGCTCTAGGAGCACTAGTAGACTGGCCTGAGGCTCCCGGGCACTGAGAAGAAGCCTGGGACAAGGGGAAAGATGATGTACTTCAAGGTTCATCTGCCTCAGAACAAAGTGAGAACCCTGTCCCACTCTATTCAGGGTAGTGTCCTGATAATTTCAAAAGGCTGGAATTCCCATGGACAGGGGAGCCATGCCAGGAAGATGCAGGCTTAACCAGTGCTCCTCTTGCCCCATACTCAGCACAATGAGCTAGGGCCTCTACTACCCTTCTAAAGCCCTACTGGATCATCACAGCCTCTACTTCATGCCTTATTGACTTCTACCCTGGTGGATCTCCCTTGCTTATCTCTGCCAACTCTTGAGGATTCTAGATCAGGTGTAATGTGAGGGACTTATATCTGCCTCTGGGCCCAAAGGCCAGCCCTATGCTGACAGGGGAGGGTGTTTCTTGCTTGGGAGGACAGTGCAGGATAGGTCCAGAAGGTGACCTCCTACAGCAAATGACAGGTACCCAGGGACATAAAGCCGCAGCATCCAGGCAACAGCCATTCTCAGTAAAAGCTGGGACAACTCTGCAAATCCAAGAAAGGTCTGACTGGAGGTGGTCAGGCCCTTGCTAGCCCATGACCTCTCAAGGCTCTGCTGTGTGGACCCTGCTGGAACCATCAATTTCTCCTGAACCCTCTGTGCCAGTCCATCAAGGACAGGGAGTGTGGCCACAGAGCCCACCTAGCCACCGAGAATGAAGAACAATGGAATAGGTGAAGGCAAGGGCCCTGTCTCATGGCCATCAGGGGACATGCCTCTCAGCAGCACCAGTGTCCTAGAAGGATGAGAAGACCACATCCTTATGTCTCCTAAAAGCCACACCCACTGAGCCTCCAAACATACAGATAAAGTGCCACATCAGTACCAGTTTGGTTTGGGAACTTCTTTAGGTTGTTTAGCCCAGGCTGGCCTTGAGCACCAAACCCTCTTGCCTCATCCAACCTACCCCTGGGATCCAAAGCAGTCTGCCTACTTGGTTTTTGTTTTGTCTTGTTTTACATTAGAGGATGTTCCCACTGTTCCAGGTGGGATGAACTCCAGTCGTCCCTGTGGCTGTGCCTTGAACTGGCATGGCCTTCTGTTTCAGTACAGGCCACCACCACACATTTCCCATCCCTGTCCTGAGACATGCCCAGCTCGTTCCCTAGGCCACACAGCCAGTTTCTTTCAAGCCCCTGCTCTGGACACCTGAAGTTAAGAAAAAGCTCCTAGCAATTCAAAATTATTACAGAATTGTGCTGGGGCATGGCTGTCAGGGAGGCTAAGGCAGTAGAGTGCTGAATTCACAGCCAGCTTGGGTTACAGAGAGGACCATGTCTATAAAGATAAGAAGTAGTGGCACAACTCAATGGTGAGCTCAAGACGCAGCTGCTGGAACAGCAAAAGTAACTGGCCTGTGCAGTTTGCTTTTACCTCAAAGCAGGGAGAACAGAAGGTGCTGGCTCTGTGAGCATCAGTTGGTGACCCATACCTCTCTGCTCACCCAAGTTTCTCCACCATCATAAATGTGGCCCCTTCTGCTGTCAGAGGTACCCTTGTCTCAATCCCCTCTATGCTCGGAGGGTAAGAGTACACTGGAACCAGGCATGGTGGCACACACATTTAGTCTCAGCACAAAAATGGAAGCAAAGGCAGGAAGATCTCTGTGAGTTTGAGGCCAGCCTGGTGTACCTGGTAAGTTCCAGGACAGCCAGGGCTACATATGAAGACTCTACTTAAAACAGCTGGTGCCAGGTGGTGGTGTGGTGTGGTGCACACCTTTAATCCCAGCACTCGAGAGGCAGAGACAGGAGGATCTCTGAGTTCGAGGTCAGCCTGGTCTACACAGCAAGTTCCAGGATAGCACAGAGAAACCCTGTATTGAAAAATTAACAATGTATCTCTGAAGCTGGGCTAGTAGTGGGTGCCTGTCTGCCATCTTGACACTTAAGAGTCATGTGTTTGAGACCAACCTAGGGTAGAGTGAGTCTCCGATGCTCACAAGAGATTAAATTTCAAAATTGCCTTGCCACTTAAGTGCCCTGTCAGCTTCCCAGATAAACACAGGGTTGGACTGCCCCAAAACTGAATGCTGCCAGCAACAATGCCCAGGCTCCCTCGTGGTTGGTCATCACGTGGCCAGACATAGCAGGCTTCCTCCTGGCGCGTGCATAGTAGTCTGTAACTCCACAAGTGTCCTCACAAGAGGAAGGCCAAGCTTAGTTAGGGGATGTAACCCACACCCAAAATTAAAAATACCAGTGTGACAGTGGTGCTGGAGGGAAAGCTGCTGGGGCAGCAGGGCAAGGGCCAGCCACTGCTACCAGGTGCCAAGTCCACCTGACAGTAGTGACTCACGCTCTGGTCCAGCTGTTTCTGGGAAAAGCCCTGATCCTCCAGGACTAGTCAGAATGGCCCAAGGGGAAAGACTCCAGGTTGGAATTCCAACCAGGAAGAATGGCTGGGCCGGTCACCCAGTGGCTCTACCACCCAAATCCCTCTTCCTCCTCACCTGCAGGGGCACTATTTGCCTTATGGTATGAAACCTGACAAGGGAAGAACTAATCTTTTCCCAAAGAGATTTCAATCCTGTTCTAGAAAGGAGGGCACAAGCAGGAAGTGGCTCAAAGAAGTGATGGGAATACAGGAGGAAGAGGTAGGCTACCCAGAATGCTGAATGGGTGAGAAATTTCTAGCTTGGCCAATGGTACCGCGCATGTCCCAGGCAGTAAGAAAACCACATTCCTTCCTAGTTACTCTCTGCTCACTCGTCTGCGTCAACACCCCCTGCGCCAACACAGGCAAACACATGTCCCAGACAGACCCAACACCCCAGTAACTGCAATAAGATGAAGCCTCAAACCACTTCCCCTGAGGACCTGCAACTTCTGTCCCAGTGGACACAGGATGCTGCCAGAGAGGCCCTGGAGAGAGGAACATGGCTAGGGTCCCCAATCCCATCCCCAAGCAAGGAGGCAAAACCAAAAGGCCTCAAATTCTCCCAGATGGAGGGTGGAATATGAGAGGCACCCACCACACTATGGCCAGCATCTCCTCAGTCTATGAGAAAAATACAACAGCCTGGTCCAAAAGTGTCCATGATGACAGGATGACCTGAGGTGGCAGGATCTAGGGACAATAAGTAAGTTTCTATGTAAACTACCCCTTCTAAGAGTGAGTCCAAGCACGCCTGTCATCCCAGCACTGAAGAAGCTGAAGCAGGAGGATGGCCTTCAGTTCAGGGCCAACCTGTGCTACATAGGAAGAACCTGTTTTTTAAAAAAAAAAATACAGCAGGTTCAACCTAAAGGATGTCACTGGGGTTGGTCAAGGTGTCGCCAGATGTGGACTCGGCCTTGACCCCCACAAGCCCCCGCAGGTGTACCCCACGGCGCAGCCCGCCCGCCAAGATGCCGAACCGCTCACCTGGTGGGCCCGGTAGCTCTCGAAAGCCTTCAGAGCACTGTCGGTAAGCTTCACGTGGAACACGGACACCCTGCTGCCGTCGCTCACGCGCCCGCACGACAGCCCGTAGCTCCGAGCCTCCTTCAACGACGCCATCTTGAAACCATCACTCCCCCGCCCCCCTCCTCGGTGACTGCGATCGCACGCCGGCCCCGCCCCCTCCACCGCCCTCCGACGCGCTGCATTATTCATGAGACCAGCACAACCACGCCCCTTCCACGAGCGCCCCTTTGGACCAGGCTGACTACCGTTTAGCCTGAGACGAGCACAGCTGGCCACGCCCGCGAGCCACGAGACTGAGTCTCTCTGCATTATTCACGAAGAGGCTAGCCACGCCTCTCCCACGCACTGCGAACGCGCCTACACAAACCGCGACGCAACTGGCCACGCCCCAAAGGTCTCGCGAGGCCAGTCTTCGGGGACGAACAGCGTCTGTCGCTGCGCACTGGCCACGCCCCCAGGCTCTCAAGGAAACTTCCCTCCCTAAAAAAAACAACTCCCGCGCGCGTGCGGCCACACCCCCAAACTCTCACCGAATGCTCCGCTCGCCTGGCGACTCTGCTGCGTTATTCATGAGGCGGATAGAGCCACTCCCCCTGGCGTGCTCGAAGCCCACCCTCATCCCAAAACCCAACAAACCCTCAGTTGCGCAACTCGCCGCCGAACTGTGTTATTTATGAAGAAAGGCTGCCTACGTTCCCCTTCCTGTTTGTAGCGCCAGCCCACGGGGACGAATTTGTACGCAGTTGCCCGCAAGATAGCCAAGCCTCTGACCTCCGAGGAAAGACCTGTGCAGGCGTTCCGCGAGCGCCACGCCTCCCGCCTGCCGAGAGGCGGCCAACACTGATATTAAAAAAAGTACTCTGGTGAAGCCCGCCCCACTTCAGTTCATTATCAAGTTCCTCGGGAACCCTACGTCACTGAGGAATTGCTCGCACCAGAGCTACGGATTTGGCCACGCCTCTAAGCTCCAACAAAGCCCGCCCTACCCAGGCTTGCTGCTTTATTCATGAGGTATGTCTGAGGTATGTCTGATCACTCCCCACCGCGTGCAGGGTTCCCTGACCACCGCTTGCCTGCCTAATGCACGACTGGCCACGCCCTCACTCGCGGAGAATACCCAAGTGTTCACCCCAGCGCCACCTAGTTAGCCAAGCCCTCAGACGCCTCAGGCCCGCCGTTAACAGCCTCGGCCCCTCAAACAAGCCGAACTATTCCGGAGTTACGGTAGGTAGGTAGGTCGCATCTAGGACGCCGACTCTCAAGGGTTTACCGTTCAGATGACCACGGACCCTGATGGCCTGACTACCTTCCGTCGCTGCTGTTCCACCTTTCCAAGCCCCTGTAGATGGGCATTTCCGAACTCCGCCTCCACAAGCCAACCCCCCAGCCCCGCCTCGTGCATTATTCATGAGCCTTGAACACGTGGACGCACGTTAGCCCCACCCCTCAGATCCTTTACTCCGATATCTATACATTTTTTTCCAGCTTTGGTAGAGTGCGCATATCCGTCCCGAGCTCGAAGTGGGTGGGGCCTGCGCGCAGCAAGGGGAGGTGGGATGTTGACAGAATGGGGTGGTGGGCGTGGTCATGTAAACGAAGAGAGCCTGAGTGATGAAAATAGAGGGGTGTGCTGAGGGTCTTCGATGCTAAAAGTTCAGTAACAGGATAAAACCCCCACATGTCATGGGCTCGGTTTCCAATGAACAAACTCTCTAACATTAATCAGGTCCTCAATATTGCGCAACCACCACTGCCCTCCGCTACAGAACATTCCTTCATGTCAAATGCATGCCTGGTGCCCATCTGCAGTTTTTCCTGATCTGATCCCTCCAAGCCACCTGGCATCTCTGCCAGTCCCTGTTGGCATTTCATAGTGCGGTCACATATCCTGAGGCCTTTGAGGTATGACTGCTGTTTTGATTTCAAGAGTCATCAATCACACAATATTCTGGTGCGTGTAATCAACAGCTGATGCTTTTCCATCTGATCGGGGTCCATCGTTGCTTCTCACTGTGCACCTGCGGACAGTTTTTAATAGACTGTGAATTGCTGGGACGTGTTAAAAGATCTACACGTTGACTCTTTTTTTAAAAAAAATCTTTTGCCAGGCACCTTTAAAAAAAATGTCTTTTGCCAGGCAGTGCACGCCTTTATCCCCAGCATTCCAGAGGCAGAAGCAGAAGGATCTTGTGAGGTCTACAGAGTGAGTTCTAGGATAGGCAGGACTACAGAGAAATCCTGTCTTGGGGGGAAAAAAAATGCATGTATGTATACACACACACGCGACACAATCTTTGGGACAGATTCTTATTCTATAACCCTGGAACTCACTATGTAGAGCAAGCTGGGCTCAAACTCTGCTTCTGAATGGCCAGGATTAAATTCTTGTGCCACCACACACAACATTAAGATTTTTTTGTTTTTTCGGAGATAGGGTTTCTCTGTGTAGCTTTTGGAACCTGTGCTGGAGCTTGCTTTGTAAACCAGACTGGCCTGGAACTCAGAGATCTGCCTGCCTCTGCCTCCCCACCACTAGATATGCACCCCCACCATCTAGCCAGCATAAGATTTATAAGGGTATTATTATGGGGGGAGTCATCCTAGATGGTGCCTATTTGAGGTGCCTACTGCAGGCTCCAGATGTCTGGCTTTTTTTGCCCATTGCTTTACTATAAACACACAGCAAAGAGTCAGGAAATGTTTTGTTTGATTGAGACAGCCTTGGTCTTCCACAATGAGATGATAGGCGTGGAGTTACCACCCACTTTCTTAAAGTTATTTTTCTAAGTGTGTCTGTGAACCACATATGTGCCTGATGCCTTCCAGACAACAAGAGGGTTATCAGATCTCCTAGAACTAGAGTTACAGGTGGTTGCCAGCCTCTGTGCCACTAAGCTGCCATTCCAGCCCCTTGTTCTGAAGCATGGTTTCAGGATCCAGGCCAGACTGCAACTTACCACATGGTTGAGGATAACTTTGAACTGGGAATCCTCTGGTCTCAGACTGTGACTTGGGCTGACAGGCAGGCTTCACCACTGGATCCAGTCCTCTTACTTTACTTCTACCCAGCTTCCAAAGACAGCTGCCACAGCCCAGGATGCCCCAGTAAGGGGCTAGGGGCATGGACTTATATTCCTAGAGTACTTTGAGCTGGCAAGATGGTTCAGTGGGCAAAACTGCTTGCCACCAAGCCTGATTCTTAAGTTAAATCCCTAGGGCCCACAAGGAGAGAAGTGACATGCACCATTGCATCCCCAACATATAGTTTAATAAAACTTAACTGAGACCTTGGAGTCCCAGCACTGCAAAATAAGCCAGACATGACAGCAAGCTTTTAGTCTCAACTACCCAGGAGACTGAGGCAGGAGGCTCACCAGAACTTAGCAGTCCCAAGGTCAGCCTAGAACCTGTCTGTAAGGTTAAAAAAAATGTCTGCAGAATGATGTGTATGCTATTCCAATTTCAGGACATTTTATAGAGAGGAATGTGGACCTAAAGTACTTGTGGGGGGGAATGGGACTAGTGCGGGTTCTGGTGAGCAGATGCCCCTCAGGAGGTGTGTATGTGTGACTAAAAGATTTTACACACCACTCTGCAGTAGACAGTAGGGCTCTCTAACACCCTAGCTGAGATCAAAACAGCTCTGGGTGCCAAGCACACTGCTGCTCATATATTCATCACCAAGGCTGGGCCAGGTAAATACTGGAGTTGGCCAGAGAGTCAATCAGGAAGGGCAACGGCAGCTAGGGCTCTGGTGATCTGCAGGACAGCTGCTGTGTAACTCAGGGGAAAACAATTATCCCTTTCTGAACTCTTAAAGGACTTTTGGAAAACAGGTTTTTAGTTTCATCCCCAGGACCTCTAAACATCTTTTAAAAGAAAACTAAAAACATGTAAGTTCCAGATATACCATACGCCTGCTAAACCTGCTATCCCTCCCAACACTTGAGAGGTGGATGCAGGAGGGTGAGGAGTTGAAGATCAGACTTGGCTACATGAAACCCTACCTTTAAACACAAATCCCCAAACAGCAGGGCACTGCATGGACCATCACCCTCTGCTGGACATGGCAGCTCATGTGAGGTCACAGGTTTGGGGACTGTGTGGTCTAAGTGATGCCCTTATTCCCAGAGGCAGGGTGGAGCACAGCCTGCAGGGCCCAGCTCTCCTGACCCCTCACCATCAGCAGAATTTGTAGTCACTGTAGTTAAGTAGGGCACCTCTGTGGACCAGCCTTCCTAATCCCCAGACACAGGGACCCTGCTCAGGTGACCATAACCCCCACATGCACACACATCTAGATCAAACCCCCTCCTCCTTCTCCCTCCTCTCCCCCAAGACCAGGACTGCCAAAGTCTTCCACCTCTCCCTTGTGGAACCCAATGCCTCATATATGCCAGACTAGTGATACCCACCAAGTAAGTGACCCCAGAACCCACAGGACTCCAAAAGGACCCAACTTCAGGTAGAAAATCACAACATTGTAACGCAGTGTGGGGCTGGGCAGAAGTCCTCTGGAGTGCAGCTCTTCGTGGCCTGAGTCCACAGCCCTCCTTAAGGCAGCTGTACTGCTGGGCCTGGCTCAACTGTGACTCACAGGCCTTCTCTGGTCCAGCTTCTGCAGAAGGAGGCTCGGGAAGCATTGGGGTGCGAGGTGAGGCTTTATTTCATTCACTGTGAGGGAGCCTGGACAGGGGGCAGATGGGCAGGACTAGTAGTAAGGGCTGCCCTCACGCCTACTGAAGGAAAATGAGACCTGACCCCAGAGGGCAGAGATGGGACAAAGACAACTGGGTCTAGAGGAACAGGGCCCCTCCCTCTGGGCTGCACCCCATGCCCCCTTCAGGGCCTCAGTCCTTCCTGCTTTAATCCTTGATCCCCCAATCCAGAGGAGGCAGCTTAGCCAGGGAGGGCAGTGGATAGGGAGCCTGGGGGAACTGGGGAGCACAGGTCAGGATCCAGGTGTGCAGGGGGCAGTCAGTTCCTGGCAGCAATGACCACAGAGAGAGCCACGCCCCCCAGAGCCACAGCAGTCGCCCCAAACAGCCACTTCCATGGGATGGACTGTGGATAAAGGGAAGGGTAAAGCTGGCTGCATAGCAGAAGCAACCACCATGATCACACAGACATCCTAGCTAGAGTCTTTAACGTGTCTAAGGTGTCTAAGACACCCTACACACACCCAAACCAAACACCCACTTCTTCAATGTTCTTTGATCTGCATGAGCCTTCAACCCTCTCCAGAAGTCCTGCAGCTCCAGAGCCCCTCCTTCAGCCTAGGCCATTCTGTGTCCCCAGTATTGACCCCCTCCATCTAGCCATACCCCAGCTCACCCAGGTCCCCTTGCCGGTACACTTGGCCGGCAGCCGGCTGGGGTTGCCCAGCATCTTTCGGTATAGGGCGGTCTCTGTGCTTCGCTGTGCAGCTCGCTTCTTTACCAGCTTGGAGAGCTCTGCGTGGATCGTCTGTGAGAGGTGGGTGGCACACAATAAACATATGCAGGAGGTAGCAGCCCTGTCTGTCATCGCTACCGCTCCCTTCTTCTGCTATCCAAGTTTGTCAGGTGTGGGGCCCCTGGGACTTGGGGGTTCTACCTGCTCCCATCAGCTCTTACAAAGTGGGAGCTGCTGCCCCACCCCTATACAAGCCAAAAGATAGAATGCAATAAGTAGAAGCAGACAACTAGGGGGACTTACCAGACAAGCCCACCAGAGTTCTACTTACCTTGTTGGAAGGTTCCAGCTTCAGGGCAGCCCTCAGGATGGGAATGGCCTCACTATATTCACCTTGCTGAGCCAGCACCTATGGGAGAGGGGCAACCACTTTTTGTATCCACCCAGAACCTCGCTCTCCTCAGCCTTGCAAGGACTCCCTCATCTTAAGCCAAAGTTTGGTGTGGAGGCACAGCCTGGCACTAGCATCACTGCTGGGCTGTGACAGGGATTAGGGATAGGTACTCTTAGAGTACAGGGGCGTCAGGTCAAACTCAGCACTCCACATTCCTAAGAGCCCCAACAGATCTGAAGGCATCTCCCCTGATGGGACAGTTCCAATAACTAACCATTTTTCTGGATTTTTCTGCTGTAGCCCTGATGGCCTGGATCTTGTGACAACCCTCTTGCCTCAGTCTCCTGGGTATTGGGATTACTGGCCTATACTGCATGCCTGGCTACAATCCCTCCTTAGGCTTTGGGTATGTGGCTGGGTTTCTTTCTGGTCCATGGATGCCACAGAGCCTTGTTTCCACACTGCGGGTTCCCAGAACATGACAGCTAGTTTCCTACCCATAGTGCTTCATAAGCAGCAGCTGGTGAGTTTCTCAAACACCCCATGTGTCTCTGTGCCTCACTTGCCATGGCCTATAGGAGGCTCCAGGAGTGTAGCCCCAACACCATCACAAAACAGAACCAATTGCACTGGGTCCAAACAATCCAGGCAGAGGGGATAGCCTGTGCTGAGGAGGTAGTCTAGAAACTAGTGGGGAGGTTGTATCCCCAGTGTCACCAGCCCAGCCTGGAGTGAAGAATCATATTGTCTAATCACACCCTGTCTATGATGCCATCTATGGTATCTGGACAGAAGAAACAGCTCAAGCAGAAAGCCACAAGTCTCAGGGTTCTGAAGGCCTGGACAAAGCCACAGTTTTTCTTCTGGGGGAGACAGTAGTCACTGAGGACCATATACAAAAAAACATTCACCACAAACTGCGGGCACTCTAGCCCAGGGGACAGCACAGGCTGCAGTATACCTTGCCCTTGCGGAACAGTGCCTTGATGTTGTCAGGCTGGTGCTCCAGCA
The DNA here is from genome assembly GCF_943737965.1 of Phodopus roborovskii. Taxonomy (NCBI): domain Eukaryota; kingdom Metazoa; phylum Chordata; class Mammalia; order Rodentia; family Cricetidae; genus Phodopus; species Phodopus roborovskii. The sequence continues at coordinate 867,439 of NW_026125665.1, read as the reverse complement.
CCTGGCTGCAGGAACGCAGTGCTGCGCGGTAGTGGTCCAGCTTCAGCTGTGATGCTGCAAGGTTGTTCAGACACTTGACCTTCAGCTGTAGCAGCTGCTCCTCTTCCTCACAGGTCATGTCCACTGTAGAGGGAATGGTCACTTCATAGGAGTCCCACCCTCCTCCCCTGGGCTGTACACCACCAGAGCCCTCAGAAGGTCACCTGAGTATATCACAGACAGGTTCTCAAGTAGTTCAGGATGGCTTCCAACTCACTATATAGACCACCCTCATGCTGAGCTGACAGGATAATGACACTGAGGCTTGTGTACAAGCATGAGGTGTGGTGGCAGAGTTCACTTATGAGCCAAGTGCAGTCTAATCTCAGCACAGGGCAGACACAGGCATGACCACCTGACTCTCACCAAGCATCATGTTCAGTGACAGACTCTGTGTCAGAAAAGGTGGGCAGGGGCTGGAAAAGCCCCAAGTGTCCACCTCTGACCTAAACCACAAGAGAACACACACCACAGTGCCCCAAAGGCAGGATCTTCCTATGTAGCCCAGGCTAGACTACAACTTGCCATCCTCCTACCTTAGCTTCTGACCACGTACATCATCACCATGTCTGGTCACAAACCTAGAAGGAGCCACTGACCAGAAGTCTATGGATAACAGGGAATCTGTCTATATTCTGGAATATTCTAGAATGTTCTATGGCCCCAATGCCAGTGCAAAAGTCTAGCCATCTAATAGGCTAGTAAGATGTCTCAGTTGATAAAAACACTTGCTACAAAGCCTAACAAACCAAGTTTGAGTCCCTTCCACATGGTAGGAGGGCACAACTGCCATACTTAAGTTGTCCTCTGACTTCCACATGCACACATCCCATCTGGCTGGTCACCTTTGGCACTGGAGGTGATGGCCTTGATGGCCAGGTCATAGGAGTTGGCAGCCAGCACAAAGTCAGCACGCTGGTAGTGGGCATTGCCACACTCCCGCTTGCGGTTGGCCAGAGCCACACGCTCCTGCCCACTAAGCATCTCCAGGTCCGGTCCATCCTCTGATGTCTTCAGGGTGACTTCCAGGCATAGGGCTGCGTTGGGGGGGATGTACGGGCTCCTGCTGGAAAGGTGACCAATAGGAGACACTCAGACCTGGCCTCAGGTTCTGGAGTGCCCATGTCAATCATCCATAGCAATCTAATACAATACACTTGAGTCTTGTGACTTGGTCAACCCAAACCTCGGTTTCCCTTTCTATGAAATGGGAAGGATGGTAGTGATGGTTGAATATACAGACCATCTCTCACCTGCCTTGGGGACCGTAGCAGTACTTGGAGTCAGCGGTGACCATGGCTGTCTCGCCCACATCCATGAGCGGGACACTGAGGTCCAGGGCCTGGAGGACAGGCCAGTGAGGGTCATACAAGCCCAGGCCCTGTGAGATGCCACCCACCTGACCACCCAGCTCCCACCTGGATAACGTCGCAATCTCCCAGTGTGAAGGCCAGTTCGGGCTCTTCCTGTATGCGGGTACCATTTTCCAGGGACATCTGCAGGTGCACAGTCACCACCTGACCCTTGAGTGGGCGGCTAGAGCCTGGTGGGCCAGGGACCAGTGTCTTCTTCCGAAGCAATCCGTTCCCTGCAGGGGCCGGGATGTGAGCCTGTAATCTGGTGGCCAGACAGGGGTCTCTGCTCTACCACGCCACCCTTCAGGTGCAGTGAACACCCTGTGCTGCCCTTGTTTTTGTGACACTGAGAAGACCTAGTACACTTTACATTTGTGCCCTATCCCAACAGGACAGCATTGGGGATATCTGGCCAACATGGCTGTTCTGGGGGAGTTTCTTTGTTTTTGTTTTATTTTTTTTTTTTTTTTTAGATTTTTAAAAATTTCATGTGTATTGGCATTTTGCATTTTGCCTGCATATGTTTGTGCACTACATGAGCATGGTGCTGGGAAAGTCCAGGTAAGTGTGTCAGATCCCCAGGAACTGGAATTACAGTCACTTAACAGCCATGCAAGTGCTGAGAATTGAACCCACGTCCTCCAGCACAGCAGCCAGTGCTCTGAAACACTGAATGACTTCTCCAGCTCCTGCTAGTCTGGATTTTATAAAGACCTTCCTAAAATCCTACAGTGAGGAGCTAGGGGTGAACCCCAGTGGCAGAATCTTTGCCTGGCATGCAGGGTGCCCTGGTTCCATTCCCTAGTACCAATCATTAACGACAACAAAAAAAGATCCTTCTCAAAACATAATTACTGTGGGGCTGGAGAAATGGCTCAGCAATTAAGAGCACTGTCTGTTGTACCAGAGGTCCTGAGTTCAATTCCCAGCAACCACATGGTAGCTTACAACCATCTAGAATGAGATCTGGTGCCCTCTTCTGTCATGCAGGCATAACAGTGTAAACATAATTAATCTTATATATATGTATAGTATATATACATACATACATACATACATACATACATACATATATATATATATACTAATTACTGATGGCACTAGGAGAGAAAAATAAATGCCATGAAGCAAGTCAAGACTGCACAGAACTGGACACCTTTGTTGAGCAGTGGCATACTTTTCAGAACCTGTCACGTGTCTAGACAAATGCTTAGGAAAGATGCAGTGGGGGTTGGCTTGGAGCTGCTGGCACCCAGTGCAAAGGCTGTGTGTCTCCAGGAAGGTGACTCAGCCCCTCTGAGACACAGTTAAGAGCACTGGAGATAAAAAGCAACCTTTTACAAATTGTGTGGGCAGGCCAAGGTGTTAGCCAATGAACAGAGTTCAAAAACATGGCTGTCTCAGTCTGGGAAGCAGGCCACATAGCACTGGCCTGTGAGACCAACACTCAAGAGGGCAAGACAGTGAGACAGGAGGATCCAAAGTTCAGAACCAGCTTGGACTATAAAGTAGCACAAGGCCAGCCTGGACTTCACAGTAAGGTTATCTCAAAATAAATTTTAAAAAAATCAGCCAGTGATATCCCAATGTTACTTCAAGCCCAAAGAGAAGGGAAAATGAAGCTCAGGAGACAAGAAGTCCCTCAGTCAAGAGGCCCCGGACCCTGTGCTCTGTTCACACTTACCCAGGATGTCCAGCCACTCTTCAGGGGCTGGGGCTGGAGCTGGCTCAGGTTCTGTGGCTGCCAGGAACTCCCGAGCCAGGGCTCCTGGTTGCTCAGTCTCCTCCACCATCAGCTGTCCCATATCCTCTAGTGGTGGCAGCCCACTCAGGTCATCTTCCTCCTCTTCCTCTTCCCCCTCTCCATCTTCTACCCCATCAAGCACCTCAAAGTCCTCCAGTGGTGGGACCACAGCAGACGGCCGGGCAGCAGGCTCAGAGGGCTCGGCCCAGGATGCCATGCTGCTGGGGGATCAGGAACTGACCCTAGGGGACAGACAGTCAAGCACTATGGTGACAATCTCATCTAGGCAGCCCCTTTAACTCCCTCAGCTCCAATTCCCTACAGCTGGGATCTCTAATGTGTCTCAGCAGCACCAGGCCTTGCATTCATCTATACATTGGACACCCTACCCAGGATGGCTTGTTGAAAGAACACTGAACTCAAGCTCTGAGCCATGTAATCTTTATAAATACCCCAAAATCTTATAAACACCCTAGCTTACATGCACACACACACACAAAAAGAATGAACATGCCCAGAGATGCCCAGAACAAAGCCACACAGCAAGCCAACAGTAGGGCCAGGACTGAAAAATAAAGTTACTAGATCACATAAGAAAAAGTTGCTAGAGTTATTGGGGCAGTGGGGATAGTCCCTGAGGTCTTGGGACTGCCATTTTTATAACTCTGGGTTACTTGGGAGAGGTGAGTCTTTAGAAGTTCTTGCCTCTAGCTACCCTGTCTGATAAAGGTTCCAGTACAAAAGAATCAGTGTCAGATACTGTCTCTTGCTTTGTGCCCTGAAGATACTGAGATCCCCAACCCCAGGGACCCTGGCTCCAGACTGCTTCTATGATCAAGCCTGCTTCCAGCTTTTAATCATGATAGGGCACTAGGAACCGATAGAGCAGTTGTCTACCAAGCACAAAACCTCGGGTTGTATCCCCAGTACCACAGAAGCCAGACATCAGCAAAGGCCTGTCATTCCAGCACATGGAAGGCGGAGGCAGGGAGGGTGATCAGGAATTTAAGGTCATGGAATTCATGGACTACATGAAATCCCGTCTCAAGAAATCTACACCTAAAATCTATCGTTGATAGAGCGCCCTCCTAGTAGGCACGCTTTAGGCTTAGCACCCCCATAAACCTGGTGTGGCAGTACATGCCTGTCATCCCAGCTCTAGGGAGGCACGGGCAAAGGACCTGGAGTTCAAGGCCAGCCTGAGCTACACAGCCACTTGGGAGACTAGCATAGAAAACTTGAGACTCATTCTCAAAAAATAAAACCAGAAGAGTAGTGAGGCCCCCAATACGGATTCTTGCGGCATCTCCCTGGCCCCAGTCCTGTCTGCGGAGCACCCCAACCCGGCTGCAGCACCCCAAGTGCAGTCAGGACCGCCCCATAAACCCCAAGAAGCCCCGGAGCTCCGCGTCCCTGCCCTGCGACCCTCACCTGCGGGCCTCCTTCCGGGATCCGGCCCCGACCGGAGACCCTCCCGCCCCGAGCCCCCACAATGCCCCGCGCGCCCCGCACCCCAACGCCGCCCCGCACCCGGCCGTCAACACCCTCGGAGAGATCACGGCCTCCGAAGCCCCGGAAGGCTCGGCCCCAGGCTTGGCTTCTGCGCTACGCCCCACCACACGTGCCTGCGGCTCTGGGACCCCGCTTGGGGTCCTGCGCCCCCTCCCCGCCCCCAGCTGCGGCCGCCGTGCCTCGGGAAGCAGCTTCAGATGCGCCACCCCGCCCCCGGCGCACCCATTGGTTCTTCGTGCCGCGATCGCCGCGCCTATTGGCTGGTGCACACATCCGTCTCGCGCCCGAGATGCCGCCGCCTCCTTCCTGCTAAACTCGGCTGGCTGTTCTTAAAGGGGTTCTTAACCTGGGGGGTGCTTTAGGAGTGGGAGCATTGTGGCCTGAAGCTCGGTAGGGGGGAGAACGGCACCCTGTCCTGGTATGACTCCGCGCTCGGTTGGCTTCATCCTGCTTACGTGCGAATTAGACATAAGCAATAAACACCTCAGCTCATGAGCGGCCCGTTTGGGGGCTCTCTGGAAAAATAGCAATGAAACAATGGTGTTTACGGCCGGGTGATGGTGCACACGCCTTTAATCCCAGCACTCGAGAAGCATAGGTAGGAGGATCTCTGTGAATTCAAGGCCAGCCTGGTCTACAGAGTTCCAGGACAGCTAAGGCGATCAGAGAAACCCTGTCTCGAAAAACAAAACAAAAAAAGGTGTTTACTTTTCTTAATTTTACTTATTTTATTTCATTCTCCCTCCTCCCTCGCTGGTGGAGCCGAGGTGTCTCAGTGTAGTACTGGCTGTCCCTGAGCTCAACATGTAGACCAGAGCAGGCTGGCCTTGAATTTCAAGGGATCTTCCTGCTTATTGATGAGATTAAAAGTGTGTGCCACCACACCTGGCTCAATTCATTATTTTATTATTGTGTCTTCTTTCGTTTTATGTTTTATATTTTAATTAGCCAAGGTCTGACCGTGTAGCCCACACTGGCAGCTCTCCTCCTGCCTCAGCTACCTTAGTGCCTTAATGACCTGTTTGAGCCAGCTCTCCTGACTACTTGTTTTGTTTTAGAATTTTTTAATTATTTATTTTTATTAATATTGGTATTTTTCTTGCATTATGTCTGTGTGAGGGTGTCAAGATCTTGGAGTTATAGACAGTTGTTAGCTGCCATGTGGGTGCTGGGACTTGAACCTGGATCCTCTGGAAGAGGAGATATATATATATATATATATATATATATATATATATATATATATAATTTTTTCTTATTTTATATATCGATCCTAGTTCCCTCTCCCTCCCTCCCATGCCCCCTACCTCCCTCCCAACCACCCTCCTACTCCATGGGGAGGGTGATGCCTTCCAGGAAGAATCATCAAAATCTGTCATTTGGAATAGGCACTAGGCCCTCCATCCTGCCTCTAGGCTAAGGGAGTATCCCTCCATGGGGAATGTGCTCCCAAAGTGCTTTCGTGCACCAGGGAGAGCAGTCAGTACTCTTAACCACTGAGCCATTTCTCTAGCCCCTTGTTTTAGGTGTTTTGCTTTATTTTTAATTAGTCTACATAACCTGAGTTGGCATGAAACATAGTAATTCTCCTGCTGTAGCTCCCTGATTGCTGGGAGCCACCACTGCTGGCTACATGGTATTTAATTAATTAACTTGCCTTTGTTTGAGGTTGTCACTGCTACCTTGAAGCCCTAAGTACAGAATTGGTCTGGAAGCCAGTTCTTGCTGTCCTTCTAGCACTTCAGAAGTTCAAGGTCAGGCTTGGCTACATGAGACTATCTAACAGAAAAGTATCCCAAAGCTGAGGTACAAGTACAAGCAGACATTGTAGAGACAAACCAGTATACTCTAGTTCAGGGACAGTCTTAACTACGTGCTGCAACAGTTTAAGGCGCCTTTTCCATGCCCCTCTGCCAGAGCGTGATGGGTGCCAGGGAGAGGCCCTGATTGGGAGGTGTGCACACCTTCCTCAGCTGCCTTCTTCCTTCCATGAGGTGACCCCTTTCCAGAGAGATCAGTTATCTTTTCACTTGACCTCAAAGAAACCTTGGGCTAGTTATAGTTCCGAGGACTTTGAACTAGGCCATGTCTGAATCTGGTGGTTTTCATTTTCTTTTGTTGTTCTGAGAAACTTTGCAATGTCAGGCAGGTGTTTGCTAAGCTGTAAAGGGAGCTCTTGGCCCTAAATGTCTTTTTCCTATTTTGCATTTTGGGATTTTTTAAAAATATTGAATGGAGGAACATGCACCCTAGTATACAAGAATGTAAAAGAACAATTTGCAGGCATCAGTTCTCTCATAACATGGTGGTCTGGGAACTGAACTCAAGTCATCAGACTTGGTGGCAAGCTCCTTGGTAAGCCATCTATCTCATTATACTGCTCCCTGCCTTGTGTGTCCTTACTAATGGTCTTCTTCCTTACTTTATAATATCATACAATCATTTCTCTTGGTTATTTTATTTTTAAATTTTTTTTTCCTGAGACAGGGTTTCTCTGTATAACAGCCCTGGCTGTCCTGGAATCTGCTTTGTAGACCAGGCTAGCCTCAAACTCACAGAAATCCTCGTGCCTCTGCCTCCGAAGTGCTGGGATCAAAGGTGTATGCTACCAGCTGGGTGGTGGTGGCACACACCTCTCATCCCAGCAGTCCAGAGACAGATGCAGGGAGATCTCTGAGTTTTTAGGCTAACCTAGTCTACAGAATGAGTTCCAGGACAGCTAAGACTGTTTCACAGATAAACCCTGTCTCAGAAAAGAAAGAAAACTACCTTTATTTTGGGCTGGAGAGATGGCTCAGTGGTTCAGAGTACTGACTGGCTTTAGGTGTGTGGTAATGCCTTCTTCCTCAGCCTTTGCAGACTGGATCTCAGGTATGTAGTACCACAGCCAGCTTTACTGTGGCTAGAGCTGAAAAACTCTAGGAAAATGTGATGTCCTATAGAAACAACTTGAGCAGCTTTCATATTTGGTATTCATCACTCTGGAGTGGGTCTTTCAAACACCTAAGGATGGAGTGCAGACCTTCAGGGTTAGTACAGATCCATACAGACAGAAAAAATCAGGAATCTTTCTAAACAGCTGCTTGGGGCACAGAGGGAAAGACAGAAAGAAGGAGAGGAGCTGGAGAGTGATGGCTCAGTGGTTAAGAGCACTGACTGCTCTTCCAGAGGACCTGGGCTCAATTCCAGCACCCACATGGCAGCTCACAACTGTCTGTAATTCCAGTTCCCAAGGATCTGACCTCTTCTGACCTCCAGAGGCACCAGGCAAAATACATATAAGTAGGCAATAATAATAATAATACAATAATAAAAGTTAACAAAAGCAAAAAACAGGTTGCTTGAAAAAGCTAGACTTCAGGCATCCCCACTTTGTGGGACATCTTGTGGTACCTAGACTGTGGAATTATCCAGAAGCTAATTAAGATGCTGTAGTCCTTCATTCCCATCACCTGGAAGGCTGGGCAGGAAGATGGCCATGAGTTCAAGGCCAGCTCTCCATCCACAGTGTAAGAAAGAATTGGTTCTGGTGTATTTTCAGTGTCAGGAATCCTTAGTGTACATCAGAGTCACAGACAGCATGAAACACGAGGCCCCTCTTGCTCCAAGCTGGCAACTTCTGAGTCTCTCCAAACTCAAGAAGGTTGGAAAGTTGCAGGCAGTATGCTGTGTGACCCATGACCTCCGTCAGAGAAGGGATAGTCAGTCTCAAGCCCCAGAAGATTAATTTGATAAGGTTTTGAATCCCCTGAATAGAATGGGGATTTAAAAGTATACAAAAATTGTAAGTCTGAGGATCTAGCTGTGAGAAAACACAGGCAGAGGTTTCTCATGATCAGGAGTTTAAAACTACTGTTTTAGCTGGTGGTGGGGGGAACCTTTGATCCCAGAATTTGGGAAACAGAGGTAGGTGGATCTGAGTTCGAGGCCAACTTGGTCTACAGAGTGAGTTCCAGTACAGCCAGGGGTACCCTAAGAAAACTTGTCTTGAAAAACAAAAAAAAAAAAGAGCACTTCTTGCAGAGGACATGGTTTGGCTCCTGGCACCCACATGGAGACTCACAACCATTTCCAGGGAGACTGACTCCCTCTTCTGGACTTCACATGGTGCACATAGGTATCTGCAGGCAAAACACTCATCCACCTTACATAAATCTAAAATTAAAAACAAAATTAATAGTGCGAGTGACCCTGGGGATAAAAGGTACAGTGGAGACAAAAAGCCCAAAATACATCATATACACGTGCCAAATTTTTAAAGGATTCATAAAAATATTACGTTTAACTGTCTACTTTTAGGTTGCCTAGGAAGCCAGACTTGGAACACTCCACATGCGCATAGATCGCCCTATGATTGGTCACTCTTTTGATCTTCCTGCGGCGAGGTTACGCACGTTCGTCGCACAGGCGCTGCGTGATGATGTAACGTGGCGCGGAAGCGCGAGCCAGGCCGCCAGATGTGCAGGTGCCTAGGCCGGCGACGCCGCGGCCGGGCCAGGGCGGGATTGTGGGGCGGCGGGAGGCCGCGGGCTGTGCCGCAGCGGGGAAAGAGGGTCCATTCGGGCTCTATGGCCGAGCCGTTCTCAGTTTCCCTGACTGCGCAGCGGCGGCGCGGGCGGATCCGAATGGGAACTCGACTTGTGTGACCGTCCGCAGCCCGGAGTCCTGAGCTGCTTGGAGTGCACGCGTGCCTCAGTTTCTCCTCTCGAAGGGGTGGGGCCTCAGTGCATGTTTCAGCCCCGCCTTATCCGGTTTGGTTTCTTTTGTTTTTGTTTTCTCCCCCTCGGACTTCGTGTCGCCGAGTTGATTTTGATTAGGATTAGGACTGGGGCGCTATGACGCTTTGTGTTCCCTGTTAGTGACCTTGAGGCGTGAAGCCCTTTCTGTCAGCTTTGCATTCCTAGGGGAGATGTAGTGTTATTTTGAGACAGAAGCCCAAATCAGCCTCCAATTCCTGGTAATCCTTCTGCTTCAGCCACTCAAGTATGAGGGGAAGGTCATTAAATTTGTTTTTGAAATAGCTCAGACTGGTTTTCAGCTCCTTGAAGTCCGTTCACCTCAAGTCTCGTGAGCACTGGTATTTAAAATTGTGACTTGCCACGCCTGGCTTGTGTTGTCTTTCTTTAAGTCAGTGTCTTAAAAAGCGAAGTTTGACCTTGAACTTTGATCTTTTGCCTTCCTTAGCTCTGAACACAGGCATTCGCTACATGTTTTATTTTATTTATTTTTTTATTTTCGACTGTCTTGTGTCCCAAGCTGGTCTGGAACTCACTATGTAGCACAGATTAATCTTGAATTTACAACAGCCCTTCAGGCACAAACATGAGTCATGCCTGCCTGGCCTGTGTTTTAAGATAGGGTTTCATGCATCGTAGGGTAGCCTAGATATCAAGATGTATAACCCAAACTGGCCTTTTTGCGTGCCACCATTTCAGCCCCTGTCTAAGACTAATAATTTGATCTAGAACAAAATCTCCAGTAAAAATTCTGCATCTGAGAGAAGCCATTAGCCTGTTTGATTCTACCCTTTATCCTTTTCCATGTCTTTCTTCTTTTTAAAAATATTTACATTCTATTTATTTGGGGGGCAAGCATTTTTTAGGCACTGAGCCATGTCACAGGCCATCTTCCACCTGAAATAGGGTCTATTTTGCTCAGGGTGCCTGGGAAAATTTATGAAGTCTTGGCTGGTCTTGAAGGTTGATTCCTCCTGCTTTACTCTCCTCCCCATGTGCTGGATTTTACTTTCATGTATCTGTCTTTTGCTTGATAACTTTGCATGGCTGGTCTGTGTGATTTTTGGATGGAAGGGAACATTCCCTGCCCATAACTAGTTTCTCTGGTTCCTGGCTATCCCGGGACACTGTAGACCAACCAGGCTGGCCTCTAACTGGGAGATCTACCTGCCTCTACTATCACATCTGGCTTAAGTATGTATGGTTTTTATCTTTTGGTATGGGTATGTGGGGTGTGGAGGTCAGAGAATACCAATGGACACCACTTATTGCTTGCCTTCTACTGTGTTTGAGACAGCATCTCTTGTTCACCTTTCTGTGAGCCAGGCTAGTTGGCCTTGGGACTTCTAGGTACTAGGGTTGCAGATGGGTCAGGCTGTACATGAGTTCTGGTGATGCCAAGGCAGGTCATCAAGTTCTCATGCCAAATACTAGAACCCAACTTCCTTTCCACCATTCATTCATGCTCTGCCTCTGTCTGCTTCCCAAGTGACAGGATTAAAGGTGTGTGCCAACATTCCTGATTGCCTCCCACCATTGAGACCTGGAACTAACTGTAATTCAGGCTTCCTTGAACTTGTGCCAGTTTTCCTGCCTCAGTAGCCTGTGTACTGGAATAGAGGAAGCCACCACACACCACCCTCTATAGCCCCATGTGGCTTTCATCCTTGTGGCTGAGATTGGATTGGCCTTGAATTCCTGATCTTCCTGCCTTAACCTTTTCAACTGTGGGTTGCCAGTAAACCACTAAGCCCAGTAGCTATGTGTGAATCTTGCCCAAGCAAGGTTGGCCTCTTTCAGCCAGGTCTTGTCAGGATCCTTGGATTTTCCTGAATATCAGAGAAGGGTTGGTGCTATGACTCCCCCGTTTTGAGCTGGTCTGGGGAGCTCTGCTCACCAGGGCACAGCAGAGACCATCATCTGCTACTAGATGCTAAGAACTGCAAGCCATCCAGAGTCAGGCTGGCAGACCACCAGGGCCTCTAATCCTTGGCTTTAAGTTGCTGATAAAAGTATAGCTAGCTTCTGTGCTAAATATTTTGTTTCATTTTTGAGTACAGGCTTGGAATCAACTGTGCTGTTGCCTAGGGTAGCCTAAAGCTTGAAGTAATCCTTCTGCCTCAGTCCTCTAAGTGCTGAGATGTGTGTAAGCCACCAAGCTTTGTGTGTGTGTGTGTGTGTGTGCACAAGTGTGTATGTTTGAGGCAGGATTTCTTTGTTGTATAAACCAGGCTGGCCTCAAACTCAGAGACCTGACTGCCTCTGCCTCCAGAGTACTGGGATTACAGGCGTGCACTGTTGCTGTGCCCTGCTAAGCCTGGTTTTAGCACATGTTCATGTGTATATTTTATGAGCTTGTGTTTGACAAGTAACTATGTTTGCTATAGTGTGCATGTGTAGATCAGAGGGCAGCTTTTGGGAGTTGGTTCTCTATTTCCACAATGTTGGACCCAGGGTTTGAACTTAAGTCATCATGCTTTGTAGGGATCACCCTTCCCTGAGTCATCTTGCTGGCTCCCAGACCAAGTTTAGAGCTGAATTTGGAAACTTGCTTGGAGTATGTATATGCATGTTCCACAGTGCACATGAAAGGCAGCCTCAGGTCAGTCCTTGCCTTCCACTATCTTTGAGACAGGGCCTTTTTATTTGTTGTCACTTTCCATGTAGACCAGCTGACCCTTGATAACTAAGGTGTCATGGGAAAGCAGGTGTGATGATAGGCATACCCACTGCCCCTCAGGAAGTGGAGGCAGGAGGACCAGGAATTCAAGATTGTCTTCAGGTGTTCATGAAGGCACCATGAACTATGTGAGAAACTGTCTCAGAAACACAAGAAGCAGGGTATGATGGTACACAGTCTTGATCCCAGCACTCAGGAGGCAGAAGCATGCAGATTTCTGTGAGTTTTAAGGGCAGTCTGGTCTACATAGAAAGACCCTGTCTTGAAGAGGGTGCATTTGATGAGATCATGCAGGTGATAATATACTTAAAGAAACTACACACAAAGCTGGAGCTCAGTGATAGTGAGATGGGAAGTAGACATAGGCAGATCCCTGGGAGCATGTTAACATGTATGGTAAAGTTATAGGCCAATGAGAGCCTATTTCAAACAATAGTAGAAGAATGGAACTGGAGAGATGGCTCAGAACACTTGCTGCACTCACTGGAAGAGGACATGAATTCTGACTGGTATCCATGGCTGCCCTTTGCTCACTCAGCTCCAGGGCCTCTGTGTCTGAGGAGAAGCAGCATCTGCAGTTTGTCCTCTGACTGTCGCATGAGTGTTGTGACCCATACATGTCTCATGCTATAACCCATATAAACCAAATGTAAAACTCTGAACTAAAGCTAAACAGGAACAGAACCTGACAGGAAGTGGGGTGACAGCTTTGCAAAGTCTGTCAGGACAGTGAGGGAAGAAATTATATTGGTCAATCTGTGCATGTGAAAAGTTAGGTTCTTGTGCCAGCCATGGAGGGTGACAGAATGATGGTTTCACTCTGATGTGAAAAGTTAGGTTCTTGTGCCAGCTATGGAGGGTGACAGAATGATTGTTTCACTCTTCAGCCATCGGTATCTTAGAACTCCGCATCCTCCTACCTCAGTTTCCTGAATGCTGGAATTACAGGTGTGCTACCATGCTCAGGTTTATGTGTTTCTAGGGATGGATCTCTGTTAGGCCACAAAACACCCCAAATTCCTAGCCTAAGTATTCTGAGGTTTGGGTGGCAACTGTTAGAGCTGTGATGGGCTCTTGATAGCCTCACCAGCCATAGTGCTGACTTCACATCCTGTTCTGGTCATTTCAGGCATTGGAGGTGGAGGAGAAAGAGATGGACCCCTCGGACTCGGCCTCGAGGGTCTTCTGTGGCCGCTTCCTCAGCATGGTGAACCCTGATGATGTCAATGCCATCATCCTGGCCCAGAAAAACATGTGAGCAGGCTATGGGCAGAGCAGTCATGCCCCTGTCCCTGTGCTCCTTCCTTCCCATCCCCCACCACTACACACATCTGGGACAACCTCATCTTGAGTTCAGCTGGGCTTGGGGTGAAAGGCAGGTACCAGGCTTAGGTGCAACTTGGTATTTTGGTTTGCCAAGCTTGCAGAGGTCTCCAGTCCATTCTAGTGGACAGACCTTCCAACAGAGGCCAGAGGCTGTTGGCATCTGTCTTCCCCTGGGGCTCTCCACCTCATATTTACTTAGTTATTTTAAAGACAGTCTCAAACTTTAGCCCTGGCTGTACTGGAACTCACTCTGTAGATCAGGCTGGCCTCAGACTCACAGAAACCTGCTTGTCTCTACCTCCCAAGTCCAGGACAGCCAGGACTGTTACAAAGAGAAACCTTATCTCAAAAAAAAAACAAAAAATAAATAACATGTCAGCCTTGTGACTGGATGTAGTGGCACAGGCCTGTAATCCTAGCACTTGGGAAGCAGAGGCAGGCGGATCTTTCAAGGCCAGCCTGGATTACATAGTTAGTTCCAGGACAGCCAGGGCTACATAGAGAAATCTTGTCTTCAAAAAACAAACAAGCAAATAAAACAAATACAAGGACGTGGAATAGGTCATTGGCTAGGCTGTGTAGCAGGAATCTGTCAGAAGAAACTCATGCACACAAAAATACATCATGAAAAATGCAGGCTGCCACACAAAGAAGGGTATCTTTGAATAGAGCTTTCAAGGGTGAGTAGGAGTTGGGTGACCAGTACAGCAAGCAGAAATCTTCAGGCTGTGGCACTGTACTAAATGCCAAGGCTGTGACTCTCATAAGGTTCAGCTCAGGCCAAGGGGGCTCCTAGGCCTGTTGCAAGGGCCCTCACCTTCTCCCCACAGGCTGGATCGCTTTGAGAAAACCAACGAGATGCTTCTGAACTTCAACAGTCTGTCCAGTGTTCGACTGCAGCAGATGAGTGAGCGCTTCATGCACCACACTCGCACCTTGGTGGACATGAAAAGGGACCTGGACAGTATCTTCCGCAGGATCAGGTGGCCCTCCCCCGCCCCCAGCTCCCCTGTGACCCCATAGCCAGCTGCCTTACAGAACATCTTCTCTAAACCCTTATCCTCAGCCTCACAGGATTGGCCCTTCCCTTAGTCTATCACCCAGCTCTTTAAGTGCCCTGCCCCTCCACTCTGAAGTGCCATTATTTCCAAGGCCCTGTTCCAGGGACTTAGCCTTAACCTTACCCTTTCCTTTGAGGTCCCATCAGACCCTCCTCCCACCCTCTCAGGGTCCTCTCTCCTTGCCTTCTAATGCCCCTCCCATTTCTTCACAATTCTCACTTCTCCAAAGCCCATCTCTGGGTTCCTCTTTCCCAAGGTCCCCTCCCTTCCAGTCCCCTCCCCATAAGGTCCCCACCTCTTCCCTTCCGCTCCCCTCTCTAGCTCTGGGTATTCTGGTTGTCTTACAAGGCGGTTCTGACCTCTGAGAGAATGACCTGGAAGTAGTGAATTTCCCTTTTATTTGTCATCTGTTCCATACTACTGGGACCTGACACAAAAGGCAGGATGGGTGGTGTTGGATAGAAGGCAGGCTGTGCAGTCAGCAGAGCAGGAGGGCACAAGCCAGTCAGGGTTTGCTTGGTTCTTCCCATAGTGGTGCAGGCTCATCTGTCACTGCTGTGGTGACAGCTGCCCAGACCCAGGGTAGCTAGAGCTGCAGGGGACCTAGACCATAGATGTAGCCTTTCCTGCAGCCCAGGGCCCTGGCCTGGGGAGTCTAGTTGGAGCTAAGGGGACAAAATAAGCTCTACCTAAGTCTAGGTGATGTAGATCAGCCTTTTCAAATTCTGGAAGCCCCTCTGTAGACCAGGCAGGTCCAGAAGTCAAAGACCCTGAGTGCTGGGACTAAGGTATGTGCCACCACACCTGGCTTTAATTCTTTTTATTAGTATTGTTTTTTATTATTTTTTGTTTTGTTTTTGAGACAAGGTCTCACTATATAGTTCTGGCTGTCCTGGAATTCACTATGTAGACCAGGTTATCCTAGAGATCCACCTACCCCTGCCTCCCAGGTGCTGAGATTAAAGGTATACCACCACACCTGGCCTCTTTATTTTTTATTACAGTCTTGATATTATTTGAGTCAGGGTGTCTTATACCCCAGCTGACTTCAAATTCATCATATAGATGAGGATAACCCTGGACCCCTTATCCTCCTGTCTCCCCACATCCCTAGTGCTAAGATGCCCTGCCACTGTTGGCTCCTAATTTTTCCTCTAAGCACACATTTCTAGCTTATAACACCAGGCTTATTCTGAAGGTATTTTGGGGAGTACACAAGAACCCTGTGAGCCCCAGGAGTTGACAGTCAGCACCATGTGTCCTAGCTCCCCAGAAAAGAGACAAGTCCAGCCTGTCACGTGCTGTACCTCACTCGGCTGTGTACTCATCACTACTGACAGCAGGCTGGCTACAGTCGGGGTGGAGGCTCTGTGCTCTGAAGTTCCTCCACTGTACATCAAACCTGAGGTGCAGGACATCGGGGCAGAGTGACCAACAGCCAGTTCCCTCCCGAAGGCAATAAAGGCAACTGGAGTGATGACTGGCACACAGGAAAATGAGACTGGGGGTCTTGATTCCAGTGAGTTAAAGGCCAGCCTGAGCTAAACAGCAAGACTTTGTCTCAAAAAAACCAAAAAGAGATATGACTGGGTAAGTAAAGTGCATGTTGAGCAGTCCTGAGGATCAGAGTTCAAATCCTCAGGACATACATTTAAAAAGTCAGGTGTATCCAGGTGGTGGTGGCTCGCGCCTTTAATCCCAGCACTTAGTAGGCTGAGGCAGGTGGATCTCTGTGAGTTCAAGATCAGCCTGGTCTACAGACTGAGTTCCAGGACAGAGAAACTCTGTTTTGAAAAGCAAAACATCAAAAGAACAAAAAGTTACAAAGTGTATGTTGCTCTTGCAGAGGACTGGAGCTTGGTTCCTACCATGTCAGGTGGCTCACAGCTGCCTGTAACTCCAGCTCTGGAGAATTGGAGTTAGCCTTAGGGACCTGCTTATGTGCATACACACACACAGAAACATATACATACATAGTTAAAGGTAAAATGAAGTTTTAAAAAATGTGGGGGCACATGACTTGTCACCCTTGTGTTGGGGAGGCATTGTGTGAATGAACAAGGTGCACATAGCCTGAGGAAAGTCCAGTGCACTGCTCTGACCCCACACGGGAGCCAAACAAGAAAGAATGAGGTACAGAAAGCAGTAAGATGGTGGTCACCTCCTGTCATGATCTCAGCTCCTGCTTCCCCCAGGGTGCTGCTATAACCAATTAAGAGACAGAAGCAGAAGAGCCCTGGGCATTAGCACAGGAGGAGACCACTGCCCAGGGCTGGGAGAGGCAGGCAGTTCCCAGAGCCCATTGAGGTTCCTGCTGGTGGCTCATCCCTGTCTGTCCCCTTCCCCACAGGACACTGAAGGGGAAGCTGGCCCGGCAGCACCCAGAGGCCTTCAGTCGTAAGTGTCTCCCACCCTACCCTGCTGCTGCCAGCACCTTCCACCTAGGGCTGGCTTCTGAAGGCTGCCTGGACAGCTGCCCATCCAGGGTCCCATGGGTGGTGGGTGGAGAGGCCTCTGCAATGGGAAGTTGCAGGGGCTGCAGTATCCTCTACAGGCAGGTTTCAGGAATGGATGGTGACAGCTATGTCATACCCAGGAGCCCTGGTGAGTCAGGCTGTCACCTGTAAGTACCTGTGAGGTGGGGATTGAACATTCCATTTCACAAAGGGGAAACTGAGACCTGAACTGGAGGGAAGTGATACTATCTGGGGTATGAGTGAGGTGGAGCCACACTGAATTCTCACTCAGGTCTATGGCTGTAATAGCACTGGGACTCAACTTTTCAAAGGGTTCTCTGAGCTCACCTCTTCTGCTGACTGGGTCTCTGTCTCCACTCCAGAGATAGGTGGAATTCCTAGGGCTTCTTTCTCTCTCTCTCTTTTTTTTTTTTTTTTTGGTGTGTGTGTGTTTTTGATACATAGTCTCATGTAGTCCAAGCTGGCCTCAAATTGTTTATGTAGCTAAAAATTATCCTGAGCTCCTGACCCTTCTGCCTCCACCATAGAATGCTAAGATGAGGCAGGGCAGGTGTGGTACCTGGCCCAGGAGATGCCATACTGCAGCAGACAGAACCTAACTTGGGCATTTGTTTTTGTCTTAGTTTTTAAGTTTTCATGTAGGCTCTCACTGTGTAGTCCTGGCTGACCTCAAATTCTTTCTATTCCTCCTGCCTCAGTCTCCCATACCAGATGACAAATGAGAATGCATGTTCTAAGTCAGCCTCACTCTGGAACCTTGATGAGATGCCTTCTACCTGCCCAGGCCTCAGTTTCCTCCTCTGTAAAATGGGCTAGCTCATGCCCCCATGGGTAGGGAAGAGTTTTAGGGGCCACCCTTACAGGAAGGCCTGGGTCCATAAATTGACCAGCATGGGGGTCCTTCCTCAGACATCCCAGAGGGGTCATTCCTAGAAGATGAAGATGAAGACCCCATTCCACCCAGTATCACCACAACCATCGCCACCTCAGAGCAGAGCACAGGCTCCTGTGACACCAGTCCTGACACCGTCTCACCATCTCTCAGTCCTGGCTTTGAGGACCTGTCACATATTCAACCTGGTTCCCCTGCCATCAACGGCCACAGCCACACAGATGAAGAGGAAGAGACACCTGGAGAATAGCCCCCCTTCCCACCATCCCAGAAAGGCTCAGGGCAGCAGTGGTCCTCCCGGGGTCACACTTGGTCAGCTTTGCCGCTCCATTCTGTCATAGGCAGGGCCCCTAATCCCTGCCTCTCCTAAGAGCAGGATTTCCCCATGCCAGGACATGCACCCTAGCTGGGGCAGTGGAGCTGGCTACAGGTATCCTGGAGCTTAGCCTGGGCCAGCTTTCAAAGTACTTCTAAAGTCCCCAGAGACCAAAGCCAGATGTCCCCCAAGGTAGAAGGTGCTTGCAGGGCTGAGCTTGTCCCTAACCCTGGCAGCTGCTGATTTAACTCTGAAGTGTTGGATTTGAGGAGAGTTAGAGAGGTAGAAGGTACAAGATAGAGGCAGCCTTGACCCTGTGGGGAGCTGTTTCTCACAAGTCTAGCAGGCATTTCCAGGAGCCGGGCTGGCAGTCCCTTAGAAAACAACTGAATGGAATATTTTTGTACTGATGTTTACAGATGCTGTCAGAAGTTCTCAGTAAAGACTCTTAAAGGGAACACTGCACAGCTGTGGCTTGCGTCTGTTTGGGGCTCACACCCCAGAACCAGGGCAGATTCTGGATGGGGGGGCACACTGGAGGAGGCTGCCCAAACACCATGTAAACTACCAAAACTGGGCTGTACCAGAGGTACCCTGTGAGATCCAAGGGCAGAGCCTGGGGCAAGCCTTTCTTGGACCCCCTTCTCTGAGACACCTGCTGTCCTGGGGCCATCTGGGAAACTGTTTCTGGTTGATGGCTACTCTGACATAGCTAGGACACCTGCTACCACACACCATGTATGTTTGTTTGTCTGCCTCTGCCTCCCAAGTGCTTGGCTTAAAGGTGAGTCACCACTACCCACCTCCATGGAGAACTTTTAAATGAATCTTCCAGACATAACACCCTGATTATACAGAGTCCCTGACAAGCAGGCAGTAGGCCCCAGGGTCCAGCTCCAGCACTGTAAAATGGCCTTAATATGTAGCTGGGCAGTTGTGGCACACACCTTTAATAGCAGCACTCAGGAGACAGAGGCAGGCGGATCTCTGTGAGTTCAAGGCCAGCCTAGTCTACAGAGTGAGTTCCAGAATAGCCAGGGCTGTTTCACAGAGAAATCTGACCAAAAATAAAAATGCCAGGCTAAACTGGAGATGGTTTGAGGGGATCCAGTGCCCTCTTCTGGCCTCTAAAGACACTGCATACGGGTACACTTAACTAGTAGGGAAAACTCAACATGCATACTTTTTGAGTCATTAAAAGAATCTTCTCAGGTTGGGTGGTGGTGGCGCATGCCTTTAATCCCAGCACTCGGGAGGCATTCTGTAAATTTGAGGTCAACCTGGTCTACTAAGCAAGTTCCAGAACAGCCTCCAAAGCTACACAGAGAAACCCTGTCTCAAAAAAAACAAAAATTAATACATAGTAAGTAAATAGATGAATAAAATTAAAAAGTACTCTCTCAGGGGCTACTCTCTACCAGCCCAGGAATCAGATCAGTGCACAGCTATGGTCAGAGAAGCTTCCTCCCACAGCAGATGGGAATAAATACAGAGATATACAGCTGGATGGAGTGCAGGGAGGGAAAGAGTTTGAGACTCTCAGCCCCGAATGGACTGCCAACATCAAATTCCTCCCCTCAGAACTCAGGGAACCCTTCAGAAGAGGAGGCAGGAAAAGTATAAAACTACGAGGGCTCTGAAGAAACCAGGTGTATAAATACAGTGTGACTAACATGTCTGTGAACTCACTGAGACTGGCAGCACACTCGGCCTGTGTGGGTCTAAATCATACAGGGGTTCAGCGCCCCATCCCAACCCAGAAGTTATCTCTAATTGATAGCCACTCGCAAAGGAAAAATTCTCTAATGGAGTCTTTCTGGGCATGCAAACCACACTTTAAGGTATGGTCACATGAACTCAATATTAATTTTGGAGGCTTTTGTCTGGGCATTTTTGCCTTCTATTTGTATATTATGGCTTCCAACTTTGTGTTTTATGGGATCTCTGTTTATATGTGTGTCTATGTGCTTCTTGTGTTTTTCTTTTTTAACGTTTATTTTAGATGTCTTCTAATGGGAGCAAAAAAGGTGTGGATTTAGGTGGGTAGAGAGATGGGGAGAATCATTAACTATATTGTTTGGGGGAAAATATATTTTCAGAACAAAAGTTATCTTCCCAGATAGTACGCATATAATTGCTTTTTACCTGACGGCCTGGGGAATATTCGAGAAACAAAACCAGCCACACCACCAAGCTCACAGGAAAATTTAAATCCCCTCTCTCCAATATCTAATGGTTGTATTATTATTATTTTTTGAGACAGAATCTCACTATGGAGCCGTGGCTGGCTTTGAATTTCCAGAAATCGCCCGGCCTCTGTCTCCCATCCGCTAGAATTAAAGGCTAATACCATCACAGCCTCTTAAAATTTTTCTTTTTGGCTAGACGGTGGTGGTGCATTCTTTTATTCCCAGCACTTAGGAGACAGAGATAGGCCAATCTCTTGAGTTCATGCCAGCCTGGTCTACAAAGTGAGTTCAGGACATCCAGAGCAACAGTGACACCCTGTCTCGAAATTTATTTTTCCATTAGACTTTCTTTTGCGTGCTTGAGCGCCTGTCAAAGTCGGTTCTCTCCCTCCACCACAGGATGGTAAATGCCTTCCTTCCTCGCCGAGCCTTCTTACCGGCATCTGACACAGTGCTTACTCTGTAACACAGGCTGGCCTGCAGCAGTGACAGGCGAGCACCACCACACTAGCCACAGCCTCTAAAATAATGAAGAACGAGTCCCGGCTGGCTGGGGAACGCCGGAAGGCAATACTGAAAGCTTCCACAGGGACGCCAGTCACTCACGCCTTGGTGGTGCGGCTCCACCGGAAGTGGCTTCTGCTCCCTTAGCCAAAGCACGGCTTCTCTTGCCAGGAACCAACATGGCGCCGGCCGAAGCCTTGAGCGAGAACAACGTGCGGCGCCGATTGTGACGTCGACGCGCAACGTGCTCAGTGCGCAGGCGCTCTGAGAGGAGACTGGGGTTTTCCGGTTCCGCCGACCTTTCTCTTCAACGAGGCGGCCGAACTGGTTGGTGGTAGCTGTGTAGCTGATGGGCTATTAGTGGCTGGGCCGGGGTGGAGACGTGGCGGGGTCCGGCAAGGGGAATAAGGTGACCCTTGGGCGCCGCTCTGGTCTCGCGCATGCCCGTCGGGGCTCGGCCGGGGGACCTGGGCTCGCGGCGAGCACGCGGCAGCCCAGCCCGGGAGTCCCAGGAAGAAAGAGCTCCGGCCTGAGCTACAGAGCGACTCCTGAGTCTATCCAGAGATTCACTGGGCGTTTCGTCCCAGTGTGGCTACAGAGGGGGTTCAGGGCCAGCCTGTGCCTGGGAGTGGCTTGTGGCCATCCGGAGTTCAGAAGATGCTTGGGCTACACAGAAGTTCAGGGCTATGGGGTTGGTGGCCCACCCAGGACTGCAAAGTTTGCCTGGTTTACATCTTGTCTCAAAAAAATATTGGCGTGGTGATGCATAGCTGTCATATCAGTGCATGAAAAGTAGGTTACAGTGAGTAGCCTGCCTTATGGAGAAGAGTTTGGTGTTCGATCCTTGAGTTGGAGGACAGTGGCATGCTGTTGCGTGGGGCTTTCTGTCCTTCCTAATGGAAGTGATCTGAAAAGTTAAGACTAGCTGAAAGGGCAGCTTCAGGTCCCAGCAGGGTGGGCATTTTGGACGGCAATTCGGCAGGTGGACAAATGGCCAGCCTCCTAAGAAGTGTACTGCTACTCGGGTACTGAGTCTGCTCAGGCAGAGATCTCCCACACATGTAACTGATGAGTCTCTTTCCTTTGTTTAGCAGACGCCAACATGCAGATCTTTGTGAAGACCCTGACTGGCAAGACCATCACTCTTGAGGTCGAGCCCAGTGACACCATCGAGAATGTCAAGGCCAAGATCCAAGATAAGGAAGGTGAGCTGGGTTGCTGGGGCTCTGTCGTGAGGGTAGAGGTGGTATTGATGGCAGTGTTTTCCCAGCTCTGGAATGCTCGCAGTCCTTAGCTTAATTTCTTCTGTGAAGAACGATTGAGGTGGTGCCAGCTGCTACAGGAAAGAGCCACCAACAATCTGGTTTCTCCTGTGCACAGGCATCCCACCTGACCAGCAGAGGCTGATATTTGCTGGCAAGCAGCTGGAGGATGGTCGCACCCTATCAGACTACAACATTCAGAAAGGTAAGGGCTAGAGCAGCTTGGCTATTTGCCACTTGGGCGGAGGACTTGACTAGTGACATGGGACAGCTCCAGAAGTGGCATGTCTTGTCCCTTAAGTTTTCCTTTGCTATGGGTATGTGTGGAAGTCAGAAGACAGCTTTGTGGAGTCAGTTCCCTTCAACCTTGTGTGTGTTTCATTCAGAACTGGACCCAGGTCACCAGGCCCATCTCCTCTGTGTCAAGCCTTTACCTTTTTTTTAAAAAACAACTTTTTAAAAAAGTTTTATCACTTACACAGTGCTCTGCCTGTATGTATGCTTGCACACCAGAAGAGGGCACCAGATTTCACCACAGGTGGTTGTGAGCCACCGTGTGATTGCTAGGAATTGAACTCAGGTCCTCTGGAAGAGCAGTCAGTGCTCTTCTGAGCCGTGTCTCCAGCCCACTTTTTTTTTTTTTTTTTTTTTTTTTTTAAGCTAAGTTCTCAACTTTAACCCAGGCTGGTCCTACAGTGTCAGTTTGAGATGTGGGGTTGCAGGTGTGAGCTGTGGTGGCGCCTGTTCACTTTTTAAATATCCAAGTAAATCTTGTGTGTGGGCTTATTTGTACCACCATCAGCTCTGCTCTTCCCTATCCCTCTCTCTTTTTGTTTGTTTGAGACAGGGTTTATGTAGATCTGCTTCCTCTATCCCTGGAAGGCTGCAGTGCTGTCAGTCACAGCACTTGAGTGCTTGCTGGCTCTGATGTCTGTGGGGCAGGACCTCATTGTACCTGGGCTGGCCCCTGGACACTTTTCTTGGTTTGTTTGACTCCTGTAGGACCTGAGTGTCCCCAGCCCCACATGGTGACCCACAGCTGCTTACCATGATGCTTAGCCCCCTCTTCAGGCCTCAGTATCTTACACAAGTGGAAGAACTGATTTTAGTACTTTATTTACTAAGGAGGTCTAACCTATGGCAGCAGTGTGAAAACCCTCTTTAGGGTACTCCTTGAGGGTTCTGTGAGGACTTCCTGGGCTGTGGAGCAGTGCTCAGCTTGTGTCTCCCTCACCAGAGTCCACCTTGCACCTGGTGCTCCGCCTTCGTGGTGGCATCATCGAGCCATCTCTTCGTCAGCTTGCCCAGAAGTACAACTGTGACAAGATGATCTGCCGCAAGTGCTATGCACGCCTGCACCCCCGTGCAGTCAACTGTCGCAAGAAGAAGTGTGGCCACACCAACAACCTGCGCCCCAAGAAGAAGGTCAAATAAAGCTGCGGCCATGCCTGGCCCGTGACCCTGGGACCAAATAAAGTCCCCTTCCATCGACTGGAGCAGTAACTGGTGTCCAAATGGCTATTCTGTTGAGGAATGGGCTAGAAGGGGTGTTCACAGTGAGAAGGGGATCTCACCATGTCACACGGGCTGCCCTGAAGTCTGCCAGTTGATAGGCATGTGTCTGCCGCACCCAACTGGTAACACTTGGGTTTCCGCCTGCACATCTCAACTGTGGGCATCTGTAGTGGGGTAGTGAGGGCTGATCCTGGTCTGGGAAGGTGGACTAGTGGGTTAAAACTGAAAATCATCTGAAGCCCTGGAAGCTATTGTGCAGAAGCAGCCGCTAAGGAGACTTTGAGAGTGGAGCCCCATCCCTCCCCCATCTTATCTGTGCACTCTTGCATTTAGTCTCATCTGGGGTATGTGTGCAAGGGCACCTCACCCAACCCAGCCTTCCATATGATGCTGGTTCTACATGCAAGTTAAGTTGCTGAGCCTGTGGTGTATGTAGAGAGCAACCTTCCCAATGTCTGTCACAGCCCTTGGTTTTACCCTTCTCCCTTAGTATAAAATCACAGGCTACACTGAGTATCTTCGAGTATCAGGCACACATCAGTGAGTATAGCTGTCTTTGTAGTCTTAATAGGCTTTTATCCTATACCCTTGGCATTTGAAGGGTTTTGTGGGTTTGAATCTGGTGTGCCAACAGCCTGCAGTCAACCATGTATGTGTGTCCATCACCCTTATGTCACTAGTGTTACTCTGGGAAGGAGACTTTCATAGCAACGTACAAAGCCCTGTGACTTATCTGCATCTGCCCCAGGGTCTTCGCACAGACCCAGTTCACATTAGGTCCAGCTATATTCTAAAGCTTCATCTGCATGTTTTGTGTGGACTGCATGAGTACTTGGTACCCCATAAGCTCAGAAGAGGGCACAGGCATTCTGTCTGGTCCTGTAAAAGCAACCATTACTCTTGGGCGATGAGACATCTGTCTATCCCCCGACTACATTTCGTTACCACCACCCTTGCATTAATATTTTGGGTTTAAACTACGATTGTGACCCCATTTGGTATACTTGTGTCGCGAGGGTCTGCGGATTCACACTGAGTCAAGAAACAGTACACAGTTCCTAAGTAGCAAGATGAGCGTGCATGACGGTCGTGGACCTCCCGGTCGGCAGGGGATGCTGTGGCCGCGCTCAAACGCCTTGGGATTGCGCAGTCATGCTCACCGACACGACCGATGTGCATGCTGCTGTGGACGCCCGCGAATCTACGGAGCCGGCGTGGGCCTGGGTGAGCCCAGGCGCGGGCAGGACGGGCATGGGGCGGTGGGATGGGTTAGGGAGCCGGCTTCATGGCCCCACGCCCTCATAGAGAGACGCCCCGATCGCCACGTTAGTACGGAGGATCCAGCAGCTGCAGAATGAACGCGCGCAGGCCTTCCGCCGCCTGGACCAGTAAGCCTGCCTGGAGGAGGAGGCAGGGCCTGGGAGAGCCCGGCAGAGTGGGACAACTTGGGTAGCCGCGCCGGCCGCGACCTGCGCGGAGGGAGTTAGGGGAGGGACTGTGGAGACCCAGTTGGCTTGGGAGTGTGGTTGACTGGCAGAGCTAGGCCGTGGCTGGGAGGACCGGGTTTTGGACCTGGCTGAAGGAGGTGAGGAGGCTGTGGAGATCTGGTCCGGGTAGCTTGATGCAGCCCAGAGCAGGGCGTACTCGGAGGCATGATCTAAGACGGGGCACAGCCCTGGGTGGCTCTGAAAACTCGGAAGGAGTCTGCCTGTCAGATTTGGGTGGAGCTGGGGGCGTGGCCGGGAGTAGCAACTATAGCAGAACAACTGGTTTGGGAGAAGCGGGGTGTGGCCCGCAGCCGGAGCACCGCCCTCGGAATGCAGAGATTGGCTAGCTCCAGCTTCTCTCCAGTCTGTGGGATTCATGTTTGGCTCCATTGAGTTGGGTGGATTTTCCAGGTGGCTGGAGTAGGGAATGTGGTCTGTGAGTCGGGCGTGAGCTCAGCATCCTCCCCGCCTGCTACAGAGCTCACCGCCAGTACCTGCTCAGCGGCCAGCACCACGACTTCCCGCGTTATCGGAGTGTCGTGCACGAGGTGACCCAGGTCTTCGCCGCTGCCTCGCGAGAGGTACTGGCAGTGGAAGCAGAACTAGCGGGGCCTCGTGCGCAGCCGGTGCTCGCTTGCCACGTGCGTAGCCTGCAGGAGCTGGAACAGACGCACCTGGCTACGGTAAGACCACCACCTTTCTCCTTCAGGTGGGGCATAAGTCACAACCCATTCTTCCCGGCCACCCAACCACTTCCTCCTTCTGCTGCACACCTCAGTGCATTTGGGCCCTCTCCCACTGTCTCATGTTTGCCTACGGTTCCCTCCCAGATTCTGCCTAATTATTCCAGTCCTTCTGGAAAGCTCTCCCAAGAACCCTGTGGCCCCAACATCCCGCCCAATGTGGCTGTCTATCTCCACCTCTGGATTATCACTGTATCCACAAGCTACATCGTCCACAAATACCCTCAAAAAACACAACCTCGAAGAAGGGGGTACGGGCCACCCCGCTTCTCCTAAACCACGCCCCCAGTTATGTTCTGCTCTATGTTGCATAACCTCCTAGGTCCTTGACCCAGATCCCAAGGCTCCATCTTCCCTGACCTTACAGGCAATCCTAGAGGTGAAAGGGTTCGACCACTGGAAGCCACGCCCACAATGCTTTGTCTGGAATTCAAAGTACAGAACCCTAAACCCTGCCTTGATTTGTTTCCATCCTGTTACTGTAATGCCCTATCCCGACTCTGAGCTGGGGGCCATGCCTGTCTTCCATCCCTGGCTTTTCCAAGCTTTGTCCATATACTGTACTGCCCTTCCACAGGAGAGCCCTAAAAGCAACCCACACTCCCCACACACTCAAACTCCAAAGCCCTGGGCTTCATTCCTGGTCTGTCTTCCCTGTCTTGATCAGCTGAGAAAGGCCAATGTGGCTTTTGTCGTGACTCCTGTTTTCTCCTCCAGGTGGCGCTGCTGCAGGTGATGGGGACACCAGGAGTGTCAGAACAGGAGGACCCTGAAAATTTGCACCAGTTGAAAATAAAGTGAGCCCTGTGGGCCCCTTAGCCTGATACCTTAGAGTGGCACCACATGGCCAGTCAGCCCAGCGCTGACCCACCTAGTTGAAGAGGTCATTTGCACACTGGTGTTCCTAGATACATGCTTCCCAGGATGTGCAGTTTTCGCTGCTTTCAGGATTTTGACCATGGCCACAGTCACACTTGCTCCTCTGTGAGCCCCTGCAGTTCTATCGCAGGTCTCCAAGCATACACATCCCAACCTCTTGGTGGCAAGTTCCCCTCCCCCACCACAGCCTTTCCCATGAGCCTACTGTGACCCACCAAG
Organism: Phodopus roborovskii; assembly: GCF_943737965.1. Taxonomy (NCBI): domain Eukaryota; kingdom Metazoa; phylum Chordata; class Mammalia; order Rodentia; family Cricetidae; genus Phodopus; species Phodopus roborovskii. The sequence goes on along the minus strand of NW_026125665.1, from coordinate 840,503 downwards.
CCACCCCGCCTCCTGGGCATGCTCCCAGGCTGGGCTTGAGGTTTGGCGGCAGGCAGGAGGGCCAGGGGCTTGCCATAGTCCCCCTTCCCGCTTGCTGTGCGGCTCAGCTAATTCACCCCATCTGGGTTTTATTTATAGTTTCCATCCGCTCTTGTAGGGTAATTAAAACCATGGAGGCGATCAGTGAGGTTCTGCAGGAACTCAGGTTTGATGCTGAATCTGCAGAGTGAGGGCGGCTCCCCAGGGACCAGAGGAAGATGGGAAAGAGGCCCATGGCGTCCAGCCCAGCCCTGACTGCCAGCTGGCTGAGGTCATGCCCCTCCAGGCTGCCCTCCAGTACACCTCATGAAATAAAGAATTCTCCCTCCCAGCTTTCCTATCAGCTCTGTATCTTGGGGTATGGTGGGGGAGGGGAGCATTCCTCAGAGGAACAGGGAGAGCTGGTAGAACACCCCCCCCCCCAAGAGTGTAGGGCAGGTAGGTATTCTAGTGTCCTGGAGAACAGGACTGGTCTAGAGGTGGAGAATGTTCCTATTCCCCAAACCACATAGGCCTCAAACACACTCACCATCAGAAGACCTGAACAGCTCATTTATTTAAAGAGACTCTTGAAGGGAGGACCCTGGGTAACCAAAGTTATTATTCCAATCCTACCCACACTGGGAAACACCCACGCTTCACCATTACACGGACTAAATCTGTGGCTGTGGGAGCTCACTGCTCCTGCCCCAGCCCTTGGTGATGTTTCTCTGGTTCCCCCGAAGTGACAGTTCAGAGGGGCCCTAGTTGGGGCAGGCCTCCAATTCTGCAAGCTGCAGGACGGCCTGTCCTTACAGTTTATCCGGCAGGACCTGAGAGCAGAAAGAGCCCACACTAAGCCTGGATCCCTCTCTGCACCTTGGTGATCGTGTACTACGGTTCTCGGCTTGAGGCTGGTATGCAGTAGGTGCTCATATGCTAAGTATAAGGAAGTGATGAGAAGAGAGCTCCCATTGGAGAACCTGAAGGTGGGAAGGCCTTTTCTAGACTGCCTCAGCCCCAGTCCCCACACACCAGGACCCTCTTACCTCTCGCCGTGCCCCGTCTGCCCGAGGGCAGGATCCCCTCGTCCTGTGCTTGGAAAGAAGAGCGTGATGTCGTGGAGACTGCACACCTGGGTACCTCTCCAGCTTCCGCACCCCCAGGCGAGCCTCCGCTTGGCTACCTGGTTTCGAGTCTTGTGTGACTTCTGCATCCAAGCACGCCACTGGTCGTACAGGCGGAAGCTGAGGTTTGAGCAGTATGCATGCTTCTTCAGCCATCCAAGGAACTGCTTGAGCTCGCGCCGCACCGGGCCCGAGCTGGGCTCGCCGCCCCGCGGCTCGCACACCCCGCCGCCCGGGCCCGGGCGCTCTAAAGAGAGTAGAGCGGCAGTGTCAGAGCGCAGCTGGCAGGGGGCGCACGCGGGCAGAACCACTGCCTCCCACACCAGACTTGCAGCAGCGCAGCAAGGAAGTTGGGTAGGGTGTCAGGTGTGGACCCCTTCTCCACCCAGTGGAGAAGGCACAGCGATGGAGACGGGCTAAGAGGATCAAATCAGTGGGAGGCAAAATCGGGTATTCGGTTGGAAATGACAAAAAGGAAAGGAGAGGAAAACTATGGAAACCATGTGGGGCCAGACCAAGATAAAAACGGGAAGGCAGAGGTCCTGGGCTGTACCCCCAGTCACTGGGAGAGAGGGACCCTCCCCTAAGCATGGTGGCACAAGCTTTCATGCACTTGGTAGGCTGGGACAGGACTGCTGAGAGGTCAAGGCCAGTTTGGGTTACCTGTAACTATCCAGAGAGAAAGAGGGACAAAGACAGACACAGGAAGGGGGATGATAGTGAGATGGCTCAGTTGGTCATTGTGCTTGCTGCCAGCCCTGGTCCCATATGGTGTGAGGAGCCTACTTGAATGTTATCCTTTGACCTTCACACGTGTGCTTTGCTGTGGCACGCAGGCTCACGAAGGCACACACATCATACAAAAGGACATTTTAAAAGTTGTTTAATTATACGAAACTGTTCAAAACAAAAAAGGCCCTGGTAAAGTAGGTGCCAGAAATTGAGGGAGACAGCCCAAGGGGCGGACCCCCAAGATAAGCTTAAGAAAATGATCCGGTGTGACATGGAGTGGGTGGGGCTGGGAGGGCCAGGTGGGAGGACCGCCCCTGGGTCCAACCCCCAGGTTCAGCCATCTTCCAGAAAGCAGGCCAGAGGATAAGGACATCGGCTTCACATCATAAATAAAACTGTGGACTCGTTGACAGTCCCTGGCACGGCCTCGGCCCCCACAGTCCCTGCTTGCCTTCCCCTCTCCAATCCCCCCCCACACACACCCTATCCCTGGCCTCTCTATTCTCCCGAGCGGACACAGCCGCCTCCTGGCTCCCGTGCAAGAATCGCAGGTGCTGGGCACGAGCAAGGGCCAAAGCTCCAAGGCTCTGGCCCCTCCCATTGCATTCTCCCGCCCAGCCCAGAACCTGGAGGGGCCCGGATGGGGGGTGGAGAGCTTGCTGGAGCTGATTCTGACCTTCTTTTCCTCTAGGACTCTCCCCGAGACTCAGTTTCTCCATCATCTCATCATCACTAAACTGAGTGTGTCTATGAGAGTTCAGAGTTTCAGTGTCTTCATGGAAGAAAAAGCATTCTCTCCCTCTTGGGGGAACCGATGGAAAGGGGTGGGGGATGGGAGCCTTCTCTACTGCCTGCAAATACTAAGGGGCCACTAGCTTTGGACAGACAGGGAAACTGAGGACAAACATTTAAGACAATTTCATAGAATGGAACAAAAACAGCATGTTCAAGGCTCAGAAAGTAGAAGTCAACTTCGGGCCCTCCCACCTTATGAAAAGGAATCATGCCTGGTTTCTGAGCATGCAGGAGGCTGAGCAGTCAAGGCTACCCTATATCAAGGGTGAAAGGGATGGCTCCCTCCCCATGTGACAGATACAAGGCACTGTGTTGGACAAAAGGTGCTGTCCTTGCAGGAGGACCATGTAGCAACTGGCTGTAATGTTCTATTTTATATAAAGTACTTTCCTTGAGACTCCAGAATATTTGGGTGAAAACAGCCTGTTTTCAGTTTTGTTACAAGAAATCACATTCTTGTTCACCCCTCACCTACTGACAGGCTAAACAATCTGGAGCCAGAAGTGTGACATAGCTAGTCTCATGACTGTGGTGGTGGTTGCCTGTCATCCAGCACTCTTTCTGAAAGAGGAGACAGGAGGATCAAAAGTTCGAGGTCACCCTTGACTACATAGTGTGTTCAAAGGCAGCCTGGGCCACCTGAAACCCTGTATCAAAAAAAAGACAAGTTGGATTGGGTTCCCGAGGGGCAAGCCCGCCCTGGAGAGGTGCTCACCACTTCGAGGGGTGGAGGCAGCGGTGGGGTGGCTCCACTCGCTCCAGATTCCCGCCTTTTTTGACCCGTAGATCCCGAATGGGTTACAACGCACTTGGACAAAGTATACAGTGCCGGGCTTCAGGCCCGCAAGGCGGCAGGAGGTCTGGTTGCTGACATCATCCACCACCTGCACGGTGAGGGAGGAGTCAGATGCGGGGGGCGGGGTCAGGGGCGGGCCCGGGGCGGGACAGGCACCTTCCAGTCCACGCTGTCCTCCACTCGGTAGCGGATCTGGTACTTGGCTTGGAAGAGGAAGTCCTTGAGGGCAGGTGGTGAAACCCAGCGGACGCTCAGCTGGTCCTCCAGGCCCCCAACACGGCTCACGTGCACATCGGGTGGGGGGTCCGTGGTCACTGGGGGTGGAGCAGTCCTGGTCACTAGAGATGTTTTTTTGTTGTTTTTGAGAAAAGGCCTCACTGTCCTGGCTCCTATATGTATCAGGCTGGCCTCGAACTCACAAAGATCCTTCTGCCTCTACCCCCCCCCCCAATGCTGGAATTAAAGATGTGCAACTGGTTCCAGCCCTGAGGGCTGTGCTTGGTGAGCACTGTCTCAAGACAGATCCTCACAGTGGTGTGATCCAGGCTCCAGGGGCTCCTGGAACCAACACCTGCCTGCATTTGCCAACCCCCACCTGCTGTCTCTCACCCAGGCCTGATAGACCACTGTCATTTGCTATTCCAGAAACTGCCAGCAGCAGTTAATGTAAGCTGATAACAACACCATCACTGTCTCTGAGGGAAGACACATAATCTTGTCCACAGGGCAGCAACCTGTCCAGCTGGAGCTGGAACTTAGCAGCAGAAGGCTCACTAAACAGCACCTGCCATCAATACCCTGCACCTGTAAGGACCTGAGTTGCACTCTGGGTATCAAGTCACTAGCTGACTGCTAAAGCTACTGTCTGTTTTGAGCCAGGGTCTCACTATGTAGCCCAGGCTAACCTCAACAACCGTGACCTTTCTGCAAGGGCCTCCTGAACACCTGGATGACAGGTGTTATCATATTTTACCCCACCCTGCCCACTTCTGTACATTACCAAGAGCCTCAGTGGGGCAGCTCTGCCTGCCACAGGGCACAACCAAAGGTTAGGTGGCACTTCGTGATGCCAAGAAGAGATAAGTGGACTGGGGTGTAGGAACAAGCCAGGAGTGCCCAGGAACCCTTCTGAGGGACCTTGGAGAGAGTATAAACTGGTCTCTCCTGGAGTCCTCAGTGAGCCACTGAAAGGGTTAAATAGCCCAGGCTGTTCTGGGCTGGGAACACCCTAATTAGATTAGGCCCAATTCTGCTCAGGGATCATCCACTTCCTGCCTCCCACCCTCACCCCCCAGCTCCCTCCTCAGCTTCCTGGGGCGCCTCCGACCTGGGCGCCCTCTTCTGGATCCCCCAGGACTCCCTCCTGAACACCTGGGCTGCTGAAAGGGAGGGTAATCAAGCCAGGTGTTTTCTGCAGAGTGGGGGATCTTGCCTGTCTTGGGGAGAAGGTCTTTGCATTGAGTTGTGGACACCCACTGCTCTGCAACTACCATAGCTGGGAGTCAGACCCTTATTGAGTCCAGGGCTGAAAACCAGGTGGACACTGGGGGCTCACCCACGTCCAGGACATCCAGTGTGAGCACGTCAGATCGAGCTGAGCCCAGACGATTGGTGGCTTCCACCCAGATCTCATAGGGAGTGAAGAGGGCCAGGTCTTTGGGGATGTGGCAGGAGTGAGGACCCACAGTGTGGTACTCCTCACATGTGTTGTCCTGACCATACCACCTGTGGAGGCAGGAGAGTCCCTTTTTAGTCCTTAGACCTGATTTCTTCAGCCTCAGGGGTTCAACAGGAGGATATCTGACCAGAGAAGGCACGTATCTGCCTGAAGTCACTGGGCACTGACCTCAGCTTGTACTTGAGGGAGTAGTTGGTGTGTAAGAATGTCTCCCCATGTGCACCTGGTGTCCAGCGACAAGTGAGGTCCTTCATGTTCCGGGACCAGCAGCTGATGTTGAAGGGCTTCTCAGGAGGGACTGTGAGAAAAAGGTGACAGCTTTACAGAAGCAGCTAGGTACACACAGAAGAGTGGAGTCACAGTTGTCCTGAGCTACAGTGCCTGTCCTGGATGTGGCCATGCCTACATGCAACCCAGCCTGCCTATGGCTCTGCCCCACAAGAGAGAACCCATGCTCTACTCTCCAAATTTGTCATTGCTCCCCAAGACATATCTCTGGGTGACCTGGGGCCCCACTTACGGCCAACATAGAGGCAGGAACCAGCCAGAATGCTGCCATCCCGGGCGTGACACACCAGGTTGTCCCCTGACTGCTGCCTGGACCCATTGAGGTTTGCCAGGGCCAGGGCCAGGGTAGAGGTATTAAGTAGGTGGGACAGCTCTGAGGGCAGGCGGCGCCCATTGAGGGTCCAATAGAGACCCTCAGCGGTGACCCCAGATGTATCTCCGTGTATAGAGCAGGTAGCTTGCAGGGAAGAGCCAATGAGAAGAGTGGGGTCCTGGGGGCTGATCACAGCTGTATCTAGGGTCAAAGAAAGACACCTGTCAGGCATGGAATGAACCCACAAGTCCCTCATCCTCCAGCACATCCGTGCATGAATCATGAAGTCTGGAGGAGGTGCTAATAATCACCCATTTTACAGATAAACAGAAGTACTGAGGCCTAAGTGCCCACTGCAGCTAAGGCAATGAAGGCAAGGCCAAAGCCAGCTCTGAGATGCCCACCACAGCCTAGCACCTTCCCAGAGCCAGGCCAATGGTCCATCACTGCAGCTTTTGGAGGTGGAGGCAGGGGAATCAGAAGTCCAAGATAACTCTTGGGAGTACAATGAATTTGTGCTGACTAGAGCTACAGGAGACCCTATCTCAAAATAAACCCATAAATCAATCAGGAGCTAGTGAAATAGTTCAGTGGATAAAGGTGATTGCTGCTAAGCCTTAAGACCTGAGTTTGAACCTAAGACTTATATTGTAGAGGGAAGAGAACCAACTCCCACAAGTTGTTCTCTGACTTTTACATGCTATGACATATATATGTATACACAAGAACAAAATAATTTTGGGATTTTCTTTTCCTGGGAGAGTAAGGAAAACAGGGTCTCACTGTGTATCCTTGACTAGTTTGAACCTGGAATGCCCTATGTAGAGCAGGCTGGCCTCAAACTCACAAACATCTGTCTGCCTCTGCCTCCCAAGTGCCAGAGTTAAAAGTGTGCACTTCCACAGGGTGGTGGTGGCACATGCCTTGCCTTTAATCCCAGCACTTGGAAGGCAGGCGGATCACTGAGTTTGAGGCTAACCTGGTCTGTAGAGCAAGCTCCAGGACAGCTAATTTGAAAAAACCAAATTTAAAAAAAAAAAAAAAAAAAAAAAAAAAAAAAAAGCACTTCCATGACATACCAAAGCATCAAAATACATTAAAAAAAAAAAAAAAAAAAAAAAAAAGTTGGTCATAAATGCCTACTCAGATCTAAGTAAGTCTTTTCTATTAATTTACTACAACTCCCAGTGTGTACCATTATGCATTGTGGAAGTCAGCTGCTGGCGGGCTATATGCTCCTTCCACCTGTGATCCATCCCAGGGATGAACCTCATGGCAGAAGGCATATGCCTTTAACTTCTGACCTACCTCACTAACCCGTAAGATGTTTTTTCTCCTTTTTTCTTTTTCTTTGGGAGACAGGGTCTCGCTATGCACACTAGGCTGTCTTGAAACTCACCATTCTCCTCATCCTCCTGCCTCAGTCTCCAGAGATCTGGGATCACTCAAGCACAGCCTGGCTTACCAACATCCTTCCTCCTCTCCTTAGCCCTCACATATGTGTTACTGCCAAGTGGGCACATCTAGGCAAAAAAGCCCTAACCTAGTACATCTATCAACCCAGTACATATGAAACAAGGTATGGGATCACAAATGTAATGCTAGCCTGTGCCACCTGTGCTATACAGTGAAATCCTGTCATAGGAGGAGGAGAGGAAGAACCTTAAAGGGCAGGCCGAGAGACTGAGCCTTCATTTTCACTCTGTGCCTGGCTCAGGTCCCAGCACACAACGCTGAGGCTGTGCAACCCCAAGCCTCTGTGTTCTGGGCCATGAGAGAAGTTCACATGAGGCCCTTCACAAGGCTGCCACCAGAGCTGGCCCGTCTCCATTCCCAAGTATTCCTACCCAACTCTCCTCTGTATAGTCTTCTTAATCCACACAGGAGGAGAACTCACTCCCAGGGTCACCGGGATGCTCCTTAGGAAGTAACCTCAACCATGCTGTGACCAACCCTGGAATCCCCAGTCTCCCTGCCTGTCTACCTCCCTTAGGGGCACCCACAACTGTTCTACTCATAGGCTGGGACCTCAGGGGGAAAAGCAAGGGAACACATTCCAAGCCCCTGAGAGTCAGTTTCCTTGCCTGGCCTATGGCCATCCTGGTAACAGTCACACAGGATGGCTGGAGATATGTGTGGAGTTTCATAGGGAACCTCCCTGAGGCTAGTAAGACAAGCTGCCCCTGGGTTCAAGTCAGATTGTCTGAAAACTCAATTCACTTCTCTGAGACCTCTTCTTCACTCAAGCTGAGAAAACTCAAGTTTCATTCATTCATTCAAAGTCTATAGTATGTCAGGAACTGAGGTCACCATGGGAATAAAGGCACAACAAAGGCCAGGTGTTGGTGGCACATGTCTTTAATTCCAACACTCGGGAGGCACAAACAGGTGGATCTCTGTGAGTTTGAGGCCAGCCTGATCTACACATCGAGTTTCAGGGCAGCCAGGGTGATTATGCAGAGAAACCCTGTCTTGAAAAACAAAACAAACAAAAACAAGACACAACCAAATGGTTGTCCTTGCTGGATGTGGTGGCCACACCAACACTAGAGAGGCAGAGGCAAGCAGATCTCTGAGTTCAAGATCAGCCTGGTCTACAGAGCAAGTTCTGGGACAGCAAGAGCTACACAGAGAGACCCTGTCTTGAAACCCCCCCCCAAATAATAATAAAGTCACAGAAACAGAAGAGAGGGAAGGAAGGAGGAAAAGAGTGAGTTGGGGCTGTAGCCTTATGTGCTTGACATCTTGGGACCAGAGTTAAGCAAGAGGCAATGGTGGGTGAGTCAGTAGCCACAGTTGGCATGTGCAAAGGCCCTGGGGCAGAAGCAAAGGAAAGGGTTATGAAAGGCTGCAGGGTTCTCAACATTTAGGAAGGAAAATTGACTCCCAAGTTGGGCAGTGGGCATGAGACTTGCGTTTTTTAAAAAGATTCCGCCAAGTACTTGGGAGGATGGGCTGTACGACTACTACCCCCTCCCACCCCACCCTCAAGTTCCCAGTTAGGTAAACTGCAGCCCTGGATGGTCCTTCATGCCCCAGATGGGTGAGGTGGCTCTGATATGGTTCTGGGCCCGGCTCTGCACTATTTCTTGGGCAAACTTGGCCTTGGGGGAAAGCGGGTCTTGCTGGAGCCTGCGTTCGCAGTTGCATTTGAGGCTTGGCCCAGGGCTCGGGGAGGTCTCCATGTCCGTGCGAAGGAGCTGGTGGAGCAGGCCAGAGCGGAGGAGGCGGGGAGGGGGGGGGAGAGCAGGGGCCGCTCCGGAGGTCCCAGGCAGCCAGCCGCCCGCTAATTCAGAATTCTTTCGGCATGAACTGGGGCGTGCCAGCGTCTCTACCCTGGCCCACCCACCGCTTCCTGCCTGGGCGCCCCCCTCATCATGGGTGGGAGGCACTGCCCAGACCCCGGAACCCACTGTCTGCACTCCTGGGCGATGCTCACACCCCTCTATTCCTCCCTGGCCTTCCTCTGGTCAGGAAGGGGACTCTCTGGGGGGTCCTGGCGAAGGGGGGTACTGCCCTTTTACCACACCCGCCTGGCTTGAATTCGCCAGCAGCTGCAGCTGCCCTTCGGGGCTGGGGGGAGGTAGGGTTGAGCAAGGCCAAGCCAGCCTGGACAGGACAGCCCAAGCTTTCTCCTCAGGGCAACCGGGTGCAGCCCCCTCCCAAAACAGTACTCAGTACACCTGGCACCCTCTCTCCTGATCCCAGGACTGTCTCCAGGGTGGGAACCGGTGGAGCACAGGCCTTGCACCCTGGAGCACCAAGGCAAGAGGACTCCAGCCTCCTTCTCAGCTTCCACGAACAATGGGCCAAGGAGACTGGGGACTAGGGCGCACACATGTCAAGCTTGGCAGAGAAGCAGCTGACAGCAGCCCCCTAATCCTGGAGAGGGAGACACCCTCCTTTTCCCTTCCCTCTTCCCCTCACAAAGCTGGGGCCTAAACAAGCTACTTTCCCCCTTCCCCAATGCGGGATTGCTGTTGTTATTAAAAAGAACACCATGTGTTTTAAAAGGAAAAAGTGTGAGATTCCCTGAAAGGCCAGCGAGAAAGTGGCCTCCATCCCAGCAATCCCCCAGGGGTCTTCATCTCCTGTCCCGCTGGTACCTGCACACTTTTACGACCCGCAGGCCGGCTGGTCAGGTGTTAAGGCATACCACACCGTAACTACAAACAGATTGCAGAGGTGTGAGAATCTCTTATTTTAATTTCTCTACCCCTTAAAGGAAAAACCACACGCGCCACCCCCACCCCGCCACCTTCGCCTGTTGCTCTGTAGCCAGCCCGGAAACAAAGCTTAGCGCTATTGGTGGCATTCAAAGACTACCCACGGCCTGGTAGAGGTACCAGCTCCCTAGAAAGGTCCCAGGTTGTCACCTCATCACCTGCCCAGACGCCCTGGGCAAGCTGGAGTGTGGGTCCGTTTCCCGGGGAGGGGTTGTCCACAGCCAAACAGCACAGGCTACTAGACGCAAAGCAGCAGCGCAGCGTAGTGCCCCAGAGGAGTGGCCTGAGTCCTCGGTTGGGGTATAGAGAGTAAGAAAGTCCTCCAGCGCATTCAGCCAAATGCGTGCCCGGGTATTGCCTCAAACTGTGGAATGAATGTGGGCCCACGAGTGCGTGCTTGCGTGCGTGCGTGCGTGCGTGTGTGTGTGTGTGTGTGTGTCGAGGTTGGAATGCAAGCGCCGCGATGGTGTGCGAATACGCATCTGGGCTGCAGCGCGCGTCGGAGGGCAGGGTGACGGGACACAAGCCAGTGGGGCTCTTTTGTGTGTCTTTGGGTGTGTCCCAGAGAGGGTCTGGATGTGGAGACCGTATCCTGGCGGGGGTGTGTGCGTTGGGTGACGGGGCCCAAGGCCAGGAGTTCCTCCAGGGACAGTGGGGTTCTCTCGGCAGCTGATCCCCACTGAATGCCCCTTACACAATGACTTCTGGGCCCGCGGTGCCCGGACACGCTGGCTCTCGCTGATTTTCACTGAGATTTTGGTAGCTGGAGGCTTTCAACCCAGCGCAGCCTGAATGAGACTGGTTGTGAGCTCCACCGATGGAGGGGACTTCGAGGATCCCAAAGCGTGGGGTCCGCTGCAGGGGGGGGAGGGGGCGGCGCCGACCCCGCGGAGAGGCACGTCTCGGGGGACCCCCACTGCGGGCCGCACGCCAGGCGGTCAGAACAGGGGGGCCGATACCGCCCCACCCTCGCCGCGGGGCTCATCACTTCATGGGGGAGGGGACCCTACTCCGTGCCAGCACCCAACCCAATGCACCCAAGTTTGCATCCCCAGCCCGGAAGGCTTCCCTTCCGCTCTGTGATCCCAGACGCAGACGTGAGCGCCCCGAGGCGTCCCAGAACCCTGAAGAGGGTTCCCGGACAACACGATGTCCTTCAAAAGGAGCCTGGCCGGACGGCCTCCTAAAGGCGATCCAGGTAAGAAGGCCTCGGGCACATTACCGGTTATCCCTGAGCCGCTGGGTGGTGGCACCGTGCGCCCCGCAGGTGAAGGCGCCCCGAGGGCTGCCTTCCTTTGTTCCCGGGCCGTCCAGGTGGCGCTCGCGCCCCCTCTTCTCTCCCCCTCAGCTGCCCCCTGGGGCACCCGATCCTGGGCTCCCTGGGGAGGTGGGTAGCAAGGCACACTATACTCACGGGCTCCTGATCCTCCCCGAGGCACCCCGAGGACACAGAGTAACAGTGGCGACCACAGCGAGGACAGCGGCCTCGGTGGCCGCCGCGCGGATTGGGCGGCGGGGCCCGGGCGACCGGCGGGCATGGGGGTGGCGTGCAGCGGGCGGTGACTGCAAAGCAGAAATGGGGCGGAGGCGACTGTGCGGGGTGCAGATTGAAGTTTAGGGCTGCCCGCACGTCGCTGGGCGCGTACTGCAAAGGCCGGAGCAAGTCTGAGCAGCCGAAATTGACAAGGCGCTAATGCGCCGCTCGCCCCGCCCGGCCCCGCCCCCGGCCCGGCCCCTGGGGGGGGATCGCGGGCCCCGCACCGGCCTTCCCACCGCCCGCGGGCACCGCGCGCCCCACCCGGTCGGCCTCCTCCAGCCACCACCCCTGAGCACCCCATCTTCACGCGCGAAGACCCCCACTCCTTCCCCACCCGCCCATGGGACTTCCCTCTCCGGTCCCGCCGGTTCCAGGCTTCCCACCGCGTCATCTGGGACCCTATGCCCCTAACTCCTGCATCAGTGCCTAACTAGCAGTCCTTATGCCTTTTCATGGTCTCCAATCTACCCCAATCCTTCCTACCCTCCTTCCCCGCCCCACCCCTCTTACAGGGACACATACCCTCTAGGGTTCATCTCCCCCCCACACACAACACACACACCGAGCAGTCTCTGAACCCGTCCCTCTTCCTTCCACACAGGCTTTGAAAGTTGCCTCCGAGTCCCACGTCCTGGGCGCGCGGGTCCTATGGGTCCCACCCTAAGTCTTCATCCGTCTTCCATCTTCGGTGCGCAGCCTCGGCCCGCACAGGAAAAAAAATAAAAGACAAGTCCCTAGCTTCCCGTCCCACCTCGCCTGTCCTCTGCGCGTGCTGGGTTTGGGTGTGTCAGGTGGCTTGTGCAGGGAACCCCTATGCGTGGGCACAAGGTAGAGGTGTGTCCCTTGGGGAACGGGGACCGAACCCCGCATTCCTAATTCCAGAAGGGCATCGGTGCTGAGGAGTTTTCCCTAGACTTCACATCCCCCCACGGAAAAATCATCTCAGCGGCCCGCGGGTGGGGTGCGCCACGCGGTGAGTAATCGCTGCAACAACGGCCGCCGCCCGCCAATTTCAGGTAAGCCGGGCAGCCGCAAGCGATGCATAGTTTTCTCCGACTGAGCGCCCAGTTCTTTCTCTGGGTTATTTTTGTTGGCCACTGTTTGGGGTTTAGGAACCCCTCCGTGGCCAACCAGCCCTGGCATCTCATCTTCATCTCTTCTTCTACACCCTATCCGGATGCCCATGAAGAGAAGGGAGGAACCTGACCTGTAAGGTCTCTGTGGTGAAGTGGCGCTTGAAATCGAGTTCCCTGGTGGGTAACAGCCCCCAACTACAGCTCCCCGAAAGTAAAGGGGACTCTGCCCATCTAGCGGTTTCTTTGGAGGCATAACTCCTTCCTGAAAGGTCCTCCAAACAGCCTCAAATGAAAAAGAGGGAAATACAAACTACAGAAGCCACTGCCACTTTTCTGGGGGCAGCCAGGCCTCTTGTACCTCAGTTGTTCTTTTGTAGTGGATAATTTGGGGACAACTATGGGAAGAAGCAAATACGGAAGAAATTCCAAAACTAACTTAAACTCTGATGAGCATAGTAGGTTGACTGCATGTCCTTTCTGAGAAATGTGGCCAAGTGGCCTAGAGTGTTTTGTGGAGGTAGCGAGTCTTGGCCACATTTCCAGGATCATGGCCGCCCCTCCTCCACAGCGCCTGCCCCACTCCAGTTCCCCTGGGTAGGTAGGGAGGCGGGAACCTCGGCTTCAGGGAGGCTTTGGGAGCAAATAACTTTATTTTTCCTGAATGCTCCTCCCCTGGTCCCGGGTGGAATGGGCTAGCTCCCCCCCCCCCCACCGTGTGCCCAAGTGCTGCAGGCAGCGACCTGGGACTTGAGTGACTGAGCGCTTTTCCCTCAGCAATCCTGTTGGTTCTGGTTCCAAAACACACCCCCTTTTGAGATTCTGAGCCCCCTCCCCATTCCTGGTCCAGGCCTTTCATCCTCCCTGGGATGCTGAGAGAGCCTCCCTCCTGTCTTTGTTTTAACTATAGGCAGAGGGGCCTCTGAGAGGATCGAGACCCAGTTCTACCCTGCCTCATCATCTTCACCAGCTGCTCTTCTCCAGTCTCCTATCTGTTTGGGCTAAGGCCTGGCTCTTTGTGATCTTGGGAAGACTTCTGGAAAGCCTTCCATTGTGACTGTCTTGACTCCCTACTTGACTGTCTTTGCAGCATAGGCCATCAAAATGCGTGCTCTGTAGTCACATATTTGAGTCCTGAATACCTGAAGGCCCCCAGACACCATGCTGGGCCCAGTGAGAGCTAGGAAACTTCGAATAAATAGAAAAATGTTTTTAAAGTCATAAAAGAATCCTGACTCTCCAAGTAGCCAGAAAAGAGCCTCAGCAAAAGAGCCTCAGAGTAGGCCAAGCACACTTGCTTTGCTATGACCCAAGCTGTCACACATCCCGCTCTGATCTTTCACCTAAGACCTCTGGATGACCTTACCTTTTGGGCCAAGGGAGTACCTGCTCCCTGTCCTCAAGCTCCCATGGAATTAACTCTTTCCTTCCCAGTGCAGCCCTCTGCTTAGAAAAGGAAGGTAGACCTGGTGTACCTTCTGACAAATATTGACCTAAGTCATTGAAGGTGGCTGGGAATGTAAGAAGCAGTGGCTGGAAGGGCTCTTTATTAGTTCTGAACTCTTCACCCAGGGGTCTCCTGTAGAAAAGCAAGGCAGGTTTCAATCAGGTTGATTCCTCCAGCCTTGGATTCCCAGATGAAAACCACTCAAGGCAACACGATCAGTGGAAACCAAAGCCTGTCTGACTCCTCAGTCAGGGCAGAGCTAGGGCCTTTCCTCCAGGATCACCTCACCCTCCAGCCTGTACCTGGCTGTGCTCTGAGTAATGGGGTAGTGAACATCTGATTCCCTGGTTTGGGGTCTGTGGATACCCCAGGCTTTTTCCCTCCATCCTGGTCCTCAGCCTAGACACTGGGGATACCACACCTCAATTTTATTGTGTGTGCTACAACTTAAGTACTAGAGATTGATATGAGGAGTTCCTAGCCTGGGTTTATGAGCTCTGGGGCCACCAAGCTAGGGTCCTTGTCCCTCTACATCCTCGTGAGGCTGGTGCTGTGCCCCAGAATGGTTAGCGGTCTGGGGGAGCATCGCACCCCCTCCCATAGCTTCCCCCGTGTCAGCAAGCCGCGGCGCCACCCAGCCTTACCCGGCCTGGGGGTGGGGGTCAGTAGGGTCGTGCTGAGGGCGGTTAGGGACAAAGGGCGCTTGTCTGCGGCCCGCCCTGACCCGGGTAGCTGCTTCCCGGACGCCGGGAGTACGCTGATTCACGCGGACAGCGCCCCCCCCCGCCCCCGGCCTCGCCGCCCCGGGGGGTAGGAAGTGGGGGGATGCGGGGCGGCGGCGAGTCAACTTTCCCTCTTAAGCCCCGAAGGAATGTCGGCGGATTTCCTGAAATCCGACCCTGGCCGCCCGCCGGCCGCCCGCCCCTCACCTGGACCAGCTCCCCCGGGAACCACAGGAGGGGCAACCGGTCTCACCTGGGGGGCCGGGGTTAAGTCCTCTTCCGTTTCCCCCCAGCGGCCTCGAATGGAAGGGGGGGGCCTGGAAGCAACAACTACTTTCATCCCTGGGGCGCACGCTCCAAACTGCGACCTAATCTTGATGCCTCAGTTTCTACATTTATAAAAAGTACGGGATGTTGTTTTGCACATTTATCGATGCCCCCCCCAAGTCTTATGCAGACCAAATCAGCCTCAAATTTTTGGTCATCCTCGTGCAGCTTCTCTCTTGCGTTCTGTCACCGAGGCCCATCCCCTGTACCATGCAAAGTTCTAATGACCTAATTTGGAAGGGAGACAACCCCACCCTATAGGGTTTCTGCAAGGAAAAAAGAATTGTAGCAAGAAAATCGTTGTTGAAAGGAGTGTTTGCTTGAAATGACTGAAGGACCATAATTGCGGAAGGGTTAAGTGCCCAGGACTCTACAAATGACAAGCGTGAACTTGAATTTCGGCTCTGCCCAAACGTCCGTATGC
Organism: Phodopus roborovskii; assembly: GCF_943737965.1. Lineage (NCBI taxonomy): Eukaryota > Metazoa > Chordata > Mammalia > Rodentia > Cricetidae > Phodopus > Phodopus roborovskii. Next base: position 825,000 of record NW_026125665.1, on the reverse strand, counting down.
CAGGTTTCCCACCTGTATTGTACATAGGGAAAACAGGCTTTGTGTTTAGTCTATTGAGCTAGGGTCTCACTCTGTGGACCAGACTGACTTAGGACTCACTTTGTAGGTCAGATTGGCCTTGACCTCGCAGCGATCCTCCTGCCTCAGCCTTTCTGCGTGCTGGGATGATAAGCATGCACCACGGCATACAGTTTGGGGAGTTAGTTGGACTCCCAGCGCGCAGAGACTGCCCGGGGTGCGCTGGTGGGAGGGAGGCCCAGCCCGGGAGGGGCGGGGGAGAGGCCGCGCCGGGATCCAGATGTTCAAGTCCGCCAGGCACAGCCGCGCCTGATTAAGCCACGTGGGGGCCGGCCGGGGCCGCCGAGATGAAAGCAAGAGGCCGGCGAGGACCGGAGCGCGCCAGCCCCTCCTCCCGGCCGGAACCTGCGGCTCCCTGTGACCCGACGACTCTACGAGCCTCCTGGTCTGCTGGGGCGGAGCCACCAGGCTCGCGGGCCGCTGGCACCTGTACCAAAGAGGCCAGTGGGGCTTAGAGTCCCAGACTTGGCTCCTGGAGAAAGGAAGCTCGGGAGACCTCCGAATCCAAGACAGAAGCCAGTGTCCCTGTTTGCCTCAGTTTCCATCAGACTGAAGAGTGAACGGCCCAGAGGCGTTTGCTCATTAGGGTGGTGGGGATCTCCGAGTCCCAGGGAGACACTAGTTTCCCTCAAGTCTGTTTCTGTGCTGGAATGGAAGGAGGCCGCCCTAGTGTTGAGCCCTGAAGGCCACCGAGGACTTCCTGGAGGAGGCAGCTGCCCGGAAGGTATCTCCCTAAGAGTCTTAATGTCTCAGAAGCAGGCAGACAGTGTCTCGTTGTCTGCTGGGTTCCGAGCCTCCTGTGTTTCAAATCCACTCTGGCTCCAGCCCTAAGGTCCTCCTGTCTTCGTCCCCCCCTCCCAGCCCCCGAGCGCCTCCCTTCTCCTTCCCACTTCCTTTCCCTCCATTTGAAGTCTTTGTCTTACTCCTCCTAGTCCTCAACGACTTCATGGTCCCCCTCCTCCCTCACTGTCTTTCTTTGCTCCTTCCATCTTCACCTCTCCCCTCCCCCATCTTTCAGTCCCGTCCCCTTCTCATTCTGCCTCCTCCCCCATTTTCCTTTTACTTCCTCCCATCTTTCTAGGCCTTCAACCTCTTCATCCTTCTGGTCTCCCCCCCTCTTCCCTTCACCTTCTTCTTGATTAATCTACTCCCCCTTCCCCATTTAATCCCTTGATTAAGGATCCTGTCAGCCCCCTGGCCTGGTTGTTTTTGGCCTCCATCCCTGGGGTTGCCTGAGTGTCACCCTGTCTGGCCAGGCCCTCCTTGGTATCCCTGTTCGACAGGTCAAAGTCCAGGCAGAGACGCCAGATCATGAGCATCAAGGTGTTCCAGGCTAGGGTGAGGATTCACCTGCCCGCCCCGCTCGCCGCAGCCCCCCCTTTCCCAGGCTGCCTCGCTCAGTGACGTCAACACCGAGTCCCGCATCCCGTCACCCGCACTCGGGGCCCGCGCTGCGCACGCTCCGCCATGGCTGTGGTAGCATTGCCGCTCCTGTTGCTGCTGTTGTTGGCGTCGCCGGCTGCCCCAGCGCCAGCGCGCGACCCCTTCGCCCCGCAGCTCGGGAACACGCAAAGGTGCCAGCAGCGGTGTCGCCAGCGCCATCCAGGCCCGCCACCCGTTCAGGTAAGAGACCGTGCGCCCGGGGAACTCGGTCCCTGGAAACGGGGAGTGGCTTGAGTGGCGGACCCTCGGGTGGGGGAGGGGATGCGAGTCCTTGGTGTGCTGGAGGCTGGGGTCCCTGGAAGGGGGAGAGGTCTGGATGGGGAAACCTCCGGTGTGGGAGAGGTTCTTGCAAGAAGACACCTCAGATGGTGGGTCCTTAAGTAGGGGAGGGGTGCGAGAACCTTGAATAGGAGCCAGATAGTCCCTAGAAGTGGTGAGGAGCTTAGATGCAGGCTCTTTGGGATGGGGAGGAGCTGGGGTGCCTGCAATGAAGGTGGCTTGAAGGGGGAGGGGTATCTCAGAACTGTTTTTCCAAGGAGAGCCGAATTGCCACCTCGGATGAACACTGTGTTTGTGTAGGGGTGACATGCCAAGGGGAGGCTGAGACCTGCTTCTAGGAAGCTGTGGTGCTCATCCCTCCACTAGTGTACAAGGATTAATGTGTGTCCCGTCCCCATCACCCCCTTCTCTCCTTTCCACACCTTTGAGTCAGTTCTGCTCCAATCTGTCCCCAAAAGTACAATTCTAGGCATCTATCTGAGAAGCCCTCCCTCTCAGCCTCTACCCTGAAGACCTCTGGGGTCCACTCCTACCAGGGCCTTCACAATCCAGTCTGCTTAGAAAGCCAGTTTCTGTTTCTCAGAGTCATCCTCCTTCACATGCCTACCTAACCCTCACAACCTCACTTCAGCCTGGATTTTTAGGAGACTCCAGCCTACTTCCCTAAGGCTCTTTGCCTGAGTCCCTATCTCCCTTCCCAGCCTGAGCCAGAGGGCCCCTCAGATTCCTTTAATAACAAGGTGGTCCTCATCAGTGCTTGTGAGCGCGGCTGTCGCCTTTTCTCCATCTGCCGGTTTGTGGCCAGAAGCTCTAGGACCAATGCCACAGAGACAGAATGCGAAGCAGGTAAGTCCTCAAAGGCTGGGTGCACCTGGGGCTGTGGCAGAGGTACCCTGGGAAGTCTCCCCAGAGACTCCATCTTTTGGCCCACAGCCTGCACTGAGGCTTACGTGAAGGCTACAGAGCAACGGGCCTGCAGCGAGGGATGCTGGGGCCAGAGCCCTGAACCTGAGACCCAACTGGAGCAGAAGGTAAAACTGACATCTCAAAAGCAGACAAGACTGTGTAGCTTCTTCCCCTTGAGGGCCTCAGAATGCCCAGCTAACTCACCGGAGGGCAGGGGTCTCTGCTGGACACTAAACTTGTACATCCCAAACTATTAGTCTAATTCCACTTGGCAGTTGCCCAACATGCGTCTGTTGATATTTCTGTCTTGGGTCTCCCCTTCCCAGAAAACGGCACAGCCCAGTGGGTCTCTGTCCCTGCTGGAATTATTTTCTACACTCTGCAGCGACCTCATGAGTTCCGCCCAGGGCTTTGTGTCCTCCACCTGGACATACTCCCTTCAGACAGACAACCGGAAGGTGGTGGTGTTCCAGGTAAGACAGTTGTGACAGGGTGACTGTCCACTAGTCACCTCCTGGCATGTGAAAATCCTGGTGACACCTAGGAACTCTGTTCTTACCATACTGTTCATGTAGGTCCTATCGACAGAATCCTGGTTGTCAGTGTGGGCAGCTAGCACCTGTACTAATGAGCCATCTTACCTGCCCTCCATTTGGGGTTTCACCTGAATAGGGGTTTATTCTGGTTCCTACTGGTTGGGTCACAAGGCCATCTTAGTTTCTGTTTCCTTGGCCTGGCTATCTTCCTATTCCTGGAGGTTGTCAAAGAGCTTAAGGCCCATGGGGCTGTGTTCTCCTGCTTGACCCCCTAGGAGATGTGGGGCTACCTAGACACCTGAATAAGGAACTCCAGCCCAGTTGGGTCTGAGAGGCACCTGCTGGGACTCAGGTTATCTTTCTGTAACATCTCATTCCCTGCTCAGACCCAACCTGTGGTAGAGAGCTTTGCACTCCAAGGCAGCCGCCTACATCAAGTGGAGATGACCTGGAGGGGGTCCCACCCCGAGGCCCTGGAGGTGCACATGGGTAAGATTGCAAAAGTTTCATGACCAGTCTCTTGGGCTCCACAGTCTCCCAAGATTCCTAGTCAACCTCCAGGTTCTATAGTTCATCTTTCAGGATCCCTTGCAACTCCACTCTAGCCCTATACATCCTCTTGCCCAAGTCCTGGCCTCCCTTTTCCACTCCTTACCAGGTGAGTTGAGTGCCCTCTCACCTTCTAGACCCCCTAGGCCTTTTGGACAAAGGGAGAGCTAAGACCCGAGCGAAGACCAGCAAAGTCAGCGTGGAGTCTGAGGACCAACAAGAGAATGACCTGCTCAGCTGCATGTCCCGGTGGGTGCCTGTTGGTGAGGCAGGGGTGGTCTGGGTGTGGCTGTGCCTGTGTGAGGTCAGACAGCTGAGCAGTGCCTACCTTTGGGACAGGCGCTCTGGGTTACCTCGGTGGGTCTTGTTCTGCTGTCTCTTCCTATCCATCCTGGTTATGCTGTGGCTGAGTTGCTGTACCCTGGTCACCACACCTGGCCAGCACCTCAAGTTCCAGGTGAGCAGTACCTGGGGACTTGGGACTTGGTTGTGGGGCAGGAAGCCTAGGGCTGCCTGCTGGGGAATCCTGCTTGCCTTGGTAAGCCAGACAAGGGACTTTTGCCCTGATTCCTACAGCCACTGACTGTGGAGCAACATAAGGGTCTCCTGGTGGAGTCAGACTGGCCTTTGTACCCTCCCACGCCAACTGTCTATGAGGACAGCCCCCCGCCCTACAAGTTGAAGCTAGATTTGACAACGCTGTAATCTTCAGCCTGTTTCTAAGTGCAAGGGGTCCCTCCACATTTGTTCACTCTGCACCCGGAAGTCCAAGGTTAGGGTGGGGACCAGACTTGGCCTCACTCTCCCCCACCCTCCTTCCCTCTCTTGCCAGCATACCCTTCAGTTCCCTTGAGACAGGGGACCTGACTGGCTGGGGAGGGTGGGATTTGGCCTCTCTGCCCCTACCACCTTGCTTTCTTTGGGGCTGGCTTTTTGGCTTTTCTCACATGCTCTGGCTATGAACTTGGTCTGTGTTGCCTTTCTTTTTCTTTCTCTGTGTCCTCACTTGGGGGCTGAGGTCTCAGGGGTTCCCATCTGCTAAAGCTCTTTTCCCTTTATCTCTGGAGACCCAGCCCCGCAAAAGGGAATGGTGGGAACTCCCTTCTGGGAAATAAGGATGAGTAAACCTTTAAATAAAGTGAATGAAAGATAGGATGTTGAGCCTGCTTCAATCTGTGTCTGCCCTAGGGAATTGGGTTGAGCAGAGAGATGGGAGAAACTTCCACCTCAGCCATGTTCCAGCCCTTCATTAGGGGATCCTAGGCAGGGCTCTACACCAGCCACACCCCCAGCCCCTTACTGGGGAATTCTAGGCTATCAGTCTTACAAACATTGAGTCATAACCCCTGCTATATTATATTGCTTTTTTTTTTTTTTGTTATTGTTTGTGTTTTAGTTATGTAGTTCAAGCTGGCTTAGAACTGTCAATATTCCCTCCTCATTCTGAGTGCTGAGGTAACTGGGCTGTGCTGTTGTATCCTCTCTCAATGACTTTGAGTGTATCTTCAGCAGCATGAACTATGCACAGGTTGGAGGGGGCCTCACTGGCAAGAGTACTCTATTGACAATCAAAACACCTAGTCATTCCCTAGCACTGGGAAACAATGATTTTTCCTTTCTTCCAAAGTGGCTACTCTAACCAGTTAGCTCAGTTCTAGTCCTCCGGCTTCTCTGACCAAAGGGACCTCTGGGTACCTTTTCCATCCTTCATCCTCATGCTTGTCCCTTCACCTCTTCAGCTTGCTTGGTTTCCATAACACCTTCAGAGCCTCTTTCCCTTACATTCTGGTCCCCTCCAGCTTTTCTCCAGTCCTATCTAGTAAAGAACAAGTTTGATTAGACATGAATGTCTCCTGTATTCTCTTGTCACACAGCACTCCCAAAACCAACTGTATCAGCAAGGTTCCCATGATATGATTTGGGATTATCTCCAGTCAACCCTATGGAGAAGAGGCATCTACCCTGGCTCACTGTAATCTAGCCAGAAGATCACAGGTCTCTCTTTCTGTTGCCCAGGCTGGCTTGAAACTCTTGATACTCCCACCTCCACCTCCCAAGTACTGGGATGACAGGTATGGGTTGCCATGCCTGGTTTGTGAAGTGCTAGGGATAGAATCCTGGGCTTCACATGCATGCAGAACAGATGACCTACTAACAGCACTGGCCCCAGCCCCTTGATCCAATTTGAATCTTATGTTACTTTGAGTCTCTCCTCAGCCATTTCTGACTGCTGCCACCCTGTCCTCAGTATGATAGCTCAGATCAGGGGATTTGCAATACCTCACGAACCCTTGGGACATCTTGGGACTCGAGGCTGCCAGCTGGTTACTAGCCACTGGTTTCTACCAGGAGAGAATGCTATTAGAGCACAGCTGACATTCAGCCTTGTTGCAGCCCTTGAAGCCTCTGTTTCCTCAGTTGTCCCCAAGGTTCTATTTTTTGTCACCTGGTGTGGCATGCAGACCAGGTGGTAGTAGGTTCCTGGCTGGCTCATGGCAAACTGCAGGAACACCCATATATGTCCAGGTAGCAGGGGGTTGCCATGGGAACCAGCATCCTACTTCCCTAGCAACAGAGCAGCCTGGGGGTGACTCTGTTGTCAGGGCTAGGTAGGAAGGGAGCCAGGCTTTGCTGTTCGGCCAACACAACATGGACACCCTGGACACTGAGGGAAGGATAGGTACTCATGGCTTCCTGGAGGGAACAGAGGGCAAAGGTCAGATGCCCATACTAAAGCTACCTCTTGGTCCTCACAAGGGCTATTCCTTATGCCTTGAAGGCTGTTCCCTATGCACTCCTGACAAGTTCTTTGGTCTAAAAGAATCTCCCAAGCCTTTCAACTTTGGCCTGAAACCTGTGTCAAAATGTCTCAACTACAGTTTTTATCATGTTGACAATTAAGCTGCTGCTTAATTGCTTGTTCACTTCTGTGATGATTGGTTTAACAAATGGTCCCTCTGCCAGATGCGACGTGCTGAGTGTCTCCGTCACAGCTGTGTCCCACACACTGAGGAAGCCATTCACAATACATCTTTGTCAACACTCTTTGCTCCGCCTTGTCCCACTGAGCCACTGTGGCCCCATGACTTTTCCTTGAGCTCTTTCTGGCACTTGTTAGGACCGTCTACATCACATCCACCTGGAATGTATTGGAACATTCTGAACTTTTTCTACAATGTAATAAAAATATTCCAATGTTCTGGAACATTTTAGAATATCTTGTCTTCTGCTCTTACTAGCAGGAATGGCATTGTGTCTTTAGGCTATCCTTGACCCAGCTAAAGGACCTGCTTCCTTGGTGTAGCTCTTAACTATCTGGAATGGCCTTTGTTACTGACCACTATGCATGCCATGGGTATTCTGCAATATAATACATTTCACAAATATTCTGGAACTCGGGCAGAGTTTTGTGAGTGTATTTAAATTCTCAACAGTAGCTGTAGCCCCTGTCTTAAAAACAAACAAGTGGACATCTCCTGAGGAATGATACTCAAGCTCAAGGTTGACCCCTGTCATCCAAATACATGGACATGCATGAACATTCCCCATGAACACACACAATAAATGAAAAGGTAAGACAATACAAAATGGATGAACTTGCTTTCCCCTTTTCTTGCAGTGTTGAAATGGCTTTGGGCATGTCAGGTCAAGGCTCCTCATAAAACTACCCAGCAACAGAATCTTTTCCTGTGACAGAACTTGTATCCTCTGTAGTCATGGTCAGGACCCAGCAAAGGAGTTTTTGTAAATAGTTTTCCCATGTCACCCAGAACATTCCAAGGGTCTTTGTAGTTCAACCCTACCAGCTCACCCAGGCAACCCCTTCCCTGGCCTGTCTCCATGGATCAGCAAGGTCTGTTTCTGTGTCACAGGAATAGACACACCGCCTGTACTCAAATTCTATGGCATTTGACTGTTTCACTCTGTGGAGGTCTGAATGGGTGAAGAGGGGCTGTGATCCTTTCTTTTTCCTTGTTACATTGCTGTCCCCTGAGCTCTTCCTGACACCAAACTATGCCCTTCTACCTCATGTCTCCCTGGAACATTGTGGACTCTCCTACAATGCTCTGGAATGTCATCATGTCAAGTGCTGTTGTGTGATTAGGAGCCTCCAGTACACCTGTTGATGATGGTCTTGAGAGGTTTTCATTTTGTGGCGGTTCATTTGTGTTTGTATCTTTTGGTAACAAAAAACCCTGAGGGCTTGGGAAGATTTCTCAATGGACAAAGGCACTTGCCACCAAGACAGAATCTGACTGACCCCTGGAACCTAGATAGATGGTAGAAGAGGAGAACTGACTTTCATATATTCTCTGTGGCAGGCACTCACATATGTGTGCACACGTGCAAATCAATAAAATAATAACCAGCAGCAAATTTCTTAATGAGTGGAGTGTTGGCCTTGTTCCAATTCCCATTAATAGTTCAGAATGTGGCTTCACTTACAAGTGTTTTTTGTTTTATGTTTGTATTTGTTTTTTGTCCCGTGTAATTATGGTCAGATTCAGATAATGTCAAAGTGGACCAGGGTGGGGCATACACCCAAAACTGGACTTTTTTGTATCTATCCATCCATCCATCCATCTACCTTCTTTTATTATTATTTTTTTTTTGAGAAAAAGTTTCTCTGTGTGGCTTTGTAGACCAGGCTGTATATCTATATTCTATCTCTATGTTGAAGAGTGAGGGCACAAGCCACAGTGTGTGTGTGTGTGTGTGTGTGTGTGTGTGTGTGTGTTTGTGTGTAGGACAGAGGACAATTTGCAAGAATCCTCTCCTGTTCATGTGTGTTCCAAAGATCAAACTCAGGTTGCTGGGCTTGGGAGCAGGCACCTGCATCTGCTGCACCATCTGCCTGTCCATTCACTCTTTTTATCTTTCTTGGAAAGAAGCTGCATAAACCAGGCTGGCCTTGCAGTAGCACTTCTCCCCCAGTCTCCAGAATTCTGTGATGATAGGTGTGTGCCACCACAAGCCACCTAAAGCATCTTGTAAAATGAACAAACAAAAAGATGAAGGGGTAGAGATTTCAATAGCTTAGTGCTCTTGCAGAGGATCTAAGTTCAGTTCTCGGCACTCACATGGCAGCTCACACCCATCTGTGACCTTTCCATGTGATCCTGAAGCCACTGAGGCATTTTGAGCCTACTGTCCTGAGAGTGGGTGACACACAGGCGGGGTCCCCAGGCATGCTTTGCTTCTCTCTAGGCTGGGGCTGTGTATCTGACATGGATTGAATCTGGATGAGTGTGAAGTGTGCACACATATGGACAACATTGATTGGGGCAGCATGTATAGAGGGCATGCAAGCTATGGGCCTCTCTGCCAGTGGGGTTGAGCTTGCATACAGCACATTTGGGGCCAGAGTTTTTAAAGCAGCCCTTGTGTGGACAAAAGTTCATCCCCAGAGCATGGAGGACTACAGAGATTGGTACTGTTCACAAGGCAATAGCTGGTGTTTGAACCATAGGTAGCTCAGGCTGATCTTGTTTGCCCTATAGGTATGTTGACCCTGAACTCCTGATCTTAATTCCTCAGCCTCTAAGTGTTGTCTGTGGTGGCAGGAGTGAGCCCCACATTTGCTAGTGTTTACTTTTACGTGAAGGAGCTGCTCTTCCTAGCTGACTGGCTGGAACTCGCTGTATTGGCAAGGCTGCCTCTGCCTACTTGGGGTTTCACAATAGGTCACCAGCTCAGAAGCCTAAAGAATAAACAGGTGAAAGGCTCGAGGGTCCTGGTAGTTACACCCTTTCAGGGCAGAGTCTGGCTCATAGTGATTGCAGTGTCATAAAATCTCCTTTTCAAGAGGCTTTGTACTCCACAGAATCCTAAACAGGAATGGAAGGGAGAGAAGAAGGAAGACAGCCATGTGTGACACATGCACTCAGCAGGAGAGTTCAGGTGCAGCCCAGCCTGGGACACACATTTCTTTTTTAATCTTTATATTATGTGTTTTGCCATGGGTGTCAGATCTCCTGGAACTGAAATTATAGACAGTTGTGAGCAGCCATGTGGATGCTGGGAATTGAACCCAGGACCTCTGGAAGAGCAGACAGTGCTCGTAACCACTGAGCCATCTCTCCAGCCCCTGGGAGACACAGTCTTAACAAAAAAAAAAAAAAAAAAAAAAAAAAAAAAAATTGCTGAGGCATGAGAGTCTAGAATTCTTGAGGCAGGAGGCAGAGGGTATGGAGGCCGCCATGCGTCTTTGGTGTATGAGCAGCAGATACAGGAGAAGAAAGGGTGTTTTGAGAGTTGGGACCTGAGAGCAGAGGTTCTGAATATGCTATATAATCAGAGAGCTGGAGCACAGGATGGGAAGTCACAGAGATGGGGTCGGGCTGGGAATGGTTCTGTAAACTCAGGAACTTTGGTACCCTCTCTCACCAGGTGTGCAATCCTCAGCTACACCCACATCTGTGTATTGCCTGCCCACACTTTACTCGCCTCGCCCTTCACGACTAGACCCATCTTAGGCTAGGGTACGTCCCTAATACCAAGGCCCCTCCCAAATCCCGCCCCTGTTTGCAATCTCCAGACCCTTTCCCCTCATTATGATTAACCATGCACACTGCAACCCGACCAGGTCTCCACCCCACGCCCAGGCCCAGCCTTTCCATCGACCCCGCCTTTCTCCTGTGCCAGACACACCCCTTCAGCAGTGTCAGCTCTGCTCTAATTACAAGACCCCCATTTTCTCTTTTGCCCTGGCACGACTTAAGCACCACCTTAGGCCACTCCCTTCTCAGCCCACGCCCTTCACCATCTTGGGCTACTTTTCTCCTCCAGGGGCGGCTCCAATCCTCCACTCCTCGAATACAGCATAGATCTACCTCCCCAGACAAGCTCCTCAGGCTGCCCTCATCTTACTGACTATGTTGGGAAGTAACACGTCTCCACTTCCTGCATAGGCCATCCCGCCTTTTCTTCCCCAGACCAACCTCCACCCCGCCCTCAAGTCCTTGCCTGCCTTAAACAGGACCTGTCTTCTAAGAGCTTCCAGTCTTTCAGGCCCCGCCCCTCTTCAAGAGACCCTTGGACTCCTCAAGAGACCCTTGGACCATGGCTTCTTCAGCCCTTAACCCCTAAGACCCCTCACCCACGCAGACCCTTCGCTCACTCTCAGGCTCTGCCCATGACTCTTATTGTGACACTCCAAGTTCTTTTTTGTTTGTTTTTGTTTTTAGAGACAGGGTTTCTCTGTGGCTTTGGAGCCTGTCCTGGAACTCGCTCTGTAGACCAGACTGGCCTCGAACTCACAGAGATCCACGTGCCTCTGCCTCCCGAGTGCTGGGATTAATGGCGGGCGCCACCAGCACCAGGCTCAGTTCTTTTTTTTAATATTTTTTTTAATTTTATGTGGATTGGTGTTTTATCTGCATGTATATCTGTGTGAGAGTGTCTGATCCCTGAAACAGAATTGCAGACAGCTGTGAGCTGCCATGTGGTTGCTGGGAATTGAATCCCAGCCTTCTTATTCACTGAGCTATCTCTCCAGCCCTTGCTTCCAGTTCTTAAGCTCCACCTTTCTCACAGGCTCCGCCCCTTAATCGCCTCCTACCGCCTCAGGTCCCGCCCTAGCTCTCTTCAAGCCCCACCTCCTCATGCCCGTCCCCCCCGACTTCCTTAGGCCCTGCCTATTGTTCTCGGACTCCTCCCCTACTCTCATCATGCCCCGCCCCTGAGCCTCAATGCTCCGCCCTAGGCCACGCCCTCTTACCGAGCCCCTCCCTCGTCCTCAGTAGGCCCCGCCTGCTGCCCCGGCCTCGGTCTCCGGGTCGACGCGCGTCTCCGTCGCTCGGGTACGCGACGGAAGATGGCGGAGTCCGGCGGCAGTAGTGGCTCTGGCCAGAGTCCCGAGCGCCCAAGCAGGTGGGTCCCGCGCCTCCGTGAGCACGCACCTCTCGGCCTGGGCGGCGCCGACCTGGGACCGCCAGAGCCTCCGGCTGCCATGGCCCTGAGCAAGCTTGCGGACCTGAAAGCAGGCTGAGACCCGGCTTCTTGGAAGCTGCGGAGCTGGAGGCCGAAGGGGGCCTGGGAAGGTGACGAGCGTGGGAGGCTGCATGAGGACCCCCGGTCCCGGCAGGGGAGCAAGTCGTGCCTGAAGGAGACATTGAAACTACATGGCGACCTCCACAGGCCCCTGATGAACAGGGAGCCGTCTAGGGGCCTGGCAGGGAATCAGATGCCTGGGCACATTGAGGCTAGTTACCTGGGGGCCTGGGAATGCCCAGGAGATACAGGGGCCACTGGGAGACCTCAGCAGGTCCTGATTTGCAGAAAACTGTCTTGGGACCTGGTAGGTGGGCAAGGGGCTTGAGCATGATAGTGGGAACATTGGGGCCACAGTGTCCTGATGACCAGGGAGTCCCAAGGGTTGTGAGAGATGGGGGCGTGGTTTGGGGAATTTGAGCACTGTGAAAGAGGCGAAAGGGTCTTGAGAACATAGAGTCTTTTTTTGAGACCCCTTCCTTTCACCCTCACTGGGTTCAAATCTGTCTCCCTTAAAGAATTGGATTGAAGGTTTTGTCCTCAGATACTGGAGCCACATTCATCCCTTTGGCCAATGGGGCACCCCTTTTCCCTGGTCAACTTCTGAAGAGGGTTCCTTGAACCTGGGAATTTTCATAAAGATGACAGATATCTTTAAATATTTATTTTGGTTTTCCAAGAAAAGGAGTCATATAGCCTAGGCTGGTTTCAAAGTTGCTATGTAGCCGAGGATACTGCCTCAACCCAGTGTCAGGATGACAGCCATATCAACATTCCTGTTTGTGTGGTTTGTGCTTGTGAGGACTGTGCTAAGTCTCACCCCCACCCCACCTCCACTTCTGAGACTGTGCAGTGCCGCTGGCCTTGAACTTGCAAACCTGCTGCAGCACACTGCAGGTGTTTTATACACATTTGTGAACTGATCTGGAATCTGAAAAGAAGAGCATCTGACTTAGGAAGTACTCATACCCTACATTTTCACACTGACCTGGAACCTGCCTTGGGAGGCGGAGGAGGACTTCCAGGCTCGCTTTGGCTTGAGTGTATAGGAGCCAAAATCACTGGTCCATGTGACAGTGGGTAAAGTTGGTCCTCATGTGGGGGCTCTGGGCAGGGAAAGAACTGGCAGTCTGTGGAGCTGAGTTGGCATTGGGTCTGCAGGGTCATTGCTGACTAGGGAAGCCCTGTCACCAAGAGGAGGCATAGGGCTGTTCCCAGAGGTGCTGATTGGCTCCTGGGAGGTTCAGCGTAAGGTCTGGACACAGTCACGGATGCTACACAGGTGCCAGTAACTGCAGAGCAGGGACATCTGCAACCAGGAAAGTGACAGCCACTGTAGAGTAAGAGTAGTGAGGACTGGGAGCCTGCAGTGGGGAGCATGGAGACATTGGGGAATGAATGGGAGGGTGTGTGTCTGTGTCTGTGAGGCCAGAAGACTGAGCCTGATGAGGACCTGTTGCTGTGAGCTGCCCATTGTACCCACAGTGTTGGGAACTCCACCTGGGTCACCTGGAAGAACCTTAACTACTGAGCTGGCTCCAGCCCCTGTTTTTGGGAGGGTGGGGGGGGGTTGAGACACAGTTTCTCTGTGGCTTTAGAGCCTGTCCTGGAACTGACACTGTAGACCAGGCTGGCCTCAAACTCACAGAGATCTACCTGCCTCAAAGGTGTGTGCCACCACCACCCAGTGAGTTTTGTTGTTGTTTGAATCAGGGTCTCACTTTGTAGTCCTCACTGGCCTGATATTTACTATTTAGCACAGGCAGACTTTGAACTCCTGATCTCTTGCCTCCAAAAGTATTGGGATAACAGGTATGCACACTTCACCTAGACTACTTCACTCCTTTCAGTTATTTTTGCTTAATTATTATTTTGATATTTACTTATTTATGTGTATGTTTTGCCTGCATTTGTCTGTTTACCATGTGCATGCCTGGTGTCCTTGGAGGCCAGAAGAAGGTGCTGGATCCCCCGGAACTGGAGTTAAAGGTATTGTGAGCTGCCATGTAGGTGCTGGGAATTGAACTTGGGTCCTCTGTAAGAGCAGACAGTGCTTCACTGAGCCAACTCTCCAGCCTTCTAGTTTACCCTTTTTAAATGAGTATTTTGCATTTTTGAAGTGAGCAGTATGTTAATTTTAATTTATTAGTGTGTGTATCCAACCCCCAAAATCCATGTTTGCTTATTATTTTTAAGTTAACTTTAAATCTTTTTTGATTTTGTGTTTTATTTTTGTTTTTTGAGACTTGTTTCTCTGTGTGATAGTACTGGCTGTCCTGGAACTTGCTCTGTACATCAAGGTAGCCTCAAACTCATAGAGCTCTGCCTGCCTCTGCCTCTGTCTCTGCCTCTGCCTCTGCCTCCTGAGTGCTGGGATGAAAAGCGTGCATCACCACTGCTCAGCCCAGACAGTGTTTTCACAGAGTTCCCAGTTCTAGATGTGTCAAGGCAGGAAGTAGTTGGTTATGCCCATAGCACATGGGCCACTATTGCCCCAGTGGACATGTCCTGCTATCTTTGCATATAGGGTCAATTCTCCTAGGTTGACAGGCTTGTCATCAGCTGCCTTTACCTACTGAGCATTTATTCATTTATCCATGGCAGTTATTCATTTGTTTTTTGTGTATGTGTAGTATATGTGTACATGCCAGGTCAGAGGTCACTGTCAAATGTCTTCCTCTATCCCCCCTTTAGCAGTTTTGCCTCCTGAGCATTGGAATTAAAGGTGTGCAACACCAGTGCCCTGCTTGTGTTGTTTTGTTTGAGACAGGGCTTCCCTGTGTAGTCTTGGCAGTACTAGAACTCACACTGTAGTTCAGATAAATGGTGTGTGCCACTACACCTGGTCTCCCTCATCCATCTTAAAATGTCACTTCCTCTGTCTAGCTCATTTCAGCTTGCTTCCTGTTTCAAGATGCATCTACATTGTGGCATAGATCAGTGTTTCATCCCTTTTCATGATCAAATAATATTCCAGTATGTGGCTAATCACCATTTTATTTATATTGTCGCCACCTGGTGGATGTCTCTGCTTGTTTGTGTGGTGGTTGTCACTGTTTCTAACAAGAGCAGTACTGTCATGATACCTGTAATTTTAGCATTTAGGAAGATTGATTACTTCAAATTTGAGGCCAGCCTGCTCAGGCTTGCTTGAGCTGCAGAGTGAGATACAAAAAGGAAGGAACGGAAGGGAAGGGAAGGGAAATGTGCCATAGGGGGCTGCTCAGTGGTAGAGGCCATGCTTAGCACTCAGGAAGCCCTAGGTTTCATACTAAGTAGCAAACCCAGAAACTAAACTAAGCTAACACCCTGAGTCTAGTCATTTATAGGCAAAGATGTTTGCCTGGCTCCATTCTGCAAGAGCTAGGGATAGTGTCTGTTCTGCCCTTGCGTCTCCCAGTGTCCACTCACAGCATCATTGGAAGTTTATAGCAGCAGAACTGTGGACACACTGTGCCAGACTGCCTCATACGCATTCCTTTTTAGAAGCCCTGCCTGCCATGCAAGATCCACTGAAAGAACACTTTGGTCTCGGTAGGAATAGTCCACATCCTGATCCCAGCTGTGGCTTCAGGTCTGTTTAGTATTTTGCCCAATTGGAGCTAGTCATTGGCATTGTAGACCAGTAGGGCCATGTGCATAATAATGGGGCTGTGTGCACAATAGTGGTGCTCTGTGCAGAATGGTGGGCAAGTGTTCGTGTGGTATCTAGTGACTGGTATGATTTGGTGATTGTTCTCTCTCAAAGGACATTGTGGGCGGCCAGTGTCTGTGCTGGACAACTGTCTTAGAAGCCTGGGACACAGAGTATAGTGTACTTCATTTCTCCAACTTGCAGCCAGGCCACATTCCTCCATGAAATCAGATCTTTTTGGTGAGACACTGACCTTGACTGTGTCCCCATCTCTAGAGCAGTTCTGCAGCCTGTCAGGTCATGCCCTCATCTGCCCATGAAGGATGGTGTCAGCTGGCCATGTTTGAGGTCACATCTGTGTTCCCTACTATGTCATGTTGACAGAGTTCAGGGCCACACTACCCTCACCGCCTCCTCCATTATGTAACTTGTTTGTTCTGATTTCTCTGTTGACTATGGGAGAAGGAGAACCTGGCTTCCCTTTTCTTGTCTCTTGGGAGCAACAAACCCTGTTGCCTAGTGGAGCCTGTCATAATGTCTGAGTTGAAACTCAGTGGATAGCATGGCCACCAAGCTGGTGGCAGGCAGAGAGGAGGCCAAAGCCTGGCCCAGGAAACAAAGAGCACTTGTTTTGAGAGACCTCCTCCCAGATTGAGCCTGGCCAGTTCATCTTTGAGTGAAATGAGGGCTGAGCCTCCAGGGCTGTAAAGATAGGGATGTCACTTGGCCTCTGGCCTCATTTGGAGTGGTAGCCAGAAGGCTTGTCATGGCTCATCGAGCCAGGCTTGTCTAAATGTTCCCTTGATCGTCTCCACTAAAGCCAGGGCTTCTAAGGAGGCTGATTCTTCCCAATGCTAGGAGGATTCTGGAGCTACCATGGCCCCTGCAGAGGGATAGCAATCAAGACAGTGCTACTTCAAAGCCAGACCTTGGCCCTCGGGGTCATGCAGGCATGGGAGGGGCTCATGGGACACACTGCCCATCCTGTCACCTGATTGCTGCTTCTCTACAGGGCTCCCTGGGTGCCTGGGTATTACTCACCACACCCTAGTTAGGCGGGACCAGGAGTGAGGAGCACCTGAAGCACAGCAGTGCTTCAGCATGGTGACTGGGACTGGGGTAAACTGGCTGGCCTCTGTGGTCATCAGGGGGTAGGAGCTGTGCTGAAGCCACACAGGACACATGAAGCTAGACTATGGCAGTCTTTGAGCACCAGGGACAACTTCGTTGCTGTTGGCATGCTTATTGGAAAGGTTAGTTTGGGGTTGTGTTTTGTTTTGTTTTGTTTTGTTTTTTGAGACAGGATTTCTCTGTATAACAGTCCTAGCTGGCCTCAAACTCACAGAATCTGCCTGCTTCTGCCTCTCCCAAGTGCTAGGACTAAAGCATGTACCACCATGCCTGGCCTGAAAAAGGTTTTGTTAGTGGGGCCAGTGCCCTGTTGGCATGGAAGTCCTGGCAGTTTGCTGACCCCTTCCTTAGCTTGGTCATTTTTTCTGCACTTGAGTATAGAGATGGAGGGCGTCCATGAAGAGATACAGCTCAGGGGCCCTGAGGTAAGGGTGAGTGACACTGGGAAACTCTACTCTCAGCACACCTGATTTCTCAGTTCAGCTGACACCTAACTTGCAATGTGTGTCCCCGGTGTCCTGACCTTCTTTGTACTTGTAGACCAGGAGTGGGCAGAAGAGAAAGTAGGGGCCACTCAGACCCTGCTGTGTTTGAAAGCCTCTGGGCCTGGGATAGAGTGGTCTTGGGGGCCAGTGGTATGTGGCACTGGGCACTGATGCACTGAGCAGGGTGGGGGCCATAGGCTCTTGGGTCTCCACACAGCTGAGGGATGGGAGCTGGGAGATGAAGATATTCCATCAGGGTGTGTGGGAGGCTGAGACTGGCCTGGAGCAGCTGTGCTGTGTGCAAGGGTCTCATGGACAGAGGTGGCACAAGGCTAGCCTCCCAATCTTATCTCTTCCAGAAAGGCCCCTGGGGTTCTCTCTGCTTAGTGGACCTGGTCGGGTGGTGGTGATGGTGACGACTTCTTCCAGACCTAAGGCTGTCTGTCATTCCATGTAAAAGAAGTTAGCAGCCATCCAAGGCAGAAGTCCAGTCAACGAGTCTTCCTTCACTTATCAGCTGCCCTGCCCAAGCCCTTGACCTGATTATAAATTATTGTCTCCAGCTTGGACCAGAAGGACCTTCCTAAATCATATACCTTCTGACACTTTGAGCCCCCAGTTTCTCACAAGAGAACCTCTTCCTTGCCCTTAGCACATTCTTAAACAGCCCAGTCTTGTGTTATGTCCTCTAGGGCATGTGCATGTACACCTGAGGCCAGGACCTCAGGAGCCATCATGAATGCTGAGGGCTGCCTGGCAGATATACAGGCCTCCATGCCAGTGGTCAAGAGCCATCATCATCCTTTATCTGGGAACAAGGTCTAGGAATCAGTAGGAAGAGAGTCTTGCATAGCTTTCCCTTAGCTGGAAGTGAGTGAAGGCAGCCGAACTGTCCAGCTGCAAGCAGTGGAAGTGGGGGCCTTGGGGTCCCCAGGCAGTGGCCCCCCTTGCTCTGGTAGCTGCTATACAGCTGGGCGGACTGGCTCTCTTAACACTTGTTAACCCCAGCCTGGCCCTTTCTTAGCCGCCCTTCCCAGCACACTTCCCACATCCTGTGCATCCCCTAATAGGATCTGAGCATCCACTCATGCTCAGCTGCCCAGGGCTGTGCCCAGGAGCAAAGGAACTTCAACTTCTGCAGGGTGAGTGCTTCTGGAATTGAGCACTCTCAGCCTTCAGGGTGAGTCCTTCCAGCTTTTAAAGGGACTAGTTGTGTGTGTGTGTGTGGGGGTGTGTGTGGAGGATCGAGGCTGAAGATGTTTTCTGACACCACAGCCATGAAATTCCACAGGGGTCAAAGCCAGGAACCGGGCGGGGCGTCTGGGCTGGATATCCGGAGCCTGCTCTCCAAGGGACGGGAGAATTTGAGCCATGCTTGAAAGCAGAGAGTGAGAGTGGAGATGTGGGATCTTCTGGAATCTTCCGCTACCCGGATGGTCAGTGCTGGGCTGGATGGGGTAGCTGCCAAGTGACAGGCATCCAGAGAGCCCCTGAAGCCCCCAAGCAGCCACTCCACCCACCTGAGCAGCCACTGTGTGGGGAAAGCTGCTGGTCACACCCTGCCTCCTGTCTTCATCCTTCTTCAGGTGCCGAGGTACCTCTTGTGTGTTGTAGTGACCTGGGACACGCACACACACACACACACACAAATGTCCCTGACCCACAGAATCACTGTATAGATTTCCCCCCCTTGCCTGCCCATCAGCCTTCAACACTCCAGGAGGGTTTTGGCAGCTTGTTGACCTTTCTAATGGGCTTTCTTGGGGGCCAGAGTGGAGTGAGCTGTCCTGGCATAGCTGCTGTTCACTTGCAATCAGCTTAGCCTCCCAGCATAGACAAGAGTCATCTGGTGTTGGCTGATTGGCAGCCTACCTCTAGATTCAGTGAGAGACCTTGTCTCAGAGGAATCTGGTATAGAGTGATGGAGCAGAGCACCTGATGTCCAAGTTCCAGGCCAGATTTGACTACATAATAGGACCCTGTCTCAAGACAGCCAGCCTGATCAGCAAGAAGGTTCAGCAGGTAGCGGCCCTTGCCATTATGCCCTGCCTAGGATCCTGGTGGTGGAAGAGAAGACTGACTTCCATATGCATGCCATGGTACATGCATGTGTATAGACACATAGGAACACATGGGAGGAATCTCAGAGAATCTGTGTTCCCTCTCCCTAGCCACTGCCCATCTGCTGGTCTAAGCTTGCACATCCCTGCAACCTGGCAATGCCACAGGGGAAAGAACCTCCATCTGGAGGTGCCTAAGAAGTCCCAGCAAAGGCTAGGCCATGGCGATGCCTTTAACCCCAGAACTCAGGAGGCAGAGGCAAGAGGGTCTCCGAGTTTGAGGCCAGCCTGGTCTACAGAGTGAGTTCTGGGAAAGAAATAATTCTGATTGCCTCGGGTGGGCCACTCCCTCATCTCATCAGTCACTGTGGCCAGGGCTCCAGGAGGCTTTGGTTGGCCAGGTAAGTGGGTCTACCTGATTCCCCTGCATGGGCAGAGAGCAGGGAGCTGGGGCCCCTGCCCCAGAAAATGTGTAAGAGATGAGGTTGAGTGGGAAGAGCTGGTTTAGACAACTGCAAAATGGAGAGGTTTGCTGCTGGGCTGTAGGTAGGATCCTGGGGGTTTGCAGGAGTGGCCTGGGTGGCCTAGCATGTACCTATGTGCCCCATCAGTCTACCAAGGACAACTGGCTTGTTGCTCTCTTTCACCCTAAATGGGACATAGTGAGGGCTGAGGCCACTCATATCAGTCGGAGAGAGCTCCCAGGACTGGATCTCACTTGCCATTTGGCACAGGCACAGGTACCTGGCACAGGCACCTCTCTGAGCTGTGAGGGAACTGATGACATATGGAGGTGGGCTTTACTGTGAGCACCTGGGAGTGCAGGGTAATGGGTCAGGGTAGGGGAGCTGGCCACTTGCACGTATATGAGGGTAAAGAGGCCATGGGATCACACATTGGAGTGCATACTACCTAAGCATTTGTTCACTAATCCTGTCCATCCAGCCTTCTGTCCACTCACCTTTCCACCCATCTACCCACTGTCTGAGGGGCTAACATGACTGAGCTCCTTCACTGTGACAGGAGAAAGATCCCTTCTGGCTGGCCTCCCAGAACTCCCATCTCAGCCACGGGGAGCCAGCCTAGGTGTAGATGGATGAAGTTCTGAATGGAACAGGGAACAGGGAAGATAGCCAGGCAGGGACCTGGGGCCCATGGCCCTGGAGTCTCCCAGGGTAGCTAGCAGGTTCTTTCCTCATCTCTAGGGGTCTCCCTCACCAGGCGGTGGGGTCTGTTACATTCTTCCTCTGGGGTGAAGCTTGGGTGTTCTGCCCCCTCTTGACTTCTGAGCTCTATGCCCCGACTCAGCTGGGCCTTGGGGAGTGGGCCCAGCTTTGGAGCCTCAGTTGTCCCAGCTGCATCTCAGTGATGTCCTGCACCTGCCTGTCAGGGCTGTGGGAGCTAGGACCTGACCTGGGAAGGAGTCCTTATGGTTGCTGTGTATCTTGTTCTCAGAGCATTTCCTGTTCGTGGTTGCTAGCCAATGAGCCAGAGTTAGGACTACATGCTCATACCCCTCACAGCCTGCAAAATGTGTCCCTGTATGGAGGGTATTCTCATGGTGATTTCCAGTACTGTGGTCCAGCTATGAGTCCAGATAGCAAGCTGTGAACAGAGGACTTGACACTGCTCATTGAGTTCCACCTGGTCTTTTAAGGGGCTTCTGCCTGCCCCTCCCAAGTTCTGGGTTTCCTTTTTCACAGCCCAGCCTGGAGCAAGCCTATAGCAGGTGCCTCCTCCCCCTCCCCCTGCATTAGAGGTAACTCAGAAAAGAGTGCTGCCACTGCAGGAGGAGGGAGCAGGCTGTGGGCTGAGAGCCATGCACTTCCCAGGGGAGGGCTTGCTGACGTGAGTGAGTGGGGGCTGCTGGCTTGCATGTCTCTAGCTGGTGGGAAGTGCCAGAGCTCAGTGAGTTGATCCTGTAGCTTGAGTGCTGTGCCCAGAGCTAAGAAATATTGGGTAACCATGACAACAGGACAGGGTGGGTGTGCTGAACTCCAGAGCTGTACACCCTCTCTCTGCCTTGGTAGAGCCACTGGGATTTTGATAGGGACATATAGGGACATAATGCTGTATGGACAGGAAGATGAGGTGCCCAAAGCCAGGGGAGGTCCCTCCACCTCAGTTTTCCTATATTATTATTATTTTGGTTTTTAAAGACAGGGTATCTCTGTGTAGTGTTGGCTGTCTTGGCATTCACTCTGTAGACCAGGCTGGCCTCAAACTTAAAAGAGATCCACCTCCTTCTGCCTATCGAGTGCTGTGATTAAAGGCCACCACCACCTGGCAGTTTCCCTATTTTACAGGAGGGACATTTGCTAGCTCATGGGGAATTACAGGGCACTGGGGAAGCCTGGCACCTGCTCTGTGCAAGGGTCTAAGGGTGGCCGGAGAGATGAGGACCCAGTGAGATGAAGCCCTGGGCCACCATGCTCCTACATAGTCTGAACCCAACTTCCCCTCATTCAGTGTCTCTGACATCCCCTATCTGTTGACACGCCACTGTCCTATTCAGGTTTTTGTCCCCTCCCTGCCAATTCAGTCTCTCTGGGAATGGTCTTGAAGATGTCTAGGGTCTTGTTGATCTGAGGTGACCAACCTGACATTGCACTGTTCCCTGAACTCTGTCCCCCTCTTGCAGTTCAGGGGACCACGGGTGGGGCAGCAGTGTGGCTGGGGCATAAGCCAGCCAGCTGTGTCTAGTCCAGCAAGCCTCGTGGACAATAAACATGAAATTGGCTTTCAAAGAAGGAGTGGCCTGGCTGGGGGAGCAGGGACCAGCCTCAGAACAGGCTGCATGAGGTGGCAGGCTGCATGCTGTGTGGGGGTGGGGTAGATTTTACTAAACCCCCAAGAAATATTTCCATGAAATTCCTTCTTGTTCTTGCCTGTTTTGGATGTTCCAAGAAGAATGGTTCTGGGGTTTGGAAAGCTGGCCTCGAGGACAAGGCCATCAGCCAGGGCATGTGTCCCCTGCCAGCTCCCAGCTCCCAATGCCCCTTGAGGCTCTGGTAATATAGCTGACATGGCAGGGTGTGTGGGCTCTTTCTCTAGCTGCCTGCTCTGAAATGATGTCCTCAGAACAAGATTGGAGGTGACAATCCCCGTAGAGTGGGAACTGGTAATTCAAACGGGTTCCAAACCTGGGTTCCCAAACAGGTGGTCTCCGCGGGGCCTAGCACACTTTGGATGGCCTGAGTGTGTGCTGTATCCAGCATAGGCTTGGACCCTGCCTGGGTGGCTTGGGCGGTACTGGGGAAACATGGAGGCAGGGAGATGGCAGGATGACTGGCTGGGCCAGGCTTGAGGTGGAATGTCAGGCTACTCTTAGGGCAAATCTAGGTTGAGGTGCAGCCAGGGTGGGTGGTGAGTGGCCCCTGGAGACTGTCCAGTCTGGGGCTGCTGACGCACTGGCTCTGTGACTCATGGACCAGCTACTATGACTCGAATGGCTGTCTGGAGATTCAGACTGGCTCATGGGGCCCTACCATGTGGCCACCCACTGTCTAGAATTGTTCTGAGTAATGGGTCCTCCCTTCTCCCAGTTCTGGTCCTGGTGCTGGTGGAGGTAACCTTAGTCATAGTTCAGTCAGGATGACCCTCTTGTCCATCTCTGCTCTGACAGAGCTATACTTCACCATGGGGGCTTAGAGCACCTCAGGGCAGCTCAGCCAGGAGGGGCAGGAGCTCAGCCCAGGCCACCAGCTGCAGAGACCTGAAGACTGGTCACATCTGCTGCTTCTGCCTTCCAGGCCCAGGCCACCCATTTCCTTTGGGGACCTAGGCTCTGGTTACCTCTTTGGATCCCCATTTAGAACAAATTAATTACCTTTATTTTCTCCTCCTGCCTCTGTGTGTACATGTACACACATTACATTGTGTGCTTGTACAAGTCAGAGGATGACCTGTGAGAGTCATCCCTGTCCTCATCCCTGTCCTCCTATGCAAGTCCTAGGTATTGCCAGCTTAACAGGGTTGGTGGCAAGTGATTTCACCTGCTGAGCCATCTCAGCTCTGGTCCCCCCACCACCTTTTCTTTTCCCAAGGGAGGCAGCAGCAGAGGACTCGGAGACAGAGGTGCAGGGTTCTTCTTCCTCCTGGGGCACTGCCATCTGGCTCCTTTGCCCTCCCAAGCTGCTCTCATATCAGCTGTACCCTGAACACCTCCCTGCCACCTGAATATGTGGCACTGGTCACCTGTGGCAGAGACCCCAAGACCCTTCCTGTCCTGCCTATGTCCTCAGGGAAGCAACCACGGGTTGATAGCATTTGAAGAAAAATGTGTCCATGCTACACACAGGCCTTCATTTAAAAAATAAATAAACTTTTATTAGTTTGATAATTTCATACATGTTGTGATCCTATGCATCCCCAACATCTCCACCCCCTCCTCTGTGCACACACGCACCCGCATGCACACACGCACACTCAATTGATTCCAGTTACTGCTGCCTGCTGGAATGTGGCTGAACCTGTTGGCTTGCTTTTGTACAGGGAACCACTGGTTTCCTGCCGTCATCATGGTGTGTGGAGAGGATAGTGCTTCACAGCCCTCCCCATCCTCCAGCTCGGCTCTCACATTCTTTCTGCCCCCATTCCACAATGCTCCTTAAGTCTAGAGAGCAGGGGGTGTCGATATGATGTCCTCTCTAGGGCTCAGCATGCAGTCACTTAACTCTCTGCACTTTGACCAAGCCTCTGCATTAACCGCTGCCCAGCTTTAGTGGCCACAAGTGAGCAGTGCTAATCCCAGAGTGTAGACTGAAGCAACATCTGCTTAACAAGGCAACTGTAGTAGTGCCCTCCGGAGGCCCTGCAGGGCAACAGCTTCTGGCTAGGTTTGAAGTGCCAACCTGGGTTCCCTCCCATGGAGCCAGCCACAGGTACAATCAGAGAATTGTCTAACCCTGTGACTGTTCTGCCACTAGTACACCAGAGACTCGCATCTTGCTGGCAGGCTAGTACAGTGCAGGACCCAGACCCGGGTGAGAAGACTATTGATGTCTTTGTCTTGGGCACTGTTGAAGCTAGGCAGCAGTGACCTCTCCTTCCTTGTTATTCCACCCTACTGCATGTAGATTTTACTAGGTGTAGTGTCATCTGGAGATGACGGAAAGTGGATTAGGGGGTGACAGGTTCCACATAGGTGCATCATGGTGTAGGAACATGAGCATCTGTGGGTTTTGTTGTCCATGGGTTGCAGGTTCCATTCCTCACAGCTTCCAAGTGACAGCCCTTTGCAGGTGGGAAGGCTCAGTGTGTCCTCTCAGGTCTCAGGTCTGCCTCCTTTCCTGTTAACCCTCAGCTCCCAGTCTCTACATCATCCATGTGTTTTGCAGGCCTGAAAGTCTGTGTACCACATGTATGCAGTGCCTGTTAAGTCCAGAAGAGGGAGCCAGATTCCATGGAACTGAAGTTAGAGATGGTTGTGATCTTCCATGTGGTGCTGGGAACTAAACAAACCCATGTCCTCTTTAAGAGGAGCAGGGCTCTTAACCACTGAGCCATCTCTCCAGCCCCAAGAACCTTTTAATAGGATGAAGACTTTGTATTAATTTTATAATACTTTTTACATATGGAGAATCACAGTAGCTCAGTGTTCAAAGGATGCATGCTCCATTGGTACATTACACCTGGTGCAAAAATCTTTCTTCTGTCCTGGAACTAAGGAGAAGTCCCTAGGTGACTGTGGAAGTCTTTGCCTCTGGCTTTTTGCCCCTCCCCAAGAGGGTCTGTTTGCCCCTCTCCAGGAGGTCTGTGGGCTGTGGAGGTGCACAGTGACTCCAAAGGACCTTGCTCCCTTGACACAGGGTTTCTCTGTAGCTTTGTAGACGAGACTGGCCTCTAACTCACAGAGATCCACATGCCTCTGCTTCCCAAATGCTGGGATTAAAGGTGTGTGCCACCACCACCCAACTATCCACTGATCTTCTAAGAAATTATTATTATTGCACTTACTTGTGCTTGGAGGTGGGCCCTGTGCCTGGGAGCCTGTGGAGTAAGCTCTCTTCCTTCACCATGTGAGGCTCAGAGACTGAACTCAGGCATCAGGCTTGACCACAAATACCTTTACTACTGTGCCATCTTACCTTCCCCACCTGTCCCTATGGATGCTAGCTCCCTGCCAGCAGGATGAACAGCTGCATTGTGGCCCCAGTAGTATGTCTGCCCCTTCCAGACCAGACCATTCATCCAAGGTGTACACACATGTCATGTGTCCCCCTGCTCCTTCTAAAGCCTGTGAAGTCATAAGGTAGGATTGTGTGTATGAATGGATGACTGAATTAATGATGCAGGGTAAGAAGAGGACCTGGGTGTCAGTAGCCTCTGTGTCTGGCCCACATGTGTAGGTGGCCTGGAGAGGTTAGGACACTGCCCTGCCAAAGGGTTACTGCTATTAGTGGCCTTCAAAGCTACATCTCATAGCTGTTGAGCATCAACGTGGCTCAGGCCATCCTGCAGCTGTGGGTGACTCGGGACCACAGTGGCAGGATTGTGTGTGTACCAGCCCTCAACATGTAAAGCCAGGGTCTCTACAGTGGGGATACTGCTGTCCAGGGACAGCCAACCTGTGAGTCTGGATTTATTACATGTATTTATCTTGGGGAAATGAGTACCCATATGTGAAGGGCAAAAGACAACACGAGTCTGACGTCATTATCTTGTGGTTTCCTGGAGTCAAACTTGGCAACTTTACCCATCACATTGGCCTTTTTATTCTGTTTTATTGAGGCAGGGTCTTTCTCAGCTCAGGATGACCTGCCACAGAACCCCATGGACTTTGAAGACAGGATTATTAACCAGGCCCCAGGACCAAGAGGCACTTCTGTCTTCTGAGAAGGAGGCTGCACAGGGTCACACAGGCTGTCACCTCCCCACAGTAACATCTAAGCCTGGCGGTTGGTCTGTGGCTTGTGCCCTAACCCAGGCCTCTACTGCACTGCATCTAGCCTGGGCCCTCAGGGGCACCACGACACAGATACCAGCCCCAGAAGCCTCAATGTCTCCCTCAGTGGGGCAGCACAGGTATGCCAGCTCCAGCTTCCACACAGCTCTGAGTTGGTTCCTGTCCATCAGCTCTTGATGCCATGGTCCCCTCTGCAGTTGGGACAGGAATCTAGGCCTGTGTGCTTTGATGACCATTGGCCCTGTTGCACAGACTGTATATATCCACTGAATGTTTCTGCTTCCCCATATCCATGTGGGTCATGAGGGATGTCATCAGGACCATAAGCATCCCAGGACTCTGGGGAGCAAGCTGCAGGAAGGCCTGGGTCTACCCATGGGACTAGCCTGGTGAGGGTGGGCCTGGGCCCTTGGTCTGTGATGGAGCCCAGAGTCGCTGAGTCCCAAGTCTGTTCGGGGCTTGGAATCAGAGTGGGATCTCAGACTGCCACAGTAGCCTGGCCAGAAAGCCATTGTGCTCAAAGAAAATAGAGGTAGCTGCTGAGATTGGCACCTTCCACCTGGTCCAGGAGAGACCACATGACAAGCCAAGGTCTTGGTTCTACCTGACCCTAGCAGCCAGAGACCTGTATTGCTGGCCAATCCCCAAGACTTTGGCATTAAATGCTGATCCTAGGCTTTCCTGCCACCCTAAGGATTTATGGCTTCTTGCCCAGGGCAACCTGTGCCTCTCCATACCACAGACCCTTACCCTGGGTTTGAGCACTCCACCTTATGAATGGTGGCAGTGCCCAGCTCTGCAGTGTCTCTGATCCTCCACCTGAGGGTCTCTGAGGCCCACCAGCTGTCCAGGGGTCGTGGGAACTAGTGCTATGTGCAGCCTCAGCAGGAGTCAACTCTGTAAACTCCTTATTTGGGGACTGGCGGGAAGGGGGTCCCAGACCTTCCCCTCCTCATTTCTTGGAAAACCCAGTGCCCTGCATTCCTGGCCTAGGAATGGAAGGGCAGGTCCCAAAGGGGTGAGAGAGAAAGAGACAGAGACAGAAAGAGAACTCAGTAGGGGAGGGTGACTGGTCCTGTGGGTATGTGGGCGGGATGATGGAGGCTTCCAGCATTGTCCCTCCATGCTCTGAGGGTGGGGTGTTATGTGCAGAGCTTCAGCAGAGGGGCTGCTAGGGGCTGGACGGAGTAAATTGAGTCAGGGAAATGGAGACAGACCACTAAGGGGCCTGAGGATATGCTTGTATTTTGGTTTTCCTTGTTTTGTGTTAGACAGCCTCACTGTGTGTCTCTGGCTGTCCTGTAACTCTCTCTATAGACCAGGCTGGCCTTGAATTCATAGAGATCCACCTGCCTCTGCCTCCTGATTGCTGGTATTAAAGGCGTGTGCCACCACACTCCATTTGTTTGTGTTTATGAAATCGGTTCTCATTCAGCCCAGGCTGTCATTAAACTCACCCTGTTGTAGATGGAAGCTTTTGTGTGTTCCGCCTGGTCCCCCTTGTAAGTCCCTACAGCCACTTATGAAATAATATCCTGATGCTTAATATTAATAAAAAAAATCATTTGGCTGATGGCTCAGGCATATTACTGACTAGCTCTTACAATTAAATTAACTCATTCCTATTACTCTGTGTATTGCCATGAGGCTGTGGTTTACCAGTGATGCTCTGGCACATTACTCCTGTAGTGGTTCCATGGCATCTCTCTGACTCTGCCTTCCTTCTCTTAGCATTTGTTTGGATATCCCACCTGGCTATATTTTTCCTGGCCATTGGCTGAAACAGCTTTACTCATCAGCCAATAAAAGCAACACATATTCACAGCATAGAGAAGAACATCCCACATCATCCCCCTTTTCTGTCTAAATAAAAAATAGGTTTTAATTTTAACATAGTAAAATTACATATAACAAAAGTTATCAAGCAAGAATTACAGTTACAATATTTAGTTTATTTGTATTTGACAAATTAAAGAAAATACTTGTCTGTCCTAGCTGAGGATGACATTGAACTCCTGATCTTATTTCCACTTCCAGAGTTCTTGGGGATTCTGTTTTCAGGTGGACAATAGGGGATTCTAGGGCATTCTGTTTTCAGGTGGACAGTCTTGCAGTATTTCCTGTATGGTACAGGCTTGGCCTCTACCTTGTTTCTGGACTTTGCAATCGCTCCACAAAGAGACCCTTGTGTATTTAATGGTCCCTTTCCCTTCTACCTCATGTGCTAGTCTGTATCCTCCACTGTATGGGGCAGCTTCTGTCACTCAGTACTACAGTTACAAGTGTCCTTCATGTCATTGTGTGTGTCGCCACTTGGCAATCTCTGAGCCATATCTCTTCTGCTGTCTTTGCAGCCTGGCTGACAGGAATGGGGCCCTCAAGTGCACCTTCTCCGCAGCTGACCACAGCACCGGCCTCCTGCAGGGTCTGGCTGCCCTCCGTGCACAGGGACAGCTGCTCGATGTGGTCCTCACTGTCAACAGTGAAGCCTTCCATGCACACAAGGTGGTCCTGGCAGCCTGCAGTGACTACTTTAGGTAAGCCTGGCCCTGGGGACATGAGTTCACACATCTGCCACCTATATGTGGGACCTATGTGGTAGCCACCTCTTTGTTTTAAAGACACTGTTTTACTATGTAGCTTGGATTAGCCTCAAACCTACAGTACACCCCCCCTTCAGTCTTCTGGTATTGAGGTGACCTATGATTTCTTTCTAAGTTTCTTTTCTTTTCCAGTCCTGGTACATGCGCTAAACCTTTAGGTCCCCTTCCTTTTTTTTTTTTTTTTTTTTTTTTTTTTGTTGTTTGTTTGTTTGTTTTTGTTTTAAGAGACAGGTTTCTCCGTCTCTTTGTCCTGGCACTCACTCTGTAGACCAGGCTGGCCTCAAACTCACAGAGATCCACCTGCCTTTGCCCCCCAAGTGCTGGGATTAAAGGTGTGCACCACCACTGCCCAGCTTCTTTTTAAATTTTTATTTCCTTTTCGTGTGTGTGTGTGTGTGTGTGTGTGTGTGTGTGTGTGTGTGTGTGATGGTGAGAGGAGGTTCGTGTGAGCCATGGTGTGCACGTGGAGGGTGGAGGGCACTGTAGGCATCAGTTCTCTCCTTTCACTGTGTGGATCCTGGGGATCAAACTCAATTGTCAGGTTTAGCAGCAAGTGCCTTAACCCAGTGAGCCATCCTTCAGGCTTGCCTGCCCCCACCCCACCCCTTTTTTGCTCTTGAGATGGAACTCAAGTAGCCCAGGCTAGCTTTACACTCACAGTGTAGCCCAAGATACCTGTGAGCACCTTGGTCTTCTCTCTGCTCCCACCTCCATGTGTGCTCAGGAAGGCACTGTACCAGCTGAGCCTCTGCTTCCCCCTTCATTCAACACCTGCTTTGTGGCAGGCATTCGTGTGGGCATGTGTGTCCAGCAAGAATAAAGTAGTAATGAGCCCCTTGCTGCCATCATATCCCCTCCAAGTCACTCAAGCACATGGCTGAGGGACTGGAGAGACATGGAAGCCATGGTGCCCAGGTCCTGTGGAGTCTGTGTGGGGGCTCTGTGAGCCTGTACAGCTCTCCTCTTGTTCCCCCGTGGTCACAGGCACGTGGCACATGACCCTGACACGTGGGTGTCTACTTTCCCTGTTCTGGCACTGAGTCAGAACTAAAGACCCAGTGGAGCTGGCTGGTTAGGGGATGCCCCTGCCTGCCAGCAGGGGCAGAATCTGGAATGGTTGCCTTGCAGGCTGTGACCCCTATCCTAAGAGGACCAGGTCCACTGCCACCCAGGTATGTGTGTTGTGCCACATGTCCCTCTAAGCCAGCTGCCCTCCCGGGGGCTCAGTGAAACCATTCTGGGGAGCTGCTGCAGCCAAGCCAATTGGGGCATCGGTGCTATTTTTACTCTAGATTTGGGGGCGGGTGGGTGGCCCAGCCAGCAGTGCCTTTTAAAGGCACCCCGCTCTGGCGATGCAGCCCTTGAGGCCTTAAAAGGCAAAACTCCATCCTATCATCTGGTCTGGGCTCTTTGCTCACTGAAGTGTTCAAGGGCTTGTGGGGAGTCTGAAGGACAGGCAGGGGCTGGGGCCAGGAGCTGTTCCTCATGACCCCAGGGAGGCCCTAGATTGACCCACAGAATAATGTCATTAGGTGGCAGCCCTCCATGGCACCATGGCCTCCTTCCTGGTGTGACCTGAGCCTAGGCTGCATGAAGCACACCACTGTGCGTGGGCATCATCTTTTATGATAAGGGCGTGCCCCCCCCCTTTTTGGCAGCTATCAGCAAAGCCTGTTCACAGTTATAAGGGCACAGAAATGACAAAGTGTCACCCAAGGACTCCTGTGGACCCTTTGAGCACAAGCCAGCCCTCTCCTTCCTGCAGGAAGCTGAGACTTGACCCCAAGCCTTCCCAGAGCCCCTATGTATGGGTCACATGGCTCCAGAGACCCCTAGCAGAGGTCTCAAATAGGCTGAGGACTGAGGTGATTCTGGGCCATGTCTGGGCATGAGTCAGCTTTCTGGAGCTAGTCCCTGAAGACAGCAGTAATGGACATAGCCCTTGTGGGCAGGGACCTCTTGGGACCTTTGTTACAGGCTAGGGGAAACAGGGCAGGCACATGGATCTCTACTTCCCAGGTTCCAGGCTGAGAAGTTGGTCCTGCCTGCAGGGAATCCTGTGTACTAGTAGTGGTGGGAGGCACAGGCTGGTGCGTCTCTGGAGCTAAAGGCAGCAGGTAGCTAGCTGCACACCACAACTGCTATCTCTTCAAGAGATCCACGGCTCAGCCTTGGGAGCTGTGGGGCCGGCAGAGGTGCTGGCAGGAATGGCTGGCTCCCAAGCAGCTGCTCAGGGTCAAAAAGGCTGGGGTGAGGGCAGAACATACCTAATGCTCACTGACAGCCCTGCTCACAGGTGTTGTTGCCACCTCCAGGGCCATGTTCACCGGGGGCATGCGTGAGGCCAGCCAGGCGGTCATCCAGCTGCAGGGTGTGTCTGCACGAGGCCTACGCCACATCATTGACTTTGCCTACAGTGCCGAAGTGACACTGGACCTGGACTGCGTGCAGGATGTGCTGGGCGCTGCTGTGTTCCTGCAGATGCTACCAGTGGTGGAGCTGTGCGAGGACTTTCTGAAAGCCGCCATGAGCGTGGAAACATGTCTGCACATTGGCCAGATGGCTACCACCTTCAGCCTGGCATCACTACGTGAGTCTGTAGATGCCTTCACGTTCCGACACTTCCTGCAGATTGCGGCGGAGGAGGACTTCTTGCGCCTGCCACTGGAGCGCCTTGTCTTCTTCTTGCAGAGCAACCGGCTGCAGAGCTGCACTGAGATTGACCTGTTCCGTGCTGCTGTGCGCTGGCTGCAGCATGATCCAGCTCGCCGTGCCCGTGCCAGCCTCGTGCTGCGTCATGTGCGCTTTCCGCTCATGCAGCCCGCTGAGCTGGTGGACAGTGTGCAGACGCTTGACGTCATGCTGGACGACGCCTTGTGTCGCCAATATCTACTGGAGGCCTTCAGCTACCACGTGCTACCTTGTCGCCAGCATGACATGCAGTCGCCGCGTACGGCTGTGCGTTCAGATGTAGCATCCCTGGTGGCCTTTGGAGGCACGCCCTATACTGACAGTGACCGAGCGGTCAGCAACAAGGTGTTCCAGCTTCCTGAGGCTGGGGCACGCCACTTCCGAGAGCTCACGGAGATGGAGCTTGGCTGCAGCCACGCGGGCGTGGCTGTGCTAGATAACTTTGTGTACGTGGCCGGTGGCCAGCACCTGCAGCACCGCAGCGGAGAGGGTGCTGTGGACGCTTGCTACCGCTATGACCCGCAGCGCAATCGCTGGCTGCGGCTGAGGGCACTACGCGAGAGTCGAGTGCAGTTCCAGCTCACTGCGCTGGGTGGGCTGCTCTATGCCACGGGTGGCCGCAATCGCGCAGGCAGCCTGGCTTCCGTGGAGCGCTACTGTCCGCGCCGTGACAGCTGGGACTTTGCCTGTCCGCTCAAGCGCCGCACCTGGGGCCATGCGGGCGCTGCAGCTGCTGGTCGCCTTTACATCTCTGGCGGCTATGGTGTCTCTGCTGAGGACAAGAAAGCACTGCAATGCTACGATCCTTCAGCCGACCGCTGGGAACCCAGGGCGCCCATGCGCGAGCCCCGCGTACTGCATGCCATGCTGGGTGCTGCTGGCCGCATCTATGCTCTAGGCGGCCGCATGGACCACGTGGACCGCTGCTTCGATGTGCTGGCAGTGGAGTATTACGTGCCCGATGCCGACCAGTGGACTAGTGTGGCCCCTATGCGTGCCGGCCAGTCGGAGGCCGGCTGCTGCCTGCTAGAAAGGAAGATCTACATCGTGGGTGGCTACAACTGGAGGCTGAACAACGTCACAGGCATTGTGCAGGTGTACAACACCGAGACAGACGAGTGGGAGAGAGACCTTCACTTCCCTGAGTCCTTCGCGGGCATCGCTTGCGCAGCGGTTCTGCTTCCCCGCGCTGGTCACGGGAGGTAGCTCTGATCCCGGCCTGGCTGTGTTCCTCAGAGTGTCGGAACCCTAGTTCTGGGGGTCCCCACCTCTCAGTCCTGAGCCAGCAGAGCGATCTGGTCTCAGAGGTTTGCATATCACAGCAGCTACTGCCCAATGTGCATCTCTGCTCTGTTCTGTGTGGCTCAACCTCTATTTCCCTCAACCCTGGCCAGACACTCAGAAGAAAGCTTGTGAACACAAAATAGCCAAGTCCCCGTGGAAACCACTCCTGCCTCTCTTCTGACTGGTTAAAATGCCTGCCATCCAGTGGGTAAAGGTACTGCCACCAAGCCTGACAACCAGTTGTGTCTTGGGACCCACAAGGCAGAAAAAGAAACTGACTTCTTAATTGCCCTATGATCTCCACGTGGGCACCATGACACACATGTGCACACAATCGAGTGTAATTTCAATGATTGTCAATCAGCTCTCCTGGTGCCTGGGCAGCATTCAGGATGCAGGAGGCAGAGGGAGCCCCAGAGGCACCCAGACAGGTGGTAGGAAGACAGCCAAGTGAGTATAGTGGCTTGTTCCAGTACTCTAGAGGCTGAGGTGGGAGGATTATTGCAGGTTCTAGGCCAGCCAGGGCCACAGAGAGAAATCCTGTCTCAGAACAACAAAAGCCATTTGTGTCAGG
The DNA here is from genome assembly GCF_943737965.1 of Phodopus roborovskii. Lineage (NCBI taxonomy): Eukaryota > Metazoa > Chordata > Mammalia > Rodentia > Cricetidae > Phodopus > Phodopus roborovskii. Next base: position 791,848 of record NW_026125665.1, on the reverse strand, counting down.
TGGGGTGTCCTGTGTGACTGCAAGAGTAGCTTGAGGTTGTGGAAGAAAATGAATGACCTGTGTCCATTGCTGGCCGCAGATGGATACACTACCAGGTCTGATGCACTGATGGGTCCTGGACTCTGGGGTGGGTAGGTGGGGACGATGCTGTGGCCATGAGCTCCAGCAGCCCCCCTGAGTGTCAGCCATGTCTTGTTTAAACCCTAAAGTCTCATCTTCGTGTTTTGTTTCACTTTTGTTTAAGTAAGCCAGCCCCACTATCTTTCAAATAAGATTTGTTCTCTGGCAATTTAAAGTTTCTCTTGCTGCTCACTGATGGATGTCACCTTTGTGGGACCCCCTCACCATATGAGTAATTAACCCGCTCTTTTGCTGCAGACCTCTGCTGATCAGTCCTTTTATGTACTAAAGACTGTGGTGGAAGGGTGGAGAAGACCTGTGCTGAGTGCCTGCCTGGCCTCTGACTTTGGGGCTTTCTGTCCCACAGATCTGCAGGATGCCAGAGCTGAGCAGCCTGGAAGAGGGTATTAGTGAGGGATCTCTTCAGGTAGCTGCAGCCCCCCAGAAGCTGCACATCCCAACTGCAGAAAAGCCTCAAAGGCCATGGTGGGGCAGAGTCAGCAGGGTCTGTCTCCATCTTCCCAGGTGCCCCCCAAACCCCACCTCAGTGCAGAGCCATAGTTGGGGACAAGTCTCTGACATGCAGGACAGTCAGTCCCCTAAGAAGGCTGGTGCTGTCATCTTCCATCTCACCCCAAGGTCTCTACTCTTCTACCCCAGTCATTGTTCTCAGCAGAGGCTACTAAAATAAGAGCTGATGTATGGAAGGGAGGAGCCCAGGCTGCCAAGGGCATCCAAATGGTACCCACCAAGGCATTTCAGCTCCCCAACCTGAGCTTTCCCCAGAGAGGATGCCTCCAGTGAGAAGTACAGTCCTTGCAGAGGGCAGGGTGAAGTGTCTGCCAGCCATCAGCCCCCAGATCACATAACACCTCACAACATCTTGTCCCCAATGAACTGGCAGGGGCTCCTACAGGGTGGGGGCGGGGTGTGGGGCACTGCTGTATCTAAGTAGGGGAATTGCGCAGATCCATCTGAGCCAGTTTATGGAATGTTCTTGGGGGCCCCTGCCCCTTCCTTGGCTCCTATTCCACCCCCCTAAAGAAAGGAAAATTATTTTTCGTATTGTAAACTTTAAACATGAAAAAGCTGTTTTTAATTAGCAGAAGCTGACTTGCATGTTCAGTCAGTGAATGTCTGTGTCCTTCCAAGAAAGGGAAACATGCCTTTGTACTGCGCATGCTCACAATACACACACACACACACACACACACACACACACACACACACACACACACACCTGAATGCAAGGATACACAGTAACTCAAGCTCACAGAGCCAGCCTGGATATGCCAAACCCATTGCTTCAGTGTGTGCACAGCTTCACACACACACACACACACACACACACACACACACACACACACACGGTTAGGGGCAAGCCCACCAGGCTAGGGTGTGTCTCAAGGGTGGAGCCTCTACCTAGGATCCCCCAGTGAGGGGCTGAGGGCTGGCTCAGTGGCAAAGGACAGACCTAGAATGTATGAGCCCCTGGTTTCTATTCCTATCATATACAGAAGCCAGCTCCAGCATCTGGTAGATACCCTCTTCAGGTCTGTAGCAGTCCTGCCCTGGCCTCTCTCTGCCTTTTATCTTAAAGTCTTAGGGCTCTGAACTGCCTTGATCCTAGGGACATTGGGCTGCTTCCTGCTTCTTCCTAGAGGCTTGGCCAAGGTCCTCAGGCACCTCCCTCCACACCTGGGCTCTGGCTGTGGGAAACTGCCCTCTCAGGGGACATTGGTTTTCAGGCCCGAGAGACAGGCCAAGTGTGACTTCTAGGGCCTCTAAGTGAGTCAGGCCAAGGGGGCCTCCAGGGAGCCATGTGAGGTGGGAATCTGCCTGGACCTGGCCAGCTTGGAAGCCCGCCCCTGGCTCTGCTTTGCAGAACTCAGCTCCAGCTTGAATGTTCTCACGGCTCAGATCCTCTGTGTTCTCCTAATGCTGGCAGCACCTGGCTGTAGTCTCAGCAGCCTGGGACCTGGTCCAGAGAGACCTGGCCAAAAGATGCCCATACTTAAGAGAGGTAAGAGGGGTGAGTGCCTATCACCACTCCAACTCCAGCACTTGTACAGCCACTTGGTGCCAAGCTGCACTCCTATGCAAGGCAGAGCCCCTGCTTAGCATGCCTCTCTGTTCCCAGGGACTGACCCAGCAGCCACAACTCCCTCCTTGACAGTAGACCCCTGATATGCAGCTAGCAGCCATGTGCCCAGCTTTGGGCTGATTTAAGATTTGGTCCGAACCATTCTTGGCACTGCTGTTAGCTGGGGTTGTTTTTCAATCTGGGCACAGCTCCCAGCTCTGGCCAACAATCTCCAAGGGGTCAAGGGATACTTTGCTGCCCCCTCCCCTCTCTTGCTGTTTCCTCTGTAGTCGGGAAGCCAGGAGCTTCGGCAGCCATCTTGTGGCTGTGAGGAGCAAGGTAAGTGAGCCAGCCAAAGAGACATCCCTGCCTCCCAAATGGTGTGGTCACAAATGTCTGTAACCCAATGCCATGGAGGGTGGAGACTGTACCTACAGGGTCAGCGAGGGGACCAGATAGCAGGACACTCACTCCTGTCTCTACTTGTGCACATGCACATGATGCAAATTGATGGAGTAGGTATGAGGCTCCATGAAGAGGCTACCCTTGTGTGAGGCCCTGCATTCAATTGTGATGCAACACTTTTGCACACAAAATTGGGCATAGCACAATTTGTCATCCCAGTAACCTAGAAGCTGAAACAGGAGGAGGGTGAGTCTAAGCCTGGGCTGCACAGGGAGATGTGCAGTAGCTGCCAGACATGGCCAGGAGGCTGGGTTAGGGTTAAGAAGGAGCAAAGAAATGAGGCACCAGACCCTGAGCTGAAAGCTGTCATAGTCCTGGATGCTGAGGCTACTTCTAATGTCACTGCATAGCACAGTGAACATGTGGACCTCACAGGACAACTCATGGAGCTGGTTCTTATCTTCCTCTGTAGGACCCAGGGACTGAACTCAGGTTACCACTCTTGGTGGCAAGCCCCTTTATCCATGGAGCCACCTTGTCAGTGCTGTTCCACTATCATTGAGTAGGAAAGCCCCCAACTAGTGCCCCAGTGTCTTAGTTACTTTCTGTAGCTAAGATACCTAGGCCAAGGCAACTTAAAAAAGAAAGAGTTTCCTGGGTTTGCAGTTTCAGGGTTAAGTCCATGAGCATCATGTCAGGAAGCATGGCAGCAGGCAGGCATCGTGCTGCAGCAGTAGCCGAGAAGGTGTATGTTGAGAGACAACAACCACCAGGCAGAGAGCATGCTGCCAATGGTGTGGACTTTTGAAAGCTCAAAGACCATCACAGTGACATGCTTCCTCCAACAAGCTCACACCTCATCATCCTCCCTATCCCACAACTGGTGGCCATTCTCACTAAGACCACCACACCCAGTCTATATCCTCCACCCATATCTCATCTGCTTACAGGAGAGACAACACATCTGTGAATCAGTCAGCTACTGCTGCATAAGAAACAGCCCCACAGCCAGGTGGGCTAGCACACTTCTTCAATCTACAGAAGCACAGGTAGATCTCTGTGAGTTCAAGGCCAGCCTGGACTGCAAGAGAGCATTGCAAGCCAGGTGTGTTGATGTATACCTTTAATCCCAATAGGTAGATCTCTGAGCTCAAGTACAGCCTGGTCTATAGAGTGAGTCCAGGACAACCTGGGCTACACACAGAAACCTGTCTCAGCCCCACCATCACCACCAAGGAAAAAAAAGGTAATCAAGAGAGCCTTCCAGACCAACTGGGGCTAGAGTGAGACCCTGTCTCAAAAACAAAATAGCACCTAAGAACAACAGCTCCTCGTTAATTGTTACCACATGGTTCTCTGTGGGTGACTGGGCACTGTGTCTTGTCCAGGCTGACAAAGCTGCAGTTGTTTCTGGCTGTGAGGCTGTTCACTGGCAGCTCTCTGTGTCTCTGTCTCATGTATTTCCTGATGCCAGCAGCAAGCCAGTCCCATTCCTGCCACACAGGTGTCCAAAGCCGCATAGAAACATGTTTGGCTGCTAAGTTCTAGCTAGTAGGCTGCTATTTCACTCCAGCTGCCCTCTACTGTGCACACATCACAGAGCCTCAGGGCTTTGATGAGTGGACATTTCTCCCTGAAAAGAAAGAACCGAGGAACCCTGTGGCCAAAGCTATGGGTACAGGAACGGATGGAGAATGGGAGCCAATAGTTGGACTCCCAGCATTGACTTGGGGACTTCTATTCATGTGGATCGGCTTCCCAAATGGGAATAGAAACCTAGGTGCTGGGCAGCCAGGAAAAGCCAGGCCCAGTGTAGCTGCCAGAAATTGAACCTGGGTCCTCTGCAAGAGCAGCCAGTGATGTTAGTCCCAAACCTTCTCTCCAGCCCCTCACTTCTTTAGTTTTTTTTTTTTTTCTTTGTTTTGTGAGTGTGTGTATGTGTGTGTGAAGGTCAGAGGACAATTGCAGGAGTCAGTTCTCTCTTTGCACTGTGTGGCTCTTTGGGATTGGATTCAGGATCGACACTAGGCTGCAAACCTTTATATACCCGCCCTGGCTCAATTGCAGGGTGGGTAGTCAGGACCTGGGACCTTACATTACTGCCATCCAGGTGAACTCCAGGTCTGCCTTTTGGTTGTTTTCAGCACTGGGAGGGAACCTGGGGCTATCCAGCTACACACACACACACACACACACACACACACACACACACATGCGCGTGCGCACATGCATACAAACAACATATACATATATCACACATATAGCTAGGTTCAAGAAGCATGGGTGAGTGGTTTTTCAGGTGTGCACTGCATCTCAAGTAATGTTCTTTAGCAAATGTGTTGAGACAGATTCACTTCTGCTTGGGAATGAGAAAGAGGGAGCCTTTTGCAGCAGGTTTTGAGGAATTAATAGGAGTTCCCTAGGCAGAAGGGCATTCAGCAAACCTATTTTCATACCACTACAGATAGCATGTACTGTATTAGCTAATAAACATGTATGAGCTGAAACATTGAAGGAGAGATCTAGAAAGATCTAGGAGAGGATCACAGATAGAAGTCCCCTCCCATTCTGAGATCTTGAGGTCATGTGTGGCTGAGGTGACTCAGGTTGACAGCATTCATCTGCCCTGATTTTACAGGGAAAGGTCAACTTACTTTGCTGTCATTACTATGATAATGATGATGACAATAATGATGTGTGTGTGTGAATGTGTGTATGAATGTGAATCTGTGAGATTCAGAGCATTGTGTGAATGTGTTTGTGAGTCTGTAAGCATATATGTCTATGAGCATGTATGTCTGTGTGTGACAGTGTATGTGAGTGTGTGGACATGTATGTGAGGGTGGGTCTGTGTGAGTGTGAACATGTTTGTGAGCATGTATGTCTGTGTGTGAGTTTGTCTGAGCATCTACATTTGTGGGAACATGTGTGTGCAAGCATGTAGGTGTGTGTGAGCATGTATATCTTGTGTGTGTGTTGCATCCATGCAAGTATTTTGCATCTATTTACAAGCATGCAGACATCAGGGCAGGACATCTGAAATATCTTACTGTCTCATCTTTATTCCCTTGAGACAGTTCTTTCATCATTTAGCCAGGCTGACTGGCCAGTGAACTCTCAGGATTCACCTGTCTCTGCTTCCTAGTACAGGGGTTATGGCATACCCAGGTTTTTACATGTGTGTGAGATCCAGACTCAGTCATAATGCTTGGACAGCAGCATGCTTACCCACCAAGCCAGTTTCTAAGCTTCTGTTTATTTTATTCCAAGAATATTTATTTATAATTTACTCATTTCTGTATGCCTTGATGAGCATATGTGCACCATATACGTGTAATGCACAAAGAGGCCAGAAAGAGGCACTGGGTTCCCTGGAACTGGAGTTACAGATGGTGTGAGCTGCTGTGTGGATGCTGGGAATCAAACATAGTCCCTGTGTTTTTTGTTTCCCTGCTGTCTTGGTCACTGTTCTATTGCTGTGAAGAGACACCATGGACACAGCAACTCTTCTAAAGGAAAACATTTAATTGGCTGGCTTACAGTTTAGAGGTTCAGTCCATTATCATCATGGTGGGACATGGTGTTGTACAGGCAGACGTGGTGCTGGAGAAAGCTAAAAATTCTACATCTTTGATCTTCAGGCAACAGGAGATGAACTGAACTAGGCATATCTTGAGCATATGAGCCCTCAAAGCTCACCTCCACAGTGACACACTTCCTCCAACAAGGCCATACATACTCCAGCAAAGCCACAATTCCTAACAGAGCCATTCTCTATTGGGGCCAATTACATTCAAACTACCACAGACACCATGACCACTGCAACTTTTTATTTACTTCGTCATCCATCTGTTTATTTATTTATTTTTTTAAGACAGGGGTTCTCTGTAGCTTTGGAACATATCCTGGAATTCACTCTGTAGACCAGGCTGGCCTCGAACTCATGGAGACTTGCCTACCTCTGCCTCCCAAGTGCTGGGACTAAAGGTGTGCACACATCTTTGGGGCCACTCTTATTCAAACCATCACACTACAAGCTGACCCATCTCTCTGGGCCCAACCTTAGAAGAGTCAGTCTTTCCACATTTATATCCCCAGTGCTGGGATAACTGGTGTACATGCTGCAATTTTCTTTGAGCAAAGATGGGAGGGGGTTCCCCTCTGCTTGATTCTCTCCACATCACCATCAAGCCTGGGGGTTGGTCAGTGGATTAAGGTGCACTTAGGTCATGGTCAAGCCATTGCCCAATAAGCAGGTTATCACTTCCACCACATAGGGTCAGGAAAGATCCAGTTACAGGCGGGGCTATGGGCTGAGTGGAGTGAGCCTCATGTAAATCTGCATGTCCTTTATGCTGGTGGTACAGCAGGTTCTTTCCATGATACTGCTCTTGGATCTGCCTGGACATTGGTCTCTTTATTTGGTTACTTCTTTTGTTTCTTTGAGACAGTCTCTTAGGCTGGCTTTCAAATCTCTATGTAGCGGAGGATGACTTTGAACTCCTGATACTCCTGCCTCAGCGTCCTATGTGTTGGGGTGACATGTGTATTACAATGTCCAGCTTCTATGACTTACCACTGAGGAAGGTATCAGGTGTCCTTCTCCATTCCCCTCTACCTATTATTCCTTTGAGGCAGGGCCTCTCACTGGACATGAGCTCATTTTTCAGCTAGAATGTCTAGTCTTCACCTCCCCAACACCGAGGTCACAGGCACACATTTTCATGCCCAGCTTTTTTTAAATTTATTTTTCTTATTTTACATGTTATCCCGGTTCCTCTTCCCTCCCTTTCTTCCTTCCTCCCTCCCTCCCATGCTCCCCAACCACCCTCCCACCCCCACCCCCCACTCCACAGGGAGGATGAGGCCTTCCCTCCTGGAAGACAGACAAAATCTGTCAAGTCATTTGGAGTAGGGACTAGGCCCTCCATGCCCAGCTTTTATGTGTGTGCTGGAGATTCAGACTCACTCGGGTTCCCATGCTTGTACACCCAGTTCTTTTACCCATGGAGACACCTCCCTAGTTCTAATTATTTTAATTAATGCTTTTTTCATTTATTTTACATAACAACCAGTGTCCCCTCCCTCCTCTGCTCTGGTTCCCTTCCCCCAACTCCCATCTGCCTTCCCCATCCACTCCTCCTCTAATATTTTTAAGTTAAAAAATTTGCGCACGCACTTGCACCTATGTGCTCGCCAAGACCAGAAGAGGGCGTTGGATGCCCTAGAACTAGAGTTACAAGGGCTTGTGAGCTGCTCTACCTGTGTGCTGGATCCATCACTAGGGCAGCAAGTGCCCTCAACCTCTGAGCCATTTCTTTAGTCGACTTTTACCCCCTAAGACTGAGTCTCCTGTGTCACAGGCTGACTTTGAATTCACTCTGTAGCTAGGCTCTGCCCAGGAGCCAGTTACACCTCCTGCTCTCTTGGTTGCTTCCTGGAGGGAGGTCTGCTCGCCTCACCGGCTGTGTACCCCAGGGGCCACAGCTGCTGGTTCAGCCGGTGCCCTGGTACAAAGCGGGCGCCCCAGAACTCCTCAATGACTGCTGGAGTTCAGTGAATGCAGGTATCAGGGCTGCCGTGCCCTCCGCCACTTGTCACTCGGGGAAAGCACAGGACCCACAAGGAGGTGACCGCTGTCCAGCGGACTGCGAGCCGCTCAGTGAGCCTGCGTAGCCACGGCCTTCCCCGATCCAAACTCACTGCTCCGGTGTGCGCATGCGTCTCAGCCCCCCCCACCCCGCGGCGCTGCTCCAGTGCGCCTGCGCTATGGTCCAGCCGCGTTTGCGCCTGCGTATTGCTCTCCGACCGTGGGCCCAGCCGGCGTCTGCGCAGTGGCGACCGCGAGGGGGGGGGTGAAGAGGTGGAGGAGGAGGAGGCGGCGGCGAGAAGATGGCGACTTCGAACAATCCGCGGAAATTTAGTGAGAAGATCGCACTGCACAACCAGAAGCAGGCGGAGGAGACGGCGGCCTTCGAGGAGGTCATGAAGGACCTGAGCTTGACGCGGGCCGCGCGGGTGAGAGCGCGGGGGAGGGGAGGAGGGACGGGAGGAGGGAGAGACGCGGGGGCGGGGCTGCGGCCGCCGCAGGTGTCCCCATGCCGCCAGCCGGTGCGGAGCGGCTACTCGAAAGGTTGCTTTTTGGACTGGACAGGTGGTGCCATCGCAACTACCTGGGAAGACAGGTGTCATCCATCATTGCTACCTGAGGGGACGCGCGCCCTCATGATAGCTATCAGAATGGACACGTGTCACCTCCCTGATTGCTACCTGATGGGACAGGGACTCCATCATTGCTACCTCAGGGAACCTGCATCTTCTTCATTGCTTCCTAAGGTGTTAGGTGTCATCCTTTATTGCTACATGCAGGGATAGGTGGCCCCATCATTGCTATGTGAGGGGACAGTTGCTACCCATCATACTACCTGTTGTGGGGGGGAATAAGGGGTTCCACTGTTGCTACCTCAGGAGATAGTTGTCACCCTTTGTGCTACCTGAGTGAATAGGTCATCTCATTATTGCTACCTGAGTGAACAGTTGTCAGCCTTCATTGGCACTTAAAGGAGAAGGGTCCCTTCATTTGTTATCTGAGGGGACAGTTGCCACTCCTTTGTCACCTGAGGAAGGGAGTGTATCATTGCCACCTGTGCTCTCCTTGGGTATTCCTACTTTTGCAGTGAAGATGTTGTCCCTCTTGGATAGCTGAGTGGCCCTCCATGGGGCCCCCAGAGGTTTGGAATCAGCATGGAGGCAGCTGCTTGGTTTCCATGCAGCCTCTGTGCTGGGGACAAGGTGATGATGTACCTCCATTCATGGCAGGAGACAGCTGCCCCTGGCCTAGGTGAAGGTGTGACTGCCTCAGGTGCTGGGATACTGGCCCCAGTGGAGTGGCCTGGTGCCTGACTCTCCATGTCAAATGTGTGATGTTGGATGCTCCTCGAGGGTGGCATGTTCTGCACATTCTTGGGTTTAGGTTGCAGACACCCATGTTTCTGGTTCCTGAGTCCCTCTCCTGCTTACCAGGTGACCTGCCAGGGACACAGGTCAGGTAGAGCCTTCGGTGATTTTATAACCAGTGTCTTGTTTCCCCAAGACTGGTGTCGCAGAAAAAAATGTGTGTTGGGATGTGCCTGCTTTCTCACTCTCACCATGCCGCGTTCCCTTTGGCTGGTGGATGAATGAACAAATAAAGTGTCACCCCTGTGTCATTCACAGGCCAGGGCAGCCACGGCATATAGTAGGTATCTGCATACAGTTGGTGTCAAATGTTTGCAGTTTAGCCAGAACAAAGAGTTCCATGGCTGATGTTTTGATGGAAGTCTGTTTTCTCCCAGGAACTGGGAATGGATGATTGTGGAAGAGATACTGAGGCAGGGTCTAATCAGCACAGGCTAGCCTTGCACTCACTGTGTTGCTGAGGATGACTTTGACCTCTACATGTGTGATGTCCCATAAGGGGCCTAAGTTCAAAATACACATAACAGGTGTGGGGGGGGTGATAGCACATGCCTGTCTTTCAGCAGTCTGGAGGTTGAGGCAGGAGGATCGCTGTGAGTTTGAGATCTTTTAAAGCAGCCTAGGCTATACAGTAAAACAAATCTAGAAAAGAAAGGAAGATTAAAAAAAAAAAAAAAGGTAGTGCTAAGGATACAGTTTAGAAAAGTGCTGATCAAAACAGTGTGATCCCCAGTGCTCTGTAAGAAGCATGTGCCCCCACTGGCAGCCGGTGGAGGCAATCAGGTGGCCTCAGTCCGCTGGGCCGGCACATCAGCAGGCTCCAGGTTAAGAGGAACCCTGGGCTGTAGAGATGGCTCAGTGGTAAGAGTACTTGATGCTTTTCTAGAGGACCTGGGTTCAGTTCCCAGCATCCATGTCAGGCTGATCACAACTCTCTATGACTCCAGCCCCAAAGGGAACTTGGCCTCCTCAGGCACCTGCACTCATGTGCAGGTGCACATACCACCTATGATAAAAAATAAATAAATAAAAATGGCTGGGCATGGTGATACACACTGTTAATCCAGCACTCAGGAGCCAAAGGCAGGAGGATCTCTGTGACTTCAAGGCCAGCCTGGTCTACAGGACAGCCAGGAATATGCAGAGAAACCTTGTCTTGAAAAATGAACAATTTGAAGGCTCCTAAAGAACAATGCCTGAGGCTGGCCCGTAGTCTCTACAGACGTGTGTGCACACATCCATAGCCACACACAAAAAGGGGAAAAATGACAAAATTTATTGATTAAAATTTTTTGAAAGTTGTTTACATTATTTATTTTGATAGACATGGGTGTGAAGTCAGACAACAATCTGTGGAAGCTGGTTAGCTTTCCACCATGTGGGTTCTAGGGCTCACAGTCAGGTCGTTAGTCTTGGTGGCAAGCCACTTCACTATTCACCTGCAGAGCGTCTCACCATCTTCTTCTTTAAGAGTTGTCATCTGTCTGCAGTTCACCAGCTTATGCCTGCACCCCCACTACCCCATGCTCTCTGGGATGGCACTGGGTTACACTGTCTGTTGTGTTGGACATCTCAGTCCCTTGGGAACTGCACCCTGGACACAGGTGTCATGCCACATGTCCTGATCCCTGTGTCCTAGGAAGATGGGGAGGACATTGGAGACTACTAGGGCTAAGTGGATGTATGGAACATGCAGAGAAAGGGCTGGTGGCCTGAGCAAGGGGGTCAGGCAACTGGTGAGGATGGGGCAGAGTGGATGTAGTGTATATGTCATTTGCTGACATTGCTTGGGATACTGATTCTTGGTATGACTAATACTGAGTATCTTAGGCATAGGACCTGGGCCACAGAATGTCCTTAGTCAGCTAGGTGTGGTGGCATGTATCTATTGTCCCAGATGCTTGGAAGGCTGAAGTATGAGGATTCTAGAGACCAGGTATTTGAGCAAGGCCCTCTCTTCACAAAAACAGTAATACAAGAAGGCCCTGTATTGGCTGAGTGGTAGCATTCTGGCCTTTACCTGTGACAGGTGTGTGTGTGTGTGTGTGTGTGTGTGTGTGTAGATCAGAGGATGGCTTGCTGGAATTGGTTCTTCTGTCATGTGAGTCATGAAGATTGAACTCAGGTCATCAGTCTTGGCAGCAATCACCTTCATACCTACTGAGCCATCTAGCTGGCCCTTTGGCACTTCTCTTTTGCTGCTGGTTACCAGGGGTGCTACTTGGCAGAAGAAATACCCCAAGATGCTGTCAGGAGGATAAGGGTGACACCTTCCTTACTACTACTCTCTTTAAAAGCTTCTCCAGGGTGTGGGTGGCCCCATAGCAGTTGGATGATGGCCTGTGAAAACTGTCTGTCTCTGCTTGGCTCCAGGACCTGGCAGTGGGACTTTTCCTGGTGAAAGGACTTTGCAGATGGGTCTGGTAAGGTCACTGGAGATGGCTGTGGATGGTTGTGTGCACTTCTCCTCCAGCACTCAGGAGGCTGCAGTGGATGGGGCAGGGGTTCAAGGCCAGCCTCAGCTACATGAGACCCTATCTCCAAAAACCCTGAGTAAAATGTAGAAGATGTCACAGGAAATGGGCCATGGAGATTTAGCCATGTGAAAATGGAATGGTGAGAGGGACAGGGACAGAAGTCAGCAGCCTCTTGGAGAACGCCCTCCTGTAGTATCCAACAGGTACAGAGTGCAGTGACATCATGGTGGCAGAGTGTCCCTCAGGATCTGGAAGACAACTATCCCTGTCATTTCACTACTATGTTGTTTTTCTTTATTTTATTTTTGTTATTGCTGTTGATTTTTGAGACAGGGTTTTTCTGTGTAGTCCTCGCTGTCCCAGAACTCATTTCGTAGACCAGGCTGGCCATGAACTCACAGAGATCCACCTGCCTCTGCCTTCTGAGTGCTGGGATTAAAGGTGTGTGCCACCACCACCTGGCTTTTGTTTCAGTTTTTGAGACAGGCTATCTTCAGAATCATGTGACAAGGTGAGAAGTATAAGTTACAGTGTACAGTCCAGGCTTCCAAGTGTGTGTATGTGTGTGTAGGCAGACTTTCCTGTCCTACCAGCCAGCTCCCAAATAACCACACAGAGACTTATTATTATAAATGCCCAGCCAATAGCTTAGGCTTGTTATTAACTAGCTCTTACAACTTAAATTAATCTATATTTCTTATTTGTGGTCTATCATGTGATTTGACACCTTTTTGCAACCCCTGTGTCCTGGCAACTCCGTGTGACTCTGTCCTTCTTCTTCCCACCATCCTCTTAGTTATGTGTGTGTGTGGGGGGGTGTGCGTGTGTACTGATCCACCATTCTTGATCTTATCCCATTCACTCTGAGTATCTTGTTGGTCCTGAAACTTGGGCAGCAAGCCCCAGCCACCCTTCAGGGGTTACAGGAATGTATGACCATGCCCACTGCTTTTTTTTTTTTCTTTCTGTTTTTGAGACAGGGTTTCTCTGTGTAGCCCTGGCTGTCCTGGAACTCACAGAGATTGGCCTGCCTCTGCCTCCTGCTCACCCAGTAAGCACTGTTCCCACTGACCCATCTTCCAAGTTACTGTGTTCACTTTTGTTTTCTGTTTTTTTGTGTGTGTGCTTTGTTTTTGAAACAGCTATGGCTGTCATAGAATTTGCTCTGTAGTCCAGGCTGGTCTCAGACTCAGAGACCCACCTGCCTGTCTTCCCAGTACTGGGAATAAAGGTGTGTGCCACCACCACCCGACTTTACTTACTTGTTTTTTTGTTTTTTGTTTTGGTTTTTCGAGACAGGGTTTCTCAGTGGTTTTGAGGGCTGTCCTGGAACTAGCTTTTGTAGATCAGGCTGGCCTCCAACTCATAGAGATCCATCTGCCTCTGCCTCCTGAATGTGGGGTTTAAAGGCCTGTGCCACCACTGCCTGGCTCCTACTTGTTTTTTTATTTATTTTATTTTATGTATATGAGTATTTTGCCTGCAAGTATGTACCATGTGAATGCTAAGTTCCCAAGGAGGCAGAAGAGGGCATCAGATCCCTGGGAACTGGTGTTAGCCTTAATTGGCCTTATATAAGAACGGCAAGTGCTCCTAACCACTAAGCCATCTCTCCAGCCCTAGGCTCCAGGATTTCAAGACAGTATGAGGGGTGATATGATATGTTCCAGTGGGAAAAGTGCTGCCAAGTCTGATGACCTGAGTTTGGTTCTGAGACACACATGCTGTGTCTTAGGGCTCTATTGTTGTGATAAGACACCACAACCAAAATCAACTTGGAGAGGCAAGGGATTATTCCAGTTTAAAACTCTCAACCCTTTCCCCATTAAAGGTGAGGGGACAGGAACTCAAGGTAAGCACCTGGAGGCAGACACTGATACAGAGGCCACGGAGGGTGCTGCTTACTGGCTTGCTCATGGCTTGCTCAGCTGCTTTCCTACATCACCCAGGACCACCAGTCCAGGGCTGGCACTGTTCATAGTGAGCTGGGCCCTGCCACATCAGTCCTCAATCAAGAAAATGCACCAGAGGCCAATCTAGTGGGGGCATTTTCTCAACTGAGGTTGCCTTTTCCAAGTGATTTTAGTTCTGTCCATTAACATAGATGTAGCCAGCACATGGTATTGGGCAAGCAACAAGTTTAGTATACACACACACACACACACACACACACACACACTCTCACACACCCCTCCCCAAATATACAAACAGAAAAAAAAAAGTAAAGCCAGTTATGGGCTATATGGCCAGACCATGTGTCAAAGCAAACAACAAATGGCATCATGGCTCAGTAGTGGAGCCTCTGTCTAGGATCCCCCAGCAAGGGACTGAAGATGGTTTAGTGGGGTGATTTCTTCTGTTGACTTGGTTTCCAAATCCAAGTCTGTATTCCTCATGTCCCAGGAGGCAGAGCCTGCATTTGCCGTTCATTGCTTGTCACAGTTCTGGTGCTGGCCATAGCACAGCTTTGGCCTGCAGGTCTTATTTCCAAAGACTATGTCCACTGCTGGGTGCACAGAATATACACCTGGGTCAGTCCAGCAGGTGGCCCAGGAGGCTCTCAGAAGGCTGACCCTGGTGCAGGTCCGTCTGTTCACGCAGAGAACATGGGTGCTCCTGCGGGCAGTGCTGGTGATGGAATGTAGGGCCCTGTGTGTGACCCCCCCCCAAAAAAAAAAACAGTTGCTCACTGGGGCTTCTCACAGCTTTGCAGACCTCTAACTTTGGTCCTTCCCATGGCTTAGGACTCACAAGGAAGAGCAACCAGCAGTCAGTGTTTAGAGGTGGGGCATGGCACTGGTGTAGGCACTAACAAGAGGCCTGGGCCACTGGCACTAGGCAAGAATTCTCTCTGTAAGCTCTGGGGTCAGGGTTGGAGTGGGGGTGGGTTGTATCTCTCCCTCTCATGATTTCCCAGGGTCAGTGTACAGTACATACCTTGTGGCTCCTGCCTTGTCATCTCATGGTCCCCGACTAGGGTCCTCTGTCCCTTGTTTAGGGCAAGTTGGACTTAATTGGGTTATGCTGGGTGAGTAACTGTGCTGGTGGCTTTCTGGTTTACCTCATGTGAATGTAGAGGTGAGGTGCAGCCAGGGATATAGTGGGACCTGATTCCTGCTGAGGAGGTGCCATAGCTGCCAGCCACTTGATGGGCACACCTACCATCCCTGCCCTTGGGAAGGGGAGGCAGGGAGATCAAGAGCCTAATGTCAATCTTGGTTACTTAGGAAGTCTGAGTTAGCCCAGGCTGCATGAGACCAAGAGCTGGGGTGGTGGTTTCATGATGTAGTGTTGCTATGTAGAAATAAAGACCAAAAATCAGTTACAGAATCAGCAGAAGAAGCCAGGTCCATGTCCCATGTCTGTGACTACAGCACAGGGTGGCAAAGATGGGAGGATTCCTGGTGCTGCCCAGACAGTGAGCTGTGGTTTACTGAAAGAGTTCGTCTCGAGAGAAGGAAAGTAGAAGCAATTTAGGAAACATGAGCATCAGCCTGTGGCCTCCATGTGCCGACGGATATACGTGTATGCAGCATAGACCAAGTATAGTGGTTCATGGCTATAATCCCAGCATTAGAGGTGGGAAGATTGCTGCCACTTTGAGCTCAGCTTTGATTACATATTGAGACTCTAACCAAGCAACCATCAGTGCACCCCTGCCTAACCATTGTGGAGGCTGAGGCAAGAGGATTGTAGGTTGTAGCCTAGTCTTAGCACCATGGCAGACCCCCACTGGCTATTCCATAGAGAGCTTACGTGAAGCTAAGCCTGACATAGGGGTGTTGTGCAGTGTCCACTGAAGAGGAGGAGTGTTCCTGAGTGTGTATAGGGTGTGCGTAGAGAGGGTGTGTGGAAGCTATGACTGCATGAAACCCAGCCATATGTCACAACCAGTGCTGGGACGCTGATAGCACCCTTTAGATAGGAACATGAGACCCAGAGAGCTTATGTCATAGAGCACCAGTTGGGTAAACCAGACTGACCCATCAATAGCCAGGGTGACTTCTATCATATCATGTAGTTTGGGAGCATGCCAGCCCATCAGGCTGTGGCAGGGTGTGCCAGCCTGCCAGAACCCATGTGCAGAGAAATGGCTTTCAGAGTAGAGACTTTGTGGTGGGAGTGGCAGGTAGGCAGGGAGGGAAGTAGAAAGGGTGTAGGTAACAGGGGCCATGGAAGACTGCACAAAAAGGCAGTGTAAGAGATGGGCTGGTATAGGGTTGGAGGTGCTCCTGTATTGATGGTAGCTCCCAGGGAGGAACACATCACACATCTGTGTTGCTCAGGTGAGATGTCATGTGGCTTCTAACCTGTGTCTCATACTAGTGTCCCTGGCCTTCCAACACCAGATGTGGACCCCAACACATTCATTTGCTGTGAGGCACATCTGTCTGCCCCTGTGCATGCTGGATGTGAACTCCTCTAGGTCACTTGTCCTTGTGTGTTCTCTAGTAGTAAGAAAAGGTACAAAGCTTGAGGAAGGCTTGGGTTCTGAGGCTGTGGCAGTGACGGGTCAGTGGGGTTCTGGCAGCAGTGTGGGGTGTGGGAGGTCTGTCCTGGAGCTTATGGGCAACTGTGGCTGGGGACAGCCTCTTGTCACTCCTCTTGTACTATCCATTCAGCACAGCCTGTTCAAGTGGGTGCCTGTGCCATACAGGTGTGGCTGTGTAGCCTTTGCTGGATGGGTGCCAGACAGGTGTGGCCCTGTGGCCGTGACTGGACAAATGAAGAAGCCACTGTGAGCCTTGAGGGTCACAGATGCAGAGTCAACATTAGCATTGCTAAGAGGAAATGAGGTGTGGCCAGCCTGGTCCTCCTGGGAAGAGGATGTAGGGTGCAGCACTGTCTCTGGCTTGGTAGGCTGCATCCTGTGCTATTCAGCTCTGCACCCCTTTGGAGAGGTGAGTTGGGTTGCATGGCCTCTGTCTACCATTGTGAGGAGAGAGGAGTTCAGTACCAGTGTCCTTGTAGCAGCTGACTGTGATGTACTGTGTTGCTGGCAGGCATCTGGGGCACACTCAGCAGGTGTATGGTATCCAGTCAAAATTCAACAGGCATAGGCTGTACTCAGAAGGCATTTAGCAGGTGTGTGGTGTATCCAGCAGGCACTCAGCAGATATGCATTGTGTATTCACCAGCAGCCTCTGGTAACCCTGAAGAAGTGTCACCCATGGTTGGAGGTCCATCGCTCAGGGATATCCTGATCTAGCCTTAGCGTTATACCAAGCAGGTATGGTGACTAGTGGTACAGTTGAATGCACAACCCCTGGAGACTTGGATGACTTCGAGGCCAAGTGCAAATAGATGCATGGCATGGATGACCTGGGAGGGTGCCTACCTGGGGACACTCAACTCAGGAGTCCTGCTGCCACCCCCATCCCAGGCATATAGCCCATTAAATATCACTCTAACCCAGTAGAGGAGCAATTATCATTCCCATCTGGGTCTCAGTTTCTTCTCTGTGAAGGCTGGAAATGAACACAAGAGCTGTGCTCCCTGCAAAGGTTAGGGCTCTATGTCCACCCAGCCAGGCTCTGCAGTTCAGTTGTTTGGTTTTTGTTTTGTTTTGTTTTGTTTTATTTTGAGGCAGGGTGTATGTAGCCAATGCTGGATCCTCAATCCCTCAAATGTTGGGGTCACCTCCATGAGACAGAGGATCCCAGGCTGGCCTGAAACTTGGGGCAACCTCCTGCTTCAGCCTCCTGACTGCCCATGTCACTGGCCTGTACCAGCACAACCCCATGCTTAAATGGTCTGCTGTGCCACTCTGCATGGTGGCTGCAGTGCCACTGTCACACCAAGAATTTGAGAGGGTCCCAGGTCCTCCTGGCTCCCTAGTGCTTGCCCAGGTGCTGGCTCAGATCTTCTGCAGCCCATGGCTCCATGGGTTAACTCTAATCAGAGGCATTGCTGCAAGCGGTCTTTCTCCTGTGGGAGCAAGCCTCCTCTCACCCCATCCATGGTGCCTTTTGACGCATGACTATTTTTAATTTTGACAAACACTAATTCTTGGTTGGTTTTTTGTTTTGTTTTGTTTTCTTTCATTGCTTGAGTTTGGTGTTATATCCAAGAAAATGGCTGCCAAGTCTACATGACTCCTGCGTTCCTGAGGTGCAGGCCAGGCTGCTTGCCTCATAGGTCTGCTGTTTCTCAGACAGAGCTGGGCTTGGTGGCAGGTTCTACCTCAGGTCTTTGAGTGTGGATTCTGAGCTGTCCAGATTCCTGTCTCCATGTGTGAAAATGCAATTTTCAAAGAGCCCTTTATACAAAGACTACTCTTTCTCATCTAGTATCTGGCTACCAATGTCAGCAATTACTCAACTGTTTCCATGAGGGCTTGTTTCTAGAGTATTCTATCTTGTTGGTTCAACACTGTTTGGCTTTGTTGTTGTTGTTTTGTTTTTAAATACATGGCCTTCCTGTGTAACTTTGGCTGGTCTGAAACTCTGTTAATAGTTCTCAACATGTGGGCTATGATGTCTTTGAGGTAAAAAATCCTTTCACAGGGGTTACCTAAGACTTTCAGAAAACACAGATATTTACATTATGATTCATAACAGTAGCAAAAATACTGTTATGAAGTAGCAACAAAAATAGTTTGATGGTTGAGGGTTGAGAGTTTGTGTTGTGGTGACCCTCAACCAAAAGAACTAACTGTATACTGTATTAAAGGGTTCCAGCATCAGGAAGGTTGAGAACCACTGGTCTTTGTAGACCAGACTGGTCTCAAACTTGGAAGATCTGCCTGCCTCTGCCTCCCAAGTGCTGAAATTAAAGATTTGCACCACCATGACCTTAATTTTTTTAAACTTGTTTTTTTTATGTTTATTTGCTGGGGTCAGGCCACACACATGTGAAAGTCAGAGAGTAACTGGGAAGCAATTGTCTGATACTTTAAACATAAAGAGATGTACCATCCACCATGGTACACGTTCATCATTTTGTGGGGACGACCGGTCAATCTGCTACCACAGGGAACAGGCAGGAGCAGATCTGGAGATGGCCCATGGTCTTCAGGACTCTCTGGGATGTACCTCCAGGCCCAGCTTAGAGCCTGCTGTTAAAGAACAGGGATTTCCTGTGTGGGATGAGAGGGACTGTGAGATACTGGGGTCTATGGGGCCTGCATCCCTGGGACAGATAGGCCCCACATCCTTTCTGCTGAGAACTTCCCATTTGTTCACATTTTATTGAGGGCCTCAGACTTACTAGGCAGGGTCTCCACCCCTGAGCCCACCCCCAGGCCCTCACTGGGGGGATTCTAAGCAGGGCTCCATCCCTGAGCCATACCTCTAGCCCCTCACTGGGGAGTCTAGACAGGGGCTCTACCCCTGAGCCACACCCTAGCCCCTCACTGGGGACCTCTAGGCAGGGGCTCTACCCCTGAGCCATGCCCCCAGCCTCCTTACTGGGGGGATTCCAGGCAGGGGCTCTACCCCTGAGCTATGCCCCCAGCCCCTCATTGGGGGGACTCTAGGCTAGGGCTCTACCCCTGAGCCACGCCCCAGCCCCTCACTGGGGGTTTCTAAGCAGGGGCTCCACCTGAGTCATGCCCCCAGCCTTTCACTGGGGGACTCTAAACAGGGCTCCACCTCTGAGCTACGCCCCCAGCTCTCACTGTAGTGGATAACCTCGTTCATTCCATCAGCCAGCCCCAGGGCAGGGCTGGGTTTGCATC
Organism: Phodopus roborovskii; assembly: GCF_943737965.1. NCBI lineage: Eukaryota > Metazoa > Chordata > Mammalia > Rodentia > Cricetidae > Phodopus > Phodopus roborovskii. The sequence continues at coordinate 772,128 of NW_026125665.1, read as the reverse complement.
TCATTTTCCTATTTATTAATTTCAATGAAGCCTCCCCAGCCTATTTCTGTGGCATTGAATGCATTTATCCTGCAGTGTAACTGTTAACTCATACCTGGCTCTAGAACACCCCATGTCTCTAAAAGGAGAGCTTTTCACCATAAGCAGTCACCCACTTCTTGCAGCCATGGCAGCCCCTGGTCTGCAGCCCTTCTCTGTAGGTTTGAGTGCATGCCTTATTCTCTGGCTTCTGATACACCGTGGCATGTTTTCAAGGTGTGTCCTTGTGGTATGTCAGAGTGTCATCCTTTTTCAGGGCTGAGCAACATTCTCATACCCCAGTTTATGTGTAGTCACACATTTCTGCTTGGAAACTGGGTTTTCCCTTTTTTGCTCCTGTTTGCCATGCCACCATGAATATGTGCTTGCATATCTTCTCCCTTTCATTGGGCCTGCCCTGGGAATGGAGTTCAGGTCATACTGTAATTTCATATTTTATTTGTGGAGTTCTAAGCAAGTTGGCTTTATTTTAAATAGAACAGAAACCTACTGGTGTGGCAAAAGAAGAAAAGACAGAGCAAGGCATTTGAGCTGTGTGACACAGTGCTGGCAGAGCAGGCCACTGCAGCTATGATAGCATAGGATGGTCTGACTGGGGTGGGCACCAGCCCTGCCTTATGCCCTGTGAGCACTCACATGCCCAGGGCCTGTGGAAGTTAAGTGTGAGGTTCCTATGGGATGCTAGCTGGGCCTGGGTTGTAGCCCCGCCCCTAACCCTGAATTCTTACATAACAATGCTGAGCACTCCTGAAATTCAGTGCATTCTAGCTATTTTGGGCCATAGTAATGAGGCCACCTCAGCTTTGCTTTATCTCCCTGTGGCTCCATCACCCTTGGGGAAGCCCTGGGGAGCAGCAGGCCACTTTCAGCCATGACCTGAGTGAGGTGGCATGGCAGTGTGCAGATCACTTTCCAAAGAAGTTCTTTGGTTGGAGAAGGCCACCATTTTGTTCACCTGCATTTGGGCATGATGGTGTATATCTTCATCCCAGCCAGAAGCTGGTGGTTCTCTAAGTTGGAGGCCAGTCTGGTCTGCCTGAGGTGGTCCAGCCTCAAGTAGCCTCTAACCCCATTGGTGGGATTTAAAGTTGAACTGCTAAAGGGTGTGGTTCCAAGGCCCAGAGACTCACTGAGGCACAGAATAGTACAGTGTAACACACATGTACATACACACATCCACATGTGTGTGCTCTCACATGCAAACATATGATTCCACACATTCAGATGTGGCCATGTGGACATATATACTCATATGCATGCATTCAAATAGGCTTGCAATCCTGGGACTACAGAGGCAAACCTAGGGACTTAGGCCCACAGCCATGTGTTCTGGCTCAGGACAAGTCCTTCTGCATGAGCCAGGGGCCTTGTTTGCTCAGAGGCTCCTTCCTGTCTCTGCTTGCTCCAGTGCCCTAGGCTGGCAGGACTGTGCTCCTCAGTCTGCACTGTGATATAGCCTGCTGCCCTCCATCTCTTCCCATTTTCTTTTGCTTGCTCTTCATTAAAAATGAAATAAGACAGTACCTTAAACTCAAAATAATAAAGATGGAGGATTTTTCACTTTCAAAACTTAATACAAAGCTAGAGTAACTAAGGTATATATTAGCTGTATAATGACAGACACAGATCAGTAGCTGAAGTACTATATCATTTTGGATTTAGCAGTTATATTCTCTCAACATAAGACATAGAAGATGTTACTAATATTTGTAGACTATAAAATATATCAAAAGGAATACTGTTTATTGCATTAAATATTTTTTTAGTTAAAAAATAGAATTGAGAGTTGAGAAATAGACTCCTATTTCCAGGTGATGGACATTTTTATTGTAATAAGACACATAAACATTTGTTAACTTAACAATTTAAATGTAAAATATAATACAATGTGTCAAGTGCCCATTATTGAAAAGATATCTAGAACTTTTTCTCCTTACAAAACTAAATCTCTATGTCCACTGAACAACTGCACTCTGTTTCTGTTCTCTCAGTGAACAGGAAACCTGCTAGCTTCCAGGATCCTCTTGTCTCTCTGGTCCTGTGGAGTCAGATCCAGGCAGTAAACCTCAGGGATCTGCCTACCCACCACACCACACCAGCACTGAGGCTACTGGCTGTATATGTTGCCTGCCTAACTCTTTACATGGTGAGGAGGGTCAGAACTCAGGTCTTTGCTTTTGTGGTAGGCACTCTAACTGACTGAGCTGCCTGCCAAACCCTCTTCTCATTTTCAAAGGTCCCCTTCTGTCCCAGTCTGTTCTACTCATGAAGGTGAGAGGGTACCAAAGTTTCTGGGTTTTTTTTGTTTTTTTATTTTGTTGGACAGGCTCTCACTGTGTAAAGCAGGCTGGCCTGGAACTTACAGAGATCCCCTGCCTCTGCCTCTGAGTGCTGGGATAAAAGGCGTGTGCTACCACACCTAACTGTGCCCACAGTTTTAACTCTCATATTTTCCCCCCTTATTTTTTGTTTTGGAGACAGTCTCTTACAGTCCAGGCTGGCCTTGAACTCACCCTGCAGCCAGGAATATGACCTTAAACTCCAGGTCCCCTTTCCTCCATCTCCCAAGTACTGGGGTGACAGATGTGCCACATCTCCCAACTTGAACATAAGGTTTCTAGAGCACAGTGACCCACAGGCATGCTGCCAAGGTCCCAGGAGCCCTGCTTTAGTCCTGATTCCCTGTAGTTGGAGGTGATGTCTTTCCCATACCACCTATCTCCTTCATGCACATACATCTAGCCTAGCCCAATTTCTCCCATGTGCACAGGACTCCAGGCCACTGAACCTTGCAGAATGCAGTACAGCCTGTCTCTGAGTCCTGTGAGCTCCGTGCCTTCTGCAACTCTGGGAAGCAAGAAAGGCGTCTGTGAGGCATTTCCTACTGAGTGACCATTTGTTTGGGGACTGGAACCTCACAGTGTGTGCCCAGATTATCAGAGAGGCCTGGTAACAAGAGTAAAGGCTGGACATGTGGTATATGCCTGCCATGCCAGCACTCAGGAGGCCAGAGTGTCTGAGTTGCATAGTGAGCCTGTCTCAAGAAGAAAAAGGTGGGAGGGAGCTGGGAGCTGGCTCTTTGTAGCCTCTAGTCCATGGCACCAGGTCAGAGCCAAGCAAGATGGCAAAGCAAGATGGCATATGTGTGTGATCCTAGCACTGGGAAAGTTGGGACAACAGGATCCCTGGAGCTTGCTACTCAGCTCAGTTAGTCTAATTAGGAAGCTCAGGCCAGTGAGAGGCCTGTTCCCCAAAAAATAGGGGAAGGGAGCTGGCAAGATGGCTCGACCAGTAAAGGCTCTTGCCACCAAGGCTGGCAATCTGATGTCTGTCTCCAGGCCCCACATGGAAAGAACTGAGTCCTCCATGTTTTCCTTTACCCTCCACATGTATTCTTGGCACATGCATCCATCTTACCCCCCATTAAACAAATAAATGTAAAAGTAATGTATAAAATATGGGGAGGGACAGAGCAAGATGTGTGGCCCTGTGACACCATGTCATGCTCAAAACAAACCCAGGGGACAACGCCCAAGTACACCTAAGGTTGATCTGTGTCCGTATTGTGCCAGCATGAGTTCACATGTCCACAGAAAGGCTTTGTCCTTGGTCCTCTCGGCAGCAGGTTCTAGAAGCAGAACCCATCTGGGAGGAGCTCAGCTGTGAAGACATGGCCATAATTTTCCGTCATTTCCAAGGGCCCACTTTGAGAGTCCTCTACTGCCCATGGCCCAGACTCAGGATGCTGGCTGTGTCCCTGCTATGCTCTGAGCCTTTGCCGAGCCCCACATCACAGTGAGATGAAGTTCAATGTTGTGGGTTTGTGGGATTGGGAGGGCAGAACAGGGCACAGTTCTCTTTCTGCCCTTGCTTGTGGCTTCCTTTGGCTCTAGCCATTCTGCCATCCCCTGGCTTCTGGCCACATCTCTCTCATTAAGTCCAGGGCTAATTTTTTAACTGACTCTTTGGAGGGTTGGGTGGGCATGATTTTCTTGGCAGGGCATAGTTTTGTGTAGTGCAGGCTATTTACTCTGGGCTACCTAGATTCAAACCCTGTGTGATCACCTTACTCACCTGCTGGCTCCCATGGTAGGTAGGTGTGTGACTCAAGCATGGTATCTAAACCCAGAACACTTCCATAGTTACCAGCCTGGCATGTCCCAGTCAAACCACTTGGGGAGGAGGTAGTAGCTGGTCAGCCATACACCTCAGGTCACATCAGAGCCCAGGCCAAGAGACCCCTGCAGAACCACACTGCTATGGGCTCCCGCAGAAGGACCCTGGCACCTCAGGGCTCTCCCTGGTTTTATCAGGCTGAGGTACTGCATCCCCAAGGCTTGAGGTATGTGGATATTCCAGGCTTCCGATTTTTTTGTTGTTTGAGATAGCGTTTTACAAAGACCAGGATGACCTCAAACTCCTCATCCTTCTACCTCCATCTTTTGAGTTACAAGCTTGTGCCATCATGCCCAGTTTATATGGTGCTAGGAGTAGAACCCAGGGTTTTGTGCATGCTTGGCAAGCACTCCACCCACTGAGCTACCACACCCTACCCACTGAACTACCAGCACTGAGATCTATCTCCAATCTCTAATACAAGTGTTTTTTTGGTTTGATTTTGTTTTGGGTTTTTTTTTTTTTTTTTTTTTTTTTTTTGAGACAGGGTCTCTCTATATAGATCTAGCTGACTTGGAACTCACAGAGTTCCGCCTGTCTCTGCACCCAGAGTGCTGGAATGAAAGGTGTGTGACCCAGTACAGCTGTTAATGGAATCTTCATAGAGAGCTACAGACAAGAATGGTGGCAAAAGACACCCCATTGACTCACAAAACAGCCTGGCTTGTAATAGACTGCTTTCTGCCCTCAGTTAACCTGTGGTCCCTTGGTAGCTCTTGCAAATTGGGGACTCAGGAGTATCTCATCCCTTTGTGAGGCCTCACTCAGAAATGGGCACTGGGCCAATGGGGAGGGCTGAGTACCCTATAGAGGGAAGAGGGCCCCACAGAACCAGCTGTGCTGTACAGATCTCTAGGGACCCGTCACAGTTCTGGGCCCAAGTGCCTGTGTCCAACCTCCACCACTGTCTGGAGAAACAGCCGGCGCCGCCCGCCACAGACCCCCTCATTCCCCCTCATTCCCGGGTCTGGAAATTTGGCAGCGGCTGTGGAGCCTGATTAAAGGCATTCCTGGCTCCACAGTGCCTGTGTACTCAAGTCTGTGTTTACAGTGGGCTGGAGACACAGGGAGGCTGGAGGCCCACCCGGGGCCAAGGTGACTCAGCCTGGAATCTACATGCCTGTGTCTTTCTCCATTCATTCCCTCCTGTGGGCAGAGTGCCCTCAGTGTGCTAGTTCAGCCTGGTCACCCAGCAGGACCCTGGCAGCATTGCAGCAGGGAACAGACATAAATCCAAACGTGCTGGGTATGGTGACATACACCTTTAATCCCTGTGCTTAGGAGGCAGAGGCAGGTGGATAAAATGAGTTCATATGTGGTGAGACCATGTCTCAAAAATAAAATAATTAAAGTTTTGGTTATTTATTTATTTATAAACAGTGCAAATGTAAGAGTTGGAACCTTTGGTTCCTTCAAAATCAAAAGCATATATATCAGCTGGTGAGTGGCATACCTGTCACTCCTGCACTCAGAGACTGTAGCATAGGCTCAGAGCCCGCCTGGGCTACATGACACCCTGTCTCAAAAGTAAACAAAAAAGGAGAAAAAGAAAAGAAAAGAAAAAAGGTTGAGGGGCTAGAGCATCAGGAGAGCTGGCTGCTCTTGCAGAGACCTGAGTTTGACTCCCAGTACCTACTTCAGGCAGGCTCCAAAATCTCTGTTCCTGTGGGCTCCTGTATGTGCACAAATCCACACACAAGTAATTATAAAAGATTTAAATAAATTAATAAAAATTAAAATGGAACATAGTAGTACACTCTTGTAACCCCAGTGTTAGGAGACTCTACAGCAGAAGGATTGCTCTGAGTTTGAGATTCTTCCTGTCAGGGGTAGAGCACTTGCATAGTGTGCTTCTAGTCCTGGGTTCCACCCCCAGCACTGTAAAAACAAAGAGACCCAAAAAGGAACAAGTGTTGGGGAGGAGGTGAGGCTGGAAGCTTCAAGCTTGTGGGAGTGTGACACATGCAGCTAGCTATCAGGGAAGACGCCACAGAGAAGCCCAGAAGCACCAGAACCATGGTTCTACCCCCCCAAGTGTGCACACTTGCACACTGTATTCACAGATTATTCCCAATCACTAAAAGATGGAAAAGTATGCCAAGTGTCAATCATCTGAGGAATAAATAAACAGTAATGTGGTGTGCCCATCCAGGGGCATGCAGTGGGCCAGATGAATCTCAGACAGTCAGGACATGACAGAAGCCAGACATGAAAGGCCACATCTTGCATAGCTGTGGGGCTGAGAGATGTCCAGAGCATCCAGAGAGATGAGAAACAGAGTTGGAACTGTCAGGGTGGGGAGGGACTGGCTTCAGTGCAGGTGAGCTGAGACATAGCGCCCTCACCCAGGATCAGCTATCCCAGAGCCCCTCACACATTGTCCCCAGCTTGCACACCAGGCTTTCCTTTGCAGGTGTAGCATTCACCCCCACACACCCTGTCGTACATTGCTGCCACAGTGAAGCCTCTGGTAGCCTAGGTCACTGGACTGTGCTAAATTGGAGGTCTGTCAGGGAGTGTGGGGCATGTAAGAAAAATACATATGGGTTCTTCGGGTCTGGGATGCTTTCCTTTAGGCCCTCAAGGGAGCAGAGCTTGTGGAAGGCTGGGGTGCAGCTCAGGGGTAGAGCACTTGCCCAGCACATGTGGGGCTGTGTGCCATTCTGCTGAGCATGGTAGGCCCCTGTCTTCACTCCCCATGCATGAGGCTCCACTCCCATACCAGTACAGAGTGGGAAAAGCTAGGGGCCAGGTATTCCAAATTCTTGTTGCTATTACTTGGGGAGCATAAGCCTTCTCCCCACCTTCTGGCAGGACTTGGGGAGTGGGTTGGGTGAAATGTTGTCAGCTTCCTTGCTTTGTTTATAACTAGCCAGTCAGCAGCCTGATCACTTGGCCCCGGGGGCTGGTTCTGCTCCACCAGGGTTAGGGTGAGCTGGGATCCCTGTGATGGTGCAACATCCTGCTCTTTAGAATCTGAGGGCTTAGCTGCAGGGAGCAGATGGCTCCTCCTGGGGAGAGCTTGGGGATGTGGGTGGTTGACAAGGCTGGGGCAGCATGGGCAGGGAGGTATCCTTTGCAGTAATTGAGGAGCTCCAGTCTCTGTCAGTGCTGAGTAGCGCTGTGTGGCTTCTGTTCCCTTCCTGGTGGCTGGCGCTATCTGAGGCCCCTGCTCCAGGGCCTTTGTACCAGCCCTTCCTGCACCTCACTAGCTCCTTGAGGCCTTTGCTGAACTTGCAGAATCTCCCTCTCAGAGAACACTGGGAAGGTGGCCATGTCCAGAGTCCCCTGCCCTTGGCCTTCTTCTGTAACTGTGCTACAAGGCCGCAGGGTCCAAGTGTGTGAACCCCTGGGCCTTTGTGTGCTGGACCTTAGCCTCTGCTGGCCTCAGCACTGGGAAAGTGTGGTTGGTGTCTGAACCTCTTTCCCCATTACAGCCATGAGAGGCGGGGCAGTTGTCCTCTGTAGGCATGGGAAAAGCTGTGTTCCTAGCCAGGGACCCAGAACTGCTCTTCTGGTCAGTCTTTCAAGCATTTTTCTAGCTGCTTGTGGCACATCCAAGCTCTACTTCTATTGCAGGCTCTGCTTTTGGCCACTGTGGAGGTCACAGTGTGACAGAGGACAGTCCCTATTCAAGGAGGTTCAAAGTGCAGAAGGGAGAACCCGGTGGAGTTCTAGGCAGTAGCAAGTCTCCTTGCTGGTACCCATGCAGAGACCCTGAGGCAGCTGCACCTGGCTTATCTGGTAGAGGCACAATGAGGTTAGGGAGATCAGAGGGTCAGACAAGTGAGGGGAAACTGAGGCATACACAGAGCATTCATTCCTCTCCTCCCCTTCCCTGCTCCTTTTCACCATAGTCCCTGCACAAGGACAGAGCCCCAGCATCAGCTGGCCAGTTCCTCTTAATCTCTTTACAAGGCCGGCCTGTTGCCATGGTGACTACAGCCAGTCCTGGCCTGCCCAAGGCCACTCTATCTGAGCAGTGAAGCTGGGAGGGGCTAGTGGTTGTGGGGGCTGCACAGGTCTTCCTGGGAAACTGCCAGGTCCTTTCCAATCCCCAAGAGGTTCCCACAGTGGCTTCACACAAAGCCAGAGGTAGCTTTTCTATGATGCCCTGACCAGCCCACTCAAGGAGAGGCCAATGGGGCTCTATTGAGTCTTCCTCCTGAAGAGGTGCTCCATATGCAGTGGGAGGGTTCTTGGAGGAGTCTGAGCCCTAGTCTGGGGGACAGCCCCACCATGCTTAGCCACCTCCTAGCTAGGCAGGCCCTGTCTCCCTGCCAGGCTTGCTTGAGTTGTCCATCAGAGGAGTAGAGTACTGTCCTGAGAGAGTATCTCCCCAGCAGTGCATCCTCATGCTCAGGACCCAGGGTCTGCAGGAATAAAATTCTTAGGGTCCAGAGAGATGGCGCAGGAGTTAGGAGTTTGAGTGCTGTTCCTGCAGAGAACCTGGGTTCCTTCAGGCTCTGTGGGATCCAATGACCCCTTCTGGCATCTGTGAACTTATGCACAAGTGCATGTAATTAAAATAAATACTGCTGGGGCGGTGGTGGCACACACCTTTAATCCCAGCACTCAGAGGCAGGGCAGGTGGATCTCTCTGAGTTTTGAGGCCAGACTGGTCTACAGAGAAACCTTGTCTCAAATAAACAAACAAACAAATAAATGATGGTTTTGGGTGAGGGTTTCTTTGAGTAGCCTAGGTTGTCCTGGAACTTGCTGTGTAGGTCAGGATGGCCTCAGACTCATAGAGATCTGCCTACTAAGTGCTGGGATTAAAGGCATGTGCCACCACCCCCTGCTAAAATACATGTTTTTAAAAAGAGTTCACCTCAATTAAGTTGAGATCCAGGGGCCAGTTTATCACCCCTTGGTATCTGTGGGTGTCGAGTGCCAGGGGCTCTGTGGACACAGAATTCCAGGAGTACTCAGGTAGTGTTGAGTCTCTGGGAATTGCCACAGTGGCATTTAGGGAATCATGGGAATCTAGGGGTTCTTGGAAAAATGCAGTGATCTTTTTTTTCTGGGACCATTGATCATGGGGCCCACAGATCCTGAGGGGAGGAAAGAGCCCTGCATGACCTAAGGCTGAGACAAAGACTGCTACATCATGGGACAGGGACACTGGAGCTATGACCCCAAGTCCTAGACTGCCCAGAGTGTGTAGAAGATGGATGAGGCAGGAAGGGGTCTCCAGGGGGAATTGAGGCAAGGAATGCCCATGGCTTTAAGCTACCCAGCTCATGGCACTTGGACAACTCTAGAATTCTAACCCGGTCTTGTCATGTTCACCTGGGATTTGTTCTGGGGTGGAAGGGCTCAGGGAACACAGAAGAGTTGCCCCATCTAGCTGCTACCCATCCAGATGCCATGTTTATGGAACATGTCCAGCATGGCCACAGGGTGAGACAGGCTGCTTCTCTCCCAGTCCCCTTAATCACAAAACAGCAGTGAAAGGCATGGCAGGGATACCTGCCACCTTGACTCCATGGTTAGGCACTGTGTAGAAGGGTGGTCAGCATGGACAGGGACTGACATTCTGGAAGGATCCAAGGCTAGAGCCAGGAGTCAGGAAGGGAGACCCCACTTGCAGGCTTTACTCACAGTCTGGTTCTAAACACAGCAGCTTCCAGGTCTCATGAGCTCTCTGCAGCAGAGTCAAGATCCAGGAGTGCAGACCAGCTGGTAGCTAAGGGCAATGGTGGTGGGGGGTCAAGAAGTTACAAGCAGAGCCTGTGACCAGGCCAGTGCTGGATCCTTCCTTTAGTTTGGATGGTATCCAGCAGTGTGGCACTTTGGCTCCCAGCTGTGTCTTTGTTTTTCTCTGTGGTGCACATACCTGTAATGTAGGCACTCAGAAGGTCAAGGCAGCCCTTCCTCAGTAGGGCAAGTAGAAGGTGGCAGGCTGAAGTGAGTGTGTGGGTGCCTGCCTACCCTCTGTCAAGGCTCTCAGGATCTTGGAGAGGGCTGTTTATAGACTTGGGCCCTGGGCTTGATTCACAGGACTTGAGAAGTAATGCTGTGTTGCGACCCCTTGCTAGCAGCTGGGAGGGTGTGGAGGAAGCATCCCACGGGCTCTGCCCAGAACAGTGGGAGTTACTGTATCTCCCAGGAAGTTGGTACCTCAGGGGCCAGTGTCCACATGCACTTGCTCTTGTCAAGGTGGCTAGCATAGCCTGGGGATCAGGGACAAGTGATTTAACTTTTGGTGGTTCTCAACCTTCATAATACCATGGCTCTTTAATACAGTCACATATGTTGGGATGACCCCCAACCATAAAAGCATTGCATTGCTACTTCATAACTAATTTTGCTACTGTTAGGAACAGTAATGTAAATGTCTGTTATATGACCCCTGTGAAAGGATCATTTGACCCTCAGAGGGTTTTGACCCACAGGTTTCAAACTACTGCTTTAGGTGCAGTATGGCTTCAGAGGGGCTATCCTTGTGGGCAGTCCTGAAGAAAACTGGGTACGTCCAGCCATGCTTCTGTTCATGTGTGTACCATCATTCCTCAATCTCATGTATCAATCCACGTGCTTGCTTACCTGCTCACTCCTTCATTCACATGCTCCTCAGCAGATACAGGTTGGCATGCCTCTGTAGACATGCTCTGTGTCTTCAGGAAACACAGTGTGACAGGTTCAGGGCATGTTGCTTGGCTGCAGGAAGAGAGACTTACAGGGTACAAGCCAGGATCTCATCACTCCAGGGTCACCCTCTGTCCTGACCATGTACTGAAAAGACTCATGTACTGACCATGTACTGAAAGTCCTTTGACTTACAGAGTTTAAACCAGAAAGGAGACAGGGGGCAGGCTTTCCAGTTGTCCCATCCTCATGGCACCACATGGGCATGGTTGGCCTGCCCAACCAGTGTGTGCCAGCACGGCCGTATTGCCAGGGTATCAGGATTATCAGGGTTCTGGTTGGAGGTCAGTCTTGCGGACTGAGTGACCACCAGCATGGGTGACTTCAGTGTCCAGTGTCCAGCTTCCTCAGAGGTCAAGCTAATGAAAGGTGACCTTGAAGCCCCATGTACATGGTGATGCTCTTTAAAAAGCTAGTGTGGTAGTGGCACACTTTTAATCCCAATACTCAGGAGGAAGAGGCAGGTGGATCTTTGTGACGGCAGCCAGGGCTGCACAGTGAAACCCTGTCAGGAAGAAAGGGAGGGAGGGAGGAAGGAAGGCTCGAACCCTGATAGGATTTGGAGGGCAGGGTTTCGAGTTCTTTGTTGCATGGCCGGCCCATTTGTGGTCATTCTCAGGCTCTTGGTGGCTCAGCACACTGCTGTCAGACTGAGAGCTTCTTGGTGCTGTCACTGTTGCTCTGAAGGGAGCTGTGGCGCTTTTCCTTGCCAAAGAGAGGCCTCAGTCTTCATCCACTGTTCATATCCACACTACCAGGGTTTCCCCATGGAGGCTAAACTAACAGAGAAATCTTCTGCTGTTCTACTGAGTCGCCTCAAAGTTTCCTGCTTCAAGTAATTGTGTTAGAGTCTCATGTAGTTAAGAATAGTTGTCCTCGCTGGAGTCATCTAAGAGGTGGGACCTCAACTGAGAAAATGCCTCTTAAGATCTGGCTGTAGAGTAGCCTGTGGAGCATGTTCTTAATTAGTGATCGATGAGGGAGGGTCCAGCTCACCGTAGGAAGTGCTATTCCTGGCCTGGTGGTCCTGGGTTCTGTAAGAAAGCAGCTGAGCAGGCCATGAGGAGCAAGCCAGTAAGCAGCACCCTCCATGGCTTCGGTATCAGCTCCTGCCTCCAGGTTCCTGCCTTGTGTGTGAGTTCCTGTGCTGAGTACCTTCCATGGTGAACAGTGCTGTGGAAGTGTAAGCCAAATAAACTCTTTCCTCCCCAATTTGCTTTTTGGGCATGATTTCTCATCGCAGCAGTAGAAACACTTAAGATACTGACCTTGACCTCCTGCCCTTCCTGCCTCAGCCCGGGTGTGCTGGAATGACAGGTCACCTCCATACCCTGTCACAGTGGTACTCTGATGGAGAGGATATGCTGAAGGCCTCCAAGTCACCTGGGGACAAGGAACACAGGGCCTGACTTCCCTAGGGATAGTGGAGTCCCCACCATGCCAGCCTAGATACAAGGTGTTAGCTGCAAGGCCCAGGGTGCTGAGCAAGGTGGGCAGGCTTGGACATGGCAGGAGAGCAAGGCTTGTGCAGGGTGGGCTCAGGAGCCCCGATTGCCCTACTGGTCAGACCCAGTTCTGAGATTTGCCCCCAAATTCCAGGATATAAACACAATGGCCCTGATGTGTTCTGCCCTGGTACCTAGTTCTCCAAGAACTGTGGCTCTGTCCTTCCATAGAGTGCCATTTCTGTCACCACAGGGGCTGGTAGAGCACAGACTAGGATGTGGGAAACTGAGGCTCAGTCAGATAAGGGGGGGGGAACCTAAGGATGTGACCCAGGAAGTCAGGAGAGACACAGCCCTAGACAGGGTGGGCAATGGGAAGCACCGTCTTCTGACTTGTATCTTCTCTTTTCTTTTCCTTTTCCTTTTTTTTTTCTTTTTGAGACAGGGTTTCTCTGTAACTTTGGAGTTTATCCTGGAACTCGCTCTGTAGACCAGACTGGCCTCAAACTCACAGAGATCCCCCTGCCTCTGCCTCCCAAGTGCTGGGACTAAAGGTGTGAGCCACCACTGCCTGGTGCTTGGTTCATAATTTTAATTACACTTACTTGTGTGGGTGAAATCCCACACAAAGTGTTTGTGGAGGTCAGAGGACAACTTGTGGGAGTCAGTCCTCTCTGGGACTTAAGGATTGAACTTGGGTCATCAGGCTTAGCAGAAAACGCCTTTTCTTCCTGAACCATCTTGTCAGCCCCTTTCCATATTTCATAGCTGCTGGGAAGAACTCAGTGAGAGTTGTGGGTGGGACCAGCTGGCATCCACTGAGAATGTAGGTACCTCCAGTACAGACCCAATATAGGCACCTAAGAACCAGGCCTGTTCATCTTCCTCCACTGAGGCCCACAGGAAGTAGCTGTCCACCTGGGTGAGGTGCTGGGCCTGGTGTGCAGCCAATTGGAGTTCTGCTTCCCTCTCCAAGGTCCAAGCCTCCCCAGGAAGCAAGGGCTGGTGTGGGAAGGGTGGGAGGTTGGGTCGATAGTTGTATGTGAGAGAACTGAAAATCAGCCCATGTTGTATACACAGTGTGGGACCCTAGCAACCACAGACCCAGCCGGAGCACACAGCGTTTTCTCTTCCCCATGTGCCATGCCCCTCAATTAAACATTTGCCCTTGTCCCTTACAATTCACAGAGGCCATCTCCTCATTCCTGAGCAGATCTGGAGACAAGCAGGCATATTACCTAAATGTGTGGCTGCACCTGTTTCCTCAGGGCCCTAAGGAGCTAGAGGCTTATGCAGGATCCTTAGTGCTCAGACAAGAGCTTGAGGGTCAGACAGCCCCACAGCCCTGTGGGACTTGGGACACATATTACATTGGTAACCAGTTTCCCACCATTGAAAGAGGCTTCCCAGTGGCTAGCATATCTGTGGTTTCTGGCCAGGCTTCCCCAGGGCTCTCAGCAGAGTGAGCCAGGTAGCTCACTGTCAGGGGCTCTTCAGGGAGGACTATCCACAGTAGGTTCTGCCTCTTTCAGAATCTCAGTCACAGGGTCCACATAGGTCTTGAACCCCACCACTTGAACCTTCTAGATATGAGTACTCTGTGGGGCTCCCTTAGAATATGTCCCCTCCTGCATGGTAACAGCTGATGACTTTGCTTCTCCAGCTTCAACTGCAAAAATCCCAGTACCTACAGCTGGGCCCCAGCCGCGGCCAGTACTATGGTGGATCCCTGCCCAACGTGAACCAGATTGGAAGTGGCAGCATGGATTTCTCCTTCCAGGTGAGCCTCCCTGTACTCCTGGCACTTTCCCTCTCCTAGGTAATACTCCAAGTCTTCCTGTCTCAACTTTGCCCCCCCATCCTGGGCCCCCCCTCAGCCACAGACTCCAGGGACAACTGGGTGGCCCACAGGCTGAGCTGTTTTCCACCCACTTCTCTTATATCCTGGGGCTGGAGGAGGTGGGGCAGCCTGGCAGCCTAGTGGGGTTCCCTGAGCTCCACAGACTCCTGGAATTAGCCCCCATCCTCATCCCCACCCCCACTCTGCTGCTCATAATACTCAGCAGCTGCTGCACCTGCCAGCAGGCTTTTGAGGTCTCAGGAAGAGCTCTGGGCCTCGGGGGGAGGGGGGACTTGGCTCCAGCTGCCTCACTGATCTGCAGTTCTCAGAAGGAAGCCCCTGCCGCCTGACCCCACTTGTCTGCAGATGGTTCTTGGCAGAGCTGCACACCCATCATGGCTCCCTCAGGCCACAGGCCGCTGTCAAAATAATGTAGATAAGGGCCAGCTCCTCTCCCCAGACCGCAGTCTTCAGGAGAAGTACAAGGAGGGGGTGCAGACAGGGCCCTCCAGCCATCAAACACAGTGCTACCAACCGTCTGGGAACAAGCATGTCCCCAAAGAGCTGGCAGGCTCCTGAGTCATGACTCTTCTCCTACCTGCTGCTGGGATAGGCAGCCTTTACCTGGCTTTGCTCAGGTCTGCTAGCTCGGTCCTGGGGGACATCAATCACCCTGTGGAGTACCAGGGCTTGGTGTACTGAAGTCACTGGCTTTCTGGGGCCGGTGACCTCTATTTTATCTTCCTCCCAGCTACCCCCCTCCACTCCAGCATCTTCACTTGACCATGCATGGTCACCACAATGCACTTTTCAGTGCCGGGGCACAAGGGACCCTACTAGGCCCACATTTGCCCGAGGTACACATGCTCACTGGTGTTGGTTCTTTGCATCTTCAGTGCAGTGGATTTTGGGGGCTAGCCCTGGACACAGCTTGGTGTCTCTGGTAACTGAGCCCCAGGCTGAGGCTGTCCTTGTCCAGCTCCAGCCAGTAAGACCTTGACCCATATGTGGGCACTGGGTGCACCACAACTGTCCCTATGACTCTCTGGGAGGTTCCCCTTCCATCCACCTTCCCGAAGCAAATCTACTCTGTGCCAGCCATCTTGGGAAGTGTGTATGGGTGCTGCTCAAAGTCCCCCAGGACTCTTGGGGTCTTCTTGGGCAGATGCCATGTGCACATATCCTGACCTGGGGTCTGTTGCAGCAGAGTCCACACATGTGTCCTAAGCTGCATGGTCCAAGCCCCGAAGCATGCACATGCTCAAATGCTGGATCCCAAATAGGACTGGAGAGCTGGGAGGGGCCTGGAGAAGTGGTGGGGATTGGAAGACTGGGTGGGGTCTAGAGGGCTAGTGGTCTGTTTGCAGGATGGGTCTTGATTGCTAATGGGAGCAGAGAGCTGGGAGGGACCTAATGTGTGGGGGCATTTCTTTCCTAGAGAGGTGGATGCCTCAGTTTCCCCTTGGGCTTATAGATGTCTCAGAGAAATGACTGGCCTCTTCTTTCCCCAGGCCCTGGCGGTGAGGTTCATGGCCATTTTTGGGGATCAGTCCCTTTTCATGGGGAAATATATAGAAAAGTTCTAAATCAGCAAGCTCTTTTTCTGGGTCACAGAGAGATTTGGCAGTGGCCACTTCTTAGCCAGCCCTGAAGGCAGACACACAGAAAGAAGTGGCCAGTCCATTCCAGCCACCACTGGCAGGAAACCTGTTTGAATATCAGAATGGCTTTCATTTTGTGACTTGGGACAGAGGGACCCAGGGCCCAGGAAGCCAGGCAGTCATGGGCCCAAGATATGTCCTGGGCTGGCTTAGACAGCTGAGTTCACCCTAACATGGTGACAGGTTTCTGGCAGCCTTGGGGACTCAGAGGCTTGCCTGGAGCCTTGTGCCAGACCAGGTGTGGGTAAGCATCCCCAGCCAGCCAGGCCATAGCCCTGGAAGGCGCCTGTAATTGGCTCCCAGTGGCGCCTGGCTGAGATGCTGGGGATGGGAGCAGCAGAGGGGGTAGGAGAGGGGGCCCACAGCTCAATCCAGAGCAGTTCTGGGCTCTGCCTCAATCCTCTTGGGAGCAAATGCTAGGCCAGGTGGGCCCTACAGCATCTCTGGGCTTGAAGCCCTAGGGGCCTCTCTTGGCAGGACCCTCCAGAGATGACGTAAGTGGGGACAGGAGGCTGGCCAGGCCTGGGAGAAAGGGTGGAGGCCTGTCTGCACCTGGCCAGCTGGGGAGAGCTACCCTTGGCACCCAGGCAAAGCTTGTACCTCCCAGTCTGGCCTGAACATGCAGGCTGCACTGCATGCCTCCTGCCCTTCCTGGGACATCCCTGTCAGCTTTTGTACCTCAGTCTCATGGTTCAGCTGGAGCTTGGGCTGCCAGAGAAGCCTGTGGAGAGGTTTGAATATGGTATGTTGCAGATCAGGGGTCCCTGAGGGTAGAGCTGGGGGAACCTCAGGCCTAAGCCAGTGACCTGGGTTCGGGTCTTCCCTCTCCTTTCTTAACCCCCATTCATGACCTATCCTTCTCTCCAGACACCGTTTCAGTCCTCAGGCCTGGACACGAGTCGGACTACACGACATCATGGGCTTGTGGACAGAGTATATCGTGAGCGAGGTAGACTTGGCTCTCCGCACCGGCGGCCCCTGTCAGTTGACAAGCATGGGCGACAGATATCCTTTTTGAAGAGGATGTATGTGGGATTGGGAGGGAACAGGGGAACAGGCACACACTGTTGCCTGTGGGCACCAAATTGGGGAAATCTAGGGGGCAGCCTGGAGATAGTCAGTGTGCTGGAGTCAGCGGTGGGGTCAGTGGGACAAAGGGAAGAGTTAAGGAGAGTGGCTCCAAACCACAGAGCACTGGACCACAAGGAATGGTCAGGAGCGCAGCCTTCAAGGAAGTAGAAGATCTTCTGATTAAGGCTACAGACAGAGCCAGGCCCAGATGGACACAATGGTGACTCCACATATACAGTTGGGCTCTGTTATTTGAAGGGTGGACTCCAGCCAGGGTCCTCTTCCAAACTTGGCTGCCTCAGTGAGATCCCCATCCCAGGTTATTCTAGTCCCCACTCCCAACTCTGCAAGATGGAGCTATCTGTCTGCTCCCTGCTTCTTGCTTCTGAGCCTTTGATGCTGGGTGCCACCTCAATTGAAGAGGTCAGTTGAATTTGGCCTCCCTGAGGCATCTGGGCACCATTGTGAGGCACCATTGGAATGGCTTAGAGGATAGTGCTGAATTGTAGGTGAAGGGGTCTGGCCTTGCTGGGAGCCCCTGCACCAGCAGCTGCTTCCAGCCAGGCAGGAAACACCCCTTGCCCTCCTGGCCAGCTGTCTGCAGGCCTAGCCACAAGCTGGGAGCCCAGGCTGCTCCCAGGAGCTCTCAGCAGCCTGGCTCCACAGCCTGTGCATTGGGTTTCCTGTGCTGTGGCCACAGCATATGGGCACAGGAGGTTTCAGAACCCACTTCAAGGTTCCCTTAACCCATCCACGCTGACAGCTGCCCCTACAGTACCGTGTACCTCTCGCCTCCTGCGGATACCAGCTGGAGGAGGTCAGTGCCAGGGACACCTGCCTCCTGGAGGACACAGTGTACACATTTGCTACAGTTGTGTGTGGAGAGGCAGGGCACAATCACTGGAAAGTGACCAAGTGAGCCAGATGCTTCCAAAGGGTTCCAGACATCAACTCTCTCCATAATGTGGAGATAAGTCTTCAGGAGCCTTTAAACCCCACTTCTCTCCCTGTTCTTCCTCCTCTGCTCCTCCTCTCTCCTCCTGCTCCTCCTCCTGCTCCTCCCTCCTCCTGCTCCTCCCTCCTCCTGCTCCTCCCTCCTCCTGCTCCTCCTCCTGCTCCTCCCTCCTCCTGCTCCTCCCTCCTCCTGCTCCTCCCTCCTCCTGCTCCTCCCTCCTCCTGCTCCTCCTCCCTCCTGCTCCTCCTCCCTCCTCCTGCTCCTCCTCCCTCCTCGCTCCTGCTCCTCCTCCCTCCTCCTCCTCCTGCTCCTCCTGCTCCTCCCTCCTCCTGCTCCTCCTCCCTCCTCCTGCTCCTCCTCTCTCCTGCTCCTCCTGCTCCTCCTCCCTCCTGCTCCTCCTCCCTCCTCCTGCTCCTCCTCCCTCCTCTGCTCCTCCTGCTCCTCCTCCCTCCTCCTTCCTCCTCCCTGCTCCTGCTCCTCCTCCTGCTCCTCCTCCCTCCTCCCTGCTCCTGCTCCTCCCTTCTGCTCCTCCCTCCTGCTCCTCCTGCTCCTCCCTCCTCCTTCCTGCTCCTCCTCCCTCCTCCTGCTCCTCCTCCCTCCTCCTTCCTCCTCCTGCTCCTCCTCCCTCCTCCTGCTCCTCCTCCCTCCTCCTGCTCCTCCCTCCCTTCCTCCTGCTCCTCCTCCCTCCTCCTGCTCCTCCTCCCTCCTCCTTCCTCCTCCTGCTCCTCCTCCCTCCTCCTGCTCCTCTCTCCTGCTCTCTTGCTCTTTCTCCTGTTCCTCCCTGCTCCTCCTCCCTGCTCCTCCTCCCTGCTCCTCCCTCCTCCTGCTCCTGCTTCTCCCTCCTCCTCCTGCTCCTCCTCTTCCCCTTCCTCCTTTCTTCTCTCTCTATATATTTCTTTTTGTTTGTTTGTTTTTCAAGACAGGGTTTCATTGTGTAGTACTCGCTGTCCTGGAACTCAATTTATAGCCCAGGCTGACCTCAAACTCAGAGATCCACCTGTGTTTGCCTCCCAATTTCTGGAATTAAAGGCATGTGCCACCACCTCCCAGCTTATATTACTTACTTATTTCTTTTCAGAATTGAATAGTCAGCGGTGTATCTTGCTTATTTTGTTTTTATTTTGTTCTCTTAATGAGACAGCCTCTCACTCTGTAGCCCAGACTAGCTACAAATTGCCAGGCTGAAGTGGTCCTCAGCCTCCTGAGTGGCAGGAACAGAGTGTGTTCCACCAAGCCTGGCATTCTCCTCTACGGAAATAGCATTTCAGACACATGATCTAAATTTGGCAATGAGATGCAGATCTGTGGCAAGCACCATGTGCCTTGCCTGAGTACCCTGCTTCTATCCCCAGCACCACAAAAGGAACCTATGGGAATTGCTGCTTATTGGTATTTGCTGGATATGGTGGTCCCCACCTGTCGTCTCAGTATGTGGGGGGCAGAGACAGGCAGATCTCTGTGAGCTCCAGGTTATTCAGGACTCCACAGTAAGACCTTGTCTCAAAACAAGGGGCTGCAGAGACAGCTCAGCCGCCAAAGGACTTGGGTTTGAGTCCCAGTACCATATGGCAGCTCACAAGCGCCCTGTCTGACACCCTCTTCTGGTCTCCAAAGGAACTACATGCACACACATTCACATAAAATAAATCTTGGGGATAAAAACAATATAATAATTGCATCACATCCAGTGCCCTGTCACTCAGAGGCACTGACATCTTGGGAGGATGTGAAGGTTCTGCGCCAACACTGCACTGTTGTACCAGAGGGATGCTGGTCAGATCTGAGCTACATGGGCTCAGAGTCCTGCACATTCCCAAGGACTCAGTTTATAGATAGTGGAGATACTTACTAACATACTCTGAGGGAGGGTCTCATGGACTTAGGCCAACCCTGGACTTAACTATGTAGCTGGGAATGAACTTCAACACCTGCCCTTTAGCCTTAGCCACTGAAGTAACAGGCCTGTGTCACCACACCCAGTTTATGTGGTGCTTGGGATGAAACTTAAGGCCTTATGAGTACTAAGAGAGCACTCAGCCACTGAGTTATGGCTCATTTGAGACAGGTTCTCGCTCTGTAGCCCTGGCTGTCCTGGAACTCTCTCGGTAGACCAGGCTGGCCTCAAACTCACAGAGATCCTCCTGTCTCCGCCTCCAAGTACTGGGATTAAAGGTGTGTGCCACCACACCTGGCTTTGTGGGGGAGAGCATGTGTGCCACAGGTGGGGATCACAGGTCAGCTTGAGCATCTCTCTTCTGCCACTTGGGTCCCAGGGCTAATACCTAGATCATCAGACTTGGTTGGCAGCAAGCTTCTGTGCTCTCTTGCTGGCCCAATTGTTTTTCAAACATGGTTTCTCACTGTGCTCCTCAGGCAGGCCTCACACTTCTGGGTGCAAGCAACCTTTCTGTCTTCACTGTTGCTAGGACCATCCCTGGATAACACTCTCTTAAAACAAACCAGACTGGGATGGGGCTGTGGAGTGCTTGATGTTCAGTTGGTAGTGCTCACTTAGCATGCATGAAGTCTGGGTTCCATCCTCAGCTCCATATAAAACTGCTCTGGAGAGACAGCTCAGTAGCTAAGAGCATGGACTGTTCATCCAGAGGACCCAGGTTGATTCCCAGCACCCACATGGTATTTCACAGCCATCTGTAACTCCAGTTCCTGGGGATCTGATGCCCTCTTCTGTCTTCCATGGATACCAGGCAGTCACATGGTGCATAGGCATATATGCAGGCAGAATACCTGTACATAAACAATAAATAAATCTAGCCAGTTGGTGGTGGTGCATGCCTTTTAATCCTAGCACTCAGGAGTCAGAGGTAGGTAGAACTCTGTGAGTTCATGGCCAGCCTGGATTACAAAACAAGTTCCAAGACAGGCTCCAAAACTACCAAAAACCCTGTCTCAAAAAAAACCGTGTGTGTGTGTGTGTGTGTGTGTGTGTGTGTGTGTGTGTGTGTGTGTCTTTAAAAATACCACAATTCTTTAAAAAGAAAAAAATTGGGAATGGAAAGCTGGGTGGCAACTCACAAGGCCCTGAGTTCAAATCCTGTAACCCACATGGATTCAGACACAGTAGCACACATCTGAAATCCTAGCATACTCAGTGAGATATGCTGAGCAGCCTGAGGAACACAGGAGGGTTCTGAGGAGGCCAGGCTGGAAAGGCCCCTACATGCATGCCACACCATGTGATCATAGCACTCAGGAGGGAGAGACAGGAAGTTCAGAGGCCCAAGGTAGCTGTACAGTGAGTTTGTGGCCAGCCTGGCCTACATGAGACTGTAGAAACAGTCCTAGGCTGTAAGCTGTTTTTGTGTCCATTTTGCCCATAATAAAATTGAGCCCAGAGATGTCCAGGCAGACCTGTGATCACACAGCTGGTGGAATGACCCACACAGGCTGCCCCTGGGGCGGTTTCTGGATGTTTATAGGGACTAAGGCTGTATCTAACATGGATAGATCAAGGCTGAGCCTGAGTGTCACCATCTCTCTATCCCCAGGACCAACTCTGACTCTGCCCTGCATCAGAGCACATTGACACCCACCCCGGCAGAACCCTTCTCAGGAGGGTCCCAGGATGCACACCAGAAGAGAGGTATGCCAGGCAACCTGGTCTCAGGTGGCCCCTCGTCCCCTGAGGTCACCAGACTGTAGTGGACATTCTTAGAGGAAGAATCAGAGCAGATCAGATGTTATCAGGGACTGTTGCTCGGGTGCGGCTACTGGAGCTGGGTGTTGATGAATGCATGTGTTTTGTAGGAACCTTGCCTAGGCAGTGAGTGCTGGCTATATTCTGGGCCTGTGTGTGTGTTTCTGCTCTCGGGGCTGGCCCCTGGCTCCAGTCACCATCTTGGCTTCTTTGTGCTATGAAGTCAGCTGATAGCTCTTATGCAGGTCTGTCTTGTTGACTAGGCTCTCTTTTACAGTGTCAGTAAACCCCTAAGCTTGCTGTTAGGACCATGCAGTCAGTGTGGCCCTTACATGACTTGGCTGTGTAGTCATGTCTTCCTGATCCTTTTCTTCCCCCACACCCAGTGTTACTGCTTGCCGTCCCAGGCATGGAGGAGACCAGGTCTGAGACGGACAAGACCCTTTCTAAGCAGTCATGGGACTCAAAGAAGGTAAGAGCTGCTGGGTGGGCCAACCTTTTTCCAAACCCAGCCTGGAAACAAATGACTAGGTGGCACCATCTTCGCCAAGGTGGGACTCTTGTTTGGCTTGATTGGCACCCAAGCTTTGACATTAACAGCAGCCCTGTCAAACTGCCTAGAAACAGCTCAAGGATTTAACATCTATGGCTGGTCACAGTGGTGAAAAGGACAGACACTTGTCCCAGCTGGGACCCAGCATTTGGTGTCCAGGCACAGGCAGGAGCCATAGAGCAAGGCCTTGCTTCAGAATACAAAATAGAAGCAGGACTGGTGAGGGCTCTCCAAGCCTGGTGACCTAGTTCCATCCCTAGGAGCCACATGATAGGAGGGCTAACTCCTTCAAATTGTCCTCTTACCTCCACACACCTGTAATCGCACAAGCATGCCCAGACTCTTCACATGCACACACAAATAAATAACAAATGTTTTAGAAAAGGAAAAGGTACAAAGGTACAAAGGCTCTTGCAGGGATCCAGGTCTGGTTCCCTGTATCCAGGAAGTGACTTACAATCACCCATGCCCTCTTCTGACACACACCTGGTACAGATTCATGCAGGCAGGCAAAATACACATTACAAAAATAAACATTTTTCTTTCAAAGTAAAAGGGAGACTGGGGGGTGTGGGTCAGGGGTAACCTGAGCCTAGAATGTGTGGATTCCATTCCCAACACTGAAGAAAGAATAATTTGGCCGGGTTTGGTCTTACACACTTTTAATCCCAGCAAGTAAGCCAAAGCAGGTGGAGTTTGATGCCAGGTGGATCTACATAGAGAGTTTCAGGATAGCCCAGACTACTCAGAGAAACCTTGTCTCAAACCAAAACCTCAATAAACAGAAGAAAAGAGTTTCTGACTTTCCCAACAGCTGTAAACTCTTTGACTCAGTTCAGAAGCAGGGTGGGTGTGGCCTGTCACACAGCTGTCTCATAGCATGATGCTTACCTCATCTCAGCACCCTGAGGCCAAGGCAGGAGGAGCAGGAGTTTGCAACCAACCTAGGCTATATGAGTTTGCCAAAATAAAAATATAGAAACAGAATGAATTTATGTTCAGAGACCTCAGAGGCTTTGCCACACACAGCTAAGAAAGCCATTGGGGTTTCTGAGTCCATGGATTACTTGTCTTTCTCTTTTTTAATTACAGTTTTTAAATGTATTGTGACAACTTTAGGAGTTGGGTCTCTCCTGCCATGTGGGTCCTGAGAATCGAACTCAGACCATCAACCTATGGTGGCAAGCTCTTTTACTGGTTGAGCCATATTGCTGGCCCAGAAAGCTTTTCCAAATCTTCCCCAGCCAGAGTCCCATAAACTAGCCAGGCTGCTAGTCACAAGCTACCCAGTTATGGCCTGCCTGCCCTGCATCCTCTGGCCTGTACTCTAGCCTGAAGCACTGCTTCCCAGAGGACCACAGAGCCCACAGGCAGCCAGGAGTCCCCAGTGCTGCAACCTAGAGCTCAGCTTGGGGCTTTGGCAAAGACCCTGGCTATGCCCACCCAGAAGAGCAGCTCCAGGATCTGGGAGGATGTGAGAAGTCCCTCCCCATTGACCTTCTATAGTTCCTGGCTCTGCCCTGGTCTCCTCCCAGCCACCCCTGCACTGCATGATTGCTGACCCTGGGCAGGGAACATCACACAGGCAGCCTTGCCTGCTACCCGCCATCTGTTCTGCTCTCTTTCAGACGGGTCCCAGGCCCAAGTCCTGCGAGGTTCCCGGAATCAAGTAAGTCTGGCCCCCTTACCCCTCTGTTACCAGAACTTTTCCATCTCCAAGCCTGTACCTGCTTGCAGGGGAGAAAATGAGCATATGACCAGTGGGTACCCAGGGTACCCCTGTCATTTGATGGCATACATGTCCTCTCTCCCTGTGGACAGCTCTCCTCCCCTCCAGGGGTCCTATCATATTCACAGCTCACTGAGAGATGGTCCTTTGTAACCACTGATCCTCGCAGTCCCCTCCTGTACCACTGCAGTTGTCCTGGGGTGGCATGGCTGGCCAGCTAGTCCCAGACCTCACATCCTGTCTTCATCTGCCTCCCCAGCATCTTCCCATCTGCAGAGCAGGAGAGCACGGCAGCCCTGATCCCTGCTACCCACAACACAGGAGGCTCCCTTCCTGACCTCACCAACACCCATTTTCCCTCCCCACTCCCGACGCCGCTGGACCCCGAGGAGCCCCCGTTCCCCGCTCTCACCAGCTCTAGCAGCACTGGCAGCCTCGCACATCTCGGCGTCAGCAGCGCTGGTCAGGGTAAGACCCCCATGCTGCCCATATCCCACAGCAGCATGCAGTGCAGTGAGGAGTTCATGGGACTGTGTCTAGGGCTGACACATCTGTCCTCAAAACTCTGTAGAGCACAGCCAGTAGGGAAGTGAGCATTGCCTATAGGAATCAAGAAGTGGTTTTATGGCTGGGCGCTGAAGCGCCCAGCTTCAAGGAAGGGCTGGGAGCCAGCAGGGAACCCTAATGCCTTTGACTTTATTTGCCAATGACACTTTGACTTGACCCTTCCAAGCTCACTTTTTTTTTTTTTAATATTTTATGTGTATGAGTGTTTTGCCCACATTTATGACTGTACACCATGTGTGCACAGTACTTTCTGAGGACAGAAGAGGGCGCTGAATCCTTGGATCTGGAGTCACAGGTGGTTGAGAGCCACCATGTGCATGCTGGGAGTTGAACCTGGCTCTTCCAGCAGCCAGGGCTCTAACCACTGGGACATCCATCACTCCAGGCTGCCCTCACCTTTGAAAAGCTTATTTTTCAAACCCTTGGCCTGTTCCATGCCCCAGCTTCTCCTTGCCCATTCCCCTGGCTCCCAGTTTGACACAATACTGCTTTTCCTGGCTACTGTGATTGTGTCCTCTTTATTTTTACCCCCTACTCATTAAATGCATGACCTGTCAGCCCTACCAAGAGATAGAACTTTCTCAGCTTCTTCTCCTGCCCCTTGTTCCTACCCCACCCCATGAAAGCTGAGTCTATACTCCCTCTTCTAACTCTTTCCCAGCCCTGACCTCAAGGGTACTCCTGTTCACTCCATAGTCTTTGCACAAGCCACCTGTGTGTGGCAGCTCCTTCTTGTGATGCGTCACTCACACTGTACCAACTAGCACCTTCTCTTGAGCCTCCCTCAGTGTGGGCCTGTGCCTCCCTTGTCCCTGATGTGACACAGCAAACCCCAGGCTGTTAGTGCTGTGGGTTATAACGTGGGTTAGGACAGATGGTGGAATGCATGAAAGGTGGGGGTGGGGGCTCTGTCCGGAGCTGCTCTACAGACCTGGAATTAAGGGCTGCTAAAGAGACCTGTGACCCCTGAGGCATGGTTGATCAGGGAGTTGAGACAAGGGACCGCCATGTTTGTCATTGATATTAGTGTGTCAGGGGGAATAGCAGGTGGAATGGTACCAGTAAGCCTAGGTGTTTTTATTTCCTGAGATTGAATACAAGGGTCTTGTTCAGCTAGGGCTGAAATCTGGGGCCTTGTGTCTGCTCCATAGATGCTAAAGACAGAACTGTGCCAGCCAGCACTTTACCACTGAGCCATACACACCACCTCCCCAGCCCCTTTCCTAGGCTTCTAGGTGAGCAGGTGGGGCCAGAACTTGAGAGCTGCCCCTGGTCACATGCCTATCAGTGCTTAGCACTGAAGCCCAGGGCACAGGGAGGGTCCAGGTGTTTAGAAGCAGGGGTCCTTGACCCTGCAGAGGCTGCCACATCCAAACCTTTATCTTCTTTTCTCTACCTCCTGCTCCAGGGCTCCCCCACCAACAATTACAGTGTAAACAAGCACAGGAAAAGACTTTATGTGACATTGTTGCTAGGCCACTGCTGTAAACAACCCTACCCCAGTAAAATGTGCCAACCACTCCCTTCACAGGGACTTCATATTCTGGGCACCTTTTTGATCAAGACAGTCTCCAACTCTCCACCCCACAGCCAGACTCTGGTTGGAGGGGGGCGGCTAGGGAACCATGGCCCCTCCCCCACCCTATCAGCAGGCCAGTACACAGGCTAACCCGGTGTCCACTGTTGGCTGTAGTATAGAGGTTGACAGGGCCCCACCTGCAGGGCTTACATGCCAAAGCCAGGACACTGCCACCTGGCCAGCCCGCCCTGCCCTCCTCTGCCCAGACTTCCCCTCCAGCTAGCTACGCTCCATAGGTGATCCAGGCTGGGCAGAGGAACCTGCCAGCAGGGTGCTTGTGTGGTTTGCCTGCCCATCTGGCTTCTCTGGGTGTGGTGGTGCTTAGACAAGAATTAAAAATGCCTTTGTGTGATCAGAAGACCAGGGGCTAAACACCAGCCAGCAGTGTGATTCCTGCAGCCCGTGGTGTGGTGTGGTGTGGTATGGTGTGGTGTGGTGTGTGTGTGTGTGTGTGTGTGTGTCTGTATCTGTGTGTACCACGTGCATGCCTGGTTGCCTACTGAAGCTAGAAGAGGGTGTTGGGTCCTCTCCAAGAGCAGCAAGTGTTCTTTTGGGGTGGGGGGTCGAGGCAGGGTTTATCTGTAGCTTTGGAATCTGTCCTGGAACTCACTCTGTAGACCAGCCTGACCTCAAATTCACAGAGATATATCTGCCTCTTCCTCCCAAGTGCTGGGATTAAAGGCATTTGCCACCAAAGCAAGGGTTCTTCTTTACCACTGAGCCATCTCTCCAGCCCCACCTCACCCCCACTTACTTTGTTCCTTTGTTTTTTGGAGACAGAGTCTCATGGGAGGCCAGGCTGAACTAGAGCTTGCTGTATAGTCAGGCATGACCTCAATCCCCTCCCTAATCCTCCTGCCTCCATCTCCCAAGTGTGATGTGTCAGGGACTAAAACAGAACCTTGTGTGTTCTAGGCATGTACTCTACCAACTGAGCTCCAAGCACTCTTATCAGTCAAGTCCCAGCCTTCCGCATCTAGTTTAGTATTATTATTATTATCACTATTATTAGGTATTTTATGTGTGTGAGTGTTTTGCCTGTATACATGTCTGTGCACCATATATGTGCCTGGTGTCCTAGGAGGTCAGAAGAGACTATAGGATTCCCTGAGACTAGAGTTACCGACAGTTGTGAGCCCATGTGAATGCTGAGAACTGAACTTAGGTCCTCTGCAAGAGCAACCAGTGCTTTTAAGCACTGGGCCATCTCTGCAGCCCCTGTACCACTTCTTACAGTGGCTGTGGGTCCTTATTGGCTGTGTATGCTCTAGATCTGAGCAGCAGATGTCTCAGCCCTGATAGATACAGGAGAGGCTGTCACTCAGAGGCAAGGCAGCAGCCCAGAGTCCTGGCCCTAAGGAAGCTGAGTACTGCCTCCCAGACAGTGCCTCAGCTCTGCCACTGGAGCAGAGGAGCCAACCCCAACCAACCCACCAGAATGTGAGAATAAGTGCAGGCTGCCCCACAAGACCTGGCCTGGACACAGGTGTTTTGCCCTCTCATTTCCCCTGGGCATGTTGGGTGTGGTCCCACCCTCCCAGCTTCAGGAACAAGGTGGATTGGGTGGCAGAGCAGGCAGACAGGCCCCCAGATCTCCTGGTGAGTCAGGCACTGTCACCTGGCTCTGATGGTGCCAAGTTCTCCCTATGCTCACAACACTGGGACCTTGCCTTGACTGCCTGAGGGTGCTGTTAACATCTGCTGGCCCCTGCTGTGAACATGGGGGAAGCAGGTGTCAAGTGCAAGCCCTTAGGGTTCCCCTGTCATCAAAAAGGCCTATTGCCTGCTTGGCTTGATGCCCAGGATGAGGCAGAAGGTCCCCACTCTGCCCCTTTGCCCTTGATCTCACCCAGATCCCTCATCACCTCAACATTCAGGGATCAGAGCCTTCAGGGCAGGAAGGGGTGAGGGAAGGGGCAGCACAGCCTGCAGAAGCCCTGGCAGGTGCAGGCATGTCACTCCAGGGTAGGGCTGGGGCAGTGGGAAGGAACCTGGTTTCAGTTCAGGCAGCCTTGGTAGGAGAAGGAGGGAACCCCACCACCCTGAAGGTGCCGAAGAAAGATGTGGATGCAGGTTACTATGTCGTTAAGAGGTGCCTTAGGGGGAAAGGACATGTTTGGGGCGGACCCTGATGTAGCAGAAACCCTTAGGATGGAGTTGCCTGAGTCAAGCCAGAAAGGGAGATGGGCTATAGTGACACAGGGATCTAGCACTGGGAGACAAGATTCCTCTGAGACTAAAGCCAACCTGGGCTACCTATCAGTTAACAGCATGGGAGCTTGAAGTCCATTTTGGTGTAGTGCTTACAGCTCAGTTGTCGGGTTACCATGCACAAAGCCCCTGGGTCAGCCCCTAATACAGCAAAATCTGGGCATGCTGGCTTATACCTGTCATCTCAGCAGTCTGGCAGAGGCAGGAGGCTGCTTGGGAATTTAAGGTCATTCTCACTACATAGCCAGCTTGAGAGCAGCCTAAGCTACACAAATCCCTATCTCAGAAGAATAAGTAAAAATATAAAAAGGGGCCAGGCGGTGGTGGCACATGCCTTTAATCCTAGCACCTGAGAGGCAGAGGCAGAGGCAGGCAATTCTCTGTGAAGTTGAGGCCAGCCTGGTCTACAGAGTGAGTTCCAGGATAGCCAAGGCTACACACAGAGAAATCCTGTTTTGAAAAACAAAGCATGCATACATACATACATACATACATACATACATACATACATACATAGTGGCTATACATAGAGAAATCCTGTTTTGAAAAACAAAGCATACATACATGCATGCATGCATACTATACATGGGCTGAAGAGTTGGCTCAGTGATCAAGAGCAGTTGCTGTTCTTACAGAGGACCCAGCACATACATGGTGGTTCACTGCCATCCATAACTCCAGTTACAGGGGATCTGATGGCCTCTTTTGTCCTCCACAGTCATTGAGCACACACATGGTACAAAACACTGACACACATTAATTAAATAAATTTTAATAAATAAATATAGATATACATCAGTAGGAAAGGATATTATCTTCTAAAGCCAGGAAACACCATGGGGCTGGGTAGGGACAAATGCCGCTCTCCCTGTCACCAGAGGTCTATAGGGTTCCTAGCCTTCTATGGCTGACAACTGCCCTCTACCATGATGGGCAGCACTTCCAGGAATGATGTCCAAGATCCCAAGATGGCTCCAATTCGTTACGTGGGGGCAGTGCTGATTGGCAAGGGCTATAGGACACACCCCTCTTTGGCTACCAAAGCCAAGAAGTAGGCTGCTGTGCTGGAGACCCAGAATGATCACTGCTGGGACGGCCCTCCTCAAAGCCCCATCCTGGGTTTGACCACATGCAGCACCCACTGGCTTTTCTCTGAGCAGCTGGACTGTGCCCATGTGGCCACCTTTCCTCAGCCCCCTTCTTCCTTTACAGGTATGAACACCCCCAGCTCTTCTCCACAGCACCAGCCGGCAGTCATCAGCCCCCTGTCCCTGAGCACAGAAGCCAGGCGGCAGCAGGCCCAGCAAGTGTCACCCACCTTGTCCCCGTTATCACCCATCACTCAGGTGCGAGGGTGAGGTGGGTGGGGATGATGGGAATCCACCAACCCCTCTTTTCCCACTGGCCTATAGGATCTGGATTTTGGTCCTGTTTTTACCAGTTTTATATGTTTATTTATTTTTATGTATATGTGTGTATGTGTTTGAGTGAGTTTATGTACACCATGCGTGTACACGTTCCCTTGGAGACCAGAGGGTGTGAGAACTAAACCCCTGTCCTCTGTAAGAGTAGCTGTCATTCTCAGTTCCTAAGCCAACTCTCCAGCCCTGTTTGTGCTATTATCAAGACAATTTCAGAGAAATACTACATAAATCAGTAGGTTTGCTTGTTTTGGCTTTTGGTTTTTTTGTAGACAGAGTTTCTCTCTGTATCCCTGGCTGCCGTAGAACTCACTCTGTAGTCCAGGCTGGCCTCGAACTCAGAGATCCTCCTGCCTCTGCCTCCTGAGTGCTGGGATTAAAGGCATGCACCACCACTGTCTGGCTACAACTCAGTGTTTTTATGGTACTTATTTTGGAGTATTTTTGTCTGCTGTTAAGACAAGGTTCATGCCCCACTGAGGAGCTAACAATGACCTTGACCTCGTCGTCCTTCTGTTCCCATCTCCGGTGTTGCCACTCCCGGCTAAATTAGTGGACTTGGAGTAGTAGAGAGGCCAACAGCAGGCATCAAGGGGACTAGGCAGAAGCAGCAGCTTAGGCTGACTGAATACTTAGAATGACCTACCTGCCTCAGCCTCCTGAGTGCTGGATGACAGGTGTGCACCCCCTGCCCAGGGTCTCTCTCTGTTTATTTTTTATGCCCTACTAGAGAATTTGTTATTTCCTGCCTGGTTAAGGTTCACCCTCACTGAGTGTGGCCTCCTTGCTCTAGGGAGAGCAGGCTGTGGGGATCAGACCCACAGTTCCTCCCTTACCACTGCCGGCACCAAGGCCCAGCACCTCCTCCTCATCCTTGTCCTCTGCTGCAGGCCGTGGCCATGGATGCACTGTCCCTGGAACAACAGCTGCCCTACGCCTTCTTCACTCAGGCTGGCTCCCAGCAGCCACCGCCACAGCCACAGCCACCGCCTCCACCTCCACCTGTATCCCAACAGCAGCCACCACCTCCACAGGTGTCTGTAGGCCTCCCCCAGGGCGGCCCACTGCTGCCCAGTGCTAGTCTGACACGGGGGCCCCAGCTGCCACCGCTGTCAGTCACTGTACCATCCACTCTGCCCCAGTCTCCTGCAGAGAACCCCAGCCAGCCACCAATGGGGATTGACACCACCTCGGTAAGCCTGAGAAGGGGGTTCCGGAACACTCAGTGGGCTCACAGCTTGCACTGTTTAAGCTTGGGCAGTTATAAGTGTTTATCTGGAGAAATGCAGGTACAAACAAACAGTGTCACAAATCCCAGACTACACCTCTTAGCTGAAGGGACTGGGTTAGACTGTGAGGCACAAGCAAGGGAGAGACTCATGGGGCCCAGATTCAGGTTGAAGAGACAGGTGCTGGGCTGCACCATTTTAGCCATGACCTCTGTGCCTTGCTGAATATGGGGGTGACAGGTCCCATTCCTGTTCATCCACATGGCAGGGCTCATTTGGGAACACTGTGAGCTTTTCCCATTTTTCCATTTCAGCCCAGGCTACTGACCTGAATGTGGTGATCAGTGACCCAGCAAGTAAGAGGCAATGCCACCAAGCAGCTCTGAGCCTCAGAGGAAACCTGCTGAGGGAGCCCAGATGGAAGTACCCATGCAGGGACAAGGGTAGCACTGTTCTCCATCTATACGAAGAGACTCAGCAGAGCCTGGCCCCCATCCCAGGGACTGCTGGCCTCCAAGGACAGTAGACCCGGGTGGCTCACCGCTCATGCGGATTCTCCATACTCATCGTTCCTTGCCAATTCTGAGACCTAGCTTGCCTCACAGTGTGACCTTGCTGGTCCCTCCTTCACTCATATCTTCCCCATACCAAATATGGATTTGACTTCACCCCAGCCTGCTCACATAGGCCACTAAATACTCTTGGGAGACTGAGCTTTACCAAGAGCAAGAGACCAGGAAAACTGTGGGTGCATGCAGCCTCTGGGCTGGAAGATGGTCAGAATTCAGGCCCTGCCCCTGCATAGCCTGCCTCTGAGGATGCTGGGACCTGGTAATGCCTTGAGCAGGCAAGGAGGTAGTCACCCCTCAGGTGTCAGAGGGTGTGACCTAGGCAGGCTGGTCCCTATGGGCTGTGTGTCATGTGCTCCTTGCAGTCTTTGTGTAGCCCAGTGTGTTGCTGTAGTCATGGAGACCCAGCTAGGATGTGTGGCTAAGGGCAATGGGCCAAAAGTCCATCCCCAGCATGCGAAACTGCTGTTCCTGCCCAATGTACAGGGTCGGGGTTTGAATGGGCATGTAAATGTGTGAATTTCAGCACACCTGTAGGGTACATGCAGCAGGTGTGTAATGTGTGTGTCATGTGCCTAGGTGTGCAGGCATTATGTCAATGCATGATGAGACATGGGTACATATAAAGATGGCTGTGTCCATGGATGTGCACACATATGTATATGTTCATGTAAGTGGTGCATGCTATGGTGTGTGCAACTGTGTTTGTGGGCGAGTGTGGATGTAGGTTGGTAGTGTGTGCAACTGTGTTTGTGGGTGTTTTATGTGTGTTCATGAATGGAATGTTTGTATTCACAAGTGGGGGGTGTTCATGAGTGGGGTTGTTCAGGTGAGTGGCATTTGTATGAGTGTTCATGTGTTATGCTTATAGAAGTGTGTGGATTACAGTGTATATGTGCAAACATGTCAGGGGTGTGTGTGCAAGTGTGTCCAGAGTGTGCTGTGTCCAATGCTGTTGGCTGTGAACAGGGCCAGGGTTTTGCATCAGACAGGAGTCCCTGCTGTGGGCTCCAAATGGGTCCCTGCAACCCTCCATGCACCCTCAGGAAGAGACATCAGTCAGAACCTCCAGCTCCTAGCTCAAGGTAGACACCTGGATTCTCAGGAACCACACTGACTACCTGCATGGCATCCATTGTTGAGGGTCTAGGCATCAGCTGGGGTTTGTTGGACCAGTGCAGAAGTCAGCAAACCCTGACCCATCTGTCATCACAGGCACCAGCTCTGCAGTACCGCACGAGTGCAGGCTCACCAGCCAACCAGTCTCCCACCTCTCCAGTCTCCAATCAAGGCTTCTCCCCTGGAAGTTCCCCACAGGTAGGGCCTCCCCTGGCCCTGGGGCACATCACTTATCCCATGTGCCCAGTGCTCACCTGTGCTGTCACCCACTCCATGCCATCTGTCCTCTCCATCAGCCCAGGGTTGTGCACCCACCAAAGAGGCCACCTGCACCAATATGACAGGACACAGGGCAGGACGTGGAAGTTAGTCACAGCATAGATAACCATAGCCCCAGAGCTACCCGTCACATAGTTCAGAGGTCCTCGGAATAACAGAACAGCCCCATAGTGTGGCTCAGAGGTTCCGGAGCTTCAAGGCCTGTAAAAGTGAAGGGGTAGCTCACTAGGACACAGCTGCAATGATCAGCCAGTCTGTGGTGGCTGTTTAGCCTCCAACCCTGGATCCAGTTGTTGTCAACACAGCAGACTGTAGGTGACTGCACTTGGCTGGTGTGGGCTTTGTTTTATTTGGGTTGTGCTTTTGAGACAGGATCTTATGTAGCCCAGGCTATCCCCCTCATTCACTGTGTAGCCTAAGTGGCCTCAAACTCTGAATCTTCCTGCTTCAGCCTCCCCAGTGCATCAGTGTGAATCATCATACCAGATTTTCTGCTGGCCTGGTACAGGTGAGCACCAAATCCCAGATTCCCTTACCAGGCCCAGATCTGACCCCTGCCTTGACCCAGGTCAGCCTAAGAAAGTATTCCTGGCTTCCTGCCCTGCTGTTCCATACTTAACTCAGGGTTCAAGGTGTGGCTCAGTCTCATCAGGCCCACATTCTGTGCAGAACTCCTGTTAGGGGCTCACCATCCTGGGTCCACCCTACCCTAAAATATCACCAGGCAGAGAGACTTTTATTGGCCTTTGTAATAATGCCCCAGCCCCTGAACAGGGGCAGTCCAAGTACAGGAGCAATAACTTCCTTCTAGGCTAGAACCAGAAGGAGCACCAGGGAGCCTTGCTTCTGAGAAACAAAGAAAAGGATAGGAGTCCCCAATAGGGGCCATCCACCTGCTTCATGACTGCCCACCTGGTGTCAAGACCTCCCAGTCCATTCACACTGAGCTGTGGAGCTCCAGGGACACAGAGACGCAGCTAGGACAAAGGAGGAGTCCACAGAGCACACTTCTGAAAATAATTATAGGATATTCTTTGTCCCAGAAGGAAACAGGTTGTCCTAGTCCAGGCAGGCGCTCACCCTGTGTCATTCAGCTTATGTGTCTGGTGTTTTTCATTTGCTGATGTGCAAAAGACCTCTTGCTGGTGAGGACAGGACTCATGGTATTTGGCTCCAGTGGGAGACTACAGAGGCACAGGGTTCCACTAGAACCCAGAGATGCCTGAGCAAGACCACATCTGGCTTCCTATTGAGTTTCTTAGACATGTCCATTGGGCCTTGGCCATGTGCCCTCTCATATCGCTTGAGCATGATGCCATGTCTGTCCAGCCAGACCTGGTCCTCTGCTAGAATTCAAGCCCCACCCCTGAGCACCCTGAGTTGCTTTCTTCAAGGGTAGCTTCATAAGGCTCTGGAAAAGAATCAGCCACCATCTCAGAAGTACCCCAAGCACCCCAAAATAGCCCTGTCTCCCCTTGGATGAAATCCTGAGCTGCTGGTGAGGCTGACGTCTGTCTTTCAGCCTAGGTGAAGTTCATACTAAGCTGGAAGCTGTGGACATGTCTCCTAGAGTCTCACTGGGTATATGCACTGCATACCATATTCAGGAGTGCCTGGGGTCCAGTGGCTTCTTTGAGCTACTCTATCACAGAAAAGAAAGTGGGTCCCCATCTTCAGTGACCTGTCAGGCCTGTGATAGCTGTAATTCTGGCTGGACTATTAGGTGCTTTGGGTGTGACAACCACATTTATGGCCATCCATGCGCTTTTGTTCATGTCCCAGCCTGCTCCAGGCCATGTCCTCAGTGCAACCTACAAGAGCTCCTTCTGGCTTTCCCATGGCTCCTAAAGAGCCTCTGTCATTCTGCCTAATGTGCCCCCCCACAGAGCCCAGGGTCTCATAGGCAGGCAGCCCTAGGTAGGCAGTGACTTGTCCCTGTCTGTGTCCTGTGTCCTAAGCACTGTCCCCATGTCTCCCCAAGAACATAATACATCCCAAATACAATATGTGCACTCTGCCTATCCTCAGCTTCAGGGTTAGCCAAGGCCTCCCTGCAGTCTCTGCCTCCCTCCCCTATGAAGGCTCTGGGGGCGGAGGGTAGAGCAGTGCTTTGGAACGCTCTGCTCTGGGAGTGGGTTTTGGAAGGAGTAGTCACCCCAGCATTGGGGCATGCTCTCTGTGAGACCCCCACAGAGGGGCTGTGTGGAAGCATGGACTTTATGAACACCCTGCCACCCACGCAGAGGTCCCCACCCCATCCCTGGGTCTCAGGGTGCAACCACAGGAGGCCTCTTTTCTGTCCACAGCACACGTCCACCCTGGGCAGCGTGTTTGGGGATGCATTCTATGAGCAGCAGATGACAGCCAGGCAGGCCAATGCGCTGTCCCGCCAGGTGAGCGGGTACCCAGGACCAGGCTTCACGGGAACCTGTGCACCATCCTAGGCTTCACTGCTCTGCCCACTGTCATGCTGTCAGGCTGTGGAGGCAAAGGTCCTGGCAAGAGTGACTTGACCACACCTTCCTTGACCTCTCTTCAGCTTGCAGAGTGGAGTTTGAGGGCATAGGGGAGGAAGGGTAGGCATCCAGCACCATGCAGTAGCACAGTGGGCTCTGCTGGAGGGAGAAGCCTGGGAGGATTTGGTGGTGGCCTTGAGTTTCATTTGCCCATCCATCATCCATCCATCACCTTACCAACAGGGCCATGGGTGTGAGGAATGGCCTCGGGGTGGGAGGAACTGTTGCTATCCCTTGTCCTCATGGCCTCTCTTGGTCCCTTCATAGCTGGAACAATTCAACATGATGGAGAACGCCATCAGCTCCAGCAGCCTGTATAGCCCAGGCTCCACACTCAACTACTCCCAGGCTGCCATGATGGGCCTGAGCGGGAGCCATGGAGGCCTGCAGGACCCCCAGCAGCTCAGCTACACAGGCCACGGCGGAATTCCCAACATCATCCTCACGGGTGAGGCTGACTCCAGGAGGCCTGGAGCCTGGGGGGCATGAAGAGTATCCTCACAGACCACCTTGCCAGACAGGTGACAGGGGTGAGGCTGGGTTCCTACATAGGATGGGGGACAGAGGGGCCAAATGGTCCCCGCATCCTACTGCAGACATGACATGGGTTCCCCCCTTCAGGGTCTTCTCACGCTGCACTCTGTTCCCACCTCTAGTCACCCCTCAACTGTCTCATCACATACATGAATTCTTGTCCTCATCTTCAGCCAGCCAGGGAGAGTTGTCATCCACAGGGTGGGTGTCCAGAGCCTTCTGTTAGGACCAAGCTGGTCACATTTGAACCCATTACTCTCTGCCATTTGCTGGCAGAGCCCCACACCCATGTCCAGGGTACAGGCCTTTCCATCCTGCAGAGAAGTGGCCACACCTCACTCTACAGCCCAGAACCCAGCGTTTCCAATAGCTGCCCCACCCTGAGCTCCCTCACCATCTCCCTTTTTCTTTTACTCCCTGAAGAAGGGATTGCTTTCAGTATGATTTGCTCTGTTGAGAATAGTGTCACCCTCCTGTGGCACACCCAGGGTCCCTATGGCTTGTAGGGTAGGCTCTGTGGTCAGTCCCCCACCACTAATGGACTCAGTAGTCTAGAAAGGACAGTCTCCTCTCTGGGCCTGGGAACCAGCCAGGCAGGGAGTAGCCATGAAGCCATGACCCACATGTGCACCTTAGACCCTGAGTCAGGCGGGTGCACCCTGCAGGTTATACTGCCAACAAGCAAGTGGCTTTGTAAATATCTGGTCTCAATCTGTACTCAGGACTGAGCCCAGCTCATGCTCAGTGCACATAGTGCCAGTGTCTGCACTGACAGGTGCCCTAGGTACTCTGATGCCCTCTGCAGAGCCAGCCCTGATGTGAACTGCCCCCACCCCCCACCCACACCACTGCTTCTCACACTGGTGGGAGGTGTAATGGCCTGACTCTGGTTCCCTGGAGCCAAGGCTGAGCCTTATCATTTGTCCCCACCCCACAGTGACAGGAGAGTCCCCCCCCAGCCTCTCTAAAGAACTGAGCAGCTCACTGGCAGGGGTCAGTGATGTTAGCTTTGACTCGGACCATCAGTTCCCACTGGATGAACTGAAGATCGACCCTCTGACCCTGGACGGACTTCATATGTTGAATGACCCTGATATGGTCCTAGCTGACCCAGCCACCGAGGATACCTTCCGAATGGACCGCCTGTGAGTGGCCTTGCCCGCCACCCACCACTGGTCAGTTCCAAACGGCGCACTCCAAACCTGGGGATGGCAGTGTTCCGTCCTCCTTTGCCAACGGCCAAGCTTGTGGTTCTGAGCTTGCAACGCTGCCCAGCACCCCCTGCCAGCCGCTACCCCGGTTGTTTGCCTCCCATGATGCCTGGCGCAAGGCCACTGTGTACCAGGCTGGCTATCTGTCTGTCCATCTGTCCACCTGGAGCCAGGCTGATCACAGAGGCCATGAGTGCCTGGCCCCCATGGACTTTTCCCACGCTCGCTCCCCGGCCCCTCCCTGGGGATGTGAGAGCTCTCATCAGTGGTCCACTTCCAAGATACCCAAAGTGTCACTCACTCCTGGATGTGCTGCACGAGGGGGGCTGGGCCATGAGCGTGGGAGCGCCCTAGAGGCTGAGGTGCACTGTCCATCCGACTGTTCTCAGCTGTCACTGCCTTCCTTCATCCCTACCCTTCCTACCATCATCCCCAGCCCTGGTCAGGTCACGCATGCCCATCATGCCCAGGGCGAAGATGGCAGAGCAAAGGGACAGACCCGAGCAGAATAAACACTATTTGGATGGCTGCCTTCTATATTCCTGAGTGCTCTCAGAGCATGACAATCGACTTGTGGCTGAATGTGGTGTGGACAGAGCCCATGGAAGCAGCCCAGTGCCCCCTCCTTGACCCTCTCTCAAGCACCCTTTGCCCACTGCCAGGCAATGCCCAGCACGGCAGTACTGGGCAGATGGAGGGTCATAGGCCACCTGCCCATTTTCATCCTTCCTTCCAATCCCATGATCCGTCCCTACTGCTACTTAGGATGTGGGACTCAGGTGGCAGCAACCCTGTGGGTTTTGCTTTTCTTTGTATTAGTGTTTGGTGGCTGATCCTCCAGCCTCTCTGGCCTGGAAGCATGTGTTAGCCCTAGTCCCACTTGACCTTTTTTTAAAGCAGACTGGAACCATACGTAACCTGAAGCACTTGCAAGCCCAGCTGCCTGGCTGCACACCCAGACTTCACTCACCTGAATTTAGTCTCAACTCCAAAGATCTGGGTGGGCAAGGAGGGGACTGGATGTGAGGTCCTGATGACTGAACATGTCTGTAAGAACTACAGGTCTGTAAGACTTCTAGGTACAAGCCTCTGCTCTGGAGAACCCACTCCCTCTGAGCATCCCCAGGGTACCAGCCAGATCTCAGCAGGTGACTGGTGGCCCAGTCTCTATGCTAACATTCCCTGTGATGGGGGCCATGGACCTGGCTTTTCTTTTGTGGGCAACTTTTAGCCTGTAAGCTCTCCCCTACCGCCCTAAGTTATAGCTCGATGCTGTTACATGCCTGTCTGCCAGGGCTGCACCTTGTACTTGTTTCTCAGTGATGTTGCCCACTGCCCATGCTGGGGGCTTGGGGAGCACAGGAACTGTGTGTGTCCTTCCCCAAGCCACTATGTGGCTGCCTGCATGAGAAAGCTACTGCCCCTCCATCTCCATGCCTCCCTATGCCCCTGGACTTGGAGACATAGCATTGGTCTGTCCGATTTACCTGTACAAGTGACAGGCTTTTGTCACATGGTGCGGCCTTGGAGGAATATTAAGGACATCATCATCATCCTTAGGAGACATGCATGGGAGTGCACAGCTCTCACCCCAGCTCTAGAGAGGTAGAGACAGGAGACTCAAGGTCTGCCTGTACTATGTGAGACCCAGTGTAAAAAGTCCAAAACAAAGAGTACATGTGCTTGGAGACTGATTGTCCCCAAGTTGTAGAAGCCTGAACAAATGGCCTTAGAAGAGCAGAGAGCCTGATGTAGTTCTCAGGCAAGGCCCCTGCTTCCAACAAGTTCTCAGTGAGCCAGGGCATGGGGGACATGGCCCCATGACCCTCCCAAGCTTGTGGCCTGGTTTTCAGTGCCCCACAGCCAGGAGTGCATGTGGCTGTGATAAAGTGACTCTTCATTGCCAAGTCCCATGATGAGGTAACAGGTCCTTGCCACAGCATCCCAGGGGTACCTGCACGTTCTGGAAGGACTCACTCTCCCCTACCCTGGGCCTAGAGTGTCAGGGGGACTTTGGGGGGGTGACCTTTGTTTTCTAGATGCCAGTCACCTGTCTAGTATTGCCAAGACATCCCAGATGACCCCTCAAGGCCATGGGGACTCCCAGCTGGTGACATGCACATACTGTGACCCATTGAGCTGTGTGTGCTAGGAACAACCACCCTGGAGTCCCTGCAACATGTACATAGACCCTCTGCCCACATCCATGCTTTCTCCCCTGACCACTGTCTTCAGCCATGCAGTTGTCTGACCCATTTCCCCATCTCAGAAATGAGAGCAGGGCATCTTAATGCACTCTGCTCAGGTGTCAGTTTACCTTGCCCTTTTACGCTCCTGCAGCAGTGGTTATCCACCCAAAGGTCTCCAGACTGGGCATGCAGCTAGTCCCAGCCCCTGTCTGTGTCCTAAGAAATTACTTGCCTCCCAACCACAGGCCCTGTCATGTTCCTTCTCTGTAACACTGCCTAGTGGCTATCTGTGCCAGGGAGTGCTCTAAAGTTTATTGCATATTTAGCCTAACCTTCTTATACGGGGGTCCACATTCCACCACACAGCACACAAGGCTGTCACACTGGGCCTGATGTCAGAGTCATAGCCCTGGCATGCAGGACAAGAACAGGCAAGAGGTATGGGGGTAGCCACCCTGTGCCAACACTGGCCACTATCACAGTGGGCCTGGAGTTGGTTCACTGCACCCTGGGTTTTGTGTTTTTCCTACGATTTCCATGCCCAGTAGAGCTGCAGGTGGAGAGGGCTGAGGGGATCAGGGTTGTGATGAGGCTATGTAGCACAGGCATGGGGTCAGGTCAGTAGTATAGTTGCACCCTAGGCCTGGCTATTGTCCCTCAAGAGGTGTCCAGATGAGGGCACCATGGTGCAGAGTCTACACTGTGTGGTCTCAACTGCTGGAGGCAGATGAGGTCTTTCACACCTCAAGTGTGGCGGTACCTGGTCCTTTTTATACCCTCTTCTCCTTGACTCCTGTGTCCCTACTTCCTTCAGGGATCAACTTGGGGTGACTTGGGAACCATGATCATTCCTGTCTCAGGCATGACCCTCATCGTGGTACAATTGCTCACCACCCCATTAGTCATAGCCATGGCTCCTATTGGGGCAGAAGATGGAGGAACCCATACCCTCCCAGACCTGGGTGCTGGAGTACTCCCAAGGGCAAAGGGTCCCCTGAGCCTCAGTTTCCCTTCCATGACTATCTCAACCTTGCTGGGGTCAGGGGCCCAACCCTTTGAGCAGGATGGGGACATTGGCAGGGCCCCATGACAGTGCCAGCTGCACCTTCTGCTCTCAGCCTTTCCCGTGGGCTAGAGATACATCACATGGAGTAGGGGCTTCCCCCATCTTTTGGGGCTTGGGGCTCTAGAATCCCAAGGTGACCAAGGCCCAGGCTAATCCACCCCAGCTGGCCAAACAGTTCTGATCACATAGGGGACACAAGGACAGAGCTGTGGCCTTAATTCCAGAGGCCAGCTTTGGTCTTCAGGTGGTATCTCACCCCTTAGTGGGAAACAGAACGACATGGGCTTGGCAGCCCCTCTGATATATGCAAATGGCTGGTTCCACATCCCCTTCCTGGTGCCCAGGCTGGCTCTGTCCCCAGCATGTGCACTCCACTGCTGTGGATGTCCGTGGACAACATGGGGGGTCAGGTTGCTCAGGGCATGCACGGCCGCCCACCCCACCTTCTGGCGCAGACGCTTCTTTGTATTTTTGCGCCCTTTGTAATGAAATGTAATAAAAACCCAATGTTTTCGTCTGGGCCTCTCCCTCTTTTCCTCCCCTATCCTCGATATCTTGTTCTTCCTGTGTCTGTGCTCCACGAAGGCCTGAGCCTTTTGCACACCTCCCACTGAGTCATTCAGTGACTGGGGTTCCTCAACCTTGGGGTACCCATCTACTCATACCCAGTAGTACTCCAGGGGTGTTAGCATCTGTAGTAAGGTGAAGTACTCCAGGGGTGTTAGCATCTGCAGTAAGGTGCATGCCCCTGGCTATTGGAGTGACCAGAGTACAGACCTGGACCTCCTGGAGGCCCATTCACACAGCCCCCTGCAGCAGAGACCAGAGCCAGCCTGTCCCCCACATTCATACTTTATTTATTAGCCTTTCCTCCCCAGGCCAGACACCCCTCCAGAGGGATACCAGACCTGCAGACCCATGTAGCTCAGGCTACTACAGTCCATCAGGCATTGGTGCCTCTCTTGAGGTCCCTAGGCCCTCCGCAGCTGGTGACTCTCATAGTCCTCAGGAATTGTGTCTGCAGATTGAGAGGCAACAGGTAAGAATGCATTCTGGAGCCTTCTGGGTCAGGCCCACTGGCTCCTAGCTCACCATTGCAGCGGTAGCGCAGGTTAGCCCAAATGATGTTCTCTTGGGAGAAACAGAAGACGCCCAGGCGGCCACCACGCATGGCTGTGTCCAGCACCACGTTACTGTCAGCCACTAGCTCAGGACCCTCATAGAAACGCACCCTGTGAGTGGAACCAGTAAAGTGGGATTCCCATCCTCTGCTCCCCTTCATCTCTGGCTCACACTTGAGAGCTCTGGTCCACAGCGGGGACGAGTGCCAGGTCCTGTCAGTTCCAATCAGGGCCATCTGCCCAGAGTCCCACACTACTGTAAATGGAGCCCATTTCTCCTAGAGCTACAACAAAGCAGAACATCCCAAGGGCAGT
This sequence comes from Phodopus roborovskii, assembly GCF_943737965.1. Taxonomy (NCBI): domain Eukaryota; kingdom Metazoa; phylum Chordata; class Mammalia; order Rodentia; family Cricetidae; genus Phodopus; species Phodopus roborovskii. The sequence continues at coordinate 730,424 of NW_026125665.1, read as the reverse complement.
CCGCACCTGATGTAGCCAACTTGAGGCCGGTGCTGCAGGAACCAGCGGTAGGATGTCTTATCTTTCCAGCCCACATTTCGAGGATCCTTCCACAGCAGCCGAACCTGGGATGCTGTGTCTCCTGTGTGCCACAGCGCATTTCGGAGCTGTTCCCCAGGACCTGTAGAGGACTTGACAGCCTGCCACAGGCCAGGGGAGGAGAGGAAGAGGATCAGAGCCCCATCTAGTTAGAGCAGATAGGGGTGATGAGTGGTGGAATATACAGAAGGCCCTTCTGGGAGGACAGACCAAGCAAGGGCTCCTGGGTAGGCCACTGGGAGTAGTAGTGGAAGTTTAGGAGCACCTTAGGGGATCTATCAGGTCTGGTGGCTTGTAGGCTGCAGGTGCCTGCTGGGATAAGCTGGGGTCTGAGAACCTGTCAACTTGTTGCAGGTGTCTGTAGAAGTGTGGTGGCCAGGGAAATGTGGGACTCTGATGCATGTTTCTGCATGTATATGGGTGTATGCACATGGAGGTGAAGGACGGAAGCTGCTGTTAGGTTTATCCTCATAGTTTGCCACCTTGTTCTGTAAGGCAGGGTCTACAATGAAGCCTAGAACTCCCCAGTGTGACTAGATTGACTAGGCAGCTTGCTCTGGGGCTCCTGTCTCTACCTTTCAAGTCTGGAATCAGGTGGCTGCCATGCAGACCCAGCATTTACATGGGTTCTGGGCATCCAAACTCCAGTCCCCATGCTTGTGCCTCCATTCTTGTGATCCCATCAACCTGGAGGCTTCTCCCCAGCCCTTCAGGGTGTGTGTGTGCTTGTGGGAAGATGTGAGCTGTGGCAATGGCTGGGAGTGGGGCAGGAAGAATGAGGGATGGTGACAACTTTGAGGGCTATGGGACAGTGCTGGAAGGCTTTGGGGTGAAATTGGGAGATATAGTGTGTGTAGGGCACAGGGACCAGAGGGCAGAGCCCAGCCAGCACCTTGAGCTGGATCCCCGGCTCAGCCACCGCCCGGAAGGGATTGGCCTGCCAGTAGGTCTGCTCCATCTGTTTCCACATGACCACATAGAAACTCGAGCTGTCTTGGTAGCCAAAGATGAAGCCAGCGTAGTCATCATCGGTGGCAGTGTTCACATGGAATGTGCCCTCAAAGTCTACGCCATTGAAGGCCGTGTAACCTGTACAAGGGGAGAGAGGAATGGAGCCTCCCAAACCGTGCTGGCTCTAAACACACAGAGCCAGACCCGAACCTCCGAGACTGTTCCATCTCAACCGGGTTCCCCAAATTCGACCATACCACCAACATACCATTGGCCACATCCTAATGCACTTCCAAATCCCCCTAGCTCGCAAGGGCCACGCCTCCTATGTCCATGCCCCCAAAGCCCCCTCGGTCCCAGACTCACCCTTCCCAGGTCTCAGACCAACCAACCCCTGCCCCTCCATTACCATACCCACTCCAGCAACCTGCCATTTGTCCTCATCTTAGTCTCCCCTCTTCTCCACCCTTCCTGGGACTAGGTTGACAAGTCCTGCTCTGTGGCCACACCCCATAGCCCCTCCTTGCCCTGCCCCACCTCACCCACAGCTAGGCCAGGGTCGCTGTTCATGGTCTGCACGATCTCCATTCCCTGGGGAGGCCAGAAGAACAAGAGTCTCAGGCCTGTGCAGGGGGCACCTGGGCTCCCTTAAACCACCACCCCAGCCCTGGCCGCACCTGGTTGAGCACCACCCAATTGGGATCAATCTGCGCGTCCCCCTCGGGGTCCAGTACAACTGTCTGGAAGGCCCTGAAGTCGGTGAGGGTAACCTCGGCATTCTCGGGGCACACATCAATCTTGTCCACAACCTTGTCAGCGTCGAAGTCGCCCTGACACGCATCACCCACGCCATCCCCTGAATGGAGATGGGGCACAGCTGCCACTGTGGGCTCAGCTCAGCCCCTCCCAATAGGCTATGCAAGCTCCTGGCCATGCCCACACATCAGAGACCAGACACCAACTAATAATAACCATGCCTTCGCTGCCCTTACTGTCATTGTCCTCCTGGCCCGAGTTGGGTACCAGGCGGCAGTTGTCTAGGTTGTCAGGCACTCCATCATTGTCATCGTCATCATCACAGGCATCACCCTTGCCATCGTGGTCCGAGTCCTGCTGGGCACTGTTGGGCACTGTGGGGCAGTTGTCCCGGGAGTCCTGGTGTCCGTCACCATCCCTAGAGTGAAGAGGTGGGACGATGGTACGCTGGGAAGGTGTTGTCATGCACCACTCAGTCGCCACCTTCTCAAGGGCTCCTTACTGGTCTTGGTCACTGTCACAGGCATCACCCACAAAGTCGTGATCCACATCCCTCTGAAATGGGGTCAGGGGTCACAGTCAGGGCTGAGGACTCAGAAGCTGTCCCCACCCCCAAATCCACAGCCAGGTCCTCCCCAGTCAAGAATCCCCACTCCCAGGTTGCCCTTGGCAGGATCCATCATGTGCCCTCCCCAAACCTAAGGCTCACATAGGAAGTGGCCCACCTGGTCTGGGTTGTCTTTCTGGGGACAGTTGTCACAGGCATCGCCAACACCATCGCCATCGCTGTCGTTCTGGTCAGGGTTTGGCACCTTAGGACAATTGTCAGCTACATTTCTTAGTCCTGAGATAAGTCAGGGAATAAGGAGGAATCTGAAGAGTGAGGCTAGGATGGTGTCAGAACCAGACAAGTCATGGGACAGCATGGGCAGCCAAGGGGCTGGCCTGAGCTTGAGTCTGGGACCCGCATGCAATGCGGGTTGCCCTCTGACCTCCAATGTGTGCTACGGCACTCATGCACACAGGTGCAGGTACACAGAATAGATAAATTAAGATGTAATAAAAAGCTAGTTTTGTCACTCTAGAGGCAGAGGCAGGCACATCTCCATGAATTCAAAGCCAGCCTGATCTGCATAGTGAGTTCTAGGACAGCCAAAGCTCTAGGCTAAGGCCCTGTCTCAAGGCCATCCTCTGCTATGCCACCCCAGGATACTAAACTGGGTAGGTACACAGGGAGGCCTTCTGTACCACACGTTCCTGCCTCAACCCTTCTCCTCCAGCCCTGGCTTCATGTTTTCCTCAGCTTGACTTTGGCCACACCAGGGCAGGTCACCATTTAACTCCAAGCCTTGAAAGCACCTCCACTGGGAGATGGGTCCCACCCTCCACTCCCCATCCATGCTCACGATCGCCATCAATGTCATCATCACAGGCATCGCCTTGGCCATCCCGATCTGTATCTTTCTGATCATCATTCTTCTGGGACCGGCAGTTGTCGCAAGCATCTCCCCACTTATCACTGTCCGAGTTGCGCTGGTCTGGGTTTCGAACTAGCGGGCAGTTGTCCTAGATAGGAAAAAGGACAAGTGAAGCCAGGTAACGGTGGGGAGGGACAGAGATCACGTCCCGATTGGTTGCCAGAGGGATGGGAGCCCTGACTAAAGGCTCATAGCTTTAGTTCAATTTTCCCCTGAGCCTACACCAATTCCTGCAAGTAGACATACGGTGTCACACTGGCAGGAACACACACACACTCACACACACACACACACACACACACAAATAAGTAAATAAATAAATTAAAAAAGCAAAACAAAAAAAAATTTCCAGACACGTAGATCTCCAAGAGGTCCCGCCCCTCCACCAGAAGCTAGATAACCAGCGAGACCAAGCCCCACCCACGAACCCTCCCACAGTCTTACCTGCTCATTTGGGATCCCATCCCCGTCTGCGTCCGGGTCACAAGCGTCTCCGATGCCGTCGCGATCCACATCCTCCTGCCCCGAGTTGGGCACCTTCATGCAGTTATCCTGGGGAGAGGGTACGCCAGGAGAAGGGTGTGTCTACCTGGCTTCACCACGCCCTCCCGATCATGCCCTCCCAGACACACCCACCTTTTGGCACTGGGGCTCTGAGCAACGAAGCTTCTCATCTGGGAAACCGTCAAGGTCCGTGTCACGGCCGCATAGGAGCCCATTGCCGGCCCAGCCCACGGCACACTGCGCAGGGGAGTCGGTGTCAGTGTCCATGCACGCCCGAGCTCCCGGACCCCTTCTCCACAGCCTGTGTGCCGGCACTCACCACGCAAGACCTCGAGCCGTCGCGCTCCAGGATGCAGTCTGCTTTCTCATGGCACGGACTGGGTAACCCGTCGGGGCAAAAACGCTGCGGGCGCCGCTGGCAGCCTGATGTCTGGTCACCCACGAAGCCGGGCTGGCAGGGGCCACATTGGAAGGAGCCCTGTGTGCAAGCGCAGTCCGTCAACCGGGCACCCACCCACGCCTCGCCCGCGCCATTCTCATCATTCCTGCCTTCCTTACCCGGGTGTTGACGCACACGGAGTTTGGAACGCAGTCGTGCTGCCCGGTCTCACATTCGTTAATATCCGTGCAAACCTGGAGGACGGAGATCACCGGCAGACAACACACGTTTCACCCCACTCGGACCATTCCTCTTTGCAACCGTCTCTCCACCCTTACTTCCTCGCTGGAAAGAGGATGTGGATCGAATTTTCTAACATAAACGTCGAATATATGCTTCCCTTACCTGTTTGTTGGTCTTCGCGAAGGCTAGCCCCACGCCCTCATGAGTGGTGCCGCTGTACCCGGATGGACAGGCTTCGCAGCGAAAGCCGGGGCTGATGTTGATACATCGCACGCGCGGGAAACAGGGGTGAGCGTTGCACTGTGAGAAAGGAACACATAAGATTTTGGGCCCCTAGCTGGATCGCGAGAGCCGCACCTTGGAGCTTCCCGGATTTGGACATGGATTTGTTTGTTTTTGTTGTTTGATTGGAGACATAGCCTCACTGCATAGCCCTGGCTGTCCTGAAACACACCATGTAGAGCAGGCTGGTCTCGAACTCAAGAGATCAGCCTGCCTCTGCCTCTCCGGAGCTGGGGCCAAAAGCGTGAGCCACTAGACCAGAATGGTTTGCAGCTAGGGCCATCAACTAGCTCTTGGAGTAGGGTGCCACACCAAATAGAGACCCCCAAGGATCGCTGACGATTTTGCTTTGATGGACATGGGGTTGTGACCCCTTAGGAGTGAGGAAATGAACTTGGGGGACGGGCATCCCCAGCCGAGGGAGGAAGTGGCCGACGGGACGTGCAGGAACGGCGGCGATCGCCAGGTGCTCGAAGAGGGCGACTCTCCAATGTAGACGAGTGGTCGGGGCCAGCGAGCCCCAGTGGTGAAGAGAAGGGTTGGGGAGAGCTACCCTCAACGCCCAAGGGGTCGTCCGGGTGGGCGTCAGTAGGAGCAGAAGGCGTGGTCAGGGCATGCGTCTGGGACTGTGATGGAGAAGACCTGAGTGGGGCTCCCGCGGTAGATGTGAGGTCTTCTGGATTTGTGCCCGGGGTTAGGAGGGCACCCTCGGTGGATAAAGGGGTTGTCGGGAAGGAAGGAGTTTGTGGTGGAGTAGGTCCGGGTAGCGTCAGGACGGTGAGGGTATGGGGAGCCCGCGCACCTCATTAACGTCGGTGCAGTGCGAGCCGTTGCCGGTGTAGCCGGGAGGGCAGGGGCCACAGCGCGCGCCGTTCGCCGTCTCAGTGCAGACCACGCTGGGGAAGCAGGAACCGGGTGCGCAGAGCGGTACTGGCCGCAGGCTCAGGACAGGAGTGCGCGCCGGCTGCATCCCTTTGGAGGCGGAGCAATTAGGCCAAGCTTGGGGGGGGGGGGAGCCTCTCTGAACCACATCCAGGGGAGGAGCCTTAAGGTCGCGCCCACAAGCAGAATAGCTTGATCCGCCCAGGGTGGAGCCGTTCTTGACCACGACCCTCAAGAGGGCTCTTTTTAGCCCGCTTGGGCGCGGCATACTCGCGCGTGCGTCCTGTCGCTGCGCGGTCCTTCGGTTCGTCGCTGTCACGGTTCTGCGCGCATCTCTCAGGTGTCCAATCCGCTCCGTCCCCGTTCATTCCTGTCCCTGCCAGCCTCCTTCCCCAGCCCTTTTTCCTTCCTTACGCTCTGTTTCCCCACCCTCCTTCGGCCCTCGAGTCCCCGCTGTGCTCACCGCACGCGTCACACTCCATCACGGTATTCTTCAGGAACATGATCTCCTTGACCTGTCCGGCAGGAGGTCAATGGGATGCCTCCCTGTGTGCCTCCTCGTGGTTGCCCTCCTCCTACGACCCCCTCCCAGGGAAGTCCGGTGCCTGTATCCCCTCTCCCTCTTTCTAACTCCTTTTGCACAGCCCCTGCCGGATCCACTGTCTCCCCGGCTGTGACCACGTGTGTCCGGTCCCCGCGCTCTGTCCCGCGCCCCGTTTCCACTCTGTCCTACACTCCTGCCCGCTCTGTTGTCGTGTCCTCTCGGTCCCCTCACTGCCTCCTTCTCTGTCCTTTTCTGTCACCTGTCCTCTGCTCGTCACTGTGCTGTGCCGCCCCCCCCAACCCTGTCCCTGTTCTGTCCCAACAGTCTCCCTCTGTTCCCTTACCTGCTGTCGCAACAGCTCCCTCATGTCCTGTAGAGCCGCGTTGGTCTCCTGAAGTTCTCGTAGCATCTGTAGGGCCAGGTCTCCACCTGCGTCCGCAGGGGTCACTGATGGGCGACTCAACCACCTCATCACCTCTCGCCAACTATCACCCATCACCCCTCCGGGACCCTCCAAATCCACCCTGCTGCTCCAGCTCCACCCGCCGCCTAATCTCTCTGGAGAGAAGACCCCAAACTCCAAGGAGCCAGAATCTCTAGCCAGGAGGGAGGCCTCCTGTCCACACATGTCCCCCACCTAGCGGCTTTACCCAGCGGAATCTGGCCCTGTCCTGTCGCGCACATGGCAGCCAGGGCGAGCACTAGAACACAGGCGGTGGGGCCCATGGCGTCGGAGCTGTGGCTACTGACTGCGCCCTCGAGCTTGAGCCCTATTTATTCCCGCGCCCAGCCCAGGACAGCCCCCACGGCCCTGCCCAGAGCCCGCCACAAGGTAAACAGGCTGGGCTCTGTATTCAGGGCCGCACCCTACAGCCCCACGAGATGACTTACAGCTGATCAGACCATGATGGGGGGAGAGAGAGAGAGGGATGAGCCTCCGGGGAGTCAAGTGGAGCTCCCGGATCGCACTCCGGGGAGCAAGACAATTTCTTTCCGCTCCTCTCAGGTAACATTTGGTGGTCACAAGTGATCAAAAGGTCCACGCGCTCTAGTTCCTACACTCCCTCCACTTTTTGGGTCCCTGCAAAGGAGACTGTGGACATGGCTCTGCTGGGGACAGGAGGGACTGTGGACGGACGTGGCTCAGGCAGGGTCCATAGGGGGCTTGGGGACTGTGGGGGCCCTAGCACCTCCAAACAAACAGAATCCCCAGTAAATGATGTCTGTGCCTCAGTTTCCCCTTTTTACTGTGGAGAAAACAGTAGGGGTGCTGGGCATGGAGTAAAGTAGGGGACCTCCGCTTCCCAGGGGTTCTGTTCTCAGTGGGCTGCACCCAGCTTTGCTCCCCCGCCGCTAGGGAGACAGCCTGTCATAAAAATGAAAACGGCTGGGAACTGAAAATCTCCTTTTCTGGGCCAGCCACACTCTGAACCACCTCAGTGTCCAGGAGCTTTAACCCTCTCTACCCGGCCTCCCAGGACTCACAGTTCAGTCTGTTACAGAGAAACTGGGGTCCAGGAAGGGGAACTGAACCTCCTGGGGCCACTGCAAGCCAAAGCAGAGTCCCAGGAAGATCTGTTGTTCCAAGAAGAAGTTATGGATGGCTGCCTGGAGGAGGAGGCACAGGGGACAAAGAATAAAAAGGGCTTTAGATCAGTGGACAGGAGCATTGAGGTGGCTCTAGTGAGGGGAATACTGGAGAATGTGTGTTTAGATTTCTGAGTACATTCATATGTTACATAAATGTATCTGTCGTGGGTCAAATTCTCTGCTAGGTGGGTGCACAGGATGACAACAGTCCCCAGCCTGTCAGAGGCAGCCTAGGCTACACCATCACTCAGAGTTGTGGAAGCTGCAATGGGAGCGGCTTAACAATAGTCCTCAGCAGGAATGAGCTGTTGGGGGGGGCCATCGGACAGATGGCCCCTAGGGTGTTGGATCAAGGGTGAGGCTAGCAAAGGGCAGTGCCAATGTCTTGAGGCTCAAGTTGTCTTTGGAAGGCAATAGGGATGCATAGAGGGCGAGGGAGGGAGGACGACCCTGCAGAAGGAGGCTGGAGGTGAACATGTTCAGAGAAGCCAAATCCCCAGGCACACTCCCTGCCTGGCTGGGTTACCTCCTGTTTTCCTTGGCTCCCAGCACACTTGGGGGCTGTTCCTGCTGACCAGCACTGGGATTCTCAAGGAAACCACCACTGCTGGGTAGTCGCAGAACACATGGCAGCCCAACGGGTGTTGCAAGCCAGGCTAGGGCTGGGGCTCAGGACCACAAGGCTTCAGCCACAGCCAGGCCCGTAGGGGAGACAGAGTCAGGACTGAGGGGAGGATGAGAGCTCAGAGGGCAGCCCGGGCTTGCTCCTGCCTGCTGGCTTTCACCTAGCAAAGACCCTCTTTCACGCAGCTTGTCTAACCCTAATCACCCTGGCTTTACTCTCTAAGTATCTTCCCTTTGTACCAGTTGCCTGTGTCCCTCCTCCACCCTTCCAAGAACAACAGATACCCACTCCAGCCAGCCACTGTCAAGATGGAGGAAACAGAATGTTTCAAATGGTTGTTTTTTTGCTTTTGGTGTTTTGTCTGTTTAGTTGGTTTTGTATTCTTGAGAAAGGGTCTCCTGTAGCCCAGGCTAGCCTCCAACTTACTATGTTCAAGGATGTTCTACTTCCAAAGCGCTAGGATAGAACACAGACTATGCTATACCCAGCCAGAGACAGGTCTATCCATATTTTCCTTTAAGGAGAGATGAGCCAGCCTGATACCCCACACACAGATCTTGGGGTTATTTACCCCACACATGCATAACCCACCCCACAACCCCATACACACACACACACACACACACACACACACACACACCTTCTCTCACAAGTCCAGACTTGGCTATGGCCCCAGCCAGGCAATAGCTATAATATTCTGGAACTCATGCTGGGCCAGTTGCCCTTCCTGACATCCAGGCTGAGTGGTTCCAGGATTGGGGCTAGGTGGGACCTGCTGATGGAGCCCCAGGAGCCCTTTCTGATTGATGCCTACTGGGCTAGAGACATGTGGCACCCAGGCTGCCTGCCACCGCCCAAGGGGGAAGTATGTCCGCTGCCCAGCCACAGGCTGGGTCTGGAGAATTCCAAGGGGAAGGGTCACTTGGCTGTTTCCACAACCCTACACTCCATGAAAAAGGACCAGGGGTCAGGGAGCCAGTGTCTGAGGCCATGACTGCCTAGGATTGTAACAGGCTCTGTCTTCTTTCTCACCATTTTCACCATAGACTCCCCTAAGACTAAAGACAACACCAACTACAGTTTTATCAAGTGATCACCAAACACACACACACTTTAATTTATTACATCATTCTGTGTACCATACAGTATATGTAGAGGTCAGAAAAATTCAGGTCATCAGGCTTCTCAATAAGTGCCTTTACCTCCTGAGCCAGCTGGCCAGCCCTCACCTGGATTCTGATTTTCGAGACAGGGTTTCTCTCTGTAGCTCTGGCTGACCTGGAACTTGCTCTATAGACCAGGCTGGCCTAGAACTCAGAGATCCACTTGCTTCTGCCTCCTGAGTAAGAGGGAGATTAGAAGCATGCACCACCATCTCCAGGCTTTTGCTCTTTCTTAACATATTTCAAATCTTAGTCTGTGCTTTTTTACCTCTCAAAGAATTGATTCAAGAGACTTGAACTTCACCAGGAACAGACTAGAACGCACCAGAGACATTGGTCAGAACCCAGGTCTGAGACTTCTGTTCCAACCTCTTTCTGCTTCCTGACTTTCCAGGGAGGGTGAGTGAATCCTCCACCTAACCCCTCCCAAAGTGAGGCAAAGGAGCTTTTGGGTGGGAGTGAGTCCTCTCTGGCCTCAGGCTCTGCCTCTTGCTTATATGGACAAACCACCAAGCACAGCCAGGAAGCCAGGGGGCCTGGGTGGCTTACACCCACAAGTACAGCCTCTGTGCTCAGGTTCCATCTGCAGCACTACACTACACATGTATACACACACGCACAGGCTCACAAGCATACACATATGTGCACACTCACATATACACACAGACACACAGGCTCACGTGCATGTACATATGTGCACATACATGAATACAAGCCCCACTTTTAGGATCGATACAAGAATCAAACATATCCATTTAGGTAATTCTCTGTGTGTTTCACACTCACAGAAACTTCATAGAGAAAATATTAGAAAATAAATTATATGGTCCAGAACAGTGGCCCCTGTACAGAGGAGGCTGAGGTAGGAGGATACAGCTCCAGGCCAACCCAGCTACACTGAGAGTTTCTGCCTCAAAAAACCCAACTGAGAAAACTTGCAGTAGCTCAGGGCTACTCCAGAGCTCAGAAAGTGCAAGGAGAAGGTCAGGAGTTCAAGACCATCCTTGGATAAATAAAGAGAACAGCCTGGGCTACAGAGCAAGTACATCCTGAGCTACCAGAGGTCTTATCTAAAATTCTAAAATAAACTCAGGGGGAGGCACAGATGTTTAATCCCAGCACTCGGAGACAGGGGCAGGCAGATCTCTATGATTTCCAGGCCAGCCTGGTCTATAGAGCGTGTTCCAGGACAGCTAGGGCTACAAAGAGAAACCCTGCCTGGGGGGAAAGGAGTGAAAAATAAATATTAAAATACAATTGTAATGGCTGGGACTATAGCTCAATTCATGGAGTGCTTGTGGTTCAGTGAGTAGAGTGTGGTAGCTCAGTGGGTAGAGTGCTTGTCTAGCATGCACAAAGCCATGGGCTCCATCCTGAGTACTGCATAAGCCAGACATGGTGGAGCATGCCTACTGTCCCAGCATTGAGGAGGTGGAGGCAGGAGGATGGCACCTTTCAGGTGACCTGGGCTATACAGAAACTTGGTTTAAGATCAGCAGCCGGTTACAGTGCTCACCTGTCACTCCAGCCCTTGGCAGGGGAGAAGGGAGGATGGAGAGTTTGAGGCCAACCAGTTGCATTAGACTTGTCTCAAAGATGCTATCACTACTTGCTTCCTCCCTTGGTCACTGAAAGCTGCCCTGCCTCAAGCTACAGACATGGGCCATTGGAGAAAGTCAGTAGGCTGGGGACAGTGGGTGTGGAGTCAGAAGAGGGGAGCCCCCAGGGCCTCAGCCCCCTGATGCACACCACAGCCTGCTTCAGTGCCTGCACAGTGGGGCCCTTGTTCACTGAATGATGAATGGAGCAGGGACGGCTGTGTTTACACCTGGCAGTGGCCCAGGCCTGCAGAAGGGAAGCTGCCATAGGGCTGGGCAGCAAGGTACCAGGGGCTATTTCATGGAGGGCACAGGGCGGGAGTGTGAGGCCATGCGCATGACAGTTGTCACCAAACCAAGTACACAGGACTGAGAAAGCCTGGACCTTCACAGGTGAGCAGGTAGCTCCAAGCCAGGGCACCATAGATGCCTGGTGGGCCTGGTTCAGGCATCTGAGGCAGATGAGTGGTTACCCATTTGTAGAAGGATGATGGATGGGGCAGGAGAGATGGGTGATGGGTGGCCATGGCAGCCAGGCCTGGGCTCCACAGGCCATCCCAGCCTGCACTCTGGCATTATCTGGTTCTGACTGTGGCATGATCCTCCAAACGGCTTGTTCTTGCTGCTGCAGTCATCTGGTGACTTGCACTGTCCCCTAAACAAGGCCCAGCACAACTCTACCTGTCTGGCCATCACCTGGATGACTCTGGGGCCAGAGTAACTGCCACATCACTGGCATCACAGTGTTACAAGGAAGACATGAAAGTGTGTGGGACGGGAGGGCTGTGCCTGTGGGTGAGCACCTGGGTGGTGGTGGACAGATGGGTGGAACGGAGAGAAATGTTGGGTTCAGAGCAGGGTGTGGTGAGGGCAGGGGAGGGCTAGACCCCCTCCTGGGCCTCAGTCACTTTTAGCTAGTGGTCCTGATGCATACCAAACTAGGCTGTGGCTTCACCTGTGGCTGGCCCCTCTGTCTAACCTGGCCACCTGCAAAGGTGGCCACCCCAGCCACAGGAAGGCTGCCATTGGGCATGGCTCCAGGTCTGGCCTTGGCCACTCCCTTCTTGACCTCCACTGGGTGCCAGGCAACCATGAGTGTCAGGGAACATCCTGCTTGGAGCCTGTTCTTTCCAAATGTCTGGTGGTCAGCAGAGATGGTGTCCATGTCTTCCTCATGCTGTCACAGCCTCCAACAGTGTTCAAGTGACGCTCATCTCCCTCACCCTGAGCTCCCAAAGGCTCATCAGATGGCAGGGAATATCAAAATTGTGCCAATCACAATGCCCCAGGGCCCAGGGTAACAGTGAGACATGTGTGTGTGTGTGTGTGTGTGTGTGTGTGTGTCTGTGTGTACATATATAATGATTTCATTATTTTAAAAAGTATAGTACAAGATTGTAAAACCATTCAACTTCAGGGTTGAAGAGATGGCTCAGAGGTCAAGAGCACTGGCTGCTCTTCCAGAGGTCCTGAGTTCAATTCCCAGCAACCAAATGGTGGCTCAAAATCATTTATAATGAAATCTTATGCCCTCTTCTGGTGTGCAGGCACACATGCATACAGAACAGTGTATACAATAAATAAGTAAACCTTTTTTAAAAATCAATTTCAAAATTTCCTGTGTTGTGCTGGGGCCAACACAGATCCTAGGTAAACATGTAGCTTGGCTCTGCAGAGATGTTGTGTCTAAAGTTTGGTTTAAATCCACTGTCCATCCTCACAGGCACCCCACCCCCACCTGTGGTGTGCCTGTTTTTCTGGGGCACTAGGGCTGGGAATCTCAGTGGGCAACAGCATAGCCTAGTAATGGGTTATGTTTCTAACCTTTGCTCTCTTAACCATACTGCCCCCTTACATTCAGGGGGTTGCTGTCAGCACCACACAGAGGCCTGGCCTACCTTACTGCATGGTAATGCCACATCTGGATTTTAGACTTGGTCTTGGCATCCAGCCACAACACACAGATCTAGGATGAGGAAAACACAGACCTCTTCCTTTCAGTACTGAGATCAGAGGTCAGCTTGGCAAGCTTCTGTTGCCCCGCCACAGTGGACACCATCCAGGACACCATCACCGGCATCCATTCTTCATCCATGAGGTTCACGGAGCCATCTAGAGCTGGCTTGACTCAGCCCAGACCTGCAGTTCCTGCACAGACAGGAGTATGACTTGGTCCCCAGATGGGGGTGGGCTGGGTTCAGGGCCCCTCAGGATTCCCTCCCCCAAGTTGTCATTTTTCAGCCAAGAGCCCCAACACCCTCAGTGCTGGCTCTAAGATCCAAGAGGTGCCTGAGACACCTTTCTCCTTTCTCCCTGTGGCCCCACCCTGGTCCCAACTGGGAGATGACAGACCTACTTCCCACTGTGACCCCAGCACATAGAGGCAAACACAGGAAGATGGCCAGGGTTCAAGACCAGAAAAAGATAATAAATTAGGCTATGTTCCTCCTGTGCTCACACACCGTTTACCGAGGAATACATCCCTCCTCCTTACCATAGCCCTCCTGTGAGCTCACCTCCACCCACCACACTTCCTGACCTCAGGGCCTTTGCACATGCTGACATCATCATCCTTTCTATCTAGAAAATTCTTCCTCTCTATGGTTTGTTCTGTTGTATAGTTGTTTTTTTGTTTGTTTTGTTTTGTTTTGGGAGACAAGGTTTCTCCGTGTTGCTTTGGAGCTTGTCCTGGAACTTGCTCTGTAGACCAGGCTGGCTTTGAACTCACAGAGATTTGCTTGCCTCTGCTGGGATTAAAGATGTGCATTACCAATGCCCAGCTGTTGACTTAGATGGGTTTAGATGGTGCTAGCAAACTTAACACATCAGAGAGGGTGGTGTCTTCTCAGGGACCACATGACTTGCCTGACCTAATGATATAGTTTGAAGAGCATCTACCTTCTTCCACTTCCCCCAAGAACACTCCAGGATCAAAACCCAGAACTTCACCTTTAGTCAATGCAGACTGGTTAGACTGGTGATGGGGGTGCACAGGGAGCTATGGAAGGGTCATGAGGAGGGTCCTCTGCTCTGTGATTGGAGGAAGGACAGTCAGCTGGCCACAGGCAGTGCTGAGTGTGGGGAGGCTTGGAGAGAGAAGGAGGGAGTGTTTCTGGACTGGGTGAGATTAGGAGCTTTCATTCAGGGCAAAAAGGAGTGATGGAAGTGAGCCTGCAGATGTGCGGGCTGTGTAGCATGCTCCAGGCCCCAGTGCATGCTGGGGGAAACACCTTGACACAGCTTTATATGAATTCCTGTGGAGAAGTGGCAAGGCGGCCCTCCATCCCCACATCACAGACATCAGGGAGGTCTGTCTGTCCCTCTACCAGACAATGGGCAGACAGCCACTGTCCCAGGGCTTCGGGTGCCCCTGGATCCCGCCCTATTGGTCCCCAAGGACAGGAAGTGAAAGAGCTCTCTCCTTGTTACTCTGGAATTTTCCTTCAGGTTCTGCCAGAGCCTTTAGGAACATATTAAAGGAAAAATGTTGCCAGTCTAAGCGGGGTGATTTTATGGGCGTCAGGGGCCCAGAGTCAGACCAGAGAGTGGAAAGGCCTGGTCATACTGCAGACTTCCTTGCCAACCACCGGGACCTGACCTGCCCTCCAAGCCTGTCTCTTGCATCCATCCAATCCACACCTAAGTTCCCCTGACTGGGAAGCCGCCAAGAGAAACAGACAAGCAGGCTGATGCATTTTGCATTGTTTATTCAGTCAACTAACACTGGTCCTGCTTCTTTCTATTGTTGATATATCTTGTGTGCTGTCTGAGTAGGAAGCATGGCTTTGGTCACCTTCCATCCTAGCACCTGAGAGGATGGGACTAGAGGAACTGGAGTTCAAGGTCATTTCAACTACATAAATAAATATGCAGCCTGCCTGGGCTACTTGTGACCCTGACACAGAAAGAAACAAACATACACAGCCCACAGCCATCTCCATTCTAACTGGCAGCAGTGATGGCCACCTCAAAGTGCTAGGGACATGGCATTTAATTTCCTACCCCTCACTGACTACAGTGAGACTTCATCTAAAAACACCTCCCAGTGGTGGTTGGGAATGGAAAGGGGCCCAGGGCCACCATCCTGAATGGCAGCCTTGAGCCTGTGTGGGAAGTGGGGCTTTGAGACCAAGGCCAAAGCCAGTTCCCAACACCCCAGCACACCCCCAGTAAAGCCACAGCAGCTTTTCAGTGCAGCCCCCCCGGCCCCCGCCCCAGCTGCTGAGTCCACCATCATGTTCAAAGAAGACTCTGGAGCAGTTTTTAAACACCTCCAGCAGCTGGGTGTGGTCCTGGCCACCTTGAGAGAGACCCACAGTCGCTTCTATTCCTAGGAAGGGGGGGGGGGGGAGCTGGTCTCCAGGATCCATCCTGGCCTCAACACAGCGAGGGCGCCTCTACCAGGAAGCAGACATTCTTGTGAGGAAGCCACAGGCGACTGGGAGGAGGTCCTGTTGGTCTGGGCTATTTTGCTTCTGTGCTCCAGGGACCTCTCTTGGCTGGGAAAAAAAAGCACTGTTTGTCCAGACCTGAAAGTGGGGGTAGGAGGATGCTAAGCAGTAGGAGAGATCAAGGCTGGAGCTGGGCCCAGGGAATGGGCTAGATCACCAAAAGGACTGGACAACACCTCTGTCTACTGGGAATGCAGCAGGACCAAGAGAGAAGAGACAAAAACATGTGCGTGTGTTCATGCCTCTGTGTGTGTGTGTGTTACATACCTTTAATCCCAGCACTTGGGAGGCAGAGGCAGGCA
Source organism: Phodopus roborovskii (assembly GCF_943737965.1). Taxonomy (NCBI): domain Eukaryota; kingdom Metazoa; phylum Chordata; class Mammalia; order Rodentia; family Cricetidae; genus Phodopus; species Phodopus roborovskii. Next base: position 714,598 of record NW_026125665.1, on the reverse strand, counting down.
GATCTCTGTGAGTTCGAGGCTAGGCCAGCCTGGTCTACAGAGTAAGTTTCAGGACAGCTAGGGATACAAAGAGAAACCTTATCTAGAAAAACAAAAAGCAAGCAAGCGAGAAAAAATAATAATAATAAAGAAAGAAACAGAGAGACAGAGATTCTGAGATGGAAGCACAAGAGCTTGTCCTCAGCATGGTCAACAAGGCCTCTCTTTTTGTTTGAATACTGCAACCACACATGCCCAAGTGTCCCCCATGTGCCATTGGTTTGTGCAGCAAATGGTCAGCACACTGCACACGGTGGGGTGATGGGGACACTTGAACTTATTAACAAGCAAGGCACAGTGACAACAAGCCATTTCCAAGAGGTCACACAGCAGAAGGAGCATGGCTGTCGGGAATCCACACTTGCCTAGTCAGTAAAGTTCCATGTTAGAATCAGAGCCAAGCTAGCTACTAACTCCTTCTTTCCTTTCTCTCATCATGGGCTTATTTGGGGGGGGGGTTGGAAGTAGGGGGAGCACATGTGCCACAGTGAGTGTGTAGAGGTGAGAGGACAACTTGCAGGACTCAGTCCTCTCCTTTCCCCATGTGGATCCTGGAAACCTAACTCAGATTGCTGGGCTTGGCAACAAGCCCCCTTTAGTTACTGAACCCTCTTGCTGGCCCTTTCTTTGTTTTCACTGTTGCATAGGCTCTAATGTGAAGCCTGCACTGGTCCGAAATTTGAGATATCTTGGCTCTGACTGCTGATGACTAAGATTACAAGTGTGTGCCACCATGCCTTGCCACAGATTTGGTTTTTTGTTTGTTTGTTTCTGGCCACAGATTTGTAAGTGGAATTGTGTGTTCACACATGCATACGTGTGTGTGTGTGTGTGTGTGTGTGTGTGTGTGTGTGTGTGTGGTATTGGGAATTGAGCACCATGCCTGGTGCTATTTCATGCTCTCACGTTCATTAGGGTTTTAAAACCACCATTGCAATATACACTATATATAATAAATACACAAATATAACACACTATATATATATATATATATATATATTCCAGGCTGGCACATTTGAGAATATTATGCAGCTAAGATGATTATTATGTAGGTTTTCTTTTTTCCTTTTTTCCTTTCTTTCTTTCTTTTTTTTTTTTTTTTTTTTTTTTTAGTCAGGCAGTCCTCTGCCTCTTTAATTAAAGGCATGTACCACCACCTCCTGGCTTTGTCTTTGTTTTCTAAGGAGGAAACTAGCCTGGAGCCATGACTGTCACCTCAGCTATCTGGAGGCTAAAGCAGGAAGACTCTGAGCTCTAGGCCAATCTGGGCTACACAATGGGACCTGGTCGCAAGAAAAAGGTAGGGGCTGGGGAGATGACATGATGACCTGAATTTGGATCCCAAAGCAGTCACAGAAGAAGCAAGGCTTGGTGGTGAAGCCTAGTAATACCAGAGCTCAGGGAATGGAGAAGGTCCCCCGTAAGAGCTCATGATCAAGTCCCCGTCCATCTTAGAGAACCCCAGGCTGGGGGCGTGGCTTGGCCAGTCTTCTGTGATGCTGCCTGGGCACCGAGGTTCCATGGCCTCTGTCTACTAAGTCACAGTATGACTGCTGGCTCAGCTTCTTAGACAGGAGGCCAGGCCTCTTAATCAACAAATGATAAATTTACATATCAGCTAAACCTAGCCTGACAGCCTGGTCCCAGGGTGGTGGTCTTGGGAGATAACAACATTTGGAGAGGTGGGGGCCTCACAGGAGGAAATGAGGTTACAGGGACACAGCCTAGAAGGTGACACTGAGACTTACTCTTGTTTTTCTTGGCTTCCCAGCCACTATGAGGTGACCATATTTGCTCTACCATGCACCAGTTCCAAAGCCACAGGGTCATATGACTATAGAGGAAAATCATGAACCAAAAGAAGTCTTCCAGTTGCTCATCTTAGACACTCACTGTAGTGATTGAAACCTCCATACTTTTTTTAGACAGGGGCTCACTAAAGACTGGCCTAGACCTCACCCTGTAGACCAGGCTGGCCGGGAACTCACAGAGATTCCCCCTGCCTCTGCCTCCCAAGTGTTGGGATTAAAGGCGTGTGTTACCACACCTGACTGATCACACTTTTGTACATACACAGGAAGCAAAAAGAGAGAACAGTAGTCAGAGACTACAGAACCTCCATCCTCTGGGATACACTTCCTCCAGCACAGCTCCACCTCCTAAAAGTTTTATAACCTCAGCCCAGTAGCGATAGTGCACACCTTTAACCCCAGCACTCAGGAGTCAGAGGCAGGTGGATCTCTCTGAGTTCGAGGCCAGCCTGATCTACAGAGTGAGTTTCAGGACAGAGAAACCCTGTTTCAGAAAAAAAGAAAAAAGTTCCATAACCTCCCCTCACAGTGCCACCAAATAGGGACCAGCTATTCAATGACAGAAGTCTAGGGGAAACCGTCCTCATTCAAACCTTCACACCTTCCTTCTCTAAGGCCTCAGTTCCTATGAGACAGAAGAAACTGGAATGAGGAGGAGCTGCACAGACCGCTTGGGGCATAAAATGCCAGGACCTGAGCTCAGTCCCCCAAGCAATCTCATAAAAAGCTAGGTGTGGTAGCACATGCCTGTACCTTTGTTGATGATGGAGACAGGAGGCTTTCATCACCTGTCTGGCCAAATGGTCTAGGTAAATTGGTGGGTTCAGATTCCCAGAGACCTCAACTCAAAAACCAAGGTGGCTTAGAGCACTTCCCAGCTGGTGTTGGACAAGTCGCCACTTCAGGCAGTTCCAGCTCTTGGGGATCTGATGCACTCTTCTGGATTCTAAGGGCATTGCACTCACATACACAAACCCACACACATAAGTAAAACACGTTAGGATGAACAGGCTTGATTCCTGAAGTTGAGTCCTGTTCTACACATATATCCACACACATACACTAAAGTAACTAAACAAAACACATTGACTTAGAGTGTTCTGGAGGAGCCTGCCTCCAGCCCTAGGCCACCATTGTCTGGTATCAATAAAAGTCCATTCCAAGGGCTGGGGGGGGGGTGGGGAGTGGGTGAGAGTATGTGAGAGCATGAGGACCCAAGTTCAAATCTCTAACACGAACATTAAAACAAACAAGCAAACAAATAAATAAAAAAAGCCAAGTGGGGCATGGTGGTGCCCACCTTTAATCTGAGTGTGGAGGGCAGTGGTAGGTAGATTTTTGTGTTTGAGACCAGCCCAGTCTACACAGCAAGTTTTAGCTACACAGTGAGATTATGTCTCTAAATACAGTTAAAAGCTGGACATGGTCACACACACCTGCAACCTCAGTGCTTCAGGAGGCAGAGGCAGCAGGACCTCTCTGGAGCTGACTGGCTGCCACTTCACTGAGAAGTACCACCAGCTGGAGAGTAAAGGAGAATAACAGAGCAGGACACCCGATGCCCCTCTGCTTCAGGCTGACCTGGCACTCAGCCACAGACACAGCCTGTCATTCTTGGTGAGTGGACATCCAGGTTGCTGATCCCATGCATAGCTTCCATCTCTGCCTCCATGGTCACCTCATTCTTGGGCACCTTGGGCAATGATAGGGATGCTCAGGAGGCTGACATGCTCTCTACTGGAACATGGAAATTTCCCTGCACTGGGCCAGTGAGATGGCTCAGCATGTGGCAACGCTTGTTGTTAAGCCTGATAACCTGAGTTTGATCCCTGGGACCCACATGGTGGAAGGAGATAGCCGACTCCTGCAAGCGATCTTCCACTTGTGAACTGTGCATGTGCTCCTCACCCAACAATAAAAGCAAGTGTCATTTCAAAAATTCCTCTCCTCCTGAGGCCCTCATGGATGGACATCTACGTGGGACAGAGCAGAGCCTCACTCCCTGGAGATCTGTCCACACTGCTCCCTCCTCCCCCATTTCCTTTCACCCATTCTCCAATTCTGTTCCTTCCAATTTCCTGGCCAGCCATCCAAAGCCACAGGCATGGCCTGTGAATCAGTGTGGAATTACAGGCCTGGCCTGGGCTCCCTCCAGAATGAGCACCAGGTGTGTGGGCAGTTCCGGACAGCTGGGAGGATCAGCCTCCAAAGGTGTTCTCTAGGGATGTCCCATTGTCCCAGAGCATGGCTAGGGCTCCACAGCTGTCTTCTGGGATGGGGATTGGGGGCTGCATTGGTGCAGAAACATCTAGAAAACAGGCCAAAATTTCTCTTCCTTTGTCTGGATTATGGAGATTCCCACGGGGCCATGAGAATGTCTGTGATGGCTGAGACAGTGTGGCAGCCGTGTAAGTCTTTCTTTCTTTCCTTTCTTTCTTTTTTTTCCCTTTCTTTCTCTTTTTGTTTTTGAGACAGGCATCCCCTGCTAGCTTGGAGCTTGCTATTCAGACCAGGCTGTCCTCAAACTGAAGAGATCCGCCTGCCTCTGCCTCCTCAGGGTTGGAATTAAAGGTGTACACCACCATCCCCTCCCAGCCTATTTTTATTTTTAAAATTATGTGTGTGCCTGACATGGGTGCTGGATATACCTAGAAAATCATTCTACATTCCTAGCACTAAGCTATTTTTCCAATTCTTAATTCCAGTGGTCCTCAACCTTCCTAATACTTGTGATCCCTTAATACAATTCCTCATGTTGTGGTGACCCCCCCAACCATAAAATTATTTCATTGCTACTTCATAACTAATTTTACTACTGTTATAAATTATAATGTAAATATCTGATATGCAGGTTATATGATATGTGACCCCTGTGGTCATGGTGCACAGACTGAGAGCCACTGCCTTAATTCCATTTTATTTTCCAGCATTGACAATACAGTATAGCATTGACAATACAATACAGTGTGGAGGATGATGGCCCTCGCTGCCGGTCATGCAGCCCCCAAAGCAGAGTGCCTGCCCAGAGTGTACAGAGCCCTGTACACTCCTGTCCCAACACCAAAAAATCAACAAACAAGGGCTGGAGAACAGTGAGGAGCACTGGCTGCTCTTCCAGGGGACCTGAGCTCAGTTCTTGGCACCCACAGGAGGCTCACAAATGCCAGCTCCAGGGCATCTGAGTCCTTCTTTTGGTTTCTGCAGACACTGAACTCATGTGTACAAACCACACAGGCGTGCCATTAAAAATAAAAATGAGGCTGGGTGGTAATGGCACACACCTTTGATCCTAGTATTCAGAAGGCAGAAAGAAGCAGGCAATCTCTGTAAATTTGAGGCCAGCCTGGTCTGCATAGTGAGTTCCAGGACAGCCAGGGCTACACACAGAAACCCTGTCTTGAAAAACCAAAATAATAATAATAAATAAATAAATAAATAAATTTTGGGGACTGGAAAGATGGCTCAGAGGTTAGAGCACTGGCTGCTCTTCCAGAGGTCCTGAGTTCAATTCCCAGCACCCACATGGTGGCTCACAACCATCTGTAATAAGATCTGGTGCCCTCTTCTGGTATGCAGGGATATATGCAGACAGAATACTGTATACATAATAAATAATAATCTTAAAAAAAAAAACAAACTTAAATTAACTAAGTAAGGCTTTCCCCATATAACAATAAACAGGAAAATTAAAAAATTCAGAGAAAAATTTGAAATCAGAAGTGGTAGCTCAGCTATGTGTCAGGTAGTCTGTGGCTAGTTCAAATCCATAGAGAATCCAGAATCTTGATGTTTTAGGTGAGGGGATCCACCAAGTCACTTTCCAAAAAAGAAAACTGACGTCTGAATCTGTGTGGTTTAACATTATATCCTGCCGATTGACACTGGATATAAATAGCCAAAGACTTGGTGAGCTGGCTCAGTGGGTAAAGAGGCTTGCCACTAAACTTGAGTTCCATCCCCGGAGAGAAGCAACTCCTGTAGGCTGTCCCCTGACCCCACACACAAATAAATGTAATAAGAATAAAAAAACAAGCCAGGTGTTGGTGGCACACGCCTTTAATCCCAGCACTTGGGAGGCAGAGGCAGGCAGATCTCTATGAGTTTGAGGCCAGCCTGATCTACAGAGTGAGTTCCAGGACATCCAGGACTGTTATACAGAGAAACCCTATCTCAAAAACAAACAAACAAAACAAACAAAAAACCCCACACAATAAAAAAAGCTTTGGAGAACCTTTTATTGAATAACAGCTACCGGCAGTGCCTTGTCCTTTGGCAGAAGGCTACAATGACCAAGGCTAATCCTTGGCCTCATGAACATTTACCTATTTATTATTTTGTTTTAGCCAAGTTCTCATGTATGTAACTTAGGATGGCTTTGAGTCCCTGACCCTCCTTCATCCACAGAGTCCTGGGGTAATAGCTGTCACACCACATTCAGCATCTTTTTAAAAACTTTCTTTTGTTGAGACAATTTTGGGTAGCCTGGAACTTACTATGTAGACCAGGCTGGCCTAGAGTCACAGAGAGCCTTCTACCTCTGCCTCCCGAATACTGGGATTAAAGAAGTGTGTCAGCTAGTCGGTGGCGGTGCATGACTTTATTCCTAGCACTCGGGAGGCAGAGGCAGGAGGATCTCTGTGAGTTTGAGACCAGCTTGGAGCCTGGTCTACAAGAACTATTCCAAGACAGGCTCCAAAGAAACACAGAGAAACCCTGTTCAAAAAATAAATAAATAAATAAAAATGTCATCACACCTAGCCCCAGGATTGGGAGATCCAGGATGTTTCCTGTGCCCTTCACCCACCTCTCTGAACACAGGGCTTCCTCCGCTGAGTGGAAAGCAAGCACAGGGAGGAATGTGTTCCTCTAAGTCTCCATGATGGCTGTGGATGTACTTCATTCGGGAGCCTTTGCCTAGCATGAACAAACCCCTGGGTTCTGTGACCAGCACTGCAATATGCAGCGGTGGTGTACATGTGTCATCCAGGGATGAGGCAGGAATTGACCAGAGTTCCAAATCAGCCTGGGTTACAGTATGAGACCCTCTATCAAACAAAACAGGTTGGAGAAATGGCTCAGGCTAAAGACTGCATACTGCCCCTGCAGAGGGCCCGGTTGAGCTCTACAGGATCTGACCCTTTCTTCTCAATGATTCCCAAGTTAGCCCGGCTGTGCAGTATGACTTGGTCCAAGACAACAAAAAGCAGCAGTTATCTTCACAGGCTTCAGGAACGCAAGGAGAACTACCATCTAACAGGTAGTCATTTATTCCTACTCATTTATTCAATCGATGAACACCGAAGATGGCCACGAGCCAAGTGACACACGGGGTAACCAGGGCTCAATGAGTACAGGTGCACGGTCCCTGATCCCTGATCCCAAGCCTGAGCGCTCAAACAGCACCTAATGAACGTCCAGCCCTGAGGTCTGCGGGCCAGGAGGTCGCAGCCGCGCATGCGCATCACCAAGCAGCGGTTGGATCGTGGCCAAGTTCGCGAGCCCTGGTCCTTAAGGCGGTTGCAGTCCCGCCCATATGCGCAGGCGCAGAGCGAGTTCCGCCCTCCCTCTCAGCTTTCAGTGCCCGGGCTCAGTTGGCAACTTTCCGGGAGGAGCGCGCGCGACTGCGCCGGCGTCGGGCTCGCGCACGCGCACCTGTGCCGGCGTCGGGCTCGCGCACGCGCACCGCAGCAGGCGGCGGCGGTGGTGGCGGCGGTTCCCGTCCAGGGGCTGAGAGCGGCGGTGGGCTTTGAGGCGAGCGGCGGCGCCGAGGAGCACGGCGGCGGCGGCGGCAGCGACTCAGCGCTCGGAGCCGGCGGCTCGGCTCTCTTTCGGAGGCTGCCGGGCTCGCGGGGCGGCGGCGACTCCGGGTTACGGCCTAGGCCTAGGCGAAGCCTCAGACTCGAGTGCGGCGAGGCGCCGGCGGAGGGCGCCGTCCGGGCTGCAGGATGAGCGTGGAGGCGTACGGCCCCAGCTCGCAGACGCTCACCTTCTTGGACACTGAGGAGGCCGAGCTACTCGGCGCCGACACCCAGGGTTCCGAGTTCGAGTTCACCGACTTCACCCTTCCCAGCCAGACGCAGACGCCCCCCGGCGGCCCCGGTGGCGCGGGAGGCCCGGGCGGAGCGGGCACAGGCAGCGCGGCCGGCCAGCTCGACGCGCAAGTAAGCGGAGCGGCGCATGGCGGCGCCGGAAGCTGGGCGGGCGGGCGGGCGGGCGCGGGAGCTGCGACGCCTGGTCTCAGTTAACCAGCCCTAGGCCCCTGAGAACCTGCCCCAGGTCCAGTTAACAAGCCACGGGTGTCTGCTTCCTACCCTGGTTACTTAAAGTCCCTGTTAACTGGCTCTAGATACCCACCCTGGATTCCTGTTTAACTGCCCCACGTACGCGCCACCTAACTTGAGTCCCTGTAATCTGCCCTAGATCTCTGCTATTTTGCCCTGGTTCCTGCTTGCTTGCCCCTTCGCTGCTTGCACCCTCAGCTACCCATTCTATCTCCCTATTCCTGACCCAGCCTACCTGCCACAGTTACTGCCACCTGCTGTAGTTTTGCTGCTCTGGCCCAGCTACCTGCCATCTCTTCGATTCCCTGCCTCCTGCCTTAGCTACTTGCTACCTGCACCTAGTCTCTACAACCTGTCCTGTTTCCTCCACCCATCCAGGCTGGGCCGCGACCTGACCTGCATAAATGTCCTTCGTCCTGTAGCATAGGATTTGCTCTGGCTCAAGCCTCAATCCAAAGCTGCCCTCAACTTCCCCTTTGGGTGTGTCTATGGTAACTTACCCCAGGTGTCTCTCAGCCTTGAGATGACCTGTCCACAGTTGTCTTGCACTCCTGGGTCACCTTTTTAGCCAGTCCAACCACCCCATCTCACCCTCTTGCCATTTCCATCCACCACTCCTCCAGCCAGGCCACTTGAGTTCAAGTTTGAGGGTCCCTGGAGCAGAGCCAAGTCAGGGTTTTGGCATCTCTGGTAGAAGTAGCAACAACAGTGGCTGGTTGGGGTGGCTGGAGAGGCAATTGCTGGTTTGTTTTTCCTCTAGGGTTTGCATGTTGCTGAAACCAGTGTTATGTAACTCCCGGGCTCTGCTTGGAAAAGTTGGGTTTGAGTTTTGCTCTTCAGAGGCATTGACAGTGGGTATCACATGGGTGACTGCCTATGGGAAGGACTTTTGTTTTGAATGACAGGTAGCATAGGTATTTCAGCTTGGACTGGGGACTGGCTACCACCTCTAATCAGATGGCTTTTTCTCTATGGCTGGGTTGGTGTTGGGCACCTCTTGGCTTTGTTTTCCTGTATTCTCAGGGAGGAGCTGCAGGCTGGAGCCACAGGTGTCCCTGTGCTTGGGGCTAGGGAGGCACCACTAGTCTTCATGTTGATTTCAGACCTTGTTGTTGGGGGAGGGAGGGCCTTTGAGCTAGCTGGCTGAATCATGCCTGTGGGTAGACCACCCACTTGGGCTCATTTTCAGCCCTAATAGGAGAGGGTTGACTCAGCCCCACAGCAACAGGTGTGTGCTGTTTCTAGCTGTTTACCTTTGGTGTAGGGAGGTAGGGATAGAGCAGGTCACCTGGAAGAGTGGGCAGCCCCTGAAGGCCAAGCCTCAATTTATTTCCCTCCCTGGGTAGACCTTTCCTTTTGGCCTCATCTACCTGGAGAGGGGAGAGACCTGTGGGGTCACCCACCTTGCAGCAGGCTGTGATGGCACAGCTGTGAATAGCAGATGTTTAAGGAGGTGCTTCATGTCAAGGTCTTTAGTGCTAGCGGAAGTGTGCAACAGCAGACTTGTGGGTGTGCTCACATGGGTGTGCTCAACTCTGCCAGTTGAACCATGAGCTTCTGCCCACCTGTGGCCTCTCTTAACATCAAATCCGTGTCTGGGAAGGAAGGGAGTGCCTTCCATCCTGTCTTAGGAGGACTTGCATCTGTGGACAGAAAGTAAACAGAATTGGAGAGTGGAGAAAGTCCTCCCTTGCAGAGCCAGTGGCCTCAGCCACCAGAAACATTAACTTTTTTTTCCTTACTCATCTTTAAAGGTGGATGTGTTGCAGCCTTTGGTCAGGGGCTTCTAGGAGTCCCTCCCCTCCCCCCCAGCTCTTCCTGTTGGCCCAGTGTTGATGATCCCAGCTTTATTGAGACAGGATCATGGAGCTGCATTCACCCCCCCCCCCCCAAAAGCTGGCAGCACACTGAACATCTTGTCGTCCTGAGTCCCTGCACTCCCTAGCCTCTCCTGGGCCACCCTAGTCCTGTGGCCTCTGTGGATGGCTTGGTGTGGTCATCCTGTGTCTGTCATCTCTGGCTCATTCCTTTGGGGTACTGACGGAACGTGTGGCCCTGTCTATGCTGGGCACATTCAGCTCTGTGCCTGGTTCTTTACTTCCTGTCATGACCTCAGAGTGATCCATGTGCTGGCATGTGTTGTGTCCTTTTTGTGACTTGAGTGGCTGCACTGCACAGAGCCATCCTTACTTTCTGCTTTTGGTTAGCGCCTGTGGTAGAGTTCTTGGGGAAGAAATTTGTTCTGGGGTCCCCTGTCCCCACTGCTTGAGGGGCTGCAGGGCATCATTTGAGACTTTGATATGCCCTGAGGCGCTCACTGTGCTCCTGTCTGGGACTGGCACCCCTTTGCACCTCAGGTGTTTCTCTGTGCCCTACATGACCTCTTGGCAGCCAGTGGCCCGACTTCTACCCTCTACCCCACAGCACCTTTCTTTCCTCCTTCTTGCAGGACTGGTGAGGGAGGGCCTAGCCAGCTGCTCGTGGTGCCCACTCAGCACAGTGAGGATGGTGGCTGTCAGGGTGATCTGAGTGCCTTGGGGGGGGGGGGACTGGCCTCTAAGCTGGGTCAGAGCATGGCCTGGAAGTGGCAGGGGCAGAAAGGCCGTAGGTATAGGGATAAGTGGAGGACTAGCAGAAGGTGTAGGGTACAGCAGGGGATTCCATGGCCTCTGTACATGTGTAAGCAGCCTGTGAGTGACCAGGGCACTGGAGCTGCTGAGTAGTCTTGCCCCTCTGGTCTCCTAAGAGAAGAGGCCCCTATTGCCTAGGTGTCAGTTGGTGGTTGGTGTTCCCAGGGTGTTGAGTTTGGTAGTCACTGAGGTGGGATTTTTGTGGTTTGGGACAGTCTGCTCCAGCTCTGTACAGCCTTGTCCTGGGTGGGGAGCTTGCCTGCTGCATTGCTGCTTCCACAGAACTCAAGGGTGCTTCCCCATGGGGGGTGTGGCTGCCCAGGATGCTGCTCCTAGGATAGGTTCTTTCTGGCTTTGGTGGCCTGCCCATGTAGCTGGCTCCTGTCAGGTCATTTGCACTTGCTACTTTCTGCTGCCTGCATGGTCCCATCCTTTTGTCCCTGTGAGAGACAGGTGAGCTCATGTCACACAGAATAAAGCTTCAAGGCCACAGAATGGAAAATGAGGGCTTCTTGCTGAGCAGGGCCCAGTGAGGTCACCTTTGTAGGTCAAAATGGCTGCAGGTCAGCTTTGGTCCAAACTAAGGTTAAGGAAGTTCGGAGCCATACAGGTCAGGAGCAGCTTCAGCTAGAGCTTGATCTAGACTCTAACTGAGCCTTTTCTCCTGAGGCTAGAAAGGCCAGCTGATAGGATGTGGCTGTTTTGTAGGTTTGGGAGAGGGTTACCCCAGGCTGTGCAGCTCCCACTCATCTCCTCCTGCTTAGGGCCTGGGAGAACAAGAGATGACTTACTTTACATCCCAGCACTTGTGTTTTGGAGGGCAGATATGGATTTGGCTAAGACTCTTAGGGCCTCCTGGGTTGCAGTCTCTCTTCAGGGGTGGGGCTCCTGCAAGGAGCAGGCCAATAGTGGCCCTGAGGCTAGATATGGATTCAAGGGCTGCCTTGGTAGGTGCTGTACACCTCGAGGCATTTAGGTAGCTTAGTCGAGGCTGAGGGCATTGTGTGCCACCCAAGATCCTGGGGTGCCCGCCTGCAGACTAAGTGGGGTGATGCCCGTGAGTCCTGCAGTACACCTCAAGTCCGAGGTCATAGCACCACACAGTGGAGACTTTCTACAAGTTCCTTCTGGAAACAAGGTTCCCTTTTTGCACTGTTCTGTCCCAAAGTCTGACTTCTGTGTGTCTGGTGGAATTGTCTCCAGGTAGGTGACCCTTGTAAGTTTAATTTACTTGACACCTTCAGGGTGGGCCTAAGGAGAAAGAGAAGACTTTCTCCTGGGGCGGGGCCTGAGATACCCAGCCCTGGGCCCTTGAGTTGACTGGGGAACCTGCAGCATGCCTTAGTCTGGTGAGCTGGAAATGTGCTCTGGACCGTCTCATAGGGCAAGGGCTTGCAGTCCTGTGCCGGCCAAGGCAATATTGTCCATGCAGCCCTACTGCATCACCTCTGTGGGGCTCTGGCCCTGCTCTGTGCCAAGTGCTGTCCCTTGCTCTTAGCTCATTCTGTTACCATCTGGGACCAGATGCACCTCTGAGAGTGTGAGATGCTTGCCCTCAACAGTCACTGACTGTATAGAGGTGGCCAGTCCATTGCCAGGCCATGCAGCGAGTCTGGAATCTTCTTTCCAGTCTGGCTTTGTGGGGTGCTAGAGGATCTTGTATTTGTCTTGTATTGCCTTTCTGTGTGACCAGGGCTTCCCATCCTTAACATGCATGAGGGACATAAACACAGTGCTGTTAGGACCTTGGTGCCCTGGTGGTGCCCCACACCCGACTGACTCAACATGTAGTAAAGATATTTCCCCTCTCTTTTAAAATTTTACTTTATTTTTTGAGACAGGATTTCATTGTGGCACCCTGGCTAGCCTGGAACTCACTGTATATCAGGCTGGCCTTGGACTCTCTGTAGACCTGGCCAGCCTTGGCCTTGAAGAGATCTGCTTCTCTGACTCCTGGTATACTACCACTGTTGGCCTGGGAAGGCTATTTGTTGACCCGAAGCTGTGGCTATCATGTAGCTCAGTGGTGTGTGCTCACCTGTGCTCACATCTCAGCACCACTGGGACAAATAAGAACAGCATCCTAGTTCTCCAGAAGTCAATAGACAGTTTCCCTAATAAACTGGGTAGGGACATTCTAGGCTCTGTGGGATAAGAAGCTGAGTGAGGCTGGAGAGATGGCTCTGTGGTTGAGAGCACTGACTGCTCATGCACAGGACCCAGGTTCAGTTCCACATGGCAGCTCATACCTATCTGTACCTTCAAGATCTGATACTTCCCACGGAGACATACATGCAGGCAAAACACCAAATGTAAAAAAAAAAAAAAAAATTAAAAAGGAGAAAATGAAGCTGAGTCACCATCCTTTTTCCCAGCCCTGTCCTCCACAGTGAGGACAATCTGTCAAAAATTTCAGGCCAGGCACCACATGGGATGGGGAATAGGGGGGCTCACAGACACAGCAGGTGTGGTGCTGTATGGACAGGAATTGGACCCTGTAGTAGTTACAGTCACAGTAGTCATGACAGCCTCCTAGCCCTGCTTTACTTCTTCACACCTTTAAGGACCACCAGAGCCACCCAGGGCCAGACCCTATTAGAGCTCAGGTCCCAGGCAGGCTCTGAGCTCTTCTGTGTGCCAACCCATGAAGCCCACAAAGTGCTGAGGTGCAAACCCCAGCTAAAGAGCGTGAGCAAACCTGTTGCTCACTTTAGCATGTGTGGCTGGCCTCCTGGAAGCTGATGTGGCTGGCCTCCTGGAAGCTGATGTGGCTGGGTCACTGCTCTTTAGCATTGCCAATGCCTGGAGCTCAGAGGCAGGTGATAATTTCATATGAGGTTCTGTCTAGCCAGGCTGGGTTTTGAGTAAGGTGAGGGTCCTAAGCTGGTGACTCATAGGACAAAACTCAGGGAAGTGAGCCAGTCAGGTTCTGAATAGTCCCACTTAACAGGTGCTCCCTAGTATTCTTTCACACAAAGTTCATAATGGCTGTGGCTCTGGAGAAGGAAGTGTTGAGTGGCCATTATGGAACAGGCATGTAAAAAGGTGAGAGATAATACTACTGACATGTTCATTTAAAAGCAACCTTGATCCAGCCCAGCCTGGAACCTGTGGTAGTCATTCTGCCTCCATACCTGGCTTGCTCTGTGGTTTTTGTCACAGTTTTTAAGGAATTCTGATGCACAGATTAAGATACAGGGACAAGATTCTTTGTAATGACATAATTTTGTCATCCAGAAATTGAGGCCAGTGCTGGAGAGAGTGCTGACAGAGCTCCTGCCTGGCACATGAGGCTCTGGCTCTGTCCCTGGTGCTGAGGAAGATGAGTCTAGAGGTTGGGTTCTCCTTGCCTAAGAATCCCTCTAGACTACCAAGCACACTCCCCATGACTGCATCTAGAGTCCATGTAGACATGGGTGACTGCGGCCTGGCTGAGCACACATGAACAGGTGCCCCAGCCATATAGGTCCATCTTGTTGGTGTTGGGAATTGCTTCAGGGATCCTGGCCTCTCATGGTGCCCTGTCTTTAAGGTTTGAGAAGTGACAGGTAAATGTCTGCATGTGGCTCGCCAGGCTCACATCCACAAGCATCAGCTGGGAGGTAGCTATGGTGGGGACCTGGTGCTGAATTATACAACTGACAGGTGACAAAGGTTCACCATGGTTGATAAGGAGGCATCTGTTTCTCTCTCAGTCTAAGTCCTGGTGCTAGGCCTGGGGGCTTTGCTACTTCTGGTCCCCTGGAGACACCCATCTGCCTGGCCTTTTAATGGCTAAGTGCTGAGGGGAGGGGCTAGTGCTCTGGGCTAGTGCTCAGGCCAGCCAAGGCAGCATGGTCTCAGTAGTGGGATTTGAGAGTAGATATCCTGTGTTGTGACTTTGAGGCCCTCCCTGGCTGTGTGCCATAAGGCACAACCTGTGCATAGAAGACTGGCTTCTGCCTTGCCCTGCAGTGCCTTCATAGTGGTTTGACTCAGCTTCTGCCTTTGTGGTACTCAGTTATTCCTAGAGTGTGTGTTTAATGGGTTTGGAGCACTTGTCTTGTTCCTATGCACCTCAGCTGGGGGGGGGGATAATTTTTCTTGACTGCTTAGCTGTGAACTCTATGGCCAGGTGGGGTCAGCCAGCTCTAGCATCCTTGGGTGCCCACCTTGGTGACACTGTGTGTTCTGCTGTAGGTTGGACCTGAGGGCATCTTGCAGAATGGGGCTGTGGATGACAGTGTGGCCAAGACCAGCCAACTGCTGGCTGAGCTGAACTTTGAGGAAGATGAAGAAGACACATACTACACCAAGGACCTCCCAGTCCACGCCTGCAGGTAGACCAAGAGGTGGCTCCAGAGTCTCAGTTGCTTACTGGGACCCTGGGCTATGTAGCTCTGATGTAGCCCCTTCCCCTGCCCCACGAGCCCTTACTCCTTGGTTGTTAGTAGAGAATAGCCCCAGCCACTTACCCAGGGATCCTGAAGAGCCATTCTGAAAGGTGGAACATGGACAGTTTGTGGGCTGTGTTCTCATCAAGTACAGTTCTTAACTCCATCAGTTACAAAGGGAATGGAGGCTTAAAGAGTTGGAATGTCCTTGATTCTCATATCCTGCTCTGCTAGTGCTGCCCACCTCCCAAAAGCCAGAACTGGAGCCTTCACTGAAGCTTCTGCAGCCGCCTGCTGCCCTCTGCAGGCGAATTGCACCTTCCTTTCTCATGACTCTCCTGATTGACAAGTGCTTTCCAGAGCCATAGGCAGACAGAGCTGGGTACCCAGGTCCTCCTTGTTGCCATATTAGACTAGGAGCCAATGAGAGCATATTCTGGTTTGACAGCTCCTGCCCCAACCTTTCCAGTGCCCAGCAGGGCTATGGAGAACCAGTGATTAGGGTGCATAACACCACTGGCTCTGAGCTGGGCCTGAAAGGTCTCTGGCCTCACAGTGCTTTCTGCTGAAGTCAGGTACTCCCTCACCACAGCCTTGTTCCACCTACAGGCGGAGAGGAGAGGCCAGGACTGCCTTGCCTGTGTTGTATTGCCCTCATCCTCCTGTGTTAGTAGAGGTGGCTTTTTTACTTGCTAGGATTGTGTTTATGTTTAATGGAAACCAGAAGCTCTGTAAGAGGAAGGACTTCTCCCAGAGGCTGCAGGCCAGCACTGATTGTTGTGGTTTGAACTTTTCCAGTTACTGCGGAATCCATGATCCTGCGTGCGTGGTTTACTGCAATACCAGCAAAAAATGGTTCTGCAACGGCCGAGGAAATACTTCTGGCAGGTAGCTAACAGCCATGCATGTATGTTTAATCAGTAGCGCTTAGGCTGCCGTGAGTTAGTATGAAGTTGGAGCAAAGCATAAAATAAAATGGCGCTGCCGAACCTGGACTCCCCCTCTACTGGTGTAACTTGAAACAGATGGTGTCATGTGAACGCCTCGGCATGTTTACCCTTGATTGATTCTCTGGCTTGCTCATTATGCAAGGAGTTTGGCTGAATTTTATTCTCAGTCTGTGCCTGTCTCTTATGAGATGAGGTTGGCACGGCCTGCCTGTCCTTGTTCCTGGGAGGCTGCGGGCATCCAGTTGGCCTACCTCACTTGATTGTCTCTGGGGCAAATGGTTCCAGATCCCAAGTGTGAGCATATTGAGCCCTACTCCATGCTAGTGTGCCTGTGCCCTGTTACTAGCAGGAGTCTGTTTCTCAGGACAGTTTTTAGAGAGCACCACAGAAGCTTGTAGGCGCCAGGTCTGCAGAAGGCTCTGGAGCAGCGAGGCAGGGGCCAGCATCTGTAAATCACTTTCAGTGGCCAACACATCCCATTCTCAGAGGGTTTTAGATAGTTTAAGTGTTGCTCCCTTGGTATCAGCTCCCCCTGTGCAGAAAAAGCAATAGGCTAAAAGCTCAAAGGAGGCAGGAAGGCTGTCCTGGATTAGGGTGGGGAAATTAGTCACTTGAAGCAGGGCATCCAGTGACCACTGTTAAGAAGGGGTCATACATGCAAAGCCAAGAGTGGCTGGATGGCCACCACAGAACTCTGATGAAGGTTGTCATGCGGTCATGCAAGACTAGTGAAACTAGTGTCCCCTGTGACAGTCAGGAGGAGCTGGAGGAGCCCATGGGCCCTCAGGGATGAGGTGGCCAGCCTGACATGGGCCACCCTTGAGGTAGGCCATGTCCTATATGGCAGCATGGAAGGAAGGGATGGGAGCTGTGGTTCTCAGAACAGCCCCTTGCTACAGTGACCTGTGGGTGGGTATGGGAAAAATGGGCCTTCTGGCAGGAGCCATGCTGTGCCCACCCTGCTGTTTGAGGTATTAGGACCACGAACTGGGGCTAAAGAAAATGGGAATGGAGGAAATTGCAGGGATTATGTAAGTGGTTTCCTGCAGGCAGATGGGGTTGGGCAGGGCTGTGGCTCCCAGGGGTGCAGGCATGATTGTTCCATAGGGGCCACAGAACTTGGCAGTGGTGAAAAGCTAAGCTTGGGGTGTTAACTGCCAATGGTTTCCTGGTCCCAGCCACATTGTCAATCACCTGGTGAGGGCTAAATGCAAGGAGGTGACACTGCACAAGGATGGACCACTGGGCGAGACAGTGCTGGAGTGCTACAACTGCGGCTGCCGCAATGTCTTCCTGCTGGGCTTCATCCCTGCAAAGGCTGACTCAGTGGTGGTGCTGCTGTGCAGGTGAGCTGCCTGGGGAGGCGGGGAGAAGGGGCATGGGACTATTGGTACCCAGGTGGCTCTTCTGTGTATACTCTGGTCAAATTCGAAAATGAAGTCTGGCTTGGTGTGGTGCCAGCTTTCAATCCCAGCACTGGGGAGGTAGACGCGGGAAGATCTCTTGAGTTCAAGGCCAGCCTGGTCTAAATAGAGAGTTCAGGATAGCCAGGGCTATGTAGTGAGTCCCTGTCTCCAAAAACCTAAAAAAAGGAAGTAAGTGAGCTGGGGCCAGAGCTGAAGTGTATGGATGTTGCTGGCTTCTAGCTTGTTAGAGGCCTCCTGGGCCAGGTCCCAACTCATTCTCCTGTCCCACACTGCACAGGCAGCCCTGTGCCAGCCAGAGCAGCCTCAAGGACATCAACTGGGACAGCTCCCAGTGGCAGCCCCTGATCCAGGACCGGTGCTTCCTGTCATGGCTAGTTAAGATTCCCTCAGAGCAGGAGCAGCTACGAGCTCGGCAGATCACCGCACAGCAGATCAACAAGTTGGAGGAGCTTTGGAAGGTGAGCTGTCCAGGGATGCTAGCCTGAGGCTGCAGAGACAAAAGCACACAGCCTGCCTGACACTGGGGCCTTTGGGACTTGGCCAGGGAGAAGATGGCCGGGGGGCTCTGCAGGGCCTTAGTAGTCTTTCTGTGCTGGCTGAAGGCTGCTCAAGAGAGCACTGTCCCTATCTCAGAGGATGAGTCGGGGCTCTGGCTCCTGCCTTCCTCAGGCTCTGACCTTGTTCATACCTTGCTAGGGATGGCAATCAAGTGCCCTTTGACCAGGAATCCCAAGTAGTGT
This sequence comes from Phodopus roborovskii, assembly GCF_943737965.1. Lineage (NCBI taxonomy): Eukaryota > Metazoa > Chordata > Mammalia > Rodentia > Cricetidae > Phodopus > Phodopus roborovskii. The sequence goes on along the minus strand of NW_026125665.1, from coordinate 696,347 downwards.
GGGACAAAAATGTTGTAAGCTTTATACCTGAATGGGCAGGTTCCACTTACTTAGGTGTGCCCAGATTCTGTCCTGTCTCCCACAGTGAGGCTCATTGAGGGCAGTGAGTCTCAGGGGAGGCATTTGGGTGCAGCATAGAGGAGATGGACCTGGCTCATTGGGGGAAGTCCAGGACTCTTGGTTGTAGGCCTGAGTGGTATTCTGGGCCCTGGGGTGCCCTTTCCAGGTTTCCTGGGTCAGAGTGCTACTGGACGTGCCCAACAGCCATCAGGGCAGTAGGTTTAGAGCACAGGCTCACAGCACAATAGCCACTCTCCACCCACAAGGGTTTGTGACAAGAGGCTATGCAAGCCTTAGGTTCCTTCTGAGCTTTTGCTCACTGGTTAAGGATTAAGCAGGGCAAGCAAGCACTATTCTCCGCCATAGGAAAACCCTTCAGCCACCCTGGAGGACCTGGAGAAGCCAGGCGTGGATGAGGAGCCGCAGCATGTGCTCCTGCGGTACGAGGATGCTTACCAGTACCAAAACATCTTTGGGCCCCTGGTCAAGCTTGAGGCTGACTACGACAAGAAGCTGAAGGAGTCACAGGTGATGTGGAGCAAAACGTACACTGGGTCTCTAACCACCTCCAGTGGGTCAGGGTTGGAACCAGGCCAGGGCTATGGGCATTTTGAAAGAAGGCCTAATCTTGGCTTTTGAATCCATAGAGAACCCCTTGTGTCTACAGCTCCAAGAACATTTGTGGGAGGAGGGCCCTGTGCCACTGGTCCCCCAAGCACCTTCTCTTCCCACAGAGCCTGGTGTGCAGGGTCTCCTGAGGCTCTACAAAGTCTGCTGCTGGGACCGGCTTAGGCAGTGGGTGGTTGTTCCCCGATGTTGGAGTTCCTGGCTGTGGGTGCTGTGCATTGCACCCCAAAGGCTGCACAGCACAGACATGGCCTTAGAGGCCCAGTCCTGTGAGGAGCCCGGCTTGTGAGTGGGTGTTAAGCTAACCAGACCCCTGTTTCTCATATGTTCAGACTCAAGATAACATCACGGTCAGGTGGGACCTGGGCCTGAATAAGAAGAGAATCGCCTTCTTCACTTTGCCCAAGACTGACTCTGGTAATGAGGATTTAGTCATAATTTGGTTAAGAGGTGATTTTAAGTTTTAAAATATTTGTGACCATAAGTAGCATAAAATTCCTAGTCCTTTGTATCATGTCCTTATGTAAACTCTGCATGGTGGAGGCCACGGCCCTCTGGAAATTGCTAATTTTACTGTTCCTTCCTGCAAGATATGCGGCTCATGCAGGGTGATGAGATCTGTCTGCGGTACAAAGGAGACCTAGCGCCCCTTTGGAAGGGGATTGGCCACGTCATCAAGGTCCCTGATAGTATCCTTTGCCACATCATCTGGAAGGATGGGTGCCATAACAAGACTCCTGGCTGTCCCCAGTGCTTTAACTTGTGTGATTCTTCCTGTCTTCCTCTGGGGACATGAACACTGTGGCACCCACCCACCATATATATCTTGGCTAGAAGCTGCCCTACCACATGCTCTCTGTGCACTTGCTTGCTTGCTTGCATTTGCGCCTGGGGTCAGACTATACCATTCCCCGTGGCAGACACCAAGGGGACCTGGTGTAGTGATAGATGGAGGGAGTGTCACTCAGGAGGATCAGAAGCCAGTGGCCCTGTAGAGGGTAGCGGCTTTGAACAGGAAGCAGACTTAACTCAGCGGCCAGATTATGGTGATGAGATTGCTATTGAGCTCCGAAGCAGCGTGGGTGCACCCGTGGAGGTGACCCACAACTTCCAGGTGGATTTTGTGTGGAAGTCAACCTCTTTTGATAGGTTCGTCTGCCTTTGCCCCAGGGTGCTAGGGCATGGGGACCCCTCCACCTTCAGTCCCTGTGACCCACATGGATCCTACACTGGCTTTCCTTACAGGATGCAGAGTGCACTGAAGACCTTTGCTGTGGATGAGACCTCTGTATCAGGCTACATCTACCACAAGTTGCTGGGCCATGAGGTGGAGGATGTGGTCATCAAGTGCCAGCTGCCAAAGCGCTTCACGGCTCAGGGGCTTCCCGACCTCAACCACTCTCAGGTGCCACAGGGACCCCAGGGACAGGGCCTATGGGGAGCTATAGTCGTCACAGCCTTGCTGATGCAACACCCTTGCAGGTATACGCTGTGAAGACTGTGCTGCAGAGACCTCTCAGCCTCATCCAGGGCCCTCCAGGCACAGGCAAGACTGTGACGTCTGCCACTATCGTCTACCACCTTGCTCGGCAGGGCAATGGGTAGGTGCTCAACAGCAGCAGCCTTGTGGGTGAGAGGTGGCAGTGTCTTGTGTGGCCTGGTAGGTTGTTTCCACCTGCTAGGGCCACAGAGAAAATACATGCAGTATCACGGTTCAGGTGCCTTGTATGTCCCATAACCCCCGATTTGCCTTGTATGAATGAGAGGGTATGGGCAGCAGCATTCAGCTGGTGGTGACTGGGTAAGCTAGGAGAAAGTTTACTTGTTTTGCTTTGGCGTGGCTGTACCTGTTGGACTTAGAGCTATGCAGCTCTTCTCTGGACCTTGGCTAAGCCTCCCTGGGCGATGCTGACAGCCCACTCCACTCTGCAGGCCTGTGCTGGTATGTGCCCCAAGTAACATCGCTGTGGACCAGCTCACAGAGAAGATCCACCAGACAGGACTGAAGGTTGTACGTCTCTGTGCCAAAAGCCGAGAGGCCATTGATTCTCCCGTGTCCTTCTTGGCTCTGCACAACCAGATCAGGAACATGGACAGGTGAATATCTGCAGCTGGGGGCTTAGTACAGGCTGCACCCTGGCACTGGCACTGACTACCACGTGTTTTGTAGCATGCCCGAGCTGCAGAAACTGCAGCAGCTGAAGGATGAGACGGGAGAACTGTCATCTGCAGATGAGAAGCGGTACCGGGCGCTCAAACGCACAGCCGAGAGAGAGCTGCTCATGGTGAGCACAGTACTGCCCAGGAGCCTTGGGGGCTATTTCCTGTATGTAGGTAGAGGGGCTCTTGTGACTTTTCTGAGTCAGGATTCTGAGTGCACTTGGCGGCCCCTGGTCTCCACATCTGTTCCCACAGTCAGGGACACACAGCTGCCACTTCTGTCAGCCTCCCAGTTCTTACAAACCAGGCTACCAGAACGGGAGTCTCAGCCTTTAGGTTCCACCAGCTTGGCATTGTCCTGGAAACTGTTGACAGACACAGTTGTGTCTGTGCTGTGGAGTATGTCCAAGAGGACTGTATCACCTTGAATGTTTATGCTCATGATAGCCTGTGGTGCAGATGCTTGAGTAGCAGAATGAGTGGCTTGTTTAGTTGTTGGGGATCTTGAGTCTGGAAAGCCAAACAGGCAACACAGCAAGACCCGGTCAGAAAAAAATGTACATATGCACACAGGTGTGCCTACACACACACACACACACACACACACACACAATTGCTGAGCAGGTGTAGAGCAGGGCACTCCAGGTCCCCCATCTAAGCCAACTGCCATAGTGAGGTAGAATGTATGTGCCCTGATGCGTATGCCTTCCCCAGAACGCAGATGTCATCTGCTGTACCTGTGTGGGTGCTGGTGACCCAAGACTGGCCAAGATGCAGTTCCGTTCCATCCTCATTGATGAGAGCACCCAGGCCACTGAGCCTGAGTGCATGGTGCCTGTGGTCCTTGGGGCCAAGCAGGTGGGTACCTGCCACTGGTGTGGCCCTGATGCCCTGTCTGGTAGCAGTGCTCCACTCCTGGCACCTCTTGGTGTGCCTGCACAGTCTGCACTGAGCAATTTTCTTCCTGTTTTTGGATGGTGGAGATGAACCCATCTCTTGTGATGGTGGTGGTGGGGGTCACTTAAGCTGCCTGGAGCCTGAAGTATTGTTGACTGAGGGAATTCTTGCCATAGCTGATCCTCGTGGGTGACCACTGTCAGCTGGGCCCAGTGGTGATGTGCAAGAAGGCAGCCAAGGCTGGACTGTCACAGTCGCTCTTTGAGCGCCTGGTGGTGCTGGGCATCCGGCCGATCCGCCTGCAGGTGCAGTACCGCATGCACCCCGCACTCAGCGCCTTCCCGTCCAATATCTTCTACGAGGGATCATTGCAGAATGGTGTCACTGCAGGTAACGTTGGACCATGGCCTATCAGCCTCTCCCTAAGGCCTTGATGGTGCTGCTCACATCAGCACCGTGGGCAGTATTTCTGGACCAGTGCTCTGGAGTGTGTGGTTTCTCCACAGTGACCAGACCTGGTCTGTAAATGGGTTCCCTGCCTGGAGTCCTCTCTTCTACAATGGCCAGGATGTGTACTAGCTCTAACCTGGTGGCTGTTGTTTCATGCTAACTGCTTCACGGAGGCCCTGGACAAATCCCAGGCTGTGGTATCCTATAGTTAGAACTGAACCCACCCTGGCAACAGCTTCATAGCCCTTTCCTTTGTGGTGGGTGACTGATTGAGGTGATACCATATAACATACTAAGGTGCCCAGAAGAAGTCATTGGGTTATTTTGTTTGTTTTGGGGGGGATTGTTTTGTTTTTTGGGTTTTTTTTTTTTTTTTTTTTTTTTTGTAAAGTCAGTATGATGAGACCTGGCAGGTGACAAGGCCCTCAGAGGGTCATCACAACATGACAGGCAGGTGAGCTGAGTGAGCCTGTCACCTACAGTAATCTGAGGCTCTGAACAGAATTTTAGGACACTGGGGTGTGGTTCTGGCCCCTCCCTGATTCTGTCCATGATGGTAACCCATTCAGGGAAGACGGGACCCCTGGGCAGTGGACAGAGCAGCCTGTGACTTACTATGGTATCAGATGAGCAATAGTTACCAGAAAACCTTAGACACAGTCATCCCCCCCACTCCACCCTCCACTCCGGGCTGCTTGTGAGTGGAAGCTAACTTTTCCCATGACTTAGACCTGTCTCAGGAGACTAATGCAGAAACCAACCTGGGCACAGCCCTCCATGAAGTCTGACAGTGAAGTGGAGGGATTTGGCCACAAAGAAGACAAGGCCACTGTCTTTTTTTGCAGCATAAAGTTATTTTTCATAAAAATGTATAACATGGTGGCTCACAGCTTTTGCCCCAGCACTCACTACTTGGGAAGCAGACAGAAGCAGGATCTGAGGTCAAGGCTAGACAGGGCTCTATAGTGAGAGCCCTTCTCAGGCGCACACAGAGCTTCAGCAGGGGTTCATTTCTCAGTGGGTCAGTGTGGATTTGAATGCCTGTGTTTGATGAGCTCTGACAGGCAAGGAACTGCTCAGAGCTGTGCTGTGTGGCCTGCCATGTGGACCCTGGCAGCCATAGGTGGATGGCACTACTCAGCTGGCCAGACTGGACCTGTTCTGGTTGTATGACTGCCTGAGTGTGGGGTGAGTTCCCTGGGTGGTCCACGTTCTCTGCTGTTTGTGCCACTCAAGTGAAATCCTGGGACAGGCCTGCATAGCCCTGGCTAAGCTATGCCAGGACAGACCCTGCCTGGTGGACACAGATAACATGGCCTGCCCCCTCTAGGCTGCATGTATTTCTGTGGGTGCTCAAAACAAGTTTAAAGGCCCATGCTGTGTTTCCTAGGGCAAAGTGCCCTCCAGTGCCAGCTTCCTTCACTAGTGATAGGCTGTGATACATGTGACCCTTGGGAGGAAGCTTTCCCTGTAAGAGATAAGCTGGTGTGAGTAGGTTCAGCATCTAGGGTGTGAGGATCCACACAATGAACCGACTGAAGAAACCTAGAATGGTGCTAGCCAAACAGGAAGGGGTGCAGTGTGGCACATCAGACAGGCCTTGGTCTGAGGACAGGTGTGGCTCACTGGTCCTACTGTCATGGGGGCTGTGGGTACTCTAAGGTACAGTAGTGCAGCTTCTAGGGGCACTGAGACTGTCTCGTGTTCCCTAGTGATGCCTTAAACAGTGTTGGCCTGACCCCTTGGCTGCCCTGTTCTCTCCCAGGCCTGTCTGGCTCAGGAGCCCTAGACACCGTGCCACTGGCACAGTGATGTTGCTACTCTCAGTCTGGGTGTGCACTTGGAGCCCCTGGGGCTTCTCAGTGATTCTTCTGTCTTCCCTGACACAGCGGATCGTGTCAAGAAGGGCTTTGATTTCCAGTGGCCACAGCCTGACAAGCCCATGTTCTTCTACGTGACACAGGGCCAGGAGGAGATTGCCAGCTCTGGCACGTCCTACCTCAACAGGTATACAGCTACGGGCAGCCTGTGTGTGGAGCTGCCACCTGTCACAGTATATGAGGAGCCTCAGTAAAGGGCATGGGTGGGAGACTATTGTGGGTCCTCCAGTGCCCCCTTGGTTGCTGGGAGACCTATCAGGTTGGGGACAGGCTGTGGCGAGCCTGTTACTGACAGATGTTCTCAGGACGGAGGCAGCCAACGTGGAGAAGATAACTACAAAGCTGCTGAAGGCAGGTGCCAAGCCTGACCAGATTGGCATCATCACACCCTACGAGGGCCAGCGTTCCTACCTGGTACAATATATGCAGTTCAGCGGCTCCCTGCACACCAAGCTCTACCAGGTACTCCCCATGCCTTGCTTCTGGCCTTAGGCTATCAAAAGGTACCCTGAGGGCCAAGGCTTAGTGCAGCCTTCCTGATGACTGGAATGTCTCCACGGGACCCACATAGAAGAGGAGGGCTGCTGCAAGTACTCCATTGTCACATGCATGCTGTGGGCTATATGCAAGGGCACCCAGCAGATAATACATTTTAAAATGTGCCTTGACATGTTGAACAGTGAGGAGAGAGCACGTGACTGCACATTGCCTGCATCATGTTCAAAGCTGCCTGATACGCTGTAGGTCAGTGCCTTCAGCCACAGTAAGTGCATTAGAGTAGCTTTCAGACTGCTCTATAAAGTAGAAAGGTTGTGGTGACAGTTGTACCTTTAATGTCAGCACTCTGGTGGTACAAACAGGTGGATCTTTGTGAATTTGAAGTCAGCCTGGCCTATGAGTGTTAAGACAGCCAGGGCTACACAGTAAGACTGTCTCAAAAAGAGAGCAGTTCAGGGTTAAATGGACAGGATAGCTGGTGCCACCTGGGGGACATGGTACTTGTACCCTAATGGAAGCTAAGCTCAGTGTCCTGAGCATGTGATAGATGCCACGTTCTGGTGGCTTTATGTTGGGTTGTACCATGGCCAAGGGTTGGCACCATGCAGCCCACACAGTCTCTGCTTCTCTGTGACAGGCTTGTGGTGTCCCCATCACTGTGGACTTGTATTGTCCAGCTTTACCCTGCTCAGTGATGCAGGGAGGGCTGTGGCTGATGGGACATTGTCTCCTTCAGGAAGTGGAGATTGCTAGTGTGGACGCCTTCCAGGGCCGGGAGAAGGACTTCATCATCCTGTCCTGCGTGCGCGCCAATGAGCACCAGGGCATTGGGTTCCTGAATGATCCCCGTCGTCTCAATGTGGCCCTCACCAGAGCAAGGTGGGCAGCTGCCCGTTGTCATCTTCCTTCCACCCACCCCACCCCACCCCTACAGCAACAAGTCTGTCCTGGAAGTGCACTCAGGCTTGATATGGCACTGTGCCTCTGGCATCCCTGTCCAAGAGCTGGTTATTTTGGCCTTACTTCAGTACAGCCACAACTCCCCTGACTCTAACAGACTCCAGGAAACCACTGCCTGCTCCACAGCCAGCCAGCCCACTGCAGACATTTGGAGACTGACTTCCTTCTATGCTTGAGCCATGGCTGGTTTCAGTTAATCCTCTTTTTAAGGTGCCACCTCAAGGGTTGACCAGTGTTGTTTGGTTCTTGGCACCCAGCTCTTGACATTCAGGGTACTAACCCTAGACACTGGAGTCAAGTGGGTATGACTATGAGCTCTCTCTTGGTATGTTGGTTGCCCTGCAGGTATGGCGTGATCATTGTGGGTAACCCAAAGGCGCTGTCAAAGCAGCCCCTGTGGAACCACCTGCTGAGCTACTACAAGGAGCAGAAGGCGCTGGTGGAAGGGCCACTCAACAACCTGCGTGAGAGCCTCATGCAGTTCAGCAAGCCTCGAAAGCTTGTCAACACTGTCAACCCGGTGGGTGGGCCAACGGGCTGGCCCTGGGACCTGGGGAAACTGGGAGCTTTTAGCCCCTGCTGCTGTTTACTGACACATTCCTCACTCTTGTGCCACCCTGCAGGGGGCCCGCTTCATGACTACAGCCATGTATGATGCCCGAGAGGCCATTATCCCGGGATCTGTCTATGACCGCAGCAGCCAGGGTAAGTCTTCCTGGCAACCACAAGTATGTTGATTTTCCCACATCCCAGTCTGGGTCTGACACCCCATGGGTGGCCTCCCAAGCTGGCCTTGGCCTCCATCTGGAGCTTGCCCCATAGGTTTTGGTGGCTTCTCCAACCAGGTCCTTGGACCCCTTGTAGGCTCCCAGGGCTGCTCTAGCCTCTGCTCTGGTCCCTCTGGTGCCTCTGAGGCAAGCCTGTGTTCACCTCAGCCAGGCTGGCCTCTGCTTTCTGGAAGCTTCTTCTGAGTTGCCTAGAAAGCACCAATGTGGCCAGCATTTCACCGATCCCTCTCTGCCCTCCACTAGCAGCACCCTGTATGGGAGACACACTGGATCTCCTGCTTGTCTGCTTGGTGGCTGGCCTAGCAGCTAGTTCACCATAGCATTGTCTGCTGGGGCCCTACTTCTGACTTCAGGTGTCTTGCAGGCCGGCCGTCAAACATGTACTTCCAGACCCACGACCAGATTGGCATGATCAGTGCCGGTCCCAGCCATGTGGCTGCCATGAACATCCCCATTCCCTTCAACTTGGTCATGCCTCCCATGCCACCACCTGGGTACTTTGGACAGGCCAACGGGCCGGCTGCTGGTAAATGGCTTTATCACCACCATGCTGGGTCCTCATCTGACAGGGTTAGGTGGAGCTTGCTGACTTTCACTGCTATCTTTCAGGCCGGGGTACCCCAAAAAGCAAGACTGGCCGTGGAGGACGCCAGAAGAACCGCTTTGGGCTTCCTGGGCCCAGCCAGACTACCCTTCCCAACAGCCAGGCCAGCCAGGACGTGGCCTCACAACCCTTTTCACAGGGTGCCCTCACACAGGGCTATGTGTCCATGAGCCAGCCCTCTCAGATGAGCCAGCCTGGCCTTTCCCAGCCAGAACTGTCCCAGGTGGGCCCTCACCAGCACACTGGCAGAGGGGTGGGGGGGGGGGTAATGGGGCACACATGAAACCATTGTGGCACCTTTCTGAAGGGTGAGTGACCCTGTGGGACCTGGGCATGTCACCTCGCCACTAAGGCTATACAAGGTGTGGTCTGGTAGGTGCCCTGCCTTGCTCACTCTGGCTTTGCCTTCCAGGACAGCTACCTGGGTGATGAGTTTAAATCACAGATTGATGTGGCACTCTCTCAAGACTCCACATACCAGGGAGAGCGGGCATACCAGCATGGCGGGGTCACTGGGCTGTCCCAGTACTAGAAGGTAAGTGCCCTAGTCGGCCCATCTATGTCCCTGTATACAAATGTGATGTGGGATGTGGGCAGGTTCTGCCTCCACTTAGCCCTGACACCTCTCACCCTGTCCTTGATCACAGGTGGCGGCAGAAGAGCTAAGCTATGTGGCTTAGTCTATCAGCATCTTATTCTGGGTAATAAAAAATAAAAATAAATGGATACCTGTTTTCCACTGCTAAAACTGAAGCACCACTGTGTGAGCAGCCGAGGAGAGGAGATGAGAGAGGAGCGAGAGCGAGCGGAGAGCGGCCAGGGAGGACGACGGAGAGGAGCTGAGCGCCGAGGAGCGGGCGCCCCCTGCGGGCGGTGAGAGGAGAGAGGCCCGCACCGCTGCGAGGCCGGCCCGGCGCCGCGCCCGCCAGAGGGAGAGGCCTCGCCAGGACCAGCCCGCTGTTCTTTTTCTTTGTTTATCGAGATTGAGGGGCTACGTTTTAGCAGGACGAACTTCGCGTTTCTGTACCGGAGCGGGCGGCCAGGAGCGTCATCGCGCTGTCCCAGCGCTAATGGGTTTCATTTAAAGAAAACACGGTGTTTGGGGGTGGGGGGCTGTTGTTTTGGGTTTTTTTTGTTTGTTTGTTTGTTTTTTTTTTTTTCTTCTTCTCCCAAAGATTCTTTGAAAGGAGTATGGGAAGTACTTTGATCAGTTTGTCTCTAAGACTTTAGTGGTGGACCTGGGAGATGCAAGAAGCTTCCAGAGAGACAGCGCTGAGAAGCCTGAGCCCTGCAGCCTGGGATCACCGCCTGCACCATGGCCAGAGGATTTTTGAGTTTGAGCTTCAGAAGCTGCAGGCGAACTCCTGAATGTGACGATGCCTGATGGCCCGCGGGTTCTTCCCCCATCGTGGGTGGAGGCTTCATTGCTGGGCGCTCAGCCCCGGCCCCCAACCTCCCGCAGTGGCCACCCGACCCTTATCCAGGCACACCTGCGCCAACGCAATGGAACTTAATTTTTGGTCAAATTTGTTTTAAGCTTTTTGTCACCAATAAAACATGAACAAATGGTCCTTGCTTTCGCATGGGGCTGTCCCTGCAAGCATGTCTCGGCTGGTCAGCGGCAGCCACACTCATCCACCACCATGTCCTCATAGTGTCGCAGCACCACATTATCGCTATTGTCGAAGAAGAGCACGGAGATGGGCGACAGGCGCGCGGGCACGCAGCAGGGCAGGCCTGCGCCAGGAGTGGGGGTAGCCGCGTGCATGAGTGTGCGCAGCACAGCGTGGTTGAGTGCAGGTGGCCCGCCAGATCTGGGCAGCACTTCGGGAAGCGTGCATGTACCCTGGCAGAAGTTGGCCAGGAAGCCGCGGGGTGCGATCACCCAGTGGTGCCACCCCACCTCTCGAAAGCTCACGTGCAACCGTCGCATGCGACACGCACCCCAGGGACTACCTCCCACCCCAGGTTCTGTGTGGCGCCTTGACCGCGGCGGGGGACATAGCCGCGGGTCTAGTGTCACCAGCAGCAGCGAGGCCTCTGCCAGGTGCGCACGGGCAGTGGTGGCTCCACAGTGCAGCGATAGCGCCAGGCGCAGTGTACGCGGCACCGACATGTTGGCAGCTACCACGGCCCCCAGTAGATCGGCGCGTAGTGGCAGCCCGGGTGGTACAGGGACGCGTAGCAGCTCAGTTCCAGGACTCTCGGCCCACAGTGCCACGCTTAGCTCCCACCCGTGCCTGTCCCTATTCTCAGCCTCCAGCCGTAACTCCAGACGCGCACGTGTCGGGCGCTCCACAGGGTCCACGCCGGACAGGTCGAAAGTGACGGTCCACTTGGGGCGCAGCCCCCTGGTCCTGGTGGGCTCTGGGGACCTGGAGAACAGACCTGGAAGGGAGAAAAGAGTGTGGACATGGTGTGCCGACCTAGCAAACGGGCTGGGCTGGGCTGGGCTGGGACCAGGAGGAAGGGAAGCGGGAAGCAGGAGTACATCTGTAGGGCATTGCTGACGGAAGGGTGGGGGCAGGGCGCCAGAAGCAAGAAAGACACACTGTGCCTACACTTGGAGATGGGCCAGCCAGCACCTGGGGCCCTGAAAAATGACCTGAAGGAAGGCATCAAAGAGTGTGAGGTTGTGGGGTGGAGGCAGGGCTAAGGTTGGGGCCTGGTCCTGGGAAGCCCCAGGCATGTAAGCTTGCGTCCAGAGCACTAAGAAATCAGGGTCCCAGATTGCTAGCAGGCTGGACCGACGCGTGGGGGACCCTCGGCCTCATGAGTCCTTGTCTAACCACAAACCCCCACTCACCGCTGTCCGGGATGTGGCGCACGATGTTTCCGGCGACCCCCAGTTCCTCCACGTGGCATGGTCGCAGAGGGTACCCCGCTCTGGCTGCCTGGGGGTCGCGGCGGCGAAACAGACGCCACATGACAGGAGGCACAGGCCGGAGCGTGGGGACGGCCCGGGGTGCTTCGTGCAGCCTGAGAGCCTGGAGCAGGGCGGCGGTGGGGCCCGAGGGTGCTGGTTCGAGGGCCAGGGGCATTGAGGGCAATAGGAGCAGAAGCAGAAAGAAGTGGCCAGGACTGCAACGGACAGGGAGCATTTTCCTCCCAGATGGTGTCCAAGAGAGTCTGCGGGGTCCACTGCGTAGGGAACCAATGGGCTGGTGGCCGCAGGTCCTGGGGGGTGGGGGTTGAGTTCCTAGAGGGGGCGTGTCCGAGCCCTACTGATCTGGAGGGCAGGACCGCTGGGTGTCGGTCCCAAGATGGGTGGTCTAGAGTTGACCTGGAGGGCGGAGCAGCTGGCAGCCGGGGTCCCTGGAGAAGAGTCGCATCCTGCATCTTAGACTGGGGTGGGCGTCGTGTGAGCAAGGCCATGCCCCCAAAGGCGGGGCCAGGTACTTAAGGGGTGGGAGCAGACCTCCAGGGACTGGGCCGGTCTGGGCCTAGTCTCCAGGAAAGGGGGTGGTCTCTCAAGTAGTATGAGAGGGAATCCTGGATGGCGGCGTTGAGAACAGGGACTCAGAAGAGCTTGTCCTTCACCAGCCCGTTCCTCAGCGGCTTCCTGGGGACCAGAAGTCAGGACAGATTAGTTTGGGAACCACATGCTTTCCTCTCCCTGTTGAATATCTTCCGTTCCCCTTTTCCACCTCCCAGGCAGGTAGAACTGGCCAGGGTCCATGCCTAACTAGCATTGCTTACTAGGCTTGCCCCCTGACTCCCACCCAGACCCTTCCTGCTGTGGTCCTGTGCGCCTGCCCGGCCCCTAAACTCCCTTTAGAATATTCAGAATCTTTGGGGAAGTTTGGAGGGTCCCTCAGTGCTGGGGATGGAAGGCAGACCTCAGAAACTCTAGACACATGCTCTACAGCCAAACTGCACCCCAAGTTCCAGCTATGGAGCGTTTTAAAAATTTTTTTTTGTGTGTGTGAGAAGTTTTATTAGAAAAGGAAGGGAGGGAAGGAAAGAGAAAAGAGAGACACAGAGACAGAGAGAGGACAGAAGAGAAAAGGAGACAGGAAAAGCCCTATCTGCCCCAAGAGAACAGCAGGAAAACTTAAACTGTCTTTATTGAGATAGGGTCCCTCTTTGTGGCCCTGACTAGCCTGGAACTCCCTTTGTAGAGCAGGTTGGTCCCTGACTCACCTGCCTCTGCCTCTTTTTCCTCCGGACTGGGATGATCTAGAGCTTTTAATTAATACAGTTTCATTCTCTATGATTCTCAGAGAGTTCTTGCCAGACTGAGGGTTCCTCAAGAAGGGACAAGCCCAGTGGTTTCTGCCCCCGCCCCCAATAGTCAGCTCCTGAGGGAGGGGCTGTGGCTGTGGGGGGGGGGGCGCTAGTGATCCCTTTCCACAGTTTGTGATCTTGGGACATATGGACTTTCTCAACTGAGACAAAGCAGTTGCCCCCAGGGATGGGTGGAGGTCCTGCTTTTGGAGCCCTGGGTGCTGCATTTCCAAACATTTCTCTCTATGTAAGTTTTGTAGCAAGAGGGTCCTTCCTGTTTTCAGATTTGTTTGATCTCCCTACCCTGTTTTCTTAAGCCTTGTAGAAGCCTCTGGAATGTTCTAGAAGCTTCAACATGCCCTCCCATGTCTTCACAGACCTCATGGCCCACATTAAACATACCACTTCAATCCAACACATCCTAAATGAGACTCCCAATAGACTTCTTGTGTCTCAGCAAATGCAATCCTACCCTGAACCCCATCTAGACAAACAGCAGTTTGAGCCATTAGCCTGAAGTTGGTTAATTCTTGGTCTAACACTCTCACAGGCAAGCTGTTTTAGTGGCTGCTCCCATTTTTATTTTTAAGGTTTTGCCTACATCAGAACAAGACAGACTAGCTGTCCTGCTGTGGGCTCAGTCAGACCTCGTTCTCTAGCTGAACTCAGACCTGGGAGAGGCTTCACACACCAGCCCCAGTCCTCCATGACGTGCTTGGAAAGAGAGTGCCCATAGGCTGGTAGATTATACACTTGGTCCTCGATGGCGTTGTATGGGGAGGATTAAAATGTGAAGCTTGTGGTGTCAGTGCATGCCTTTAATCCCAGCACTTGGGAGGCAGAGGCAGGCAGATCTTCTCTGTGAGTTTGAGACCAGCCTGGTCTATGAATCAAGTTCCAGGACAGCTAGGGCTGTTACACACACACACACACATCTTTTCTGAAGGGATTTTTAGTCTCACTCAACATAAAGTTTTTCTCTTTGCTTACTGCTTGTGGTCTTGTGAGCCCTCAGCTTTCTGCTCTGGCTGCTAGGGAGCTTACTGCCATCGTCCCCACCATGACAGACAAGGTAGGGCACAATGACTCCATCAGGGCTGTGAATGAAATTTTTTGAACTACAGCTATGTGATTTTGTGAGGGCTAAAGTTATGTTTTAATTATTCAAGAGATCTATAAAACTATAAAACAAATGCCTCTAACCTGTAGACCCCACTTGCCCAGAGGCAGATAGCTTTCTGGACTGCTGGGAGCTGTTGGTTGCCCAGCTGCACAGGATGTGCTTGATCCCACACAGGAGAGAGGTACATAGGCAGGAAGCATGCCAGGATGTATGCTTGCCCCCATTGGACAAAGGCAGGAAGTGCGTAGCCTTGTGGGTTTTGCCTTTATAAGCATCTGACTAATGTAATTTGTGGCCATTCTCTGGGAATCCTGGGTATGGGCCTGGCCATTGTCCATCATCCTGGCCAGTATTTAATAAAGCTTTCTTCAGATTTGGCTCCAAAATTGTGGTAGCGGTTTCATTCTTGCCTGGTACAATTAACGGTTTTTGGTGAGCTGTGACTGAAGTCTTCCTGCAAGTGTTTCCTCAGGGCCAGCGCACTGGAGCTGTGGTCTAGAGGAGGGCACCTTGCTTGTAAGGTGTAAAATTCTCCTGTGTGGTGCTGGTTTTGAAGACATGAAGGGACCATGGAGAGCAGCTGAGGCTCGGCACCCTGAGAGGCCACAGGTGAAGGCAGAGAGTCTGCCATGTTTGAGATGCAGGGTCATCACAGGAACATGGCAGCAGCTGATATGAAGTGTGACATGCTTTGTATGGCAAGTCCTATGAAGCCCAGAAGATCCTGAGTGAATCCCAGATTTGGGACACTGAGTACAGATTTAATTTATACTAATGGAATTTGGTTCTGCTCTACTTTGATTGTGTTTGGAGTAGGTAATGTTTCATTTATTTTTAGTTTTACAGGAGCCACAGTTGAGAGATTTGGATAATTTAAAGAGTGGTTGAACATTTTTAAAAAACTAATTTATTTAATTTTATTTTATGTGCATTGGTGTGAGGATTCCAGATCCCCTGGAACTAGAGTGACAGACAGTTGTGAGCTACTATGTGGGTGCTGGGAACTGAACCCGGGTCCTCTGCAAGAGCAGCCATCATGCTTAGCAAGCGATGAGACTGTGGGGTTTCTGAAAGTTAGACTGTGTTTTAAACTGTAACATTCACATGAGATCTTGGGGATAAAAATAAAGGAGAGGTTATGGTTTAATACTGATGTGCTTTTGTCATTAACACAAACCGGAGTCACTGGGAAGAGACCATCACCTGAGAGCAGGCCTACAGGTGTGTCTGTGGAGCATCTTCTCATTGATGGCTGATGTGCGAGGTCTATCATCACAGCAACAGCAAGCAAACTAGAGCACTCACTATGCCCTGGTGAGTGCTCACTAACCCTAGCTTCAACACACAGATGTGTTCAGAACTAAAATGTGTCTACTTATTTGTCTAGGTCTTTTCTTTAAACAGTCTCTCTGTAGTTGAAGCTGTCCTAGAACTGCAGGGAACATATCTCCCTCAGCCTCTTGAGTGCTAGGATTAATCAGCAGGTGGAAGCCTTCAGGCTCAACTCCCTTACTCCAGAATTTAGGTCCATGCCATGGTTAAGAGCTGCACTTCCAGAGGTCCCAGGTTTAAGTCCCAGCACCTACAAGGAAGCTCACAACTGTCTGTAACTCCAATTCCAGGGGATTGGACGCCCTCCTCTCACCCTGTGGGACTTAGGTGAAGGCAGTAAGCCTTCAGAAAAATGTCCTTCCAAACAAAACAAATGCACAAATAATTTTTTAAAAGAACAACTGGCCGGATGGTGGCACACACCTTTGATCCCAGCACTTGGGAGGCAGAGGCAGGTGGAGCTCTGTGAGTTCGAGGCCAGCCTGGTCTACACAGTGAGTTCCAGGACAGGCTCCAAAACTACAGAGAAACTCTGTCTCTACCCCCCCCCAAAAAAAAACAAACCAACAACTCAACAACTTAGGGCTAGAGCAGCAGTTCTCAACATGTGGGTCAAATGTCCCTTTCACAGGGGTTACATGCCAGATATTTACTTTATGATTTATTATTTTAAAGATTTATTTATTATGTATATAGTGTTCTGCATGCCTGCAGGCCAGCAGAGGGCAGCAGATCTCATTATAGATTGTTGTGAGCCACCATGTGGTTGCTGGTGATTGAACCCAGGACCTCTAGAAGATCAGTCAGTGCTCCTAACCTCTGAGCCATCCATCTACCCTACTTTATGATTCATAACAGTAGAAAAATTACAGATATGAAGTAGCAACAAAAATAACTTTATGGTTGGGGGGGTCACTGTATTAGAGGATTGCACCATTAGGAAGGGTGAGATGGGTCAGTGGTTAGTTACACTGATAGCTCTTTCAAAGAACCTGGTTTCAGTTTCCAGCAACCACATTAAAGTTCTCATCTATTTTTAACTCCTTCCAAGGGATACAGTGACCTCTTCTGGACATCTTGGGTACTTCACACACATGGTGCATATACATATACGCAGACGAAACACTCACACACATAAAATAAAAATAATAATTTAAACAGCTAAAAACAAAACAAAAGAATCTAGTGTCACCAAGACAGCTCAGTGGGGAAAGGTACTTGCAGTCAAGCATGGTGACCTGAGATTGATCCCTGGGACCCACATGTGGAGAGACAACTTCCCAAGGCTGTCCTCTGACCTCCACACACCTACTGTGACAAATGCCCCATCCCTACCACAGAATAAATAATTTAAAAAGATGCCCTACTCCTTCATTTCTTAAAAAACACAAATTATTATTTGTTTTGTCTTTTGTTTTTTTCGAGACAGGGTTTCTCTGTGTAGTTTTGGAGCCTGTCCTGGCACTCACTCTGCAGCCCAGGCTGGCCTCAAACTCACAGAGATCCACCTACCTCTGCCTCCCAAGTGCTGGAATTAAAGACATGACCACCACCCAGCAAAAAACCCACAAATTATATCTAGGCATTGGCAACAGAAACCCTGTCTCAAAAAACTAATAAATAAAACACAAATTATTAAATCATACCTCTTCCTTCGTCACCTCATGGGGTCTGAGCTGATGCCTCCACCACATCCCAGGGTCTGGCTGGTCTGCGCCTTCTGAAACCTTCTACAATCTCCTGCTCTACCTTGCTGTTGCTCAGTGTTCTTCACATTGTCTCAGGGGTACTGCATGTCCTGAATCCTGCCTGTATACACAGCCTAGGGGCCGGTGAGGACCCCAGAGACCCCATCATGGTTGCAGCCTTTAACCGTCTGCTCAGCCGACCCTAGATTCCCAAGCCAACAGGGCAGGTAGACAGAACCTTGGCCCTCTCCTTTGGGCTGGAGGTCACAGTGCAGCCTAGTGCATTCTCCTGCGGATCCCTTCCAGCTAGCAGCTCCCAGCCCCGCAGGCCTCTTCTGCTGTCTCAGCCTCAGATGCTGCATTACTGGCTACATATCCAGGCCTCTGCCTCAGGCAGCTTCACTGTGGGGTCCCTGATTTCTCTGGGTCCCACATCTGTTCCTAAAGGAAGGAGCTGAAGCCGCGACACAGCCTCACTCACTCAGCTTTGCAGATCTTGGTGGTCTGAGCTTCCAGAGTGTTGTATTCCCTCAAGTCCTCCAGTTCACGCATCTGGCCCGTTAGCACCTTGGCTGCAAAAGCCACGATGTACTATGGGAGAAGAAAGCAAGGGTGAGACCTTGTGGGTGTCAGGCCCTTTGTACCTACCTGCACATAGGCCCCTCATGGGCCTGAGGGGAACCCGTAGGGCTGACTCACCAGGAACCAATAGATGTTCATGACCGTGAGGATCAGCAACAGTGTGTTGAAGAAGAAATAGTATGGAATGTCCGGCACCGACCGCAGGCTGGAGTGGCAGGTGGCATACAGAACCTTCAGCGGGAACCAGTAGAGGCGAAACCAGAACCTGGAGGGCGGGGCCGGTCAGGGAGACTCCCCTCTCCTTCTCACTTTCCCTGACTCCGCCAAACCCCTCCCCCCCCCCCGACTTATCCACCAGGATCCGCTTGGCCTGGCAGCCCCATCCCTTCCCAATCCACAACCACTGCTGCCGCGTCCTGCCGCTTCCCTGCTTACCAACCTTGTATTTATTTCCAGGCCCCACCTTTTCTGACTTCACCCACCTCACCAAGCATCAGACCCTCCTCAGCCTGCCTTGGCTCTGGGCTAGATAGACTATTCTAGGCCCCTATCTATCACCCTACTAACCCCATCTAAACAGGGTACACCCATGCATGTCTCTACCCTAGTAAGCCACACCCCTCTCTTCCATGGCCCTGCCCATGACCCCAACAAGTCATGCCCCTCCCACCTGACCCTACCCACCCACTGAGCCCCACCCCTCTGCCTGGCTCCACCCCTCTCACCAGCAGAAGCAGAAGCTAAGGCATCCCAGGTTGGCCACCAGCCCATGCAAGCGGTGGTAGGTGCCACCCCTGGCCTTGAAGTAAATGTTGAGCTTGGTGAATTCCAGTTGTACATCGTTAACATCGTGCAGGAAGAATACCAGGAGACCTACATTGTGGTACCTGTTGGGTAGAGACAATCACACCATGACTGCAGAGCCAGGACCATCTGTCCCAGCCACACAGTAGGTTTTTATTACTGTTTAATTGTGTGCATGTGTGTGCAGAGCCTGTGGAGCTAAAGAGAGGGTGTCAGATCTGCTGGAAACAGAAGCAATCTGACATGGTGGCAGGAACTAAACCTAGGTCAGTTGTAAAAGTAGCACATACACTGAGCCTGCTCTGCCAGGAGACTCGAGTTCAGGTCCCAGCACCCACATAGTGGCTCGCAACCACCTGTTACTCCAGTTCCAGGAGATCCCATTCTGTGAAGAAAACACACACACACACACACACACACACACACACACACACACACACAGAGAGAGAGAGAGAGAGAGAGAGAGAGAGAGAGGGAGGGAGGGAGGGAGGGAGGGAGAGAGAGAGAGAGAGAATAGTTTACAAGCTATTAACACTGAGATGTGGCCTCAGCCCCCATATACTGTGTCTCTGGGTGGTGGGTGCATGCTAGTGCCTGTGGGGGACAGTGACTCAGATGTCCTGAGGTGTGGATGTAGCCCCTGAACATGTGTCTTCAGGGAGAGCAGCCAGTGTTATTAGCTTGAGCCATTTCTCTTACCCCCCTTTATTTCACTGAGTCAGGTTTCACTAGCTGGCCTGTAACTCAAAGAACCCTCCCCAACCCACGGTCAGCCTCTGAAGCCTAGTTTACTTTCTATGGTTAGAGACAGGGCCGTACTGTAGCTCAGGCCTGGAATTCTGGTTCAAGTGATCCTCCTGCCTCAGAGCCCCCTGAGAAGGTGGGAACACATGTGGGCTCTTGAACACCAGATCTGTTTCTGGATCCCCTCTGAGTAAATCCTTGCTGTGTCTGGGCCAAAGGTGTCTGTCATACAGTGGTCAGCAAGATGGCTCAGTAGGTAAAGGCACTTGCCATCAAGCCTGATAAGCTGAGTTCACCTCTCAGAACTTACATGGTATGAGGAGAACCATTTCCCCACACAAGCTGCAACACCCATACCACCCTCCAAAATAAATAATGTAAAAGGAATTTTAAAAGGGAGTGTCACACAACATAGGTTCAAGGCAGTAGACAGGGGTCTTCCTGTAGGCCTTACACACCCACTCCATGACCTGGTCCCATCCAGCCCCAGATCCTCTGTACAGACTGCCCACCCACTCTCGAAGATCTCACCGGAAGGCGTAGGAAGAGGCAATGAGAAGCAGGGTGACCACGTGATGCGCCAGCATGACCACAGAGTCCTTGCGCCAGGCGTCCATGTACACGGTGGCATAAATGGAATGGCAATAGAAACTCCCCTGCAGCAGGTATGCAGTGGCTATGTCCCAGGGCACCGCCATGCCGGACCTCCAGTCTGGGAAGAGCCATGTTCATGGTCATGTTCAGGGCCTGTCCCCAAGACCCCCTGACACAGCCTCACAAGCATGTGCCCCCTGAATGTGGGGTGAGTGGAAGTCTTGTTGTTTAAAGATTGTCTATTTTCTGTGTGAATGTGTGTGGGTACTTGCCATCCTGTGGAGGTCAGAGGACAGTTTCTAGAAGCCAGTCTTCTCCTTCCACTCTGTGGGTCCCAAGGATCAGCCCAGGTTCCCAGGCTTGGCAGCCAGCACTTTTACAGGCTGAGCCACCTCACCAGCCTTGTTTTATTTTTGAGTCATGGTCTCATATAGGCCAGGCTCACCTCAAAATCTCTATGTAGCAAGCAATGACCTTGAGCTCACAAGCTCCCCCTACACCCCACTCCTGAGTGCAGGACACCCAGTGTGTGCAGACACCATGCCTGTTTAAAATGGACAGAACTGGGAACTCCATGCTTCTAGGCAAGCTCTCTACTGATTACTCCCCAACCCCATTTTGCTTGCTTGTTTTTGTTTGTTTGTTTAGTTTTTTAGTCTCTTACAGAACCCAGGCTGGCCTGAGAATTCATAGTAATTGCTCTGCCTCAGCCTCCTCCTCCTCAGTGATGACATAACAAGTATGTACATCATGCCTGGACCCCCACCTTATAGATGGAGATGGTTCTTGTGCCACTATCCGGCTCAGGATATTTGCGCTGGGTGGATCTCCCATGGAGGACTCTATTGATGCCTACATCCTCCCCTCCAGACTTCACAGCCTCCAAGCATATCTATGCTCATTCAGGCAGCAGTCTCTCTTCCCAGGTGAAGCCCCCCACTGCCCACTGCTCCTCTCCCTTGCCACCCTATGCTAAGTTCAAGGGCTCCTTGATGCTCTGCCTGTAAAATCCTCTGGCTCTGAGCCTTATTAACACACATGTACCCAGCTGCATCAGCCCCAGCTTAGTGGCCGCCACTCAGCAGAAAGCCAAAGAGGGACTGTGGGGCTAGTGAGATGGCTCTGCAGGCAGAGATGTTTGCCACAAATGCCTGGAAACCTGAATCCTTACACAGAACCCACAAAAAGCAGGACTAAAGTAACTCCAATGATGTCCTCCGGCTTCAACCCAGCATTCTGGAGGCTGGGGCAGGAAGATGCTAAGTTTGAGACCACCCAGGCTACATGAGACCCTGTACAAAATCCCAAAAAGACCCAGCAGGACGGCTCAGTGGGTAAAGGCCATTGCCACCAAGCTGATGGCCTGAGTTTGATCCTCAGACCCCACATTCCGGAAAGACGATATGACTCCCAGGTGCTCTCTGACCCTCACACACTTACACAAGCTGTGCCACACAGGTGTTCCATCCCACACTGATATAAATGGGTTTTAAAAGAGAAGAAACCAACCCCCACACACATTTCTCCTCACCCACTAGCAAGCCCCTAACCCTAACAGAATGTCTACCTGCACTGCCCCTTAGCACACTTCAGCCGTCACCTCCAGTAAGGTTTGTCCCAGTTGACACGCTTTCCCTCCCTGGCCCCTGCCTCCCTCCCTTATGTTTTCTCTTGCCACTTCTGGCTATGATCAGACTGGCTGGTCCCTTGAGGGTTTGGGGGCCTCCTCCTGGCTGTCCCTAGCACAAGCTAACCTAGCACTTGCTTAAGCCTGGGGCTGGGGCTCAGGGATAGAGCCCCTGCCTAAAATTGCAAATGAGTGGCTGTGGGCATGGCTCAGGAATAAAGAGTACAGTGACATCCTAGAATCCCCCAGTGAAGGGGGAGGCCTTGGCCAGCTGTTGCACAATGTTCAGTACATATTAGTTTGCTTTGCTTCCATCTCCAGAAAAAATACAAAAAAACATGTGGGTACTCAATAAATGCATAACACTCTGGCCCAACCATGAACCCAATCATGGGTTGGGTTGTCTGCTGGTCATGACAATGCACGTCTTTGATCCCAGTACTTGGGAGGCAGAGACACGAGGATCTCTGTGAGTTCAAGGACAGCCAGGCTACACAGAGAAACCTATTGGGGGGGGGAACCCTGAGTTATTTACATAAAGACAAAATGAATGGCATCTAGCACCCTTTTGAAATTCAAACCCGGTGGCTCAATGCACACCTGTGTCCTAGCACTCAGGAAGCTGAGTAGAGGCATCCCAATTTTAGACAAATCTGGACTACATAGGAAAGAAATGTGTGATGCTTTCCGTGAGGGGAAAGTCCCCACAGTGCCTAGCTGTGTCCCCCCCAGAATCCCCTCAGCCTTTCCCTGTCTCTGCACCTCCCAGGGTTTCTGACCATGGTCCCCAGCAAGGAGCCCCTCCCCACTCTGGACATTTTTATACCCACAAATCCCCATCCTATGAATCTCTTATGAAACTCAAACTCCAGCCTGGAGTAGAGTCCTCATGGGACCATCTTATGTTACCCCAGGGCCATTGACATGTCTCTATGGCACCGCCTCTAGAAGGAGCCCACATTTGACCACCCCACTCCCAGGGTTCCATGACCACTCTTATCTTGGGGCTGGCTGGATATCAGGACTCCTATAGTGATATCTCATTAGGTCCATTCCAGAACGTGTGTGTGTGTGTGTGTGTGTGTGTGTGTGTGTGTGTGCGCACATGTGCCACAGTGTGCATGTGCAGGTCAAAGGATGACTTTTAAAGAGTTCTCAATTTCCACCATGTGGATTCCCAAGATAGAACTTGTATTGTCAGGCCTGACTGCAACCACCTTTACTCCCTGAGTCATCTTGCAAGCCAAGCCCCCTTTTTATTGCTTTAGCAGAGTCCTTTGCACTGGTCCCACAGGATTCCTACCATAGAAGACGGAGGGTGGGTCATGGAAGAAAGGGTAACGGGTACCCAGGAGCAGGTAGGCACAATAGCTCCAACAGCCCAAGTAGAAAACAAGTTTCCAGGCGCTCTCAGGTAACCTGGCAGCATCTCTAGGCTGCAGACGACACCGTGTGGCCAGGGGCTGTGGGAACATGGTAGGTAATGATTATTGTTGGGGAGCCTGAGGCTTCTCCAGTGGGAAAAGCAAGGCCCAGGGACTCGCCAGGCTCAGTGGCACTGAGAAGGATAGGCCTCTGTACCCATATCATCTGGGGTAACCAGAGCCCAAGTGTGTGGCCATGAAGGGAAGGACTAAACTTAGCACCCAGCTGTCTTGTGTGGCCTGGGAGGGGGGTGCTTGGGTTCTAGCAGGAAATGAGGGTGTCTTGGGGAGGGAGAAAAGGAGGATGATGATTGGAGGAAAATACCTTGGGGGCAGGGGAACTTGAAAACACAATGACACTTCCCCCACCCACCCCTTGGGAGGAAGAAGGGGGCACCTGAGAGGTGAAGCTAGGGGCCACGAGAAGGGAGAGAGATAGTGTTTAAGGGAGAAAAGGGGGTCATGTGATGGGGAGGCAGGCTGACTTTGGAGACATCACAGGATAGTGTGCCCTGAATTAGAAGATCAGTGGTGTATGCCTACCATCACAGCATGTGGGAAGCTGAGGCAGGACTGCTGTAAATTTGACCAGCCTGAGATTCAGAGTGAGACACTGTCTTAAAAACTACAAAAAATGGTTGGAATGGGCAGCTAGAGTTCAGGAAGGCTCCAGTACCCTGGGGGCGGAGCTCCAGAGCTGGAGGCCAAACCCTGCCCCCTTCCTCCCAAGGCTGAGGGGGCCAGAGGAGCCCAGAGCACCCAGCAGTTGTCATGGAGACAACCAGAACCCAGCTCCTGTAATCCCTAGCAACCAGGCTGCTGTCAAGTTGAGCTTGGAGGATTGGGCAGCCCCTTCCTTGGCTTGCTTCTAGGGGAGGGGAAGGGTAGAAGTGGGGCGGTGTCCGGCTGCGCCGGGAGGGCATGCTGGCCAAGGCAGATGAGAACCAGAGCTACCCCGTGAGTTGGCCCTCTTCCCTTTTGCTTCCCCCTCTCTCCGGCAGCTGGGGGCTGAGGCTGCTCCCTCCAGTGGGTGACAACAGACAGGGTGGGCTCTGGAGCTGGACCTAACAAGGAACAGCCTCTTCAGGCCAACAAAGAAAGGCCCCTTTGTTGGCACAACGCTCTGTCCCCGCACCCTCTGCCACTTCCAGTTAGATGAGGACGAGATGTCTCCAGCTAGTCCACTGGAGACTACCCATCATGGTACTGTCCCAAATGCCACGGAGACTACCCCCCCAGGAGAGGTGAAGAATAGTGTCAGATGCCAGTATCATTACCAGGGTCACTCTTCAGACCGGGGCGATGGCCTTCTTAGTCTCCAAAAACAGCATTTTGACCATCGCCCTATGTGGGCGGCAGAATCCAACCCTGAAGACACGAACAGGGTAATTTCCAAGGTTGAGCCCCTCGGCGTTGCCCTTTACATGCAGATCTGTGCTATCCCTGGTTGGGGGGTGGTGAAGACCCTAGACAGGGGCGGGGCCTCGACTGTACAGACCGGGCGTAGACACAGCAACTCTCAATGACGAAGGGTACAGGTGACCTCTATGCACCTCGAGGCCTCCTGGCGCAAGAACTGGGCTCCCTGGTCCCCAAGTCGGTAACCAGGTCGGCCCTAGGGTCCGGCTGTACTGAGCGGATCGCCCTAGATTCTATTGAAACTGTCCAGGATAGAGTGTGAATCTAGTTTCCTTGCACCCAGAACACCCCATGCCACATGAGACCCCCCAATCCATCATCTGTCACCCCAGTTCAGCCACACCCCTGCACCTACCCCGCCCTATTGCAGAGGGTCTTAGGACAGACAGTGTCTGAGGTCCCAACATCTTGGGCATCTCCAGCCCCGAGCCCCCTACTTTCCAGCGGCCACCACGGACACAGGGATACATGAGCAGTGCCCCACTCACTCTCTTGCATGCAGTTCATAGGGGCCCCCAGGTCGCACTGACCCGAAAGAGGCGCGTGGTGGCCGCCGAGCGCAGCAAGGTCCAGCCCAGGGCGCACAGCGCAGCCAGCAGCAGCTCGGGCGCAGCCAGGTGCGCGTGCTCCGCCAGGCCGCGGCGTGCCAGTCCCCAGCCGCAGTCCCCGCAGCCGCGTGCCGCCGCCAGAGCAGAGGCCCAGCTTCGCTGCAACATCTGCGCGTAGCTAGGCATGGGCTCTGGCTCCTCGAGCCCGGTGGTCCTTGCGGCGGCCGCCATGCTACCCGCTTGCCCGCCGTCCTGCTGCTGCCTGCAAGCCAAAGCCACTGCGCGCCCCCGCGTCACGTGCTGCAGCCAGGCCGGGGGCGCGCAGGCCCCCACCAAAGCAAAACGGGGACTTGGCTGGCCCATGCCCCGCCCCTCAAGATGCCAGGCGCCACCTCTCCTGCCCTCCTGTGGTGTTGCTGTGAAACCAAGTGGTCCCCAGGCTCTGGGTGGTCTTCTGCTCATTCTGCGACTACCCTGGGGCTCTTCTGATGTCAAGATGGCTCAGCAGATGAGTACCTTGCTACCAAATTAACATCCTGAAGGTGAGGACTGACTCTTGTAGCACTAATAATATAGACCCAGAGACAAATAGTGAGGTTCAAGCTGAAGATCAGAAAAGCAAAGCAGTCAAGCCAGCAGAGAGCTCTTACCTCTACCAAGGCTAGGGCTATCATCACCTCAAGGTGGCTGGAGACTAATTTTCACGGTTGGAGACGAATTGCCAAGCTTGAGACCCTGCTCCTGTCTTATATACCTCTCTAGTTTGGGATTAAAGGTGTGAGTGAGCTGTTTCTCTTTTAGACCGATTCACTCTCATGTAGTCCTTGGTGGCCTTGAACTCAAAAGAGATCTCTGCCTCTGTCTATTGAGTCCTGGGATTAAAGGTGTGGGCCACCATGGCCTGGCCTCTATGGCTGTAGCTAGCTTTGCATTCTGATCTCCAGGCAAGCTTTATTAGATTCATAAGCAATGTATCACCGGACTCTAGCAAATTATCTTCTCACCTCCATCTATTTATGCGCCCATTTTCACAAATAAATACAATTAAACAAACAAACAAAAAATCTGCCCATACTTGAGTGGGGACCCACCCTGTATCCACTGGGCTCCTGGGATACACAGTGCCTGGTTCTATTGTTCCAGCCACCTAGAGGCTCACTACTGGGAGGGTGCAGTTACTAGGAAGGGCTTACCTGGAGTAGGGCTAGGGGCAGTCAAAAGGCCAGGCTCCCTGTGTTCCACCTTCTAGAGTCAAAACCACCAAGATGCCTGGTTGGTTTCCTCTACTCTGCTGATTATTCCAACAAGGCCTCCTGCACTGATCTTCCAACTGAGCACTGCCTCGGGCTCTGTCTCACTGTGTAGCTGCTGACGGCATTGAACTCACTGAACAGTTATGCACCACCATGCTTGGTTTTTCCACTATTGGTGATGGAACTGGGGCTCTGGGCATACAAAGTAAGCACTCCACCAATGCAGCCACGGCCCCAGCCTTGTACATGTGCACATATGTGGTATGTGAACTCACGCACGCCAAGTGCATGGAGGCCAGAGATAGATGTCTACTACCTTCCATTTAAAAACTCTGATGTGTATATGTCTGTGTACACATCTGCCACAGGAGTCTAGGTGCCCATGGGTCTGAAGGTGTGCAGTTCCCTGGAGATGAAGTTTCAGGATGTTGTGGGCTGGATGGACATTGCTGTGGGATCAGAACTCCAGTCCTCTATAAGAGCAGTGTGCACTCTTAACCAACAACCCACTTCTCCAGCCTCTGCTATTATTTTATTTTAAAAGATTTAGTCATTTTGTGTGTTTTACCAGCCTGGTGCCCAGAAGCCAGAAGAGGGAGGGCATCAGATCCCCTGGATCCCTAGGTTGGGAACCGAACTTAGGTCCTCTTTAAGAGCAGAATGTGCTCTTAACCACTGACCTGCCTCTCCAGTCCCCCCTCTCTATTTTTGGAGGCAGGCTCTGTGGGCCTGCACCCATTTCCCTGCATGCTGACTGAGGCTACCTGTGGGTGCTTGTAGGGCTGGTGTGAGGACTGATGGCCATGGGACATGGAGATAGGGGTTGGGAGTATCCTACAGCCCAGAGTGAGGTGGGACCCTGGAATTCCTTCCTCCAAATCCTGGTCCCACACTCTGAGTGGCTGGAGTGAATGCCTTGTAGGTATCAGGCAGAGAGAAGATAGACAGACTTTATTGACAGATAAAGGAGTGAGGATGACATCTGGCACAGCGCTGGGGTCACCAGGGGCATCTCCACCTCAGGCGCTTGGCGCATACTGCAGTGCAAGGCGATCAAAATCATTCTCCTGCAGTGGGAGATCAGATGCCATGTGTGAGGGAGCACAGCCGTACCCCGCAGGACATCTCCCATCCCAGGAGTGACTGCTCACCTTGGCCTGGTACTCCTTGATGAAGGGATGGGTCCTGTGTGCATCCTTCAGCTGTGACAGGTATCGGTTTGTCACCTGAGGAGTGTGGGGTGAGATGAGTTAGCCAGATATGGGGATCCAAAAGCCACTCTGTCCTGCAGAGCAGGGTGGGGGCAAGGGAGGGAACCCACCACTCTCAACCCAGAGCTAGGCAGCACATAGTACACACTGCTGGGCTAGTCTCAGGTATAGAGCAGAGGCCCCAGGGATGGAGTGACCAGGATGGAGTGGGACACACTGGAGAGATGGGGTGATAAAGCTTTGTGAGCTAACATGGCCTACATTCTAGAGCAGTTCTCAACCCTAAAGCTGTGACCCTTTAATATGGTTCCTCATGTTGTGGTGACCTCATTGCTTTGCTACTCCATAACTGTAATTTTACTACTGTTATGAGTCATAATGAAAGTATCTGATATGTAACCCCTGTAAAAGGGTTGCTTAGCCACCAAGGGATCCCAACCCACACAGGTTCAGAACCAATGCTTTAGGATCTAGACCCAAGATGGCTCCAGCCCTGACCACTCAACACTGAGGACTGCCATTTGTCCTCAGTTGGGACAGCAAATAGATGCAGATGGCTCAGGGCTTAGTAGGACCTCTAAGAAAACTGCCCAACTTCCTCTTTCCCCCCCAAATGAAGCCACTGGACGCTGCCTCCCTGACCTCTAGAGGCCTGTCCTTGCTGTCCCTACCACCACCCTGAAGGGGCTTAGGCCTGTGTCATGCTACAACATACCTCAGGTGGCTTGCCTAGGTGCTGTGACAGTACAATGAGGTTGATGAGGGTCTCGGGGTGGCCACTGTCCTGGAAACAGATGGGGGATAGGTGGTCAGCAAACCCACGCCCTGGCCAACATCTGTCTAGGGCCAGAAAGCAACCAGCCTGAGCCACTGTAGAGAAGGTGGGAGTGGGGTCAAGCTGTCCAGAGTCCTTTCTTTACATTCCTGCTCAGCCTAGCCTGAATCTACCCTCCCAGCTTGAGGGGGCCACCCCATGAAGCCGCTGGTTAAATGTGATGACCCTCCTTCCACAGTTCTATCACCAGCCTTTACCATCCAGGCAGGGATGGGAGGCCAGCTCCAGGAGGAACTGCGGGGATGCTGTCAAGTCCCACAATACTGCAGCTGTGCTTAAAAATCCTCAAAGCCAGCCAGGTGGTGGTGGCACACACCTTTAATTCCAGCTCTTGGCAGAAACAGGTGATCTGAGTTTGAGGCCAGCCTGGTCTACACCTGAGTGCCAGCCTCATGAGTGCTGGGACTAAAGCTGTGTGCCACCACAGCCCAGTTGTGCTCTTTCATTTCAAGTAAGGCATGTCTCCCCAGCATCTGGACACCAAGAAACAAGGATTGCCAGGGTCTGGAATGCTCCCAAGTGAGTTGGGTGAAGGATCACTTTGGAGACCTCACAGTAGGCAGCAGAGGGGGCAGTAGGTCTAGAGATGAATCAGGTAACCCACAGTTTCAGTCTTGTAACTTGCTATCGCTGGGGTTTTCCACTTGTTTAGGGTAGAGTAGGTGACAGGGTGCTGGTATACCCGTGCTGGTTCTGGCATGCCCCACCCACCTTGTCCAGTGCCTCCTGCAGCACACCCTCAGCAGTCTCCCAGCGGCCCTGTGCTGAGTGGCAGGCTGCCTGGCCATTGAGCAGCAGCAGCGTGGGTGAGCACTTGTCAGCCAGCTCCTGGAAGATGTAGTAGGCCTCCTGTAGCTTCTCACCACCCTGTGGGGACACCTATGTCACTACTGGTCATCTCCTTGGCCCTGAATGTTCAACATAGCTCAGGGTGAGTCACTCTGAGACCAGCTCAGGCTCAGACCCCCTCCTCCCTCCCTGCAGACAGCCCCATGTAGAGGGGCGTGGAGCATACATGGGCACCTTAAGGGTCCAACCACTGCTGGATCCTATGGGAAAGGGGCTCCAGGGATGTGGTGTATGTGATGGGACCACAGGGACACAGGACTTATCAGAGGTGGTATCTGCCATGTGATTACTGTCAGAGTTGGCCCCTTGTTCAGACATAAAGACCAGAGTCTGATCTCCCTGTGTACATCCCCACCCCAAATACACATTTGTGGACTTGTGAACACAACAAATATATATGTATGAATACAGCCCAAACCCTGCCTACCTATAGGGTCAACTCAGGCCCACCACATGCACCCTATGATGCCCTGTCTAAAAACAAAAATTTTTATTTTTGCTTTTCTTTTTTTTTCCCTTTTTTTCAAGACAGGGTTTCTCTGTGTAGTCCTGGTTGTCCTGGAACTCACTCTGTAGACCAGGCTGGCCTGGAACTCATAGAGGCACTTGCTACTACTCTTTAAAAGGACCCATTTCCAGCACCCACTGGGCACCTCACAACTACTTATAACTCCAGCTGTGAGGGATTTGACACCCTCTTCTGGCCTCTTTGGGTACTACATGTATATGCCCATACATAGATAACAACAAAGGGGCAAGGAGATGGACCAAGCATGGGGACCAATATAAGGGTGATGGAGGCAGGGAGTTCAGGAGTTCGAAACCATCTTCAATATGGCCAATTTGATGCCAGCCTGGACTATATGAGACCTATGTTTAAAACACAGCAAAACAGCCAGGTGGTGGTGCACGCCTTTAATCCCAGCACTTGGGAGAGAGCTCATGGCTAGCTTGATCTACAGAGCAAGTTCCAGAATAGCCTCCATAGTTACACAAAGAAAACCTGTCTTGAAAAACCAAAACCAAAACAAAACAAAAAACCTATTGCAAAACACAGAATCCCTCAAAGGTAAATTTAAATAAAAATAAATCAGCACAGTGGTACAGCACTTGCCAAGCATGAGTAATTGAGTAAGGCCCTGGGTTTCATGCCAATCCCAACCAAACAAACCCAACTGAAAATAAGGAAAGTGAACTCCCAGAGGCTCACTTCCACCCCTGAGGAGGGCTGCATGAGGCTCCCTTGTAAAGGGCTATGGACAAAAGCTCAGGAAAGGAGGCCAAGCCCAGGAACCAGAACAGGGCAGCTGCCAGGAGGCAGGGCAGTATGGGCTGAGGATGGCCAGCTTGGCACCAGCTCAGTTAAAGGAACCCTGTGAGCAGGGTGAAGCTGCCCCAAACCTAGGCATCCTGGAGAGCAGGCCAGCTGCCCAGCTGGGACCACTTCCTCCAGTGTCTGCAAGGCTCTGTCACTAGGCTGCAGGTGAGGCAGGGATGAATAGAGGGATGCAGCCACACTTCTTATTCCCCAGCTCCCAATGCCTGCAGACTTACCACAGCCAGGCTGACCCAGGCAGTGGCTAGCTGGGTGAGAGTGGCGTCCTCATCTTGATCCTGCATCTTCTTTAGCTCTTTCCTAGGACACAGGAGACAAGGTGCTGAGCAGCCTGGGGACAGATCTTGGCATGCTTTCCTGCCAGTCTGTGTCCAGCTGACATGGAGTAGATATGGCTGGCCCACCTGTTGCCCCACATGGTGAGGAATCCAGAAAGATGCTTCCTGGGGAAGAGCTCAGCTGTGCTGTGCCAGGGTAAGTTCCAGGCTTCCTGCACACTTGGGAGCTGCTACTCCACTCCCAGCAACAAATCCCTCCCCTAAAAAGCATCAAGAACTGTGACAGGATGTCACATGTTCTGTGCAGAGCCTCCCAGTACCCTGCAAGATAGCTTCCACCCCTAGCTTTGCAGACAGAAACAGGCAGAGCACCTAGGCCCTTGTCCCTAGCAAAGGACTCCAGGGAGAGGATATGTAAAGGACAGTGTGTCATTTGTATGGAGCAGAAACAAGGAGAGGCTGCAGGGAAGCTGGTCCTGGCTGTGGCTCACCGAGCTAGGTCCAGCCTGTCCAGCTTGAGGAGGATCTGAATCGTCATGGCCATGCTGTGGACAGAGCAAAGACAGAGTGGTCAGCAGGTGACAGCTAGGAAGGGACAGTGATCTTGGGTCCTCTCATGGGTGGGGTCTGAGGTTTTGGGACAGGGCTTGATGAACTGTTCCCAAAGGAAACACTCCCACTTTCCAGTGAGCTCATGAGGCCTGAGGTCTCCCTGCAGCTCTGTAGAGGCCAGACTTGTAATTAGAAACCCTGCTGACTGCACTTCCAAGGCAAGCAGAGGGGCCCAGACCTTCCCCTGCCTCTGTGCAGGGCAACTGCACATAGCACTGCTGATGCTGGCCCCAGAGCACCTTCACCTGTCCCTCATCAGCCTATCTTAGCTCCTGGGGAGACAGGTGACTCATGTGGCCACTTGTCCCTTGTTTTCTGGTAGAAAGGGTCCAGCCCTACGTCTGTCTCTATTCTCCTACTTTTCCTCCAGTTCCAAGATGGAACCTGTGATCATCCTACCCTTGTTTTCTTTAAGACAGGACTCCATGTAGCCTAAACTAGACTCAAATATGAGATTAGCTGGGGTTGACTTTGAATTTCAGATGCTCCTTCCTCTACCTCCAAGTGCTGGGATAAGAGCCAAATGCCTGAACAAACTCTCTCACTATGTTGTTCAGGCTAGCCTCCAAATGCCAATGCATCTGTGAGATAAATCTGATAAGTTTGATCCCTAGGACCCATATGGGGTAAAAAAAAACAACTCCCACATATTATCCACTGGTCTACAACACACACATACACTGGTACATGTAACCTGTTCCCAAATAAAATATATATATATATATATATATATGTACACACACACACACACACACACACACACACACACACACACACACACAGATAAAAGCCTTGCTCCGCCTCCCTCAGCTTTCTAGGAGCTGGGGTGTTGGTTATATGCCTGGACTCCTTGTCCCTATTTCTTTTTCTTTTTTTAATTTTCATTTTTTAATAATTTTAAATTTGTTCTCAGATAATTTATACATGATATAACATATTTTGATTATATTCCTCTCTAACTCATCCCTCTGTGGTCCTTTAGCTCAGCCACCTCCTAGTTCTCTTTTCTGTGTTTTGCGTGTATATGTGTGTATGTATGTAATCAGAAAACAACCTGTAGGAGTCATGGCTACACTGGGCCCCAGTGAGACCCTGTCTCAGAAAAACTAGAAGGGAACAGACTCCAGGCCACTCACCACTCGAGGCTGTCACCCTGGTGCAGGGTGCGCAGGGCTGCATCCGGATTCTGGTCATGGAAGTAGACGGAGGCAGCCATGAGCAGGAAAGTGGTATTGGTCACATCCACACTCTTGCTCATCTCACGGTCCAGCTCCACCACAATGGCATCCCTGTGAGATATGGCTAATCAGTGAGGCTAAGGCAGGAGTCAGCCTCAGCCCTGTGACTGTGAGGGACCCCATTCTTCAAGAGTACAGAGCAGGTATGTCAGCATGCCAATGCGCAGCAGTGCAGCAGTGGCCCAGCCATCCCTACAGAGTGCCAGGCTACCTTAACATGCCACGTCAGTGCCTAGCCTCTGATGCATTGAGTCACACATTCTCATGCAGATGGCAAAACAGATTGAGAGGTGGGAGTAGGTACTCCAGGCCCGCTGGTAAGTCTGTATGTGACAGCTGAGAAACTGATCACAACATGTCAACCTCTGGGGGGATAGGAAGCCCAAAGGCCTCCGTGCCAGGGTCTTGTACAGAGCACAGGCAGGCCTGGTTGCTGCTGAAGCAGGGAGAACAGACTGGAATCTGGGTGTAGCCAACCAGGCAGCTAGGAAGGGACATTGTTCTTGGGTCCTCTCATGGGTGGGGGTCTGAGGTTCTGGGACAGGGCTTGATGGACTGTTCCCAAAGCCCCCACATCCTTTTCTGTGCTAGTAATGAAAGCCAAGGCCACATGCAGGTTGAACAGTCAATACTCAGCTACACCCCTAGCCCTGCAAAGTGACATGCAGCAGCTCTGTCACTACCTTCACTGACAGGTTGGGGAAATGGAGACCCCAGGAAGTGAAGGGGTAGAAGGACACCTCACCCTCCCTCTGCTGGTGGAGCAGACCCTACCCTAGCCAGGCCTTACCTCCGGTTCTCAGTGGCAAGGTAGTCAGCAAACATGCGCACAGCCTGGAGCTCTGGGGCCGAGGAGGTCTTGATCTCGTCCAGGACCACACCATACTTCCTCTATGGTCACAGGTACACATCAGCTCTCCCCACCCACCACCAGCACTACCAACACACTGCCCACGCCAGCAGTGTCACTTGCACCAGCAGCAGGCAGCAACATTGCCAGGTGTGCCTTCGCCTGTCATACCCAGCTGGGAACATGATGTTGGCAGAATGGGGACAGCAGGGTATCTCCACCTTCCCCTCACCTGGAAGGGCCTGCTCCTGATACCTATGGCTACTTCTGCAACCAGCCTGTCCTTTTCTTACTCAGGCTACTGGCAGACTTGCAGAAATTTCCCTGCCTCAGCCTTCCAAGTGCTAGGGATGTGTCACCACACTCTGTTGGAGTCATACCTGGCTTTTCTCTAACACACACAGAGGAGTGTAGGATAGGATGGGGCTGGTGGCCACATCATGTGCTGAGGCAGGGGGAGTTCTATATGTCAAATACCACTCCTAGGCATCTGAGCCCTGCCCTGGGCCAGAGTGAAGAAGAGAGCTTTTCAGAGGTCACGAGAAATAAGTACTCTGAGCAGGGTCTTGCTGTGTGTTGTGGTACTTGGGATGGTAGTATAGACTCCAACTCACATGGGTAGCCCAGGCTACCCTCAAACCTGAGCTCCTCCTGCCTCTGTCTCCCAAGCGCTGGGTGACAGGTCTGTGCCACCCTACATAGCCTGGGGTTGCTTTTTGAATGTGAAAATAAACCTCACTGTTTTATGTGGGTAATGATGAAGTCAGACATAGTGGCACAGGGGAGGTAGAGGGCCCAGAGGTTACCCTGGGCTACATAGTGAAAGGCCAGCCTGCACTATGTGAGATGACTGCCAAGCCAAATGATCCGAGTTTCAGCCTCAGGACCCACACAATGGAAGGAGAGAATGGAGTGCAGCAAGTTGTCTTCTGACCACACATACCTACCCTTCCTCATGAGGAGGAACCCTGACACAGGCCCCTTGCCTGGCTGCCCACAGTTTTCCTGCAGAGTGCTCTGTGCCCCTCCCCAGGCCAGCCCACACTAACCTGTGCGATGTATGCTCTATACAGGAAGACATCCCTCTCCACTTCCCTCTCGGAACTGGACAGCTGTGGGGAGATGGATAGAGTAAGCTGGGGTACCCAGTCTAACTAACTCTGGGTCTCAGCTGGAATCCAGGAGACCCACAAGCCCCAAGGAAGCCTCCAGAGGGCACACGGTATGAAAAACTTGTTATCTCAACCCATGTGAGTTGGAAGCTATACTACCATTCCAAGTACCACAGTGCGCAGCAAGGCTACAATTGCACTAGCCACATTGCATGTTCCAACCCCTCTGCATGTAGAAAAGCCCCACACACAGCTCAGCTGGGCTTTTTTTCATTTTATTATTTTATTATTTGGGGAGCTTTAAGGTTTCATGTAAACCAGGCTGGCCTCAAACTTCCTATGTAGCCAAGAACAACTTTGAACATTATATCTTCCTGCTTCTGCATCTTGCACGCTGGGATGACAGGTATGCATTACCATGCCTGGGGTTCCAGCACCCAGGAGGCTGAGGCAGAAGGATTCTAATTAGTTCAAGGTCAGCCTGGACTCTAACTTAGTGAAGGAATTTTCTGGGAATAAAGAGTCAAGGCTTGTAGAGCCTGTTGTGAAGGAGACAGGAGGCTTTGGAAGGAGGGAGGCAACTGAGAGTGGCTGACTTTTCTGAAGCTGAAGGCCTGTATATTTTGCAGAAGGGAGTGCCTGAATGAACCCCAGAGACATAGGCTGCGGAGCCACAAGATAGCAGAGATGTTGAGTATGTGCAGGTCTTAGATTCTATCCCCAGCATTTCAAGAAACAGAGGAAAAGACAGACAGAAGCAAAGGCAAAAGGCTAGATGCACTGAAGTGTTTGACACACAGGCCAGGCCATTCTGTGGTAAGTGGATACATACATTAATTTTAGACAGAGAGCCCAGGATGGCTCTACCGATCCTCGTGCCCCAGCCTCTGGAGTAGCTGAGACCACACACCCTGAGGGGTCCTAGTCACCACAGAGTGTCCAGCAGTCTAGCAACTAGCAGCTCTCATAGGGCCTGAAGCTGAAGCAGGGAGAGACCCTGGCCTGAGCCACCACAATCCTAGTGCCTCCTTACTAGAAAGGAACAGATGTGTGATGTGGCCACATGTGGTCTGAAGGTTCTAGAAGGGCTGCTGAAAGGTGTTCTGGGAACTCAGCTGAAGAATGTGGATGAACTACAAGACACCCTGATGGGTAAGTTCCCAGATGGGAACTAGGATGGCTGGTGTCTGAGACAGGGCTGTGGAGGGGCTGGCTGATGGTAGGTGTAAAAGGGAGGAGATAAGAGAGGAAGCGACGATCAGTACTGGGCACGGACACACAGAGGAAGAAATAAGGAAAGGAAGGAAGATGCCAGTATCCAGAGGGTCGCTGAGGTGGCTTGCTGGGCCAGTGACTGGTGACTTCACATACTAAACATGTATTGTACCACATTCCTAGAGTTCAGAGTCCAGAATCAGGAACTTAACCACATAAGTCCTAAAGAGCAGAGACACAGAGGAAACTGACAGCAAACACAGGGCTTCTAAGCATGACTGGACCCCACATCTGCTGTTCTGAGATGGAAGGAAAGCCACGAGGTAGAGAGAACCTTCTAGAAGCTTAGGGAGTCATCAGCCAATGCATAATTACTGGGGAGGCTAAGAAGTGGAGAACCTGAACAAGGCAGAGTCCACAAACTCTGATATATTAGCTAAGTAAGAACAATGCTGCAAGCATTCCACCGGATCCAAGGCCCCAGCCCCTCACTGCCCTGGAACGCCAGGCTGTTTTTACACTCAAAACGGCCAAGCCTAAGACCACTACTTTCCATAACTCATCCTCCTGTCATTTTTTTACTGCCTGCTCTGCCTCTGTTGCCCAGGCTAATGTTCCTAGAAAGCTTGGTTCTCTGCCAACTTTATCTCCCACTGAACCCAGCAGGAGCGCAGAGTGATGAATGTGTGACTGGGTAACTTATCAACAACACTCAGCTGGCCGGACGGTGGTGGCGCACGCCTTCAATCCCAGCACTCGGGAGGCAGAAACAGGTGGATAAATTCAGACAGTAAGTTCAAAACAAGCCTTTGCTATAAGAGAAAGCGCGTCCGCCCAGAGCCGGAAGCAGCCACGCCCGCCGCCCACCTTCACTCGCTGTGCCTCGTTGATGCACTGCTGATAGCTGCCGATGTAGAAAGCGTTCTTCACATCGAACAGCTCGTCTACCTCTCCGGAGCCGCCAGAGGACGCGCCGGGAGCCGGAGGAGCCATGTCACCACCACTGTACACACTTCCTCTTTCTGGGAGACACGTAGGCCGGAAGCAGGGCCCCGCCGCCAGGAATTGTGGGGAACATAATCCTACTGAACCAATCGGCGGTGTGGAAACTGAAGCCGCGTGATTCAAATCCTCCTGGGAATTGTAGTTCAGATCCAGTCAGGAGGCGAGAAGGCGCAAGCAGAAAACGCCCATAAAGCGGTCGATTGGCTGAGGGACTCGGTGGACGTGACGCTTTTTATCAGCGCGCCGGATGTAGTCTTTTCTGCGCCGGTCTTGAATATGGCGGGGTTCGCTGGTCTCGGGCTGTCATCGTGGCTCATGGAACAATGTCGGCAGCTGGGGTTGAAGCAGCCCACGCCGGTGCAGCTCGGTTGTATCCCAGCCATTCTGGAAGGTGAGTACTCTCCTCTCTTCTAGTGCCTTTGTCTTCTCTTCCTTAGCCCTCACTTGGGTCCCACGTGTCAGAGTCGGCTTTGGTTGTTTCAGGGACCTCCCCCCCCCCCCCACACACACACAGCATTGACGTTTAGGCTGCTACTAACTCCTGTCCATTGTCATATAGGCAATGGAATTTTCGTAGTGCCCAAGCACAGGAAGATTTTGGGTGAATTAGTCCAGGTCACTGCAAAAATAGGGTAGACCTGGTGGTCTTTTTGACTTAGTACAAAGAAACGGGAGCCGTCAAACTCCAGGTAAAACTCAGGGCGCCGGGTTTGTGTCAGTGCTCTTCGTCCCAGTTCACTTTTGCCATTAAAGAGACATCCTTGGAGCCAGGTGTGGTAACCGGTGGAAGTAGGATATTTCTCAGTGATGTAGCAAGTTCCAGACCAGCCTGGGCTACTTCAAACCTTGTTTCAAAGAAGTAATCATAATAATTATTGGAAATTAAACAGTAACAAACTCAAGAAACTAGTGAAAATGGAACAGTTTTTAATATCATCGCATTCTGCAGAAAGGGTGCCAGCATACAGAAAAGACAAAAATGGCTGGTGTGCTGATTTTCAGCAAGTTTTTGAAGCTTTTCCCCACATCTGGAGAAATTCATAACCTTTTCTTCCATAAGCCAGCAGGACTTGTCCTCTTCCCAGATTTCCCATCCCATTGGTTTATCCCAAACCTTATCTAATGAATAGTTTGGAGCTTGAGGCTGCCGCCCTTTTCTGACACAAACACCTGTAATTCTCCATCACTTAGAATTCTAAGTTAATCAGCGACCAACTAGGGGGGAAGAGGGGCCCAGCACCTCCTGCTCATCTGTGCCTTTGAGGAACTCATACTGAAAAGAGACCATAACCATCTGTTCCTTACAATAGTGAGTGAATGACCAATGAACCAATTGTGGCCCCTGCTTCACATTGATAACTGCTTTGCTGTCTGCCCAGGTAGAGATTGCTTGGGCTGTGCAAAGACAGGAAGTGGCAAGACGGCTGCCTTTGTACTTCCCATCTTGCAGAAGCTGTCTGAGGACCCTTATGGCATCTTCTGCCTGGTCCTGACACCTACCAGGTGAGCCCCCAGCACACCCCTTGAATGTGACTAATCTGGCGGCTTTCTTGAAGCAAGCACCTTGACCTTGAGCTGCTTTCCTTGTAAGGAGTCTTTCTGTCCCTCCAGCCATCTCCCAGATAATGACACAGAGACTTATTATGAAAGCTCAGCCTATAACTTAGGCTTGTTTCCAACTGGCTCTTATAACTTAAATTAACCCATTTGTATTACCTGTATTCTATTACGTGCCACCATCTCTCTTACATCTTGCACCTTTTGTTTCCTGTCTCCTTGTTTCTTCTAGATTCTCCTCTTCTGTTCTCTCCCCAGAAATCCCGCCTATACCACCTGCCTTGCTATTGGTCGTTCAGCTTTTTAATTATACTAATCACAGCAATATATCTTCACATGCTATACAAATATCCCATAACATTTGTATGAAATGGGATAAGAATTGCTCCTTTTTACAGCTGGGCAATGGTGGTGCACACCTTTAACCCCAGATCTCTGGAACTCCCTCTGTAGACCTCTGCCTCCAGGTTCTGGGAGGCCACCACTGCCCAGCCTTCTTTTTTGTTTTTGTGAGTGTAGTATTCACAGTGGTCAGGAGAGGGTGTCAGATCCCTTGGAATTACATGCTGTTGTAAGCTTCCTAATGCGGGTACTGGGAACTGAACTCAAGTCCTCTTCAAGAGCAGTAACTTGCTCTGAACCATTGGGTCGTCTTTTGAACTCCTTTCCATCCCACCCCCACAGGGCCTCACTGTGTAATCCTGGCTGTCCTAGAACTCATTGTGTAGACCAGGATGACGCTGAACTCAAAAGAAACCCTCCCACCTGGGCCTCCCAAGTGCTGGGATTAAAGGTGTATGCCATTATATCCAGCCAAAGAGTTATTGGGTTTGTGCTTTATCTGTGCACCGGAAGAGGGCATCAAATCCCACCATATAGACACTTGTGAGCCACCATATGAGTGCTGGGGATTGAACTCAGGGCCTCCAGAAGACTGGCCTTTGCCCTTACCCTTAACTACTGAGCCTTTTCTCCACTTCCATCTTATTTTTTTGAGACAGGGTTTCTCTCACTGAAACTAGGGCTCATTAATTGGCTAGGCTGGCTGGCCAGAAAGCCCCAGCCATCCTCCTGTCTCATTGTCCTTCCTCACCTCACTGAGGTGAGAGATATGGCCTCATGCTGAGCTTTTACAGGGGCTCTGCTTATCTGAACTCAGGTCCTTGCCCTTATGTGTTTGTAAGCACATGCCATGCACACATGGAAGTCAGAGGACCGCCTGCAGGAATCAGTTCTTACCCTCCACCATGTGGGTCCTGGGGATGGGATTTGGGATGTTAGCTTGTATCTTACCCGCTGAGCTGTGGTGCCAATCCCCCTTGAACTGATTTTGAGGAGCCTGGGGAAGGAGAAAGGATGGGGACCGGCACAGGTGCTCACTGATGTGGGCAGAATAAGGGAGTCCACAAGCCCGAAATAAAGGAATAGCAAATATTTATTTGGGGAACACTTAACAATGTAAAGGCAGAGAGCCCTCGGCTTCTGCCCAAAGGCATTGGAAGATGTGATCTGATCTGCACACAGCCCTGTCCTTCCGCCTTCAGGTTGTCATGGAGGCAGGCAAGCCCCAAAGCATGACTTGCTCCTTGTCCCAAAAGGCATTGGCTAAACTGATTAAAATCCTACAACACACTAACCCAACTGGTCCTTCTCATCCACAGGGAGCTGGCCTACCAGATTGCTGAGCAGTTCCGGGTGCTGGGGAAGCCCCTCGGCCTGAAGGACTGCATCATCGTCGGCGGCATGGGTATAGGGGCTGAGAAGATGGGGCTGGCCATGGGGTCCCTTCTGATCCCACCCACCCAGCCTCACCTCTCCCTCCATTCCAGACATGGTGGCACAGGCCCTGGAGCTGTCTCGGAAGCCACATGTAGTGATTGCCACTCCTGGGCGCCTGGCTGATCATCTGCGCAGCTCCAATATGTTGAACATGAAAAAGATCCGATTCCTGGTAAGCCACTGGTGCTCCCCTTGGGCCTGGAGCCGAAACCACTGGGAAACACACCGTATCCATCCTCTTTTCTTTCCTTTTCCATTTCCCTTTCCCCTTTCCCTCCTTTTCCTGTCCTGTCCTCTCTTCCCCTCCCCTTCCATCCCCTTCCTTTTCCTCTTCTCCTTTCCCCTTCCCTCCCCTTTTGTTTGAGGCAGGGTCTCTCTATGTAGTCCCAGCTGTCCTGGAACTCTCTGTATAGATGTGGGCATCTGTGCTCTGCTGACATTTATTCTTCACAGTTCACTGGGCAAAGGGCTAGAAATAAAGACAGGGGCCACCTAGGCATATTGGCTCTTATCCCAATACTCAGGAGGTGGAGGCAGAAGGGTCTTTATGAGTTTGAGGCCAGGCTGGTCTACATAGTAAGTTCCAGGACAGCCAGAGCTACCCATTGAGGCCCTGCTTCATACAACAAAAAGCCCAATAGAGACAAGGCATATAGAAAGGGGGCTCCCTAGAGGGCTTGCAGAGTAGGTGACATGGACCTGAGGCCTGGGACAGTGTTCTGGAACACAATGCATAGTCCTTGAAAGTCAGGTGTGCTGGGCTTAGGGCAGGTCCTGGGTTGTATCTGCAGCTCTTGAACTGCTCCAGCCCCATCTCCCACCCCTCTGGTGCAGGTGATGGATGAGGCTGACCGGTTACTGGAGCAAGGTTGCACTGACTTCACTGCAGACCTGGAGACCATCCTGGCAGCCATTCCAGCACACAGGCAGACGCTGCTCTTCAGTGCCACACTGACTGACACACTCAAGGAGCTGCAGGGCCTGGCCACCAACCAGCCCTTCTTCTGGGAGGCACAGGCCCCGTGAGTCCTAAAGCTGGGTGGGTGGGTGAGGATCAGACCAGAGAGTTCAGACAGAAGGAGAAACTGAGGCTGTGCTGGTCTGCTCTTCCACCTCCAGGGTGCGCACAGTGGAGCAGCTTGACCAGAGATACCTGCTGGTGCCAGAGAAGGTGAAGGATGCCTACCTGGTGCACTTAGTCCAGACCTTCCAAGACCAGCTGGAGGACTGCTCCATCATCATCTTCACCAATACCTGCAAGTAAGTGCGAAGCTCCCTCATGTGAAGGTGAAGCTAGACCAGGCCTGGCCTGCTGCTGCTGCTGGTGCATAATTCCAACACCCGGAAGCACGCAGATCTGTGAGTTAGAGGCCAATCTAGTCTGAGTTCCAGGCCAGCCAGAGCAACACAGTGAGCCCTTGACTCAAACCAAACAAAAATCTCAAAATAGCTGTTGGCTGTGTTAGCTTGAGTCAATTAGAAGGGCAGAGATGGGAGGGTCTGTGTCTGTGCACAGAAGAGGAAGTGTTATCTGCGGAGCGGAGCTGAGTGGCCATCAGGCTCAGCTTTGAGCACTATTCTGGAAGTCAGTACTACTGTTGGGGCTGGTCCTCGTTGGTTTTAGTTTTGAGAAGCACAGCAGACCTATTGTTTCTTCAACCCCTAGGCCACCTGAGTGATGTCCCAGTGGGTCCCAGTGACAGGACATTCACAACCATTCTTTTCCCACCAGGACCTGTCAGATCCTTTGTATGATGCTTCGGAAGCTCAGTTTCCCTACAGTGGCACTGCACTCCATGATGAAGCAGGTGATCCCTAGTCTCACATGCCACCACTCAGGCTGGGCATAGGGCTCAGTTGGTGGAGACCCTGGGTTCCATCCCCAACCACATAGACCACATACTTTATATGCTTATTGTAGCTATACCTGGACTCCTCGCCATCTTAGGCTAATGGAGATCACAGAGATCTGCCTGCCTCTGCTTCCCAAGTCCTGGGAATGCACCACCACTGCCCAGCTTGACCCTGTCTTTAAAAAAAAAAAAAAAAGATATCACAGCTAAGTGGTGCTGCACCCTCTTCCCATGTCACCCTGTTGTCCCATTTGGCTTTGGGACTACCTCTTCCCTGGTCTCTGCCTTGTCCTATCTCCTTCCATCTGCTCATAAACCTTCCCCTACTTATGGCACAGAAAGAACGCTTTGCAGCCCTGGCCAAGTTCAAGTCCAGCATGTACCGGATTCTTATTGCCACTGATGTGGCCTCGAGGTGAGCAGGCCTAGTATAGCATGCCTGTCCTCCTGTGGCCTGAACCACAGTGAGGACAGGGAGCAGAGCTGGACATGGGGAAGGATGAGGGTCAGCATTGGTCTCCCTACTTGGACTCCCCAGCTGAGTGCTTCATACCTCCAGGGGCCTGGATATCCCCACTGTGCAGGTTGTCATCAACCACAACACCCCTGGGCTCCCCAAGATCTACATCCACCGAGTTGGTCGAACAGCCCGTGCAGGTGAGCAGAGCCAGGTATGGGAGGCTCTAGCTGCAGCAAAAGACATGGAGAGCTCAGGTCTGTCCTTGAGCAGACTCAGTGGGGGGTCTTCCCACCTATCTCCAGCCTGGCACCTCACTGGGGTGTGGCCCAGGGACCAATCTGCTTTGCTATTTCCTGATGCTATAACCCAGAGAGACAGGATTGCTGAGCTGGGTGGGTCCTCTGTGGCCTTAGGGAATTCTGTGGAGAAGCCTGTCTGAGGTTCACAGGCCTGTCAGCTAGGGCAGCAGAGCTAAAAAGAGAAAGCCTCATGGGAGGCCATCTTAGCAGATCTGTACTCCAGTTCCCACATACAGACCCCACCATGGGTGGAGCCCTAGTCCTCTGAACTGGTCCCTCCCCACCACATTCTTGTTCTGAGTGTCTGAGGATCCTGGAGGTGACCAGCTGGGATGAGCCCCTTCGTGGGGCCCAGGTCCTATAATATGCATATCCTCGCAGGGCGACAGGGACAGGCCATCACACTGGTGACACAGTATGACATCCACCTGTTGCATGCCATCGAGGAGCAGATCAGTAAGTGGGTAGGGTCCACGGGTGGAACTGCCCAAGGCTGGGAGATCGCTTCCCTGCCTGGGCCACCTTAAGAACTTTAAACAGTGTAGAGTACTGTTACTGGCGCCCAGCCAGAACTACAACAAAACCTGCACACAGGCCCACCAGCCCTGAAGTGCATATGTAGATGGGAGGGAAGCCAGGACTTGAGGTCTCAGGCATGGCTAGTAGCCCTCCCCACATGTTAACAGCCACTGAGACAACCATCTGGACCCTGAAACACACTCCCTGAGCTCCCTGGGTTTAGGCTGCAGTGGCTAGAAGTTCTGCATCAGCCTCCCAGGGCGCTGGGCTCATAGGCACCCATCTCAGCCCAGTCACTTGCTCATTCTGTTTATTCATTCATTTATTTGAGACAGATCTTGCTCCACAGAGCTGGCCTGGAACTCACAGTGATCCCCCTGCCTCTGTCTCCCCAGTGCTTTGACAGGCATGTGCCACCAAGTTTGGCTTAATTTTGCTTCTTTTAAATGTCATTGGTCCAAATATGGTTGGACCCAGACATCCAGAACTGGGGGTGCAAAAAGCCAGTGGCACAGCCCAAGTCAGTGTTGCCCATCTGGCTCTCCCACCCTGTTCCGCAGAGAAGCCGCTGCAGGAACTGGTGGTAGAGGAGGCTGAGGTCCTGAACATCCTCACGCAGGTCAATGTGGTGCGAAGACAGTGTGAAATCGTGAGTGTGGCCACTGGGGTGTGCACAGGGCTGGCTATAAAGCAGGACTCTTTGCAGTCCTGCCCTGACCTGTGCCCTCTCTGGTAGAAACTGGAGGCTTCGCATTTCGATGAAAAGAAGG
Source organism: Phodopus roborovskii (assembly GCF_943737965.1). Classification (NCBI taxonomy): domain Eukaryota; kingdom Metazoa; phylum Chordata; class Mammalia; order Rodentia; family Cricetidae; genus Phodopus; species Phodopus roborovskii. The sequence goes on along the minus strand of NW_026125665.1, from coordinate 652,280 downwards.
AGATCAACAAGCGGAAGCAGCTGATCCTGGAGGGGAAGGTGGAGAGAGGGGGCCTGGAGGGGGAGGGCTGGACTTGGGGGATGGGTGGGCTGGGCTTGGGGGATGGGAGCAGTTCCCTAGGAAGCTGCAGGCTCCCACCTCAGCCACTTCCTTCCTCAGGACCCTGACCTGGAGGCCAAGCGCAAGGCGGAGCTGGCCAAGATCAAGCAACAGAACAAGCATTTCAAGGAGAAGGTGGGGCAGACACTTCGGCGACAGAAAGCGAGTACAGTGGGTCGAAGGCCTCGGCCTCCAGCACAGACCCAGGCCGAGGCACAGACCTGAGTGTGATCCTGTCACTGCTAGTCTCCTGGGTGGGCTGCAGAAGACCTCAGTAAACACTCTGAACCTGTCAGTCTGAGTTGAGAATGGGGCAGAATGGGTGCAGGGCTGTGGGTCTCTGGTTTCCAAAGCCTCTCTCTGTTGCCCTTGGGGATGACCGCTGTGACCCTCCCTTAGATTCCTGGGATGTAGGGCGGCAGCAGCCAGCAACAGAGGTGCCAGCAATGCCACGTGCTTGTATAGCCACATATAAGTGTAATCTGGGTATCAGCGCCATCCATGGAAACTCTACACAGTGCAAAGCTCAGAGGCAGTGGTGGTCTCCTACCAGGGCACCTGGGGACCTCAGACCTACCCCCCCCCCCCCGGGCCAACTAGGGTGCCGCCTCTGCCAGGCGTGCCAGGCCCTCACGCAATTCGCTCAGCTCAAACAGCCGCACATCCAGCAGCTGCGCGGCCCGGCCCACTTCCACCCGTGCACGTTCCCGCTCTGCTCGCGCCTCCTCCAGGTTGCACTCCATGGCTCGCAGCTGCTGCTTCAATTCTGCATTCCGAGTCTCCAGGTCCTACAGGGGAAGGAAGGGTCATGGAGTCCGACAACCTGTGAAGATTCTGGTTGCCTGCCCTGCTGTGTCTGGCCCATGGCTCCCATGGGCTAGGAGATGACAACAGTCTTAAAAGCTTGAGGTGCCCAGCGTGAGTTCAGAGCCCAACAGCCACATAAAAAGCTGAGCATGGTTGGCATGCATTTGTAATCGCAGCACTCGGGAGACTGGCTGGCCTCCGCCTTCCCCAGCTCATAAGACCCTTTCTAAAAGTAAGATGAAGGGCTGGTGGTTCAGAGTATGAACTCCAGGGGATCTTGGTTCTCGTGTGAAACCACTTAACCATACATAACTCCCTAGGGGATCCAACTCTGACCTCTGAGGGAATCTGCATGAGTGTACAAACATACACAGAGAATTAAATTTTAAAAGTTGCGCCAGTGCCAAATGTGGTGGTGCACACCTTTGATCCCAGTTAGGTCTCATGAGAGAAACACTGTCAAAAACACCCCAGCCTGATGTTGGTGGCTTAGGCCTTTAATGCCAGCACCCTGGGAGGCAGAGGCAGGCAGATCTGTGTGAGTTTGAGGCCAGCCTGGTCTACAGATTGAGTACCAGGACAACCTCCAAAGTTATAGAGAAACCCTGTCTCGAATAACCAACAACAAGAAAATACCCAAGCTGAAGGTTTAAACCCCAGTACCCACATGGTAGAAGAACAGACTCCTAACCTCATGACCTCAGGAAAAAATACCAAAGACAGAAAGATTTTTAACAAAATGAGTAGTTTGTAATTAAAGAGGTAGTAAAGTGCCTACTATAACCTGAGGGTCCTGAATTCCAGTTCTCTTCCATGTGAAATTGGGGGCTCCAGGTACAGCCAGTTGCAGTAACCCCAAGGGTAGGAGAGCAGGCTCTCAGCACCCAGCCCAGGCAATTTGAGCTCCATGCTCAGATGGTTATCTCAAAGGATGAGATAGGGCAAAATTGAAGCTGCTGGGCTCCAGCCTCTGGCCTCATGTGCATGCAGACAAACCTGTATCCACATGGGAACGCCTGTATGTACACACTCATAAAAACCCAGTATGGACACAGAACAACCCCCCTGCAGGTCTTCTCATTGGGAATGCAATACTGTCTGCCAGGTGGGGCACCAGTTCTGGGTTCCTGGCCTCTAAACCATTGTACAAGCCTAACCCACAGCAAAGACAACAGGGACATTTCCCCCCAGGAATCTCTAGGGGATGATCTGCGTGCTTTCTTGGGTGAGGTCTCTGAAAGCTCCCCTGGGCCTCAGACTGCTCAAGTGTGGAGAGATGAGGATTGAGGCTAGTTTCTAAGGCTTCACAGCTTTGGGTAGATACTCCCATTCTACCTCAGGGGCCACAGCCAACCTGAACCTTCTGCTGTGTCTCCTCCCGCTCAGTGGTGTCAGGTGTTTCTGGTGTCCCAGAGCTCTGGTTCTTCAAAGTCTGGATCTCCTAGAGAGGAAAGGTCCCAGGTCTGCTCAGAATGCCCTGGATTCCCAGGGAGACGTGGGTAAGGGCAAGACCCTGGAGCTTGCTTGCCTCTGGCTCACCTGGTCCTTGGTCTGCACCCTAGCCTCCAGCTGCTCCACCGATGGGCTGGTTGCCTCCTCGCCCACCGGGACTGACTCTGCAGCAGCCTGGGCCTCCAGCTCCGCCACCTTTATGTATACAGGTACCTCAGTGGTCCTACCATCCTCTGACCCATGTGAGTCTCTCATGGTCTCAAGTCATTTTACAGCAAGAAATGACTTTGGAGACTGACAGGTCAGAAGGGATGTGGGGGTTCTTACCCGCTGTCTCAGGCGATCGGCTTCTGCACGCTGGACCTCCAGCTGCTGCCTCCATTGTGCAGCCGCGGCGTTGGCCTCGCGAAGGGCCCCTGCCAGCCTCTGGTTGCTGTCCTGTAGCGCAAAGAACTCAGCTTCCCACTGGACCTCGCCCACGGAGCTGCGGGGAAGACACTGGGCTGGGGACATGCGTGGTCAGAGAAGGTGGCATCTGGTGGAGGGCCTCCTGGGCTAGGAGCAGGGTCAAAACAACACTAAGCTAGAGAGTGGGGACCATGGCATGTGGAGCTGATACAGGAGGGTCCCCATAAGTTCGATGTCAGTCTAGGCTACATAATGAATTCCAGGGCTATACAGCGAGACCCTGCCTCCAAAAATTTTGGGAACTTATCCCTGCCACGTGATAGTCCAGGAGACTCATGGAATGGAGTGCAAATGTTGCCAGAGGGGCAGCCTCCTTTCCAGATGAGGCAGGACCCAATCGCCTCCTCCTTCCCAAGTCTGCAGCCCAGATTCCTACCCCACACCCCTGCCAACTGAATCTGCTGCACCCCACGGCCATCCAAGGCCCCATCCCATACCTACACCCCTTAACTACAGTCCTGACCCCAGCAATACCATGTCCCTTGCATCCTAGAGGTCTGTCCTGGGAATTACTTGGCGCAACCCTGGTGCTAGCCATGCCCCTTATAAGATGCCAGCCAAGACCCTGCACCCAGAAACACTACCCCTGCCACTCTAAAGCTCAGTTGTAGTCACAATACACCCCTCAGGCTTCTACCATGCCCATTAAGCAGGTTCCCCCATCACACCTGACCTGCAAACCCCACCGCTCACCCTTCCGACAGCATCTTCTTCAACCGCTCACGCTCTGTGGGTCCAGGGGCATCAGCACTTTGGCTGCGGAACAGCTTCTCCTCTCCTGGACCATTGGTGCTGACCAAGGGGCTCGGGGGAACCTGTGTATGGGAGCCAGGACTGAGTCAAGGTGGGCACTTGTTTCAGTCAAGGATACAGTAGGAGCTAAGGTTGATTGAGTTAAGGACTGGGGTCACTGGGGCATTAATTGAGATCAGGGAGTCTTAACTGACTATGAAGCATAGTGTGTCTTCCTTCCTCACCTTCCATAGCTCCCCAGGCCCCTGGATGGAGGAACCCCCACCCCCTCACCTGATTGAGTCTTCACTAAACCCTCAAGACCTGAACAACCTACAGAAACAGGGATCTGAACACTCAGAACTATTTCTCCTGGGCACAGAGACTTCAAACATTCCACATAAAATTGAGGCATGGGCTGGAGTATATGGCTTGGTAGGTCACCAAGCCTGATGCCCTGCTGAAAGGAGAGGACTGACTCCACAAATTGTTCTCAGATGTGTGCACACACATGCATAAGTGTAGGAAGGACATCAGCCAGCCTTAGACACCAGCACAATGCCATGACCCTGATATCACAAGCATATACAGCTGCCTCGGGAGTGTGGTGGGCATGGGGTCCAGCAGACCTGGTGGGATGCAAGGGCCAGGGCAGGACTAGTGAATTCTCCACCATCTTGAGATTTCTCCCGCGCCAGCCTGGCAGCTTCCTTCACCTCCTGAAACTTCTCAGCAAACTGAGGGTGAGACATGGGACAGTCAGAAAGCATTCCCCCACCTGCCACACCATCCCCATCTTCCACCTGCCCTGTCACTCTGCCTTCAGGGAGAGGTTGGAAAAGGTCAACCCGTGACCATCTTTCATGTCAGGGGTGACAGAGTGGGAGTGTATGGTGTGTTCCAGTGGTGACATTAAGGTTATGAGCCACACAGAAAGGGACTCCCTGTTCCTGTCAGGCTGGCTTGGAGTGGACAGCCTCAGGCTGGTGTCCATCTGCCCTTCACACCTCATAACACAGGAAAGGGCTTCCCCAGCCAGTTGAGAGTGTGGGCTCCTGCATACCTTCTCTTAAAGGGGTCATCTGACAACTAGTGCTGGTTCTGTGGTTATGATAATGCATTTTCTTTTTACTATAAAATAGGTTTGTTTTTTTTGTTTTTGTTTTTTTTTTTTTTCGAGATAGGGTTTCTCTGTGTAGCTTTGGAGCCTGTCCTGGAACTCACTCTATACACCAGGCTGGCCTCATATTCAGAGATCCACCTGCCTCTGCCTTCCAAGTGCTGGGATTAAAGGCATGCACCACCAATACCTGGCTTTAAAATAGTTTTCTTAGGGGCTGGAGAGATGGCTCAGCAGGTCTTCCAGAGGACCCAGTTCATTCAAAGCACCATGTGGTAGCTCATAGCTGTCTGTGACTCCAGTTGTAGGGGATCCGAAACCCTCACACAGACACCAATGCAGACAAAACACCAATGCACACAAAATTAAATTAATTTTCATGTATTAGAAATAATTTCTGGCCTGGCAGTGTTGGTGCATGCCTATAATCCCAGCACTTGGGAGGCAGAGACAGGTGGATCCCTGTGAGTTAAGGGACAGCCTGCCTCAAAAAATAAAAAACCAAATAAATAATTGAATATTTTGAGAAACTGCACCAGGTCAAATACCACCTGAAGCAACCAAACCACAACTGCCACGATTCCAGGGGATCCAGTGCCCTCTGCTGGCCTCTTGGGGCATCCACACATAGGCACAAACACATAACTTTCTTAAAAAATAAAAAGCCAAGCCAGGCAGTGGTGGCATACACCTTTAATCCCAGCACCGGGGAGGCAGAGGCAGGTGGATCTCTGTGAGGCTAGTGACATGGCTCAGTAAGCCTGGAATCCATAAGACCTGCATGGCATGAGGGAACTGACTCCCACAGGTAGTCCTTTGATTTCCACAGCACACCTGCATCCTCCCACATAACACAAAAATAATAAATAAATGTAATAAAAACTTTTAAAAGAAAACTTTTCATTTGTTTTTATTGCTTTTAATTGTATGTACATACATGCAAGTGCCCTTAGAAACAGGAGAACTCAAATTCCCCTCCTGGACTTACAGAAGGTTGTGAGCCCAGGTAGGTGCTGAGAACTAACTCAGTCCTGTGCCAGAGCAGCCAGTGCTCATAACTGAGGCCTCTCCTGCCCTGAGATGCACTCCTGCTGTCTAAGCACTTGATAGGTGCAGGCAGGCAGATTAGGAATTCAAGGTTAGCCTTAGCTATAATGTAAGTTTGAGACCAGCTTTGTCTACATAGCAAGTTCCAGATCAGCTAGGGCTACATACATATAGTGAGAACCCACTGCCAACAAAATAGAAAAATAAAGGAAGAAAATCATTCAAAAGCCAAGCAGTGGAGGCACATACCTTTAATCCCAGAATGAGGGAGGCAGAGGCAGGTAAAGGATTTCTGTGAGTTTGAGGCCAGCCTGTTCTATAAGAGCTACACAGAAAAACCCTATCTCAAAAAAAAAAAGAAAAAAAAAAAGTAATGGGGTGGTGCGGACCAAGGCCCAGGGGTTAAAAGGTGAAGCCCAAGGTTGCTCTTCCCCAACACCCACGATGACTCACAGCCACCTGGAACTGGCTCCAGGGGACCCAGCGCCCAATACTGGTCTCTGCAGGCATGGTGTCAACACATGCAAGCAAACCACTTATACACATAAAATATTAAATAAACAGAAAATCAAAAGCTGAGAGTGGTGGCTCATGCTTTTAGTCCCAGCACTGGGAGGCAGATGGATCTCTGAATTCAAGGGTAGCCTGGTCTACAGAGAGAATTCCATAAAAGGCAGGACTACACAGAGAAACCCTGTCTCAAAAAACAACAAAAGAAAACAAAATTTGGGGGTTGCAATATGGCTCAATGACCAGGTAGTGTGGGTACACACCTTTAATCCCAGGATTTGAGAGGCAGAGATAGACAGATTTCAATTAATTCAAGGCCAGCCTGGTTCCAGAATGAGTTCCAGGACAGTCTGTCTTGTGTCAAAAAACACCAAACCAAACCAAATCAAACCAAAACAAAACCAATATGGTTCAATGAAAGCAAAAGTGGTTGCTGTCCAGGCCTGATGATGGTTCCCAGAACCCACATGATGGACGAAGAGAACTAATCCCGGAGAATTTTCTGCCTTCTTCGGGTGTGTCCACACACATTCACACCCAAAACAAATAAGAAAGTAATATATGTTTATTGAAAAAATTAAGGGGGCTAGAGAGATGGCCCAGCAATAACGAGTGCTCCAAAAGAGGAGTTCAGTTCCCTGCACTTATATCAGGGTTCTCAGCCTGTAGCTTCAGCTCCAGGGATCGAGTGCCATCCTCTTACCTCTGCAGGCATCAGCACACAAATACACACAAACACAAGCAAAAATAAATCCTAAAAGTAGTGACGGCAGAAGCTGGAGAGAGAGGTACTCGAGGTGCTGCTAGGGCATGGGGATGTGCCTAGTCCATTTGATGCCCCTGAGAGGCACAAGGAGTGTGCAAAGTTGGAGAAGGATGGCAAATGAGCACACTACCCAGAGCACCCAAGGGATCTTGCAATCTGTGAACTACCCCAAGGGACATAATGTCAATCACTACCCATGTCCCCGCCCACCTGGGTCAGCTGCTGTTCAGAGGCAAAGCCTAGGCCATAGACAGTGTTGGCTCGACTGTCTGCCCACTGCCCGAACTTCTGCGAGGTTTTGGTGAAGGTCATGTTGGGGGTGACTGTGCTATTGATGATGGCCTGGGGGGGTAGGGAAAGCAAGATTCAAGGTCAGCAGGAGTGATAACCACCACCATGAGCAGCCAGCCTGACACCTGTCTCAGTAGAAGATCCCTAGCCAGAATCCCCCAGAGGCATAGCTTATGGACAGATCCCTGCCTAGGATTCCCCCAGTGAGAGGCTAGAGTAGAATTCTTAGCTCACTGAGGACTAGCATCCCCATCTTGACAATAATGATGAAAGTCTGAATACACTAGCCCCTCTCTGAGATCCCAGCACTGAGCTATTTCTGGAATGAGCCAGGTCCCAGGAAGGCTCATTGATCCCCATTCTACAAGTCACCCAGCCTGGCCCTGTGGCTTCATGTCCTGGTGCCCCCGCCGGGCCCTGCTCAGACCTTGGCACCCCCAATGCTGATGATGCGGTACACATTTCGAGTGGCATCGTAGAAATAGGACACAGTAAGTGCGTGCTTGCCAGCAGGGATCCAGTTCCGTTTGGTAGTGGGGTCAATCTGGAACACATGCGCCCTGGTGCTGAAGATTGGCTGTTCCCTGCAGGGGGAAGACAGAAGCTCTGCAGGGGGCTGGCCACCTAGAGGGCTAAGCCTGACCAGAGTGGGTGGGTGCTCACCTGGTTGTGGACATTGGTCAGGCTGGGAGGGGTGGCCTCTAAGGAGTACTCAGAGAGGTGATAGGAGCCACTTGTTTGGTCTCTGGGGAGAGAAGGTGCTTTTGTGAGAAAGGATCTAGGGGTGTTCAGGCTAAGTAGGTCCTCCAGGTGACTTCCTTCTCAAAAGCAGCAAGGAAGGAAAGTGACAGTATTGGGCAATCAGAGCAGTAGTATTTCCTACACCCACTCCAGACTTGCCTCAAGCTGGTTTTGAAATCACTATGTAACCAATATCATACTCACTGTCCAGGTAACCAGCCACCGGGAAAGTCTCCTCCCACAGGAACTGGGCATGAGACCAAGATCAATGACCAGGACATTTTATTCACCCTTTCCCATCCAACAGCCCCCAGAGGGTCTTGCATCAAAAAACGGGACAAAGCTGGATCAGTGGTGACAGCCAGTGGTTCCATCTACTCAGGAGGTCAAGGCAGTTAGAGCATACATCCTCGGAGTTCAAGGCCACCCCTGGACATCACCGCCCAAACCCCATCTCTGAGAATAAAAGTGGAGTACTTGCAGGGTCCTACCAGGGAACTCAGGACCCTCTGCTCCCACCAATGGACAGCTTAGCATACACCCCAAGGGCAAGGCCAAGTCGAGTCTCCAGTAAGCCCAGCCTATTTAAAAGGAAAAAATGAAAGTTTGTCATGGTGGCACATGTGGTCAACCCAGCAATGGGGAGGCAGTAGGCAATCGACTTATTCCAGTTCCCACTATGTGAACAAAGAACAAGACTGAGAGAAGAGGGCTTCCCGGCCTCAGGTGGATGCCAGCATCCATCACCTGAAGTTTTGGATACCCTCCTGAACTCCCGAAACTGCACCAGAGGGTACTGGAGGAGAGTCCTGCCAAAGCTAGGCCAGGATCCGGAGGTCAGGGTTCCCCCGTGCTGTCCTGGGCAGCGGCTGTTGTGTGGTCACGGAGTCTGAAACCAGAGCCCCCCATGCGGGGGAGGGGCGGCTCGAGTCGAGTTGGAGACGCGACTAGGATTGACGGAGATTGGGCAAAAAGGGTCCCCGAACCCGGTCGGGCCGCTCCTGCCGGGACTTGCTGAGATCGGGAAAAGTTACTCACCAAGTAGTCACGCGCCTCGGAGCGGCGGAGCAGGGGATCACAGCCGCGTGCGATGGGGCTCCTGACAGAAGCCCCGCGCCGGAATCCCACTTGGGACCAGTCCCCACCGGCGCCGAGGCAGCCCGTGCGCCCCAACTCCTGAAGCCGTCGACCTACAACTTTGTAAGCAGCAGAGCCTTCATCACCCAGGCCCGGGGCTGGGGGACCCAGTGTAGCTGCGCCCCGCGTCCCAGGACCCCAGCCTGCACCCCACCCTTCAGCCTGCACCCCTCAGCACCCGGGTCCCGTCGCACAGTCCGCAACTTTGGAAACAGTCTGCCCTCCTGAGCCCTCTACGCCCCCGCGCCCCTATCGTGCTTCGGAAGCTGGGGTCAATCCGGCTCACCCAGAGTCGCCGCCACCGCTGTCTTCGGCCCGCTTCCTCCGCGCGCCCCGCGCCACCCGCGCCTTTGTCTGCGCCGCCTCCCCGTCCCATCGCGGCCAGTCCCCTCGCCGCCCCGCCTCTGCCCAGCGCCCCCTGCCGGCAAGCGTCTGAGGGCGGGGAGGAGGGAGGAGACCCAGAGAAGGAAGAAGGGGAGGGCGGACTGGTGGGTGGGAGGGGGCTCCAGTGGGAGACTGCGGAGGAGGTTGGGGGAGGGGGACAAGAACCGCTGGGGAATGGAGCAGAGGGGGAAGAGGGGGGAGGGGTGGAGTGAAGGGGCAGAAGAAGGGGAGGGCACCAGGAGGTCAGGAGGAGGGACTCCTGGGAGCAAAGGGAGGGAACAGAAGAAGCGGTGATGAGAGGCAGGGGACTGGCGAGGGACGGGGGAGGAGCGGGGGGGGCGGGGGGGCGCTAGGAAGGAGTCGGGGGGATGGAAGGCAAGGTGAGGGGGACTGCTGGGCCGAGAAGACGGGGACGGACAAGGAGGGCTAAGTTGGGTAGGGTAGAGAGGGAGGAGCCAGAAAGTCTAGAACCAGGAGAGTGCAACCGAGCGAGGAAGCCCCGCGGGAGGGAGCCGAAGGCTTTGGGAGGGCTGGCCTTTGGAGGAGCGGGAGGGACCTATGAAATCCGGGGGTTGGAGCAGAAGGGATTAGAGGCAGGGTCCGAGAGCTTCTGGTATAGAGGGGAGGAGCCTATAAGGGCAGGGAGAGGCAGAAGGTGGCAGGGGGTAAGGGCGGAGGGGTGGAGAAAGGCGTGGTGGGGTAGGGGCACAAGAGCCTTTCCGGAAGGGCCATGGGGCTGAGCCCAAGGTGATGATGGGCTGCAGGCTGAGAAGACAGGGTGGGTGTATCGGGCCTGGGAGTGTGGACAGAAGCGAACATCCTGGATGAGCCAGAGACCCTGAGATAGCGAGAGACACAGGAAATGAGTGGACAATGATGCATTGCCTTCTTGCCTCTTGCCAGGGGTGGCCCTGGAGCTTTCAGGTGGCTTCTTGGCCAACTGGGGTCTGGCCGCTGATGGTGTAGGGTTGGGAGATGAGGCTGAGGAGGAAAGTGTGTGGCTGCTCGTAGGCTGTATACAGTAAGTGCTCAATGGGTATTGCCAGAGTCTGAAAGCAGGTTCTAGACCTAGCTGGACAGATTGTCTCATTGTGACATCCCAGCCCCCCCCCCGGGGGCTGAGACCAGACTGGGTCACACAGTGAGACCTTGTCCCCCCAAACGGGAAGAAATAAAAAATTCTTGAACCCTCAGCGACTGAGGCAGGGAAACAGCTTGATTCCTGCTCCCCAATACAGGTGGTGGTGGGGCTGCAACTCAGTGAGGAGAGCCCTTGCCAAGCACTTTTAATCCCAGCACTTGAGAGGAACAATCAGGCAGAACTCTGAGTTCTGGGCTCTCCTGGTCTGTATAGTGTGAGTCTAGACCATCCAGGGCTGCAGAGTGAGACCCTGACTTTCAAAAAAAAAAAGAGTGCTGGGAGTAACTGGGTTATTAATTGTTTCAGAGTCTTAGGATCCAAGTGTCTCCTTCTCAGGGGGTGGCCAGTCCCCTGCAGCTGTCATCTCCCCTGTCACTCAGCCCTGGGAGCCTGTCTGCCCACAGCAGCCAGCCAAGGATCCCTATCTGCCTGTAGGGTCCCTACCCCCGTGGAGGTCCCCTTTGCAAATTCCTGCCTGCCATTTCTAGAAAATTCTACAAGGGCTCCAGTGCTCTGGGTTCAAGTGGTCAGCCCTGGAGCTCCCCACGTCAGACATTCCTTCTTTCTAAGTCCTAGCAGGTGTCCCTGCTCCCTCCAGCGGGCATCAAGCAGGTGGTTAGCTGTCAGTGGTCACATTCTCTGGCCAGGAAGTGAGTTTCTCTCTGTGTGTCCTCCCAGGAATGCCCTCTGCAAGGGCATCTGTCACTCCCTGCCCTTCCAGGCCGTGTGGTACCTCCTTCCTAAAGTCTCTGACAGACCAAACAAGGAGCACATGGGCCTGGCCCGCTGGCCACTGGTGCTTGGATATATTTAGTATATATGGACATATTTCCATTCATTTCTGAGTCACAGGCAGGTGTAGGGCCCCTACTGAGCTCCCATCCCCCTTGACAGAGCAAGTATTCCCAGCTGGGGAGAACAGGATCTTCTAGCTGCACTGACTTTGAGAGGCATATGTACAGGCAAAGTATTTGGCTTCATTCTCAGTCCTGGAACCACAAATGTGAACACTGGGAACAAAAAAAAAAAAAAAAAAAAAAAAATACCGTCTGCTATGTTCAGAGTGACTTTTACCTTATTACCAATGACATTTTTTTAAGCATCTGAGCTCAGGGCAGCAGGCTGGAAGTCCCTCGTGGTCCATCAGGCACTGACTGGCTGCAGAGCCCAGACATGTGGTTATTCGGCAGAGGGGGTAGGGCACAGTGGCCAAGGGCCCAGGCAGACTTTGTGCTGTGTGGGCACAGGAAAGAATTCAAAAGTTGAGAGTTCTCCTGGAACCAGGCGTGGTAGGTGTCTGTCTTCTGAGAAAGAAGATGGAGATAGGAGCTTAAGTTCATTCTTAGCTACAATGTGAGTTCAAACCCAGCCTGAGATACTACTCAAAAACAAACAGAGATGGATATTCAGGAGGCAGAAGCAGGTGGATCTCTGTTTATTCAAGTCCTGGTCTACACAGCAAATTCCAGACCTTCAAAGAGACCATGTCTCAAAAAACAAACAAAAGGCCAGGCAGTGGTGGCACATTGATCCCAGCACTCAGGAGGCAGAAGCAGGCAGATCTCTGTGAGTTTGAGGCCAGTCTGGTCTACAGAGCGGGTTCTAGGACAGGCTCCAAAGCCAGAGAAATCCTGTCTCAAAAAACCAAAACCAATCAAACAAACAAGGGTTCAGCCTGGGCTAGAATGGGGCTAGGCATGGGTATGGCTTCTTCCACACGGCAAGTTTTTCTTTTTCACCTGGAGTATGGACTGGGGCAAGTCGAGGGGCTGGAGGCCCAATGAGCCCTCCCTTCTGTCCCCTGAGTGACAAGTAAGAAGCTACAGGGACCCCTAAAAACTTTCTTCCCCTTGGAGCTCCACCGAGTGTGGCTCCTGTCCCTGTGTGAGCAACAGTGAAGGGATGAGCCTTGGGTCCACAGGAGGGACCAAGCAGATGCCAGGTCAGGTCACTGAGTACCAGAGCGGCTGCATGTGAGCAATGGCCATTAGTCAGGCTCTCTCAGCTTAGCTGCTGGACCAGAGCAAAACTGTCTCTGGGGGCTCAGTCCCTCTCTCCCTCTCTCCCATCCAGCCTCCAGGACAGGCTTTGGTGACCTTAGAGCCATTTAATGGGTGGTTAGTCACCATTCCTTCTTACAAGGCTTTGTCCCAGCACCTAGAACAAGCCCCCTTTCCAGGTCTCCTGTTCCCAGACTTGCTCTGTAGACCAGGCTGGCCATGAATTCGGAAAGCTGACTGCTTCTGCCTCCTGAGTACTGAGATTAAAGGTGTGCACCACCTCTGCCTGGCCATAATTACATTTTTAAATTAAAAAAAAAATTATTATCTAGGAGGCAGTGGCTCACACCTTTAATTTCAGCACTTGGGAGGCAGAGGCAGGTGGATTTCTGTGAGTTTGAGGCCAGCCTGGTCAACAGAGTTCCAGAACAGTCAGAACTTGACTCCCACAGTCTGAGTGTAGATCAATAATAAGAACACAGGTGAAGACAAGGGTAAGGTGGGGCAGCAGGGAGCTCAGGTGCCTCACATAAGGGGCCAGAGGGAGCTGAAGCACCCTGCTGTGCAGCAGAACTGGAGGAGATGGTTCTGGGACATGGATGGCAGTGCGTTCCCACAGATCTAATTACCCTCATTTACCACATGTGCTAATTGCCTCCTGAGTGCCAGGTGGCCGGGTGGGGCCGGCCCATTTTCAGGAGGTAGGTCGAAGGATTATTTTTGGCTAATATGTCCTTGTAGGCTCTGACATCTATGCCTGTGAAGGGCAGAAAGTGGGCCAGAGAAATTTCGGCCACATTGGGAGGGACTGTGGGGATGTATCAGAGCAGGGATAGGAGAAGGGGTTGGGGAGAGGAGACCCAGGGGTCTTTGGCATCTAGGCAAGGCAACCTCAGAGTCTAGGGGTCAAACAGCTTCATTGAGCAGGGGACCTGAAAGAAAACATCAAGTGTGGCTTTATTCATGCCCCTCATCCTAGCACTCCTGAGCGGATTACTATGAATTCAGGGCCAGTCTGAGCTACATAGAGAGACCCTGTCTCAGGAAAAGAAATAAATGAAAAAAAAAAAATTACAACAAACTTAAAACATGACATTGCCTCGCAGGACTCTTTGGAAAGGGGAAGAGTCTCAGATGGGCCTGGGTTCGAATTCTGACTCATAGGTGGCTCTGCATGACCATCCATGATTTCTAAAATTGTCACTTTGAGAGATTGAATAGGAGCAGAAGGGGATACGTCACGTACAAAGGCCCTGAGGTTGTGAGGGACTGGTTTTACTAGAACAATGTGGAAGCTGGGGTGGCTAGAGAACCACGAGGTAGGGGTGAACTCTGATGCGATGTTGCAGGAGCTGAGCAGGGCCTTGGGGGATATGAGGTGGTGGGTTTGTTCTGCGGGTCCCAGGGAGCCATGGGAGACTTTGGAGCCAGAGGAAGACGAGATGTTACTGCAAGCGAGGCAGGATTCCAAGTCTGCATGCAAAGAATGAGAACAGACCCTGCCTTTCCCACAGCCTCAGTTTCCCCATTCTGGGCAGAGTTCCCCTGATGCACAGAGGCTGCACTTGGCTGGAAACCCGGGCCCTCGGCTCTCGCCTGCCTCCCCCCCTCCCGCCCACGACCCTTCTGCAGAGCAGCTGTGGGAACAGTGGCTTGGAGGGCTCTGGGGGCCGCGTTCCTTTGCGTGACAGCCCACGCTCCAGCAGCCTGGTGACTCAGCCGTGCAGCCTCCTGCTTCAGTCTTCAGAAGGAGGTCAGCCCAGCTCCTCTCTGCCCCCCAAGCAGGGCTGGTGACCTGCAGCCTTCAGGGTCTTCCCCAGAGCAGTCCCTCCAAGAGGACCACTCTTCCAGTTCTCCTCCAGAACTTTCCAAGGCTTCCCGGGGCCTCAAAGAGGTGGCCAAGCTGTTTGCCTGTGGTCCAAGCAAGACTAGAAGGCCACCCTAAGTCCCCCACTGAGTATCCCCACGTCCCAGAGCCCGACCTTCAGCCATCTCTCCTGACCATTTGTTGTTGTGGTTGGTTTTCATTGTTTCTAAAAAGATTTTAAAGTATTTATTGGATTGGAGGGTGGTGTGTGCACTGTTGACAGGCACAGGGTCTGTGAAGGGCAGAGGACAATGGACACAGGGTCAGTTCTCTCTTTCCACCGAGAATTCAGGGTTCTCAGGGTGTCAGGCTTAGCAGCAAGCGCCTGTATCGCTGGACACCTCCCTAGCTCCAAGGGCTGGTATTTGTTAAAATCTCAGTTTGTAGCCCAGGCCGCCTGCATCTTATGATCCTCCTATCTCAATCACTCAGGGCTGACAATGTATGTCACCAGGCATGGCTGAGTTGTTTTGTTTGTTTATTTGTTTTGTCGAGTCAGTGTTTCTCTGTGTAGCTTTGGAGCCTTTGCTGGCACTCCCTCTGTAGAATAGGCTGTCCTCGAACTCACAAAGATCTACCTGCCTCTGCCTCCTAGGCATGTGCCACCACCATGAGGCTTGAAGTTGATTTCTAAGGCAGAAAGAGGAGGAGAAAAATGGAGTAGAGGAAAAGTGTGTGTGTGTGTGTGTGTGTGTGTGTGTGTGTGTGTGTGTGTGTGTGTAGGGCCCTGCATGGACCCCTGAGGCGCCTTGAGCTAGCCTGAAGCTGTTAGCCAGAACTCTTTGCCCCAAGGCTTTTGTTGGTTCTCTTCCCGTGACAACACATCTCGTGACAATACAGGGAGGAGCTAAGCCAAAAAATTCCTGTAATCTTCCACCATGCTATAAGTCGGTATTTAAGCCCGTTCTTGCCCCTCAATAAACGGCATTCGGCATTTGGCGTTCCGACTTTGCCATTGAACGAATGACCCCCTGTCTTGTCTTTATTTCAATCTCTAGGCCTTCGCCCGATTCGTGGAAGAGATGGTAGCGCAGGCGCTACAAGTGGAGGTCCCGCTGAGATCGGGAAAGAAAGGATCACCTAAGAGATCACCCTCGAAGGCCGGCCAGCAAAAGTAAGTGAATGAGGGTGTATTGAAGGATGGGTGCCAGTAACTGTAAGGAAAAGCTCAGCAGGCAATTAGTGGCCCTATTGAAAAGGCAGGGCACCCGGATTAAAACAAGACAGCTAAAGAATTCATTGCAATAAAGTAAAAGAAATGGTATAGATGAATAGGACTTTTGAGGAAGTACAAGATTTAGAACAAGGTAGAAGCATTAGAAAAGGAAAGACAGGTGTTTCCAGTGATTGAGACAGTGGATCCTCAGATAACAGGGTTAGGGAACACAGCCCATTAAGTTTTAAGGATATAAAACAGCTTAAAGAGGCTGTCACTGCTTATGGGCCCATGCTCCTTTTACTCAGACAATTTTTGAGTCTTTCACAGCGTTAAATTGCACCCCTAGTGATTGGATGCAGCTCTGTAGAGCCGTGCTGAGTGGGGGTGACTATTTGCTCTGGAGAGGCGAATTTCAAGAATTTTGCAAGGAAACCGCCCAAAGTAATGCTGCTGCCGGATTTCCTGCTAGGAATTTAGATATGCTCACGAGCGCTACAAGTGGAGGTCAATATGGTACCCTTGCAGCTCAAATTCTTTTTGACCCAGTGGTCTATGCACAAATTGCTGCTGCTGCTACTAGAGCTTGGAAAGCCCTGCCTAATGAGGCTGCAGGAGATCAAATATCTAAGGTATTGCAGGGACTGTCTGAGCCCTATTCAGAATTTGCAGACTGCCTCCTACAGCTGGCAGGCCGCATTTTTGGTGATGTTGAAAATGCCATGCCCATAGTTAAACAATTGGCATTCAAAAATGCAAACAAGTATTGTAAAGAGGCTTTACGTCCCCATAAGGCCAAAAGTCTTAATGACTATATACGCATATGTCGGGACATAGATGGTCATCACATTATAGGCCAGGTTATAGTTTCAGTCATGAAAAGAGGGGAGAACAATGGAGGAGCCAGACCAAAGACTTGCTTTGGATGTGGACAGCCAGGACATTACAAAAGGAACTGCCCCCCAGAGTGTGGCAACGCAAATGAGCCCTAGGCCAGGGCTTTGCCCACGTTGCAGTAAGGGTCATCATTGGAGCAAGGAATGTAGGTCAAAGATAGATGCCCTTGGTAATCCTTTACCGGCTCAGGAAAACTGGAAGCGGGGCCAGCCTCAGGCCCCTCAAGCCCAGGTGTACGGGGCAATGGATACATCTATAACCCGCCCAATACAGATGATCCCTCAGAGAAACCCCTTTATGTCCAGGACCTTATCAGAGGTACCCAGGAAGTGCAGGATTGGACCTCTGTTCTGCCACCCGAGCAATATTAACACCACAAATGGGCACTCAAGCCTTGAGAACAGGAGTCTTTGGGCCTCTTCCCCCAGGAGCAATAGGGCTATTGTTAGGACGCAGTAGTGCCTTGTTGAAAGGAATTAGAGTTATTCCAGGAATAGTAGATCCAGACTTTCAAGGAGAAATAAAAATCATGGTTAGGGCAGAAATGGGGGTATTAATGATACCACAGGGCACTCGGATAGCGCAATTGGTTCTTCTCCCTATGTTCAAAACCAACAATCCCTTTTTAAAGGCCATCAGGGGGTATGCTGGATTTGGGTCCAAGGCTCCATGGGCGCCTTTTGGGTATCAACTCTTTAACAGCGCCCATGCTCACCCTTACCATACAAGGTAGACAATTTTCTGGACTTGGGGACACGGGGGCGGACTCCTCAGTAATAGCAAGAAAACATTGGCCACAAGCATGGCCTCTTCAGCCAGCCTCCACTCATTTACAAAGAGTGGGAACTGCTGTGGCTCCAGAACGTAGTACTCAGTTTCTTAAATGGTCAGATGATGAAGGACATACAGGACTTTTTCAGCCTTTTGTGTTAAGTCATATATCTCTGTTAATCTTTGGGGGAGAGATGTGCTTCAGGCCATGGGAGCAGTCCTTACTACTGAGCTTGTTAAAAATATGCTGGCTGACCAAGGTTATGTACAAGGAAAAGGACTGAGTAAATTACTACAAGGAGACCCTGTCTGTTGCATCTAAAAATTTAATTATCAAAAGAGCCGGAGATCGCTCTGGGCTGGGAAATTTTCCCTAGGGGCTATTGCTATGCAGCCTGTTCCCATTCCTATTATCTGGAAAACTGATAACCCAGTATGTGTGGAGCAATGGCCCTTATCTATTGAGAAGTTACAGGCTGCACATCAACTTGTAAAGGAACAATTAGAGGCAGGACATATTGTTCCTTCCACTTCCCCATGGAATACTCCAATCTTTGTTATAAAGAAAAAAATCGGGAAAATGGAGACTCCTACAAGATCTCCGAGCTGTTAATGATTGTATGGAAATTATGGGAGCAACACAACCTGGCTTGCCTTCCCCTGTGGGTATTCCTCAAGGCTATCATTTATTAGTTATAGACCTAAAAGATTGATTTTTTAGCATTCCTTTGCATCCTCAGGATAGTGAGCGATTTGCATTTAGCATTCCTTCTATTAACTTTAAAGAACCCTATAAGAGATATCAATGGGTGGTGTTGCCTCAAGAATGGCCAATAGTCCCACTATTTGTCAAATTTATGTGTCATTGGCCATTGCCCCCATTAGAGAGAAATTTCAATCCCTATATATTATACATATGATAGTCTTTTAGCCAGCCCGGATTCTAAGGAAGTGAATGAGGCTTTTGGGGAATTGCAACATAATCTTCAACTAGCAGACTTAAGAATAGCCCCAGAAAAGATGCAACAAGAATTTCCCTATCAATACCTGGGTCATCAATTGTTATTTTCTGGTATCCGTCCTCAAAAGATTACTTTAAGGCTGGATAATCTGACCACCCTTAATGATTTTCAAAAATTATTGGGAGACATAAATTGGGTTCAATCTAGTTTGGCCCTAACCACTGGGCAGCTTAGACCATTATTTGATATTTTACACAGAGATTCTGATCCCACTTCTCCGCGCACCTTAATGCCTGCTGCGCGAGAATGTATACAGCTTGTGCAAAAATGCCTCCAATCTGCACACTTAAATTATATTGACTATTCTCAGAACTTGATGTTATTAGTCTTTGCTTCAGCGTATTTTGGAAAACTGGTTCTATATTATGGGTGCATGAACATGTATCCCCAAAAAAGACAGTTAGATCTTATCCTCAGGCAATGCTTTCTATTATTCAAAAGGCATACAAAATGAGTATTCAAGTTTTTGGCAAGATGCCGGATGTAATTATTACTCCCTATACTCAACAACAGATACAATGGCTTCAACAGTTTGATGAGGAGTGGGCACATTCCTTGTGTTCCACACCCTGCCGCTTTGATAGTCATTTTCCTTACAGTAAGTTAGCTCATTTTTTAAAAATCATCCTGTGTGTTTCCCCAAGGTTATTTCCCAAAATCCTCTGAAGGGGGCCTGATGGGAGATGTCATTCTGTATATGTTTCTCATACTGGTTAATGAATAAAGCACTGTTGGCCAATAGGAAAGGAAGATAGGAGGGACTAGGAGATAAGGAGGAAATAGGAAATAGGAAGGAGGAGTCAAGATGGAGAATCTGGAGAGAATAGAACCGCCAGCCGCCTCCCGCCAGCAAGAGAGGTTTTTCTGGCTCTTCCTCCGACCTCCTTCCACAGATCACTTCCGCCCATGGCTCCATCCCCCCAATGGGCGTGGTCAGTGCCACAGAAGGACTATCTCACTACAGGGGCCCTGCAATGTATTTACAGATGGCTCTTCAAATGGTTGTGCAGTAGTTGTTTCTTTTCCCATTATCAAACGCTCTATACTTAAAGTGAAGTCTGCACAATTTGCGGAACTAGCTGCAGTACAATTAGCCCTTCAACATTTTTCTGATGAGCCATTTAACTTATACACAGACAGTAAATATGTGTATCATATATTGGCTCCCTTAGAAACTGCTGCTTATATAGCTCCATTGTCTCGTGTACAAGAACATTTACTAGCCGTACAAAGCCTACTATGGAGGCGCTCTCATCCAATTTTTGTAGGACATCTCCGAGCGCATTCAGATTTGCCCGGCCCTTTAAGTGAAGGAAATGCCATTGCTGATTTTAATACTAAAACAGAGAGTTCCATCATGATGATGAGAGAGTCTGGTTATGAAGCAGCCTGCAAAGCTCATACAACCTTCCTCCTTAATGCAGGGTCATTTAAATTCCATTTTAAATTACTAGAGACCAAGATATTAATATAGTTAAGAATTGTCCCCTGTGTGCAGAGTTCTTACCTCTTCCACACCTTGGAGTTAACCCCCGTGGTGTCACACCTAATGATATCTGTCAGAAGGATGTTACCCATGTTCCTTCCTTTGGTCGACTACAATTTGTTCATGTATCTGTGGATACCCATTCTCACCTCATATTTGCCTCTGCTCATACTGGAGAAAGGCTTAAGGATGTTAAGAGCCATTGTTTACAAGCCTTTGCTTATATGGGAATGTCCAGACAATTAAAAACTGATAATGGCCCTGCTTATACTAGTCAGGGTTTTAATTCTTTTTGCAAATTTTTTTTTAACCTCACATAAGACGGGTATCCCTTATAATCCTCAAGGTCAGGCCATGGTGGAATGTGCACATCGCACAATTAAAGCCTATCTTCATAAAACAAAAAAGTGGGAGTTTACAGGATCTCCTCATAATCACCTTTCTCTTGTATACATTTTAAATTTTTTTAACTATTAATGGTGCTGCTTGATCTGTGGCCGACAGGCATTGGCGCCCACGGTCATCTGACTATGGCTCAGTTATGTGGAAGAATGTCACTACTGGAAAATGGTGCCGCCCTGACCCAGTTCTAGTATGGTCCTGAGGGTCAGTTTGTGTCTTTCCACAAGACGCAGATAACCCTGTTTGGGTGCCTGAGTGGCTGATTTGCCATATGCGGAGGGACGGTGATTGTAACAGCCAGAAAGAAGGTCGATGGGTCTTCAAGAATCTACCCATCCCGATGCCTGTGCGTCTGAGTAGCCATATGTGGCCTTTTTTCCTGACCACTAATTATAGTTTGGATCAAGCGGCTATAAATTTACACTCTGATCCAAAGGACAAGAATTTCACCTTCATCTTAGGCACTGTATTCTGGTTCCATTCTTTTGTTGTAACCAATGCTACTAATTTTGGAGAAAGTTTCAATTGTTCTCAGCAGGTCTGCCGACTGTAACAGCTGTCGTGGGCCATGTACCCCGGGTGTGTAGCAGAGAGGAAAGGAGATTCCAGGATCACGGCTGCCAGTGCCGCCTTCACCACTGAAGTAACAGTTTCTACCATAGCCCTCTCCCAATCTGTAAATACTGCAAGCACAGTGGATCAACTAGCAGGTGATTTGGCTTAAGCCTTAGCTACCCAAAGCACACTTGATTATCTAGTACAAATTGGCATTTTTAAACTAAATTTACAAACTAACCTCCTATAGGAACACTTGAATTTTTGTGAGAAGCTCATATGGCTTCTTGTTCTCTGTCTTTTACACATATCTGTGTTAATGCATCATTTTTCTCCAGAAATCCTGGAGTGATCAGTTTTTAAGATATACACATGCTTTAGCCATGCAGATCATTAACATCTATGAGACCTGAGTGCCACTTGCCAATGCAGAAGGCCTTTTACAAGGACTTCAACCTGTGGGCAGAACATTGGGGTTTGTAGCCCTTGCACTTGGTGCTACTTTGCCACAGCATTAGACAGGCCCAGGCCAACTTTCTAACAAGACAGAGTCTACTGTCTTTGGCTCAAGAACAAATGCCTCTGCCCACATGTGGCTGACAAACAATTCACCAGTGACGGGTAAGGCAGAGGGGGCAAATATCCAACCTAAGACAGGAAGGTTATGGGCCTGGGTGACCTCTCCAATGGTGGGTAAGGAATTATGCTGACGTGCTCTGCCATCTAAGGCAGGTGTTAGTTTATATTAAAAGAAAGGGGGACCTGTAGGGCCCTGCATGGACCCCTGAGGCGCCTTGAGCTAGCCTGAAGCTGTTGGCCAGAACTCTTTGCCCCAAGGCTTTTGTTGGTACTCTTCCCGTGACAACACATCTTGTGACAACACAGGGAGGAGCTAAGCCAAAAAATTCCTGTAATTTTCCACTGTGCTATAAGTCGGTATTTAAGCCCGTTCTTGCCCCCTCAATAAACGGCATTCGGCATTTGGCGTTCCGACTTTGCCTTTGAACGAATGACCCCCTGTCTTGTCTTTATTTCAATCTCTAGGCCTTCGCCTGATTCGTGGAAGAGATGATGGTAGTGCGGGCGCTACGTGTGTGTGTGTGTGTGTGTGTGTGTGTCCCCAAGTCTGTTTGATGTGTGTATGGTGTATATGTGTGTGTATGGTGTGTGTGTATGGTGTGTGTGTGTGTGTGTGTGTATGGTATGCGTGTGTGTGTCTGTGTGTGTGTCTGTGTGTGTATGGTGTGTGTGTGTGTCTGGTGTGTGTGTGTGTATGGTGTGTGCTTGTGTGGTGAGTGTGTGTATGGTGTTTGTGTGTCTGTGTGTGTGTATGGTGTATGAGTGTGTGTATGGTGTGTATGCGTGTGTGTGGTGTGCAGGTGAGGTGGGAGCTGCTTCGGCACAGGAGCTGAGGATGTTGCTCAGCAGAGCAGAGTGAGTGCCAGACCCATATGGATCCAGAGGCCCTGGGGGAGCCTTGAAGACACTGGCCCTGCCTGAGGGCAACCTTTCCATGGTCAGAGCAGAGCCCTGTGAAGGCCACACTGCACGTGCCTGAGGAAGATATATCCCTTTCCTGGAAGGTTGTTTGGAGACAGAGACTCATGTAGCCCAGGCTGGCCCTGAACTGATCCTCCTGAGTCCAGCATCCCTTAGTAGAGCAACAGGGCCCACCACACCCCACTTCCCTCCTTTGTTTCCATAACTGGGAATGAACAGCCTGTGGCATAGGACATGAGGGCTGACCCTCGGTGCTTGCTTCTTCACGGATGGGCCCTGGAGCTCACTTTCCTTCCACCCGGGGAAGGAAGCCCATCCCTGGAGCCCTCTTCCTGTCCTCTGCCTTCCTCTATCCAAGGGGCCCTTGGGTCTTATCACCGAGTCCCAGCCACAGTCGCAGGAAAAACACCTGTTTCCGGGAGAAGAGGCAACACTCCAGACTAAGGGTGCCAGTCCTGTGTGGCAGCAGCGAGGCACTGAGAAGGAGAGAGTGACCCCACATTAGTGCCTCCTGCTTGCACAAGGAAATACCCATGTCTCCAGGTGCCTGGGTTGACTGGTGGGGGAGGCTGTGTTCTCGCAGCTGGATATCTTCCCAGGAGGGGGTGCCACTGGACCTTGGGTTTGGTGATAATACTCAAGTGGTGTTCCCTCCAACACCAAACAGAAAAGAATATTTACAGTAAATTGCCAGCCAGGCAGTGGCAGAGCACTTCTTTAGTCCCAGCACTCTGGCTGCAGAAGCAGGCAGATCTCTGAGTTTGTGGCCAGCCTGGTTTACAGAGCAAGTTCTAGGATATCCAGGGCTACACAGAGAAACCCTGTCTCAAAAACCAAGACCAAACCAAACCAAAATAAAACAAGAGTAAATTGCCATCCAAATACTAAAAATGAAGTTCAGAAACCTGCCATAAGGTGGAGCTTCTGGGGAAACTGAGGCTGGGTGTGAGGTGTGGGCCTGGCCCAGCAGCAAACGGACCCATGAGAATCTCCAGGTCTCAGGCTGATAGACAGTGTTAGGGCTCAAGCCTGTCATATCCTAAAGACCCCAGAAATTAGGGTTTCAGGGTTGGAGAGACAGCTCAGCAGTTAAGAGCAGGGGCTATTCCTGAAGAGAAGCTGAGCTCAGATCCCAGTACCCACAGGCAATTTCCAAGCATCCTAGCTCCAGTCCCAGGGAGATCCAACGCCCCCTCCTGGCTGCTGTGGGCACCGTATGCATGTGCTGTACATGCTAACAAAACATACACACACACACAAGATAAAAATAAAGGGAAAAAACAAGGTGGAAAGTGATTGATTGATGAAGACCTCAGCACACACCTACACACACCTGTAAATTTAAAAATTTAAAATTAGGAGAGGTTTCATGGTCTGTTAGAGAAGGAATCGAAACAAGAAGTGGGTGTAGCGTGGGGAGCTACTGTGCCTGGCATGAGCATGGACACTGGAGTGACATTCGAGCTGAGAGAGGCAGAGGAAAAGCCAGGTACACAGGAACCAAGCACTCACTAGGAGGGCACACTGTGTGCAAAGGTCCTGATGCAGGAAAATGCTTTGTGTGCTCAAGAGTAATGAGGAGATGGAGTTGGAGCCCAGGTGAGGTAGGCATGGTACTGGAGCAGTAGCTGAGAGTTTACATCAATTCCTTACTGGCAAGTTGGAGGCAGCAGTTGGGGAGATTGGGCCTGGCCTAGGCTTTTGAAACCCCATACCTCCTCCAACAAACCATGCCTCCTAATACTGCCCAAAGAGTTCCACCAACTGGAGAGGAAGCACTCAAATATATGAGCCTGTGGGGGCCATTCTCATTTAAAAAACACCACACCCTCCAAATTCACCTGTAGCTTCCAGAACAGCACCAGCAGCCTGGCTTCAGGCAGCGAACCCAGGACCCTCACCACCATGACTGTAGATGCTTTCTTTTATAAGTTGCTGTGGTCATGGGGTCTCTTCACAATAGAACAGTAACTAGGACAGATGGGCTTGAACATTTTGGAATGTTTCTTGCAGGTGCTACAGGAAGAAGGTAGCCTGTGTTGTCAGGGATGCCAAGAGTGAGCTGGAGCAGTATTTGGGGAGAGAGATGGCTTGTTGGAGGGCAGGTATGGGAAGTAGGTCAAATGGAAGGATGTTCTAGAGAACTGGATTTTCTGAGTGCTAAACTGGAAGATTTGAGGGATGGGAACAGTTAGCATGTGGTCTGGGAACTTGGCTGCACTCCTCAGCCCAGCTGACCCTTCTCTCTGGAACATTCCAGCTGGACAAACAGCTTATGTCCCGTGCCACAGTGCCAACTCAGGTAAGGGCAGCCATGCTCACTTTTGCTGACTAAGTAAAACCCCCTCAACAGCCTTGAAGTACCATGGGGGCCTGTAGAGTCATGGGCTGAGCTGGGAGGACATGGGCTGAAATCTGTGACGAAAGGTTCTGGAAGAGGCTGCACCTGCGCACACCTTTAATTCCAGTATTCAGGAGGCAGAAGCAGGAGGATCTCTGTGAATTCCAGGCCAGCCTGGTCTATAGAGCTAATTCTAGGACCGGCTCCAAAGCCACAGAGAAACCTGATCTTGAGAAAACAAACAAACAAACAAACAAAAATTCTGGCTGTTTCTGAATAGTGTAGTGGGATATTCACTTTGTCTCCTTCTGTGGCACTGACCACACCCATTGGGGGTGGAGCCAGGTGTGGAAGTGACCTGGGGAACTAGCTCAGGGGAGGAGCGGGAGAGAGCTCTCTTGCAAGCCACACAGGGACAGGAGGACATCCAGAGGAATTCTTGGAAGCAGGAACCTGTTGGTGTTCACCTGTCTATGTTGTGAGTTATTTCTCCCTGAATAAACATCTGTTCGGCCTAATTGTTTATCCTGATCCTTATTAAACTGCAATATCTGGTGTCAGGAGTGGGATTTGAATGCACGCAGCCCACAAATACTATCAGCTGAAGCTGAAAAGGAATTAGAATGGGTAGAAAAGAGGATACTAGAAGCACATGTGGACCATGTGGATCCAAACCTAGACTGTATTCTGGTTATATTACCATCTAGAGAATATTCTTCAGGGATTTTGATGCAGAGAGAAGATATCATATTAGAATGGATATTCCTACCATATAAACAGAATAAAAAACTAAAAACATATATAGAAAAGATTTCTGACTTGATTATAAAAGGCAAATTAAGACTTCATCAGCTAACAGGAAGGGACCCAGCAGAAATTATAGTACCTTTAACTAATGAGGAAATTTCCTCCTTATGGAAAGATAATGAATATTGGCAGAGAGCATGCAGTAATTTTTTGGGAATGATTAGCAACAATTATCCCAAAAGTGAGAGAATCAAATTCATAAAGAAAACGATTTGGATCCTTCCACGCATTGTAAGAAAAACACCTATCTCTGGAGTTCCTACATTCTACACTGATGCAAACAAATCAGGTAAGGCAGGATATAAATCAGAAAAAAATAAGTAAAGTGGTTCAAAGCCCTTATAATTCTGTACAAAAGGCAGAATATTATGCCATTCTCATGGTACTTATGGATTTTACATCAATATAGTTACTGACTCTCAATACGCAGAGAGAGTCGTTTTATACATTGAGACTGCAGAATTTATTCCAGACAATACGGAATTAACTTCACTGTTTATACAGCTACAAGATACTATCAGAAAGAGGACTCATCCTATATATAAAACACACATCAGATCCCATACGGGTCTGCCAGGTCCTCTAGCACAAGGCAATGATGAAATTGATCGGTTATTAATAGGAAGTGTGCTAGAAGACTCGGAGTTTCATAAGAAACACCATGTGAACAGCAAAGGTTTAAAAAAGGATTTTTCTATCACTTGGCAACAAGCTAAGGAAATAGTAAGGAAATGTCCTACTTGCTCATTCTATAACCAAGCTCCGTTACCAAAAGGCAGTAACCCTAAAGATATACATAGAAATGAAATATGGCAAATGGATGAAACACATCTTTGCAGAATTTGGAAAATTAAAATATGTGCATCATACTATAGATACATTTTCAGGGTTTCAGTGGGCTACTGCTCTGAGCTCTGAAAAGGCTAATTCTGTTATCACACACCTATTAGAGGTAATGACCATTATGGGCATACCTGCACAAATAAAAACTGACAATGCTCCAGCATATGTCTCCAACAAATTGAAACAGTCTTTTGAGTATTATAACATAAAGCACATAACAGGTATACCACACAATCCTACAGGACAAACAGTAGTTGAGAGATCCAATCATACTTTAAAAGAAATGCTCCATAAACAGGCAGGAGGAACCAAGACACCCAAACACAGATTACATAATGCTCTTTTAACATTAAATTATCTTAATGCTGATGAAAAACAGCTGCAGAAAGACATTGGACAATAGAAAAAACTTCTGAACTAAATCAGCCCAGTGTACTTCAAGGATGTATTGACCTCAGAATGGAAACCAGGATATGTGTTATGTTGGGATAGGGGTTTCGCATTTGTATTGACAGGAGAAGAAAAACTATGGATACCATCTAAGTTAATCAAGATCCGAGTTGAACAAGAGAAACATCTTAATGAAGAGAAATGACAAGTCATCCAACAAATTAGGTCCCATGAGATGTGCGGAGACCTCTCAAAGTAGGGGAAGTGTTCTCTTCTTGTTCTTACAGAAAAACAGAGAAAACCTATCTTCAAACAGCCAAAAGACACTAAACATTTAGTTACATACAGAGAGAAGTCAGCTCCCAGAAACAATCACTTAATGAAGAGGAATCTGATTAATGGTAAAAATATTTAATTCTAGTAAACTATTTCTATACAGAACTCTATTTCTTTTTACTATCTAGTATTCCTGTAGTCCCAATTCATGTAAACCAATGCTGGTTTGGAGTTGGATTTAGCTTTCCTTCTCTAAATTCAAGCATGTTGTTAAGATTAAATTCACGGTTTCTGCCTTATATCAAGAAGCCAGTTGGTGTAAGGCAGAAGAAAACAAAATCTGGGGACTCATTCGCTAATACGCAATTTTCTCTCTGAAATCCTAATTTTCTCATATTCGTTTTAATGCTTATTGTTGCCTTTCCCTAATGCATACCTTAAAAACTTAAAAATTTTACTTTAATATTGATGTTTAAGTTTTCCACAAGGAATAATAACAATTCCTAACAGCAGTCTTTGAACTCTCTGGAAAGAAGATGGGGCCCCACATCATCGTTTCCACTTGACTCAACCTGATGCATCTGGACTACAAACATCATCCTAAAACCTGTTTGACACAGTTTTGCTCGAGACAACTCAGGACTAGCTAGCTGTAATGGTGCACATTCTTATTACACCCTGGCCAGAGTTTCAAATAGAACTACAGTCAAGCATTTTCTGCCACACAGTGACTAGCTACATATGTCACAGCCAGTTCTGTTGAGAAATTTGGTTGCTAAAAATTTTCTTCCCACAGGAACCCATGGAGCAATCATCGTCCCATTTCAGCAGGAAGTAACCTTAAGATAATGATGCCCCCTTTCCCTACTCTTGGAATTTGGGGATAATATTCATCTTCTTTGGGTTGATTTTAGTTACTTAGGGTTGGGTATGGAAGGTAATGCTTAGACTCTGGTTTATTTTTTAGACATAAATAGGGTATGGTTTGGAAAGATATGGTTTAGATGGGATATAGGTAGATTAGCCTGTCTTCTTGTGAATTATTGAGTAAGAGTGAGATAATAGTATTGTACAGTTTACATTGTTATAGATTCTTATTTGTGGTAAGCTATGTAAAATTAAGTTTATATTCACTTCCCGGAAGAGTTGTATATTATATTTTGTTATATTGTGTGAAATATTTCCACTTATGATGTTTTATTCTTACCATAGTCTATGTATGTATACTTTTACTTATGTTCAAGACATTTCGTATATTGATACAACTTTGTTCTTGCCATATTCTATGTATGTATACTTTTCTTGTATTCAAGACATTTTGTATATTGATACAATTTGGGATATTTATCATGCTGCCCTTTATAGTTCTACTTCTTGTCTAGACATTTCTACTCTACCTCTATTTTAGGGATTTATATGTATGTATATGTACATAGTTATATTGTTTAGGTATTTGTCACTGCTTTACTCAGGGAAGTTTCATTCAGTTTTTTAGCTAAGTTCCTGAGTAGTACAGATTATGTTCACTCATGTTTCCTTTACCTATGAGATTAGTCAGACATAGATGCTTAATCTTCAATTACTTCATAGACATGCAGAACATGGCATTTAAATGTTTTAATATTAGTACTCTGTTGACATGAGACACTGTTGCTCCTGACAGCACTGTGCACTTTCCCGAAAATATGTTGGACACTGTTGTTGCTCCTTCTGGAGTTCATCCTCGCTTCAGCTAATGGCCGTTGGGCAAAGAACTGCCCCCACATTGACCACTGATTTGGACATGCAGTCCTATGTGCTTGCAGGAGACAAATATAGAAGACTGCTGAACCTTGCCAAGTCAGGCTAAGACAGACTTTCTACCTCCCTGCTGTTGTTGTGGTCTGTCAAGTTCTCTTGGCCTTAGCCAAAACTGGCTGTACAAATGTTGCTGTGAGACCTTAGGCGACTGTCCAGGTACCTGCTGTTTCTGTCCTCGCTGCACCTTTTGGAAGTTGCCCATCCGCACTTCCTGTCTACCCTAGTATCGTTATTTTCCTTCTCAGGTCTTGATGAGGTTGGAGATTAAACTATCACAACTATTATTCTCTCTTTCTAGTTAGCTATATTAGGTACTAGACTTAAGTTTTCCAGCTTAGGACAACTCTATTGTAAACTCCATTATGCCTTCACCCTAGGACTAGATATGTAGGTCGTTTTGTTCCCGATTTTCCTTTTCTTAGAGCATCCTTGTTATTCACTGTTTTGTATAGTTTTGTATAAAGCCTAAATCTTTTCTTTAGACTAAAAGGGGAATTCTTTAGACTAAAAGTGGTATATTCACTTTGTCTCCTTCTGTGGCACTGACCACACCCATTGGGGGTGGAGCCAGGGGTGGAAGTGACCTGGGGAACTAAGAGGAGGAGAGGGAGAGAGCTCTCTTGCAAGCTGCATGGGGACAGGAGCACTTCCATAGGAATTCTTGGAAGCAGGAACCTGTTGATGTTCACCTGTCTATGTTGTGAGTTATTTTTCCCTGAATAAACATCTGTTCGGCCTAATTGTTTATCCTGATCCTTATTAAACCTCGATAGAATAGAGGCAAGGACTGTGTCCAGGTCAATTGGACACCACCTGGGACCCAGTGACCCTGGATTGGGCCCCTATCTCCTCCTGTACACATCCAGACACACTGAGATATCCCTAGGAAATGCTTCCCAGGTCACAGTGTGGAGGCAGAAGACAGGGGAGGTTTGTTTTACTGAGGGCCTATGGTGCTAATACAGTATTTTGCCAACTGGGCCCCAGCTTCAATGCTTTTGTTTTTGTGTTTCAAATCAACTACTGAAAAACTGGGTGAGGAGATGCAGTCAAGGTACAGAAAGAGTATCAGCCCATTCAGGGTGCATCCCTGGCACAGCAGGAGTTTCAGAACACTACCCTTTCTTTTCTGGTCAGGGTTTCATGTAGTCCAGGCTGGCCTCCAACTCATTATGGGAGCCAGGTACGGTGGTTTGAATAAGAACAGCTCCACAGGATTATGCAGTACTTGAAAGGGTTAAAAGGATTAGTAGATGTGGCCTCTTTGGAAGAAGTGTGTCAGTGGGGGTGGGCTTTGAGGTTCCAAAAGCCCAGGCCTGGTCCAGAGCCTCTCGCCTCTTCATATCTCTCTCTCTCTCTCTCTCTCCAATGCCATGTGCACCACCATGATACCAGCAGACTAAAAAGCCTCTGAAACTGTAAGCCAGCCCCCAATTAAACCCTTTGTGAATTGGCATGGTCATGATGTGTCTTCACAGCAATAGCACACTAAGACACCTTGAACTCCTGATTGTTCCTCCCTAGTGCTAGGGGGCAAGTAACTTAGGATTTCTATTGTTGTGAAGAGGCATCAGCAACTCTTATAAAGGAAAACATTTAATTGGGTGGCTTACAGTTTCTTAGGTTTAGTCCATATCACCATGGTGGGACATGTTGGTGTGCAGGCAGATGTGGGCTGAGAAGGGGCTGAGAGCCAAGGAGTTACATCTTGATCCCATAGGCAACAGGAAGTGGTTTGCTCACTCAGTGTAGCTTGAGCATATATAGCATCCTAAAGCCACCCTCCCAATGACACAGTTCCTTCAACAAGGCCACAGCTCCTAACAGTGCCACTCCCTTTAGGGACCATTTACACAGCAAGTCCACTCACAGCCAACCCCCAAAGATCTTGTGCTGGGAACCCCTGGTTAGGTTCCATTCACACTATGTAACTGAATGAAGCCAACTGGACTCTGGTCTGGGAAACACAGGGTCAAGATGAATTTTGGGTTCCACCCCTGAAGCAAGAGCCTCCAGCAGAAGTTGCAAACCCCATTCAGAGCCTTCCTGAAGCTCCAGCTCCACTTCAGGCACTGGATGGGGCTGCTCTCTGAATCCAAATGACTCCTATTTACCCTTCAACAGTCAGTGTAATTATCCCCTCATGAGAGCCTCTGCACCCACAGGCCTAAGCTGTCTGTGTTTGGCCCAGAACTATGTGGTTCTCATAGAGCCTGAACATAGAGGGTCTGGCTTCTTGCAGCTCCCTTCTGCCTGTTCATGGCTGGCTCACTCCCTTGCTTGCTCACTCATTCACTCACTCACTCACTCATGCTAACTCCCTAACTCCTGGATGTTCTAGGCCAGTAGTTCTCAACCTGTGGGTTGTGACCCCCAAACCATTGGAAAACACAGATATTTACATTAGGATTTCTAACAGTAGTAAAATTACAGTTATGAAGTAGCAAGGAAAATAATTTTACAATTGGGGGGTCACTACAGCATAAGGAGTTGTATTAAAGGGTCAGAGCATCAGGAGGGTTGAGAACCGGGGCTTTAGGCTGTCTAGAGAGGATTTTAAGTCCTGGGAGGATTCTGCAGAGTCCATGCAGGTGCTGCACCATGTTCTAAGTTGTAAAAGGGATGTAGGCATGGTGGATTTTTTATTCCATCACTTGGGAGGTGGAAACAACAGGAGCATCAAGAATTCAAGGGCAACCTCAGCTACTCACCGAATCTGAGGCCAGTCGGGGATACATGAGACTCTGTCTCTAAAACAAACACACTAAAATAAAGAACACTTTGAAGGAGTGTTAACATTGGAATTTACTCCTAAGTTTTCATCTGCTCACCCATGGGACAAAGGGTGCCATTTTAAGGGTGTGCAGGCCACTGCACAGGAAGGGGACAGATGTCACATGCTGCATTCTACATGACTGGGTGACTATTTGGCTAGGTGTGTGTCTCAGAGACATATAGTCTACAGACCTATAATCACATGTATGCCCAAGTTCACAGCAGCACTGCTGGAAATCAGCAGTCTGATGACCCCGCCCCCTAACAATGGGCGGGTTGCTCATGGCCATGTCATTGCTATGTCAGACCCATTAACTGGCTGCCTAGGGGACTCAGTTTCCCTTTTAAGGCAAGTGCGCCCCCTCTTTCTTTTTCTTCTTCTCTCTCTCCTGCTTTTGGTTGGCCATCAGGATCAGGTACCCGTTCTTCTCTTCCTCTCTCTCTCTCCCCCTCTCTCCTCTTCTGTTCCCGGTGCCTCTTCCCTTCTCCCTCCCTTTCTAAATAATTTCCTCATTTAAGCTCTATCTGCCTGGTGTGTTATTCCCTCCTTGCTATGGAACCTGGTCCCTTACCTTGGGATCCCACTCACTTGGGACTCTTGCCTGGGACCACTCACCCCCACCCCTTCTCCAGTTTTTATTCTTATAACTGTAGGGAAAGAACAATAAACACAGTACACAGCAGTCAAGAGGATTGAAGTGTTCAAACGTCTGTCAAGATGGATACAAACTGTTGTCTATCCATAAAATAGAAAATTACTCACCCAAGAACATGAGTGGAATTTCAACAAAAGCTATAATGTGGGCAAATGGACAAACATGACACACAGCAGCCAGACACAAAAGTCTTCGTGGTGTGTGACCCCATCCGCACCCATGCCCAGAACACGGTGGTCCAGGGATAGGATGTGTCATTTTAGTGTCTTCCAGGGGTTGAGAAGGTGTGGGAGAGACTGCTGCTTGGGTGGGGCTGCTCTTGGGGATGGAAATGGGCTGACATTGTGGTACAGATGCAGTCCTGGTACTTGGGAAGCTTTTGATGTTCTCCATGGATTTGTATTTGCGTGCACATGAAAGCCAGAGAATAACCTCAGAAGCTGCCCACCTTCTTTTTGAGGCAGCATCTCTTGCTAGATCTGGGGCTCAGGGATTAGGCTAGACTAGTAGGGCAGCAATCCCAAGGGGTGTATCTACCTGTATGCTCCTCCCAGGCACTGGGATTACAAGTGTGCACCATTGGCTCTGGCTTCAAATCAGACTCTAATGCACACACAGCACTTCGCCAGGCTCTCTCCAGCCCATAAACTTGTTTTGGGGCAGGGTCTTCTTCATTATGCAGCCCTGGGATTTTATATGTAGACCAACCAGGCTGGCCTTGAACTCACGCAGATCTGCCTGCCTCTGCCTCCCAAGTGCTGGGATTAAAGCCATGGACACAGATGGCTGGATATT
Organism: Phodopus roborovskii; assembly: GCF_943737965.1. Lineage (NCBI taxonomy): Eukaryota > Metazoa > Chordata > Mammalia > Rodentia > Cricetidae > Phodopus > Phodopus roborovskii. Next base: position 619,246 of record NW_026125665.1, on the reverse strand, counting down.
TTACTGAGGTCCCACTGAATACCAGGTACACAACATGACCACAGAGTTGGAATCAGAGCTACCCAGAGATGATCAAATGCAGTGGAATAACCCTTCTGTACACACTGTAAATTGTGCTGTGATTGATTTGATAAAGAAACTGACTGACCAATAGCTAGACAGAATAAGGTTAGGCAGGAAAACCAGACAAAGGACACTAGGAAGAAGGGCAGAGTCAGGAGTCACCAGCAAGACACGGAGGAAACAGGAGGTGCAAGAAGAAAGAGAGGTAACACCACATGGCAGAATGTAGGTTAATATAAAATGTAAGAGATAGCAATACGCCTGAGTTATAAGCTGAGTGTTCATAATTAATATTGAGAGTCTGTATCAGCTATTTGGAAATTGGCAGGCATGAAAGAAAAGTCCAGCTACAATCCAGGCTGGTGAGATGGTTCAGCATATAAAGGTGCTTGCTGCCAAGCCTGGAGACTTGGGTTTGATGCCTGGGAGTCACAGAGTAGTCCTCTAAGTTATCCTGTGACCCCAAGACACATGACATGCCTGCCCCACCCCAAGACACTTGGTACCTAGAGATCCCTCTTTCCTGCCACGAAGTTGACAGGCAAGGCATTTGTGTGCACATGTGAAGGAAGAGTGTGTAGGTGAAGGATTTTGAATGATGAATATAAGTTTGCTAAGTCAGAAATTCCCTGACCCTGACCTCAGTAAATCTATAGAATTAAGTAAGCCTAATTTTCAAAATGAACAGGCTGCTCCTATTTGGGTACCTGGAGCCAGTCTGAAGGACATGGGGCTCATGAGGTTAACTCTTGCCTGAAGCTGTTTATGTCCATGGATAAGACAGTCTCCTCTGGCATAGGAAAGAGGGGGATGCAGTCAGCATCCTTGGGGCTGTGTTCAGGCCCGACATCTCTGAGGCTCCAGCTGGGCTTGAACTCCGGACCCTCTTGCCTATACCTTCATAGTGCTGGGATGACAGGTGTGCAAACTATGCTCAGCTTAAACATAGCAAATGTCAAGCCATCCTGTGGTGGCGCACACCTTTAATCCTAGCACTCGAAAGGCAGAGGCAGGAGGATCTCTGTGAGTTTGAGGTCAGCCTGGTCTTCAAAGAGAGTTCCAGGACAGTCTCCAAACCTACAAAGAAACCCTGTCTCAAAAAAAAAAAAAAAAAAAAAAGCAAATGTAAAAATGTAATATCTTCTTTTTTTTTTTTTTTTTTTTTTGTTCATTTGTTTTTGTTTTTCCAGACAGGGTTTCTTTGTGGAGCCCTGGCTGTCCCAAAACTCACCCTGTATACCAGACTGGTCTCAAAATTCACAGACATCACCTGTCTCTGCCTCCTGAGTGCTGGGATTAAAAGAGTGTGCCACCACCACCTAGCATCTTCCGAGTCTTACACAAACACACATTGTGTGAAGTGCTGCAGAGTCCAGAGGTTCAAAGTATCTGCTGCTCTTGCAGAGGACCAGAGAGAGCTTGGTTTCCAGCACCCACAGCAACTTGAAACTCTAGGGTATGTGACACTCCTGTGGCCTATAAGGGCACTCCTTCACTCCCACCACAGACAGTGGAAAAATTTGACTCATGTTGGGTTTCTATCACCACCCCCGACACACACATGTCAAGTACCACCCACCCCACCCCCAACACACACATAAACAAAAACAACACACAAAGCTCTTGCTCCACTCTGTCCGGAAGTCCAGTGTGGTCCCATTTGGAAGCTGTCCCCATTCTCGGTTACCGACCCTTTTAAAATCACCGTCCACTGGGGACCAACTGTTCAACCTACAAGTGTGTGTGGAACAGTTCAAGCCAAATTCTTCCATTTCTTTGGGGGCGGGAAATCCAGTGGTTAGAGAACCGGCTGATCTTGCAGAGGGCCATATCTGAGCCCACAGCCACCTGTAATTCTAGCTCCAGGGGCCCTGACACCCTCTTCTTTGCCCTCCTTGGGCACTTACACTCTCCCCACACAATGACACAAATATATTTTTAAAATATCTTTAAAAAGCTCTCTCAGGTGTTGTCACAGTAGTGAGAAGAAACTCATGCTCATTTTATTCCTGACAGCCACCATTATTTTCTGCACAGGACGGCTCCCTTCACCTGCCATGCTGAGTGAGGGCACAGAACACATCCTTTTCTCAGTGGACCAGCTACTTCCCAAAGAACAGCTAGCTTTCTGTTTGCCTTCATCGCTGGTTCTTTTGGGAGCTGCGCGGGCGGGCACTCCCCTTCCGACATGGTCTAGGGAGAGAATGGCACCTCCGCATCCTGCTCTTTCTCACCAGGACCTTGCTCTTCCTCAGTGTGCGTCTTTGGTGGGGGTGCACACCTGCTATCCCAGCAGAGGCAGGGTTGGGGTTCAAAGTGTGCACATACAGGAGCTGCTCAAGCCCTCCGTGGATAGTGCTTCCCTTTTGCGTGAGAGACCTCGCCCAGCGCCCCCCCCCCCCAAACCATCCAATCAGAGACCTAGTCCCAGGACATGGGTGTGTTAATCGACCCGGAACTCCTTTGTCAGAACCATTCCAAGGCCAAGTATCTCAGCCTTGTTTCCTAGACCCCTACTTAGTGTCGTCATACTAGCCAAGGGACAAATCAGCAAATCCTACAGAACCATAGGAGGGCTCAACCCCATCTGAGCCCCAAGCACTGGAAAAGAACTTGTGTGTGATTTTCCTCCTACTTCTCTCCACTTCTTTGGGAAGGGGTGGGGAGTGGGGAGAATATCAGTGTGTAGCTTAGGCTGGACTCACACACTAAGACTGAATGATGTGTGCAACCACCCAACTTCCCAGAGTTGGAGTGTCACAAGGGCTAGCTGAACTTCTGGCCTCAGCCTGCTCATTTCTATAGCTGCAATACTGTCAGGTCCAAAAGAAACTCAGCCCATTAGCATCCTGGCTCCTTCAGCTCTTCTCCCCCCAGCCCCTAACCCTAAACTTCTCCAGCTCATGGGCTTCCCTTCTCCTTGGTCCCTCTCTGGGTCTTCTTTGTCCACACTCCTCTTGCCTCTCTCCTCTCACTATTCAATTCCTTCTGCTGGACTTGTTTACAGACTACTCTCTCCCTGCTCTGGACTCTCAGGTGCTTCTGGCTGCACACTGCTTAGACCAGAATGGTTATGTCCTCACTTTAAATATCTGGTGCTGAATTCCCACTTGATATAAATACAATGATAATGTAGAGGCAGGGGCATGTGCCAAGCTGAGGCAGGAGATCAGATTCCAGGCAGCCTGGGTTTGAGAGCTCTGTTTTCATACCAATCAAAGGCAGGAGCTGGGTATGTGGGAGAGCTGGTGGAGACTGAACCCTGGCAAGGTGGCTGGGGTGCAGGGACCTGCACTGTCCCTACTTCATTTTCACATCCAGAAGGTTCTGACCTCTGGGCCAGGACGTAAACCCACACTGACCCAGATGCACAGCTGCCTGCAGTCGTAACTAGATAGGAAAATATGCTCTGAAGAACCGAGGAACCCAGCTCTTCCTCCTAGGTCAGTTTCCCTGCCTGTGAACGTAGTGAACAGCTGGCAGGGCAGTGGACCCCAAAGTGGGGGGACAGTGACCAGGAGTTCAGGCCTGGGTCACTCCATAACCTTGGTCAGTCTCTCCACTGGCAAACAGTGTAGTCACTGATAACTCCACCAGGCCTCAAGATCCAACAGGGACAGATGCTGGTTCCTGAACCACAGGACAGTGGTCTCAGCACAGGACTGTATGGAAGGAGTAGCTAGCTTCTGCTTCCCCCTTCCTTCCCCTTCCCCAAAGCCTCACTTCAGAACAGTGGGGCAGGGAGCTGGACATCAGGGAGGATGCCCCTGAACCTGCAAGTGGAGCTGGATGGTTACAAGGGGCATGTTTCATGACAACCTGTGTGTGCATGTGTACTTTTAAGTCACTCTGTGTGAAGGTCCAAGTTTGCCAAATTGATGCAGGTCTAGTCTACACAGAAACTTCCAGGCCAGCAGAGCTGTGTGGTGAACCCTGCCTTTAAAAGCAAAGTAAACTAAGAGACTGGATGATTAAGAGCACTGGCTGCTCTTCAGAAGCCAGGGTTTGGTTCCTAACAATCAATGGTTACTCAACCATCTATAACCCCAGTTCCAGGAGATTTGATGCCCTCTTCTGGCCTCCAAAGGAACCAGGCATGCATGTGGTACATATATACATGTAGGCAAAACAGCCATACATAAAATTAAATAATTTTTAAAATACAGCATTTTAAGTGGAAACTACGTGCAGAGCACCCTTGGAAAGGACAGGTCTCTGTTCTGCTCTACAGTGGCCAAATATTCCCAAGGAAACACAGTCAGGAGCTTCTGGTGGTTTCATGTTGCTGGGGTTCACATGTGCCTGTCATTTGACTATGTAGGTATGGGAGGAGGGGACCCTCCTGCTCTATTCTGATTGCACCTGGTTTGTGTTGAGTCAGGGCCTGTGTCCCGAGCAGTCATGACCATGTGTGGCCAGTACACACACCTTGCTATCTGGGTTTTGTTTTCCATGTTTCACTTTATTGTTTAGACACAGCTTCAAGCCTCCCTGGACCATGGAAGCTGAATGAGGAGCAATCTCCTGTATGAACAAACGCATTTCACCATCACATGGCCCTACATTCAAAGTCACAGGGTGTGCTGGATGGTTATGTCAACTTATCACAAGCTGGGGTCATCTGAGAGCAGGGAACCACAATTAAGAAAATGCCTTCATAAGTGGATCGTAGGCAGGACTTTAAGACATTTTCTTAATTAGTGATCGATGGGGGAGGGTCCAGCCCACTGTAGGAAGTGCCATCCCTGGCCTGGTGGTCCTGGGTTCTGTAAGAAAGCAGCTGAGCAATTCAGTAAGCAGCACCCTCCATGGCCTCTGTATCAGCTCCTGCCTCCAGGTTCCTGTCCTGTGTGAGTTCCTGTGCTGAGTGCCTTCCATGAACAGTAGTGTGGAAGTGTAACCCAAATAAACCCTTTTCTCCCCAACTTGCTTTCTGGTGATAGTGTTTCATCGCAGCAGTTGGTATCATGTTGCTGTGACAGACCTAACCATGTTTTTGGGAGGACTCTGAAACTTTTGAGATAGAAAAGGCCATTGAGCTGGGTGTGGTGACACTCCAGCACTCAGAGGCAGTAGATAGATCTCTCTGAGTTCAAGGCCAACCTGGTCTATAGAGTGAGTTTCAGGACAGCCAGGGCTTCACCTCTGTCTCTCAAAACAAACAAAAATGCAGAAAAATAAATAAAAATTAAAAAAAAAAAAAGAGATCAACATTGTTGAGGTGGTATCTTCTGGAAAGTATTTTCTGATAGCACACTTCAGCTGTGTTCCAGAGGTGGCTGATGTAACTTGGTAGTGTAAGAGAGACCTAGGTTGTACTAGTTTTGAAGACATGAAGGGGTCATGGAAAGCAGCTGAAACCTGGCACTGTGAAAGCCTATGAGAGATTATTGGTGAAGGTGCAGCCCTGTTGCTGCATTAGACCTCAGCATTTTGGAGATGCCAGTAGCTATGGAGTGAGGTCAGCTAGAGTCTGGAGGAGCCCAGAAGATCACGAGTGGAACCCAGACGTAGGCAATGTGTCAACACAGGTGGGAGTTCAGTTTTGCTTTGCTTTAACTGTGACTGTGCTCTGCTTCTTCCCTCTTCAAGAAAATATCTATTTTACCACTGAGACTCATTTTTTGGGATGATTCCTTTTTATTTTTTTGTTCATTGGTGTTTTGCTTGCATGGATGTCTGTGTTGTGGGTGTCACATCCCCTGGAACTGGGAGTTGTGAATTGCCATGTGAATGCTGGGAATTGACACTCCAGAAACCTCCAGAAGAGCACCCAATGCTCTTCTTAATCTTTGAGCCATCCCTCAGGCCCCCAGAAGCTTTCAGATTTTAAGAGAGACCTGTAGAGCACATGGGGCCTGGGAAGCAGCCATTGCCTGGCCTGGGGACTACATTATCAACCTGGGGTAGATGCCATGAAGTCCAGGGGATAGGATCACTGGGCTGGAAGACACCTATTCTAGGGACTGCTAACACTGTTATCAGGGATGGGGGCACTCACCATGAGGGCTGGAGACACAAGTATCTAGGGACACTTGGTACTGGGTCTGGGTTGACAGACTGTAGCCAGGGCCTGGAGATGTGTGTTGTCAGGCCTCTGAATGTCTTTAGTGAGGCCTGGATCTAGGGCCACCTGTCATCAGGGCTACAAAAACCTAATGTTGTCAGGCCTAGTTATGCAATGTTACCTTTCCTGCCCTCTTGACAGGGCTGACTTTTTGAGACAGTTTCATTCTGTGACTCAGCATATCCTCCTGCCATGGTTTCCTTAGTGCTGAGATTACAGACATGAGTCACTATACCCAACTCATGTCCTATTCCTCCACACAGTGTGTGCCCTCTGATGCCCAACACCTCCCCCCAGGGGCCTCAGTGACTGCAGTGCGGGCTGGATGGCGGGTCTGCTCCTCATTTATTCTGAGCACTTGACACGACAACACCATGACATCTCGATCCTCACAAACACAACAACGTCCAAGTGTGACATCATCAGTGTTCTTCCGTGATTTACCAGAGACCAGAACCAACCTTCACCAAGTACTTCCACGAACAGGAGTGTGCTAGAGCCACAGCAGGCCAGGGCAGCACAGCTTTTGGAATCCATGGCCCTTGTGGAAGTGTCCCTGGAACTAGAATGACAGGAGAAATACTGTGACAGGGACAAGGCCCCATGAATGTGCCCTCCATAGCCCTGCCCACAGAGCAGCCTGGCTGGAGAGCAAAGTAGCCTCAGAAGGGCAAGGACGGCAGGGTGCGTGTCAGGAGGGTCACACAGCTTGCATCCATCGGTGTGAGGTATATGCTCCCTCTTCCCACCTCCCGCCCTGTAGTGCCCAAGAAGGTCATTCTCGGCTTGGGAAGCAACTCCTGATGGTCTCAGTTCCAAGAATGACAGGAGACTTGGCACCAGGGCCATATACCCACAATTCCTTAAATCATCTTGAAGACCCAATGGACCAGCACAAAATGCAGATCCCTGGAGAAAAGCTGGAGAGGTGACTGTGAACTCCATTTGCGGAGCCCACCATAGACCAGGGTCCTGCTCCAACCCATAGCCAGCATGGAAGCTGCTAGAAAAGTGAAAGAAAAGACCAGAGGATGAAGCTGCAGCCTGGGGTCCCTGACCTATCATTTTCCAACCTACAGACTGGCTTAAGGATAAGACTGTGACCCAGATGCAGTGCAGCATCCCCATAGCTTCAAAGACCTGTGGGTTGCCAAGACAACAGAAGACAGTCAGGTGGGCCTGGGGCTGCACCAACTATGAAGAAGGGGCACAGTGGCATAACAGAAGCCGATCATTACTACATAAGATCATCCAGCTATGCTCATGGCTGACACCTGGCCACCACGTTTCCAGCCCTGACACCAGACTTTCCAGAAGTCTATAGGCATTGCAGATGCCCACCTGTGGTGGGGAAGCTGGCACTCCAGCGAGAGAGTGTGCACAGATCAGGGGCAGCAGGCATAGGCAGTGCTGGGCACAAGGCAGGCTCTGAGACAGCCATGCATTGCAACTGAGCAGTGCATCGTCCTTCCCGAGGCTCCAGAAAGACAGTCTATGGAGACAGCACAGCAGTGTACAGCGCTGCTCTGTGGGAGCCACACTGGGGTCAGAGAATGTATCCTAAGGATACATTCCCCAAGGACAGACAGGTATGTGCGGGCCATGTAAGCTCAGCTGTATTAAATTGGAGCTAAGATTTGGAGAAGTCTCCCAAGACAGGGCCCTGCTACACAGCCAGGCTAGACTTAAACTTGCCCTTATTCCCTTGCCTCAGCCTGCAGAGCTCTTAGAAGTCTGTAGGAGCTGAGATGCCATTGCTCAAAAGCAAGAATCTGCACTGCTCCCTCCCCACCAGAGCCTCTATGACCCTAGATAAGCTCTAGGGACAGAAGAAGGCGGAGCTCCGGAAAGCAGGGCTGGCTATGTGGAGAACTTGCAGGGGAGCCTGGCCCTGGGCACTAAGGCTGAGAAGCCACCCTACAAAAGAGGAACAAGATGAAGCAGAGTCAGAAGCAGGAAGGCAAGGGTGCCTGGGAGTGGCTGCTACAGTGTGCAGTGGCAAGGCCTGGTGGTGGAGCCTGACCCGGGGATGTGGAGCTGGCTGAGTACACACCGAAGCTTAGGCTGCAGGCGTCCGGGGCAGGGTGACGGGAAGGGCAAGGCTGCTTCGAGGCTTATCTCTGTCGCCAGTGGCTCTGATCTAGTCAGGAAGAGAATGGCTGTTCAGAACTGAGCATGGAACATTGTGGGAGAGAAGGTCAAGAACCAAGAATGAGGGCCATCGATAGGGCTCAGTGGATAAGGGTACTTGCTACCAAACCTAAGGACCTGAGTTCAATCCCAGGGTCCCACATGGTAGAAGGAAAACTGACTCACAAGTTGTCCTCTGCCCTCCACATGGGAACCTCAACACACCTGCTTACACACACACACACACACACACACACACACACACACACACACACACAGAGTAATGTAAAAAAAATAACCAAGAGTGGGAAGGATGAGGCCTGTAGGCCCAAGGCCTCCACAAGAACCAGCACTGGAGGCCCACAAGATGGAATGTGCAGCAGGCTGGGCAAGGCCACTCATCATCAAGTCTGTCCTGGCTGCTTGATCCTGCAGGGACTATCATCTTTGAGAGAAACCCTGAGCAAGAGCAGGCAGAGCCAAGGATGGCCTGCTCCCATGACAGCATGCTCAAAGCTTTGTAGAGGCACTAGAGGTGAGATGGGAAGCCTGGGACCAACAGGTGGCCCCCCTTTTGGCGCCTCTGCATGACTGGACAGGAAGAGGGGCACATGGCAAGAAAGCGCTCTGCTCATTCAGATTTTCCGTCTGATGGCATCAGGTGCTGGTCTTGGCCCTGGCACGCACCTATTTGCTGGCCCGCTTGTGTCTGTACATCTGTGTCATGCGCTGGCGGAAGGCGTCAAACGTATCTTCTTTCTGCTCGGGCCCATCAGCCCCCAGGCCCTCTCCTTCTGAGAGCGTCCCCCTGCAGAGCAGACACAACAAAAGCCAGGGTCAGAGGTAAGCCAGGGTACACAGGAAGACGGGACACAGACATCCAGACAGGAAACAGTCACAGGACTGGGGCATGCCTCAATGACAGAGTGCTTGCCATGCATGGTGAGGCCCAGGGCTCTCACCTTAGCACAGCAAATCAAACAAGGAGAAGACAAGCCACAAGTCACAGTGGAAAAGAAAACTAAGGCTACTAGCTCATGGGAGCATGGCTTTTGTGCTTGAGACCCAGTGTACAAGTACACGCTGTCTTAGAACTCGCTTTGTAGATCAGGTTGGCTTAGAACTCACGAGATTCGCCTGACTCTGCCTCCCAGGTGCTGGAATTAAAAATGTGTGCCACCACCACCTGGCAAGACACAGTCTTTTATGTAGCCCAAGTTGTCCTAGAACTTACAGTACTCCTGTCTCAGCCTCCCAAGGTTGATATCACAGATAAGCAAGCACCAGGCCTGACTGGAGCCTTCTGTGGGTCTGTTGCCTAAGCACAAGAAGGTGCCTCACACCAAGATGTGTTGGCACTGAGGGGCATGCCCTCTGGATACATGAACAGAGGCTGAGGATCTGTGTCCCCACCCTGGCAGCCTCTAATGACTTCTAGAAATACCTGTCCTGTAACTACCTATACATGCTGCTTATATTCCAGGGCCATGAGCATCAGGGTCAAGAAGCTGTCCAGAGGTCTATAGAGGAAGGAGCTGGCCACGTCTGTGCACCCAAATGAGTAGCTAATAAAATAATGACCCAGCTGTACACTATCATTTAGCTCCAACACAAAGCACCCAAGAGCCCCTGGCCATGCCATACACGCTGACAGGCTCACGGATGCCCTTCCCAAGGGAGCCCAGGCCGTGGCCTTCCTTCCAGCCCATCTTCTGCAACATCTGGAAGCCTAGGTTCTTGTCTGTCAGCTTCTGCTGGGCAAACTCCAGGTCCTTGGGTTTCTGAGGAGAGAGAGGCAGGGGTGGGTGGACCAGTCTGTGATAGTGTGCCCTGGATCCCCAAGTACTGTCCTATCCCCAGATGCTGAGAATGGTGAGTCCCACTCATCTCCAGCTTCCTTGTAACATCCTTGGGGGTGAGACTTCTTGAGGCCAGGTCCCTTATTCCAGGGTCAGAATGGGCACCTGTGCTGAGCTTATGAGGGAAACCCTGTGAGGACAGTGGGGCCTAGGACAAAGGCTCAGCAGGAATGTTTGAGCAAGAGACCTGTAAAGACCAGTAGCCTCTTCTGTAAGTGGACCAATCACTGCTCTCCTGTACACTGCAGTTTATATTGTAGGGGATGGATGCAGTCTCCAGCCCAGTCTTCTGAAGGCAGGAACATATGTATGCCTGTGCCTGGCTACTGTCTTGGGGATGGGGCTTGCTGTGATGCCTGGACTAGCCTGGAACTCCTGTGCATAAGTAACCATCCTGCCTCAGCTTTCCTGAACACCTGGGACACAGGTGCATGCTTTACACCCAGCTTTGCAAAGTGCCTGAAGCCTCATCACAGCATCAAGTGTAGCACTCCAATCTTGCACCTCCAGGAGCTGGTGTCACTACGCAGTCACACACACCTTCTTTTTGGCTATGGGACGACCCCGAGGCCTGTCGTAAGCAATTCGAACTGGTTCATGGACTGCAAGACAAAAGGGAGAGATCTGTTCACACTGCACACTTGCCCCATGTCCCTAGAGACAGACAAAAATGCTGCCTGGTGAAGACACAGCTCACACCTGGCAGCTGCTGGCTCCTTTCCCCTTTCCAGCTCTCCAATATTCTATGTCTGCTGAGTTGGGCTCTGAATGGCTGTGATGGAGCCAGCTAAGGGCATCAACCTAAGAGCACTGGCCCGCACAGGGACCTGCTGCTTGTAGTCACAGGAACACTCTCTTGCTGCAGGCAAGCCACAGCAGTACTGTACCCTCCTACTTCCACCAAGAGGGCTCCAGAGGGACAGGTCTGGAATCCTAACCATCAGTCAGAAAGTCAAAACTCAGGAGGGCACCAAGGGCTCCTGAAGTCAATGAAGACAGTGGCAGGTCTGTCCCCCTGGTGCCCAAGGCATCACCTTAGGAGATCTGTGCCTCCCTGCAGGAAGCCCTGCTCAGCTCCCCTGTGCCCGAGATACAGGACACAAGGGTCACAGTTGAGCCAATGGCCACCCACTACAGTGCTAAGGACACATACCCGAGGACTGTAAGGTGACAGTGTCACACAGAGCCTGCAAGGCCCAAAGTCTGCTGTCCTCACATCTTCACTACAGGTATAGAAACCTTTGGGAACAAGCTGGGCGGTGGTGGCACACACCTTTAATCCCAGCACTTGGGAGGTAGAGGCAGGCAAATCTTTGTGGGTTCAAGGCCAGACTGGTCTACAAGAGCTAGTTCCAGGACAGCCTCCAAAGCCACAGAGAAACCCTGTCTCGAAAAACCAGAGGGGGAAAAAAAAAAAGAAAAAAAGAAACCTTTGGGGATTCAGAAGCTGGGTGTGCCTCAAAATCAAGGGTGAAAAGTGGTGGGATGAGCAGATGGAAGAGGCCCCTTGTAAGGTGGCAGCTACCCTTACTAGACATGTGCTAACACTGGGAGTGTAGTGGTCAATGGTTAAAAATACTTTTGGGCCAAAGCACAGGCCCAGGGTTACACAGCACAGGCTTGGCTGGGCTCCCCAGCCACCAACACACACCTAGGAGAAAGAACCTGGTTGTGATGGCACACCTGCAGTCTCACCCTGTGGGATGGGCAGGAGGATTACTATAAAAGGCCAGCACAAGCCATATAGGTGTGTTCTGTCTCAAAGAAAACTACCACAAAACCCAAAAAAGACTCAAAACCTAAGTCCTGAGAGCAGAGAATCCTGTGCACTGTGCCAGGCACTTGGGGCCCATCTGCACACACAAAGAAAGCAGGTGCTAACAGAAGGCAGTGTGACTGGCTGTCGCTGGCACATCTGGAATGGCCATTGAGTGTACCATCTCCCACCACCCCCAGGACTCTGGGGGGCACTCACCCTTTGACTCCTGGATGAGACACACCCTCTTGGGGGCAGGGATCATGCCAACTTTCAGCGACTTGCTGCTGATTCTCTTCCTGGGGAAACAGCTGCCAGAGGAGGCCTGTGACAGGCCAGGGATGCCAGCCTGGTCCTCCCTGGACCCCTCTCCAGGCATGCTGTCAGTGGGGGAGCTGCCCTCGGAGCATGGACACTTGGCAGCTCCTGCCTGTGGCCTGAGGGCACAGGTCTCCTCTCTGCCCTCATCCTCCTCATCCTCATCATCTTCCTCCTCCTCAGGCAGCACCTCAGGGTCCTCCAGTGCAGCCTCCTGCTGGGGACGCCCCTCCTCTGGCTCACCCTCACCCTCCTTTAGGGCTGTGGGGCTTTGCACCGAGTCCCCTGTCTCACCAGTGGACTGGAAGGAGATGGATGGGCACAGTTCCAGTACCTTCTCTCGGTAGAACTTGAAAGCTGAGCTGCTCTGATCATGCAGGAACCTGAGGATGAAATGCGCTGCTGAGCTACAGCTCCTGGCCTAGCTCAAGATAGAGGCAGTAGCAGGACATGGCCCTGCTATGGCTTCACAGCCCAACTACAGACATACCATTCAGAACCAGGACTGGCTCAATCTAATAATCTTCCCTAGATGGGACAAGATGACCTTGAAGTTCATTAAGACAGGATGCTCATGCAACATGTATAAGCCACCCCCCCCCCAATTCCATCCCTAGCACCTTAAAAAGAATCCTTGAGGCAGCTCAGCCCATTAAAACACTTGCTGCACATGCCTAAGAGCTGACTTCGGTCCCCAGAGCCAATCTGCTCAGACTGTTTACACACACACACACACACACACACACACACACACACACACACACACACTCTCTCTCTCTCTCTCTCTCTTTCTCTCTCACTCACTTAAAAAAAGATAAATCTTAAAAATCCAACAAAAACTAAGGTGAAAAGGCAATCAGGGAAGGACATCCTAGAGTGTCAACCTCCAGCTTCCTTGTGTCTCCATATAGGCAAGTACACCATCATTCATGGTGAACTACACTGGCACACACATACACAAAAGTTCTAGCAAGTACAAAGTGATTGATAGTGACAGTGACAAATGGCTGCCTGGGGATGTGAGAGATGGCAGGTAGCAGTGGGAAGGCACACAAAGTCATGATCAGCTTGTCTTTGGCCTTTTATTATCTAGATCAATTAAGAACTCCTTTTACACAAGGGAGCTTGGAGGGCAGAGCTGAATGGCTGTGGGGAAGCAGGTGGGGTAAAGGCCTGCTGCAGTATGCATGCACTACCACCCAATGGGGGACTCAGATGGAGCAGAGGGGAGAAGGAAGCCCACCGATAGCACACACAGGCTGCTCTGTTCCCTAGCCTCCAGAAGCCTGCTGTGCCTCTTGGCCTTGTCTTTAAACTGGGAGAATCGAATCCAGACTGATCACAAATTGAGACCTCAGAAGCCATGAGCTCAAATCAACCATCCCTCTTTTATGTTGTTTGTGCAGTTTTCTGACATGGGGGAGGGCAGGACCTAACAGAGGTCCTGAGGTTTCCTCAATGACACATAGTCGTTGAGCAACCTTGCTAAAGGAGTTATCATAAATGACACTGCAGACTGGTAGCAAACTCAAAGCCCGTCAGGACAGATGCACAGGAGGGAAAGAGAGGCCTGGGAACACTGTAGTGCAGGGAAAGGCAGCTGTGCAAGTGCTCAGCACTGGGCTAGGCAAAGAACACAAGGAGAGAGGTACACACACACAGGTGGCTTCTGACTCCTAAAAAGCATAAGTGGGAAAGCCAGACTCCTCTAAGTAATTTTGACTTTAGAACAAAATGGATTAAAAATTGCAGCTGGCACATGGTCAGCAGAGACATGTGGATTTTTGTGAGTTCAAGGCCAGCTTGGTCTACAAGTGAGTTCCAGGATAGCCAGGATTGTTTCACACAGAAACCCTGTATAGAAAAAAACAAAACAAACAAACAAACAACAACAAAAAACAAATATTCCTGCTGGGCATGATGTTGCATGCCATTATTCAAGTACTCAGGAGGCAGAGGCCAGCCTGTGAGTTCCAAGCCAGCCAGGATTGCACAATAAAACTCTGTCTCAAAAGCAAAACTCAAACTTCTCCTCCCTACTGCTCCCCTACAAATTCAAATATGGGGGCCAGCAAGATGGCTCTGTTGATAAAAGCACTGCTTGCCTCTAAGCCTGACAACCTGAATTTGATCTCCAGACCTACATGAATGATGGAAGGAGAGAGGAACTGCTGCAAGCTGTCCTCTGACCTCTACACTTACACTGTGGCAAGCACACATCCATGACAAATAATGTCAAATTAAACAAATCCCACTTGGGCCTGGGTATATGGCTCAGTGGATAGGAGTGTTTGCTGTGCAGGACAAGTGCCAGAACAGCAAGCTTTCTTTTCAAACTGTCACTTCAATGAATTAAAAAGAAGGCCCAAGCACAGGCCTGATACAAAGCATCTGCCAGTGTAGGTCCAGGCCAGTACATGTGAGCAGAAAGAAACAAAACACACACACACACACACACACACACACACACACACACACACACACACACAGCTTATGCAGTGTTGGAGAAAGACATGAGGACTCTGTGTATACTGGGTAAGAAGTCTACCAACTGGTCCAAACTTGTACGTTTCCAACTGTACTCAACTGTAGTATCAAGGACAGACCCAGGCCTCCTGCACTCAGCAAACATTCAAGTGCATTTCAGTCAGACCATGACACAGCTCTCCAGAAAGTAGGAGGAAACCCAATGGTGCCAGGCTTGGTTCTAGGAACACATGAGTACAGTGGAGGTTGGGAGATCTCAAATGGCCTCTGGAAGGGCCCAAGAGTACCTCCACCACAGCCTAGAGTTCCCTCAGCAGCTGGGGCTCTTCAGGGCTGGTTTCTGGATTTTTCTCAGACAACATGTGAGGCATATGCACAAAAGCTGCTGGAATACCCAGTCTTTGTGTGAGGGGGAAGGAAAAGAGGATGAGGCCTTTCCTGATGGTCTAGGTGAAGGTTGATTCAACACACATGCCAGCTCTAGGCCAGGCTCAGCTGAAGATGGAAACCATCTTGCCTGCTCAATGTGTGGCTGTAGGGTGTGGGGTGTCCCAAGGCACGTACCACAGGTCAGGGTTGTCGGTGCTGCTCTCTATGCTGAACTGCTCAATTTCGGGGCCCACCTGAGCCACAAGTCTGGCCAGCTTCTCAGCGGTCTCCATGGTCTTTGGATCTACTACAGAACAGAAGACAGCACTTGTGGCTCTTTAACTGACTCTAGACACTTACCCTTGATCCTTCCCTGCACTGTGTAACTCTGGAGCTCTCTCTCAGTTCCAATTAGTCAATAGGCAGCCTGTGGCAGAAGCACCAGCATGGACACCTGGGCTGGCTGCCAGGGAAACAGGCACATGGCTGCCACTCTTATCACATCAGCCAACAGGCTACCAACCTGCTGCTTACTCTGGAAGCTCAGGTTAGAAGCCATCCTACTAGCAGATCAGGATACTGCTGGAGCCATCCAGGAGCAGAGAAACATGGCTTGGGCATTGTGTAGTCTGCACACGTTCCCACTGCAAGCTAGATAGGAGTACTGGGCACAGTAAAGGTAAGCTGGTGGTGATCAAACATGTTACATCAGTAGCCTCAAACCTTGGCACAGGCTGAGTGATACAGAAGGCATTCAAGGAAACACCATGTGGGGCTTGAGCTGCATGGCCACTGCATCTGTAGATTTGACCAGGCTAGGCTGAAAATACCTGCAATGGACTCAGAGTACAGCTTGAGAGTGTTTGCCTAGCAGGCTTGAGGCCCTGAATTCAATGGCTGAACGCAGTACTGCTGAACCCAGACCAATGAAGTCACTTAGAAAGCAATTGCCTCTGTCCTTGCTTTATTCTCAACCCCCTTAAATAATATAGGAATAAATATTTCTGCAGACTTTTTTTTATTATTATTAGAAACAAGGCCTCACTTAGGTGAGACAGTCTGGATCCTCCTGCGTCTACCTTCCAAGTGCTGGGATGACAGGTGTACCTCAGCCAGCTTCATGTAGTGCAGGTATTGTGTTAGATGCTGTAAGTAACCCAGACAAGATGAATATGTAGTAGAGGCCAGGCATGGTGACAAGGATGTAGCAGGTCAGTGGCTATGAGTTCCAGCCCAATCCCAGCTACATAGTATGTGCCAGGGTAACCAGGGCTAGAGAGTGAGACCCTATCTCAAACAAAATAAGCTCTTAACAGCACTTGAAAGCAGAGGCAGACAGACCTCTGTGAGTACGAGGCCAGACTGGTCTACACAGTAAGGTCCAGACTTATATGGAGAAACCCTGCCTCAAATTTCTCACAAACAAATCCAAAAAACAAGCAAAGCTGAGCAGATTTTTTGAAAACTGCGTCCTTCTTCAGAAGACTTTCACCTCAGTAGACTCTGGCACATGTGGAAGAACTGCCCTTTCTTCGACTGCTGTCAGTGGACACACTGTCCTAACTGGATAAGTAGAATATGAGCAAAGAGACCGTTAAGCCTTGCCAAGACATGGTGGAACAATCTTTTGAATTTTCCTGCTTCTGATAATTGTCTGTCAGATACTCTAGGCCTTAGCCAAAGTTGGTTGCCCTGACATTACTGTGAGACCCTGAGTGACTGTCCAGGTTAGCCAACTGTTTCTGTCATTCATTGCCTCTTTAGAAAGTCACCTGCTTGTACTTCCTGCTCAACCAAGTAATGTTATTTTCTTTCTCAGGTCTTTGATGGGATTGAAGACTATATAGGCATAGCTAATATCCTCTCTTATCTTAACTAGAGCACATTAGGTACAAGATTCAGACTTTCCAAGATAGGACAGTTATTTGAATAATCTCTGTAATATGGCATTTACTCTGTAATATGGGCATTCAATATGTGTTTCTTGCTTAATGTTGCTCTTGCTGGCTGTAGGTCTAAATTTGTGTGTGTGTTTACCTTTCTTTCTCCTGGACTATACTTGATATTTGCTATCATAGTATATAGTTTTTATATCAGGTTTAAAACTCTGTTATTTAGAGAAAAAGGGAAGGTGTAGTGGTATCTTGTTCTGCCAATAGATTTGAGGTACCGGCCTTAGCATGTGGCTTTGGTGTGCAGATGTGATCCCTTAATAAGGAAGAGGAGGGGCCTCATCATTCTGTCTCTCTTGGGTGATGGTCTGAGTATCCTGCACCTCCAGGGGCAGAAGACCACAGCTATTTATCTTCACTGTGTGTGAGTGCTACCCAAATAAATATTTGTTATTCTTTATTCAGACATTCGTGGACTTCCTAAACCCGCCTTTAATGGTGAATGGTGGTGTGATGTAGGCCCAGAAAGGCTCAGGAGGAACATGAAGGACAGTGTGGTCATGTGCCATCCTGTTCAAGTTCTTTTGGCCATTCCAGCTTGCCACCTAGTCTAGACTGCTAAGCACCTGGCTCCCCGACTCCCACCATCCCAAGGGATGCATATGAGCATGGGGACAGGTGGGGTGGGATGGGCACCTACCATCAGCAGAGGGGCAGGGAGAAGAGGCCAGCAAAGCTTCTGAGTCATCCCCTATTGGCCGAGATGGGCCCAAGGCTCCATAGCTGGAGGGCTGAGGGTGGGGTTTGGCAGGCTCTGGTAGACAGTCCTGGGCAGCATCACTTGAGTCCCGTGGTGGTGGTTTCACCTGCAAGGAGCCTACAGCCTGGCGGCCATGGTGTCTCTGCCGAGTGCCTGAGGACAGGAATGCATGCTGGGCAGTGGCAGCTTTCTTGGCCTTTCGGCCTCGAGGACCCTGGGAGCGAAGCAGCCGCCTGCGCTGCCACGGGAGAAGTCTGCGCTTGAGGCTTTGCACAGCTTGTGCATATAGCATGGCACGCACCGCACACTGTGCTGGTGTTGGCCTCCGTTCTACGACAGGCCAGCTGTGGTTCAGCCGCTGTGACTCTGCCAGCTTCAGCTTGTAGTACTTATACTCCAGGCTGCTCTCATCAGACAGAAACCTGCCAAGCAGAAACAAGACAGGGCACTGTGAGAGCAGCACTATGCTCAGCAAGGCGTAGCTTCTGCCGCAAGTGATGTCCTCCTGCCTTCTGCTGTCCAGTTTAAATTATTTATATGATGCTTATTCTTAATCCTAACACTGGTGATGCTGAAGCAGGAGGACTGTAGAGAATTTGAGGCCAGTATGGACTACAAAAGGAGCCATTATCTTTTGTTTATAGTCCTGGCTGTCCTGGAACTCACTATGCAGACAAAGTTGGCCTCAAACTCACAGACATCTACCATCCTCTGGCTTCAGAGTGCTGGGATTAAAGGTGTACAATTGAGAATTGGTTGGTTTCTTCTTGACTTTGGTCAGCTCAGAGCAGGTGCTGCAGGTTCACAGTACCCTGTAGCACCCTGGCAGACAGAGGGGCACCCTTCACATGGCTAGGTGTCCAGTGCTTCATGAGCTTTCTCTGTGCCACTAAGGCAGGTGTGGCAAGGCGGAGGGGAGTCTGAGACACTTCCTGATGCACTAGGGACAGCTGAACATACCCTCAGGTACAGGGGTGACAAATCTTTGCTGGATGTGAAACAACAGAAGGAAGGGAGCTGTATCTTCCCATCTGACCCTGGCATTTGTAGGGATTCTAGTAGAATCACTGTATCTAGGGTAAACATTAGAATGAAACAGTTATTTTCTACAAGTACTGAGCCACTGAAGAAATCATTGCAGAAAATGATGACTCTTTTCTGTGATGTATAAAGTAGTTTTTCTAAAGGAGTTTAATAGCCTTTGCATGACTGTCCTAGCACACCTGGAACACCTTGCATTATTGGGCACTGCACACAGTACATACATAATAAGGACTAAAACTGCAGGAGTGTGATGGTCTGCTTCAGAAAACATATTACATCAGGGCTTTGGCATGAGGAACTACCATAAAACAACCTTTGTGTAACAATAAGTATGCTTCTGCATAGCTGTTCAAGGTTCAGTTTATTGAAACTGTTCCTCCTGCTACCACAGAGCCTCCATTACATTCTGGTGACTCTTTTCCTTTGATTGTCCCACACAACACAGAACACCTGACATTCACCAGCTCATAAAACAAAAACAAAACAACAAAAACATACAAACAACTAGCTGTCACAGTTGGCCTTCCACACCCAGGTTTGCTGCTTGGCAGTCAACTGCGCCTAGATGTAACAGAAAGAGAAGGGACCCTGCTCCTTATCAATGCAGCCCAACAGCTATGGACACAGTCACCTTGTCTCCAGTGTTTTGAGTAATCTGGAAACTATGTAAAGCACCCAAGAGGGTAGATGAAGAGGCATACACATACAACTCCAGCACTGGGAAGGCTGAGGTAGGAGGATCTCAAGTTCCAGATCAGCCCAGACTACACAGAGACTTTAAAAAATCAAAGCAAATCATGTGCTGGAAGTGATGTGCTTCATGAAGATATACACTACTCTGCATGGGGCACTGAACACTCAGATTTTAGTATCTAGGGGTTTTGGACTGGCCCTTTGTTGATACTGGAGGTGAGAACTTAAGAGCCCTAGAACAGTGAGTTTTTCAAATGCCAAGGGAACAGTTGGCGATGCCTTACTTCCCTTTACAAGTTAGAAATGACATGAGAGCCAGCAAGAAAGAGAAGCATGGGCTAGACACCTGTGTGTGCCTCTCACCTGCCACTTCTGCACTAGGGAGGCTAAAGCAGGACAACAGCCAGAGTGCAAGGTCAGCACTGGCTACATTGTAAGTCTGAGCCAGCCTTGAGAAGAGTGAGAGTCTGCAACAAAATTGAGTTTGAGTGTGGCTCAGGAGTAATCATTTGCCCAGTATGAGGCCACCATGAGTCCTATCCCAGTGTTATACTACAGAAATATTTGGTCACTGTCATAAGCGCTGTGTGATGGTGGCTCAAGTAAGAACAGCTCCCAGCCTGGCGTTGGTGGTACACATCTTTAATCCCAGCACTGAGGAGGCAGAGGTGGGTGGATCTATGTGAGTTAGAGGCCAGCCTGGTCTAAGAGCTAGTTTCAGGCAGGACAGGCTCCAAAGCTACACAGAGAAACCCTGTCTTAAAAAAACCAAAAAAGACTGATTCCCAAAGGCTAATAAATTTGAATGCTTAGTCAGCAGGAAAGGACACTGCTTGAGAAGGATTATTGGAGGAAGCGTGTCACCAGGGGTGAGCTTTGAGGTTTCAAAATCCCAAGCCAGATCCAGTGGCTGTCCCTTTCTGTTGCCTGCAGATCAAGATTCAGAATTCTTAGTTCCTTCTCCAGTACCATATCTGCCCAAATGACGCCATGCTTCTTCCTGCCATGATAGCAATGAACTAAACCCCTGAAACTATAAGCCAGCTCCAATTAAATGTTTTCTTTTATAAGAGGTGGCACAGTCATGGTGTGTCTTCACAACGATAGAACCCTGAAAACAGAAGTTGGTACTAGAAGTAGGGAAATGCTGTGACAGCCTGGCCATGCTGCTTGTTGGTGGAACAGGGACTTTGGATTAGAAAAGCAACTGAATGTTTTAAGTGGGACTTAATGAGCCATGCTAAGGGAACTGTAGAAGATGGTGGTGCTGATAGCAATGTAGATTGTGATAGTCCAGCTCAAGAGATTTCAGAGGAGATTATCACTGGTAAGGGGCCTATATTTTGGTGAAGAACGTGGCTGCTTTCTGCCGTTGTCAAAAAATCTGCCTGAGGCTAAATTCTGAAGTTCTGGGTTAATGACATTGGCAGAGATTTCAAGACAGCCTATCATTAACTGTGTTGTGTGGTCACTCTTATGCAGATCTGTAAGGAAAACGAGCAATCTGAGCAAGAAAAAATGCAAATTGTACAGTTTGAGGAGAAAAGGAATACCAGGAAGTATAATGGAGCTAAGTCCTGTGCTCAAGGAGATAAGAAGTTTAAATGGAGTAGTGACTTCAGGACAAAACCCTGCCCAGCTAAACTTCCAAATTGTGAGACAGAAATAGTTCAGGGTTAATTGTAATATTGCTCATCTTTAATCCCAGCACTAGGGAGGCAGAGGAGAATCTCTCCTGAGTTTGAGGCCAGCCTAGTGTACAGATTGAGTTCCAGGACAGCTACATTTAGACAGTGAAGGAAACCAAGTTATGAGAAGGAATTAAAGAACAATTTAAGCAATGGAGGGATACCACTGAAAACAGAAAGCTGATGAAAATGTAATTGAACCAGCATGTATCAGTTTCAGCAAACCGAAGAACTTGGTAGCTTCAGTCACATGGTTCTGGCTTTAGAGTCAAGGATACAAGAAAGAGATTGTGGAATCTCCCTCCATGGCTAGGGAAAGCCACTGAGGCCAGGCATGTGTCAGGTGTAGACCTAGAAAGGTCACTGAGTGACCTGTACTCTAACTAGGTTCTGGGCCATTAGCAGCAGTTCCTGTCTCATGGTTCTGGTGCTTTCTCCACTTTAGAGCAGCCATTGTGCATGTACATTCCTACACTAAACCTCCTCTCTCATTATCCTGTTTATTGAGATAGGCACCTCTCCTTCACAGTGGTTCCCCTTAAATCTTAGCTTTCTCAATCAATGACTATTTCTGATCTTCCATCTGACCCTGTCCTCTACCACACACACACCAACAATAACAGCTTCTATCTCATTTCTAGTGGTGACCATCTGCATGCTAGGCTATGCCCAGTGTTCACGTGGCAGAAGTATACCATCAGTGAAGTCACACCAAGGCCCCTATACTCGGGTGCTTTCTTACCCAGTGGTCTGAACTTCCCTCACCAATCTAAGATCATTGACTGGAACATGGCCATCTGATCTCTGCTCCAACTCATTTCAGCTGTGCATCCTGCAAGCACAATGCTTCTATATGTCAAGGACTGCTCACAGGCAGTCAGCATGGAGTCAACAGTATGCTCAAGATACTGAGCATACAGATGATAGCCATGGCTGGGGCAGGAGTCTGGGCAGAGATTGGGCCATAACGTAAGACCCCATCTCTTGTAATTAAAAAATAAATAACAAACAAAATCAAGGAGGGCTAGATAGATGGTTAAGAGCACTTGTTCTTGCAGTAGATCCAGATTCCCAGCAACCAAAGAGTGGCTCACAATAATCTATGACTCCAATTTCCAGGGATCCAATGCTGCTTTCTGACCTTTCCAGGTATCAAGTATGTGGTACATAGACATGCATACAGGCAAAACACTTTTTAGCCTCTTATTTTGTTTTTACAGGGAGTTCTGTAGTTCAGGCTGGCTGCCAGTTCTGATCTTCCTGCCTCCCAGGGCTGTGATACTTCTTTCAATTACCATATGCCCTTGGAGCACCTGCCTGCCTCTTTGCACCCTAGGATAGTACAGGAAGATAAGTGGTGGTCAACAGCTCTTGCCAAAAAAAAAAAAAAAAAAGGCTGGAGAGAGAGATAGCTCAGCTGTACTTGCTGTTCTTTGTTCTTCTAGAGGACCCAGCTTTGATTCCCAGCACCCAAATGGCAGTTGAAAACTGTTTCAAACTCCAGTTCCCAGGTATCTGACACCCCCTCTGGCTTCTCAGACACTGCATGAACATGATATACAGATACACATGTAGGCAAAACATTCATACACATAACAGAATTATTTTTAAAATAAAAACGTCATTTTAAAAAGGAAAAGACAAAATAAGCATGCCTACCAGTAAGCAGGGTCCTGCAGGAGTAGTGTTCTTTCTCTGGGAGTCAGCCTGCCTTGGATGACACGCATGACAAGCTGGTCAATGGTGTCCACCACCCTGTGATCCGCCCGCTGGGGGACTGCTGCAATACACAGAATGGATGCTGTGAAAACCAGTGGACCACAAAAGCCTGGAGACTAGGCCAGTGAACTGGAGGGCAGCATAAAACCCCATGGCCATCAGCAACTGGAACCATCAATCACAGAGCACTGGTGCTGAAAAGAGGGAAACCTGGTTTCAGACAGAAAATGTCTGTCTGAAAGATGTCCCACCTTAGCTGTGAGCAATGAGAGTCACTCAGCTGCGCAGAGCTAGGTGTGGGCTCTGGAAAGGAGCTGGTAAGCATTGGTTCACCACCACTGCATACACTGCGTACAGCTTGACTGCCTGAGTCCTAACCCAGAAGACAGATGCATGTGACATGCAGCTAGAGGCACAGGTGGCTCTGTGTCCCTGTGGCCACAGCTTCTCAGGAGGTTAAGTAGGAGGGCTGTCTGACCCCAAGAGTTTCTAAATAGCCTGGACAATAAACAAACAAAAATCTGAGAGATGGCTCAATGGCTGTGTATGCATGAGGACTCAAGTTCAAATTCCCAACACCCAATTAAAAATGCTGGATGTGACAGTGAGTGCCTATAACAGTAGTGCTGTGGGAAGTGGTGACTGAAGGATGTTTGGACCTTGCTGGCCACCAGCCTAATTCCAGGTTCAGTGAAAGACCCTGTCTCAAGGTAGTAAGATGGAGAGTACTGGCCTGTACATTCACACATATACCCCACACTCACACATATATAAACACACATACAAAACACCCAAACCCAAACAAGCAAACAATGCATCAGAATACCCCCAAACATAAAATATAAAAGCACCACTGATGGGGCCAAAGAGATGGCTCAGTATTTGGAGAGTGTTTCCTGCACAGCCATGAGGGTCCCAGCACCCATGGATAAGTTGAGTGTGTTATTGTGCATACATACTTGCCACCAGGGCCATCTGTTGTGAGTGTGCACATGTGCCTAAATGTGGAGGCCAGAGGATGCTGGCTGTCCTGTTCTGCACTATTCACCTTTTTCCTTGAGAAGGAGTCATTCATTGAATCTAGAACTAGGCCAGTGCTATTGGCCATGTCAGAGGAGTCCAGGGGATCAGCTTACTAGCAAACAAAACCTAATGGTGAATCTAGGATAGGCAAGGTCCCAGAGAGCCTCAGTCCCAGAATAATTCTTGCTGCTACTGTGTCTTTGCATGTTTGCCACTGCCATTTTTCTCTGCATGGTGTGAAAGGGTCTGGGAAGATCCCTACTGCCCTTAATGCAGTGTGATCATCTCTTGGAAATATCCCTATCTACTGGGCATTTTTATCTGTGAATTATTATGAAGATGATTTCCTCTTAAGCTGTACTGCTTAACTGACACAATGACTTTTAATAGAATTTTGATGACTGAGGGTTTTAAATAAATATAGGATAACAGAGGCTGCAGAGGATAAAACACAAAGAAGTGTCACACAGCTAAAATACATGAGTTTTTATTGAGAATTCATACAGACTGTGTCTTAGGTTAATGATTAAGAAAAACAATTGAGGGGCTGGAGAGATGGCTCAGTGGTTAAGAGCACTGACTGCTCTGCCAGAGTATACAGGTTTAATTCCCAACACCCACATGGCAGCTCACAACTGTCTGCAACTCCAGTTCCAAGGTAGCCAATGCTCTCACACACATATACATGCAGGCAAAAACACGTATTGTTTTTGTATTGAAATGAAATAAAAATAAATATTAAAAAGAAAAACAATTGCATGCCAGTAGCTCAGCTACTTTATATTCTTTTAATCTTAATGTTGGGAGATGTTTTCATAGGTTTCAGAGTGCATCACAGCTGAAACAAAGCTTTAGAATGACTTCAGGTTGGATTAGCTTTGAGATGAAAAACCCTAGACAACAATCTAAAATTCACAAGGTCATATAGCTGAGGGGCTCATTAAGGCCAGGGATCAAAAACAAAGCAGTCCAATTGTTACTAGCTGATATGCCTTTCTTGGTGATTAATTCCTTATACCCATCTCTGCCCTCAATCTCCTGATATAAAAAATTGTTGAGGGTTGGAGAGATGGCTCAGGCTTTAAGAGCACTGGCCACTCTTTCAGAGGTCCTGAGTTCAATTCCCAGCAACCACATGGTGGCTCACAACCATCTATATGAGATCTGGTGCCCTCTTCTAGCCTACAGGCAGAACACTGTATACATAATAAACAATCTTAAAAAAAAAAAATGTTGATGCCCTAAATATTTAAAGTAGAGCTAACTGATTTAACTAATTATTTTTCATATATAAAAGTTTAGGTTTGTATTTCTTACAAGATTATCTTTTGAGATAAATAATAAAATGATTGGTCCTTTTTTTGTAATCGCAAAATGCAGCTTGCTAGCAAAAGAACTGGGTGACAATCTGTTAATCTATAACAAGTTGCTTGGACATGAATGTATATGGGTTCTTGAGACAACTTGTTTTTCACTTATAATAACCTAAATAACTTATTTAATCAAGTAAGGGATATGGAAAACATGTTTGTTTGTTTTTAAACTTGTATTTATTGTAATCATTCACTTGAAAAATAGAATGTAATCACATTGTAATGTCTATATTGCTTGAAAGATTCT
The DNA here is from genome assembly GCF_943737965.1 of Phodopus roborovskii. NCBI lineage: Eukaryota > Metazoa > Chordata > Mammalia > Rodentia > Cricetidae > Phodopus > Phodopus roborovskii. Next base: position 593,758 of record NW_026125665.1, on the reverse strand, counting down.
ATTAGGGTATGTAAGCTATAACAGAAAAAAAATGTTAGAAGGAAAACATCAAGAGAGACAGAAAGGACATTTCTGGATAGAGATAAGAAAAGAAATAATGAACTGAAATAGAAGAAGAAAAAAGAAAATTTAGGAAGAAACCATCAAGAGAATGTGTGTGTCTTTTCCCTTACCCCCTCAGATAAAAAAGTCTTATTAAGCCAATTCTGTGGATCCCCTTTGAACCCTGCACTGGTGTAGAAGGGTCACCTGGGCTAGCAGCTAGCAAGCCACAGCCATCTATCTGCCCTCTGGCCTCACAGAACTGGTGTTATCAGTATGGTCACAGGTTTTAGGTGGTTGTTGGGATCTGAATTCAGGTCCTTAAGTTAATTCTCTAGATCCTCAAGTAAGTACTCTTATCACACTGAGCCATTTCCCCAATCCTCCTCCTTCTTCTTTTTAAATAATTAACTCGAGAGGCAGCAGTGGGAAGACCTCTGTGAGTTTGAGGCCAGCCTGATTTACAAAGCAAGTTCCAGGACAGCCAGGGCTACATTGAGAAACCCTGTCTCAAAAAAACAAAACAAAAACCCCCAATGCATATGCATATCATGAGCAAGTGGCAGTCGAAGACAACTTGAGAGAGTTCATTATCTCCCTCTACCATGTGAGTCATCGAGACTGAATTTAGGCTGTCATACTAGATGGCAAGTGTCCATCTTGCCAGCTCCTCTTTTGTTTTTGTTTTTTATTTTATGTATATGTGTGCTGTGTGTGTGTGTGTGTGTGTGTGTGTGTGTAACTACTTGTGTACATGATACCCATGGAGACCCAGATGTTGGGCGCCCTGAACTGGAGTTACAGTTGTGAGCTACCATGTGGGTCTTCTGGAAGAGCAGCCAGTGCTCTTAACTGCTGAGCCAGCTCTTCAGTCTATTCCCTTGTTTACTGAGTCAAGCTGTTGCTATGCAGTGCACAGGCCAGCCTCAAGCTTGTAGCAATCCTGTCTCTCTTAGCCTCCCATGATAGGGTGAAAGGCCTACGTCAATGAGCACTGAGCATTTGTTGTAGGGATGGGTGACAGTAACTAAAGCAACTGAGCAATTCTGGTAGGTCATGGTCTATGGCTGACCATACAGCTGTGCACTCAGAACAGAGGCTGCCAAGGACATGCCCAGCTCTACTTCAGAAGCCTCCACTACAAGACAGTGAAAGCCTTAAGGGCAAAGCAGAGTGATTTACACATGGTGGGTGACATAATGGAGTGGAATGCTACAGAAACTCATAGATAAACTGAGACACCATGCCTCCCTGCATATGGGGTAGTTGAGATAAGGGATTGGAAGCTTGAGGCTAGCTAGCCTAGGCCATATCAAGACCCTTTAAAAAGAAAGGAAGGAAAGAAGGAAGAAAGAAAGAAAAAGAAAAAGACGAACAAGGGGCTACAGAAATTAATAGAGCTTGCTGGTACGCAGAAGGACCAGAGTTTAGATCCTAGCACCCAAGCACCTTGCACATTTGTAACCTCAGTTCAATGATCTGATACCCTTTTCTGGCTTCTGATCTCATATACTCAGACATATGGAGACACACAAAAAATTAAATCACTATGGGTGGGGTTGTGCATATCTTTGAACCCAGCACAAAGACAGAGGCAGGTAAATCTCTCTAAATTTGAGATCAGCCTAGTTACACAATGAGTTCCAAGCCAGATGGGTCCATATAAAAGGATTCTTAAAAACAAAACAACAAAAAGATGACTTTAATCAGAGTGGAGGCAGAGGCAGGTACATATCTGAGCTCCAGGCCAGCCTGGTGTACAAAGTGGTGTACAAAAGAATTCTACGACAGTTAAGACTACACAGAGAAACCCTATCTTGGAAAAAAAAAAAAAAAAACCTAACCTAAAAAGAGAGCACAGCAGGCAGATGAACTCTCAGGTCAGTGCTGTAGTGCCTGGGTCCTTCACCTGGAGAGGGGAGCCCAAGGCCTTAGGCCCTTCCTCCTCTACCCCTAGCACCTGGTACTTGCTATCCTCATCTCCCCTCCAAAACTAAGGACTAGGGAGGGAAATGCATTCAGCTTGCTTCTGGAAGAACCCCTTCTTAGAAATAGTTGTAGCCACTCAATCTGTGTTGGGACATCTGATGCTTGATGCAATAACGGTTCCATGAAGGAGAGGACAGGGGTAAAAGTGACATCCCCTGGCCTAGAGGTAATGTCACAGGAGAGAAAAGATGGGTACCATGTTCTCTGGTGCCTGGGAAGGCTGGGTGTGATAGCATACATTCAGGGAGCACAGGAGGGAGAGGGAGACCCAGCAGCTTCCCATCCCTACCTCTGACCAGTGCCAGAGCTCCTGCTGACTGATCAGGTGAAAGGCACCAGAACCTCTTGGAATGACTGAGCTGGTCCTTGATACCCTCAGTATTCTATTACTCCTCCTACCCCTGGGCATGGGATTGACTAGGTTTTGGTGTAATTTTCTCTGCCTTGGGTGATATGTAGTGACAAGATACTTCAGGACATGGCACCCTAACCTTGATCTATGGTGAAAGGGGGTCATGCATTATTCCTAGTGAGGGCCAGTCAGTTTTCCATTTGGTTCCCAAATGGGTCCCTTACCAAAGAACCTTAAGGCTGGGGAACTGGGGCTCAGTGGGTGCAGCACTCATCTAGTGTGCATAAAGCCCTGGGCTCCATCCCCAGGATCACAGAAAGCCCAGGAGGCAGTACACTCCTGTCATCTCAGAAGTAGAGGCACAAAGAGCACAAGTGCAAGGTGGCTACATGAGACTGCCTCAAAACCAAGGGTAAAAAGGTGTATAAAAACCTCAAAGAGAGGGGCTAAGCAATCGATGGCTCAGCAGTGAAGAACACATGCTGCTCTTGCAAAGGACCCAAGTTCTGTTCCCAGCACCCATGTTGTGCAGCACACAACTGCCTGTAACTCCAGCTCCAAGGAATCTGGCACCTTCTTCTGCCTTCTACCAGTTCCTGTACATATAAATATTAAAAATATATATAAACACACACACACACACACGCATACACACACACACACATTTCTTTCTTTTTTTTACATCTCAAAGAGGGTCTAGAGCAACCTCTGTTACCTTACAACAATGAGGACCCGTGTTTGATCTCAGGTCTGATAGTAAATGCCCTGAGCAGTGAAGCACGCATATGCCAGAACCAGGAAGGTGGCCAGCTTGTCTAACCTATTAGTGAGCTTCGGGTTCAGTGAGAGGCCCTGTCTCAAAGGTGGAGGACAGTCTTTTTGAACAACACCTAAGGGACTCTGTCTTCTAGTTTTCATACATACACACGTATCTACACACACTTATGTGCACACCTATTTTTAAAAACCTCATGACAGCAAGATGGTTCAGTGGGTCAAAGTGCTTAAAGCCAGGCCTGGTGACTAAAGTTCCATTCCTGGTACCCATGTGGTAGAAGAACTGATTCCCACAACTGTCCTTTGATGACCTCTAAACATGTGCCCTGGCATTCATGTATCCATCCGTCTGTCCGTCCATCCATCCATCCATCCACCTACACACAATGAATAAAATTATGACAACACTGGGCCAGGCATTGGTAGCACCCGCCTTTAATCCCAGTACTTGGGAGGCAGAGGCAGGCAGATCTCTGAGTTCAAGATCAGCTTGGTCTACAGAGTGAGTTCCAGGAAAGGCTCCAAAGCTATACAGAGAAACCCTGTCTTGAAAAACCAACCAACCAACCAATCAGACAAAATCCTGTAACATTGGTAGCAATGACATTGTTTAAACAAAATAAATCTTTACCTTGGCTCAGAGTGCTTGTAGTCCAGGGCTGAGATGTGGTTCTCTGTTCTCGGGGCTCTGCAGGCACAGCCCTCTTCACCTGGAGGGGATAGCCACTGGCCATAAGCCAGGCCTTCAGGTGGTCTATGTATTCCCTTCCAAACAAAGTGGAGTCCTCAAAGTTTGGGAAGGAAGCAGGAGATGGAGCGATGTCCTGGAGGCCCACAGCCTCTAGGATCTTCTCCTGCCTGAAAGAGGAGGCCAAGGAGAAAGTCTGGCCTAAGAGTGCCAGGGACTTCCTACACAAGGAGTTAGTGGTCTCCAGGGCCACGGCCAGGTCCAGAGGGCTAGTGAGGGTCTTCATCTTGATGCTTAGCTCGTAGGCATTACAGGCCATGAGGAGGGGAGTGACACCCTTCAGCAGCCTGTCCTGGAGCCGCATGATGTACTTGTCAAAGGGCTTGATGATCTCAAAGAAGCAGTTTTTGGTCTTCACAGCACCTTTGTCTAAAAGCATATTTAAAAACTCATTATCAACTCGGGGTGTTTTCAGAGCAGAGTGCTTTAAAAACTTGATAGTAAAAAAGCAGAAATCTCTGTGCTCTGGTTTTAAGGAGCATTTGAAGGAGGCCAGCATCTTGGCACAGGTCTCAGTTTCCAGTTCAAAGAGAGTCTGGAAAAGCTGGGAGAACTTGAGGTCATCCTTAATGGTGTGGAAACCCGCCCACTTGATGATCTCTATGCCAAACCTTGAAAACACATCTGCCTTGTCCATGGCATCAAAGCCCAGCTTCCTTCTGGGGAAGCCAAACATCCTCAGGTCCAGCCCCAAGGGGATCTTCAGAGCAGCGAACTGGATTTCATCTAGCCCCGGGTTTGTTCCAAGGGTCACATCAGGACTTGGGGTGGCTTTCTGGATTTGGTTAGTGCCCTGAGGTTTTGAAGAAATACGACCAACAACAGGCATTTTCTTTGTGGTCATGCTTTTCAGTGTGATGAGCTTCCCAACACCCTTTGCTGTGAGCAGGCCCTGAGTGTCCCCCTTTCCTAGGAAAGTGCCTTCCTGGTCAGCCATATTTAGAGACCAGCCTCTGGCCAGGACTTGCCCACTGCCTCTAGACACAGAGTCCACATCCCCACGATGACCCAGGTCATAATCCCGACTCTCCTTCTCCAACCTCCTAGAGGAGGCCAAGTCCCCCAACACTGAAGACCCAAAACTATACTCCTGTGACCAGGAGGATTCTTGAGAAATTGGGTGGCCCAAGTCTTGCTCCCAAGATCCACGAAGTGCAAGATTCCAGTCCTGAGAAGGAAAATGTCCCAGTTTCCGGTGGCCAAAATTCTGGTCCCGGGAGTCTGTATGGGTTGCTTCCAGATCCCGGCCACATTCTTTGTGAAGATAGCTGTCCTCAACGATGGACTGACTACTCGATCTGAAGGAGGGTCCCACGAACATGTCACCTCTCAGGCCCTCTCTCCCCAAGTCTAGTGAGTATACGCCAGATCCACTGGCAGAGTACCTGCTATCACCATGAACATCCTCGTAGACATCTGCTCTAGCTCTTGAGCCTGTTCTTAAGAGATCTGAAATAGATGGCAACAGACAGTCAGAAGACACTTTAGAGCATGGGCTGCAAGGGAATGGCCCATACACTAGCCAACACAAGTTCTTTATATTCCAAGTGTGAAGTGCAAACATTGTTTAAAATTGGTAAAGGCATCTGGATGGCTTAGTGAATAAAGTGCAAGTATGTACTTGTCATGCAAGTATGAGGACATGAGACCAGATCCCCAGAACCCACAGTAACACCAAGCAGGTGTAGTTGCCTGTAATCCCCCATGCTCAGGAGGCAGAGATATGGGATACCCAAGGCAAGCTTGTCAGCTAAAAGGCCAAAATTGGTGACTTTGGGTTCTGAGCAAGAGACCCAGTTTCAATAATGAAAGTGGAGAGTGAGTGCCTAGGGAAGACATCTGCACACACTGAGCACAAAGAGGTACACAGGTACCACACACACACACACACCCCACACAGAGTGAGACAGAGAGCAAAGAGAGAGAGGAGAGGGAGAGAGAACAATAAAGAAAATGTGAGTGGTGCCATCTCTAGCCCACTGAGAACTGCAGCCACACATTCAACCAAGAGAAAAAGTACCTGGAAAACATGCACCTGCATTCCCTGGGTGGCTTTTCAGCATTCTCCTTATACAACAATGTGGATCACTATTGCCACAGTGCATTTAGCTGCATTTGGGGGGGGATTCAAAATGTAAGGAAGACATGCACATTTCCAAGCTATGCAGATACCACCATGCTATTACATTGAAAGGGGGAAGCATCTTCCAAGCTTGCACTATGTATGTGCTGGGGAACCCATGTCCTATGGGCACTGAGGAGTGATCATACTTACCAAGTCAGGTCTGTAAGCACCAGGCTTGTGCTTGCCCTTGTGGACATCAGCCAAGGCAGCACAGTGGGTAACCCCACAGGCACACATTAGCATCAGACAGAGGCTCTCAACCTCACCACCAGCCATCACCTCCATCATCATTCCATTTTAGAGAAGGGGCTTGCATTCTATACAGCCTGCATCTTTTGCCATACCCAGTCCACTTGAGGGGTTCCATTTCAATCCTATAAGTTTTATAGAGGCTGCCACTCTCACTGCCTCCTAGGGGACTTCATGTTCCACACTGCCATTGGAAGGCAGCAGCCTTGACCCATGTTACATCCATAACAGCAACAACCTGACATCTTACCCCAGTTTGGTAGAAAGGTCATTAACCCTGTCTCTGGGGCTGAACCAGAGACAGAGCAGGTAAGAATAGAAGGAGCATACTAAATGGGGCTATGACGGACAGTGGAGTGTCAACCAGGATGGGAGGGAGTGCATAGACATTGTTGTACTTACTTGTGCACACAGAAACACTGAGAAGTTGCCTACAGAAGCCATCTATGGCAGTAGCAGGCCTCAGACAGCTTTCTCACAGTTAAAATTTTAAACAGAATCTACAATAAAGGGGAAAAAAAAAAATCTGACAAAAAGGGACCCAGGTCTGGTAGCAAATACCCAAAGGCCAGCATTTAGGAGACAGGAAGAGGAGGACTGAGAGTTCAGGGGTAGCTGGGCTACACAGTAAGTTGGAGGCCAATCTGGATTATAGAATGAGGCTTTGGTGGAGAGGAACTAGGGAGATGTAAGTGCTTGTTACTTACACTTACAAAAAAGAAGAATTGAGCCAGGCATTGGTGGTATATGCCTTTAATCCCAGCACTCCGGAGGCAGAGGCATGCAGATCTCTATGAGTTGGAGGCCAGACTGGTCCACAGAGCAAGTTCCAGGACAGCCTCCAAAAACAATACAGAGAAACCCTGTCTTGAAGAGCACCCCCCCCCAAAAAAAAAAAAAAATAAAAAAGGAGAAGGGCCGGGGAGGCAAAGATCTCAGGGCCAACTGGGCCAGCTAATCTAGCCACATCAGCAAGCTCCAAATGTCTCAAAAAGCAAGGTGACACCAAAGAGATGGTAAGAGTACTCACATTTACAAAGGACATGGGTTTTGTTCCCAACCCACATTATACAGCTCACAACTGCCTGCAACTGCAGTTCAAGAAAGCTGATGCTGCCAGGCAGTGGTGGGTAGTACACACCTTTAACCCCAGCACTCGGGAGAAAGAGGAGGTGAATGCCCGCAAGTTTGAGGCCTGCAAGTTTGGTCCACAGAGTGAATTCCAGGATAGCCAGGGCTGCACAGAGAAACCTGTCTCAAACAACCCACCCTACCCCCCCCCAAAAGAAGGAAAGCTGACTCTTCTTCGGCACTCAGTTGTACCTCAGGTGTACTTATCCACACAGACACACAAATGTGTGATCTAAAAATAAATATTTAAAAAGCAAAACAGAGTGGAAAGTGATGAAGGAAAACACCAGATGTCAACTTTTGGTCACCAGACACACACATGCTTGTGCACCCCCCACATAAACACAAATATGAACACATGTATACACCCCCCAAAAAAAATCAAGAAAAGGGACAGGTACCAAGAAGCACAATAATGGAAGAAAACACAAAAATCCACACTCCTGGGGAAATACAAATTTCGCTCTTCAGCAAGCACTTACTATGTATATACTAGGCACTGCCGTTATTGAAGAGAAGGAGATGGATCAGTGGCAGAGCCCTTGTTTAGCAAGTTTCTAGCCCTGGGTTTCACCCTAAGTGAAAACACCGCATACATACCCACCCACTACTACCTCACCGCCATGCACGTATATTCACACACTGGGGGAATGTGGGTCTAAGAAGGGTGATCCAATGGGCAGGAACACAGTGAGAAGTGGCATCCTCAGGCACTCTCACCATGTGTGAAGTGGCAGCACCTGGTGTTAAGGGCTATTGTGGGGTGGGAGGCTCAGCATAGATAAGAAGTTCCACCAACAGGATACAAACTGATTTCCCTCAGAAATCCCTCAGGCCCTGACTGTTGTAGTCTTGGTGCAGTCAAGGTGGAAAAAAATGTCCAGTATAGAGCAGAAGCCTAAAGAAAGGAAGGGTGAGAGACCACACAGCTTTGTTCCAGTACCTTCCAGCTCACTTACTCTAAGATTACTGTTTCTCTGCCAATCAGTTTTTCTTTCTCTCTGTTTCTTTTGAGGCAGGTTCTCACTATAAAGCCCAAGCTGGCCTCAAACTCACAGGAATCCTTCTGCCTCAGGTTCCTCAATATGTAACACAATGCCCCAGTGGGTCTTCTGGAGGAAATTAAGATGGATGTGTGGAGGCTGAGGACATGGTTCAATGGGTAAGAATGCTTGCTATGCAAGCAATGAGGCCCCAAGTTCAAGTTCCTTCATCCACAAAAAGCCGGGCATTTTGTAACCCAAACACTGACAGGCAGGGTTATAAAAGGGAGGCAGTCTTAAAGTCTACAAAGTTTACACTATATTTCAGTCCCAGCCAGTTTGCTGGAGGCTGAGGCAGTGTCTTAAAAGAGGGACAGGTGTTGAGATGGCTCAGTGAGTAAAGGCACTTACCACAAGCCTGACTGACAACTGAGTTCGATTCCTGGAACCCACATAGTGGAAGGAGAGAATCAACTTCTGTGAGCTGTCCTCTGACCTCTGTGTGTGACTGCATGTGCACACACATACACACATAAAGGAACCTTCTGTAGAGGCTAGGGTGTAGTCAGTGGCTGACTGTGTGCTTTATCCCCAACACCAAACACCCTCAAATTCTTTTACATATTGACAACAGCACCTTCTGCACACTGATTTAGTTGGCAGACAGGCTACAAGAAAATGTGATCTCCTGACAAATCTAGCAAGGATTAGAGTAGCTTGGCTGGCACCCTCCTGAGAATCTTAACTTACCTTGAGCTTTAAGCTGGAGAGCTTCGCTGACAGCCTCAGAATCCCCGTACCTTTTAGATTTCTCCTGTAATACAGTGTCCAAAGATTCCTGTGCCATCCGCCGTGCTGCCATGTTTCCGTCTCCTACAGCGAGAGAAGCCACACTAATCAAGACAGCTTGCTTCAGGGTAAAAATCATTACCAAATAAAGGGTAAACAGAACTGGAAGAATGACCTAGAAAAAGGTATTTGGGGAAGGGGTGACCACCTTGACTTCAGTTTGGAGAAGGGCTTCCCAGAGCTCACTTCACCCTGAGAACTCTCTGGATGAGTGAATATTCTCACAAGGGGACAATAAGCTAATAACTGTACAGTCTGAGCTAGTCTCAGTGGAAGAGATCAATCGCTTCTTTCAATAACACACCAAAGAGCAGCATCTTTTTAGCACAGAGCTGAGCAGCAGAGGAGGAACTGGGTGTGAATGCTGCAGGCCAGTGATGCCAGCACTTAGGAATCTGATGCAATGGGATTTTCACTTCCAGCTCAGCCAAGACTATATGAGAATTTGGAAAAGGGCTGAGGGACTGGAGAAGTGGCTCAGTGGTTAGGAGTGTTTGCTGCTCTTGAAGAGTCTGAGTTCAGTCCCCAGTACACACATTGGGCAGCTAACAATTACCTACAACTCTTTTGGCTTCCACTGGTACCTGTACCTACTTGCCCCTACCTAGCCCAATAAATAAAATCTTCAAAAGTGGGGGGCTCCAATGACTTGAGTGCAATCTGGCATCTGCCAAATTGTCTTCTAATTTCCCATGTGCTCTGGTAAATATGTAACTAGAAATACACAAAATTAAGAAGACAAAAGTGGGGCACAAGGACACATGTGCCTATAATCTCAGTGCTGATGAAAAGGAGAAAGGAGGATCCTTGGAGTTGGTGGCCAGCCAAACTAGCCAATCCATAACCAGACATCAATTTCTGCTGCCCCCCAAGATAGGACCTAATGGTATGCACATGTAACCACTGCTATTTAAGGGGCTGAGCAACAGCTTAAAGCCTGTGTGGGCTGCCTGTTCAGGCCAGACTACACTACACAGCAAAACCCAGTTTTGTGTGTGCATGTTTTGTTCTTTTGTTATTACATATGAGAGCAGTCCTTGCTGGCACAGGCCCTGAACTGTGCTCCTCCTGCTTCCCCCTTCTGAGTACTAGGATTCCTGGGTCTATGGAGACCCTGTCCTTTTATTTTATTTACTTTCTTTCTTTCTTTCTTTCTTTCTTTCTTTCTTTCTTTTTTTTTTTTTTTTTTTTTTTTTTTTGTTTCAGGGTAGAGTAGAAGGGATTCTACTCCAAACACATATGGCTTGAAACTTAACATGTACACTAGGCTGGCATCGAAAAAGTGCAGTGTTCCTCTTCTCTCTGCCTCCTCAGCACTGGAATTACAGGTGTAAGGTGTATGAGACCCTGCCCTTTTTTTTTTTTTTTTTTTTAAGGCAAGAAAGGAAAAGACATTGGGAGAAAAAGCAGACTTGAAGAAGTGAACCAACAAAAGACAGGTACCTTGGTCTTGAACCCGACCAACTGGGTAGATTCTCTAAGTAGGAAAAAAACTAGGCAGCATTTCTATCAGTGACAGCCTGCCTCATGACACTTCCAAATTCAAGAGACAAACCTGCCTTCTGGTCATTTCTATAATCATCACCCAGTTTCCCCAGGCCCTGGGAAAACAAGTGGGCAGCCCTTGGGTCGGTAAAGGGCAGAGTCTCCGGGTCAGGTGATACTGAGATCTAATCAAGGTATCTAATCTGTCTGCACCTCCATTTCCCCACCCAGCTACAGGGGCAGCAGTTCCCAGCAGCTGGAGGCCTGATGCAAAGCCTGTCCACCATTACGCCCAGCTTGCCCGGACAGCTGTGAGCTCCAGCGGAATGAATGGACGCGAGCCCGGGCCAAGAAACGCGCTCGCTCGGGGCCCACCCGGAGTCCTCCCCATCCCGGGGCCCGCCCTCCCTGGTCGCCAGGGCCCAGGCCTCACCCCGAGCGGTGCCGCCCCCGCAGCCGCTTCAGGCTCCTTACCCACCGCCTCGCAAGGCGGGGAGATGCAAATGAGCCAACGGTTTCCGCAGCGCCGAGTTGCGCAGGCGCAGGCCACCGCCTCGCGTAGGTGCGTAAGCGCTAGCTGCCACCGCCTAGATCCTCACGCGCAGACGTCGACAGCAGCCACCTTGGTTCTCTCGCGCAAGCGCGCTGCTCGCTTCTCAGGGCGGAGTCTACCGAGGTGAAAACTCTCTCTTTTGAGGGGATAGCGATAACTAGAAGACACTCGGAAAATTCGGCGAGGGCTCCAGAGGCACGCGTACTCTTGTCTCCCTTCGCTTTACCTGTGCTCACGGTCTCCCCTGCTACCCAGGGAGGGAGCTTCTCGGCTGAGGGAGGGACGTCAAGGCTAAGCGGCGTCTCTGCGCTTGCGCGCATACAGTGGCCGAAAGGAGCCAAAGGCGGAGCCTCGGGCGACGACTGCGAACCCCACCCTCGTGACTGCGTAGACCCGGTGAGCAACGCCGGCCACCCTGGCCCTGTGGTGGGCGCAGCTGGGAGCTGGTCTCTTGGGCTCGGGCTGGTGGTCTCTGCGTGACCCTTAGGGACTTGGTTTGGTGGAAGGAGAGAACCGTACCAAAGATTGTTGGGAACCACCTCGCCTCTCTGGGGTGCACGTTCATTTTATTCATTTGTGCTGCAGCTGTGTACTGTGCACCTTGCATTCTAGGCAGTGGGGCAAGGAGGACAGGACGTACACGACAGTCAGTGTGTCTCTGGGTTCAGGGGAAGCCGGTCCTGCTGTGAATATAATGGTGATTGCTTCATCTGTCATGTCTGCTCACGGGAGGCAGAGGCAGAAGGACTGCTGTGAGTTCGAGACCTGCCTCGGCTACCTAGCCAGACCCTGTTTCAGAATAAAAATAATCGAACAAAACAGCAAGAACAGGCGTTGTGTTGAGTTCGAGAAGCGGAAGCAGGAAGATTGCTGCGTGTTCCATACCAGTTTGGGCTACCGAGCCTGACCCTGCCTCAAAAACAACAAATAACCAGGGGTTTGTTGGAAGAGTCTGGAGAATCAGGAGTTCATGTACAGCTTTAGCTGCAAAGCCAGTTAGAAGACAGTCAGGTCTGCATGAAGTCCTATCTTATAAAAAAACGAAAACGGAGGAAATAATTGAATGGGAGAGTAGGGATGCTTGAACAAGGTTGTTTTTGTTTCACCTTTTTTTTTTTTTTTTTTCTTTGAGACAGGGTCTCACTATGTAGAGCAGGCTGGTCTGGAATTCACAGCAGTCTACCACTTATGTCTACAGTGTGCTGGGATTAGGTTTGTTTGTTTTTTGTTGTTGATTTTCAAGACAGGGTTTCTCTGTAGCCCTGTCCTGGAATTTGCTTTGTAGACCAGGCTGGCCTTGAACTCAGAGATTAGCCTGCTTCTGGTTTACTCATGCTTTTTAATAATAGTAGTAATAATAATAATAATAAACTTTTGAATTGTCTTTAATATTGTTATTATTTGTAGTGTGTGTGTGTGTGTGTGTGTGTGTGTGTGCATGCTATGAGAAGGTGTCATGTATCCTGTGCTGGGGTTACAGGTGCCTGTGAACTGCCAGATGTGAGTGCTAAACTGAACTCCAGTCCTCATGATAGAGCAACGTGCCTTCTTAGCCTTGAGCCTTCTCTGCAGCATCTCAACTTCCACACTCTTTCTTCTAGATAGTCTCACTCTGTAGCTCAGACTGGCCTGGAGCTTGTGGTCCTCCTGCTTCAACCTCAATGCTTGGACCACAGGCTTGTATCATGAGGCCTAGCTAACCACACATACCAGTGTGTGTGTGGATTTTAGATTTTATTTTCACACATTTACTTACTATGTGTGTCATATGTACCATGGCCCACACATAGAGCTCTTGTGGAATCAGCTCTCTCCTTTCACTGTGTGGGGTACAGGGATGAGCTTTTGTTTTTTTCTGAGGCAGCTTGTAGCCCAGGCTGAGCCTGAGCTGCTGACCTTCCTGCCTCAACCTCTTCTGTGCTGCTACACTGACTGGTTCATGGTTTTAAATTGTTATAAAGAACAGTATCAGGAGAGCATGATAGCATTGATTATGGACTGTGTATTAGAAAACAGTATTCAGGCCAGTGAGATGGCTATTGTGTTAAAGTACTTAACTGCCAAACCTAAGTGCTGGGGCAGCACCCTGGACCCTTCTGCACTCTTGGAAGCTCTGAGGAGAGGCCAGGGTGATCTAGGTGAGAAGAGTGTTCTCATGGTTGTCATTATCGTGGCCTGGTAGACCACATAAGTAGAAGTGGCCTTATCTTCTTTCTCCTTTTGATTTTTGTTGTTGTTGTTTTGTTTTGTTTGTTTGTTTGTTATTGTTTTGGTTTTTTGAGACAGGGTTTTTCTGTATTGTTTTGGAGCCTGTCCTGGAATTAGCTCTTGTAGACCAGGCTGGCCTCGAACTAACAGAGATCCACCTGCCTCTGCCTCCCGAGTGCTGAGATTAAAGGCTTGTGCCACCAATGCCTGGCTTCTCCTTTAGTTTTATTCATTTTGTTTTCTATGTGTGGGCATGCAATACCATGACCTGAAAAAAAAGTCAGAAGACAGCTTTTGGGAGTCCATTCTCTTTACTGTATTGGTTCTTAGGACTGAGCTTAGGTCTTCAGACTTGGTAGCAAGGACCTTTACCCACTGAGCCATCTCACCAGCAGCCCTTTTCTTTCTCCATTTTGCTTTGTAGTCCAGGTTGGCCTCCCATGGCCAGGACCCTTGCGTCTCTGCCTCCCTAGTGCTGTGATCACAGGTGTACATAAATGGCATTTTCACCACTAGGGTAGCCAGACCATCAGTTGCCTGCTGTCCCCTGACCAAGTGTTCCTTTCCATTTAGCATGCAGAGATGGCTTCCAAGCGCATCACACAGGAAACCTTTGATGCTGCAGTGAAGGAGAATATTGAGGAGTTTGAGATGGGTGCTGAGGAGGCCGTTCGAGAGGCTGTGGAGCAGTTTGAATCACAAGGTAGGGTGGTGGACTAAATACTGGCTCTTAGAGGCCACAGCCCTCAGTCTGACATAAAAGTGGGATGCTACTGACTCCATTCCTGCCTGTCTCCATGCATCACCAGCACTCCACCTCACCTTTAATACGACACGTCCTGGAATCAGTGTGATTCATGGAGGAGAGTAGGTGGTACGGCTACTGGGTGACAGTGGTGGCGCTGGTAGGGTTTGGAGATCTTGTGCCACATGGCAAGGAGCAGAAGCTCAAGATGAGTGTAGCCGAGTGTGTTCCAGGCTGTTGGTGGAGGCCAGGTGCTAGATAGGCATGACCTCACTCATTCCCTCTTGTTATTGGTCTTAGTCTAGCTCTATATTAGACCAGTGAAGTCAGCTAGAAGGTAAAAGAGAAGGTCTGCCTCCAGGACACAGAAATGGGGAGCGTGACTGGAGAGGTAACTCAACGATAAAATACTTGCCGAGTTTGCCTTGAGTTGGTCCCCAGAACCTACAATAAAAGCTAGCCGTGATAGGGTGTGTTTGTTTTTGTTTTCTTGGAGGGTTGTTTGTTTATTTGTTTGGGTTTATTTTTTGTTTTTGGTTTGGGGTTTGGGGGTGGCTTTGGAGGGAGTGTTTGAGACAGGACTTCTCTGTGTAGCTCTAGCTATCCTGGAACTCATTCTATAGACTAGGCTGGCCTCAAATGCACAAAGATCTACCTCTTGAGTGCTGGGATTTAAGTCCATACCCCCACACTCACAGTGGCATGTGTTTGTAATCCCAGCACTGAGAGGTAGAGACAGGTGGATTGCTGGGGCTTGCTGGCCAGCCAGTTTAGCCTAATTGGTGAGCTCCAAGTTCCAGTGAGATCCTCCCAGTCTCAAAAAGGATTACAGCTCCTGAGAAATGATACCTGAGTTTGACCTTAGGCCTCTATGACCCTTGCTCAGGAATACCCCCCTGCCACATGACTATCCACACACACAAAACCCCCCACATGACCATCTGCACACACATGAATACCCTCCACCTGATCCTCTCCACACACATGAACACCTGCCCACATTACCATCCATACACTCATGAACACCTGCATACACCAACACATGCACATACACAAACATAGTCATGAATACAGTATCCAACAAAACACAGCATGGTGGTACATGCCTGTGATTCCCACTCTTCCTTTCTTATTATTACTTTTTTTTTTTTTTTTGCTTTGTTTTTTTAAGACTGATTCATATAGTCTAGGCTAGCTTCCTAACTCATTATGTAGCTAAGGCTACTTGAACCCTGGTCCTCCTGCCTCCATTCCCCAATTCTGGGATAACAACCGTGCAGCTGCTCTCACTCCTCGGGAAGCTGAGGCAGGAAGATTACTTTGAATTTGAGGTCAGCCTAGGCTACATAACAAGATACTATCTCAAAAACTCTTAACCCCAGTATTTGAGAGATAGAAGAGTGTAGATCTCTGCCAGGCAATGGTGGCACACAACTTTACTCTGTGAGATCGAGGCCAGCCTGGTCTACAGAGTGAGTTCCAGGACACCTAAAGCTACACAGAGAAACCCTGCCTCAAAAAAACTAAAAAAAAAAAAAAAAAAACAAAAAAAAAACATAGACATCTATGGGTTTGAGGCTATCCTTCCTAGTTTGCATAGTGGTTCAAGGCCACCCTGGTCTACATAGTGAGACTATCTCAAAAACAAGCAAATAAAAAACCTCCTAACCACACATACATGCACGCACATATGCATGCGCCACAGCAGGGATGCCTTTGGGGCTTCAGAAGGCTGAGAAGTAGATGGGACCAGAAAGGCTTCAAGTTCAAAGGGAGAGGCTCTGAGGGTCCCCTCCTCATCTGTCTGTCAGGCAGAATCAGCCACCTCACTACCCTGAGACAGCATGTGTGGCATGGCCTTACTTGGCAGTGGTGGCACACTCATGCTATGCAGCCTGTGGCTGGCCTGTGCACCTGGAGGGACCATTGGGAAGAACCCTGAAAGTGGGCCTTTGTTGGGAATCTCCTAACCTGAGGTATTTGAGGGGCAGGTGTCACCTGTCTCCCTGTCTCCACCAGCCCCACCTTCCCTCTGCAGGAGTTGATCTCAGTAACATTGTGAAGACAATACCGAAAGCGTCCTGGGACAGTCTCCAGGAGTCCACACATGATGTCCTGCAGGTAGGAGCAGCTGTCTGTCTCCCTCATCACTGGAAAGAATGGTCTGGAGGGTCTCTTCTCCATATGCCCCATGTGGCTGAAATCAGGATCTGATTGTCAGTACATCTTGTGGCCAGTAGAGGTCCACAGTCATGTGTCCCAAGTCCAGTGTGAGAGCAAGCACCCAGCCTCTGAGGACAGCTGAACCTCTTGGAGGACATGTTGGAGACACACAGTACAGGTGTGATCTCACTGCCCAAGTTCTGGGGTCAAGGGCACACAATATAGCAAGGGTCTCTGGCCAGCTTTGCGTGGGTTCTGGGGATCTGAACTCATATTTTTGTGCTTACACAGCAATAACAGCAGCAAAATCTTTTTTGTTTGTTTGTTTTGTTTTTTAAAACCAGTTTCTCTGTTGTACTGGAAAACTTGCTGTAGACCAGGCTGGCCTCAAACTCAGAGATCCACCACCTGCCTCTGCCTCCTGAGTACTGGGATTAAAGGCGTGCACTACCACACCTGGTTGGGGGCAAGGGCACAGGGCACATATACTGAGATGTACATATAAAGGTCAGAGAACAACTTTCAACAATTTGTTGTGTCCTTCCCCTTTGTGCATCCTTTCATAGGAAGCACCTTTACCTCCTTGACTTACTGTTTTAATCTTCTATTCCTTGTAACATGCTCTGCCAAGGTTCCTAAGTTTGGCTTGGGCAGGGCTGCAAACAGACATCTCTACCTGACTTGTTAGCTAAGTTCAAGCCAAATCGCCTAGTCTGCTAGTTTCAGCTGAGCCTCCCTTTCATGGGTGTGTTGCCAGCAACCTCAGCTTAGCCTTGGTGTACATTGTGGCACATCCTGAGGTCATGCCAGTTGCCACCCAGAGTGTGTTTATTTTTCTTGTAATTCTCCAGATAGCTTAGAGCTGCCGATGTGTGTGATGCAGCTTCACTGGGCTGGGTAAATATCTGGAGACTGGATGAGAAGGAGCTGTCCAGATGGGCAGGTTCTCTTTTCAGAAGCACTCTGTGGTCAGTTACTCTACATCAAGTCCTTGCAGCAATCATTTGAGAGATTCTAATGACTTTTATCTACTGCTCTTGTTGGGCGCTGCTTGGTGACTTTAGCGTCAGACCAGTGTGTTTCTACTCACATGTGCAACTGCTTAGCAGAATTACTGAGGTGGCTGGCACTTCTCTGTGTGACCTTGGTACACAGGATTCTAAAACCACTAGTGTGGAGCAGTAATAGAGCAACGTCTAACATGCAGGTCCTGGGTTCTATCCTCAGTTCTATTGCTGTCAATAGGGCTCAACAGGAAAAGGCGTTTGTCATCAAGTCTGATGACCTGAGTTTGATCCCCAGGAATCTTATTCCCATAAGTTGTCCTCAGCTCTCTGCATGTATGTTGTGGGATATGTATGGCTATGTATGATATATAGGTAATTTTTTTAAAATAAAAAATAGTTGAGGGCTGAGGATGTTTGTAACTCAGTGGTAGAGCACTTTCCACTGCATGAAGCCCTAGGTTCAATCCCCAGTTCTTAATCCCCAGCAGAGAAGGGCTGAAGAGCTGGTTCTGTGGTTAAGAGACTGGCTGCTCTTACACAGGACTCAGTTTCCAGCACCTACATGGCAGTTTACAACCATCTGTAACTCCAGTTCAAGGGATGTGACACCCATAATAAAATATAATAAAAGTTGTTCTTTTTAGTAAAGTGATTATATGGCGGCTCATACTTGGGATCCCAACTGTTGCAGGGAGCTGTTGCAGGAGGTTTCCTATGAATTCAAGGCCAGCCTGAGCTATGTATCAAGGCACTGTCTTGGCACTGAAGAGATGGCTCAGCAGTTAAGAGTACTTGGTGCTCTTACAGAGGACACAGGTTTAATTCCCAGCACCCACAACAGCCTATAACTCCAGCTCCAAGGGATCCTACTTCCTGTTCTGGTCTCTGAGAATATTGAGCACATGCACATTTGAAAGAAAGAAAGAAAGAAAGAAAGAAAGAAAGAAAGAAAGAAAGAAAGAAAGAAAGAAAGAAAGATCCTGTCTTAAAATAGCAGTATAGGCAGCCAGGCAGTGGTGGCGCATGCCTTTAATCCCAGCACTCTGGAGGCAGAGGCAGGTGGATCTCTGTGAGTTCGAGGCCAGCCTGGTCTACAAAAGCTAATTCCAGGACAGGCTCCAAAACCACAGAGAAACCCTGTCTCAAAAAACAAAAACAAAAAATAGCAATATAGGCATAGAAAATTCCAGATGGATCTAGCCATCTTGTGCCCAGATTCTGGGGTGAGGCTTTCTCATGCACGGTTCAGAGCCTAGCAGCCCCAGCTAACATCTTGACATTCTCTGTAGGCTCTTAATGATCTGCAGGAGGCTGTGACTGAGTTTCGGCCCCAGGAAATGTCTACCCACCTTGCCCGCTTCTGTGACCAGTGCAAGCAGCAAAAGGCCAGCCGGTACCTGGCAGCCCAGAAGGGAGCCTACCCAATCCTCTTGGCCGCCTGGCAACTTGCTGCCACAAGCGACCAGGGCCTTTTGCTCCAGGCTCTCAATGCCTTGGCAGTGCTGACTGATGGCCAGCCTGACCTCCTGGATGCCCAGGGCCTGCAGCTGCTCGTGGCCACGCTGGCACAGAATGCCACCAACACTAAACTCACCTGCTGTGGGATCCGCTGTGTGCGCCATGCCTGCCTGAAACATGAACAGAATCGGCAGAACCTGGTGAAAGCCGGAGTATTGCCCCTGCTAACTGCTGCTATCACACAGCATGGCCAACATGCTGATGTGGTCAGGGAGGCTTGCTGGGCCCTGCGTATCATGACCTTTGATGATGACATCCGAGTGCCCTTTGGCCATGCCCATGAGCATGCCAAGATGATTGTTCAGGAGAACAGAGGCCTGAAGGTGCTCATTGAGGCTGCCAGAGGTAGGAGCAGCATTGGTAAGAATGCAGTGGGTAGGCCAACAGGGTGACCCAACCATATGCCCCTACCTAGTGAGGGACTTGGAGTGTGACTCCTGGTGGTGCCCCTGCCTAAAATCCCCCAGTGAGGGGCTGGGAGCAAAGCTCAGAGTGGAGCCCCTGCTAGAATCCTCCCAGTGAGGGGCTGAGGGTGTGGTTCAGAGACCTGCCTGTTCTTCCCAGGACTATAAATCTAACAAAGCAGCCCTACACTTTTGTCATGTATAAGTATTTTGGCAAGTACATGTGTCCTGCTTCAGGTGGCTGCTATGAGTCAGCTGTGGGCAGTCATGTTGAACTTCATATCTTAAATCTTCTATCTTCCAATCTGTCCATTTATTTGAAATGTCTGAAAGAGCTGGCTGTTGTGGTGTTGTGGTGACACACACCTTTAGTCCCAGCACTCTGAAGGCAGAGGCAGATGGATCCCTGTGAGTCAAGGCCAGTCTGGTCTACAGAGCAAGTGTCATTCCCAGCTAGGAACTTCAAGGTCATGTTGAAAAACTTATTCTGGTAGTTTGATGTCCTTCCTTCCTTCAAGACTTTCACTATGTAGTCTTGGTACTTGCTATGTGACCAGGCTATCCTGGAACTCACAGCGATCCCTCTGCTTCTCCCTTGAGTGCCAGGATTCATGTGTGTGCCATGTGCAGGCTAGACTTCTTTGCTTAGGGGTTGCCAGAAGCAGCTCTGTAGTTAGTTACCTCACTGTGATGGAGCAGTTTCTATAGCTGCTGCCAGGGGGCATGGCAGGACCAGCCAGGGGATAATTCTCCCTGTGCCTGTTGGATGGCCCCAGCCAGCTTGTGAAGTGGGGAGTTTGCCCAAGACTAACATTTGTTTGTCCCTAGTCCCTTCCAACTCCAACTCTCACTTATGCCTCTGCACAGCGTTCCCTGACAACCCGGGAGTCCTGAGCGAACTCTGCAGCACCCTGTCTCGCCTGGCTGTGCGGAATGAGTTCTGCCAGGAGGTCATCGACCTTGGAGGCCTTGGCATCCTTGTGACTCTGCTGGCTGACTGCAGTGACCACCAGGTGGAGCCCAACATCTTCTTTCCCCAGGGCTCTTGCCCCTAAGGCCATAGCTGGCCAGATCCCACTGAGGAGAGGGCAAGGGTGACATATTATTTTGGGTTCAGAACGCCCATCCATACATACTCTGAGGTTCTGGTTCAATTCTGCCTTTTTTTTTTTTTTTTTTTTTTTTTTTTTCTTGTTTCCCTACAGTGGTGAGACTTTAAAGCCCCCTGCATGCTAGCCCTCTGCCACCAAATCACACTGTAGCGCTTTTTACTATCTTTGAGACTGGTCTTGTTCTGCGGAGCCCAAGCTGGTTTGATATTGTAATCCTACTTACTTCCAAAAACAGGCTGTGCGTGTGCATGCATGAGCACGTGTTTGCATGTGTGTGTGAGAGAGAGAAAGACAAAGTGAGGCAGAGACACAGGGTCTCATGTGGCCTTGAATTTGATCTGTGTGTGGTATCTTGCCCGGGCTCAATGTGCCTTGATATGGGTGCTAGAACTCAGGGCCTTGTGCATGGGGGCAAACACACAGCCAGCTGAGCCACTGCCCAGGTCCCTCTTGCACATTTTCTACAGTGGGCAGGAGTGAGGCAATGGAAATGACATCCTCAGTTCAGGCTCTCAGTCCTCTCCCTGGGCCACATTCCATCCCTACCCATGTCAGGTATGTCAGGCAGATCACCCACAAGACCCAGCCTGTTGTCCTCCAATCTTCCTTTCTCTGCATGGTGGGTCACTATCCTGTTGTCACAGGCCTGGGATGGCCACATGTATTCAATCAGAAACAGCCATAGAGATTTTTTCAAGACCCCTTCCCTCCATCCAGCAAGCAGGAGGCTTGCAGCTGGCACACAAGCCAGGGTGATCTAACCTTGCCCTCTATACAGGACCTTGTGAAACAAGTGCTCAGTGCCCTGAGAGCTATTGCAGGCAACGACGATGTGAAGGATGCCATTGTCCAGGCAGGTGGTTCCGAATCCATTGTGGCTGCCATGACCCGACACTTGGCCAGCCCCCAGGTACCCACCTCACTATCAACAAAACTAGGTGAAGGCCTGCAGTGTTCCTGGTAGGCTGCACCCCATCAGGTTCTCATGGGGTCAGTGCCCTCACCACCCCTAAGCATCCAGCCAGCAGAGGCCCTCTGAGGAGAGTTGCAGAATATCCAGGGTGGGGTGGCCAGTCATGCTGACACAGGGAGGTGGGAATCTGTTCATCTGTCTCAGTTGTCCTTCCACAATCAGGTTTGTGAGCAAAGCTGTGCGGCACTCTGTGTTCTCGCCTTACGCAAGCCTGAGAACAGCCGGGTCATTGTGGAGAGCGGTGGAGCGCTGGCTGCATTGCAGGCCATGAAAGCACATCCGCAGGAGGCTGGTGTCCAGGTGAGTGAAGGGTTGTGCTCACCATAGCCTGAGACTGAAGGCTCCCTCTCCTCGTTGTCTAAGTGTGTTGAGCCAGGTGTGGTAGCTATGATCCCAGTCCTCAAGAGGCAAGCTTGCCACAAATTCAAGACTTGCCTGCCTTACAGAATGAATTCCAGTGCCTGAGGTTTATATTTATCTCTTTTCTGTCTTTTTTGAAACATGGTCTAATGTAGCCCAGATTAGCCTCCAACATTTTTTTTGGCTATAAGAGTGACCTTCAACTCCTGATCTTCCTGCCTTCCCCTGCTGAGTGCTACAGTGACATGCCTGTGCCACCATACTCATGATGAGGACAGACCACATGCTAGGCAAACATTCTACCAACTGATCCCCACCCTGCTTTTCCTTTGAAACAGGGTATATAGCTCTATAGATGCATTAGGCCTGGCCATCGTGGTCCTATGTCCTATGTCCTCAGTGCTGGATCATCAGTCTATGCCATCATGTCTGACAGTCGCTGATAAGCATTGTCACCATGCACATGACATCCCCATGTAAACCAGTTCTCTGCAGACCCAGCTGTGGCAGATGGTACCTGTGCATTCAGGATTTTAAGATCCATGAAGGTTCCTGAAACCAACCCTAATGAGTGGCTCATTGAGAAGCGAACTTTGGCACTCCTTTACCCATGGCCTCACTGTAGCGTGTCCAGGGCCTGCTTCAGGAGACTATGAGTAGCTGAAATCAGTCTCTGTCCCAGGTACTTTCCTGAGTGCTCATCTAGGAGATGCAGTAGGTGAGGCTGAGAAGGTGAGAAGGCTGAGAACATGGGGCTAGCCTGGCCCAGCATAACTATCTATTGAAAGTCTGTCTCACGTTCTAAAGAGTACACTGAGGGCAGAGTGGACCCCAGGCAAACCCCATACTTCCCCATTCACAACACATCTCTTTTCCAGAAACAGGCCTGCATGCTGATCCGAAACTTGGTGTCCCGAAGCCAGGCCTTCTCCAAGCCCATCCTTGACCTGGGGGCAGAGGAGCTCATTTCACAAGCCCGAGCTGCCCACCCAGACTGTGAGGATGTGGCCAAGGCTGCATTGCGAGACCTGGGCTGCCGCGTGGAGCTTCGAGAACTGTGGACAGGAAAGAGGGGTGACCTGGCACCATGACCCTGGGTAGTGAGCTCTGACTCCAGAACATGGGAGCTCTGTGCCCTGCCACTCTGTCTGCATCCATGCCACCCAGAGAAAAAGTGTTCAGCAGATCAGTGGTGGGGAAAGGGCAGGAGCAGCCCTTGGGGCCTGTATCCCCACAGGCAGCAGTGATGACCTAGTGACCCATCCCTTCTAGTGCCCCTATCCCGCCCACAGTTTTTCTCGGCTGTTCCAGGGCAAAGGGCATATGAACTGCAGCACTATGTTGGAGTTTGGGGCCCCTGCAAGCCAATGTCCCGACAGGGTCAGCACTGGGCTGAAGTCCAGGCAATGCTCTAAGCTGTTGGTAACCCTGCTCCTTCAGCAGGCACTATGGCAGAGGTGCTTCCCCTGAGTTGCTTCCCCAAGATCTACATGGGTCCATATGGGGGCAGGGAACAGACTCCTGCAAACTGTTGTCTGAACTCCGAATGTATGCTGTGATGCTCACATGTGCACATAGTAAATGTGATTTTAACTACTCTACTCCTCATTTTTCTTAACTGTAAAATGGGCCCAGAACTCCTGGCAGAGTGAGGGATTTTGGACTCACCTATCATACTCTGCCCAGGTCCCCGATACTGCATCCAGCAGATGCAGCCTTAGGGGGGCTACTCATAGCTCTGTGGGGCCATGACTATGGCTTAAGAGAGAACAGAGCAGTGGACCCCTCAAGTTGCTATAGGCACTAGAGGTGCTTGGGGCATAGCCTGGACTACATAGGCCATTGAGGCTGGGGTCAGGGTAACTGTCTGCACAGGGGGATCAGAGACAGCACAGTCCCTGATGAGCTTTGTGGCTGTGAGCAGATAGTCTGACTTGTCAGAGGCTTGCTGTGTTTTTACACTTTGGGGTGTGTTGGGTGAGGAGGGAGCCAGGCATCATTGGCTCCAGTACCTGTCACCCCAAGAAGGGTAACATACCAGCCTCACCCTGTCATCCCTCACTGAGTATTAGGCAACCCATTTCTCTCTAAGCCTCAATTTCCCCATGCATGAAATGCATGCTGTTTTCACCATCTCAAATGCCCACACGACTTCCCCAATATTCTGCAGGTCTCTAAGCAGGTGAGATCACAAGTGGAAGTCACAGCATGGTCACCAAATTGCTCCTGAACTTATGTGGCCTATAGGGTTCAGAGTGGCCTCAGAATCTCCTACTCATACCTCATAGACTTCCCTTCCCCCTCATAGCTCTGGACCTAGTGTGCTTTTTCCAGAAGGCTCTTGGTTTCCATGGGAACCAGTCTTTGCTGCTGGCTGCTTTGATGTTGGGGAGAGGGTTATTCTTACTCAGTCACTCAGATGTCCAAGGCTCCCCGACTGGACAGGGAGAGGCCCTGCCAGCACAGACATGAACCTTGGACCAGGTCACCCCGCCCTTCTCCACACTCAGAGGACCTGTCAGGATGTAGGTGAAGGGCCTTAATCCCATTCTGGCTAGATTGGATGATTTAGTGTCTGGGCCGGTGATTTGTGTGGCCTTAGGCAGGCTTTAAACCCAGGGACACTCAAGGACTGGCCCTGTGATGTTCATTCCATCACACTCCCAGTCTAGCCCCTGGCTTCCCTTTGTTGTCCATTCAAAGGGATTTTGCAACCCACAGACCCTCCCCCCCCCACCTCCCACCATTTTCCCCTCAACTTTTTGCTTATTTTCCAGCCACCCCAGGCTCCTTTTGTTGCTTGTGTTTGTTTTGATATTTATGTGTATGTGTCAGGAGGCATGGAGGCCAGAAAAGGGCATTGAATCTCATGTAGCAGGAGGTCAGCTACAAGGAGCAGAGGTCACCTTGCTTGTGACTTCACACATTTGTCTCTCCCACCATCTGTGCATTCCTTGTGGGTGGCTCCTGTCCCCTAAGGAGCTCCAGCCTCCACTGAATGTCACCTAAATTACTTCAGCCTCACACATTCAGCATAGCAGAAAGCAGGAATCCACCCTCAGCTCCATCACTCTCTGGATTGCTAGCTGCACAGAACACTCTCCCTGGAGTGGAGCCGGGAGCTAAGTAACTCTTAGGCCTGGTGGAACCCCACTAAGGGTTGAAGACACCCCCTCCCCATCTCATTGTTCCTGTCTACAGAGGGCCACCTCAGGCCAGTCACTTCCCCTGCCTCAGCTAGATGTGTCACAGTCTCAACTCCCAGTGAATCTAGGAGAATGCCCCACAAGATGTCCCCTCCTTTGAGGTGGGTTCCTTCTGTTCCTTTGCCCTTGATGTCCTTTGTAATAGCATTGGAGAAGTGGGCTGAGGGAATCTACTGCAAGAATCTGTGTGTGTGTGTCTGGCCTGTCTTCTACTGCTATGTGTTTCTGGGTAAGTGAGCTGACTTCTCTGAGACTCATAGAATGAGTGAAATCAC
Organism: Phodopus roborovskii; assembly: GCF_943737965.1. NCBI lineage: Eukaryota > Metazoa > Chordata > Mammalia > Rodentia > Cricetidae > Phodopus > Phodopus roborovskii. Next base: position 568,504 of record NW_026125665.1, on the reverse strand, counting down.
CATTATACCAGTCTCAACTCAAAGTCACCTTGACTGTGTTCAGGATGCCTGCAAACAGGGATCCACCTAGGATCCAGGGAATAGAATAGCATCACCAAGTTTGTATGGTTTTATTTCTTTGTATATTGAGACAGTCTCACCATGTAGCCCTGACAGGCTTGAGATTGCTATGTTGACCAGGATAACCCAAAGTCATAGATGTCCACCTACCTCTGAGTCCGCGGTGTGCCATCATGTCCAGCTATTTTTGTTTTGATTTTAAAGCACTTATTATCTTAATTATGTAATATGTGAGCTATGTACATGTGTGTGCAGATGGCTGTGGAGGCCAAGGCATCAGAGCCTCTGTAGCTGGAGATAGTTGGATGTGAGCCAGCTGATGTGGGTCCTTTGGAAGAGTTATATGTGCTCTCAACTACTTAGCCTTTTGTTTTTTTAAGACAGTCTCTCACATAGCAGAGAATAGCCTTGGACTATTAATCCTTCTGCCTCTGCCTCCCCAGTGCTGGAATCCCAGGCATTCTCCACTATGTCCTGCCATTCATACTTTCTCATTGTTTTTAAATCTTTGAGATACCAGAACCCTGAACCCCATTTCCCAGATGATATATATATATATATAGACTTGCGTCCATTCCAGAGGCTACATTGCACTGGGACCCTAGGTCCCTCTCTTGCCCCACCCCTCCTCTTCTTCTTTTATTAATTTTAAATAATTCATTTAGTATAACAACCACAGTTTCCCCTCTACTCTCCTCCTGTTCCCTCTCCCCACCTCCTTCCTACATCCCCATCCAATCCTCAGAAAGGATAAGGCCTCCTGTAGGGTGTCAACAAAGTCTGGAATATCAAGTTGAGGCAGAACTAAGCTACTCTGTCAGTCTAGAGCCCCTCCAGGAGCTCCCACAAGTTTGGGTCAACGGACCCCTCTTCTTTAGTCAACCTTGCCTTCCTTAATTTTGGGCAGATGATTTTTGGCTTTAGTTGACCCTGGGCCCTGGCCAATAGTAGATTAAAGACATGTCCTTGGGATTCCCAGAGGGAGAGGAAACAGGGAAAAGTAAAAACAGTGTCTTGCCTGAGGCCAAGCATTCAGAGAGGCTGCAGTCTCTGCCAAGTGCTCTCCACTTGGAGCCACAATGGAGTGTCAGCTGCTGCTGCCAAACCCAGATTCAGCCTAGTACCTCTGGCACCATTGGCAGAGGCAGTTCAATGCTGAACCACTGCCTGACCCTTGCCTCAGTTGGCATTGTCGGTAGGGAGCTATGAGGCCTTCCAGGAGCTTGCCTGCCTCCCTCCACCCATCCATCCATCCATACTTCCATCCATCTCTCCTTCTGTCCCTCTCTCCCTCTCAAAGCCCTGGTAGGACCAAAGTAAGGCTCTCTATTCTCTGGATGGGAACACCATTCTCTTTGCTTGGCTATTAGAAGGTGTTAGGGTTAAAGCCTGGGCTCTGGTGGCCCTAACAATTCAGGCTCAGTCATTCATCCTCAATGGTCCAATTAAATAGCCAAGTAGGTCTTGGGCTGGGGCTCTGTTGGATAGTGCTCACCTAGCCAGCCTGAGGTCCTGGTTTCCATCCTCAGCACCACATAAGTAGGCATGGTGGTACACACTTGTCATCCCAGCACTGAGGATGTTGAGGCAGGAGAATCAGGAGTTCAAGGTCATCCTTGGCTACAAGTCTGAGTACAGTGTATGCTATATGAGACCCTGTGTCAAAAATTAAACATGGAAGGCATGGCATAGTAGTGCAGGCCTTTAAATCTCAGCACTGGGGAAGCAAAGGCAGGTGGATCTCGAATTTCTGACAACCTGGTCTACATGGTGAGCTCTAGGCCAGCCAGGCCTACATAATGACACCCTGTTACATCAAAGGTACTGAGACAGATGGTTTTGTGGCTAACATAAAATTGTTGGGCATGGCCACAAGTGTTTGTCAGCCCAAGGATGAGCCAAGTGGGCAGAAGTAGGAGGATGTATGGGGCTTGCTGGCTATCAGCCCAGTCTGGAGATCCAGGTTCAGAGAGAGGTGGAGAACAAGTGTACAACCAGTGTACAACAAGACACTGGTTTTCTGCACAAGACTGCACACACTCACAAACAGGCAGTGAATGGCCACACTGCAAAGAGAGGAGCATGTGAAAAGTTCTGCTGATCCCCAAGTCCAGTTTTACCTTCAGAATTAATTTTTATTAATTTGTTTATTTTAATGTATTGTGAGTGTGAATCTCACATGACAGCTCATGTGTAGAGGTCAGAGGACAACTTTCAGGAGTCAGTTCTCTCCTTCCACTGTGTGGGGCCTGGGAACTGAACGCAGGTTGTCAGTCAGTCTTCAAAGACCCTCCACTGGTTGAGCTATCTTCTCAGAAGCCCAAGGTTCATGTTTAAATAGAAGGCAAGAGGTATATGCATAGTTAAATGGTCCTGTTCAGACAACAGTCCTGTGATTGACTCGTGGCTGTCTGAGCTCCATTGGCTCCTGCAAGGTGGTTGGTCTGACAGGAAGTTGGAACTGTGGAGTCTTTTCCAGAGGCAAGTTAACTTCCAGTTTGGCTACACCCCTAATTCAGCCTTCTTCTTGCAGAATGAGAGTCCTGGGGAAGTTTAATGTCTTGGAGTCCCTTGCTTAAATATTCTGATAGACAAGGAAAGGCACAAGTGTCTCTCGTGTGTGTGTGTGTGTGTGTGTGTGTGTGTGTGTTTGTGCGCGTGTGCACACACATGCCTACATGAGTTTACATGTGCTGTGTGTGTACGTATCTCTGGAATCCAGAAGAGGGCATCAGATCCCCTGGAACTGGAGCTACAGGTAGTTGTGCAGTGCCACATGAGTGCTGGGAACTCAGCCCACATCCTCTGCTAGAGCAGACAGTGCTCTTGACTTCTGAACCATCTCTCTGGCTCCCCAAGTGTATCTTTAGAATATCTTCATTCCTAACAGGAAGGCTGCAGTGAATTAATCTGTGGGATGTCCCACGGTGGCAGGCAGACAGTGGCTTCCAAAATGAGAGTCTGCATATTTGAACTTTAGGGATGAAGATTTGGGGAATTTACATAGCTCTGAAACCTGAGCCCTAAGTATTAAGCCTGCTTTATCCCAAAATCCACTGGTGCTGAACTTGATTCCCACTGGCCCTGCCCAAATCTATGGGAAATAAAAATTAATTTCTGGAGCTGGGCAGTGGTGCCACTGCCTTTAATCCCAGTATTTGGGAGGCAGAGGCAGGCAGATCTCTATGAGTTCAAAACCAGACTGGTCTATAGAGTGAGTTCCATGACAACCAGGGCTACACAGAGAAACCCTGTCTCAAGAAAAAGGAAAAGGAAGAAAAGAAAAAAGAAATGCTCCCAGGATGTCAGAGAACAGAGTGGGCTTGCAGATGATCCTGGGGAAAAGGAGAATAGGTTGGTGTATGTCTCTCAGCTGTAAGCACTGTCAAAGCCTGCCTATGACCCTCCACAGAGTCAGGGCCTTGGGCATGTTATGTGCCATGGCACAGGTGTGTGGAGTTCAAAAAACAACTTTTGAGAGTCTGTTCTCTTCACCATGTGGGTCAGGATATTAAATTCAGGTCATTAGGCCTAGTGGCCAGGACAGTGCCTTTACAAAGAACCAGCCTGCTTCCATCTTAGGTTTGAAAGTCATCTAATAGTTAAGATAGACTAGGCTCATTCCTGTTTATGAATAAACTGTTCTCAAGGATTGCCCTATGCCCCACCTGTAACCTTAACTACAAATGGTTCAGTACTGCCTGTTCCAGGAAATGGCAACCAAGTCTTCATTTCAAGTTATGTCCATCTTGTTATGACCACCTTTGCTGTGGGCATCTTGTTAGGACCAGCTTGCTGTGGCCAACTTGCCACCTCAGAACCATGTCTTTGTTTTAGGGGTCATTATAACTAACTTGTTATGCTTATGTTCTGCCAAATCCCCTATTTGGAAATCTCCTACTGAGCTATAAAAACCTTACCTTTCCCATGCCCAATGTTGATTTCTTTTTTTTTTTAAAGTATTATTTATATATATATATATATATATATATATATATATATATATATATATATATAGTATTCTGTTTGCATGTATGCCTGCAAGCCAGAAGAGGGCATCAGATCTCATTATAGATGGTTGTGAGCCACCATGTGGTTGCTGGGAATTGAACTCAGGACCTCTGGAAGAGCAGTCAGTGCTCTTAACCTCTCAGCCATCTCTCCAGCCCTGAACAATGATTTCTTGAAGCCCACTTTAAGGAGAGACAGCCCACACACACACACACACACACACACACACACACACACACACACACACACACACACACACACACGAAGCTTCCTTTAGTTAATTGCTTGCTTTAATTTGGCCATGGTTTGGGTTGGTGATCTTTCTCCTCAGATCTGTGGGATTAACATTTATCCACTGATGGCTTCCTTACACTGTTTTCATATCGGGTGGTCAGGGACAGGATTGAACATCAAGATTGCTCTGCCTAAGGCTTGAACAGAGTTGCTCGGATCACTCTGTTCCCTACTGCCTTACTCCCTTTCCAAGGGGCTGTTTCACATATAAATTGAACAACTAAAGTGCTGTTTAACCTCGGGCAAAGAGCATAACCTCTCTGTTAGTTTCTGTGCTCCCTTTGACCTGTGATTGTGTTTATTGTTCGGTTAATTCACTTAAAGCTTAGCGGGTATAGATCCCACAGGGATGTCATAAGAGCTTGTGACCCAGAGATGTCACTTTCAGAAAGTCAGACAGATTACGTCAGCAGGATTTCAGTCCAGTTTTGATTTTCACATTTGCACAGGAGTTGGAGTTGCAGAGGGAGGCTGAATGATCTGGAGTTTCTGTCCTTTGTGTCATCTGTAGGGGAAGGAGGGGCTGAGAATTAGCAAAACGTCCTTCAACTGTCAAGGTCTAAGTTCAGGAATGAGTAAGACTTCTGCACTGTATGGGAACCTGAGGAGTCAGCGGCCCCGGGTATAGCAGGCCAACCCAGGGCGGAGAGGATCACTACAATCACCGTCTACACAGGCGCGCCCTGTCCCAAGGAGGATGCACTGCCCACGACGGCTGTGATTGGTCAAGGGATGTGTACGTCTTTTGAGTGACGTCCAATCATCGTCGTCCTCCAGGCTACACCCTCCATACAGCCCCGCCCTCGCCCTCGCCCGGGGCCCCAGCTTACTCAAGTCCCAACCTTGCTCTTCAGAGATTGGCCAAAATCGCTGCCCGTTTGATGCTAGGCTTTCACCCTCGCATGCCTATAGGCCCCACCTCTTCCCTTCAGTTATTGGTCAAAAGCGCTGCCCATTTTCTGTAGGCTCCAATCCTTGCTTCTGTCGAACTCAGTAAACAAGAGCCGCCTCTCCACGTAGCCTCGCCCCTTCCGTCGGCGATTGGTTAAAAAGAATGTCCGTTTGCGTCATGCGTCCCAAGTCTCGCCGTCTGCGACGTTGATTGGTTAGAGTCTGGCCAAGGACGGCACAGCCTGGGACCCGCCCGGGCGGCCAGCTGCGGAGAGCGAGAGGCGGGGCTGCGGCGGCTGAGGCGGCTGTGGCAGTGGCAGTGGCGGTGGCGGCGACGCGTCCCAGCAGGTGAGCGCGACCCGAGGAGCGCAGGCGTCACGGGGCGATGAAGGGTGGTGGGGTCCACGCGGCCCGGGCCGGGAGGAAGCGCGGCGCGGGGCGTTTCGTTGTGACAGCAGTGTCGCGAGCGCGGAACATGATAGATTCATTCACGCACACTGTGTGTCGCGCGTCTTCGGGGTCCCTACGGCCAGGCCGAACCCTGATCTCACACCGAGCTGCCCTGTGGGTGACAACCCCGCAGAGACCTTGGAGGCAGCTCACTCACCCCACACCCGTGCTTCAGTGACCCATCCCCTCACCGATCTTCCCCAACCCCGCTGTCGGTCTTCGGAACCTGGGCGCCACCAGGCTGAGGCTGCCCTCTGCTGCACGCGTGCACTTGCTTGCCTTTCCCGGTCCCTGTTGTTCAACCATTGCTTCACTCCCTAAGCGAAGCCCACCTAACTTTTCCCTTGTAGTTAAAAAAAAAAAAAAAAAAAAAAAAAAAAAAGATTTTTCTTTTTTCCTGTGCAATTGTGTGTGGGGTGCTTCGTTTTTGGAGGCAGGATTTCACTGTGTAGAACCTATTGGTCTCCATCCAACTCAGAGACCTCCCTGCCTCCCAAATGCTTTTTGTTTACTTTATTAATTTATTTTTAACAGTGCTTTTTATTTATTTCTACTTTTTCATTTTATTGTATTTATTTATTGACTACTTTCAGGGTCAAGGTCTTGCTCTGTAGCTTGAACTATTATGAAGAGTGCTTGAGGGCAGGCGAGATGGCTCAGCAAGCTCTATCCTCAGTATTCAACCAATGAAAGCAGAGAACTGACTCCCTAAAGTTGTCTACATGGGCTGTATGGCCAGAAACACTCATACACACACCACTTAATAACATTTTTTTTTAAAAAAAAAGACTGTTTGACACACTGTGATGGCACTTATCTGTCATTCCAGCACTAGACAGGTAGATGTAGAGGGATCAGGAGTTCTTGCATAGTGAATTTGAGCCAGCCTGGGATTTTTGAGACTTTGTATCAAAAAAGAAAGAAAAGGAGAAAGAGAGCCATGTACAGACTGGAGCTGAGTCGGTAGAGTGTTAGTCTGAACCCCTGAACTCTATCCCTAGCAACATATAAGCCATAGCAAGCATACACTTGTCATCTCAGCACTTGGCAGCGAAAGCAGGGATATTGAGAGTTCATGTCTAGCCTGTGCTACACAGAGACCCTGTCTCAAAAACAGAAGAGCCAGGGCTTGACAGCTTTCAAGTCATTTCTGGCCTTAGAGTAATGCCATTAGCCTAATACCCAGAATGATCCCCATTTTACCAGGCTCTGCCTGTCCCCCTTGAGCCCTGAACCTACTCTTTGAGCCCACTCCCTGGCAGTGGCTTGTTGCTTGTGTTTATCTCTCTGCAGCTGGTGGAGGAGGGGAACCCCCTTCACACCATTCCCAGGCATTTCTCCCAAGTCGTGACTGATTGGATCCAGAAATGTGCCTTCACTGGAAGGCACAGCCCCTAGGTGGCTGCCTGAGCTTGTGTTTCCAGGCCTTGGCGGGTGTGGAGGTGTGTGTGTGTGTGTGTGTGTGTGTGTGTGTGTGTGTGTGTGTGTGTGTGTAACATCTGGGGTGCTGTTGGCTGTGATCAGACCAGGCCCTCTCTGAAACTTGCCCAAGCTCCTTGACTGCTCAACAGTAAGGAAACACTTCTTAGAGTTGGGAGGCTTTAGTGTTTCAACTGCTTACAGCTTCTCATGAAAAGGTGGGGGCTTGGATCAGAGAAGAAAGATTTTTCTGGAAGTTTTGTAGTTCTTCCAAGTCCAGTCTACATGTGTACAGCAGAGAAGGAGGATGGTGGAAAATCAATAAAGGTCCTATTTCCTGTAAAGGCTGGCCCTGTGCTGTCACTCTCAATGATCTTCCCCTTCACTAAGGACAGTGCCAGGACATTCTTCCTGGTCACATCACCTTCAGATTCTCCTGTGGAAACTGTAGCCTTTGGGACTTTCCATTTGATTTCAGACAAGGCCATCAGGTACAGCTAGTAGTAGAATACTTCTTTGATATTTTCAAAGCCTTTGGGTTTCACCCTCAACCTTAAAAAAAAAGATTATAATAATATGTGTGTGTGTGTGTGTGGTGTATGTACTTATATATAAGGTTGTGTTTGTATTTGTTGTGTACATATGCATGTATACAGATGTTCTTTTGTGTGTGAGTATGGGATATGTGAGATGTTTGCAGGTGTGCATAAACACACAGAGACCAGAGGAGGATGTCTGGTTTTGCTTCAGCAACCATGTCTGGCTTTTTACATGGGTGCTGGGGATTTGGTCTTTCTTTTCTTTTCTTTCTCTGTATTACTTTGGAGCCTGTCCTGGAACTAGCTCTGTAGGCCAGGCTGGCCTCAAACTCACAGAGATTCCTCTGCCTCTGCCTTCCAAGTGCTGGGATTAAAGGTGTGCACCACCCCCACATAGCTCATTCTTTTATACATGTTTATACACAGATATGTAGAATGTACATATAAAATAAAATTTTGATAATGTAAGTGATATATGTAGTTAAAAAATCAGTACATGCTATCAATGGTGTACTTAATTCTAGCCTCTGGAAGGAAACAGAGGCAGGTGGATCTTTGTGAGTTTGAGGCCAGCCTGGTCTACATAGTGAGTTTCAGAGTAGCCAGGGCGACATAGTGAGACTCTGTTTCCAATAAATCAGTATCATCAGGCATGCACAGCATGCCTGTGATCCTAGTTCTAGGGAGGCTGAGGCTAGAGGCTAGTGAGTCCAGCCTAAGATACTTAGCAAGACCCTGTCAGAACAAAAAGCAATTAACAAAGTGATGCTAACCACCTGAGTATAATGGTGAAGGTCTGTAATTCCAGCATGAGGGAACCTGAGACAATATGAAGGCCAGCTTGGACTACTTAGTTAAGACCTTGTTTCAACAAAACCAAACAACTGAAAACCCCAGTAGTGCCATAACCACTACCTCAGCATATTTAGGAGGCAGAGACAGGAGTAGTAGCAGTTCAAGGTCATCTTCAACTACACAGTAAGTTCAAGATCCACTCGGGATACTTGAGACCCTGTGTCAAGTAAAGCATAAAACAGATATCAAATAGCAAGATTATAGCCGACTGTGGGGTCTGCACAGGCTCTTGTTGCACAGGGACCAGTGGGGAATGAGCATGGGTGGGGTCAGCACCCCACTCTCCGTGTATAACCCCTCAGAGTGCCCCATGTTGTGTTTAGGTGCAGCTGTGGGGTGCCAGGTCAAGGGGAATTATTGGGCAATTGTTTTCTGGTGAGAAGGTAGAAGGGCTGACAGCCAGTTCAGACAGAATCGCTTTAAGGGCTCAGGCCTGCCCCTGTGGCAGGTTAGCAGCATTGTAAGAGAGCCTTTGATGTCTTGGCCCAGGAAGCAGGCCTCAAAATGAACTTGGCTCCTCCTCCACACTGAGGTGAAAGGTCAAGTTATATCCCAGTCCCCTCTCTGCAAAAAGCACTAGGAGAAATCTTGCAGGGGAGACAAAATGAGACTTGCCATCCTGGAGTGGGTGTTCGAGATTAACATGGAGGATGGACCCTCTGACCCTGAACAGCTCTCCAACTTGGGTCTTGATGATAGCTTAGGATAAGGCACCCCAAGAAAAACAGTTTTGAGGCAGGGGAGATGGCTGAGTAGTCTTGTACAGCCATGAGGATCTGAGTCCTAGAACCTATCTAAGAAAAGTATGAAATTCCAGAGCAGGAAGATGGAGACCAATGGATCCCTGGGGCCTGCAATCATAACTTGACATGTCAATTCCTAAGCCAATAAGAGGAATAAGTCTCAAGATAAGGTTAGAACAGTGGTTTTCAACCTTCCTGGGGCCCTTTAATACAGTTCCTCATGTTGTGGTGACCCCCCCAACCATAAAATTATGTCATTGCTACTTCATGAATATAATTTTGCTAATGTTATGAATCATAATGTAAAGATCTGACATGGAGCCCCCCAAGGTGTCAAGACCCACAGGTTGAGAACCACTGGGCTAAAGTTCAGCTGTGAAAAGGAACCTGATAAGGACACACATATCTAAGTGCATGCATGTATAGACACAGGCACATTTACACACATGTATGCACACATAGCCCATACATGCATGCATTCTCCTACACATACACACACACACACACACACACACACACACACACACACACACACACACACGAAGAACTAGTCACCTGTTGTTTTGGTGTTGAAATGAAGGCCAAGGGTTCATGGCTGCTAGGCAAGTATTTTACCAGAGAGCTTGGCTCAGACTCATTTGTTGTCTGTCTGTCTATTTATCTATTTGTCTATCTATTATCTATCTATCTATCTATCTATCTATCTATCTATCTATCATTTGTGAAACAGGGTTTCTCTATGGGGCCCTGCCTATCTGGAACTCATTCTGTAGCTCCGGCTGTTATAGAGTTCATAGAGATTTGACTGCCTATGCCTCCCAAGTGCTGAGTTAAAGGCCTGCACTACCATGCCCAGCTATAAAATTTATTTCTTTGAAAGCTGGTGAAGTGAATCAGCAAATGGAGGCGCCTGCAGCGAAATCTGGTGACTTAAGTGTCATTTCAGGACAGGTGTGGAACCACAAGTTGTCCTCTGACCCCCTCCTCCCTAAATACATGGCTTTTTTTTTTTTTTTTTTTTTTTTTTTTGAAACAGTGTTTCTCTATGTATCCCTGGTTGACCTGGAACTAGGTCTGTGGACCAGGCTGGCCTTGAACACACAGAGATCTGCCTGCCTCTGCCTCCCAAGTGCTGGGATTAAAGGTATGTGCCACCATGCCTGGCTATAAATTGCATTAAAAAAAATTTAATGTTTTGGTTTTTCAAGACAGGGTTTCTCTGTAGCTTTGGAGCCTCTCCTGGCACTCACTCTGGAGAATGTCCCTGAACTCACAGAGATCTGCCTGCCTCTGCCTCCCAAGTACTGGGATTAAAGGCGTGCACCACCACTGCCCAGCTATAAACAGCATTTTTAAAAAATGTGTTCAAAGGACTGGAGAGCTGGCTAGGTAGTTAAGAAACCTGACAGCTCTTGGCAAATAACCCAAATTTAGCTCCCAACACCTGAATGGAAGCTCACAGCCATCTGTGACTCCAGTTCCAGAGGATCTGATGTCTTCTTCTGGCCTCCTCCCGTACCTGTACACATGCATGTATATAAAATTTTTAAAAGATAAAAATGAATATTAAAAAGGGAGGTTATTTTAAGAACTGTGTCTCTGGCCAGGTGTGGACCTGGCAGGAATGTAATTGAGTGTGGTCAGGGTATATTGTATGAGATTCCCAATAACTAATAGAAATATTATGTTGGGAAAAAAGAAGAACAAAGGGAAAAATAATCATTTTGCTTTTGGCAAGGTGCATGGTACAGATGTAGGACACTTGCCTGACCCTAGGAAGTCATGGTTTCATTCTCAGCATTTTATTTACTTGTTTGCTTCTTTATCCTTTCTGTATGTGAGTGCATGGATACAGATCATAGTGTATGTCTGGAGATCAGAGGACAATCTTGGGTGTTCCTCCACAGACAGGGTCCCTTGTTCTCAGCTGTATAGGCCAGGCTAACTGGCCTTTGATTTCCAGGGAGTCTTTTGTCTCTACCTCCCATCTCACTGCTGGGATTACAGATGCACCTACCACTATACCTGGCTCCAAGGGGTCCTCAGTGTTCTGTGGCAGATTCTCAGGTTGACAGACTTGTGTGGCAAGCATTTTTTTCTGCTGAACCATCTCTCCAGTACCAGAACTGTGTTTGTGTTTGTATGGTGGTGGCGGATGTCCATGTATGTCTGTATATATCTGTGCCTGTATATGGAGCAGATGTTTGGTGGTGTCTTCTTCAGTCATGATTCCCCTATTCCCTTGAGACAAGGTCTCTTACTAAACCTGAAGCCAGCCATTTTGACTTGGCCAGTTAGGTGGCCAGCAAGCTCCTGGGATTTTCCTGTCTTTACAACCCAGTATTGGAATTATATACATACAATGCCATGCCTGGATTTTCTGTGGGTGCTTGGGATTTGAACTCAGATACTCTTTGAAAAGTTTTAACGTACAAAGTTTTAACATTAAATGTGGGAGAATTGGGGTAGAAGTGATTGGGATGCATGGAACAAGGAGATCAGAGGACTTGTGGAAGTTGGTTGGAAGTGAGCCCCAGAGGTAGAACTTGGGATCAAGATTGGCAACAAACCCCCTTTATCCTATGAGTCCTCTCACACACCTAAAACTCTGCTCCTATTGATTTTACAATAAGTACCCACCAAACCATCTCCCAGAGTCAGAAATGCAGCTCGGAGGGGTTTTTAAACATATTTTTATTTTATGTGTATGAGTTCTTTACCTACATGTATGTCTATGCACCCACATGCATGCCTAGTGCCAGCAAAGGCCAGAAGAGGGTATCATATTTCTTGGAACTGGAGTTACAGGTGGTTGTGAGCAACATGTGGGTGCTGGGAACTGAACTTGGGTCCTCTAAAAAAACAGCCAGTGCTCTTAAACACTGAGGTAGTTCTCCAGCCCCAGAAAGGTATTTTTAATTTTAAATATTAAATGCCTAAAAAGATTCTCTGGCAGTGGTGATGGGTGGTGCATGCCTGTAATTAATTCCAGGCTGTGGTGCAAGAGAATAGAGCATTCCTGGCTTCCTGGGCTAATAGTAAGATCCTGCCAACAAAACAAAACAAAACACTTTAATCCCAGCACTCATGAAACAGGTGGATCTCCATGAGTTTGAGGCCAGCATGGTCTACAGAGTGAGTTCCAGGACAACTAGGGATACACAGAGAAACCCTGTCTTGAAAAAAAAAAAAGAAGAAGAAGAAGAAAGAAAAAATATACCATCTCAAAAGCAGATAGGTGGGAAGATAGATAAAAAGTGTTGTGTGGTGTGAAAAGAAGGTATATATAAAACAGGACTACAGAAATAGAATGCTGTCCCATGTTGACCCTCTGGGTCATTGTGCTTTTTTTATTTTAATGTGTATTGGTGTTTTGCTTGTACATGTGTCTATGGGAGTTACAGACAGTTATGCGCTGCCATGTGGGTCCTGGGTTTTGAACCTGGGTCCTCTGGAAGAGCAGTCAAAGCTCTTGACGGCTGAGCCATCTCTCCAGTTTCATTGTGCTATTTTTAAATGTGCCTGTTGGACATGTGTTTTCTTACTGGGGAACCTTTTTCTGTGACCATCTTGCAGCATGCTCACATCCCAGGGGCTTTTGTTTTGTGAAGGGAGCACCGCCGACGAACGAACACACAGCTTTTACTAAGTCCATTGTTCTGTTTCATTATCGGCTACCAATCTTTCACTGTGAGCCCAGTAAGGTGACACAAGCTAGCACTTGGGAGGCTGAGGCTAGAGTATGCCTGAGTTCAAGGCCAGCCTGGGCTACTATATATTGAGACCTTGTCTCAAATGTAATTCTGCTTGGCGTTAGTAGGCACACCCTTAATCCCAGCTCTTGGGAGGCAGAAGCAGGCAGATCTTTGTGAGTTTGAGGCCAGCCTGGTTTACAGAGCAAGTGCCAGAACAGGCTTCAAAGCCACAGAGAAACCCTGATTTGAAAAACAAACAAAAAAATAATTCCAGGGATGTCCAGAAACTGACACCTGGAGTCCTCTTGAGCAGGGGAGATGACATAGAGACACCTGTTGGGGGAGGACCAGCAGGATATGAGGGGGCCCCTGTAGTGATGGGACCACAAGCCAAAACCCTCCAGGGCAGCCACCAGACCTGAGGCAGATTATTCCCAGAGCCTCCAGAGGAACCTGGCCTTACCAATAACTCCACCAGGCCTCCCACAAAACAGAGGACTCTCTCTGCAGTTCCATATCACCTGAGTCATGGCCATTTGTGACAGCAGCTACAGGGAATGAATCAGGAGGTGTGTGGTGGCTGTTCTGCTGACAGAAGGCCTAGGCTTAGCCAGGCAAGGGGGACAAACATCTGTGACTCCAGCACTGGGGAAGGTAAGCAAGAAGAGGCCAGAGATTCAAGGTCAGCTTGGCCTAATCTGTTTCAAAACATTATGGAAAGCAGCTGGGAATGGTGCTGCCTGCCTATGGCCCAGCACTTAGCATCTCAGCATTGGGAGCAAAGCAGGACAATCAGGAACTCCTTCTTTTCTTTTTTTTTTTTTTTTTTTTTTTTTTTTTTTTTTTTTTTGGTTTTTCAAGACAAGGTTTCTCTGTGTAGCTTTGGAGCCTGTCCTGGAACTTGCTCTGTAAACCAAGCTGACCTCGAACTCACAGAGATCCACCTACCTCTACCTCCCGAGTGCCAGGATTAAAGGTGTGTGCCACCAACGCCCAGCTCGAGGGTCAGGAATTTAAGGTCAGCCTCTACTATGTACCTGGCTGGAGGCCAGCCTGGGCTACTTGATACCCTGTCTCAAACACACACTTAACAAACACACAGAGGTGAATCCAGTCAGATAATGAGCTAGTCATGTCATGCTGACTCCTAAATCCTTGTGTTTAAGTCCCTCACCTCTCTGTCTCTCTTTCTCCTTCCCTCCCTTGTTACTTTCCCCCTTCCTCCCTCCCTTTCTTCTTTCCTTTCTGACAAGGTTCCCACCACATTGGCCAGGCTAGCCTTGAACTTGTCCTCCTGTCTCAATTACAAATGTGTGTTGCCATGACTGGCTTCTTCCATAAACACCTTCCATTTGTTTTGTGGTTCTTGGGGAGGCCCAGGGGCATTGGGCATGTTAAGCAAGTTCTCTCCCATTGAGCTATGTGCTATATTCCCTAGCCATTTTTATCTTTAATTTTCATACAGGGCCTCACAGTCTGACCTTGAACTCTTTGTTTTGTGTGTGTGTGTGTGTGTGTGTGTGTGTGTGTGTGTGTGTATGAATGTTTTGCTTACATGTATGTTTGTGCACTAGCCATATGCCTGGTAACAGCAGAGATCAGAACATGGCATCAGCTCTCCTGGAACTGCAGTTACAGATTGTTGTGAAGCACCATGTGGGTGCTGGGAGCCAAGCCTATGACAACAAGGACAACTAGTGCTCTTAACTTCAGAGCTGTCCCTCCAGTCCCTGGCCTTGATCCTCCTCCCTTAGCCTTCTGAGTAGCTGCACTGCCAGGCCTGAGATCACTAGGTCCTGAGACTTCAGGTCATCTTAGGTCATTTAAAAGCTAAAACAGTATGAGTGCTGTGCAACAGTTGTAACAAGGTATTGTTTAAGGACCTAGGACAAGAAAAACAGCACAGATGACAGCTCACAGTTTGCTCGAGTGTGGCTTTCTTTTCTGTAGAATGGGTGGGCTCAGCAAGCTTAAGGCAGCTCTCAGTAGGAATCCTGCAGCCACCTCATCCTCCTCTGCAATGTGTGGTCCCTCATCCTGTCCTGGGGAAAACAGTCCTGGTGCCCAATTCCCAGCATGGCAGGAGGATGATTTGCTGCCTCTCAAGCCTTTCCCTAGAGAAATGGCACTTAAACATGACAGAGAGCAGCTGAAAGTGTCCTCCTAGCACTCAGGACTTGGAGGCAGAAGGATCTGAGTTCAGGGTCATTCTTGGTTATATAGTTGAGTTCAAGGCCATACATCAGACCCTTTCTCAAACAAGAGTTCAGGTGTGATGGCTCACTCCCATAGTTCCAGCACTGGAGAGACAGAGGAAGGAGGATTTTTGAGTTCAAGGCTAGTCTGGGCTACACAGTATGACCCATCTCACAAACTAACAGAAAGATGGTAGGGGATGCTGAGCTGGGGAATTGATGGTCTATCAGGGACAGGTATATAGAGGTCACATGTCTTGTTATAGCAGCAGTATGATCTGCCCCCATTCAGGGAAGCATCAGCATAATAAAGAGCTGCAATGGGTAGAAGTAGAGATATGCACAGGAGCAGGAACAGTTGGGAAGGCTAAAACATCATGCAGGTGTTGTACATCTGGGCCCTTGCTAGGCCCTGGCCTTCCATGACCCCCAGCTTAGGTGGGAGTCAAGTGGAAAGGGGTAGGGAACTACTTCTTGAATACTCAGGGCACAGGGAGGATGGGATTTTTAGGATGGGTTTCAAAGAAAGCAGAAATTCTTTCTAGCAGAGCAAAGCATAAAAACGTGGAGTGTCCAGGTAATTTATCCACCTGTCCATCAATTAATCGTGATGACTAGCATAGCACTATACTGCACCCCATGTTGAGAACCTGGGCTTTTGGAGGCGAGAAGCAATGACTGAAGGGGCTTGATTGCACATCCAAGGGGCCTGGTGGTAGTGTGGGGTCAGTAAGAACAGAGGACAGTGACTTTTTGAGGCCACTAGCAGGAGTTGGTTCTCACGGTTCACCAAGCAGGTTCTAGAGATGGAACCCTGACCATCAAGTTCAACAGCGAGTCTCTACCTGCTGGAACATCTCACTGGCCCTTTTCTTTCTCTTCTTCCTTCTTTCTCCTTCCTCCTTCTTCTTGTTTTCAGCTCTAGGGATGGAACCCAGAGATAATCAATCTCCCACTGAGCAATATTTATCCCCACTCATCTATGTACCTTGTCATCTTTGAGACAGAGTCTGCTAGGTTGCCTAAGCTGGCCTGGGACTTCCCATGTATCCCATCCAGGCTGGCCTTGTACCTCAGATCCCATGTGCTAGGTTAGCAGGTGTGCCCTATGGCCAGATTTGTCTGGGTCTTTTGAGATATGAATGACTGTGAGGCATGCATAGAGCTCCCTTGCCAGGGTGACAGTCATAGTCCCCAGAACACAGAGTGAGGAGCTTCTGTCTCTCTTTGAGGCTGGCAGGCAGTCAGGGTTAGCAGTCAACAACCACTGTGACAGACACACCAAACTTTATGAACTAAAAAAGAAAACAGCCTTGATCTTTGGCAGACAGATGGTAATTGGCTTCTGATAGCTGTCATAGGATCCACTATAGGCTTGGAAACCCTGTCACTGAACAGTAGCTCCTTCCAGGTATAGGATGGGGCTGGCTGCAACACTGAGGCAGTGGTGCAGGTGGTGGGCCTCCCTGGCCTCAGCCAGAGGTCTGATATTCAAGGATGCTGAGGATGGAACCCAAGTCTCCCACATGCTAAGTGTGTGCTACTCACCTGACCTACCTCACTTGCTGCCTTGGGAGTTGTTACTGCATCATTCCCCATCTACCTCGCTTGTTTGGGCAATAGAGTGATGGCTAGAATAGCTCAATGGCAGAATGTTTGCTGACACCCGTGAGGTCCTAAATTCCATCCCTCTTACTGAAGAGAAGTTAGTTTGAGCCATGTGTGGTAATCACACTTGTCATCGGGAGGTAGAGGCAGAAAAGGGTCAGGACTTTACAGTTGTTTTTAGCTACAGGGCATGTTTTTGCCCAGCCTCAAGGGATAGCACAAGACCTTGTTTGAAAGAGAAAAAGAAATGAGAAAAGGACTATGGATACAGCTCAGTGCTTTAGTGGTTTCTCAGCACCCAGGAAGCCTTGGTTCAACCGCCAGCATGGACAAACAAAATTGACTTTGAACCAGGCATGGTGTACCACATCCAGCACTTCAGAGGATGAGGCAGGAAGACCAGGACTTCAAGCCAGCCTAAGTTACATGAGACCCTGGCTCAAAAACAAAAACAAATCCTAGCACTCAGGAGGTAGGCAGATCTCTGAGTTCCAGAATAGCCTGCTCTACAGAACAAGTGCCAGGACAGCACTTGAGAAACCCTGTCTCAAAAAACAAAACAAAACAAAAACCCAAAACAAACAAGAAAAGCAGGATAGAAAACATATCTATGCCTGTAAACTGGTCTGGGTTGTACAGATCAATATTTCCTCCTGCTCCATAGTTGACACTTCATCTGGCCTAACACATACACCCCACCCCAGAGTAGAGTGATAACAGAAAGCAAAGCACAGAGGTGGTAAAATGGCCACTTGACCAGGAGACACTTAGCTCACCTTACCTTACCTAGGAGGTCCAGGCCTGAGCACTGAGAGAAACCCTGTGCTTTGTCTCACTGTGAGAACACAGCTGACCTGTCCCCATGGCTGTCCCATGGACAGAGGAGACAGGAGGAACATAGATCAGAAAGACAGGATGGGTATTGTTGGGAGCAGTGTGTAACTGTAAATGCTTAACACTGGGGAAGGGCACGAAGGGATAGACCCCAGACAAAACCTGGCACCTGCAGCTGTAGTGACAGGATAACAACACCGCCATCTGCTGTTAGAGGCTTGGTTCTAGTGTTGTCATCTGTGTCCTTCCTCATTGTGTGTTCCTACCCCCAACCCCCTCAGCTGTGGTCCCTCTGTACAGTGGTGCATTGCTTGCTCTGAGTGTGTCCTATCTAGATGACAGAATACAAAATAGAGTACAAATACTGAACAAATAGTTGGCTCACTATATTGTTTAGGAAATAGTGAGCATGCTCAATGCCGATGCTTTGTGTTTGACCTGGTGCCTGCTCAGCAAGCTGCCTACACCTCAGCTTGTGCAGACAATTTCCATGTTTGTTTTTCAAGTCACCATGGGTCACTGTCCACTTGACCTAACTGGCTGCCTCTGGGCAGCAGAGCCTCACAGATGGCCAGGCACATTCTGCAGAGTCCTCACATTCCCACTGTGGTTGCAGGAACCACATCATGTTCTCTTGACCTTACATCTCTAGCCAAACCCCACCTAGCTTTGTCTGGGGACAGGCACACCAGAGCATCAGCTGGCTCATCTACTTCTCTTCGCCTCACTGAAGCCAGAGTAATCATTATTACCTGAGAAAAGTCTTGGTATATAGGACCCTGACCTTGAATTTGACCCTCCTGCAAGAACCTCGCAGTGCAGAGTAACAGGCTGTTTGGCAGCACAGGAAATGGAGGCCAGCATATTGCACCAGCCAGGAAGCCACTAAGCACCATTACCTGCCCCAAGATTTTAAAAGTTACACAGGCCTAATCTCTCAGCCTCTCTCAGACATGTTTTCCTCTGGCTTTTGCCAGGCTTACGAAAGGCTGGGGTAGCCTCATGCCAAGGTTAGGTATCCTGGCTGCCTCAAGTGTGCTTTCCCCTATCCCCTCTTTTATCAGGCTGCCTGTAACATTCACCCACAGCCTGGTAGTCCAGACACTGACTGCTGTCCTCATCCTGGGACATGAGCTCAGAGAGGGGTTCACCGAGTGCTGGAGCCAGCTTCTTGGGCACTGAGCTACTCAGGACACTGCCTGTGACAGGGTTATGTTATGTCTTGGGAATGATGCTTAACCCCACCCTGAGCCTATTCCTCTGGGATACGTGAAGGCTTAATTAAGGAACACATGGTTTTCTAGGACAGCTTTGAGATCTGGGCTCCCTAGGGAAAGGATCTTCTGCAGCTTGGGAGTCCTGTGCTAGGCTTGACTGAGCATCTCCAAAAGATAAGGGAGATTCCTCAATAGAGTGCAAGTGAGCAACCATGTATACGTACGAGTAAACACCTGGAGTTATTGTCACTGTCATCTTTGTGGGCCAACAGGTCACAGCCTCCCCACCTACAGGAAATGGTTTTTTTTGTTTGTTTGTTTGTTTTTGTTTTTTGTAGATTTTAGAGTGCTGGCAGTGGGGTGTTGAGATCAGAGGGCACCCATACATGGTTTAGGATATTACCCCATCACTCCCTTCATTGGAGAATTCTGGGTAGATGCTCTACCATCAAGCCACACCTCCAGCTCCTCACTGGGGGATTTTAGGCATATGCTCTATCAGAGTTTTCTCCCCAACTCCCCACCTGTAAAGCAGACCTAGCCACCTTCAGATCAGACAGATTAGATAGAGCAGGTCAGGCATGTAACATGCAGTAGCTGCTCCTGTGCCATGTTTGAAATATGTGTCTCATATCACCCCTTCCCACCCCTCCACACAGAGGGCAACCTTGGGTAAAGAGTTTCACCAAAGGCCTCAGAAACCCAGTTTGAGGAGAGGGGTTGATGAGGATAAGTGTGCACTCTGCCAGGTCTCCTAGGAAACTGCTAGCACAAAGCCCTGCGGAAGGAAGGATGCATCCCTTAGTGCTCTGCATGTGCCCTGCTGTGACCATACTACCTCAAAGGCACCACTGTCAAGGTGCTGCAAGTGCAGCCAGGTCACCAGACCAGTCACTCGATATCGATAGCCACAAACATCGGAAACTTAGCCCACAGCATTCTTGGCCTGACTCAGAGACTGTCCGTCTTCATTTGCCATTGTTTTTTAGCCTTTATTTCACACATTCATTTTCATTTTATTTATTTATTCATATGAGGCAGCCCAGACTGTCCTTGAACCTGTGATGAACCCCTTGTCTGAGCCTACTGAGTGCTGAGGTGACAGGTATGTATGTCTCACGGCACCTGTTTTTATGTGGCGTTGGGTTTGGAAACCATGGCTTCCTGGCTTCTCTGGGCAAGCACTTTACCAGCAGAGGTATAGCCTAGACCCTAGTTTTAGTCTCTTTTTGATTTTTTAAGACAAGATTTCTCTGTGTAACATCTCTGGCTATCCTGGAATTTGCTTTGTAGATCAGGCTCACCTCAAACTCGGAAATTCACCTGCCTCTGCCACCTGAGTGCTGGGATTAAAGGCATGGACCATCACTTCCCTGCTAGTTTTAGTTTCTTTACTCATGGTAATTTTATTTGCTTTTATTTTTATTTGTATGAGTGTTCTTCTGTGCATCACATGTGTGCAGTGCCTACCAGGACCAGAAATGGGTGTCCAGTCCCCTCAAACAGATGTTTGTGAGCCAACATGTGGCTGCTTGGAAATCGAACTGGGGTCCTCTGCAAGAGCAGTCAGCTAGCACTCTTAGCCACTGAGCCATCTCTCCAGCCCCTTGGTAATTTTGTTTGTTTGGTTTTTTTTGTTTTGTTTTGTTTTGAGACAGGGTTTCTCTACATTGTTTTGGAGCCTGTCCTGGAACAAGCCCTGTAGACCAGGTTGGACTTAAGAACTCACAGACATCTGCCTGCCTCTGCCTCCCAGTGCTGGGATTAAAGGCATGTGCCACCAATGTCCAGTTCCCTGGTAATTTTTTTGAAGGCGCTATAGGTGGAGCTCAGCAAACATTGTCCACTGATCTGCAGTGGCTCCCATCAGTGCCCTGCCCTCCCTAGCCCCTCATATAAGCCCACTTTGCATGTTGGCTGGCTGGTTTATGAGCACAGCATTCTGACAAATCACAGATCCCTGAGAGGTAGCTCAGTTCCATACTGACTTGGAGGAATACTCAACTGAATTTGCAAGTCAACTGTTCTGGAATGAGCCCTGGGTTGCTGGGCTATGTGCTGAGCTTTGGCCTGGCCATTGTCAGGGTAAATATTGACAGAAATAGCTTTCTTTCACTTGTTTTGTTTTTCTGTTTTTGAGACAAGGTCTCACTATGCAGCACAGACTTTTCTGGAGCTTGTGTGATTCTCCTGCCTCGTCCTCTGGAGTACATCAGAAGTAACCCTGGGCTGCTGCCGTTACTCCTGGGAAACTCATGAGCTGAAGAAAGAGGTTGGGCCCTGAGAGGGAGTGCTAATGTCCTGAGGGGCTGTGACTCCAGGATGTGCAAACAGATAGGTGCCCAGGCTAGGTACCACAGACCTGCAGAGTGGGTGATATCACCACCTCATGGGGCTGGTAGTATCATTGGAGTTGGAGACTGGGCTGAGTTTTTAGGATTCTCCTGGCTTTATAAGCAGCATAACTTTCTAACTCATCAACTATGTCTGCCAGGAGCCATCCCCAGTGGTGGACAGGTCCTAGAAGAGGATGTAAGGAGTTGGTGAGGGAAAGAAGTGAGCCAGGCCATGGTAGTCAGGAGAATCTTGCTGCTTGACTGACTAGCAGCCTGAGTGCTTCTTTATTTATACAGAATTCAATAAGCAGGGACACATTCATGTTGTTCCAAAACATAGGTCATATCATTTTTGTTTTTGGACATGTGTTTAACATTTTATCTTATTCATCTTTTAGTCATCATTAATAAACTGTGACAGAACAGAAATGTTATATTCAATCATTTTCCTTCAAGTTTTGATGTCATTGATAAACAGTTATCTTTCATAACCATTTTTACTCAACCCCATAACCCAATTTTTAAGAATCTAGAGACATATGACAGCCTGTTTTCAGGCTGGTAGCTTTTGTGGGTACAAGGACACTAGACCAAAACAATCTTCAAGTCATACTGGGCATACTGCCATGTCCCAAGCAGTGTATTATTAACTCTTAATGGTCAGAGTGCCCAAGAAATATCCGCAGGCAAAAGGTGCTGTAGTTGTTATTCAAATTCTGGCACAATACAATGTTTGCATTTTATATCCTTATAGAATACTTTTATCATCTTTCCACATCATTCTTTGGCCATCTATATAAATTTCTGTGGAGGACACAGCTAATCTAACTTAGTTACTATCTATGCTGCATCATCGCCTAAGTGTATAGGGAAGAGGCTTGCAATCTGAACTGTGGCCAACTTCTTTAGCCCACCGAATCTTGTTGACCTTTTTCAGTTTACTTTGTTTTGATTATCTTGTTCCTGTGTAAGTACAGGGGCACATGATTCAAGAATATCTCATACTTGAAGGAAGACCTTTAAGTAGATGAGCATGTCTCCCTAAAAGTGGGAGGGTGGTGTGTTCAGGACTTTCCTGGGGAAACTTAGAAGCAGTGCTCTTTAGAGAAGGCATAAATGATTCATAAGAAAATTTCCATTAACCCAATATTCCCAAATTGTACAAATACTAAAAGTCTCCCAAGTATGCAGCAGGTGGAGATGAAAACCAAAGATGGTACAGCAGCTACCATGTGTCTGAGCTTTGCTGGGTTTTGTCTAACAGCTGTGCTGACCTCATGACTTTTTCTGTTTTCATCAGATATACCTGTGTCATCAAGTAGAGCTCTGTAGTGGGCTCATCTGGACTCAGGCCAGACTCAACGTTCAGAGTCCTCACTGGGATTCAAAGATAGTGCCTGATCTATTCCCTACCTCCTGACCCCATCCATCTATCCATCCATCCTTCCTTCATTCCTTCCCTTCTCCCTCCTTTCCTTCCTCCCTTCCCCGCCCTCCCTCCTTCCTTCCTTCCTTCTTTCTTCCTCTCTCAGTCTATCACTACATGAAAAGCTCTACCACGGAGGTATACCCCTAAACTCCTGTCTTTTTGTTTTCTTTTTTTAGTTTGTTCAAGACAGGGTGTCACTATGTAGTCGTGGCTGTCCTGGAACTCACTGTGTACACCAGACTGGCATCAAATTCACAGAGATCTGTCTGCCTCTGCCTTTGAGTGCTGGGATTAAAGGAATGCTCTGCTCAGCTTGCTTTCTTATAGCACTCAGGACCATCTGCCTAGGGGCGGTCCCACCCACAGTGGGCTGGCCCTGTTTCTCCTGGACTAAGGCCCACATTGAGGGCAGTGTGGTTTAACAGCCAGTGCTGTTTCCTTACTGCTATGAATTCTGAGACATCAAAAAACAATGGTACATAGCAGCATCTCTATCGTTCCTTCATCCCTGCTTCCCCTTAAGGACCAATGACCTGAGAAGGTAGGGCCTGAGCACAGGTGGTTGCACTGGGCTAGTTCTTCAGGGGAGAATGCAGGGAGCAAGGCCTTCCTTCACCTAACTTCTTTGTGCAGAGAACAGGCAGCTGATGTTGAAGAGAGCCCTTGGCTAGTGATGGGGCTGATACTAGGTGGCTCTGGGCATATAGGTCCCCTGACCTCCATTCCCTGCCATGCTAGTAATGGTCAAAAAGTCCTACTTTTTCCCTCCCCACTGTGTGACCTAAGCCAGCCTCTTACCCTTTTTGATCTGCTAGCACTACTTCAGAAAAACAGGCTGTTTGTGGTAGTCATGTACAAGTAAGTTTGTTATGATGCGTTGGTGGTGCATGCCTTAAGTTCCAGCGCTCAAGAGGCAGAGGCAGGTGGATGTCTGTGAATTTGAGACCAGCCTGGAGCTAGTTCCAGGACAGGCTCTAAAGCTACAGAGAAACTTTGTCTTGAAAAACAACAAACAAACAAACAAAAAATGGAGCCAGGGCACAGTGACCTTAGAATTTGACCAAAGGCATCTTCTTCCTCTTGGGAATAGAAAGTCAAATAAAGTAAAGGCCATTGGAGTTGACCTAGGTGAGCCTCGGAAGTCAACAGCAAGGTACCCTTGATTGGACAGTCACCATCCCACTGAGTCTAGCTCATCTCATCCAGCCCTTCTCATTCCTCAGGACTGAGTCTCCCACTAGCCAGCACACCTGGGATGGGTAATGGTGTGCAGGAAGGCTCTGTGCGCCTGCGTGAAGATGCTGAAACTGTTCTGTCTGGGGCTGTCTCCTCAAAGGCAAGTACTGCATTTACCTCCCTGTGGGACATTGTTTTTCAATCTTTCTATTGCTGCAGTCCTTAAATACAGTTCCTCATGTTGTGGTGAACCCCAACCATAAAATTGTTTTCATTGCACTACTGTTATGAATTATAAATATCTGTGGTTTTTGATGGTCCTAGGTGACCCTTGTGAGAACCATTGCTATAGGACAATCTCTGGGGTCCTCACTGGGTCAGGAGAGCACAGTACGGTCCTTACCATCCTCACACCCCCTGCATAGCATGTATCATTTCTATCTGTGCTTACTGTGAGCAAGGGCCATGAGGTATCACAAGAAGATGCCTGCTGCCTGATGCATCATCAAAGCCTAGTTGATGTATGGATCCAACCAGGCCCAACATCTGGCAAGAGGCCAAAGCCTCATGCATAACTGTGGGAGGCACTGGAGAGTAGGAACAGCAGAACAGTTGAAGTGAGTGCAGCTAGGCATGCTAGAGTGCATCTGTCATCCCAATACTCAGGAGTCTAAGGCCAGAGAATTATTAGTTCCCAGCTCACCTGGGCTGAAAAGCAAAAACCCATCTCAAAAACTTTGACAACAGCAAAACAGTCAGCTTGGGCCACCCTTGTTCCCTGTGGACATTTGCTGCCAGTGGATGTCATACTGAACCCAAAACACAGACTGACACAGCCAGTGGGCATCACTAGGCCTGGCAGGCACTACACCAAGAATCACAAAATCCATGGGGTCTGTATCTGATCTGGCAGTGCCCTGTGGTCCTCCTGACCTTTCCCTGGGTTGTAGGAGGCACTTGGGAAGGGCCAGCTTGGAAGTCACTAATGGGGTACTGAGTCATGGTTCTTAAGAGGCTAGCTGACTGCCTGATAGAATGTAAAGCATTCCAGAAACCCTCGGGGAAGCTTCTGCTCCCCTACCAGGGGCCTACTGAAGGTACCTTTACCAGTAAACTCCCTCAGTCACCACTCACCACCTCCAACATTGCCCCCTGCTGGTCATTGGACCCCCAACATTGTCTTCTGCTGACCCCCAACATTGACCCCTGCTGACCACTGGACTCCCAGTATTACCCTCCCCCCCATCACCTCTGAAGTCTCAACATCACCCCCTGATGGCCACTGAACTCTCAACATCTCTCCCTGTTGGCCACTGAATCCCCAGCATTGCCTGCTAGCCATTGCTTGGTACTGTTCTGCTCTTATGGAGGGGCTAATTACTGGCTGGGCATAGTGTGCACCCTGTGATCTCAGCTCCAAATTTTGTTTCCAGTGCTGGGCAGTGGTGGCATATACATTTAATTCCAGCAGAGGCAGGGAGGCAGGCAGATTGCTTGAGTTCAAGGCCATCCTGGTCTACAGAACTAGTTCCAGGATAGCCAGGGCCACATAGAGAAACCCTATCTCAAAAAAGAAAAGAAAAAAGGGTGTGCTTCAAAATGCCACGCTGCAGTTATACAAACAAGGGTGGAAATGAGGGGCCAGAGATTGCACATGAGAGTTGTGAAAACCAGCAAGTTGGAAGGACAGCTCAGGACAACTTACAGGGGTTAGTTAGCCCCAAGAGGGTAACTACACAAGGCCAAGCAGGGTTTCAAGTGACACTGAGGTGAATGGGGAAAGTAAGAGAGGGGGCAGGGATGGTGATGCACACTTGGGTGGCTGAGGCAGAGGATCGCAAGCTTTAGAACAGTCTGGGCTATGGGGCAAGATCCTGTCTCAAAATGGGGAGGACATGATCACATGCCCTTAATGCTCAGGAGGCAGAAACAGGAGGATCTCTGTCAGTTTGAAGCCAGCCTGGTCTACATAAGCAGGTTCCAGGACAGCCATGATTGCACAGAGGGACTCTGTCTCAAAATAAAACAAAACAAAAAAGGAGGAAGAAAAAAAGGCTGGGGGAGATCGCTCAGTCAGTAAAGAAGTGTTTGTCAAGCATGAAGAACTGACTTCAGACCCCCAGAAACCACATGGAACTGTGATGGCATGTGTCTGTGAGCCTAGGCTAAGGCAGGGAGTTGGTACTTCTTGGGGTCTTGGTCCTCCAGTGAGCAGCCCCTCTAGCCCTGTGAGGCCTTGACCACTTTGCTTTCTGAGCCCATGACCTGATGCTCTGTTTTAGAGAGACCACAGACAAGTGCTCAGCTCCCTGCTGTCCGGAGCCCTGGCTGGTGCACTTGCCAAGACAGCAGTAGCCCCCCTGGACCGAACCAAGATCATCTTCCAAGGTGAGTGTGTCTGTCTTTGTGCAATATGGAAGCAGCCAAGTGGTCTCCTCCCCCCTTCTCCCCACAGCCCCAAGTAACATACTTAGTCTCATACTATAGCCCAGACTGGCTTCAGATTCACTTTGTAGTCCAGGTCAGCCTTGAACTTGTAGCAATTCTTCTGCCTCAGCCTCCTAAGTGCTGGGATCTCATGTGTTTGTTACCACACACAGCCCGCCCCCCCCCCACTCCATCCCCTAGTCACTGTTCAGGGCTAGCTTCCTACACCTTGAGTCTGCCACAGCCACAAAACTTTGTTTCCAAAGCAGTCACCTTCCCAGGGACCTGGCTGAGGATGTCGTTGTAACTTTTGGGGACACAGTCATCCCTGAGTCCATGTCCCTCCCTGGGTACTAAACTGGCTAAGCCTCCTGCTGATAGTCAAGATGGCAGCCTCCCCCAGCTGTTGAGAGAGGGGGTTGTCTGCTACTCACTTAGCTGTGCTAATACTCCCTGAGTCCTCCGGCTGATCAGTAGATGGAAAGGGTGGCTAGAGAAAGGGCAAGCCCTCTGCTGTGACTGTGGTCCCTGTCACCTGCTGTCTGAGCATGGCTGTGGCCCCAGGCAGGGATTTCCTGCTGAGGATGGGAGATATTCTCGGGCTTTACACAGAGGCCTATACTTCTGGACCTTTCCCACAAGTCCTTCTGGCCTACATAGCTTAGCCTCCTGCCCCACATGGTGACTAAAGACATGTAGTGTGGATGAAGGCAGGCCTATGGGGCTATGGAGAGGCAAGGTTGCGCTGCTTTACTGGGGTGGGGCACTTGTTCTGAGGAGACCCAGGTTCAAGGCTGG
The DNA here is from genome assembly GCF_943737965.1 of Phodopus roborovskii. Taxonomy (NCBI): domain Eukaryota; kingdom Metazoa; phylum Chordata; class Mammalia; order Rodentia; family Cricetidae; genus Phodopus; species Phodopus roborovskii. The sequence continues at coordinate 541,527 of NW_026125665.1, read as the reverse complement.
TGTCAGGGACATGGATTGGGGCCCCTCTCCAGTGTACATCCCCCAGCATAGCCTCACAGCCCCAAGCATTGCCATTCTTAAGCACCCTGCACTGACTCCACTACCCTTCCTGGGGCCTAGGCAGAGCCCCAACCCTAGTCCATTCCTGTCCACCACCCACATCAAGTGAAGGTCAGTGTCAGGGCTGTAGACACAGGGGCCTGACCGAGGAGCTGGACCGTTACATCTCATGGTCTCTTATGCTTTTGTTTGTTCCAGTGTCTTCAAAAAGATTTTCTGCCAAGGTGAGCTACTAGAGGGACTAGGTGGAATGGGTGGTCTGGGAGGGCAGGTTTCCAAGGAGCCCAGTGTACACAGGTCTCCTGGGAAGAGTGGAGGCTGCTGTACTGCCACCTTAACACACCTGTGGGGTGGGACTTGAAGTTTAAAGGTTGACTTACCTTTAAACTAGAACGTTTTTAAAAGCATCACTGTAAGACCAGCTACCATGTGGTGTGTGCTGGGCTCCCAGCCAGCCTTGCAACCCCCAGTTATGTCAATCACCAACATCCAGCATTTGAGGAGGCCTGAAAGTAGGGTGCTGGGAGCCCAGGTGATCACAGCTTAGGCTGCTACTAACTGGGCAGGCCTGGCAAGGGGTGCCATCACCCACCCTTTGCATTTGATGGTGCTGCCTGCAATGTGCCCAGGGCTGGTGATGGCAAAGGAGTGCCAACCCCTCATCTGTCTTCCTAGGAGGCCTTCCGGCTCCTCTACTTCACCTACCTCAATGAGGGCTTCCTCAGCCTATGGCGTGGCAACTCAGCCACTATGGTGCGAGTGATTCCATATGCTGCCATCCAGTTCAGTGCTCACGAGGAGTACAAGCGCATCCTGGGCCGATACTATGGCTTCTGTGGAGAGTAAGGCCCCTCCTCACCTGGCCCCACTCATTACTCCACTTAGGCTCCTCTTTGCCACACCCCTCACTAACCCTTCCTATAGGGCCCCAGCCCTACCCCCACCTTTCACCCCACACTCCATTCCTTTCCCTGTGCTATCTTCTCAACTCTCACTCAAATCTGATTTCCAAAGGTGCAAGGCAGCATGTAGCTCGTAGCTCGTAGCTCCCGTAGCTCCTGCCTTGGGGAAGACACTCCTACAGACAGGGAGACCAGAGGATGCCTTTGACATTGGCCTAAGTGAACCCATAAACTCAACCACTTGGAATCCTCCTGGGTCTCCCCTTCCTCCCTGAAGGCTGAGGTGTGGGCAACTCCTGATGCTACCCAAGTTTCAACTTATTCTGCTTGTCCACAGAGCCCTGCCCCCGTGGCCCCGTCTCCTGGCTGGGGCCCTGGCTGGAACCACAGCTGCCTCCCTCACTTACCCTCTGGACCTGGTCAGAGCGAGGATGGCTGTGACGCCCAAGGAAATGTGAGCTCTGCCATAGGATCTATACTGGTGTTGCTGCTACCAGTAGAGGCTTATGTGGGGTGCTCACTGAGGGTCCCATCAATGAGTGACACTCTGCAGGGTTCTAGAAATCATTATTTATTAACAAAAAATACCTAAGGGTAGCCAATGTGGTGGTGCACTCCTTTAATCCCAGCACTCAGGAGGCAGAGGCGGGTGGATCTCTGTGAGTGTGAGGACAGCCTGGTCTACAGAGTGAGTTCCAGGACAGCCAGGGTTACACAGAGAAACCCTGTCTCTAAAAAAACAAACACAAGGGCCAGCAACCCTTGAAGATGGAGAGAACAGACTCCCAAAAGCTGCCCACTGATTCATTTGTACACAATGCCACTTGTACCCCTTGCTCCACAGTAAATAATTAAATGTTAAAAAAAAAACATCAACCAAAACCATGTTAAGAAACTGGGCACAGAGGGGCACCCCTGTGACCCAGACACTAGGGAGGCTGAGGTAGTAGTATCAGGGTTCCCAATTCAGCCTGGGATACAGATCCAGACCCCTCTCAAGAAACAAGGCAATAAACAAGTACCATAGGAACAATGAAGAGCACTGGCTGCTTACAAAGACCTGGGTCCAATTCCCACCACCCATGTGGTGGCTCACAGCTATCTATAACTTTCTAGCTCCAGGAGATCAGATGCCCCCTTCTGTTATTTTCCAGCACACACACACACACACACACACACACACACACACACACACACACTCATACATGCAGGCAAGACACCCATACACATTAAGAGAGAGAGCCAGTTGTGTATGTGTATGGTGGTGCCACCTATAATTCCAGAAGTATAGGCAGAGTTCTATCAGTTAGAGGCCAGTCTAGTCTACATAGATAAGTCTAGGCCAACCAAGCATGTATAGTGAGGCCCTGTCTCAAAATGAAACAAAAAACCAGAGCTGGAGGGCTGAGTACCAAAGCAGAGAAATGAGAGTCTCTGTGAGTTTGAGGCCAGCCTGGTCTACTTAGCAGCTCAGGGGCAAGGACACTTGCCTGGCACATGCTCGGCATTGGTACCAGCCCCGTATTTGGCAGAGCAGGTAGTACTGTCTCCATGGAGTGCCCTCACTCTCCTAGACAGGGGGAGTGAGTGGGGTGAAGGCACTAACCCTATCACATGGTCCCGGCAGGTACAGCAACATCTTTCACGTCTTCATCCGCATCTCGAGAGAAGAAGGGCTGAAGACCCTCTACTTCGGGTTCACACCCACTGTGCTGGGTGTCATTCCCTATGCAGGACTCAGCTTCTTTACTTACGAGTCACTGAAGAGCCTGCATCGAGGTAAGGAGAGATGGAGAGAAGAGGTGGGATTTCAGGGAGCTGTCCCTGTGGACCCACCTCACCCAGGGCCACACAGGAGGCTAGGCAGGGACCCAGAGCACAATTTAAAGACACCTTGTGTCTGGAATGCAGGAGCTGGATTGTAACCTTTAATGTGTCTGTTCATTCGTATTCAGTTATTTACAAAGGGTCTCACTATGTAACCCAAGCTGGCGTCAAGTTTGCTTTACAGCCAAGAAAGACCTTAAATTCTGCCTCATTCTCCTTCCTCACATCTCTAGCACTGGGGTCACAGGCTGTCTCCCCACACTTATCTTGTGAGGTGCTAGGGATAAAACCAAAACCCCGGGCCTCTTGCATTGAAGGAAACACCCTGCAAATAGGCAGCAGCCCAGTTCCCTGGGTGTTTTTGTTAACTTTTGAGTAATCTGAGTAAGTTGATGCCTCTCATTGGGACTGGGTGACACTCTTAGAATGGCTTCAGAGTCCAGGAGGGTGGGTGCACATGTGATTTGAGCATTCAGGAGAATGAGACATCATTGATGCAAGCTCAGGGCCAGCCTGTGCTACATAACAAGACCCTGTGTTAAAAACTCAATTGGTTGGAAAGATAGCGGCCTATCTGTGGGGTGGTTCTTGGCCCCTCAAGGTTCCCAGTCCATGGTCCCTGTGCCTTTCTGTGCATTGGTGTGGTATTTGTGTAGAGCCTGCACCTCCTCCCACAGCTCACCCATGGCAGCAAGGCAGGCCGCCTGGATGTGGAGATGCTATGTGCACAGCTGTCACACTGCGTTCAGCTGGCAACAATGACAAGAAGAAAGTCTGCACACAGCACAAATACAGGATGTTAAAACCTTTTCAGTCTAGCTGGGTGTGGTGTCTCATGCCTGCCCTCCATTCAGGAGGCTAAGGCAGGAGGATGGCATGAACTACCCAGTGAGACTGTCACAGAACACCATCTGATAATAGAACCTGTCCATTCCACGTTAATTGAGCCTATGCCTACCTGCTGCAGGTGCTTGCTGCCCCTTGGCCCCCATGACCTGATAATCCACAGCAGCACACTTTTATCTTCCTTTCTGTCTTTGTGTGGGCTATGCTAGGCACTTGCTTTATGGAGTGGTCCAGCAGGACACTAGGATGGAGACCACCTTCTCACAGCTGTCCCTGTACATCACTACAGTCCTCATTAGTTCATTAAGTCAGGCAGAGGTATGTCCTCCATTTAGGAGGATGATGTTTGTGCAGCCCTACACTCTTAAGGAAGTCATGGGATGCACCTCCACAGAAGAGAGGGCACTGAAAACTGCAGGATGGGGACCTGTGCCTCATAGATGAGGGGGAACTACATGTAGCCTGGGTGACCACTGTTGAAAACTATGGCTTATGTTAGGCTGGAGTGTGACTCATTGGCAGAACACTGATGCCATTCCCCCACACCAAAACTGAGAAAAGGTGGCCAGGAAGTGGGGCCTTAGGCTCTGCAAGTGTGGCACTCATGTGCCCTCTGCCCTGCAGAGTACAGTGGCCGCCCGCAGCCCTACCCCTTTGAGCGTATGGTCTTCGGGGCCTGTGCCGGCCTTATCGGGCAGTCGGCCTCCTACCCTCTGGACGTGGTGCGGCGGCGCATGCAGACGGCAGGTGTCACAGGCCACCATCATGGCTCCATCCTGAGCACATTGTGCTCCATCGTGCGTGAGGAGGGTGCAGTGCGGGGCCTCTACAAGGGCTTGAGCATGAACTGGCTGAAGGGCCCGATTGCCGTGGGCATCAGCTTTACCACTTTCGACCTCATGCAGATCCTGCTGCACCGGCTGCAGAGCTAGGCCCACACAACAGTGGATGGTGAGCTTGTGGATGGAGGGCATGCAGCTGTATGCTGGTAGCCCTGATGGTACCTTAAGGATGGGCAGGAGGGTGGGACCTGGCTTGGGGCTGCGGGGCCCATAGCAAAGTGCTGGCCCTCATGGTATGACATTGTAATGATGGATCTTGGTTGTGCCCTCCCTTCAGCTCCTTGAGTGGCTGGTGAGTCTCCCAGAGGAGTTACCCAAAGGCCTCTAAGGGGTCAACTGCACTTCCTGGCCCTGCCTCTTCTGACCTGCTACTGATTCTAGTGCCCACTGGCACACTGGGCTCAGAGCCCATCCCTTCTTGCTAAGACTGTGCCTGGCCTGCAGATATGACAGGCCTTCCCTCAAAACCACACCCTGGAGGGTTGCAGCTTGCTCAGTGGTGGCTGTACCTGTGTCCCTCAGTCCTTCACCATGCCTGCCCATCCTCTCCTAGGTGAAAGATGGCTGCTGTTGCCCACATAGCTTTCTCCCCAGAGCACTACACCCATCCCATTCCTAAGGGCTGCTCCTAACCTTTGCCAACTACCTGGCTTGTAACCTTCCCAGGAGGTACCACAACAGGAGGGGCAGGAACAGACCCCCCTGGAAATACCCATGTGGGTCTCCCTCACCTGGGATGTCTTCCAAAGCATGTCACCTGGGCCACTATGCAGGCCCAAAGGCTCTTGTTTGCATAGCACTCTTGGAGATGGGGTGCAAATTCCTGAAACTGCCCAACCCTGAACTCTGGGCCTTCTGTAGGTCCCTGGTTCCCTCTAAGGCTGTCAGTCAGCCCGGCCAAATGAAGGCCCAAAATTGGCCTGTGTGAATGAGCACAATGGTATCTTGGGCACCTGGGTCCACCAGCCAGCTGATCTCAAAGACTCCCCAAGATGTCAGAGCCTTCATGCTTTCCTGAGGTGTGGAGTTCTTGATTTGGGGTCTTTGAGGCAGGCCCCCCACCCTCCAAGTCCTGGCTAGCATGTCCCTCAGTGTGTCGCCTGGGCTAGCTTCCAACTTGCAGCAATCCTCCTGTACCTAGTTTCTAGTTCTCACCTTATCCTGGCCCAGGTTACACACAAAACCTCTGGCTCTGAGGTGAGCTAGGTGTTGCTTCCCACAGCTGGATGGCAGCCATTTCATGTGGAGCCTAAGCAGGGTGACTTGACTCCAGGATTGCAGTCCTTCTCATTATTGTATTTCTTTTTTTTTTTTTTTTTTTTTTTTTTTTTTTTTCCCCTTCCTCTTGACACAGGGTTTCTCTGTGGCTTTTGGAGGCTGTCCTGGAACTCACTTTGTAGACCAGGCCTGCCTCTGCCTCCCAAGTGCTGGGATTAAAGGCGTGTGACAACCCACCCCCACCTCCCGTTATTGTATTTCTTACTTACCTTGTACCTGTGATGCTCGGCCATCTCCCTGCCTCCACAGATGGAAACAGGCCATCCTCAACATGTCCCCAGGCACCCCAACAGCCTGTGGTGGCTGTGAGGGACCATCCCCATCTTGTGAGTATACTGCCTACTCTGTTCCTTGCCTGGCCTGCATACTGGAGGGGAGAAGCTGGGCACCCCACACCAGGAAGTCAAGAGGACAGGAGACACCATGCAGATGGCTGGTCAGAGCCCTGCATTGGGCAGCCAGCTGGGTACGAGAGTATTGGAGTCCCAGATCTGCTTCCCCATGTGCCTCCCAGTAGTCTGGCCTGGGGGCTCTCAACCTCTGTGGCTGTCCTTTCCCATGGTCACTGTCCAGTCTGGAGTTCTATTTTGATGCCATGAAAAATTTTGTTTATATATAATGTTTATATATTTTAAACATTTGTGCCAAGAGAGTATATTTAATAAAAATTTAAATAACTTCTGTTTTTCATCCTCTTCAACTCTGGCCCCTTCCCCCTACTGTGAATTTCAGCCCTGAGACAGGGGTGGGGCTATTTGACACTCTTAAATATTTTGTGTATCGGGGCTTTACCTGCATGTATGTCTACCTGTACATGCCTGGTATCTAAGGAGGCCAGAAGAGGACATCAGATTTCCTGAGACTAGAATCAGATGATCGTGAGCCACCATGTGGTGCTTAGAATTGAACCTGGGTCCTCTGCAAAAGCAGCCAGTGCTGACTGAGTCCATCCCCCTGGTTATCCTTAAGAAAGTTTCCAAGTGTGCATCTTTCTGCTCATAGATGCTTATGTGACACAGGCTGTGTCCCACAGCTCAGCCCCCAGTCAGCCATGTGTCTGGGGTGTGTGCCCTCCACTCTGAAATCACTCTCAAGTCCTACAGAGCAGGGCCCCGGTTTCCCAGCATTGCCTGCTTTCTGCACCCCTGCAGGGCAGACCACCTTGATTTGCCCATTCTTGATTCCCATGGAACTTCACAAGCTCCCACAGTTCCTTGTCAGGGTCAGTTTGAGAATCTGTCCCAAGAGGCAGGAAAACTCCAGAGAGATCAAGGACACCCCATAGTTTCATCCCACCCACACCTCAGCCATGCTTGCTGCAGTTATGAAGACCTGCGTTCATAAGGGGGACAGAGCAGCACAAGCATAATGCCAGCACCCCTATGGCAGGGTGAGAAGTGGACACCAGAGTCCCTGAAGCTTGTTTAACAGCTAACCTGAGGGATTGGGGTGATCTAAAGACCCTGATTCAAGGTAGATTGACAAGGCCTACATACTAAGCCATTCTCTGATCCTATCATCATGGCAACTGTGCGCCTGTGTGCACACAATCACATTCCTAAACCCCTTCCAACAGACACAAGGTGCCTTCTTGCCAGAGGGAGACCTCGGGGCTATGCCTGAGCACTGGCTCCTGAACATGACCATTCTCCAGACCACTGGCAGTATCAGGCAGTACTACAGGAGCCCTCCATTTTTTATTCTCAATATACATTTTGCATATGTAAGAGGGTCAATGACAACCTTGCATGTCTCACAAACACACACATGCACAAACATAGCAATAGGACAACTCTGGAGTTGGTGGTAACCCTCAGTCATCAAGGCCTTGAAATGCATCACAGCAATCATCACAGCTTCCAGGGTGGCAACAATCTCCCCTCCTCTCACTCTCTTTCCAGTTGACATTCCTCTCCCTACCTTTTATTTATTTGTTTGTTTGTTTTAGAGACATGGTGTTGTTACTAGTTTAAGCTAATCCTCCTGCCTCAGTCTCCCCAGTGTCCTGGGAAAATGGACATGGTGACTCTTGTCTCTTTCCCTCCTGGTGGATAGTGACAGACCCCAGGGATATGTGGGTGCTGGGCCTGAGCCCCACCCCTTGCTTTCTCCTAGCCATCTACAACTAACTCCATCTTTCTATTCTTGCCTAGTACCACTTTCTCCTAAAGCCCCTCTTACTGCACAGGTCTTCCCTGCTCATCTCCCCAGCCTTTGGGTATATTCTGTAAAAGTGGCCCACCCCCTTTTTTGAGAGCAGCCTCCCACTGAAACCCTGTTCACACATGCACACATTTGAGGACCATGGCCTCCAGGCCCAGGGGAGCCTGACTCAACAGGTCCATATCTAGGCACTGAGGTGAGAGATAATGGGAGTCCCCACCCTTATCCCTAGGTCATCTAGGGACAGAGGCACACAGGGACAGTCCCAGTCCTGGTGGACAGGGATCAAATGCCAGCTGCCAGGTGCTGGTGGAAATAGAGACCAAAGAGGCTGGAGAGCAGCTGGCAGGCAGCAGTCCACCAGATGAGGTAGGCAAGCACGCCACGGAGGAAGAGGGGTGTGAGGAGGCCACCCAGGACCCCTGCTACCTGGGCCACAGTCTGCTGAGCTTCATCCTCTACAGGGTTCACAGAGATCAAAGTGTCTGAGGACTTGGGTGGAGCCAGTGGGGTTGGAGCAGGGCCCAGGACCCAAGAGTAGCCACCTGCAAGAGGGAAGAAGGGAATTAAGAGCAGAGACAAAATAGTGGGAGCCTAGAGGCTCTGACAACTCTGCTCCCGACTAGGTTATACCCCCGACCTTAGGGGGGCTTCCATCCTCTCCAGTCTGCTAGCCCCACTCACACTACTACCTGCTGGTCCCACCCCCAACCTTGTCTTGTCCCCACAGGACAATAGTCTGTGGTCTTGCCCAAATGCTGCCTTCACTTCTACAGCTGGTCCCATCCTTATCAAGTTATGTCCTTACTCAGAAGCTACTTGAAGCTTTTATCTGAAGACCCCACCTTACCAGGCCTGTCCCCACCCTCCAACTACTGGCCCCCGCCGTCTTCCACCAGCCCCCGTACCCAAGGTCTTGAGCAGAAGTGTGCAGTGCAGAGTGAGGATGAGTGGCGTCAGGTACTGCAGGCTCACCACGGTCACGTAGCAGTAGACCCGGACCACCTGGCAGGGAGGCAGTAGAGGCTGCAGAGGGGGTGGTCTTCCCAGGATAGGGACCCCATGACCAGGCCAGGCCCCCTTAGCCCAGGGACTGTCCTGCCTCTGGTGCATACCCGCTGCTGAATCTCTCTGGCCTCAATGCGGCCGGCCTCCTTGCGAAGCTTCTCCACTTGAGCCTTAGCCAGGCACAGGTAGGCCTGCAGGTGTGGCCGGGTCACAACTAGCCGCAGCAGGCATAGCACCACCAGCACCCAAAGGCGCAGGGAGTCGAAGGCCCCTTCTGATGGCCTGCAACAAGAGCCAAGCAGACAGGGAGTTTGGGTGAGCCCTCCCTCCAGGCTACTACTATCTTTCCAGTTCATTCCCGGTCTCAGATAGCCCAAATCCCTTAGCACCCTGACACACGCACAAAGAAGAGGTCATGTTCTTCCTGGGTGCCTGGCATAGTAAGTCACGGGCGACAGGCTTTGTCCAGAGCCACAGGGTGCACAGGGGCGACAGGAAGCTGGTGTGCAGGAGCAGCCTGGGGAGGGGGGAGCACCACAGTGGGGCCAGGCTCCTGATCCCCAGCCTTTGCCCCAACCCCCACCTTACCCTGGGAGCCCCGCTTAACTGTAGCAGGGGCCGGTCTGCATTTAAGGTCAGCGCATCCTGGTGGGTCTGAGCCAGCCTCAGGCCCGGGAAAATGAGGAAGGCGCCCAACAAGGAGCCTAGCACCACCAGCCCAAGGCGGATGGCCAGCTCGGTCACAGGGAGCCTGGAGAAGAGAGAAGGCCTCAGGGAAGTCATGGCTGCTCAGACCTCAGCCTGGAGGGGGCTCTGGTGCTCCCTCTACCTGTACCTTCCCCCAAGATACAGGTCCCAGGACTCACGCCCAGTCCCACCCCTGCTTCTTCAGAACAGGCTCCAGGTTCTGGATCACGCTGGCCAGACCTAGAGGAAGATCAAGAGTGTGTATTGTTACGATTTCCAAGGTTGGCTGGTCTTCCAGCTCCCAGAATCCACCTGTCTCAGGCCGCCAATTGACATGGTCCAAACTCAGGTCCTTGGGCTTGCAGAGGACCAAGCCCCACTCAGCACTCAACCTATTTTATTTTATCTAATTTCTTTTTGTATATGAATGCTTTGTCTGTATGTATATCTGTTTGCCACATGTGTGCCTGGTGCCAGTTGCAGGTCAGAAGAGGGCATCAGATCCCCTGGAGCTGGAGTTACATTTAGATGCTAGGAATTGAACCTTTCTCTTCTTTGAGAGCAGCCCGTGCTCTTACCACTAAGCCATCTCTCCAGCCCCGCAATCTATTTTAACTGTATTTTCCTGTGCTAGAGTGTAATCCAGATCCTCCACGTGCTGTGCCCTGTCACTGAGCCATACAGAGAACTGCCAGGCCCAGACTGTGTGGGACTCCTCAAGAAATAGAACCTAGGGCAGGAGAGTTGACTCAAAGAAGGCACTGGCTGCTCTTCCAGAGTCCTGAGTTCAACTCCCAGTACCCATTGGTGGCTCATAACCATCTATAATGATATCTGATTCCTTCTGGTATGCTCTCATATACAGAAATAAGTAAACCTTAGAAATAAACAAAAACAGGGAACAGGTAGATGGCTCAGAAGTTACCGGTGCTTGCTACTCTTTCATGGGACCCAGGTTCTCATCCCAAGACCCACACAGTGGCTCACAGCCTAAGTAACTCCAGTTCTGTGGGTCTAGTGCCCTCTTCTGGCCTTTGCAGGTACTTCACAATCCTGATAACACATAGGATGGCAAAGCACCCATACATATGGAATAAAAATAAATCTTTAAAAACAGTAATAACATAAATCTTTTTTAAACTTATGTGCATTGGTGTTTTATCTACATGAAGGTGTTGGGTGTTCTGGAACTGGAGTTACAGACAGCTGTGAGCTGCCATGTGGATGCTAGGAATTGAACACAAGTCCTCAGGATGAACAGCCAGTGCTATTAATTGCTGAGCCATCTTTCCAGCCCCTGTAACAACATATATCTTAATCCCAGTATGCAGGTGGCAGAGGCCGAAGGATCTCTGTAAGTCCAAAGCCAGTCTCAAAAGAGAAGGGAAAAAGACAAACCAGAAAGTGCTCTTTGTCTCAAGCAGGGAAGTACACCTACCTGGCTCCAGACCCAGCTCCAGGGTCTCCTCCCGCACCACCTGCACCATCATGGCCAGGAGGAGGACGAGGAAGGCAAAAGTGAGACACACTGAGCGTTCGCCACCCTCCTTGGCACTGAAGTACAGTCGGGTCACCATGAGGAACACCTTGCTGGGGTTGGGGTTAAGAAAGCAGGGACAGCACTTGGGAGGCAGAGACAGATGGTTCTTTAAGTTTGAGACCAGTCTGGTCTACAAAGCTAGCTCCAGGACAGCCCAGGGCTACACAGAGAAGCCCTGTCTTGAAATGAAAAATGAATCCTGCACTCCAGAGCACACACAAACCTGTAGAAACTGGCCTTGGGTGCTTGGATTTTAAACTTGGTGTGAAGGATCAGGTGAGCTGGGGTGCTGGTGTTTGGTTGGTTGGAGGTGGCCTAATGACTTGTGCCTGATCAGGGATTATTATGTGGGCTGTGCCTAGGGGAGGAGGGGCAGTGAGAAGCCCACACACACAGTGAGAAGCATTTGATGCTATGGAAAACTCAGAAACCATCTCTTAGGAGGACTGTGCTGGGTATGGAAGCCCAGGCTCTCATGGGTGGACCCAGGGGCCTGTTTGTGCATGCTCAGCCAAACCCACCATTCCTTCCTTACCTAGCTCCCCCATACATGTTTTTAGGCAACAGTGTTTAAGAACAAGACACTCATTGCTTTTATTAGTTACCTTGAAACTCTCCTAAGATGCAGCCTCACGTTAGGGGTCAGTTGTGAAATTTCCCCGCAGACCTACACCCTGAGTACTTGGTGGCCAGGTGATCCCCATGGTTCCCCAGCATCCCTGGGCCTCTACTCTCAATGCAGAACAGGTCTTTCCCAGCACCAAGCTGTCCTGGTGACAATTTTTTTAATGCAAAGAATATGCTAGAAGGTTCAGATAAAAAGATAGACCTGGCAGTGGTGATTCACATCTTTAATCCCATAACTTGAGAGGCAGAGGCTGGTAGGTCTGAGTTTGAGGCCAGCCTGGTCTACAGAATAAGTTCCAGGGCAGCCAGGGCTACACAGAAAAACCCTGTCTCAAAAAACCAAACCAAACAAACAAAAGAGATGGGTCAACTGCCAACAAGCTGGTTTTCCCAATTCTATAGACCAAGAGGGACAGGAATCCCCCCAGTGGGGCCAATCCAAGAAAAGCAGACTATATGTAGAGTATGGTGACACACACCTGTAACTCCAGCACTCAGAGGGTGAGCCAGGAGTTTGAGACCGTGCTGGCCTACATACGTCTAACTCTGCGGCAGGTTTGTGGTGTAGTGGGTGACCCAATAGACAACAAATTAGAGGGACAGGGAAGCTCAGCCTGAGTCCCACGCCTCACATGCTGAAACCCAGAGGAAGGATACAGAGAGAAGGCCAATGTGAGCAGGCACCAGAACACAGCGATGTTGGCCTCCTGGACCTGGCCCAGCACCAAATAGTAGGCCTCAGAGAAGAGGTACACACCAACAGAGTACACAGCGAAATCCACGAACCACTGGTATTCCAGAAAGAAGCGCAGGCCTGCGGGACAGGAGCTCAGCCACGCTCCAGGTTTGCCTGTCCCAACTCCACCCCACCCTCCACCCCTGGGCAGGGTGGCCTCAGCAGCCGGGGAGGGGAGTGGGCTGCTCATTACCTAGGGCATCCACAGCAGTGAGGGGACAAGTCGCCATCTGCAAAGGGGCATCTCGAGGCAATGACAATGGCTTCTCATCATGAAGGCCATTTGCCCACCTGAGCATGGGGGACAGTGAAAGGTGAGGTGTAGCTATCTCCTCTGAGCCCACCAGAGAACTCGGTGGTGCTGCCTAGGAAAGACCTTCAGCCACATCAGGTGTAGGGCAGCCTAGGCACAGGGCCAACCCAGAAGAAACAGCCAGGAATACATAATGCTCACTGCAGCTACCTGCATCCAGCACTGCACCTTGGGCAGGTGTGAGGCCTGTTACCCTACCTGGGCCTCGTGGAGTCAAATGGGGACCACTCACCGTTCCTTCCTGCCTCTGGGCCTTGGTTTCCCTGCTAGCACCCTTAGTTCATCCTCAGACGGGCGTATGTATCGGAACAGACTGAGGAGGAAAAAAAGTCAGAAAAGCTTGGCCTGGGGACGAAGAACCCAAATCTGGTCTTGAGGACAGAGCACTGGGCAGCTTTGCCACAGCGGTGGCCCTGTGGGAAGGTGGCCCAGGGTGCTGGGGAACAGCCAGGGGAATTCTGGGGACAAGAGATGGGGGAACTGATCCAGCCTCAGGATACCCTTTAACATGTGATCTGACTCTCCTGGGGCCCATGCATTCTTCTAAGAGCAGAATCCTCAGAAGGGGCCAGACACCAAGCAGTGCAAACAGGAGAGAGCTGCGTTACAAAAAGCCAGGAGGGGAGAGGGGAGATGTGTGGCCCTTTTGTCAAGACAGATCCAAGTTGTACTTTAAAGGGCATGGTGGTACAGACTTTATATCCCAGCACCCGGGAGAAAGAGGCAGGCTCTCAACTGCCTGTCCTTCTAACTCCAATGCCATTGGCCTCCCCAAGCACCTGCACTCAGGTGCACAACCCCACATGTGGAGACATACTCCTACATATAGTTAAAAGTAACAAAAGTCTTAAAAAAAAAAAAAAAAAGGTGGAGGAGGAAGCATACACCAGGAGGGCCTGGGCACCCACAGTCAGTGGGACAGGGCTTACCTGCCATTGCAGAGCAGCCAGCGGGCAAAGGAGAAGTGTGGGGCCAGCCTGTGCATGAGGGTAGCTGTGAACAGGGTCACCACCAGCTGCACTCCCAGGACAGCCTGAGGAAAGTCGAAAGCTCTCAAGCTATTTGTAGGGAAGTAGGTGGACAGAGAGGGGTCCCCCTGGCTCTGGTGGCATCTCTCAGAAGACACCTGGGATGATGCCAGAGTTCATCTTGGAGTCCCACCCACCCTGAGATGACTAGACTTCATCTCTGAGTTTGAGGCCAACCTGGTCTACAGAGTGAGTTTCAGGCCAGCCAAGGCTACATCGTAAGATCCTTCCTAAATAACAATTTTGGGGTTTGTTTGTTTGTTTGTTTGTTTTTTGAGACAGGGTTTCTCTGTGTAGCTCTGGAACTCACTTTGTAGACCAAGTTGGCCTCTACCTCATATATTTGCCTGCCCCTGCCTTCTGAATGCTGGAATTAAAGGCACCACCTTTAATTAAAGGTGCCACCATCACCCATCTAAGAAAGCTTTTTAAACAGGGCCTAAAAAAGGGGGGGGGGACTGGAGAGATGACTCAGTGGTTAAGATCACTGGCTGCTCTTCCAGAGGACAGGGGTTCAATTCCCAGTACCCATTGGGCAGCTAACTCCAGTCCCAGGAAATCCTACAACCTTCTCTGACCTCTAAGGACAGCAGATACTCAAGTGGTGCACAGACATACGTACAAAACATCCACACTTAATAAACAAATATAATAAAATAATGAAAAGAATCTTTTAAAAATAAAAAAACGGAAAACCGTGCATGGTGGCACTCGCCTGTCCTCCCAGCACTCCTTGCTTCACCTCGACATGTCCTCCACCACCGACTACACCCCACTTCCACCCGCCCTCCACCTCCACACCGCAGGACCCCACGCGTCCGGGGTGGGACCCCTCAGGGCCTGCTCACCATGTCAGCTCCCCGAGCGCACCCATGTACAAGGCTGGAGGCGGGGAAGCATCGGGGATCTTGACCAATAGAGACGGAACCCTGTTGATGAGCAGCTTGAGAAGCCAGTCATAGGACTAGGAACGGGGTTCGCTGGGAATTGTAGTTCTAGTTGGAGCAGGCGCTTTTCTGTGCGCTGTCTCGCCTTTCCTTCTTTTTTCTTTCTTATCAACTAAGCAGAAAACCAACCAATCCCTGAGCAGGAAAACGAACCAATCTCAGACAGTCTGAGCTCAAGGGACTGAAATCTGACCAATCTCCACCCTGAAAACTTTCTCCCTGGAAAAAAAAATACAGCCCCTAAGAAACCCTGCTGCACCTGTTCCGTTTGCAGCTGTCTTCTTGTCACAGGCAGCCACTGTCCTAGACTCTTAACTCCCTCCCAATAGATTTCTTTTTTTCTTTCCTTTTTTTTTTTTTTTTTTTTTTTTTTGTTTTTCTCTGTAGCTTTGGAGCCTGTCCTGGCTCTGTTGACCAGGCTGGCCTCGAACTCAGAGATCCACCTGCCTCTGCCCTCCCTAGTGCTAGGACTAAAGGCATGTGCCACCATCGCCTGGCCCCAATAAATCCCTTGAATGAGGTTTGGGTGAGACCTTCCTTTGCCTGAGCAGAGAAGGAGCCTGGGCAGAGTAAAACAGGGAGATAAAGCTTTCACCAGGAAAACCTTTTCTTAGAGGAGTTGTTACACTCCAGGGGACCTGAGAACAACTTCGCTGGAACAGAGCTGATACACGAGGGAAGCCTTTCCCAGGAGCCGTGCTGTAAGCTGCTACACTTACCGTGACTGTGGATTTCCTGGGCTCCTGAGTGCCAGAATACCTTTCCATCCGAGCTTATATGTGTGTAAGATAGAGTCCCTGTGTAACTTTGGCAGTCCTAAAACTCCCTATGTAGACCAGGCTGGCCTTAACTCACACAAGTATGTGGCCTCTGCTTCCCTAGTGTGGAGATTTAAGGTGCACAACACAACGTTGGACACCCCCCCCCTTTTTTTTTTTAATTGTTTTTTAAAAAGCTTCATAGCTGTGGATGGTGGCTGGTTACCCAATAAACCTCGATATTCTGGTGTCCAAACAAGGACAGAAAGGTAATTTTCAAAAACTGTCCTAGCAGAGACAGCCCTTTCTGGGAGAAATTTGAGGTCTCCCTGTTAGGAACTGGCAGCCAGCTGACCCCCACCCTGACGATGGGCGGGATGGGCAGGCCCGTCATGGCGTGTCATCGCTATGGTGTGTCATCGCTACTTCAGCCTTACCTGGCTGCCAGAGGACTCAATTAAGCATAGGCAAGCCCCTTTTTAAAGCAAGCGTGCCAAGTGCCAAGTGTGTCGCTCTTTCTGGTCTCTCTCTGGTTTCTCTCTTGCCCCCTCCTGCTCTCTCTCTCCTGCTTTCCGTTGGCCACCAGCTATCCCCTTTCTCTCCCTTCTCTCAATAAACTCCATGTGGGCGCTGAGTCTCGTGTTTGTGTTTCTTAGGCATTAGCTGCAGCAAAAGAACAACACTCCCTAATCAGTCAGCTACAGCAAGATCTCACCAAGAAGGTTGCTACAGAACCCAAGGAGCCAGAGCCTCACAGGGTGGTGAGTTAAAAAAAAAAAAAAAAAAAAATCCCTAACCTCCACTCAGGGCACTCCAAAAGGTCCCTTCTGCAAGTGTTCCAGAGACACTGCTAAATTGGTGGCTTCTCAGAGTCCTCACCAGCAGAATGCTACTGGTTTACTGGTTCTAAGGACATGAATGTTTTGTTAAGGATGAGTGATTTTTCCTCCCAACCCTTCTTGTATGCTCTCTTTATGTAATTTTTTCTCTTACTAGAAGCCTAACAAAATCTACAATACAACAGGAAGTTGTTCAGACCAATAGCTCAAAAGATGATAGTGACAAATCAGACATAAAAAAAACTTAACCTCAGAAAATAAACCTGTGAGTCAGACTCAAAGACTGACAAAGACAGACTTTGGAGTCTGCTCCCACCCTTAAAAGGTCAGCTCTGCTGCTATTTCACTTGGGGTCTAATAAAGAAACATCAAAACACTACAATCCTAATTCTTTGTTATGTCTAACTAATAATTCAACAAGACCACATGAGAAAGTAAACAAGGGTCAATGAAGTTTGCACACTCTCACAGTTTTACTGACTGGCAGTTCAGGTACTTGCCTGTTCCGAAAGGTTTTCTTGCTGTGACTCACTGGGAACCAAATAGTTAACTTGTTCTAAAGCTCAGAGCATTATTTAAATATGCTGACAAGACTACCTGCGGGCTGTCAAACTCTTTCCTCTGATTTGCAAATTCAAATAGTGATTCCCCAACATTCACACACTACTTCTTTACCTGCTTCTCCTATTTTATACTAAAAATCTGTGTCTCCCTTTACCTTTCTGAATGAGGCTGCCTGAACTTCTGGCTTGTTTACAAAAATTCAAGATCACATAATTAAACTGGGAAGTTCTAGTTATCCCATCTAAAACTTGTCACTGGAGACAAGGCATCCTCTGCATGGTTTGTTAAATATCCCACACTATTTTCCGGTTTGATTGGAAACATCCAAGGCAAGTAGATACGTCTTGTTTTATAACTCTCTATAACTCTCTACATCTCAGTCTGTATGATTCTCTGCACTCTTCCATACCCTCTGTCTGTGTCTCTGCCCCAACCCCCTGCTCCTTAAAAAAAAAAAAAAAAATCCTTAGATTTCATCGACTCCTCCTGAGGCTAACTAACCTGTCCAATTAAAATTAAACATCCTAACATGGGGCTTCACCTTATCTTCATAAACCACCATTTGCCTGTGTGCCTCTGTAAGACCCTCAGAATGAAGAGTCTTCCAGGTTCGGTCGATACCCCAAGAACTCAATGTCCAGTCCAGTTGCTGCAAAACGCAAGAGGCTTTAATGAACAGGAAACGTTTGCGCAAACGGGCTCCTCCAGCACGCAGGCTAGGGAGAAGCCCCCTCCCCCGGCACAGGTGTTTTTAAAGGCAACCCCACAAGCTTAGGGAGGGGGGTGGGACCCTCTGTCCATTGAGTACGTGACCCTTGGAGGCCGGATGGTCTGCTATTAGGGTCAGCAGACCTTAGGGCCTCAGGGTGTGCTAATTAATCTTGTCTGGGCAAACCAGAGTTACAGCTATCTCTTGACCCTGTTTACCACCTGTTGACTCACAGGAAAGGAGGGGCAGTGTGAATTCTTCTTATCTCAGGGCCTTGTGAGAGGAAGCTAGCATATTCCAAGGAACAGATATTGGTTTCTAGGTTAGTCCATCATTAACATTACTTTTTAGGTCTTTCATTCCCCCCTTTTTCTCTTGTCAATAGTTCTAATCTTATAACTATGGAAATTAAGAAGCAGCCTCCTCTTGGCTCCGGAGGCTCCTGTACTGCTATCTAAGCACCATAATCTGGACAGCACTGGTAACAAAAGTCATAACAAAAGTAACAATTTTTCCAATAGTAAGCAACAAGAGAGAAATAAAAATGGGCAGTTGTAAGAGGCTGTCCCTGGATCCTATAACCTGGAGTGGCGTGGGGGTGGGTCCAGAGGAGGAGGACCCAGTCTCAAGGTTTCCTTGTGGTGACATCTAATGTAATCTGGATCACCAACTTGGAAGTGATATGAAACTTCCAAGTCTCCCACCACGTAGGTCTCTCAGAGTTGCTTCCACGCTCACTGTCTCACCCACTCGAGCACCTTAAGCCTAGCAAACAGAGGCTTAAAACAGCACATCAGCACTATGTACAGAGGTAATTTCCACAAGTGGAGGGCCCCCACAGAGCCATTTACAGGGGCTCAGCCCAAACAGTCCAGGGGTGTTTCTAACCCTGAAAAGCATAAAGGGTAGGAGAGCTATCTGATCATTAACGCCAGTCTCCGAGGTCAATTTAGTGAAGGTCTCCTCAATGGTTTTATTTATGCTTTCTACCTGAGCTTTGGGGTCTGTATGCACAATGCAATTTTAATCAATCCCCAATATCTTGGCCAGTGACTGACCTACCTGGGCAACAAAAACTGGACCATTGTCTGATTTTACTACTTTAGGTATTTTAAATCTTCGGAAAATTTTTTTTCAGTCATTTTTTAGCCACACGGTTGAGACAGGCCCATGCACATGAACAGATGAAAAAGCGTAAGTGCTGCCTGTTAATGTTTATGGACTTCTCTTTGTCTAGCAGTACCACCGCCCCAGCCCTTTTTTTTTTTCTTTTTTACCTTTTACAATGTAACAGCTCCCAGCAGTGAACTAACTGGTCAACAGCTCCCCAGCCAGCAGGATGTCCTTAAGAACTTTGCAAACTCCAGTCTCTTTAACCAACAAAAATTGATGGCAGTCAGGAGTCCTTGGTTCACCAGTTTCCTCAGGCAGAAGAGTGGCAGGATGAGGCTGGCTGGTGGAGCGAACACAATCCGCTCAGTCTCTCAGTGAGAAGCAGGCTTTGGTGGTGAGTCACACGGGCGTTGGTCATCATCAGTCGGCGGCTGCCGGACAATGCTCTCCAATGCATGGGGGCTATTATAGTTGCTTTATGCCCCAAAGTCAACTTGTCAGCAGCGATAGCTTTTAGACAGCCAGGCCCTCCCCTGGCTACAGGATCAAGCTTCTTTGGCAGATAAGCCACTGGTCTGTTCCACGGCCCTTAGGGATTTGGTCAAAACTCCCCAGGCAACCCCCTTATGCTTGTCCACATAAAGGGTAAAAAGTTAGTTACATCAAAAGGCTTAGAGCGGGTGCTTTCAACTGGGCCTTCTTAATGGCATCAAATGTCTCCTGATGCTCTGGGGTCCAGGAGAATTTTTCCTTAGTCAGCCTGTAAAACCCAGATGTCCCCCAGAAATTCTCTTACTTCCCTGGCCATTGTTGGGGAATTTTAAACCCTTGGGACAGTCGGATCCAGATGAGCTGCCCAGTTCTGCACGTGTCAGAGTCCTTCCATTCAAAGGCAAAAAGCAGTTGGCTGGTGGGATGTAACCTCGAACAAGTGGGGTACCCGGCCCACGCCAAGGTCCACTGTTCTTCCGGCAGTCCATGAATTACCTTGGGCTCGGGGAGGAGGTCCAAACCCCGTCTCCCTTTAATTTTATCCTTTCTTAGGGATAGGACCTTCGATACCTTGTCTTCTTGGGACAGTCATTTGCCAAGTGTCCTTTTGCTTTACAATATGCACATTGGTCCTCCTTGTCAAGTGGGGTCCTGTTGCCCAGGTTCCCTAGCCTGTTTTAAATTTCCTAACTTTTTGTCTCTCTTTCTCTATTTTTTTCTTTAACCACTGTGGCCAAGATATTTTAGTCAAATTCTTTTCCTGTCTTCTGTCATGCTTTTTCTGCTCTCTGTCTCTCTACTGTCTTTCTTTTCTCTCCTTCTCTTCTCTGTCCCTTTTATACACTTTCTCTATCTCTTAACCCTTCCAGTCTCTGGAGTTTCTTTCTAATATCTGTGGCCCAATTTCCCCATGAAGACCAGAGCCATCGAAGCTCTCTGGGCTTCTGAAGTAGAGTCAAAAAGTGCTCTCTTTACCTTAGCCAAATTGGTGGGCCATCTCGTGGCACCTCGGAGACCTGCCACCAGAGCCTGGCGATAGATTTTTAAGCTCTCCCTACCTTTAGCAGTGTTGAAGTTTCAACTGGGGCGAGTCAAAAGGAATCCCAAGTCAATCTTGTTTTTTTTTTTTCAGCTGCGCTGGCCGCCCATCAGCTCCAGGAATATTTTTCTAGCCTCGAGCAGAAACTGTTGATAATCATCTCAAATAGCCTAGAGAGAGAACATAAGGAACTCCAAAAAGGGGGTGGTTAGTTTTCCAATTACAAAGATCTGGGGAGAAGGGTCAGCCCTGGAGGCTGATGTTGGGAACCAAACATGTGCGGTGGCAGGGTCAGAAGTCATAACCCTGTCCCTCCATTCCGGCATGGCTCTGCCCATGCCGCGCCCGGCCCATGGCTGTCCAACCATTCTGCTGAAGCTCAGCCCCAGCGGCTCTGGCTGCCCTGCCACATTCCTGAGAGCGGGGGACCCAGCTCATAGCTGGGTCTCCGGGCCTGCTCTCCTGTGGATCTAAAGTCAAACTTAGGTGGGGTAGTTAGTTGTTCACGCATGGGGAGAGTGGAAATGGACACAAACAGTAGGAACAGAGGGACACAAAAACACAGAACAATCCGACAAAGAGGGCAAATCCGCACGGTAGACAAACGGCACCCAAACCAAAGTTACAAAGCAGCAGGGAAGCAAGTCCAGAGGCCAGCCGGCCCCTGGAGAAGAGAAACTTCGTCTCCTTCCCTCCTCCAAACAACCCCGGACTTTCGTCCAGGGCGGGACCAAGGGTCTCAGGACACATCTGTCTCCCCCTGTGGTCCTATACAAGTCCTGTGCAGGCCAGGCACAGGCACAGATTCAAATACTCGAGTCAAAAACACATAACATACAAGTTCTGTGCAGGCCAAGCACAGATTTAAGTACTCGAGTCAAAAACACATAACATCAGACGCATCAGACATACATCAAACATATAGGTTGCGAGCTCTTTCTTACCTCCAACTGGCAATGGAATTGAGTCGGGGGGGGGGGGGGTCGACCAAATCCCGGACGAGCCCCCAAAATGTAAGACCCTCAGAATGAAGAGTCTTCCAGGTTCCAGAGTTACAGCTATCTCTTGACCCTGTTTACCACCTGTTGACTCACAGGAAAGGAGGGGCAGTGTGAATTCTTCTTATCTCAGGGCCTTGTGAGAGGAAGCTAGCAAATTCCAAGGAACAGATATTGGTTTCTAGGTTAGTCCATCATTAACACTACTTTTTAGGTCTTTCACCTCATCCGTCTCCTCCCTATCCAGAGGACAAATGCCCCTTCCCACTATCCCTTGTCCGGTCCATTCCCACCCACCCCCACCCGTGCCCCTCCATCTCCTTTACCACAGCATCCCAAGCCCATTCTAACACAGACCTCCCCTTCTCCATCATCCTCTATTGAAAGACAAAAAAGTAAAATTAAGGACAGACTAACCTGGAAAGCTGACCCAGACCAATATCTGTTTCTTAGAATTTGCTAACTTCCCCTCACAAGGTCCTGAGATAACAAGATACCAAGAATTCACACTGCCCCTCCTTTCTTGTGACTAGGGTCCTTAGGAAACAAAGAGATAACTGTACCTCCGGTTTGCCCAGACAAGATTAATTAGCACACCCTGAGGCCCTAAGGTCTGTTGACCCTAATAGGGAGACCATCCAGCCTCAAAGGGTCATGTACTCAATGGACAGAGGGTCCCACCCCCTCCCTAAGCTTGTGGGTTTGCCTTTAAAAACACCTGTGCTGGGAGGGGGGGGGATGGGGCTTCTCTCTAGCGTGCGTGCTGAGGGAGCCCATTTGCGCAAATGTTTCCTGTTCATTAAAGCATCTTGCGTGTTGCAGCAACTGGACTGGACATTGAGTTCTTGGGAGACTCCTCATTCTGAGGGTCTTACACTATCTCCTTTGCCATAGCATCCCAGCCCATTCTAACACAGACCTCTCTTTCTCTGCCTCTTTAAAATCACACCTGTAAAGTCATTTGCTGCTGTTTTCACCTGAGTCAGGAAGCAGCCACTTTAACTTTTCTTCCCCACTTCATAAAGGACCTGTCTGTGGAAACAGGTGTTTGGATGTGGTTTGTGTCTAATTCAGGGTCTGGGAGGAAGCCCTCACTGTGTGTGTATGTGGTAGGAGAGACTGGCCTCAAACTCAAAGATATCTGCCTGCCTCTGCCTCCTGAGTGCTGAGATTAAAGGTATGTGCCAATGTGCCTGGCCTGGTTTTTTTTTTTTATTACATTTATTTATGTGTGTGTGGAGGGCAGAGGACTGAATGACACTCAGAGCATGGACCTTCAGGCTCTGATTCAGGAAAGGCGACACCCCAAATCACTCACGAGAAGCAGTCTTGATGCAAACTGCAAGAGGACTTTTTATCCCAAGTGCACTGGGGTCCACAGTCATGCGCCACACAAGGGTAGAGGACTGAGAACCCTGAGTGCAGAATTGAGACAGATTTTATAGGGTTTACAACAAAGCCTGAGCATCACAAACTAATCATCTCAATGCATCAAGAGGCCACGCAGTGCGGGCCAATCAAATTAAACCATTTTATAGTTTTTAGACCAATCATTTTAAATCATCCAAGCCTGTGCTTTATAGACCAATCAGTTTTCTATAGCCCTGGAGATCTGCATTTGTGTGGGCTCCTACATGGGGTGACAAATGGCAGTTAGGATAGGTCACTGGGGCCAGGGTTTCACAAGCAGTCTACAAAGTCAGGTAAGCGGAAAGGAGTATGACCTTTCACCTATTTACTGGCAGAGGACAGTGTCTGGAGTTTGAGGTTTTTAGGGCTTTTTAGGTAGTATTTCTAAATGTTTAGCTTCCTGGGGTCATTGGAGAGTTAGGCAGTATTTTCCATCCTTTCAGTACAACTTGGTGGAGTTTGATCTCTCCTTCTATTATGTGGGCCCCAGGGATCTAACTCAAGTTGTCTGGCTTCACAGAAAAGGACTTAACCTGCTCAGTGGTCTTGCTGGCTTGTTTGTTTGTAGATGGGGTCTGAACTTCATTATGCATTATGTGGGCAAGGATAACCTTGAAGTTCTGATCCTGCTGCCTCAAGTAACAAGCTTATGCCCAGTCAGTTTTCTCGGTACTGGGGGTGGAGCCCAGATATGTGCGTGACCATCCCAGCTCACTCCAGCACTGCTCCAATTCAGAATGAAGCCTGGATGTCTTCCTGCTGTGGCTTCTCTGAGGCACTATTTCATTAGCCATCCATGTGCGGTGGATCACATGAAGGTATTAGGTTCAAACTGGCTGTGTAGCCAGTTTGAAGCTGCTATAGCCAGTTTGAACCTGCTAGAGCTTCATATAAAGAGACTGTCCCAAGAGACAAAATTTTAAAACCAGGAAGGGATAGCTGGTCAAAGGGGCTTCTCACCCAGCTGAGCACCTGGGTTCCAAGTCCAACACAAACATGCTGGAAGAGACAACCAACTCCTACAAATTGACCTCTGATCTCTACACCACTCAACATACATTACACACTTGTACACAGACATGATACTAGTCATAAATTTTTAAAAGGGGCTACTGCCTGGGCTAGATGGCTCACATCTTCAATTTCTACACTAGCAAGACAGAGCAGGCCCATTTTTAGAGCTAGCCTGGTCTTCATAATGATATCCAGGCCAGTCAGGGAGTTGTGTGGCTCTGGCTCACAAAATAAATCTTCAGACACATGTAATACAAAAAGCAAATGACCCAGAGACTGCTACTCAGGTTCAAACTACAAGCTGAATACCAGAAAAGCAAAGCAGCCAGGCACTAGCTCTTACCTCTAGCTCAGGCTGAAAGGGATGATAAAGGCATACAAGCTCTTCACCAAGTCTCAAACTGCTGCCTCTCCTCAGTGTGTCTGGAGAACAAATGCCCCTCTGATACCTTGCTTCTGCCTTATATACTTCCCTAATGTTGGGATTAGAGGTGTGAGCTGTCATTCTCTTTGACTGATTCACTCTTGTGTAGACCTGGATGGCCTTGCACTCACAGAGATCCCTCTACTCTTACTCCTGAGTCCTAGGATTAAAGGTGTGTGTCACCACCTCCTACCTTGTGGCTGCTGGGATTAAAAGTGTGAGCCTGACTTCTGTGGCTTGTAGTTAACTTTGCTTTCTGAATCTTCAGGCAAGCTTTAATAAATCACAAATAGTTTATCACCACCAACACAAATTCCAAAAGGCTCAAACAACAAAGGGGAAATTTTGGCTCATGTAACAGAAAATGCTAGATGTGGTGGAGCAGACCTGTAATCCAGTTCTTGGGAGGCTGAGGCTGGAGGGTTGTGAATTTGAGACCAGTGAGAGCTGGTGGTCCCAGGCTCTGTAAGAAGACCCTGTTTCACAAACAAAAGCCATAACATACAACAACCTTGGATTCAGACATGGCTTCATCAAGAACTGTGTGGACCTCAGAATCCTATGGCATTTCCCAGGTGGCTTGGAGGGAGGGCTTCTGGCTGAGTGTGAAATCCTGGGCATGACTGGGGGTACATGTCCATAGGCAAGATGTCCACATAGCTGACTGTGTTGTCTCTGTGACCCTGTCATTATTTAAGAGTCTATGTGGATATTTGTGTGAGGCAATTCACAGTGACTTTGGTGCTTTGGGTGGCTGTCCCTGCTTCCTACCACTGATGTACAAACATGAAACACCTGGTCTTTTTGTGAATGTGGGATTCAAACTCACATCATTGTGTTCTAGGAGCAACTACTTTGTTGTCTGAGCCATCTTGGTCTCACTTGTGGTCTGGTCCAGTTTGTTCCAGTGTGCTGGAGTTTTATGTCAGCATTGACACAAGCTAAAATAATCTGAGAGGAGGGAACTTCAACTGAGAAAATGCCTCCATAAAATCAGATTGTAGGCAAGAATGTAGGGCATTTCTTAATTAGTTATTGATGAGAGAGGGCCCAGCACATGGTAGGTGTTGCCATCCCTGGGCTGGTGGTCCTGGGTTCTAGAAGAAAGAAGGCTGAGCAAACTGCTTCTGCATTAGCTTTGGCCTCCAGGTCCTGGTCTGGTTTTGTTCAGACCAGTTTGGTTGTGTTGTCTTTTTCAGATATGGTCTCACTATGTAGTCTGGCTAGCCTGGAAATTTCAATGAACACAAGGCTGCCCTCTAACTCCCAAGTGCTGGAATTAAATAAAGGCTTAAGATTTCACTCCCAGCCTCTCAGGCCTATTTATTTTTCAAAGTCTGCTTATCACCTCCTGACTCAAGGCCTGGGCTGTAGAATCTATCTAGAACCTAGTGGCCTCTCCTTTGGGCTTCAGTCTTGCTCATGTACAGGCCATGCTCATGGATTCTGTTTCATGGTGTGTAGACCTAAGTGACCTAGGCCAATAAGCCAACCCCCTGCCTCCTGCCCTGCATATCCCAGGAGCTAAGCTGGAGGGCAGAGCCAAGAAGGGCAGGTCAGAAGGTCACAGAGGGCCCAGGAGATCCTTCCAGTACCATCCTGCTCCAGGACAAGGTGTCATTACTGAACTGCGGAACTTGAGTGGAAGGGGAGGGCTGAGCTTAGGAACCCATTTTTTAAAACTTTGTTTTTACATTGACTTGTTAGAGGTTCTTAATCTTCCTAATGCTGCAACCCTTATGGCAACCTCCACTATAAAATTTGTTGTTACTTCATATCTGTAATTTTGCTGTTATGAATCATAATATAAATGTCTGTTTTCGGGTAATCTCAGGTGACCCCTGTGATAGGACCCTTTGGCCCCCAAAGGGGTCACCACAGGTTTAAAATTACTGGCTTATGTATGGGGGAGGGAACATGGTGATGGTACCTATGGAAGACAAGTTGTGGGGTCAGTTTTCTCTTCCCACCATGTGAGTTACCTCAGAGTAGCAAGCACCTTTACCCACTGGCTGAGCCATCTTGCCTGCCCTAGGGGACCCCCCCCCTTAATAACTAAAAATGCACGCCTTTAGTCCCAGCACTCAGGAAGTAGAGGCAGCTGGATCTCTGTGAGTTTGAGGCCAGCCTGGTCTACAGAGTGAGTTCCAGGACAGCCAGGACTACACAGAGAAACCCTGCCTCAGAAATAAAACAAAAATACACACAACTAAAAGTTGTGTGTATATAATATTCATATAGGTGCACATGTGTGAGTTCCAGGGTATACTTGCCTGTCCCCTTAAAAAGCCATGAGGACATTAGGTGTCCCCTTTGAGGCCTGAACCCAGGACTGGACTTCTAGGCTGGACTGACTGCCAGGGACCCTCTACCAGAGCTGGATTAATGGGGTGTGCAGGACACATGCTTGCTGCCAGGGTGCTGGAGGCTGAACTCTAGAGTCACAGGACCCATGACCATCATCATGCCCTCTGAGCCATCTCTTCAGCCCAGGTCACATGTGCAGGAGGAGGGTGCAGCCCCGGAGCTCTGCCTTCCCAACTTCTACTTTCTCCCCCTTAATTGTTTTTACATATTTTATGACTGTCTACTTGTGGGATGGTGCCAACCCAACACTGCCAAAGAAGCCAGAGAGAATGGGGGAAGGGGGCGAGTCGTGTGTCTTGCTTTGCCACTGTCCATCTTCTGCTACTAAGCCCCAGCAATCCTGTCTCCATCTTGCTGGAACCCAGACCAACCACATCGGGTCTTTTTTATTCGGGTGCTGAAGATTCGAACTCAGAGCCTAGTACTTACACAGCAGGCTCTCATACCGCTGAACCTTTTCCATCCCTCTCCCCATTTATATATTTTTTCGTTCATCTTGTGAGTGCCTTGTGAATATGTGTGGGTGCCAATGAACAACTTGCAGGCAGTTGGTTCTTTCCTTCCACCAATAGAACTAAGGTCGAAAAGATTGGCAGTAAGTGTCTTTACCTCCTGAGCCATTTTGGGGAGGCCTCCTGCTTACTTTTTAAGCATGCTAGCCTAGAAATCCTGATTACCACAGGCAATGCACTCTCACCAGCATGTGACGCGCTGTGAATTCATTTCAGACCAGAGCAGCTCAGGCCTTCTGGCATGCCCTTGGTGGTGTCCCCCTGTAGCTCCTTCCCCGGTCACATCCTCACCCTACACCTGGCCTTGCTCCTCTCTGGAAGCTGTTTCTACAACGTGCACCCCAAAAACAGTGTGCATAAAGGAGGCCTTTGGAGAGACTGGGTGTGGATACCTCAGGCTGGGGAGTCTGGGGGTGGGGAGGCTTCCCAGCGCCCTGCCCTGCCCTGCCGAGCAAGGGGCTTTATTGATGCAGCAGCCAGCTGCAGGAAGGAACAGTGCCTCACGGGTGATGGGCTGTGCAGGGAACTCGAGACTGTGGGATCTCTGTGGAGGCTGGAGAGGAGTCTTCTGTATTCTACCGTGGCCAGCTGTCGGGGGTCAAGCGGCGGCACAAGGAAGCCGCGGGCCGCAGTGGCTCCGACAAGGGCCTGGCGAGGAGCAGAGGATAGGGAAAGGACCTGGGGAAGTCGCCAGAGGCCCCAGTGGCGGGAGACAGACGCTCAGATTTGATGCTGATCGGGAGCGTCGGAGGGGATGCCACTCGGCTGGGGGGACCCTCCTCACACAGGCTGCGGGCGCTGCTGGAAGGCAGGAAGATGAGAACTTACTGACCACGGGGTTCTGTGGGTCCCCTCTAAATCTCACAGCCCACCCACAACCCGGTCCAGACAAGTATCCCGACCACCAGGGGGCGCCCAACTCACCCTGGCCGGCCCGCGTCCAAGGCGTCCCTCGTCTGGGGCCAGGGCAAAGACTGTAGGGGGAGCGGAGCGGTGTCTCCGGGGGTGCAATCTGCCAAGAGAGGCTGGCTGAGTGGAGCTCCTGTCAGAACCCCGGCCCTCCCCGTGCCGGGACTCAGGGCTGGGGAGAGGGACCCAACGGGCAGGCAAGTCAGACGGGATGGGCGCACCTGCGGAACCTGTTGGCAGGAAGGCAAAGCTCCCCAGAGCCGGGCCCGGGGCAGTGCTGGAGCCCTGCAGGCCGCTGTACAGGTTCCTCTGCCGGGACAGCAAGGACAGAAAACTGAGGCCGGGGTGTGACCACCTACCTCCTCCTTTCCTCTCTCCCTCCTCTTCTTTCCTTCCTTCTCCACCCCCTCTCTCCCTCTCACCGAGGTGCCCAGTCCCCCTCGGGCCCCAACTAGGCCCGCGGGCAGATCTGTCCTCCGCCCATCAGTCGCCAGGTACAGGGGTGGGGGAGTCTTGCCGGCGAGGTGGCTCGGAGAGAAGATGGGGTGTCCCAGGCCTGGGGGAGGGGAGACCCAGGAAAAGAGGGGCGGTAGTGTCACCAGTAAGACTAGAGCCCGGGATCCTTCACCCTCCCCACCATGCTCATGCCCCTAGCGCTCACCCGGGGGTCGAAAGTGGGGAGGGCGGCTATGGACAGATGGTGCCTCCCCCAGCCCGCTGGGGTCGCAGCCAGGAGGGGTATGTGGGACCCGGTATGACAACTCTGAGACCGACATCGCAGGGGCCACCGGCTGTGAACAGAGATGTGGGAGAATGAGGCGGAGGGGCTGTGTGCCCCAGACGTCTTTGAGGATCGCTCTCCATTCAGGCCTAGACTCAAGGCTGGGGTTGCCAGGTTGCTGGTTCAGGGTCCAGGCCTCTCTCTGCGGATGTCGGATCATCCGAGGAATTGTGGCAGTTAGACTTGTTTGTTGAACTCCTACATGTCTTTCAAAGCCCGGGTCATAACGCACATTCCGCAGGGACTGACTTTTCACCCACCCAGTACCCAGACCGGCTACCACACAGGTGGCTTTCCCGCCTGGCCCTTCATACTACTCTCCGGGTTTCAATCTCAGACTCTGAATTGGAAGTGTGTTTGGGGTCGGAGGAATTCAGGGAAGGAACAAGGAAGCTCTCCTCTTACGTAGAGCAGAGGCAGGGGCGAAGCCGAGCTTCTGTCGCCTCCCAGCGTCCTCAGTAGCTTCTCTCTAGGCCCTTCTGGCCCCTCCTCCACCTCCAGCTCAGGCCCATCCAGGCCCATGCCCCTTCTCTTCAGTGTCTGTGGGAACAGCAGATGACAGGATGGGCCTTGCGGTCTTAGGTCTTACCCGACTCCTGGAACTTGGTTCTGGGGTACCTGAGAGAGGAGACCTTCCCCGGGCCAGTCTGCCTGGAGGGATAAACGATAGGTGTGTTCTGCTCCAAGGGGACCCCAGGGACTACAACCACAATAAATTCTCTGAGGTTGGAGTCCCCAGGTGTTTGAGAAAAGGTTTAGGAGATACCGAGGTCCTGTAGCCCGGCTGGACATTCCAGGGCCTGCAGGTGGCTTCAGGTACCTGCAGAATATCCGCGTTGGTGCGACTCTCATGCGGCTCGCTGTACTCAGTGTATTTGAGCAGCACCCGATCCATGTCGCTGCTCGCATACTGGAAGAGGCGCTGTGCGCTGTTGAAGATGATCAGCGCGATGTCGCAGTCACACAACACACTCAGCTCATAAGCCTTCTTCATCAGCCCGAACTTGCGCTTGGTGAATGTCACCTGCACCACAGAGGCAAGACAGGGTGTGGAGGGATAGGGGCATTAAAGGAGGGTGTCCCTAAGGGACTGCAGAGTGAGCTGCTTTCTGGCTTCTCTGCTTCAGTTTCCATATGAATCTGGAAAACCTCTCTGCGTGTTTGCAACTCCACCCAAGTGTCCAGTTCTTTTCTGAGAACACTGGGCCCCAGAAGCATAACCCATGCTTTCTGTCTCAGACTCCCCAAAGTGGCCTTGGTCTGGCTGTGCCCCTGCCACTTCTCCCAGTGGCAATGGGACCCGGGAACTCACCTGCCTGTTCCTTTGGTCTAGAATGCGGGAGATCTGGATTTTTTTCCTCCCCATTGTGCCTGGTTGTTCTGAGTGACTATTCTGTGAGAGAGATGAGTGAATGGAACACAGCCAACAGTACCCAGCTTCTGTCTTTCCCACTTGAAGTCCCTAAACCACAAAGAGGAGAGATGACAAGAAGTAAGGCAGGGCACTTAACCCAGATAGCCCCTACTGGGCATCAGCTGGATATGCTACATGCTCAATAAATGTAGTTACAACTTGGAAATCCATGCACCTCCACAACCCTGCACCCAGGAAGCCTAAGCAGGAGGAAGCTGGGTTCCAGGCCAACCTCAGCTTCACCTGGGAGATGGAGGAGTCCTGGATACACCACATACTCAAATGGAAAGGTCACCAGGATGTGCTTTGAGCAGTGGGCACAGATATGGAGGCTACTCACCGTCTACTGTGTGTTTTCCTCTGTGTGTGTGAGTGTGTGTGTAGGTACAGCCATGAGCATGAGTGAAGGCAGACTCTGTCCACCACATTGACCCTGCAGATGGAAGGCACTTGGGTAGGCAGCAGGTGTCTGCCAGCTGAGCTACCACAGCCACCTTCCTTCTTTAAATTTGTTTGTTGAGACAGGATCTCTCCATGTAGCCCTGGCTGTTCTGGAACTTGCAATGTAGGCCAGGCTGGCCCCAAACTCACAGAGACTCCCCCTACTTCTAACTTCAGAGCACTAGGTTTAAAGGTGTGTGCCACCATACCCAGCTCTTTTCTTTAAGTTAGTGAACTTTGCATAAAACTCGTTATTTTGAAGTACATGATTAAATGACATTTAGTGTGTTTTCCTATACTGTGCAATCATTACCTTAGTTTAATTCCAGAACATTCTATGATCATCAAGGCAGCAGTGTAGCTTCTGCTCCCTTCCCCCTATTCCTTCTGCTTCCTGGCTCTGTGGGATTCCCACATCTCCACACATAGGGTCACACACCATCTGGGCCTGGGGGCTGCCCACATTTTCCATTTTCATTGTGGAACCTGGAGGGAGCGTGTTCTGGGACATGGTTTTGCTAAGTAGTCCAGGCTGCCCCAGAACTCAAAATCCCTGTCTCAGCCTGCAGGGTGCCTGTAGAACAGGTGTGGTCACTATATCCCCCTCAGGAAAAGTGCGTGGCTGTGTTTTTTTCTGCAGAGGCTTGAGGAAAAGTCCCCTGGCAGACCTGGGGACTCCACCAAAGGGTCCACATGGGGACTTGGGAAGCCCTGGCCCCCATGATAGAGACCCTGGGTCTCCCAGGCTTCCAGGGGTTCTAGATAAGTCTGGGTTATGGTGAGAACTTATCTCAAATAAAGAAAACAAGACAGTTTCTAAGCTGGGTGTGGATGGCCAGCCCTCGGGGGTTGAGGCAGGAGCATTGCTGGAGTCTAGGAGTCTCAAAAGCAGGAGGCTCGATAGAAGGCTCAGCTGTGAAAAGCTTGCTGTGTGAATGTGAGGACCTGAGTTCCATCCCCAGCATCACTGGAGAAGACCACAGGTCTGTGGCCCTTGAACTTACTGGAAGGCAGAGGCGGGCAGATGCCAGCTGCAGTCCACCAGTCTGGCCAAAGGAACAAGCTCTGGGGTTAGTGCAGACAATGTCTCAAGGGTATAAAGTGGCTTCTAGGGAGAAGGTCCCAGGGGTAAGAGCTCTGGCTTCACAAGAGTGAGAAATGAGTTTGAATCTCAGACTCATGTGAGTTCTGGGTGCTTAGAATGGGGGCACAGGAGGAGCACTGTGGGTGGGGCTTGGTAGCCATGAGCCTAGATCCAGGTTCAGCTAGAGACCCTGTCTAAAGAGAATAATGTGGGAAGTGATAGAGCGGGACACCCAGTGTCCTCTGCACAACTGCACACACACAGATACACACACACTCAGAACACAGATAGATATACTCACACAGACATGCTTACACACACAAGCACAGAAAGCAATCGACCATGATATTCCGCATCAGCCTCTAGTTTCCAGACGCACACAAAGAGGAAAGAGAAGAGAGCTGGGGGTCCCCACAGGCCTAGGGTGCTACAACCTGCATACACGTCTGGACTCCCAGAGATCCAGACCAGCAGAGAGACTGGAGGGTAGGCCTGGAACGTGTGACTTAGAGACACCGAAGTAACTGGCCATTCTCAGGTAATCTGAGGTTTTTTTGTTTTGTTTTTCTTTTTTAATTTTTTAGGAGACAGGGTCTTTGTAGCCCAGGCTGGCCTCAAACACATTCAAACTGTGTAGCAAAAGTATGCCACTGTTTTGGGGATCAGGTAGCTCTATAGCCCTTTCATAATACAAAGTTATCTGTTGCCCACAGGGAGGATGAGACAGACACTGGGGCCCTTACCCCCTTGGGGACAGTCCCATCTACAACTCTGAAACCATACAACCTCTCTTGCCTCAGGGTCACATGGGCCTGAATTTATCTTCTAGTAGGGATTCGCCTCCCTCAGTCCCCACATTCTGTCCTGAGAGTTGGTGGGTGACAGGTGCCCAGGCACACCAAGCATGTCCAGTGCCACCCTGGGAAGGTAATGAGCTCCTAAGAACATGAGACTGGAGGCTGGAGGTTCTTCACACCTGTGATCCTAGCACTTGGGAGGCTGAGGTAGCAGGATTTCTGAGAGTTCTGGGCCAGCCTGGGCTACAGCGTGAGTTGCTGCCTCAATGAAACAAAGACAAGTGAGGTATTGTGTTTTTGGGCTGGGATTGCTCCCGTGGGTGATACTAGCCCTCCAAAGGCTGAGGCAAGGAATGTCTTTAGCTTTGGAGCTCCCAGCCAGTCAGACCTACATGACCAACATAGAGGAACTCTGTCTTAAAACAAACAAACAAAAAACCCCAGATATGGTGGCACATACCTATCATCTCAGCACTAAGCCTCCATTGAGGCAGAGGATTAGGAGTTCAAGGCCAGGCTCAGCCAAATAGTGAATCTGAAGCTAGCCTGGGCTCCCATAAAAAGAAAAAGTAAGGGTCCATTGAGCTAGCCATGGCTACTCCCTAGTCCCTAATCCAAGTGCCCTGGCTATGGCTCCCATCTTCCTAGGAGTCCTGCATATCTACCAGTGTGGAATACTTTAGTTGGCATAGGTGAGATGCTGTAGGCAAGCCTCCACCTTCTCTGAGCTGGGTTGGGTCTTCCAGTCAAGTCCAAGAAGCAGATCCAGGAACAGCAGGACCTACTCTAGCTTTTCTTGCTAAATTTAACCCCCTCGCTAATTTTACCCTTACCTGGAGTTGGGCCTTTCCCAGGGCTGGAATAGTGGTCAGAACCCAGGCAGGTCCCTGGAGGCTGAAGGAGGGCACTGGACCGGAGGTTTACCAAGATGACTCTGGAAATGTCCCCCCACCCCCTGGGTCCTGTGAGAACTAGGCCAGGCTTCTACCGAGACACGAGGTCTTAGAAAATCTGAGGGCAGCTCCCTCCACCCTTGAGATGTGAGGCAGGGATAATGGTGAGGGGGGACTGCAGGGAGGGGTACAGAAGAAAGGGGCTTTTTTATTTTCATTTCTTAAGACAGGGTCTCACAGCCCAGGCTGGCCTCAAATTCACAGAGACCTGCTTGCCCTGCCTCCTCAGTGCTTGGATTAAAGGCATGTGCTGCCACACCCAGCTATTCTGGGTCTGCTATTCTGTAGCTGAGGATGCCCTTGAATCCTTTGTCTTCCTGCCTCCATTTCCTTGAGTGTTTTGTGTGCTGCTAGGGTTGGAACCCAAGTGTTTACCCAGGTTCTGGGAATTGAACCTGAGTCCTCTAGAATTGCTCTTAACTGAAAAATCTCTTCAACCCCCTAATTTAAATTTTTAAATGTATATTAGTAATTTGGGTTTTAGTGTCAGACGGTGTCACATGCTGACCTTGAACTCACATACAGGTATCCACCTGCCTCTGTCTTCCCAGAGTGGAATTAAAGGCATATGCCACCACCCCTGGTCTGTGCATCAGTACATTTGTCTTCATGTATGTATTCAAAGCACATATGTGCCTGGTACCCTCTGGAGGCAGAGATGGGTGTGGGGTTTCCTTGCATGGCTGTTACAGATGATTGTGAAAGCCAAGTGAGTGCTGGGAATCAAATCAGAGCCTCTGCTAGAGCAGCCAGGGCTTTTAATGTTTGTGCTCTCTCTCCAGCCTCTAAATTTCAAAAGTTACTTATTTTGTGGGGACATGCCTGTCACAGAATGTGGGAGCTCAGAGGACAGCTTGTAGCAGTCAAGTCTCTCCACCACGTGGATCCCAGGGGTTGGACTGAGATCATCAGGATGATGACAAGCATTTTTACCCACTG
The DNA here is from genome assembly GCF_943737965.1 of Phodopus roborovskii. Classification (NCBI taxonomy): domain Eukaryota; kingdom Metazoa; phylum Chordata; class Mammalia; order Rodentia; family Cricetidae; genus Phodopus; species Phodopus roborovskii. The sequence continues at coordinate 507,166 of NW_026125665.1, read as the reverse complement.
AATTATCTCTCCAACCCCAATATTAATTGATTAATTAATTCTTTAGTTTTAAGACAAGGTCTCATTTTGTAGCCCTGGCTGGCCTGAAAAAAAAAATTTGCTATGTAGATCAGAATAGCCTGCAATTCAAAGAGATCAGCCTGCCTTTGTCTCCCCAGTGCTGGGGTTAAGGGCACAACTACCATCTCTGCTATTTATTAATTTTTATTTTTTATTTTTTGAGAAAAGGTCCAAGTTGGCTGATCCTCCTGCCTCGGGCTTCAAATGCTGGGATGACATTCAAACTCTCATGGGAAGCAGGAGGCTAGGTATGAGGGCCCAAGGGCTGGAGTTGAAATTCCAGCACCATGTAAAGAATCAAGCCTACACCTTATCTCCCATCTTCCCTGGGGAGGTGGGGGTAAGGCTTACTGCCCTGTAAGGCAGGCTGAATTGATGAGCTCCAGGTTTAGTGAAAGACCTTGTCTCAAATAAGGTGGCACATGCCTTTAATACCAGCACTTGGGAAGCAGTAGCAGGTGGATCTCTAAGTTTGAGAGTGAGTTCCAAGGACAGCCAGGGCTACAGAAAGAAACCCCGTCTCTGAAAAAAAGGAAATGTATGTAGAGTGAGGGAGGGAGGTACCCCATGTTGACCTCTGACCTTCAAACAACACACAAGAAAGAGACTGAGTCCCCAACCCCAGCTTCCCTGCACACTTCCTCTTAGACTTCCCCATTCGACACCCTGCCCAGAAATACATGAGAGAATGCAAATCTCCATTCACTCAGCACGGGCTGGAGACCTGTGTGGCCCAGGTGTGAAGGACCAAGAGGAGTGTGCGGAGGCGGCCACCCCGGCTGGGCAGATCTATTTGTGATCTATTTGTATTTCCATGCAAATTGCCCAGCCACAGACTGACCCCAAAGTCTCTGCTCCAGATGTTGGCATGATCGGAATGTGGGGAGGTGGGGCAGCCCGTTATGAACATGTCCGTTATGAGCATATGGGGAAGAAGCTGAGAACTGGGGAGATGACTTCACACTCAAGTACCTCCTGGTGATGTCTGGCCAGGAAGAAGCTCTTCAGCTGGGCGAGGGATGCACACTGTGTCACCCTAGCACTGACAAGATAGAGTGCAGATGATCAGGAGGCCAAGGTCATCCAAGGCTACATAGGCACTTGTAGGCCAGCCTGGGCTACATTAGACCCTGCCTCAAAGATAAACAAATAATCAATTAATTGATATGAAAAAATAAACTGAAATGCCTGTACTGGCTCATGGCCATCACAGGGACTATGTCCCTCCAGGGCAGAGTGGTATGACAGGGAGAGGTGGGGCCTGGGGGAAATAGCACTGTGCAGTTGTTTGGAGTAGGACTGATGGGGACACCAGGGGCTGGTATATGGTGACACACATGACCTGGGTGGGCCAAGAGCCATAGTCTCAGATCTGACCACTAAGGGGGTGTTGCTGGGGAAATTACAGAGTCTATAACATGCAGGAGGTGAGGCAGGAGGATTGCATTCAGTAGAGCCAGTGCGAAGATCCTGAGGAGGGAAAGCAAGGGGGTACACAGTTGCTGTCCCTGCAGAGTCAGGAGGACACAGTGGCCCAGTGGATGAGAGCATCCAGTGCTGAACCTGAGCAGCTGAGGGTGGACCATGGGATCCACACAGTGCAAGGACTCACTCATGGAGACTGTCCTCTGAGCTCCACACACTGGTTGTTGCATACACACACACACACACACACACACACACATATAAATTAATGATTGTTATTTTTTTTGTTTTAAAGGCAGGGTCTCACTATGTAGCCCTGACTCTTCTGGAACTCATTACATGAACCAGGCTGACCTGAACTCAGAGGTCCACCTTCCTCTACCTCCTTCATGCTGGGATTGAAGGGCTGTGACACCATACCTGGCTACGGAAGTCATTTTTAAAAAAGACATATTTATCTATTGTGTATACAGGGTTCTGCCTGCAGACCAGAAGTGGGTACTAGATGGTTGTGAGCCACCATGTGGCTGCTGGGAATTGAACTCAAACCCTCTAGAAGAGCACCTCTGAGCCATCTCTCCAGCCCCCTATAATTTTTTTTTAATTAAAATAAAATAAAAACATGGCCACAAACACACACAACCTTCTGTCAGATGGGATTTGTGGTTGGAAAGTCAATCAAAAAACTCTCCTGAAGGTCTTACAAATCACAAACTATCACCTCCCTAGCTTGGTGAAGCCTCTGGGTCCCTAGGTGATGGAAATGAGGATGACTAGGAAGGATCCCACCTTCCAGGAATCTTTAAAATGAAGCCTCTCTCAGTCCCCACCCCGCAAATAAAAACAGGTTAGAAACACCGTCTCCTCTCACCGGAGGGCTTTCGATTTGTCTTTCCTTCCCAGAAGCCAAATTTGGACCTCGGGATGTTGTGTGCCAGGCCACGTCCAGCCTCCCACTTGTTCGCCCCGCAATGGGCCAGAGGGCTGCACAGGGCCTCACAGCCCAGCACCAGCAGAGAAAGCAGAAGTGAGTGAGAGGCAGGTGGGAGCCAGGCCCACGGGACAAGCGGCCTCACGCAACCTGGGCTGCGGTTTCATCACCTGCTCCCAGGACTCCTCATTACGAGGACAGGAAGCGCCCCCTGGAAAACCGGGACCCCTCCCCGCCCTCTCCTGGGGGCCGAGCCGCAGAGAGCGACCCCAGCTGCCCTTCTCCCCTCAGCTGCAGCCAGCGACACGCCCCTCCGCACTGGGCGGGGCCTAAAAGTCAGGGGGTGGGGACTCGCCCACCCCGGCTCTGGGAGGAGCACCTGCCTGTCGGAACAGGTGTGTGTGACCAGCACACCACCTCCCACCCCCACCCCCGCCCCCGCAGTAGCCGCAGCTTCATTACCAAAATAGGGTCAATCTGAGCCTCCCGAGGGTGCCTGGTTGTCTAGTTCTTTCAGATGACTTTGAAGTCACCTCTCCTCAGCTTCTGGGCAGGGGACAGACCAGTATAAGGGCCCCAAGTAGTCCCATGCTGAGTGCTGGGCCGCTGGGGGAGCTGGAGAAACACATGTTCATGAGATGGGCAGAATGGGAAGAGACCTCACTCTCACTTGGAGAATACCTCAGACCATGGGCATATAACAATGGAACCCCCAAATACTCCTGATCCCTGCCCACAGTCTTCAAAGGGTGCTGCCTAGTGTGACACCCGTTATCCTGGAGCTCAGGAGGTGAGGCAGGAGGATTACTTTCAGTTTGAAGCCAATTTGGCTAAATAGTGAGTTTCTGGGTAGCCTGGGCTACAGTGAAATACCATCTCACAAAACAAAAACACAGAGATATCCCTAAATCCACACAGCTCTCTAAACATTAACTCCAACGTGAGACTTGCTATGGAACATCCAAGAAGTGTCAATCCTCACATGCATCCACCCTCCACCATCCAGACTGCCGCACACCGAGCCAGTCCCCTCAGACACACAGGGGGACCCCTAAACACTCACATATCCTCCATCAATAGCTGTCACCACCCCTCACATGCAGACCTCTAAGCCCATGCTGGTCCCCATGACATGCATGCACCCCTAGATACAGGTGGTCCTGTCCCTGTGGGGCTCCAGCTCTGCTCCAGCTTCTTTGCTGAGATGGGTACTTAGCATTTAGCATGAGGTGCTAAGAGATCTGAGGGGGTGGGAGAAATATCATTTTCAGAATTCTAGGGAGCATCGCCCCTCCAGGGTCCCTGTGTCCATGGTTCCTCTGGTCTCTGAGGCTCAGCTGGAAACCTCTAGTCTGCTCGAGGAGAGGGCACAGATGGTGAACTCAGTGGGTTCTGGAGCCATGGTGGCCACTAGCTGGATGTCCAGAGCTGGGTCAAGGGCTAACAAATGCTATTCCAAGTTGCTTTTTCCTTTTGGACTGTTGACATGCAGGGTGTGGTATGTGCTAGGCAAGTCCCATGCTGCTGGTCCCATTCCTTGTCCTCAGTCTTCTTTGAAGGACCTCATAGCACACAACACAAACCTGAGACCATAGATGGCCTGTGGTCAACATGAGACCCTGTTCTGCAAGAAATTTTCATCCAGTTTGAGTGTTTTCCCAGCATGCATGAAGCCTGAATTTCATCCCTCTAACCCCAGGGAAGCAGGCATCGTGGTACACACCTGTAATCCCAGCACTAAGAAGTTCAAAGACATCAACTACACAATGAGTTCAAGGCCAGCCTGATCTACATAGTGAATCCAGGCCAGCCAAGGCTACAAAGTAAGACCCTGTCTCAAAACAACAGCAACAACAACAAAAATGAAAAATTGAAAAAAAAAAACCCTACACAAAATAAACAGAGAGAGACACAAGAGGTGTTGGAGGAGAGAGGTGGCTGAGGAGAAGGTTCACTAGGGAAGGTGTTTACTTATGTGGGCCTGAGTTTGATCCCCAGACCCCACACACCAGCCAGGCCAATCCTGAGGACTTGATGGTTAGGTTAGGCAGCCTTGCCAAATGGGAAGTTCCAGGTTCAGGGAGAGACTGTGTCAAAAGGCAAGCAGGCACCCATAGGTGTGATCATCCACCTGATAAGGCCACTGCTCTGAGCCTGATCCTGCTTCCCTATGGCAGGAGCACTCTAGGCCCTCAGATATGTCCCTCGAGCCTCCACAGTGGCTGTAGAGACAGCTCAAGATTTCCTTCTTTGGTCCACAGAAAGGTCTTCCCTCAGGGAATTGGTCCCCAGAGGCCCAGGCCTCCCTGCTTGGGAAATTAATACATCCATCAGCACTGGGTAGAAGGGACTCAAAAGCCCCAAGACTTTCTAGCTGGAAACCTGATATGAGGTGTGGGGACATCCTGTGTCCTGCTCTGTATGGCTAGAATTGTCAGGGACATCCAGGGGAGGAGTGGATAAACAATGGTTCCCCTTTGGCCGTCAATAACAGATACATAACTGTCTCTGAGAGGTCTGTGTGGAAGGAATGGAAATAACAGCTTGGTCTGGTGGCTTGCTCCTGTCATCCAGCAATTTGAGGATGGCCTGGGCTGCCTAAGAGCCTATCTAAAAACGAAAGAAAAATGGGAGACAGAGGCAAGTGACTGTGAGAGTGGCTTTGACAGAGGGTCCAGGAAAGCCATCTGAGGAGGGGCCTTGAGGACAGGCGGATGCCATCCAGGTAAGGACAAAGGTCCTGAAGAGGGAGGCTGATACTGAAGCCTGCTCCTCACTAGGACACCTGGGTGCCTTGCCATGTGCCCTGGGGGAAAGCCCATTCTGTCAGGCTTGGACAGGTGAATGAGGGTTGCAGACAATGAAGAGCAGAGAGCAGAGCACTATGGGATGGGTTAGGTTGATTCAGAGTTCTTGGACTTTAGTGGCTGTGGTGGGAAGAAGGATTTTGGGGCAGGAACCCTGGATGGCACACAACACAAAGCCTAAACCACCAGGGTATCGGGTTGGGAAAGATAAGACAAACTTGAGTCCGCAGCTGAGTCCACACCAGGTCTTAACCACCACTTTTGCCTCCTTCTCATCTCTCACCTTGACCTGGAGTCAACTAAGATCTAAAAGAGGGTGAGTCAGAGGTGAGTGGCCTCTTCCCCACCCTTCTTCTTAGAAACAGTTTACAAGCCGGGCATTGGTGGTGCACAACTTTAATCCCAGCACTTAGGCAGCAGAGGCAGGCAGATCTTTGTGAGTTCGAGGCCAGCCTGGTCTATAGAGCTAGTTCCAGGACAGGCTCCAAAGCAATACAGAGAAACCCTGTCTTGAAAAACAAAAACAAAACAAACAAACAAACAAAACAACAACAAAAAACAGCTTACAATATCTATTGATTGAGCACCTAACATTTACCCAAGCCACTGACACAGGACCCACCTCACACAAACAGCCCAGCTACTGAGAGACAAGGGTCCTCCTAATCAGAGGAAGTGGGCTTCCCCAGGGCTGGATGGCAAGACTCCCAGATTCCCAATTAAGAACAGGCTTGGGTTGAAGCATCAGGTGGCCACACTCCAAACTGGAAAGTGGGCTTGCTATTGTCATCCTGAAACCAAAATCCAGGTCTCAGGACAGATACACATGTTCCTGGCAAAGCCGGGTATGGTGGTATATACCTGTCATCCTAGCTCTGAAATGCAGAAAGATCGAGAGTTTAAGGTCATCCTTAACTAAGCACCAACTTTGAGGCCAGCCTGAGAAACAGGAAGATTGTCTCAAACAAACAAAACAACAAGCCAGGAAGCCAGCCAGGCATTGGTGGCCAATGCCTTTAATTCCAACACTCAGGAGGCAGAAACTGGTAGATTTCTGTGAGCTTGAAGCCAGCCTGGTCTACAGAGTGAGTTCCAGGACAGGCAGGACTGCACAGACAAACCCTGTCTCAGAAAACCAACAAAACCAAACCAAACCCCAAAAAGCCAAGTTTGGGTTTAACTTGCCTTGCTGTGGTCAAATAGGTAGACAGAGCTCAGAGAAGAGCAGCTCCTTACAAGGGTGGGTGACAAAGGCTAGGTCCCCCTGCTATAACTTCTGTTCTCTCAAGGGCCTGGGGATGGCCTTGTGCCCCATCTTTCTCCAGGGGCTTTGAGTGTCCCCACCTGGCCTTAGGATCCTCTCCTCTGAAATCCAGCACCATAAGGTGCCTGGTGTGCACCTGTCACTGAGGAGGTGGGAGCAGAAACATCAGGGGTTCAAGGCTGGCCTGGGCAGGCCATACCATGGCTCAAAGGACAAATTCTTGTGATGAAGAGATACTCTGCAGTTCAGAGTGTTTGCTGCTCTAGCAGAGGGACCAAATTTGGTTCCCAGCACCCACAGCAAGTGGCTCACTCCAGCTTCTGGGGACCCAATCCAGCTGTTCAGAGATATCCTCTCCCTGCCCTATACATAGTAATTAAAAAAGTATAAAAGTAAACCCTTAAAACAACAAAAAGAGAGGAATCCAAACCAGCTTTCAGATGGCCCCCAGCCTTAGGTGTCCCCAAATTCTGTCCCCTTCAGGACAGGTTTTGTTCATCTCTTCAGGGATGTGGGTGAGAGAGCCAGTCTGGAGGGAGCAAGTCCACCTTTTCAGAAGCCCTGCAACCTTCGCAAGCAAACCAATAACACTGATCCTTCTAAATTGAAGTGGGTGCCCTATCCCCATCTCCAATACCTGGGATTGATCTTGCACACGTTCCTGGGTGATCTCAGATCCTCACTGGTGGATTTTAGTCAAGTGTTCTCCCTAGCCCCTGTTCATTGGGGCTCTTTTGAACCTGGGTTTGTTTATATCAACAGTCAGAGTTCCTGACCCCAGTCCCATAGGGTCACAGTCCTCAACTTTCCCAGTAAGGACTCCCAGGCAGGTGGAGGGCCTGTCTGACCTGTCTGCACCTAAGGCTAGGGATGGGGTCACCTAGGGCTAGGGCTAGGAATGGAGACTGAGAAACAGGGAACTGTCTCAGAGGTCTGTGAGTTGTTCCTAATGCAGTTTCCAAGGAAGACACAGGCATGGGTCAGGGGGTGACCCCTTCATCTTGTTTTCTGCGCCCATGTACACTTCTGAAGGAAAAGATGGGCAATGGATGTGTACACCATAGGTCCTGCCGCAGACCTCACCTTCTGTGCCTTTGAGTCCAAGCCTTTACTGCTGCAGCAGCTCTAATCTGTGTTCCCGCCCGGCCTCAGCTCAGAGATAACTCCATCACAGAACCAACCTGAACCAAACTTCAAATACAGCCTCATGTAGGGACACCTCTATGACCTCACATTTTGGAAACTGAAGTAGGAGGACTGATGATAGCTCGAGGCTAGCCTGGGCTACCTCAACCTCTCAATCCCCCTCTACCCAAAACAAAGAAAGTCACAAACACAGCCATCAGTGGGGACACATGTGTGACCGTGGCTCTTGGGAGACCAAAGATGGATTGCAATGACTTCTAGGTCAGCCTGAGATACGGGGTGTTTGTTTGTTTTTTGCCAAGGTCTCACTATATAGCTTTGTCTGGTTTAGGGATTACTATGTAGACCAAGCTGGCCTGGAAAGGTCTGCCTGTTTCTGCCTTACTGGGATTAAATCATGCACCACCAAGCATGGCTACATAGACTTCTAGACCAACCTGGGCTATCGAATGAGTTAATCTCCTAAACACTCAAAGAAATCCTCAAAACAATGGAGTGTGGTCACACTTGAGATTCCAGCATTTGAACACCCAAGGAAGGAAGGTTTCAGGCTGGCCTGAGCTACATTGTGAATTCCAGACTAGCCTGGACTGTAGAGTAAGACCCTGTTTCAAACTCCCTCTCCCTCCAACGCTTGTGATCCCAGCACTCTGGAGACTGAGGCTGGCCCTGGCTAATAATTTTCAGACTAGCTTGGACTAGACCACCGAGACCCTCCTCAACAAACACTCCTGAAGCCCAGGCCCCCTACCCCCTTAGGCAACGCATTCACACACCGCCTTCTGCATCCACCCGCGCTCAGAGTCGTGCACACCTGGGCAGTCCCGGGGTCCGTCCTGCCGCAGACCTCACCTTCTGTGCCTGCGAGTTCAAGCGTGTACTGCTGCAGCAGCTCTGATCTGTGTTCCCGCCCGGCCTCAGACACCTTCCCGCGCAGCCCCGCCCCCGAGAGGTGATTGGATGGAGGTGGGACTCATTTGCATAAAGGCAGATGTTTAGGCGTGTCCTGTCTCCCAAGCCCTCAGAACTCAGTCCAGAGATGAAGTTGGGATCTAAAGTCAGAAAGAATAGGAAAACAGGGCTTGGAGGTGCATGCCTAATATCCCAGTATTCGGGAGGCTAAGGCAGGAGGATTGAAGTCTACAGAGAGTTCCAGGACACCTAGGGCTTTATAGAGAATCCCTGTCTGGAATTAAAACAAACAAACAAAAAACCCCCCAAAAAATCAGAAACAAACAAACAAAAAAACAACAAAAGAAAGAGGAGGTTGGAGAGAAAACTCAGTGGTTGAAAGCAGTTAGTGCTCAATTCCCAGCAACCACATGGCAGCTCACAACTGCTGGCAAAACACAAATGCACATAAAATAAAAATAAAAAAATAATTAAAAATAAAGAAAATGAGGTCGGGGCCCAGTCAAAACCAGTAAACATAATGCAGAGTTGACTCTCCAGTGCTTGAAGGGCGGAAGGGAGGAGTTCCAGTTGTTGTCTGATGTCCCTAGGCCATGGCACACACCCTGCTCCCTACATTCATACAAAAGTAAATATGAGTTTTAAAAATTCAGGCAAGGCTGCATGCAAACAACTGGGTTTCTCCTTGAGGATTCAGTGCTCCTGGACCTCAATGCCACCCTGACATTAATTCGGACATATTACACCTTAATAGGGGTGAAGTAGAGCTACCAGCTGGTTTGGTGACAGCCTGTCCTGCCAGCTACTGCAGCTGGCTGGAATATGATAAGTGTTTGGCCAGTGTGGGATACATACACAGAAATCAAGGACATCCTGGGCAATTCGGAGGATCTACCTCTAAATAAAGAAATAAGTTGGCCTGGGATGGGGTGGGGTGGGGGGCTCAAGTCTGTTACCCCAGGTACTCAGGAGTCTGAGACAGGAGGATGGTGGGTATGGCCAACCTGGATGACTTAACACCCTAGCTCAAAATGAATCTATAAATAAATAAGAGATGAGAATGTGGTAGAGTTCCTGCCTAACATGCAGAAAGTTACCTTTCATTTCCAACCCTGAAAGGAAAAATGCTAATGCAACATTAGGATTAAGGAGAGGCAAGAGGGTTGCTTCAAGTTCCAGAGCAGTCTAGGCTGCTGATTGAGACTGTCCAATATATAAATAAAAGAATTCTTAGAGCCTGATTCTGCTGGCAAACTAGACCAAATCAGCCTTTAATGTTGGCTCAGAGCCTTCTGAAACTGGAACCACTTCTTGGGGGGCTGGGATCCCCAGTGTAGTCCTACCCAGCTGTGCCTCCTGCCAGTATCCTCATATACTTCACTGGGCCCTGCTGACCTTACTCTTTGGTCCTACACCACCATGCCCATCTCAACTCACCTCTGGCTTTGCAGAGGGAAGGTCACAGTGTGGGGCCTTCTAGGACTCCCACCCACCGTCATCATCATCCTGCACAAGGTCAGGGCCAGAAGAAGATCCAAGCCAGGAGCACTTGAGGTGAACATCAAAGGGAAAAGAATTACAGGATCAGAGGTCAGAGGCAAAGCTGGCTGTGGAGAGCCCCCTATATGAAGAATCCCCACTTCCTTCAGCTCTTAGGAGGAAGGGCTGCACCATGGGGGCAATGAGAGGTCAGACCAGAATTGTGGAGGAGGGCAATACCAGTAGGATGAGGGAGTGCTTCCTGGAAACTGGGACATTTGCAGTGGGTTTTCCAGTATGAGGAGTTTGGGGTGTGGAGCAGGAGCACAGCTGACTGGGTGGCCTCTGCCTTCTTCCTCACCTGTGTAATTGGAACCCTGTAGTTTTAGCACAACTCTGCCTACCCCTCAACAGTGTTTCACTCTTGTAACCCAGACTCAGGACATTTCCCTTGCCTCATCCCCTGAGCATTTGGATGATAGCAGTAAACCACTTCCCACAGCTAAAAACTTTCTCTTCAGACTCAAAATTCTAAAGGTTCATGCTGTGCTTAAAGTGGGTCCCCGGCCCTCTCCCGGTTGCTCACTCCACACCCACAGGTGTTCCCAGGACACACCAAGATCCGGGCCCAGCCTGGGGGCTTCTGTCTGGGCTCTGAGACAAGAACATGGCTCTAGTCACAGGAGCCTGGGGAGCCCCGGCCCCCAAGGGACCCGCTGTTTACCTGGCCACCTCCCCCTGGCTCTGATGCAACCCGCAGGCTCTGGTTACGTGAGGGCGAGGGCGTGAGGGCGGCAGCTGCAGCAGGGCCGCTCAGGGGGCACAACCCGCCCACACAAAGCCATATCCCTACACCCACTGAGGCTTGCCCCGCTGCCCTGGATCCTTTCAAATCCCATACTTTCAATGTCCCTGGAGGGACGGACAGTCAAGTCACCACCTCTGCTATTCAGGTGAGGGGATACATGAGTGGCTGAAGCAAGGGATACGGAGGTCTTAAAACCAAGGCTTTTTGCTTCTTGGGTTTTTTTTTTTTTTTTTTTTTTTTTTTTTTTTTTTTTTGAGACAGGGTTTCTCTGTGTAGCTTTGGAACCTTTCCTGGAACTTGCTCTGTAGACCAGGCTGACCTCGAACTCACAGAGATCCACCTGTGTCTGCATCCTGATGGAGGGCTGGGATTAAGGGCGTACACTGTCACTGCCTGGCTGCTTCTTGGGTTTTTTGTTCTTGCTTCCCTCTCCCCCTCTCTCTCCCTCTTCCTTTTTCTCTCCCTCTCCCTCTGTGTGTGTGTCTTTCTGTCTCTGTGACAATACCCTGTAAGGAGCCAAAATTGGCTTCAAACTACTTATATAATAATAACAACCCTGAGCTTGATGTGGTGACAGATGCTTTTAATCCCAGCACTCGGGAGGCAGAGGCAGGTGAATCTCTGAGTTCTAAGGCTGCCTGGTCTACAGAGGAGTTCCAGGACAGCCAGGGCTACACAGAGACCTTGTGTTGGAAACAAAACAAATAACCGAAAGAGGTAATCCTAAACTTCAGATCCTCCTGCCTCAACTGCTAGGATGTCAGGTATGTGCCAGTCTGCCTGGCTGTTTGAGAAGACCCAGCTCTGCAAGTTTGGTTGACTTCACTGAAGCAGTGCTGTGATGACAGGCATCAAGCAGGGCAGGTCTGGAAGCTTTCCAGGGTCCACTTATCCTGTAGTTAGGAAGCTCCACTCCTTGCAGGACTTGCTGTGTGACTGCTGGTCACTTCGCCTCTGTGTCTCTCTGCTAGTAAAAAGTCACAGGTTCTGGGGGAACCATTTCTGGTGTTCTTCCCATCCTCTCTGTTTGAAAACCTCCTCCCCAACTCCATCTACTCAATGCTGGTGGACCAGATTCTACATCCCCCACTGGGGACCCTTTGGAACCAGGTCCAGCATGCTGACACCAAAGACAGTCTGCACAGTCTCTTCAGGACCTACGGACTCCTGAGACAGTCTGTGAAGAGGAGGGGGACAAAGCCACATCTGTTTGTGAATAGAGAAGGTTTCCAAGATGTTAGGGGCTAAAGACAGGGAAAGCAGGAAAGAAAGACTAACTTCAAGCAGGGAGCAGACAGAAAGCCAAAGAGGCTGCAGAATGGACCGGTTTAAGTGTACACTCTATTCCTGCAGAGGGCTGACTTGAGTTCCCTGAACCAACATGGAGGCTCACAACCAACCTTAACCTAACTCTAGTTCCAGGGGATTTCGGCCTCAGTGGATGAATACCCACTAAACTAAAACTAAAAATAAAGTAAATCTCTAAAAAGTATAAAAAGCCTCATTTGTACTTTACAGTGTAATACTAAAAAGCTAGCACAGCTGGGCCTGACAATGCTGGGCTGTAACCTCAGCACTAAGGAGGTACAGGGTCTTAAGCTCATGGCCAGCCTGGGTTACATAGCAAGAACCTGTCTAAAAGGAAATACATTCAAGATCTGTGAGCTGTTCAGTGGGTAAAGGTGATAGCTGCCCAACCACGTGACCTGAGTTTGATCCCCACAGTGGAAGGGCGCCCTGAGCTGTCCTCCTACCTTCTCCACAACTGTGCTACTAATGTACCCCTCCCCAATAAAATAAATATAAAAGAAGTTTTAAAAGTCAGAAGTTCCCTTTTGGCCCTGACAGACCTGGAGCCTATTCCTCACTCAAGGTCAGCCCCTTCCAGGTCACTCCTAGTCCTGTGGCTTCCTTCTTGGATGCCCCATGGCACAGGAAGGGCACCACCTGTCTCCAAGTGACTGAGTAAGGTGAGGAGACCATGAGCTTTGGTTGGAGCAGTGTGGGGACAGAGGTAAGACTTGCTGAGTGCCCTTGTCCCTTGAAGACTCAACTCACTTTCAAAGGAGCAGGAGCCTTTGCCAGGTTTGGGTAGCCAGGACTATGCACATGGACCAATGTTCTGCTCTTGGAGGGAAGGCAAATTAGATGTAAATTAACCATGTCCCTGGGAGGCCTGGGTAACAGGTACTGAGGTGGGGGATAGACCAGTCTTGCTCTGGAACCTCTGAAAGGTGACAGTTGCCAGGTAAGGGGGCACCCAAGGCTGGGGATGTTAAGGAGCCCCGGAAGCACCTTAGGTGCCCAGAGCACCCACTTGTTTCAGTGGCTAAATCCTGGGGTTACCCTATATATTTACCATTTATATGCATATTTCTATGGAAGCAGGTTTGTTGTTGGGGTTACAAGCTTTGTCCGTATGTCTGGCTTTAATAATGTGGGTTCTGGTGGCTGAACTTGGGTCCTCAGAGTTGTGAGGCAAATTCTTAGGTGACTAAGCTGCCCCTAGGCCCTAACATGTCTGACTGTCACATAGCTGGGTTTGGTGACCGCTCCTGTACATGGCTTACCTGGGGTCTTAGGCAGGCTGTGATATACTGTTCTTGCTCCAACAGCTCCAACTGTGGCAATTGTTTTGGTTGGAGTTTGTGGGTTTTGGTTTTGTTTGGTGTATGTGTGAATCTGGGGATGGAACCCAGGGACAATTGTAGGCCAGACATGCACCCTCCCATCATGACCAGGAGATGGGAGCTAGTGGCCAAGCCAGGGTCTCAGGTCCTGCCCTGGATGGAGGTGGGAGACAATTATCTATTGGCTCCTAAGAAATCAGACAGGGAGATAAACAGCACCAAGTCCTGCAACACACCAAGTCCTGTTAGAGGTAGTGTCAGGGTCTAGTCTTCAGCATGAAAGAACAACTTCTGGATATTAAATACATATTTACCAAGATTTTCCTAGGGTGCTACTGGAACAATGATCCTGGTAATGGCCAGGGTGGGGCAATTATGGCTGAGCCAGGATGCACCAGACATTGGCCACCTTGCTAGCTGTTCAGTTCCTGCTGAGTTCTCAGTGTGGTGTCCAAGGGCCTGCTTCTGCAAGGACTGGAGGATGGAGGTGGGGGCAGGGAACTAAGGGTCAGAAGGTCAGGATCCAATCCTGGCAGCTGCAGGCAGGGCAGCAGTTGGGGCAGGCTGTCTCACCACCAAGCTAGTTTCCTCTTCTAGACTGTTGAGAGTCTTGGGTCTAGACAGGCAGTGAGGGTCTAACCCCATGAAGGCCACTGGTGATCTGAGGAGAGTGGCTTTGGGGGACACAAGGGTAGCAATCCCAGGGCACCACAAGATAAACAGAGCAGGAGACACATGAGTGGTACCCAGTAAGTTCTTGCTACACAAGGAGCTTGAGTAATGCTGACTATACAAGTTAGGTGCCTAATTAATACCCGATGACCTCACCACCCAATCAGTGCTCTCTTAATGTACTGTCCAGGAAGTTGCTGCCTCTGGGTTCTGGGGCTGTGAGCCAGTCTCTTTACACCCCCCTCTCCACAGCAGAGGATGGTCAGTACCAGTGGGGTCCATGGATGAGTCCCTTTGCTTGAGGTAGTGAGGGGACCCCAGACACCCCTGTTCTGTAACACAGGAACAGGCCAAGGCCAGAAGAAGCATCCAACTGTGTAAAGCCTAAAGCAGCATCAGGGGCTGGTCAGTTTATAGTATTGTAAAGGGTTAAGGTTTTGGATGTTTCTCTCTTGTATGGACACAGCTGTCACAATGTATAGCTGTCACTGACCACTTGGCCTCAGCTAGATGAGCCATGTTTACATGAGGGAAAAGCTGAAGACCAGAGAAGTGAGGGTGTAGGCTCAAGGTCACACGCAGCTGAGTAGTTAGGGGCATAGGAGGCAGGCCTCCACCTAAGGAGGAAGAGGAGGCAACAAGAGGCCTGAGCAGGAGACATTCAGAGTGGAACCCTCCAAGACAATCCCCCAAGTGACTATCCCAGAAGGGCAGCCAGGAAACCCAACAGTTAATACAGCAGGTCCCTGCAGGGACACAATGAAATGGCTTAGTTCAGCAGAGTGGCAACCTCTGCACTGACCTGGGTGGGGAAGCTGGTGACCCTGAGAGTCTTCTGGGGTCAGGGTCAGGCCACAGGAATGGACAGTTTCTCCTGGCTGGAACAAAACATTTGGAATGTATGAGACTGACACCACAGGTCAGCAGACAACTCAGTTGATATGGTTAGTGGCTGGAGTCACACCCTGATCCCCCTGAGTTCTTGATCTACTCTAAGGGTGGGTTAGCACCTACTCCAGAGGCCAGGCCAGGGTGCCTGGACAGATGGGGTGCTGCAGATGCAGGAGTGGTCTGCAGTGCTTTCTGCTGCTGCTCCTCTCATTCCAGCAACAGACCAGAGTTGGTGGACCCCAGCTAAAGACTGGCTGACGCTGATGCAGGGCAGCTATGTGTTTATTGAGTTATAACCAACACAAAACTTCCGAGGACAGTGGTGCTTTCATTTCACTCCATCAGCTGGAGAAACCACGGCAGGGCAGGGTGGAGAGTACAGTTCCCAGCCAATCTCAACTTCCCACTAAATCATTCCTTTTGCTCCTTTTATGGACGGAGTGCCAACTTGGGGCCTTGCTCTGGTCACATTCCCTAGGGATGCCAGAAGGCTGTTCCTTGCCCATACACGTCCTCTGACCTGTGTTTCTCAGTCACTGTCTCTGTGAGCCTGTCAATCAGGCACCACTGTGTTCCTCACAGGTCACTGAATTATAGGATACTTGTGCCATAGATGCCAAGGAACATCTGGACAGCCCACTGGTTAGGGTAGTGAGACTGGGGTTGGGGTGGGAGCAGGTGGCTGGTGCTACCTGTGGCTCTGGGCGCTGGTGTTCATGTGGTCCCGGATATTGATGGCCTGTTTGAGCAGGCCTTCCACACTATGGAAGTACACACTGCTATCCACCAGGCTCTTCACAGCACTGAAACAGAAGGCAGTGAGGATCAGCAGCAAGGCTGCCAGGAACGTCCCTACTCTGGCCACACCAGCAGCCTGGGATCCCTCAATGAGGAGCTGCAGAGGTGGGCTCAGCCTTTAACATTGTTAACTATTAACAATTAAAAAGGTTTCATGTCACCAGGCAGTGATGGCACTTGAGAGGCAGAGGTAGGCAGATGTCTGTGAGTTCGAGGCCAGCCTGGTCTACAGAGGGAGTTCTAAGACAGCCAAGACTACACAAAGAAACCCTGTCTTGAAACCTCCTCCCCTTCCCCCCAAAAAGAGGAGGTTTCATGTCTGTAAAGGTAGCACTCAGCCTGTCAGCCTGCGAATCCCTCATCCTGAGGGAAAGGACACCTCTCAGCCCAGTGACTGCAGTGGGTGCTGCTTCACAGGGATGGAACTGATCTTTATCCAGTGTTGAAAAGGTGGCTGGATGCATGACTCTGCTTTGAAGATTTGAAGTGTATAGACCAGGCATAGTTGTACATGCCTATCTTCCTAGGACCCAAGGAGGCTGAGGCAGGAGGATCCTGAGTTTGAAGCCAGCCTGGGCTGTAGAGTGAGACTCCGTCTCAAAAATCACACCAATCTTTTTATTTGTTTGGTTTTTTGAGACAGGGTTTCTTTGTGTAGCTTTGAAGCCTATCCTGGAACTAGCTCTTGTAGACCAGGTTAAACTGGAACTCACAGAGATCTGCCTGCCTCTGCCTCCCAAGACTGGGATTAAAGGCACATGCCACCACTGCCTGGCATATTATATGAATCTTAAAAAAACAAACAAACAAAAACATTTATTTGGGGGAGGGGATGCATCTGCAGTGGTGCCCTGTGGAGGTCAGAGGACAACCTGCCAAAGTCAGTTCTCTCTGTCCTTGGCGTAGGCACCTTCACCCAGAGGCCTCTCAGTAGCCCTATATCCTTCCTATGAGCAGAGAGTGAGGGGTTTATTACTCTCATGTAATTAAGCAATTAAGAGGATCAAATCCTCATTAAGAGCTCATGAAAAGCCCAAGCAATTGAGGGTGTGCATATCAAAAACACTGGCTATCTGAATCTGCACTTTATAAAAAAAGTGAGATGGTGGAGTGGTGAATATGCTCAGGGTACACAGTAGGCTGGACACAGGGACAGTGAGGGATGGTGGCTCAAAAGGAGAGCCGACCTGCTACCCAGGAGGCCTAAGAATGAAGAGAAAAGCCAGGTGTGGTGGTGCACACCTTTAATTTCAGCACTTGTGAGTCAAAGGCAGGATGATCTCTGTGAGTTCAAGACCAGCATAGTCTACAGAATGAATTCCAAGACAGCCAGAGTGAGACCAAGACTATAAAATGAGACCCTGTTTCAAAAGGAAGAAAGAGAGAAGGAGAGAGAGGAAGAAAAAAGAATAGAAAAAAAAAGTAGAGTCCTATAGATTCCATAGCCCAGTAGGCACAACAGAGACTCAAGGCCACACTTAGAGTC
This sequence comes from Phodopus roborovskii, assembly GCF_943737965.1. Lineage (NCBI taxonomy): Eukaryota > Metazoa > Chordata > Mammalia > Rodentia > Cricetidae > Phodopus > Phodopus roborovskii. Next base: position 489,857 of record NW_026125665.1, on the reverse strand, counting down.
AAATATGGGCTCCCCAGAACCTGGAGAAGGACCTGAACAAAAAGAACATGAGGGAGCCAGAGATATGGTCAAGGTCCTTGCACCAACACTGATGACCTGAGCTCTATGCCTGGGATCCACACAGTGGAAGGAGAACAGATTCTTGTGAGCTGTCCTCTGATCTCTATATGTGTGCCATGGCACATGTGTGCCTACATACACACACATGCACATTGAATAAAATCTTGTATGTGAGCAGAAGTCATTAGCAGAATGATCTCAGCTCCTAGGAAGGCAGAGGCAGGAGTGCTTAAGCCTGGGTATTCAAGGTTATCCTGGAGATACAACCAAGGCTCAACTCAAAAACAACATGACAAGTAGAAGTGGTAGACTTGTCAGTATCTGCTCTGCACTGGAGGGCACAGCACAGGGTAGAAGGCAACCCTGTCTCCCCTTAACTGTGGTCCAGCCTCAGGCTCTGTGCTACCGCTTAGCTTGGAGGAAGTTGATTTTTGTGTCTGTGTGGTTTATGTGTGAGTATGTGTTTGTGGGTGTTTGCATGTGTGTGTGCACCTGCAAGTGCATGTGTGTGGAGAACAGAGGTCAACACTGGGCATGTTCATCAACTTCTCTCCACCTTATTTTTGAGGCAAGCATTTATGAACTGAGCCCTAGTCCCTAAACTGAGACAGGAATCTCTCACTGAACTAGGAACTCGCTGATGGGACTAGCTGCCTAGGGGAGCTCTAGACATGCTCCTGCCTCCAACCTCAAGGTTGAGCTGGGCTTGTTGGTGCACAGCAACTGTCAATAAGGGTGCTTTGGGGCTTGTGCAGCAAGCACTTTATTCAGTGAGCCACACACTGCCCACCCCAAGTCAAAGGCAAACAGTCGAGTCCCCAACTCCCCAAGAACAACTATAAGGGACCCAACTGAGGTGTCAAGGCTGCACCTCAAGGTGAGGGGACATGGAGATTGGGAATCTGTGCCACTCTGCCCTGTAACAGGTATAGTAGGGTGTCTCACCTGCAAGCGTACTCCACGGTGTATATGGCGCCCTGGCTCTGCTCCTCCCACCTCTGCATGTCAGCCTGCAGAATTGTGGAGCATTAGAAGGGAAGGCTCTATGGAAACCAGTGTTATATGACATAACCCCTCTGAGCTTATCCTCCAAGTTCTACCTGAATCCTCCATTCCCCACAGACGTCTTAGTAGCGCCTCCCTACTCTTTGCTTAAGAGCACAAAGACTTCCTCCTGCAGTCCTCTTCCTGCTTAGGGCTCAAGCCCTTGGCACTGTCTATTTCTTCTACCTGGCATACCCTTCCTTCACCTTGCTGGTCACTAACATAGACATGCTTCAAAAGCCACACAAGGACTGTCCCCACATCGTCCAACCTGATTCAGCTGCCACAGGCCACCTCACCAGCACCTCTGCTTTGCCTTCAGCCCCTCCACACAGCACCCCACATCTGCTCAGGGGCTGTGATTGGACTTGGGGGAGATCTTCTGCATGGTTGGCAGAACTCACCTTGTGCTGGGCCAGCTCCGGCAGTGAGCGGCGCACATGTTCTTGTAGCCGGTACAGGGCCACTGATGGCTCATTGGCCAGGACATAGACACTCTCAGTGAACTTGTCTGTGACTGGGTTTGACATGGTGGGGATGGGAATAAGGGACAAGTATTAGACCCTTGTATTTATTTTGAATCATGTGTGTGTGTATCTATATGTATAAGTACATCTATAAGTGCAATGCCATGGAGGCCAGAAGAGCTGGAGTTACAGGGGGTTGTGAGCTGTACAATGTGAATGCAGGGAACCAAACCTGTCATTCGTACTCCTAACTACCAAGACATCTCTCTAGCTTCTTTAAAAAAAAATTTTTTTTTTTTTTTTTTAGCTAGGGGATCTTGTGTAGCCCAGGTCAGACTTTAGTTTTCTATAACCAAGGATGACTTTGAACTCCCAATCCTCCCAATCCTCCTGCCTCCACCCCCTTTGTGCTGGGATTGTAGATGTGCAACACCACACTTAGTTTATGTGATGCTAGGCATGTAGCTCAGTTTCATGCATGCGAGGCAGGGACTCTACCAGATGAGTACCAGCTCACATTGGACTCTTGATTGTTCAGTCTTTGAGCCCAATCAGGAGAGGAGCTGCCAGGGTACACTCCTGTAACTGTCATCCTCAGGCCCGGGGACAGCTACAGACAGTAACAGCAGGGCCTAAGTCAAGGGCGCATGAGCACATAAGGAACTCACAGGCTCCTCCCACCTTCCCACAACACCCCTTTCAGGGGTTACTGGTGAACAGTACTAATGCCACTAAGACCCCTTACCTCATTCATAATATCATACTAGAAACCAGTAGAGGAACATCCAATAGCTCTGGATTCCCTGTAACTCACTATGTAGAGCAGGCTGTCCTGAAACTCACAGCAATCCTCCTACCTCTGCCTCCCATGTTCTGGGAGAAGTATGTTACCACCATGCCCAGCTGACCAGAGGACGACCACAGAACCCAAAGGTGCCTAAAGTTCACATCCTTGTTTTGCCTCTACTTTGACCAAGACGGGAATGATGTGGAAGCCCACATTCTCTGCTATGTTGGAAAAACTCTAAGATATACCCCATCACAAGCCCTGCCATAGCAGGATGCCTACTGAGGCTACCCTTTACTCAACCCATCCAAGTTCCTGTAAAGCCCACCTGCTTCCTTTTTCCTGGAACTCATGTTTCTTCCACAAGTCCGCTGCACATAAACCATCATCCCAGAGTAGACTTCTAGCAAGGGCTTTCCAATAAGCCAAGTCTCCAACCTTCCTGCTCCATCCATCAAAGATTCTGTTGCTTCCAACTGCACATTTGATCCCTCTCCTGCCTGTACCACACCAACTCTGACAACAGTCCCAATTACAGGCTGCAGATGGCGCCAACTCCCAAGACAAACATGCCATAAATCCTGCTTTCTTATCACCCAGGGCTCCCACCAGCCAAAGAAAATTACCTACTTCTCCGGTCTTTATTTATTTTGCAATGCTGGGGATCAAACCCAGAGCCTTGAACATTCTGGGCAGAGTGCTCACGACTGAGCAACAGCCCCAGCTCGTCTCTCATGTCTCACCAGGATTAAACTGGCCTTCAATCAGTAATCTCGATTCTTGCCTCCCGAGTAAAGATTAGAGTATTACGCCACCAAGCCCGTACACTCGTTTACATGTTCACAGGATAAAAGAACAAATTAAACTGAGTATGGGGTGCACGCTTTTAATTCCAGCTCTCGGGAGGCAGAGGCCAGCCTGGTCTACATAGCGAGTTCCAAGACAGAACTACACACTGAACCCTTGTCTCGAAAAAAAAAAAAAAAAAAAAAAACCAGAAAGAGAGCCTTCCCTTGGCTCGGTTCACTATGGCTGTCACGTCACCTCCCGCCGGGAGACACCGGCCTTCCTTTTCCGCCGAGCCCTGCACTGCCCTCTGCAGGCCGCGACCGGGCGACTCCCCGACCCCTCCAATCTGCCCGGGGTCCCGCAACACCTTTCTTGCCCTTCAGCTGCATCTCTGGTTCTTCCATAGCGAAGGCGGACAGGCAGCAACCCAAAACCGGAACCGGAAGTCGTGAATCTGGGGCGTCTACTTAAACTTTCCGGGTCGAAGCAGGTCGCTGTAAGCCTGCATCCAGTTCAGGTGTCGGGTTCGCTGAGCCTCTTCGCGCCAGCTTCTATTCAGACAAGAGGGAATGAAGGCAACTCGGGCATGCGTGTGATAGCATGGGGATTTCCTGGTGCTCTAGAATACCTAGTCCAGGACGCCCTGCTGCCACCATAACCCTGCACATACTGATAATCCCCTTGGAATTATCAGGGAAAGGAAATGTTAAGGACAAGCGCCAATGATATTCGGTCCCTTTAAATTCGCTAAGTCCCGCCCACGTGTCTCCGCCCCCGTCTGGAGAATGCTCCGCCCTCCCACCCACTAGTGACTCCGATTGGGGAAGACTGTGGTAGCGGGTGGTGGGGAAAACGCAGGAGAGGCCGCACAGGCGCAGTGAAATCCTCAGCCCGTCTGAGTCTCCTTCAGTGCTTTACAAGGAGAACGCACGCACGCGCCGCTGTACTTACGTGCCTCAGCGGAAGCCATGCCCCTCCTTCAGATCTTAAAGGGCTAGAAGCAGCTTCGGTTCTTGGCACTTTTGCTGGGGAGGGGTGCGCAGGCGCACTAGGGGAGTTCTCTAGTCGGAGTAGTCGTCGCGTGTAAGTTGCTGCTCTCAGTCCCGACAGAGGAAGCTAGAGTGCTGAGCGTCCGGTCACCAATTTGCACCTCACTAGATCCACTGGACCAGGAAAGTTTGTGAATAGAGGTTCCCGAGTTTTGGGAGACCCAGGCTTGCAGCGTAGGGGGACGGAGGAGGCTGGAGGGAGGTGAGTGTACCTCCTGAGTCGCATCTATTACTGAGCTCTAAGTCGTTTTGGAGGATCCCGACCCAAATAACCACAGAAGGCCACTAATAAGTTTGGTGCTAGTATCTCTGTGCTGTTTTCTGACACGACCTCTCTGAGGCCTCGTTTTTTCACCTTATTGAGGAGAAAATTAAGGCTCAGCTTAATCATAGCCCAGGTTTTCACAGCTTGTAAGTGAGGGGATTTGAACCCAAACTGTTGTCCGAACTCCAATTTTATTGCCTAGTGCAAGTGCCTAGGATTCTGATGTTATTTGTTGGCAATAGCAGTTATCCAAAGCTTTAAGTTTCCTACCCTCAACAGGCAAGGCTGAGTATGCAGACCATGCCTAGTGTGTGTGTGGATGTATACATATAAATATATGTACACACACTATACATCTATCTATGTTTATCTATTTATATTGAGATAGGGTCTCTCTAACATAACTCTGGCTGTCCTAGAACTTACTATGTAGACTAGACTGGCCTCAAACGGACCTAACCAATATTCTTTTATTTTGGGGGTGGGATGTGGTTTGGAGCTGATGTGGAGGCCAGAGGACAACTTCCTGGAATCAGTTATTTCCCTCTACCATGTGGGTTCCTGGGATCAAACTTAAGTCATCTGGCTTGGTGTCAAGCTGAGCCATCATGGGAGCCCAAGAGCTTCTTATAATTATTGTTCTGTCTTCCCTCCAGCTCCCCCCATGGAACCCACTCAGCTTGCAGGGAACCTTATCCCAAACCAGCAGTCCTCTGTGCCTGACTTTGAGGATCCTGAGGACCCCAGAGAGGAATCCCTGGACAGCTCAGACACTGTGGTCCTCAGTCTGTTCCCCTGCACCCCAGAGGCTGTGAATCCTGAAGCAGATGCTAGTGCATCCTCATTACAGGGTGAGGGAGACTATCATGTTCCACATCAAATCTGTCCTCATGGCTTGGAGACTGGGGCCCACTTTTCCCTGTCTACCCTCCTAGATTATTTTTATTTTAGTGTGTGTGTGTGTGTGTGTGTGTGTGCTTATGTTGCACGTTCCTCAGGATGTGTGCATGTGTTCACAGTACTGCATGTGTGTTGGTGTGCACATGCATGGAGGCAAGGTGTTGACACATCCTATTCTTCAATGACATGTCCACATTATTATTTCTTTAAGCTTTGCTAGGCATGCTTGGCACACATCAGAAACAGGCAGATATTTGTGAGTTCAAGGTCAACCTGGTCTACATAGGGAGTTCCAGGATAGAAAAGGTCATTTAGAGAGACCCTGCCTTAAATCGGTATAGAGAGGATAGGTAGAGAGATAGCTGAATTGTTTGGGCCACTTGGTTTTTCAGAGGATCTGGGTTCAATTCTCAGCACCCACAGAGTGGCTTATAGCCACCTTAACTCCAGCTTCAATTCAAGTTCCCCCAGAACTTCCTCTGGCCTCTGAGGACATCAGACACACACACATCATACACATACATTCATGTAGGCAAAACATACACATAAAATAAGTACATCTAAATTAAGAAGTTTTAAAGGATTTTTAAATGTTTTATGTACTTGAATGTTTTGCCTGCACACATGTGTACCATGAGCATGCAGTGCCTGAGGAAGCCAGAAAAGGGCATCTGAGTCCCTGGAACTGGGATCTGCAGATGCTGCAGGTCAGACCTGGACCTCTTGAAACCCAGAGAGCCATCTCTACAGCCCCTAATTTCTACATTACATTTATTTATTCCATGTATGTATGCGCATGTGAATGAACATGTCATGGCTCACATGAAGAGGGCAGGAGACAATTTTCAGGATAAGTTCTCTCTTTCTGCTGTGGATCCTAGTAATGAAACTCAGGTCCTGAAGCCAAGAACAGGCGCCTTTACCAGCTGAGCCATCTCTCTGGCCTCTATCTTATGTTCAAGACAGAGTCTCAGACCAAACCTGAAGCTCACTGATTAAGCTAGTCAATGAGCTCTGAGGTACTGCCTGTCTTTACCTTGCAGTGCTAGCAAGCAGCCATGACACACGCCTTTGATCCCAGCACCATAGAGGCAGAAGCAAGCAGATCTCTAGTTTGAGGCCAACCTAGTTTACATAGTAAGTTCTAGGCCAGTCAGAGTTACATAGTGAATATCTCAAAAAAAAAAAAAAAAAAAAAAGTGTGTGTGTGTGTGTGTGTGTGTAGAGAGAGAGAGAGAGAGAAGGTCTCTCTATTTGGAGTCCTGGCTCTAATCTGGAACTTGTTATATAGTCCAGGCTGGCCTCAAACATAGAGATGCACCTGCTGCTTCTGCCTCCTGAGTGCTGGAGTCAAATCTGTGCCCCACCACAACTGGCCATTTTGTATATTTTTTTAGTGTGGGAAAATATATACAACATTTACTATTTGGATACAATTGAAGTACAATTTAGTGAACTTTGGCACATTCATTGGTTTGTGCCACCATCATGTTATCTAGTTCCAGAATATTGCCATCACTGCAGTAGAAGACTCCCAGACCCCAGAAGCACTTACTCCTGCTCCCCTCCCTCAGGCCACAGCAACACCGATCTGTCTCCTCCTCTGGTAATTGTTCAAATTGTTCTGGTTGATATATATCCCTGGGATGGCCCAACTCTCATGACTGACCAGAGTCATGGTCATGGTGTGGGTCAGGTCTTCATCGCTCTTTATGATCGCATAATATCCCAGCAAGTGGGTGGACCACAGTCTGTTCATCCGTTTATCTATTGACAAATATTGGGTGGTTTCCTTTTTAAAGTGTGTGTGTGTGTGTGTGTGTGTGTGTGTGTGTGTGTGTGTGTGTTCTCACATGTATGCATTCACTGATGCCCACAGAAACCAGAAGACATTGGCTTTTGTTGGAGCTGGAGTGCCAGTAGCTTTGAGCTGCCAATGTGGATGAACTGAACCCCAGTCCTCTGTAATAAGAATTAGTATTCTTAACTGCCCAGCCAGCTCTCTGCCCCCCCCCCCCAGTTTCTTTTGTGCTGTTGGGAATAGTATTGCTCTGAGTACCAAATTTTCATTTGAACTTGGCTAAGTTGGTGGAAATAGAGAAGATTGGAAATTCAGGGTTATCCTCAGCTACAGAGAGAACCTGGGCTACACAAGACCTTTTCTCAAAAGCCAGGAGGGCTCCCATGGAGATGACTGGGTCGGGTAATGCTGCCCTGGGAACACAGGGACCTGAGTTCAATCCTAAGCATCCAGAAAAAAAGCCAGTGTGGTAAAACACACCTGCAGTGTTCCATTACTGAGGTAGTGGAGACAGGAGGGTCTCAGGACCTGACTGACAGCCAGCCTAGTTCAAATGGTGAGCCCCAAGCATGTCTCAAAAGGCAAGGTAGACAGATCCTGAAGGGTATACTTAAGGTTAACCTTTGCACGCGCACACACACAAGTTGGTCTCTCCTTTCCTCTTCCTCTGTTTCCTTACTTGGAACACTCTAAGCCCAGGCTTCCTTGTAGTCTTCCTGCCTCTGCCTCCTGAGTGCTGGAATCAAAAGTGTGTGCCTCCACCACCCAGCCTCCTTCTATTTCTTTAACATAAGGTTTCATTCTGTAGTCCCAGCTGACCTGTAAATAACTGTATATCCCAGGCTGGCTGCCTTGTGATGCCTGCCCCAGCTTCCTGAGTAGTTGAGAATGTGGGCCTGTACCACTAGACCTTACTCCTTTGTCATTCATTTAAAAAGGTTGTTTTATTTACTATTAGCATCTGTGTGGGTGTTGGCATGCACATGGAGATCATAGGGATGGCCTTTTAAAGATTGGAGCCTGCAGCATATGTCTGGACACTCTGAGACAAACACACCAGGGAAACAGCCCCTTCATCTCCCTGCAGGCAGCTTCTTGAAGCACTCAACAACCCTCACAAACCGGCAACGTGGGAATGAGGTCTCGGCTCTGCCAGCTACCCTTGATTGTGAGTAGGACTCATGGAGGTGGGGGTGGCACTAGAGGATTCCTTACAAGCCTGGCATGGTGCCCCATGGCCCAGCAATTGGGGGTGGAGGTAGAGGGGCTGGTCAGAAGTTCAAGGTCATCCCTGGCTACTACAAGCCAACTGAGACAAAAAAAAAAAAGCTACAAGGAATTGAGGAACTTGGCTCAGATGGTAGACTGTTCACCAACATCCACAGACTTCTGAGTTGATCTCAGGCTCCTCGTAAACTGTCACTCTAGCATTCAAGAGGATCAGCAATTCCAGGTTATCCTTGGCTACATAGCAAGTTGCAGGCCAGCCTGGGCTTCACAATGCCCTCTCAAAAAACAAAAAAATAGAGGATCAATTTTGAACAGGGTAAACAGAGCCCTGGGGAGGGGATGGAAGGGTGAATACTGTGCCTGTCTCTGGCCGCAGCCCTGTCTATCCACCAGCTTGCAGCCCAAGGGGAGCTGAGCCAACTGAAGGGCCATCTGCGGAAGGGTGCGTGTCCTTTGTGTGCTGGCATGCACATGCCCGTCTGGTAGGGAAAAGTGTGTGGGAGTGGCCTGTGTGTGTGTGCTTGTATGCTTTGTGTATGTTCCCCTTCATGTCATTGAATCCTGCCTACCCCACTCACAAGAGCCAGCAATCTTGCTGTCCTCCACCCCATGTCCCTCCCACTTGTCAGGTGACAACCTGATCAACAAGCCAGATGAGCGTGGCTTCACTCCCCTCATCTGGGCCTCAGCCTTTGGAGAGATTGAGACAGTTCGCTTCCTGCTAGACTGGGTATGTCCCGGGGATGCAAGGACAGGCTGGGGTCTCAGCTTCTGCAGCTGCTGCCTTTGAGTTGGGCTGCCCCACCTGGGGACCCTGAGATTTCAAGTATCCCATCACTACCTTTTCTGCTTTCCTAGGGTGCTGACCCCCACATCCTGGCCAAGGAGAGGGAGAGCGCCCTATCACTTGCCAGCATGGGCGGCTACACGGACATTGTGAGGTTGTTGCTTGAACGGGATGTGGACATCAACATCTATGACTGGGTGAGGCACTGCCACCCTCATCTGTCATAGACTCCTGACTTCCATCTCTGCTCTACATGGATGGAGTCCCGTGAGGTGCCAGGCCTGTCCTGGGCTCTGGGAATGCAGGACAACTGTCATCACACCTGATAAGAGTTCCCATTGTCTGGGAGACAGATGCACAAAAAGACATGAGTAGAGGTGTAATGGCAGGCTCACCAGCAGCTGCAAAAGCCCCAAAGAAGCTGAGAAAAGTCAGGGAGGGCTTCTTGGAGGAATGGGTGTCTAAGAAACTTAGAATGGAGAGAGCCATGCAGTAGGCAGGAAGTGGATTGAATTGGCAGCCAGAGGGCAAGGGCAGAGCAGAGACCTAGCACTGGTTTTCACCTAGTCTTATCCACAGAACGGGGGGACACCACTACTCTACGCTGTGCGTGGGAACCACGTCAAGTGTGTGGAAGCCTTACTGGGTGAGTAGGAGCCCATGGGGCCCTGGACTCCAAGGGCAGACAAGAAGAGGCAGGGTAGTGTGTGGGCTTTTGTGCTTGACTGAGTCAGCCATATTGGACTGCCCCCAACCCCCTTACCGCCCACCCCTCCTCCCCCAGAGACTCTAAATCCTGTTCTTGGGGTGGGGGCACTGACATCTTGCCACTGCCCAAGCTCACATGGACAAAGGGCGGCCTGCAGACCTGTAGCTGTCCCATGGTGGGGGTAGCCACTTCCCCAAACCCTGCCATCCATGGGCTCCCAACTCTCAGATGCAGCCCTGTGCCTCTGCTTGTTTTGCTTTGCAGCCCGGGGCGCTGACCTCACCACAGAAGCTGACTCTGGCTATACCCCAATGGACCTCGCCGTGGCCCTGGGATACCGCAAAGGTGGGCTGAGGGGCTGTGTGTGGAGTGGCCACAGAGGGATACACAGGATGTCCCCTCCTTAGCACAGGGAGGCCAGGCACCTCCCCATCCTGGCTCTTGGCACTCTTGGGCTGAGGTAGGGACACCAGTACATGACAAGGACTCTGGGGTACACAAAGACACTCAGAGATACTAATAGCCCCAGCTTATCCCCAGAGTAGGTGTAGATCTTAGTCCCTCTGCCCCAGACACACACCCTGCCTTGTAGTGTTGGGTGAATCACATCGTTGAGGCCACCCCAAACTCTTGACTTCTGTTGCTATAGCAGAATACAGGAGATAGGGTGTTTTTTGGTTTAAAAAAAAGTTTTATTTGGATTTACGGTTCTGGAGGCTGGGAGAGCTACAATTGTGTGGCCATAATGGCTGAGGGTCTGGAATTGCTTTGACTCAGTGGATAGTAAGAGCAGGACAGTGGAGGGGAGCTAGGCAGGCCTTGTCTTAAAACACCCTATTCTCAAGGAAGTCCTGCCCCCCCACACACACACACTGTGAAGGGTCCCAGCCTCCAGACTAGACTGCACGACCTTCTGGGTCTCCCTTCACTCCTGCTCATGGCCTCCTTTTCACATTTGAGGTTGAGCATCATTCCAGTCCCCTCACCTACTCACACCTCCTCCCACAGTGCAACAGGCAATGGAGAGCCACATCCTGAAACTGTTCCAGAGCACTCTGGGGCCTGTGGACCCTGAGTGAAGACAGCCTGGCGGAAACCCAGGCACTCAGGGAACAAACTGGCTTGAGGCAGCCCTTGGACAGTGGTGGGAAAGGGCCCTCCCCACAACAGGAACTAATAAATCTGTGAACGTGAAGGGTTTGTGGGTGTGGGTGTTCGGGGGGGGGGGGGGTCTTCCTGGAAGAGGTGGCCGTCGATAGCTCTCACACTGCTTTCTCACCCAGCACCCGCAGGTGGTAGATGACCACACGGCCAAAAAAGTCGGTGGTGTCCTCAAAGGTCAACTTCACTCGGTCCACCTCCACAGTGGGGAGGGAGAAGGTGTGGCCTTGTGCAGTCAAGGAGGACATGGTGGCTTTGTTTCTGACCCATCAGGCCCACCTTCCCAGTTCAGACACCACCCAAATGGACCAGGTGATTACAGACTCTTGGTGCCTCTCATACCCAGCAAAAAATCAACAGCATTTTCTCTTACCCCTGCCCCCACACCCCAGACCTGTGTAGCCCTGGCTGTCCTAGAACTCACTTTATAGAGCAGACTGGCTGCAAGAGATACACCTGCTTCCCCAGTGCTGGGATCAAAAGCATATACCACAATCGCCAGGCACCTTCTTTTTTTTTTTTTTTTTTTTTTTTTTTTTTTTTTTTTTTTGATACAAGGTCCCAGGTAGCCTGGACTAACCTCAAACTTGTAGCTGAGGATGACCTTGAACCCCTGGCTCTCCTGCTGAAGCCCCATACAATGGCTCCTACTCAGGTGGAGAAGGCCACAGCTTTAATACTTTCTCTCTCTCTCTCTTTTTTTTTTTTTTTTTTTTTTTTTTTTGAGATAGGGTTTCTCTGTATTGCTTTGGCAGTTGTCCTGGAACTCGCTCTATATACCAGTCTGGCCTGGAACTCACAGAGACCCACCTGCCTCTGCCTCCCAAGTGCTGGGATTAAAGGCATGAGCCATGGGACGCCCAGAGCTTTAATTCTCAAAACAGTATGGGTATGTGGCTAGGCTGGCCTGACATTCTAGACTCTTCACCTCAGCCTTCCCAGTGCCTGTACCACACCCTCATACCCCAGGCCAAGCAAGATATTTGAAGGGCGTTTGTGTCCTCAGGGTAAAAGTCCACAATCTTCCTGAGTGTGTTCCCAGACTGTGAACCTGTAGCAGAAAAACACAGGCTGAGAATCAGGGAACTCCTTTGACACCCACCTCTTACAACCTTCCAGTACCTTCCAGGTAGCTGTGGCGACTAGAGAATCCGCCCTGGAACTGCACCTGCAGCTGTGTGATGTGAACACGCTTGGGAAACTCGAGTGTCACCCACTGGGAGGGGCCCTGGAAGCAGATGGGTAAACTGAGGAACTTGGTAATGTCAGGGTAACAGCCCATTATGCTCTGCTCATCTTTCAAGTTCCACTGCCGGAGAAAGTCCAGAAAGTGTGAGCAGGCTGTCCTTTTTAGTCTTCCCAAAGTTCTCAAGGCACCCTGCACCTTGAATCTCTTTCACACTCAGGTTGGAGGGGCGTGGAAGCACCTCACCTGGTCAGAGTTCCAGCATGTCTCCTCATCCTGGTCAAAAAGATGTTTCTTCCCAAATTGCCGGCTGTTTCTATTAAGCACAGAACTCACCCTGCAGGACAGGGGCAGGGCTAGGAGCTTCCCCTTGCAGTGAGCCACACTCCCCAGGCCAACTTGCCCCACCACCAAGAACTCTGCAACAGTCAAGAACAAGGTGGCCCCAGGCAGGAACACAACCGCCTGGCCCCGCCCCCAGTCTTCCCTTAGCCCGCACCCGGCCTCGCCACCGTTGCTCAGATCCCAGTTCATCTGTCCCCACCCCATGTCCCACAGTCCTCGAATCTCACCTGCTCACGGTCTCGGGGCAAACCAAAGACTGGCTCATCTCGGCTCTGCTACGCCTCGCCTAGCGCTCAGTCATTCGAGTTCGAACCTCGGCGCTGCCACTCCCCACTTGACCCAGCTGCGGGCTCCCCGGTTGCCTCTGAGTGACAAAGCGAGCGATTCGGGGACCGGAAAGAGACAGAAGCAGCTTCCTAAACTACAGCCTAGCTCCAGCCGTGCAGTTGTGCGAACCCGACCAAGACCCGGAACCGCGTGCGGATGGCGCACGCTCTGTGCAACACAGACCCAGCCCTATCCGCGGTGCCGGCCTCTTAAAGAGCCCGCACCCTCAGATTCCTGATTCCGTGGAGCTGGAGGGTAAACGCACACCCTACCGCTCGCGAACGTTCTCACAGCCTTCCTGTGATCGTGTCCTCTGTGGAGAATCTCCCTCGCTGTGAATGCAATCCAACCTACCCTATCCGGGTTTGCTTGTTGGGCGCCTACGGTCCCTCAGGAGGCTAGGCAGGAGGACTGCATATTTCACGCCAACATGGACAATTTAGCAAGACCTGTTTTTAAATATATATTCTAGCCGGGCGGTGGTGGCACATGCCTTTAATCCCAGCACTTGGGGGGCAGAGGCAGGTGGATCTGTGATTTCGAGGCCAGCCTGGTTTACAGAGCTAGTTCCAGGACTGCTAAGACTATACAAAGAAACCCTGCCTTTTTTTTTTTTTTTTTTTTTTTTTCTTCTTCTTCTTCTTCTTCTTCGAGACAGGGTTTGTCTGTATTGCTTTGGAGGTTGTCCTGGAACTCGCTCTGGCCTGGAACTCACACAGACGCACCTGCCTCTGCCTCCTGGATGCTGGGATTAAAGGCGTGTGAGCCACCAGGGCCGAGCTCAAAAAAAAAAAAAAACCTTTTTAAAAATGTATAATGAGTGTTTTTCTTGAATGCTTATATACTGTGCGTGTCTGGTACCTGTCCATCCAGAGGACATCCAATCTTCCAGTGTGGGTGCCAGGACTGGACATAGGTCCAGTCTCAGCTCCTAAATATTTAATACATTTATTTGTATAAGTCACAGCATGATGTGTCAGGAGTTGGTTTTCTTCTTACACCATGTAGTTCCTGCGGCAGACTGAGATGAGCAGTCAGGCTCAGCCATCTCCTCAGCCATGGATGTAGTTCAGAGATAGACCGCTGCAAGGTGCTGAGTTCCATTGCCAGCACCAAACCAAGGGATAAGTCTCTTAGCAAATGCTGTCCTAGCAGGTTATGGAAGGCTGTCCAAAGAGTCAGCATGAGGTGGCTTTTGCAGGATGAACAGGAGTCCCAGTGGGAATAAAACAAAACCAAACACCCCAAACTTCATGGGTTCAGGTGTGAACCTCATGGACAAACAGGCTTCCTCAAGGAAGGGCTTTCTGGGAGGGAACATGTCCTGGAAAAGAGCTCCAGGCTGGGGATTAGAAAGTAGAGTAGGTGACAGACCTGTGGAGTCACTTCCCACTGGGCTGGAGCAGTTTTGGGGAGAGGGTGGAACTCCCACCTCTCTGAATGCAAGCTCCCAAGCTAGAGCAGCCCCTTGGGATGAATGGTCTCTGATCTGTCCTATTTCTACTATGGCCAGGACTGCCTGGCATCCATTAACTTCTTCCAAGCCTACCCCAGGAAACGGGCTGGCAGGGCAAGTGGGTCACCATCAGAAGGGCTCCCCTGCTAGCCTGTAAATGCCAGAACTTCCTTGCCAGGACTTCAGTTATGGGTCCCTGCCATCCAGATCCATCTTAGCTGTCCTCCAAGGGCTATGGAGGAATTGTGTGTAGTTAAAAGCTTGGCTGTGTGATGTCAGACATTTGACCTCTGAGCTCAGCTTCCTGCCTGTGAAAAAGCAGGCTGTTAGGGTTGACGCCTGGTAACAATAACTGAGACATTGGGACTCATAGACAAGGTCTGTCTCCAGGCACAGGCTCATCATTATCCTGCCCACGGCTGTCTGGTGTCACCTCTATGGCACTGAATACAAAAATGTGGCCTTGATGCCTGAAGAGGCTGCCTACAATCCCAGCCACTTCCTTCCTATATCAGTCCTGGACCTGGCATGAGGCTGCCTGGCACCCTGGGATATGGCCAGCTCTCTTCCCCCTTCCCGCCCCTCACCCCACTGGTGTCTGGGCATGAAAGAGCCTCCTGTTTCACCAGGGAATTAGTAGTTCTGAGATCCCAGTGCTACAGCCAATAGCCAATGTGGTCTATTCATCCACCTAAATCAGAGAGCCTGTGTATTGCTTCCTTCCCATCACTCACCTGGCCCTGAGTCAGGGAGGGTGCCATAGGGACCAGATTTGTCTGTTCCTTTGCTCTATCCCCCTCTCTCCATTTTTTTTTTTTTTTTTTTTTCCTGCTTGTTTGCTAGTTTGATTCTTTTGAGACATGGTCTCACTATATAGCTCTGGCTGTCCTGTAACTCCCTCTGTAGACCAGGCTGCCTTAGAACTCTGCCTCTGCCTTCCAAGTGCTTATATGCCCCTTTTTTCCTTTCCTTTTTTTTTTTTTTTTTTTTTTTTTTTTTTGTTATTTCTTTTTTGTGTGTGACAGGGTTGTTAGCCTCAAATGTATTATGCAGTAAAATGGCCTTAAACTCCCAGTCCTCCTCAGGTGTTTGGTGGCATTGTGTATGACTGTTCACATATGACCTTGGCCAACAAGAGAGATTCTACCCCAAGACTTGGCTGTCCAGGAGTTTTCTGCACCCATGTGGCCTCTAGGCCACTCATCCCTCCTTCACCCCATCCCCTGATGGCAGCCCCAGGGTACCTGAGACAGAAAAGGCCTTCCAGGCTGGAGGTAGGGACTTTCTAGATCCCATGGGGGGGGTGGCTATAAATAGCTCTTTGAGCCTTATAGATTCCCAGGCAAGGTTCCCTCACTAAAGACCCTGGCAACAGCAGGTCTGGGCCTTGAGCCAGTTCCTCCCTTTTCAGCTCTGGCACCAACTCAGGAATGGGGTTGGTGAGGAGCTGGAGGGCCAGCTTGGCTCTGGGGCTACGGACTAGGTCTGTGCAACTTCAGGCAGAGCATCCCATCTTCTTGAGCCTTAGTCTCCCCTAGCAAACTCCAAAATGAGCAACAAGGAGATGGTAGCCCTGCTGGGTGTGGTAAGTGTGCCTCATCCCAGCCCTCAGAGGCTGGAGGCAGGCAAATCAGGGAACCAAGTTCATCCTCAGCAAACTAAGGTCATCCTCAGGGGACCAAGGTCATTCTCAGCTGACCAAGGTCATCTTCAGCACTTGATGAGATGAAGGCAAGTCTGGGCAGACACCTAGTCTTAAAACTACAAAACAGTAAACATATACACACACTTCCTGTTTCGTTCTCCTAACAATCCATAGAGACTACTCATATTCTCCACTGAGGGGTAAACTGAGGCACGGGAGCATGGCTCAGAGTTGCACCATTATGAATGGTAAAGAAAGCACATCTTTTCCCCCCTCAATCATCTATTCAGCATATCTTTTTGTTTGTTTGTTTTGTTTTCTGAGACAGGGTTTCTCTATGTAGCCCTGGCTGTCCTTGCACTCACTCGGTAGGCCAGGTTGGCCTTGAATTCTCAGAGATCCTCCTGCCTCCCAAGTACTGGGATTAAAGGTGTGCACCACCACACCTTGCCAGTACATCTTTTTTTTTTTTTAAATAATTTAACTTTATTATATTTGCATTGGTATGGAAGTGTCAGACTCCCTGAAACCAGAATTACAGGCAGTTGTGAGCTGCCATGTGGATGCTGGGAATTGAACCTGTATCTTCTGGAAGAGCAGCCAATGCTCTTAACCTCTGAGCCATCTCTCCAGCCTGCCAGTACATCTTTTTAAAGATTTTTTTTTTAATTTTTCTGTTTTATTTTATGTGTGTGTTTTGCCTACAGGTGTGTATATGCCATGTGTATGCTTGGTGCCTTCGGAGGCCAGAGTCCTATGGAACTGGAGTTGTGAGACACCATGTTGATTGCTTGGAACCAAGCTTGGATCTTCTGCAAGGACAGCCAGTGCTCTTAACTGCTGAGATACTTCTCCAACCCAGATCAGCAGGACAGAAATTTTTTGTTTGCTTGTTTGTTTTGTTTTTGTTTTTTGAGACCGGGTTTCTCTATGTAACCTTGGCTGTCCTGGCACTCACCAGGTTGGCCTTAAACTCTCAGAGATTCTCCTGCCTCTGCCTCCCTAGTGCTGGGATCAAAGGTGTGTGCCACCACATCCAACATAAGATGGCAGTTCTTAAACTTTGCTCTAGTACTAAAGATGGAATATAGCCCTTTCCCATGCCATAAAGGCACTCTGCCCCTGAGCTGTGCCTCCAGCCCTTTACTTTTTTTTTTTTTTTTTTTTTTTTTTTTTTTTGCCATGAAGGCTGGACATTAGGTGTGACAGCTCAAGACTGCCATCCTACACTTGACAAGCTAAGGGAGGAGAATTGTCATTGGTTTTAGGACAACCTGGGCTATACAGTAATTTCCAGGCTAGACTCATCTAAAGTCAGACGCAGTCTTAAACAAACAACAGCAAGAAGAAAAAGTTATGTTGGGTGGTGGTGGCAGTGGCACATGCCTTTAATTCCAGCCTTCATGATGATAAAATCAGAAGATATGTAATTTGCTCTGATGGGGATGGCACTGTTGGGGGTGGGGGATGAAAGGGAGAGACAGAATAGTTCATCTTGATTTGATTTCTAGACTCACTAAGAAAATGTTTCCCTAAGAAAACAAACTTTTGGACATGTGGGAATATCTAGATTACTTAATTGGCTGGGAAGACTCACCCTGGATCTGGTTTTATCAGGTATTTTGCCAGAGCTGCCAGACAAGCAGCTAGTGCATTGTGTGGGAGTGTTCAGTGGGCATTGACCACCTCACAGAGCATGCAAAGCACACACTGTATCCAGGGCTGCGTTCATTGGTTAGTCAGTATTGTTATTTATTAGAGGAGGTGTATGTGTGCCTTGATGAGAGTATGGGGGTCAGAGGGCAACCTAAAGGCCATCAGGCTTGGTGCCTTTTCCTTCTTGGTCACCATCTTGGTTTTTAATTTTATTTCATTATTTAAAAAAATCGCTGGGTGGTGGTGGGACATGACTTTAATTCCAGCACTTAGGAGGCAGAGGCAGGTAGATCTATGAGTTAAAGGCCAGCCTGGTCTACAGAGAAAGTTCCAGAAGAGCCAGGGCTACACAAAGAAATTGTATTTTGAAAAACCAAAAATCAATAAATAAGCAATTGTGTGTGTGTGTGTGTGTGCTTGCTCTACATATTCAACCCTGTCTCAAGAGCAAACCAAGTGCTCAACAGGGCTTGCCTGTTCCATCCCCAGCGCTGGAGTGTGTACCTGCAATTCCAGCACTTGGGAACTGAAACAGGAGTTTAAAGTCATCCTGGGAGTTAGAGGCCAGCCTCATTACATGCAAATTCCCGGACTAGGCTGGGGTGTGTGAGACTCTACTTTGTTTTTTAGAGGTGGCAGATGTTGAGACATAGGTAGTCCAAAGCACTTGCTCTTCTTGCAGAGGACTCCAGTCCAGTTACCAGTGTTCTTTCAGCAGCTCAAAACTGTAGGTTCTGCCATGCCAGGGTACTCTGACTCCTGACCTCTGCACTTAAATAGAAATAGATCTGATGACCAACAACAAAACAATAACAAGGCTGGGTATGGTGGTAACATTGTAACCCCATTGCTCTGGAAGCAGACAGAGGATCATTTGAAATTCAAGTCTAGCCTACATCATAACCAGTCCATACCAGCCAGGGTTACAGAGAAAGTCCCTGTCGCAAAGCAAGCAAAGCAAGCAATCAACAAGCAAATGTAGTCTGCAGTGCTTAAGGACAGCTATATTATTGAAGATAGCTGCCTCTTCTCATTCTAACACAGTTTCACTCCTTGAAAGAAAATCACTTCCCCACAAGCAATCATCACAGGCCTGTCTTTGTGGACTGTCCTAGGACCAAATATGATGTGCCCTTTAGAGCCTGCCTGTCCCTGACAACCCAGTATCATTGTTTCCAGATTTATCCCTGTTGTGAAGAATTTTTCACGGCTACATAATATTCTACCACAGAGATCTAGATTTGTTCTAGTTTCTTTGGATAGACAGTATTGTGGGCCAGGCTAAACGTGAACTCAGGATCTCCTGCCTTAGTCTATTGAGTGCTGGTACCACTTGTGTGTACCACCTTGTCTGAGTGAGATCTAAAATTTGTGGGGTAGAGCAAATATCTGTGTGTGCGCCCACATGCACATGTGTGCACAAAGGTACATGTGCATGTGGAGGTCACAGGTTGATATGGACTGTCATCTTCTATCTCTCCAACTTATTTGTTTATTCATTCATTTGTTTTTGAGACATGCTTATCATTTTGGCTAGATCAGTTGGCCAGTAAGACACAGGACTGAGCAGTGATGGCACATGACTTTGGTTCCAGCACTCAGGAAACAGAGGCAGATGGAACTCTGAATTTGAGGCCAGTCTGGTATACAGAGTAAGTTTCAGGACAACCAGGGCTATATAGAGAAACCCTGTCCAAACAAACAAACTAACTAACAAATGGAGCTGGAGAGGTGGCTCAGCAGTTAAGAGCTCTGGCTGTTCAATTCCCAGCACCCACATGGTGGCTCACAAACATCTGTAATGAGATCTGGTGTCCTCTTCTGGTAGGCAGGCATACATACATGCAGGCAGAATATTGTATAAATAAATAAAAAGAATTTAACAATCAAACAAAAACACCTCCCCCCAACAGACAGACAGACAGACACAGGACAGGCACCACCTGCCTTTGTCCTCTGCACTGGGGTTATAGGAATGCCACTGCACATGGGTGCCAGGAGACGCAGGTCCTCATTCGAGCACTTCATCCACTGAGCTATCTCTTTCCTCCAGCCCTAAACCTGTTTTTTAAGGCTAGAATCTCATGTAGCCAGGGTGGTCTCCAACCTGGGATGAACCTTGAACTCCTGACCCTCTTGCCTCTCCTGCCTTTGCCTCTCCTGCCTAAGTGCTTGGTTTAGGGGTGTGCTCCACCATCCCATGCCTGGTTTATGAGCTGCTGGGGATCAAACCAAATCCTACCTACCAACTCAGCCACATTCCCAGCCCCTAAAATCAAATGTTCCAGTCAAGGCTGCACAGATACTTTTGCCCAAAGTAGGAGTGTCCTAAACCCATGGTCCTGGTGTGCACTGTTAAATGACAGGACCAAGTGAGTGAATGATGAGTGAGTGATGATGGTGAGGGAGTGAATGGTGTGGACATGGCTGGGTTGTTGGAGCATTTCTGCAGCTAACAGGCCCAGCCTGTGTGTCTGATGATTTAACATTTATTTTTGTGTGGAGTATGTATCAGAGGCCAAGCTGCAGGGGTCACTCTTCTCCTTCCACTCTATAGGTCTGAAGGACTGAACTCAGGTACTCAGGTTTGGTAGCAAAAACTTTTACTGAGGAAAGATATTGCCTTTATCTCACAGCTGTGTGACCCAGCGGCTCCTCCGGACCCATTTTTGTTGTAGGAATAGTTAATAGTTCTTGGAGCCTTGGACAGTCGGTTGGAACCTCTGCTCTGCCCTTTCTCTCTGCGTGACGTGACATTGGCAAACACTTCTACCTCCCTGAGGCTCAGTTCCTCCACCTATAAATTGGAGTAGGTGGCCTTATGAGGTATACTGGGGCCATTTAATGGGGTTCCTAAGGGGGACAAGAAGAATGGGGGCAGAGTCTGTTGTAGCCAGCCCTTGGACTGTGTTGGAGACGAGAAGGGAATCTCAGGCTGGCAGCCCGTCCCCCTCCCCTCTCGCCCCCACCTCGCAAACCCTCCTGGGGCTGCGCATGCGCACTGCATCCCTGTAGTCCTTTATAAGCGAGGCTGAGCCTGGCGTGCTGAGCACCAGGCGTAGGGGTTGGAGAGCTGGCGGCGCGTGTCCTTTGTGCCCGGGCCGTGGGGATGTGTCCGCGCTAAGGAGCCAGGTGTGGGGGTCCCGCAGAGAGGGGGGCAATGAATCGGACTTGGGGAGGATTGACCAGGATGAAGGCTAAGCCCCTCTCCTGGATGGGAATGGACAAGGGGCGGTGGGGGGAGGGAATCCGAGTTTGGGGGACAGAGCGTATGAGAGGCGGTCTTAGGGGTGTTGGGAAAGGGAGTCTTGAATGAAAAAACAACCCCTCCCCGCTGGGGGAGGGTCCCTGGCTGCAGATAGTTCTCTGGATCAAGCAGGAGGTGCTGGGAGCTAGGACTAGGGGAGGACACCCCGAGTTTGGGAAAAAAAAGACAAGGGCAACCTGCACATGACCCAGGGAATCTTGGGACTGGGTACCCTGGTGACATCCCGGGAATTTGAAGTGGGGACCTCCAATTTACAAGTAAATTGAGGGCTGCGGTGGGGAGGGGGTCCTCAATTCAAGGGTGTCTGCAGCTGAGTCTCCCCGTCCCTGGGAAAGGAACCCAGACACATCTCTGCCCTCTAATTGCATCCTGGGTGGACAGGAGGCCCAGACTGCCCCATCTTGAGGGGATCCTCTGTTTTTCTAACAGATGTGGAGTTGGGGTGTATTCCCTTTTCCCAAAGAGTACGCTAATGCTGGGTATGGGTTCTGGTCTGCCCAACACAGATGTCCAGGACCTGGATGGGCCATTCGGGGAAACAGGGAACCAACCCCCAGATGTTGCACATCTCCACATCATCTCAAACCTCCGCATCATTACTTCACCCCCTGTCTGTGTGTTTGGTGCATTTTAAAAACTGGGTGACTAGGTGCTAGAAGGGAGAGGACCTGGCACTGAGGTATCTGAGTGACTCCCATCCATATACCACAGTTTGGCTTTGTTCGTTCTAAGTGTTTCTGGGAAGAAGCCAGGCTGAGGCTGGCCAGAGTGGGCGATGGCCCAAGATGGGCATTTGGAGATCAGTTAGGAGGGGATGAATGGGTGCACTGTGCCACCCTAGGTCCTGGCAGTCTCAGTGGCCCCTGGCCATCCCCACAGGGAAATAGTGAAGGTTCCCACGCCTTTTGTGGGAGTCTTTGTGTGTCAACAGGCCATGAGGAGAGTCATGTCAGGAGGGTCTGGGGTCCTCTTGTGGCTGATACAACTGCAATTGGCATCTTTTGTTTCAAAACTGTGATGGGGGCCACATTAACAGTGGCCATGTATTGGTCACCAAAGCCACATGCATCCCACTCTGTACTTAGGGCTGGTGTGGCAGACTGTGGGAGGAGCCAGACCTGGTGGTTGATCCATTGGGGGCTTCAGCAGAGGAATCCAGACTGTGGGTGTCTTTGTGTAGAGGCTACCCAACCTACCCAGTAAGCGCCTGAATGGGTTCTCTTTGTTAGTGTCCCTGGTGGAAGTCACTGTATGTGTCTTTCTTAGGGTATGTGTCTGGGATGTGTTTTGTGAATAGGGACAGGTGATCCAGAGCATGGGGGCACAAGGTTGAGGAGTCACAGTGGGAGAGGCCTGGCGGGGTGGGTATCCCCAGCTTGGCTTCTGCTTTCCTCCACAGTATTCTGTGTTCATGCCCATGCACACAAATCCAGTATGAGACTCAAGCCAGGAACCCACAGTGTCTGCAAGTGTATGTATGTGAATGTGTGTGGCCTTTGCCGAGGATCAGAAATCCTCCTGAAGCTCATGTAAATGATGTTCCCATACCACAGGGTGTAGACAGGCATACCCTTGCCCAGATACAGCACCACAGATGTACATGAGGTTGTACCCACCCAGTGACACTAGATGATAAACAACCAACTCCAACACAGTGGAAAGGCACAAGACGGGTTGGGGTGGGTAGAAATGGAACAAGGACACACACACACACAAGCATTTGAATGTGCCTCCCCTTTCCCCTGCAAGCCCCTGCTCAAATATACTTGAGGCTAATGCATCATTCATGAGGAGGCGGGCTCAGACCTCAGGCCAAATACTGCCATTCACCTCTGGCCGCCCAGGGGAGGAAGTATTTTAAGAGAAGAGTGTGGGTGTGTGAGGATGTGAGGGGAAGGGAGAGAGAGGGTGTTTGGGGAGGGAGGAGCATGAGCCTGACATTGTGTCTATCACTGTGTTTGGCTACCTTGGGCTATTTTTAGCATTTTCCAAAGGTTTTGTGTACAAAGAGCTGGGGTTTTTTTGTTTTTTGTTTTGTTTTGTTTTGGTTTTTTGTTTTTGTTTTTGTTTTTTAACTTGATGGTTTTTCAAAGTGTTAGCTCACTCCTTCTAAATAACTTCAGAGGCTTTGGGCTATATGAGACTTATTTTACAGGTGGGGAAACTGAGGTGTGGAGGAATAAGGCCCCTGGTGCAGAGTTGCATGGTGGGTAAGTAGGCAGAGTGTGACTTGAATCTTTTTTTTTTTTTTTAAGACAAGGACATGTCTTCTTGGCTGTCTTGGAAGTCACTTTGTAGACCAGGCTGGCCTCAAACCCAGAGATCTGCTTGCCTCTGCCTCCCAAGTGCTGAGATGATAAAGGCATGTGCCACCACACCCAGACAGATCAATTCTTCCTTTTTTCCTTCCTTTCCTTGTTGAGACTGGGTCTCATATAGTACAGGTTAACTTTAAACTCAAAACGAAGTTCAGGGTGGCCTCCAATCCTTAATCTTCCTGCATCTACCTCCCAAGTGCTGGGATGACAATGCTTGGCCACCAAACACAAGTAAACTCACTTATGTGGAGAGGACTGGGGAGAAAGAGAGAATGAGAGAACACATGTTTTTCTGGCCTTGATCCCTCCTAAGATCCTGATAGGATAATATCAGCCACTAGTGTATTTCACATTGGTTTAGGGTTCCCAGAGGAAGAAATGGGGATGGCCTGGGTTGAAATTAGCCTGTGCTCTGCTGTGCAACCCAAAACTAATAGCTAGCCTTCTCTGGGTGCCAGAGGCAGGCCAGGCTCAGAGCCACTGTGGTACATCTCAGAGTTCAGCACCAAGGACAGGTCCACGACTGGCACAGAAAGGAGCTGTGCTCTTCAAGGCCTCTGGAGACCCCACCACAAGGTCCTGCTCTACTTTGATAGACTGAAGGGCCAGTGGCCCTCTGACTTCCCCTCTCCAGTCCCCTTTGAGCCCCTGTAAGGGGCCTGAGTTGAGAGAGGGGCAAAGTTTTGTTGAAGAATCCCTAGGGAATGAATGTATTTCAGGCACTCAGGGTAGAACTTGCCCACAGGCACTCAATATGCTGGGTGGGACATGGCTCCTCTGGAGGGGATGGCCCTGTGGCAGAGAAAGCTTCTTTTGTGGGGGAAGATTGGGATGGGGGAGGGCCTTGGGACTCATTGCTTCCCTCACGAGCTCCTAATCTGATGGTGACATGAAAAGCATGGTTTCAGACTGGTAGGGTGAAGTTTAATGATAATATTAGCCACAGCTAAAATGTTCTCCTTCAAGCCAAGTTGCTGAAAACGATATGTATAATTTGACTCATCCATCCCTTCCAGCCAGCTGTTATTCTCAAATGACCCACAAGGAAGGGGAAGCAGAGAGAAGCTAAGCTCCTTGCTAAAGTCACACAGCAAGGAAGAAAGAGACAGTCATAGAACTTGTTATGCAGATCACACTGGCCAAAACCTGTGCAGATTCTGTCTCTATCCCTCCAGGGCTGAGGTGTGAGATCATAGGTGTGAGCCACCTCTTCCCCCGTGGTGTGATGTGCAGGACCAGAACCCCAGCCTCACATGTGTTCAGTGGACTAGGGGTCAGAGGCTACAAGTGGGGGCCTCACAGGAGTGTGGTAAGGGCTGGGAAGAGAGCCCAAGGCATATGTGAGCCTGGAAGGTTCTGAGTCAAAACCCAGGCCTTGTGAGATCAGCAAATGTCCCAGCACTAAGCCACACCCACCTCACTGCTTGAATTCTAAAATGAGAAGCCTGGATTCAAATCCTGAGTGGCCTCCTGCTTCCCTTGCTCTGTGACCTTCAGTGACATGCGGGCCTTTCTGAGTTGTGGTTCCTAATCTTGCTGGGGCCATCTGGTTCCTTTGTGTTCAAGGTTGTGGAGGTGTCTATGCCATGACTCGCCCTACCTCCCTCTCCTTTGCTCCTAGCTCCAGTATGGGGACCACATCTGTCTGGGCTTCAGGCTTCCTGGTGCTGAGGCTGCTGCTCCTAGTGGCTGGAGAGCAGGGTGAGTGGGGCCGGCACGGGTGGGGGGGTGGGAGGATGGGGGGGTAGGGGTGGGTAGGGTGAGTCCTGTCACTTAACAGTTAGCCATGGGTCAGCGGGATGGGATAAGGCTTTTTCATCCCAGAACATTCTGCTGGTACTTTAGCTAGGTCTACAAAATAAGTCAAGAATAGCTGAAACCAGTCTTTGAACAGTCAGAAGGGAATAAGACACCTGAAAGGTTATTTTTAGTCATAACCAGCAGAAGCTGGAGGTTCCTGCCTCTCACTGTCTTTTGCTGAAAAGCTCTAAAAAGAAAGGTGGCTGAGAGACTGACAATATAGCACAGGGATTGGTTACTCTCATCTGCCATGGGAGGGACAAGGCAAGGAGGATCTGTGCCTCCCCTGGGATTTCCCCAGTGGTGGTCAAGATCTGGACTTTATGAATCCCTTACTGAATTTCACTGTGGTCACAATCAAGAATATTTATTTGTCTGATTTTTAATTTCCCAATGCCCCTAAAAGAAGACAAGCCATTGCCACCACAGTTTTGGGAATTCAATAACTTGACTGTGCTAGCCTGAAATAGTGGTGTACCCCTGTAATCCCAGGACTTGGCCAATAGAACAGGAAGGTCAGAAGTGCAAGGTCATCCTAGGCTACATAGCAAGTTTGAGGCCAGCCTGAGCTACAGGTGACCCAGTGTGAAACCAGAACAAAAAAGGAAAGAAATTACCCCACAAACACTGCTTTCAATGTCCGCCTCTGGTTTAACTTTCAAAGCTCAGAGATGGAAAGCAACTTTCCAAGGGCTGCACAACAAGCCAATGATAATGACAGCCATAGCTTACCCACATAAGAAGCCTTTGGAGTTCTACTGAAAGAGGCAGAACCATGAGTGGTCCAGCCCAGTAGGCCCTTTTTGCACAGTGACACTGTGTGGGCTACAGATCTCATTACAGTGGGCAGCCTGGCTTCTCTGGCCTAATCTCTCTGTAAGGAAGTGTTAATGAAGCTTAATGTGATGGTGAACATCTTTAATCCCAGCACTGGGGAAGCAGAGACAGTCTTGTCTATGAGGTGAGTTCTAAGCCAACCAAGGTACATGATGGAATACATAGATTGTCTCAAAAAGAGAAACAAAGAGTTAGTGAAAGAAAAAATAACTCTCCAAAGCAAGAAATGTTACTGTCCTGCTGGCCTTGCCTCTGATTCAGGTCCTCTTTCCATCCAGACACACAGGACACCACCACCACCACAGAAAAGGGCCTTTACATGCTGAAGTCGGGGTCAGGACCCATCCGTGCTGCCCTGGCAGAGCTGGTGGCTCTGCCCTGCCTCTTTACCTGGCAGCCACTGCTAGGCACCCTTCGAGACATTCCTCGGATCAAATGGACCAAGGTTTGGACTGCATCAGGCCAGCGACAAGATTTGCCCATTCTGGTGGCCAAGGACAATGTGGTTCGTGTAGCCAAGGGCTGGCAGGGTCGGGTGTCATTGCCTGCTTACCCCCGGCACAGAACCAATGCTACACTCCTGCTGGGGCCGCTTCGGGCCAGTGACTCTGGGCTGTATCGCTGCCAAGTGGTGAGGGGTATTGAGGATGAGCAGGACCTGATAACCCTGGAGGTGACAGGTGAGTTAGCAGCAGGTAATGGGCGTGGCCAAAGGTGAACAGGGAGGGGCCTAGAATGAAGGGGAAGGGTTGAGGCTGGGAAGAGGGGCCAGGAAATCCTAGGAGGAGAGTCAAAGGAAGAAACAGAAGCTGGAAAGAGAGGGTCTGAGGATAGAGAGGAAGGTACCCAGGACAGAAGGGGAGGGTTCAAGGGGGAAGGGGAAGAGGCCAAATATAAAGGAAAGAAACCAAGGATAGAGGGGGGAAGGGTTGGTGTAAAGGGATAGGGAGACAGCAGGGAGGAGCCAAGAAGGCAGAAGGGGAGGAGCTAAGACAGAAGGGGAAGGGCTGAGACCGAAGTGGAAGGGCCAATCATGAAAGAGGTGACCCTGAAGATGAAAGGGGCATTAGGACTGGGAGGAAGGTGCTAGGATGGAATGGGAGTGAGGGTGGAAAGGCAAGTTAGGATAGAAGGGTAGGGGTGACATGGAAGGGGAGGTGGTAAATCGGGAGGAGAGGACCAAGTCTGAGACCGAGACACTGGGGTTCATTTTATGTCATCCTGTGGTTGGTAATCCCATCACTTGGGAGGCAGGTGGATCTCTGTGAGTTCAAGGCCAGCCTGGTCTACAGAGCAAGTTCCATGACAGTCAGGATTACATAGAAAAACCCTGTTTCCAGAAACAAAACAAAAACACTTTTTAATTTTATGTGAATTGTTGCTTTGCATATATATTGTGTACCATGTGTGACCCTGATGCCACAGATAACAGAAGAGGGAGCTGAGTCCCATGGAATTGTACTTATAGGTGGTTGTGAACCACCATCTGAGGGCTGGGAATTGAACTTCAGTCCTCTGGAAGAGCAAAAATACTCTTACCCACAGAGTCATCTCTCCATCCCCCAATACGATTTTTTGGGGAGGCTTTTTTCGAGTCACCGCCACCCAAATAATACAATTAAAAAAATCTTAAGAGCCTATCCTTATAACATCAGTTAACATGTGCTTTAGGGAGAAACTGCCTGAGAATGTCTGCCCAGCTTTCCTGCTAAATTCCAGGGTAGCAGTCTGTGTTTTCCCAACAGATTAAGAAAAACCAAATGGGCTCTGGGCCTGGTGGTGAAGCCAGAAGCAGAGGTGGATGGAGCTTTGTGGGTCTCAAGCCAGCCTGGGCTACATGAGAAAATTTCGTGTGTGTGTGTGTGTGTGTGTGTGTGCGCGCGCGCACGCGCACTTCATTGTTCGTTTTGAGACAGTCTCACTGTGTAGCACTGGCTTTCCTGGAACTCTGTAGCAATCAGGGTGGCCTAGAATTCAGAGATCCACCTGCCCCTGCCTCCCGAGTGGTGGGTTTAAGAGCATGTGCCACCAAGCCCGATGAGACCCTGTCTTTAAAAAAGTCTGCACCGAACAGGTCCGCTCTCTAAGATTCCACCATGACGCTCTCTCCGGCCCCACAGGCGTTGTCTTCCACTACCGGGCAGCCCGGGACCGTTATGCGCTGACCTTCGCTGAGGCACAGGATGCCTGCCGCCTGAGCTCCGCCACCATCGCTGCCCCACGGCACCTGCAGGCTGCATTTGAAGACGGCTTTGACAACTGCGACGCGGGCTGGCTCTCAGACCGCACGGTTCGGTGAGGGGGTGCGCGGAAGACATGGGATTGGGGGTCGCTTCTGGAGGAGGGGGCTCCCTGAGCCATACATCTGATAGCCACTCCCCTCGTACCATCAGGTATCCGATCACTCAGTCGCGTCCTGGTTGCTATGGTGACCGCAGCAGTCTGCCCGGGGTTCGGAGCTATGGCAGACGCGACCCACAGGAACTCTACGATGTCTACTGTTTTGCACGCGAGCTAGGGGGTAAGGCAAGTGCGGCTGGGACCCCATTGCCACCTGTCCTTGAGTGTCAGGTGCTGTCCCAATCCCCGTATTTCCCCAAGCCCACTTGAATCTCTGCAAGTCTCAGTGCCCTCCCTCCAAAGTTGCACACGAATGTCAGATGATCTTCTATCCCCCAATTCCCTCTAAGTTCCCTCAAAGTTCTCCAAAGCTGGAGCCAAGACCTGGGCTATCTGTCCCTTGAGCTTCCCATCCTTACTTCTGAGCATCTCTCTTCCTCCCACCCCTTTCTGACCTCCATCCTGTTCCTCTCCTAGGCGAGGTCTTCTACGTGGGCCCTGCTCGCCGACTGACCCTGGCCGGTGCACGGGCACAATGTCAGCGCCAGGGTGCTGCGTTGGCCTCGGTGGGACAGTTGCACCTGGCCTGGCACGAGGGCCTGGACCAATGCGATCCAGGCTGGTTGGCAGACGGTAGTGTGCGCTACCCAATCCAGACACCTCGCCGGCGTTGTGGGGGCCCTGCCCCGGGTGTGCGCACAGTATACCGCTTCGCTAACCGCACGGGCTTCCCTGCACCCGGATCACGCTTCGATGCTTATTGCTTCAGAGGTGCGTTTCAATATGCCCCCGCCCACCCCGCTCCAGAGGGTGGAGCTGCAGATCATACTCACAAGAGCCATTGTCTGGGGCCACCTTTCATGGATATGAGTCATCCAGACCAGTCTCCAGTTGGGAGTGTCTAAGCCATGCACCAGGTGGTGTCCCTGCCTGACTATACAAACCCAAGACAACATCTGCAGCTCTTTGTTGAGTATCGTTGGTGTGTTCCCTTAGAATGACAGACCCTCCAGCAAAGTTTGGTTATGGCCACATCCCATGGGTTGGTCCCCTCGAGATCACACACACACACACACACACACACACACACACACACACACACACACACACAGAGAGAGAGACCTGAAAGTACATAGTGAAAACCACGCCTCTATAGGTGTGTCCCATCATTTGCATTGGGTGGAACAAACCACATGCCACTAGTATATTTCCTTGAACCCAGTCAGGAGTAGGTGAAGCTCTCAAGTCAGAATCATTGGTGGGGGCCACATCCCATAACCCTACCAGGACTATTGATTATGGACATGCACCATGGCTGTGTCTCCTGCTGAGATGCTTCTAGAGACAGGCTAGTGAAGGTCACACCCCTACCAGCTTTCATTTATTTTTTTGTTTTGTTTTGACTGGCTTGGAACTCCTTATGTAGACCAGGCTTATCTTAAACTCACAGGGATGCACCTGCCTCTGCCCACCCCCACCCCAAGTGCTGGATTCAGTTCTTTGGCCATTATGCCTAGAAGCTTTCCTTTATATTGCTCTTGGGCTGTGGCTGTGGCTCAGCTAAGAGAGTGCTTACCTTGTAAGCACAACACCCTGAATCCTGTCCCCATCAGGCAGGTGTGAGGGCCTGGGATGAAAAGGCAAAAGAATCAGAAATGTTAAGATCATCCTGGGCTACCTAATCAGTTCAAGCCCTGGGCTGCATGAGATCCTGACTCAAAAAGGTAGAAACAAAGTAATAAAATCATTTGCATGCCCACATCTCCATGGAAACCCTGTGACAAGCCACACCCTCTAGGGGAGAGTCTCTGCCTCTGAGATGGGTCTTTCCTCTGATGAGGCTACTGCTGGATTACTGTTGTATCACCCAGCATTTGAAAGGCTGAGACAGGAGGATCTCTGTGAGTTTGAAGCAAGCTTGGGATATAGATTGATTTTCCAGGTTAGCCTGGGCTACAGACAGACAAGAAGACACAGCACTAGTGGGTGGGGCTCTAGAGAAGGTTGTATTCTTCCCATGGGCTCTATTTTCCCAAGACATCTTATGGCTAGAAATCCAGCCTTGGGCCGGGCTTCACACCATAGGCACTTTCCTGGCTGTGCCTGTGCCACTTCAACCACTTTTGCTTTTTCTATAGCTCATCATCTTACACCACAACACAGAGACTCAGAGACCCTCTTTTCTGGAGATGAGGGGGAGATTGTGTCGGCACAAGCCCAAGAACTAAAGCCCAGGCTAGGGGAGGAGAAAGAGGCAGCATCCAACCTTCAGGATCCTCTTGTGTCTAGTGGAGAAGATGAACACCTGGATTCCACATGGACACAAGAGCCTCAGAAGTCCTTTGGCTCTATCCCAGGGGGCCCTACCCTGGCTTCATGGCTGCTTACAGGTGCCACAAGCTCCACAGGTGTCCCCAGCCCCAGGAGCATGGGAGTTGATATGGCAGAGACAATACCCTTGGACACACAGGTAGCCTCTACCCCCACAGCAAGGAGGGGCCGCCTCAAAGGGTTAAATGGTAGACATTTCCAGCAACAAGGGCCAGACAGCCAGTTGCTTGTGACAGCAGAAGCCAGTCCCCAGACTCCCACTCTGGAAGTTACAGCTGACCTCCAGGGGCTTTCTGCAGTCACAGAGGTCTCAGAGAGTGAGCAGAGCCGCAGTCACAGTCCCTGGGCCATTCTCACCAATGAAGTGGACGTGCCAAGGGCAGGTGAGTGACCTAGGGAGAAAGAAAGGTTGAGTACAGACATAACATTGTTGCAGCACCCCCAACCTTGCCTATAGACCTACCTCCAAATCCTCATTGTGTGTGTGTATGTGTGTGTGTGTTTATATAAGTGTGTGTGAAGTGTGAGTGATGTGTGTATATGGTGGAAGTGTGTACAAGTGTGTATTGTGGTATGTGAGTGAGTGTGTGTGTATGGTTTGTGAGTGTATGTGTGTTTGAGTGTGGGTGTGTGCACAGAAGCTAATGGAGATCAGTGGTGAACTTCAAGTGCCTTCCTTTATGGCCTTCCACCTAGTTTTTGAGACAGGGTCTCTCACTAAGCCTGGGCTTCCTCTTTGGGTGTATTGGAAAGCTACCTGTCTCCATTCCCCTTTCCCCTTCCCCTGAATTGGAGTTTAAAGATTAGACTGTGATGTTGAGGATCCGAACTCAGGTGTTCTTGTCTTCATAGCAAACATGTTACATGAGTTTTATGTTTTGAGGCAGAGTCTCACCCTGTATCCAAGGCTGGCCTGGAACTCAAAGTAATCCTCCTGCCTTAGTCTCTCAAGCACTAAGACGACGGGGATGTGCTGATACACTGGCTTTTATTGTTTATTTGCCGGGGAGGAGATGTTAAGACAACTTACATAGCCCAGGCTGGCCTCTAACCTCCATGTATCCAAGGATGACTCTGAAGCCCAGGTCCTTCTGCCTCCTAATTGCATGCAGCAGGCTTGCTTGCCACACCTGCTAAACATGTTTCTGACTGTCCTCACCCTCCTCCCTCAGCCTCCCAAATGCTGAGATCATAAGTGTCCATCACCAGGCCCTGCTAACTGTAACGTTTTTGATGTCACAGGTTCTCTTGGCAGCAGGAGTCCCCCAGAGTCCTGGATGTGGTCCCCGTCTTTCATCTCACCTATCGTCACAAGCCCTGACAGTGTCCCTGGCCTGAAGCCAGGAACAGCTGAAGCCCCCAGTATAAAATCAACCATCCACCACCTTCCCTGGTCTCCCTCAGAGCCCTCTGTTCCTCCCTCCAGGCCCTCAAAGGCCCCAAGTGTTGTCTTCCATGAGGCACCCCCTGGTGACATCTCTCCAGACTTCCCCATTGTAGCCATGCTTCGGGCCCCCAAACTGTGGCTTTTGCCACACTCCACATTCATCCCCAGTGTGATCCCCATTACACCCTCCCCAGCTTCTCCACTCCCTTCCTGGCACCCAGAACAAGATGGAGCTATGACCAGTGCCAGGCCCATCAGCCCTGGAGCAGGAGGCCTTGAAACCCCACCTCAGACCACTATGGATGCCCCAGTTGAAGCCAGCCATAAATCCCCTGCAGCAGATTCTAGAGAAATCAGGGGGGTCAGCTCCGCACAGGCTACCGAGCACCCCAGCTCTGGCCCATGGGAGTCCTTGGACTCCAGTAATGTGACTATCAATCCTGTCACCTCTGATGTTGGCATCCTAGGGACTGACTCTGGGGTCTTGGATGTATCAGGGAGTCCTACATCCAGTGGACAGGCCACTGTGGGCACTTGGATACCGCTGCCCAGCCAAGAACTGGACTCTGGTTCCCAGTCCTCACCATTGGGAGGCCCTGGAGTCACCGTGAGTGTAAAGCCTACAATGGCTTTGGAGGGAGGTGCCACAGAGGACCCTATGAAGGCCACCGTGGAGCTAGTTCCTGGAGATGCTGATGCCACTTGGGGGTCTCAATCCAAAAGTTCTATTTCTAGAATCCATGTGACTGTAAGTCCAAGCATGGGCCAAGAGACCATGGCTGGGGCCCAGGGTGTGTCCATACTGACCTCCACAAGCTCCCAAGACCATCCAGAAGCAGAGGACCAGATGGTGGCCCAGGGGTTACCAGGGCCTCACACCAGCCTGCCCTCTCATCCATGGTCATCCCTGGCCTCAAGCATGGATGAAGTAGCCTCAATTTCCTCAGGGGAGCCCAATGGGCTGTGGGACACCCCCAGCACCCTAATACCTATGTCCTTGGGCTTAGATGAATCAGGCCTGAATGTTGTACCTGGGAGTCCAGAATTGAAGGGCTTCTGGGAAGAGATGGCCAGCGGGCAGGAGGGTAAGTTCTGGCTTCTCCATCTGTCCTAGTGTGTTCAGGACCTTGGAACTGAAGGCTGGGGGGTTCCTAGAGCAGGGAAAATGCCCTGGGGGGATTGGAATTTTCTAACAGAGATTGATGCTAGAGGTCGGGAGGCCTTTCTGGTTGTGTTGTGCTATTGTTTGGACAGGGTCTCTCTATGTAGCACTTGCTTGTATGGAATTGGCTATGTAGCTATGGCCTTGAGCTCACAGAAATGCATCTGCTTCTTCCTCCCCAGTGCTGGGACTAAAAGTATTTTTCATCACCTTGTCTGGCTAACACTGGACACTTGTAACACTCAGAGAATGTGGTTATTGAACAAAGCATGGGCTCTATGAGTCACTGGGGGATTGGATTTGGGGGACTTGGTTTTCCAAATACCCTTGAGGAACAGGGCAGTGTGATGCTGGGGGCCTGCCTTCAGCAATTTTGACGTTAGTGGAAGACAGCTGGATCTGGTTGCAACTCAGGCAGGGTAGAAAGGAGAGGATATGGTTCAAGCAGTACCTAGCATGGGCAGGAATCAGAGCTGGATTGACTCAATCATGGAGATGGTAGGGGTTGGAGCTGTGAAAAGAGCTAGAGGTGGGAGCAGGCTCGTTGACACCAACACTGCCTGCTTTGCCACTGTGAAACCTTGGATGGCCTTGAACTGTTGGCAATTCTCCTGCCTTAGTTTTCTGAATGCTGGAATAGCAGGTGTATGCCATCATATCCAGTGTCTCAGTCACTGTCTTACAGCTGTGAAGGCAACTCATATAAAAGGAAGCATTTGATTGGGCTTGTTTACAGTTTAGGAGAGTTAGTCTGTGATCATCATGGCAGCACAGATAAATGCGGGAGCAGTAACTGTGCTGCATCCTGGTATGCAGGCAGAGAGAAGAGAACTGGGCCTGTGATGGGCATTTTACAACCTCAAAGCCCATCCCCAGGGACACACCTTCTCTTTCTTCTCAAGCAGTGACACTTCCTGGTGACTAAGCATTTAAATCAATGAGCCTAAAGAGGGCCCAGCTTGATTTTTAAAATTCATTTATTTTTATTATGTGCATGCAAATGCACTTGTGTGTATGTACACATATGAACATATGCATGTCCAGAGGCATCTATTCTCAGGCACTGTTCATCTTATTTAATTTTTAATTGCCTTCATTTAATGTGCATGCATGCATGTGAATGAATATATGCATGCTGTGGCACTCTTGTGAAAGGCAGGGGACAATTTTGTGACTGGGTTCCCTCCTTCCACCACGTGGGCTCCAGGAATCAAACTCAGATCATCAGTCTTAGCATTAAGTATCTTCACCTGCTGAACCACAGCTTCTCTTACCGGACTATGAACTTGCCAATCAAGCTAGATTGGCTTGTCAGTGAGCTCTGTCTCCATTTCCCCAGAGCTGAGACAGCGGGCACACACTTATGAGGGTTTTGCCTGCATGTATGTGCACTGAATATGTGCCGATTGCCCATGGGATTCCTTAGAACCAGAGCTCCAATGACTAAGAACTACCATGTGCATACTGGAAATCAGACACCTAAGAAAAGTGAACTGCTCTACCATCTCTCCAGGCACCTCCCACTTTGAGACAGGATCTCACTTTGTAGCACTGGCTGGCCTGGAACTTGCTATGTAGATCAATCAGGTTGGCCTCTAATTCACAGAGATCCCTCTGCCTCTGCTTCCCGAGTGCCTGGATTAAAAACATGTGCTACCTTGCCCAGCCACACCCAGCTTTTTTGAAGTAGATACAGGGTATTGAACTCAGGTCTGAGCCGTATCCCCAGAATACCCTCTTTTGTTTTAGACAGGATCTCACTCTGTAGCCCAGGCTGGCCTAGAGATCTCACCAACCCTTTTGCCTCAGCCTCCTGAATGTGAGGATCACAGGACTGTGTTCCCCCATTTGCAGCTAGATGGGTTCAACTTTGTAACATCTCATGGGACAAGCTCTTATGTGGTTCTCAATTTCTTTGAGGGGAGACTGAGGCATGGGATATCTGAGCACTTAGTGTGTTTACACAGCTGCAGCTGGTGGTGGGACAACTAATCCAAAAACTAGAGTTTGTGAGTTGGGCTTGGCACATATCTGCCATCCCAGGACTGGAAAGATAAAGGCATGGGTCAGAAGTCAGCCTCAGCTGGATACAATGGGTAAGAAGGGAGGCAGGAAGGAGGGAAGGAATAGAGGACGAAAATAAGAGAGGGGAAGGAAGAGGAGCCTTTGTCTCCAGCACTAGCCTGCTAGATGTCGAGTGCAGGTGGTGTGACATGGTGAGTGCAGCCTGGGCTGTCAGAGGCTGTGGGGAGGTGGGTCCCTAAAAAATACACCAGCTCAGCTGAGTCAGTGCCAACCGTGGGCAGGTGCCTGTCAAGTGTTGCATGTCACCCTCTGTCCCAGACAAGCTTGCACAGGACTGGGACTTCAGCAGCACATCACACAGACCAGACCCCCCTATTTCCCATTGTCACTGCCCCAGAGACAGATGTCTCAGCTACATACTGCAGGACAGCTAGCTGCCCCCACTGTTCAGTGAGCCAGCAGTGTTTGTGTACCTGCCGTGTTCTTGGTCTTGCAAGCTCAATTTCTCTGAGTGGTCAAACTGACATGTGGGTCATAGAACTGCATGCATCTTCTCATTCTAATTAATTTAAGCGTGAATGAGGTATGTGCTGCCATATGGAATGTCACTGCTCTCAGAAACAGAGAGAGGCAGAGAGAGAGAGAGAGAGAGAGAGGCAGAGAGAGAAAGAGCCATTGAGAGAGAGAGAGAAAGAGAGAGAGAGAGAACCAGTAAGTACAGAAGTAACCTGGCAGGGCAAGTAAGTGACCAGGGTTAGTGGTAAAGTTGCCTACTGCCAAACCTGAGGATGTGAGTTCAAGCCCCAAGACCCACATGATGACAGAGAATTAACTCCTGTAACTTGTCTTTGGTCCCTGGGTAAACTCATTAGATTGGTGAGTCTAGTATGACCTGAGAGAGGACTTTGCTGTGAGTAGGGCACCCCACAGATGCTGTGATGCAATTCTCAGAAGTGGTAAGATCCCAACGCAAAATGTGTGAGCCATTGTTCATTGGGGAGATAATGGAGGGAACTTCACAGACAAGGACTAATTTCTGGATTCCATGAAAGATGACATGGTGGCCAATCCATCTGAACACTGCTTGTCTATCCCACAGACCCCACAGATCCCTGCGATAACAACCCTTGTCTGCACGGAGGCACCTGTCACACCAATGGCACCATGTATGGCTGTAGCTGTGATCAGGGCTATGGGGGGGAGAATTGTGAGATTGGTGAGTATCTCAGCCCAGAGGACTGTCCTGTCCCTTGTGCTTTGAGTACAGAAGAATCAACCAAAATTAGCTGAGCCCAAACTAGTTAGCTAGGGGGCTGTAGCTCAGGAGAGCCATTTCCCACCATGATCATTACAGGTTAAGAGGGGAAAGCAAAAAGTTAAGATGATCCCCAGCAAACAGAGGCCTCTGGGAGACTACCCTCATCTAGGTGGACAACAGTGTGGGTGTAACTCATATTGCTAAATGTGAGATTACAGCATTAAATATAAATGGTGTCATTTCTTTTTTAAAGATTTATTTAGTGTGTGTGTGTGTGTGTGTGTGTGTGTGTGTGTGTGTGTGTGTTTTGCTTGTATGTATGTCTGTGGCACCATTTGTGTGCATTGCCTGCAGAGGCCAAAAGAAGGCAACTGGACTTAAGATGGTTATGAGCTACCATGTGGGTGCTGGAATTTGATCCCAGGTCCTCTGGAAGAGTAGCCATCTCTTCAGGCCCTATGGTGTAATTCATTGATCACTATGCATCCTTTGCTTGACTTCATAACCACACTAGAAATTATAGAATCATAAAAGAATAATAACTGAAAACACAAATGAGGACCAGACATAGTGGCACACACCTTTAATCCCAGCACTCGGGAGGCAGAGGCATGCAGATCTCTGTGAGTTTAAGGCCAGCCTGGTCTACAGAGAGAGAGTTCCAGGACAACCAAGGCTGCATAGACAGATAGAGAGCCTATTTCTCAAAATAAGTAAGTAAATACTAATAAAAACCAAAATAAATATCTCTTTTAAAATGTTGTTTTTTAAAACTCCAACACTCAAGATGGCCTTGCACAGATATGTGGATTCGGGTGTGTGTGTGTCTGTGTGTGTGTTTGTGTGTGTTAGGTGATACAGGTTAATTTAATTGTCAGGTTCATTGATGCTCGGGGGCCCTTTTCAGTGTGCAAAGGAAACAACTTTAAGGTTGCAGTATCCCTAAATGCACTCTTCTGTCTGGTGACACCTGCTGCTATTCGTACTTGTTAGTGGTCATTCCTCAAAGCCTGTCCTCATGGCTGCAGAGCCATTGTACCATCCCTAAGGGTGTTCTTGGGATTGGCTAGAAGGATCTTGACCCATATTCTACCTGTAGGCTGGGCTGTGATTGGAGGCTGACCTCTGACTTCTATCTGTCCCATTCTTGAAGACATAGATGACTGCCTGTGCAGCCCCTGTGAGAACGGAGGCACATGCATTGATGAGGTGAATGGCTTCGTCTGCCTC
This sequence comes from Phodopus roborovskii, assembly GCF_943737965.1. NCBI lineage: Eukaryota > Metazoa > Chordata > Mammalia > Rodentia > Cricetidae > Phodopus > Phodopus roborovskii. The sequence goes on along the minus strand of NW_026125665.1, from coordinate 452,237 downwards.
TGCCTTCCCAGCTACGCAGGCAGCCTGTGTGAGAAGGGTGAGTTCTTGCCCCTGACACTGAGACCCATAGGGTGTAAATTAGTTTCATCCTATTATTTATTTTATATAGTTAATCATTATAGCTGGGCAGTGGTGGTGTATGCTTTTAATCCCAGCTCTCGGGAGGCAGACAGGTGTATCTCCGTGAGTTCAAGGCCAGCCTGGTCTACAGAGCTACACAGAGAAACCCTGTCTCAAAACCCCCCCCAAAAAATTAAGTTACATTTTAAAAACATGTAATGTGTGTATGTGCATGGTGTAGGACATTTGCATGCCATGCATGTGTGCAGAGGTCAAGAAGACTTCACGGCTTCTCTTCTTTCATCATGATAGTCTGCTCCCCAGACTTGGTAGCAAGCACCCTTGTCTACTGAAGTATCTTGCTGGCCCTATTTTTTTAATTTAAAAATTTTTAAGTAATCTATTTTGTGTGTGTGTGTGTGTGTGTGGTTGTTGTGGCTGCATGTATGTCTGGGCATCATGTGTTTTGTAGCCTAGGGCAGAATCAGTTCTCCTTACATTCCTGTCCCACCTTCCAGACACAGAAGGCTGTGACCATGGCTGGCACAAATTCCAGGGTCACTGCTACCGGTACTTTGCCCGGCGGCGGGCCTGGGAGGATGCAGAAAGAGACTGCAGGCGCCGGGCTGGCCACCTGACAAGTGTTCACTCACCAGAGGAGCACAAGTTCATTAATGGTAGGGACAGTTCCTTGAGCTGTCGGTAGAGCTTGTTTCTTTTTCTTTCTTTCTTTTTTTTTTTTTCAACATTTTCATTTTACATACCACCCCCAATTCCCTGTCCCTTCCCTTCATCTCCTCCCCACACCCTGTCCACTCCTCAGAGCAAGTAAGGCCATCTTTGGGGAGTCAACAAAGTCTGGCATACCAAGTTGAGGCAGGATCAAGCCCCTCCCCTCTGTATCAAGTCTGAGCAAAGTATCCCGCCATAGGGAATGGGCTCCAAAAAGCCAGTTCATGCACTTCAGATAGGTCCTAGTCCCACTGCCAGGGCTCCCTCACAACAGATCAAGCCATATTCAGAGGGTCTAGTTCAGTCCTATGCAGGTTCCCCAACTGTCAGTCCAGAATCAGTGAGCTCCCACTAGCTCAGGTCAGCTGTTTCTGTGGGTTTCCCCATCGTGTTCTTTTTTTTTTTTTAATGCATATAGAGTATTTTTTATTTAATTTTATATAACAAAGTCCAATTAAATGAAAACAAACATTTATACACAATATTTGGGAATTTGGGCGTCGTTCTTTCCAAACTACTTCCTGCTGGTAAGGGGCGCTGTCTTGGGGGATTCGAAGAAGATTCAGATATCCTAGCTGTAGTCTGTAGGGCTGTTTTGTCCAGCTGTTTGGAATGTAGGATCAGCTTGTACTCTGTTTCAGGCGGTCTGGTGTGATCAAACCACATTAGTCTGGAAGGAATCCACATCTTTTCATTTTCTGTGGAAACAAAAATAGAAATACTTTTCCCCAGTAACTTGTTCTTCAACTTAAATTTTGGAGTCAAAGCGTTTTTTTTTTTTTTTTTTTTTTTTATTTTACATGTCGATCCCAGTTCCCTCTCCCTCCCTCCCTCCCTCCCCCCAAGCCCTCCTTCCCTCCTTCCCTCCCTTTTGCCCTCTCTACCCTCTCCCATGCACTCTAAACACCCTCCCCTCCCAACCCCCCACCACAATACAATATGTAGGGGAATGCCATCCAGTTGGGGTCATGTAGATCTGACAGGTCCTGTGAAGTAGGGACTAGGGCTTCTCTCCTATCTCTAGAATAAGGCAGTTATCCCTCCATGGGGGATATGTTTGCAAAGTCCTTTTGTGCACCAGGGATACATCCTGGCTCCACTGTCTGAGGTCTCTTAGGCTGCTCAGACCTTCTGGCTGAGACCCATATTCAGGGGGGTCCGAGTCAGACCCCTGTTGGCTTCCCAGCTATCAGTCTAGTGGCCCTTAGCTCCTCCTTGTTCAGGTAAGCTGTCTCTATGTACTTCTACCGCATGGTCTTGTCCTCTCCATCTGCTTCTGGGTTCTAGTTTGACTCAGTGTTTATGTATGGGTGTTTGCTCCTGTTTTCAACAGGCATTAGTTGAGGACTCCATGGAGAAGTTAGTTGTTGATCTCACTCTCCGGGAAGGGCATTTATGATAGCCTTTCCACGGAAGCTGAGATTGTTAGTTGGGAGCAGTCTTGTAGTTCCCTCGACCTTTCTTTGTGTTCAACTTTATCTTCAAACCAATATTGGCTCCCTCTTTTATGTTCTCTCTCTCTGTCTCTGTCTCTCTCTCTCTTTCCTATTTTCCATTCCTAACCAGGCTCAATCCTCCTGGTCGCACATGCCTTCCTCTCCTCCCTCTCATTTTCTCCTACTTCTCTCTCCATTAGCTGTCCTCCCCCACTATACCTGAGGTCTGGGGGACTTGTCCCTTCCCAGTTCTGTGAGGGACTTTATATGAATCTCTTAGAATACAACTTGTATCCTAGTTCCTCTGGTGATGTGAATTATAGGCTGGTGATCATTTGATCTAGGTCTAAAATCCATATATGAGTGAGTACATACTGTGTTCCTCTTTTTGTGACTGGGTTACCTCATTCAGGATGGTTTCTTCAAGTGCCATCCACTTGCCTGCGAATTTCAAGATACCATTATTTTTTTCTGCAGAGTAGTATTCCATTGTGTAGATGTGCCACATCTTCATTAACCATTCTTCAATTGAAGGGCATCTAGGTTGCTTCCAGGTTCTTGCTATTACAAATAGTGCTGCTATGAACATAGTTGAACAGATGTCTTTGTTGCATTGATGTGAATCCTTTGGGTATATGCCTAAGAGGGGGATTGCCGGGTCCTGTGGTAAACTAATTCCCATTTTCCCGAGGAACCGCCATACTGATCTCCAAAGTGGCTGTATGAGTTTGCACTCCCACCAGCAGTGGAGGAGTGTTCCACTTTCTCCACATCCTCTCCAACATAAGTCATCACTGGTGTTTCTAATTTTAGCCATTCTGGCAGGGGTAAGATGGTATCTCAAAGTTGTTTTGATTTGCATTTCCCTGATAGCTAAGGATGTGGAGCATTTTCTTAAGTGTCTTTCAGCCTTTTTGATTTCCTCCATTGAGAATTCTTTCTTCAGTTCTGTACCCCATTTTTTAATAGGGTTATTTGGTGTTTTGTTGACTAGTTTCTTGAGTTCTTTGTATATTTTGGAGATCAGCCCTTTGTCGGATATAGGATTAGTGAAAATCTTTTCCCAGTCAGTGGGCTGCCGTTTGGTCTTGTCAACTGTGTCCTTTGCCTTACAGAAGCTTCTAAGTTTGAAGAGGTCCCATTTATTAATTGTTTCTTTCAGTGTCTGTGCCCCTGGAGTTATGTTCAAGAAGCGGTCTCCTATACCAATTTGTTCAAGGGTACCTCCTACTTTCTCTTCTAAGAGGTTCAATGTGGCTGGATTGATATTGAGGTCTTTGATCCATTTGGACTTGAGTTTTGTGCATGGCGACAGACATGGGTCTATCTGCAGTCTTCTACACACCCTCATCCAATTGTGCCAGCACCATTTGTTGAAGATGCTGTCTTTGCCCCATTGTATAATTTTAGCTGTTTTGTCGAAAATCAGGTGTTCATAGGTGCGTGGATTAATATCAGGATTTTCAATTCGATTCCATTGGTCTACCTGTCTATTTTTATGCCAATACCAGGCTGTTTTCAGAACTATAGCTCTGTAGTAGAGCTTAAAGTCAGGAATGGTGATGCCTCCTGATGTTCTTTTATTGTATAGGGTTGTTTTGGCTATCCTGGGTCTTTTGTTTTTCCATATAAAGTTGATTATTATCCTTTCAAGGTCGGTGAAGAATTGTGGTGGGATTTTAATGGGGATTGCATTGAATCTGTAGATTGCTTTTGGTAAGATTGCCATTTTTACTATGTTTATCCTACCTATCCAAGAGCATGGGAGGTCTTTCCATTTTCTGGTATCTTCTTTAATTTCTTTCTTTAGAGTCACAAAGTTCTTATTATATAGATCTTTTACTTGTTGTTGCTTTATGTTGCTTGTTCTTGACCTCCCTTGTTCACATGATCCCTCCTTCCACTCTTCAACTGGATTCCTGGAGCTCAGCCCAGTGCTTAGCTGTGGTTCTCTGCATCTGCTCCCATCAGATACTGGGTAAAGGTTCTATGAGGACAATTAGGGTAGTCGCTAAACTGATTAAACTTTTGCTAGGGGTCTTAGCTGGGGGTCACAAAACCAGGCTTGATGGAGCATGCATCTTCATCAATGAGCTACCCGGAAGTCATGGAGACAGGACCTCACAAGCTCACTGGCACTTCCTTGACAGGTCACTTCTGTTGAGTTCTGAGTCACTGCTGCTCCCTGAATGCTATCTGCATACCTGTTGTCTTCCCCACTCTTGTCTGGCCCTGAGAATGCAGTGAGACAAGTGTGTCACTAGAAAGTGACACTCATAAGGGGCTGAGGAGTTTGACCATCGAGCACATGTCTAAGTAATGTGCTTGGATTAATTCTGTGCTTTATTGTATTATTTCATATCATCATTATTATTATTTGTTTTTTTGTGACAGCTCTGCCTGCCTCTGCCTTCCAAGTGCTGGGATTAAAGTAATCTGATGCCACCCCAGCTTTATTTTTAACACTGTAGGAATTGACATATAAAATAGAGCTAGGGGATGGAACTTGGAGACATCTGGGTCACTGCAGAGAGTGGCATGAATTGGAAGTGGCACTCATTATGCATTTCTTCACATGGTGTGTATCTGGCACCTGTGGATTCTCTCCCTGTTCACTGTGTCAGCCCTGTCTCACTGTCTATGGTCTGAACCTGCTTCTGGTTCTGGTTTCTCTCTGCTCTGTCCCTCCTGCCCCAGGGAGCACTGCCCAGTGTTCCCACTCCAGCCTTTCCAGGAAGAGCTGACCTGGGCTGTGCCTGCTCTCTCCTGTGCTACATATGTGCTTTCTAGCTGCCCGGTTCCCCTTCCCTCACATGGCTGCACAAGGCTCTACCCTCTGTAAGGCCCCATTCACTACAGCACTCCAAAGCCCCCCTCCAGGCTAGGGGAAATTGAGGCTTTCCCTTCCACAGCACCCTGAACCCATAGAAACTGCATGTGGCTAGGGATAGGGATATCTGTCCTCTATGACCACCTCCTTCCCACTCATCTCCCTAAGTCTAGAACACCTTCATTCCTCCTAATTCCCTCCCATCCAACCCCCAACTTCTGGTCCTTCCTTCCCAGCCATGCCCCTCACACTCTGGTCTCCAGACTCACCGGCCCAGGCTTCCTTTTCATCTCCTTCCTTGCTGTCCACTGTGTTCTCTCTCACCTGTTCACTCACCCTTCCTGCAGCCTCCTCTAGGCTGGCAAAGAGAAGGCCCCTGGACATCATCTCTTCTCCTTCAACCCTGGGTTGTAGCACACTCTCATAGACTTCCCTTCCAACAGGCTTTGGACATGAGAACTCATGGATTGGCCTGAATGACAGGACAGTGGAGAGGGACTTCCAGTGGACAGACAACACAGGACTGGTGAGTGTCAGGTCCCTGTCCTCAGGCTGCTGAACCTCAGTGACCCTGCCCAATGGCCCCAGTTTATTCTCAGGTGAAGCAACCACTGGTGGGCATCAAATCCTCAGAAGCTCTGGGGTGTGGCTTGGCAGAAGAGTTCTGTCTAGGATCCTCCAGGGACAGGCTGGGGACATGGCTTAGGGGTGGAGCCCCTGCCTAGAATTCCCCCAGTGAGGACCTGGGGGCGTGGCTCAGTCTGGCTTACATCTGGTTCCATCCCAACACTGTAAAATATGAAGGAATGATACCATCGAAGTAATGTGGCTATTGTGCTTGTCTGACACCCCAGCACTTGGGAGGCTGAGGCAGGAGGATCATTGCAAGCTGAAGCTTTAGTCAGGGCTACAAGTGAGTTGTAGACCAGTCACTGTTACACACTTGAGATCCCATCTCAAAGAGCATCAGTAAACTAAGCAACAAGTTAAAGTCATCAATGCCTGACTGCAAAAAGAGCCAGGAAAGGAGGCATGTGTGTGCTGGAACTCTGGCAGTCAGAGCCAGGATTTTTTTTTTTTTTTTCCTTGATTGGTGTAGACTTTTGGTTTGTCGTGATGAAAATTTCTGGAAATAGATGCAGTAGTGATGGTTACACAACACAAAGATGGGAGTAACACCATGAGCCACGGCTTTAAAACAGTTCACCATGGGGTTGGCACAGCAGACAGGAGCTTGTTGCCATGCCAGATAACCTGAGTTTGATCCCTGAAGATCAAAGAAAATAAGAGGCTTCCAAAGGTGTCCTCTGACTTCCAAAGGCACATGCTATGTGTGGCCTCCTCTGAAATAAGTCCGTTTTTGAGTTTTTGAGTATGTATGTATGTGTTGAGTAAGTATGTAACCTAGGATGTCCTGGAACTCTCCTTGTGGACCAGGATGGCCTCAAACTCACTGAGATTTGCCTGCCTCTGCTTCCCGAGTGCTGAGATTTAAAGTGTGTGCTACCATGCCTGGCTCAAGTAAACAAATTCTTGTAAATTTTTATTTCCTTATTTATTTAATGTGTAGGAGTGTTTTACCTGTATGTATGTCTGTGCACCATGTACATGCAGGGCCTCTAGAGGCCAGGAGAAGTGGAGTTACAGAAAGTTTGAGCCACCATGCAGTGCTATAATAAAAATACCTTTAAAACCAAGTTTCATGGCATATATACACTACCACAATTAGTAAAATATCCTTGTCCTTTTGTTGCCCATGAGATCTGGCCTGCCCAGTCTCTGCCAACAAGCAGCCCACCCGACATTGACTGCCCCCTGCCCCTGGGCCTTTGCACATGATGTACCCTGTGCTTGGGACTCTGTTCCCTGCTCTCTGCTTTAGTGCTTCTTGCTGTTCCTGATGGAAGCTCCCCTGTACTTCCAAGCTGGAGTCAGCAGTTTTCAACTCTTTACCTAATGCTGATGCTTATGGGATGTCAGGGGTGGATAAAAGAGGCAGGAAAAATGTAAAGGATGTTGCAGCCTCCCAGATAGAGAAGGGGTGTCCTGGTGATGGTCAGTGCCTGTTGTAGAGAGGGGGGCATCAATTCTCCTGATGGAGGGTCTGGCCACAGGAATCATGCAGGAAGTGCCAGGAGCTGGGACGCTGGCACACAGGCACCAAGGTAACCTCAGCTCTCTTTTTCCAAAGCAATATGAGAACTGGAGGGAGAATCAGCCAGATAATTTCTTTGCTGGCGGAGAGGATTGTGTGGTGATGGTGGCACATGAGAGTGGGCGCTGGAATGATGTCCCCTGCAACTACAACCTCCCCTATGTCTGCAAGAAGGGCACAGGTACTGCACAAAACCCTTCCTTCTTATCCCTCCAGACACTTGTCGTTGCTTTCCTATTTCCCATTAGTGCCTTGGGGTTAGTGATTTCTTTTTCTTTGTTTTTTTAAAATTTTTTATTTGTTTTTTCAAGACAGCATTTCTCTGTGTAGCCCTGGCTGGAACTCACTTTGTAGACCAGGATGGCCTTGTACTCAGAGATCTACCGGCCTCTGCCTCCCAAGTACTGGGATTAAAGGCTTGTGCCACTACCTGTCTAATTTCTAAGAACACTTTACATATGCAGGAAATAATTTGTATGCATTCTGTCCACTTCTCTTTTGTGCTTCAGTTTATTCTTGTGCTTTGTGCCCTAGGAAGTGGGAGTGGGGTATGTCTAGAACCCCCCCCACCCCAGGAGCTCCTGGTTTATATAAAACAGCAAGAGACAGGCACAGTCATATGGCATTCTCTGAGCTCAGAGCTGTGCAGAGGGAGGGAGCTGACAACATGTGACAGGGTTCCCACCTAAAGAGCTGTGTCACTAGCTTATCCTCATCCTTAGCCACTTTCTTAACCAGAGCCCCTCTGTCCCTAGTGCTGTGTGGTCCCCCTCCAGCAGTGGAGAATGCCTCCCTTGTCGGTGTGCGCAAAGCCAAGTACAGTGTCCATGCCACTGTTCGATACCAATGTGATGAAGGGTTCTTCCAGCACCATGTGGCCACTATCCGCTGCCGAAACAATGGAAAGTGGGATCGGCCCCAAATTGTCTGCACCAAACGTAAGTACTATATGCCCAATAATCTGTCCCTGACAAGACTCTAGTTGTTTATAATGTCCTTGCTCCACAACATGGTACGTTATCATCTGTAATCCCAACTGAGGTAGAAAGATTGCAGCTTCGAAGTCAGCCTGGGCTATGGTGTGAGAACCACAGGAGAAAAAAAAGCTAAGCTTAGGATATGACCCAGTGGGTACAGTGCTTGTAGCTCAGTGGTTAGAGCCAGGAGTTCTCCTAGCACTCAGGAGGATGAAGAGCTCAAGGTCATCCTCTGTTACAAAGTAAATTTAAGGCTAGCCTAAACTACAAAAGGCCAGTCTCAAAAAAAAAAAAAAAAAAAAAAAGTCTTCCTGTGGCTGGGCAGTGGTGCCGTTAATCCCAGCACTCAGAGGCAGAGGCAGAGGCAGACCTAGGACATTCTGCTCTACAAATAGAGTTCCAGGATAACCCAGGCTGACACACAGAGTAAACCCTGTCTTGAAAAACAAAACAAACAAAATCTTCCTGGTAATGCAGCCTTACAAATAAGTGAAAACTCACTGCCCATCTAGTGCTTTTGTTTGTATATTTTGGAGACAGATGTCATGTAGCACAGGCTAGCCTCAGAGTTGAGATGTGTAACCAAGACTTGCATCCCACCCTGGAAGTGCTAGGACAACAGATGTACACAGTCCCCACTCCAGCTGATAGGATCCCGTTGTCAGCTACTCCCAGGTTAGTGCAAAGGAGCTGCAGATCCCAGACCAGCCTGGGCTAAAAAGTAGGACCCAAATTAAGCCACATTTCCAGCCCTGACAAGTTGCTTTTTGCTTTATTTTGGTTCTTACTTTTTTGTTTTTGTTTTTCAAGAGAGGGTTTCTCTGTAGCCCTGGCTGTCCTGAAATTCACTTGTAGACCAGGCTGGCCTTGAACTCACAGAGATCTGCCTGCCTCTGCCTTTCAAGGCTACCATACCTGGCCTGCCTGTATTTTTATTCTTTCTATCCTCCTGAGGAGACTAGTGACATCCAACCACCCTAACATCCATCTTTACCCCTTCCCATCCCCCAGCCAGGCGGTCACATCGGATGCGTAGACACCGCCACCACCAGCACCGACATCACAAACCCAGCAAGGAGCACAGAAAACACAAGAGACACCCAGCAGAAAACTGGGAGAAGGACGAAGGGGATTTCTGCTAAAAATCCAGGCTAAGCAAACACACATTCCCATACCTCCTCCAGAGCATTCACCTGGGGAGCCAGAACCCAGTCAGCCTTGAGGAAGAGGGTGGACACTCATGAGATCCACATCCCTGCAGTCCTCTGTACAAAGCTCAGATCTCCCCCTCCTTCCCTCCTGAGGTCCTCCTGACAGGGGTGGCTGGAGTGGTCATGCCATGCCTCTAGGAACATTGCCCCAGCTACGGGAAAGGGGATCCTGAAGTCTGGTTGTTAAGCTTCAGAGGGGTCAACAGTATGTCTGTTTGTGTGCTGGAGTGGCTTTCATCCCAGAGATTCAGGCTTAGTAAACAGTGCACCATCCAAAATCCACTGGATTTGAGAGTGGAAGCTCAGCAGTAGCCCGCAGTGCAAACACTATCTGCTTTGGCTTCATCTGGGATCCCCCAAAGGTAGGCTTGGATTTGTCTGGCTTGCTTTCTTCTTCCTCTCCCACACACCCCATTTTTCCTATCCCCATAGACTAGGCTGGCCTCAAACTCACTATTGTAGCCAAGGATGAGTCTCCTACTGTGCACCACCATGCCTGCCTGGTTCATTTGGTGCTGCAGATGGGACCTAGGGCCCAGCAAGTGCTCACTCTACTAAGCCCCAGCCCTGGTCTTTGGTCTTAGTGCATAAACTTAGTGTGGAACTCTCTGTGTACTGAATTTTAGTGATATCTCTTAGAGCCACTGGCCTCCTCTGCTTCTGGTAGGAGGTTGCTCAGAGCGATGGGTGGGTTAGTATCTTGCTGATTTCCCCAGGTCTAGCACAGTGCTGAGATACAGTGGCCCTGTTTTGAGGCTGCTTTTGTTTTGAAACAAGGCTTCACTGTGTAGCCCTGGCTAGCCTGGAACTTGCTATCAGGCTGGCCTGGAACTCAGTGATTTGCCTGCCTCCATCCACCTCTTGGAATTATCATGTTCAGCCTTCTTTTGTTTATTAACATAGAATTTGGGTTTCAGACCACAGCAGTCCTTTCTCAACCACCTGAGTTCTGGGATGACAGGCATACATCATCATATGTGGCAGTATCATGGGTTTGTGATGACAAATCTCTCACACTCATGTGTATAGAAATGAGATCTCAATGCCACTGCATTCCTCCTCCTCCATCTCTCAGGGAGATAGATAACCTCCTACTTGGACCAAGATGGTGCCACATTTTGTAGCCCAGAGCTTGTCCTTACTAAATCCTTTCAGCAGACCTCAGTAAATCCCCTACCTCAGGCCCCACCCCTTACTGGCTCCACACTCTGCAGGTGGACTGGTAGTGCTTACATCTTGAAGGGACCCCTCCTTGTTGTCCTGATGTAGAGAGAAGAGTGATGTTAGAAGTGACACACACACGCACAAATACACACACACACACACACACACCCTTCTCTCTTAGTTTCACATTCCTAAAATGTGAGAGTCCACTTACACTCTTTTCTCATTTGCACCTGAGAAAAGACTTCCCCAAGTCAGGGACGTGGTCCCTCACCCTCACCCAGAGGGGCCAGAGATTTGTCTCTAGGGCCTATATTCTCTTTCAGCCCCTTCAGGCAGGGTGAAAATCTGAATTTGTGTTAAAACCCCAGTGTGGGGCCTGAGCACAGCGTAGTAGGTAAAGATGATAGCCCAATAAGCCTAAACAAGCTAGGCTAATCTCTAGAACCTATGTTTCAGTACAGAAAAGCCAGGTGGGATGGCATGGAATCCCAGTATTGTAAGACGCGGGATAGGGGAGGAAGCTTGTGAGCCTGGGGGACGTGGTATGGTAGAAACAAGTGGAAGACCAGAGCCAACTTCTAGATTTCCACATTCACACTGCAGCACCAGTGACCCCACCCACACAAACCCAGCCACTCCCACACACTGCACAAGCACAAAATAAATAGTAAGTTTTTCAAAATGTGTGGGAGTTGGTGTGGCAGGGTGGTGGTGGGGCAGCTCACAGATGAGTCCTTAGACCTGCACAAGGCTCTTATTCCATCCCTAGGTCTTCCTAAAGTGTGCCTGTATGGCCTACCCAAAGGGTCAGTAGGAATGGAGCTGAGAGCACTGAGCCTGCATCCCTCAGAGAAGGTAATGAAAGCCTAGGGCAGTTACTGAGTAGAAGCCACCTAAGTCCTTGTGTCAGGCCTTTCAATCCTCTCAGCAGCCCAGGTGGCCCTTAGTCTCCCATTTCATACATGAAGGTAGTGAGGAAGAAAAAGTTACAAACCCTACCCACTGAACTACCACACTCTACCCACTGAGATACCACACTCCATCCACTGAGTTACCACACCCTACCCACTGAGCTACCACACTCTACCCACTGAACTACCACACTCTACCCACTGAGCTACCACACTGTACCCACTGAGCTACCACACCCTACCCACTGAACTACCACACCCTACCCACTGAGATACCACACTCTATCCACTGAGCTACCACACCCTACCCACTGAACTACCACACTCTACCCACTGAGATACCACACTCTATCCACTGAGCTACCACACCCTACCCACTGAACTACCACACCCTACCCACTGAGCTACCATACTCCATCCACTGAGCTACCACACTCTACCCACTGAACTACCACACTCCATCCACTGAGCTACCACACCCTACCCACTGAACTACCACACCCTACCCACTGAGCTACCATACCCTACTCACTGAGCTACCACACCCTACCCACTGAGATACCATACCCTACCCACTGAGCTACCACACCCTACCCACTGAGCTACCACACCCTACCCACTGAGCTACCACACCCTACCCACTGAGCTACCATACCCTACCCACTGAGCTACCATACCCTACCCACTGAGCTACCACACCCTACCCACTGAGCTACCACACTCTATCCACTGAGCTACCATACCCTACCCACTGAGTTACCACACCCTACTCACTGAGATACCATACCCTACCCACTGAGCTACCACACCCTACCCACTGAGCTACCACACCCTACCCACTGAGCTACCATACCCTACCCACTGAGCTACCATACCCTACCCACTGAGCTACCATACCCTACCCAATGAGCTACCACACTCCATCCACTGAGCTATCACACCCTACCCACTGAGCTACCACACTCTATCCACTGAGCTACCACACTCTACCCACTGAGCTACCACACCCTACCCACTGAGCTACCACACTCCATCCACTGAGTTACCACACCCTACCCACTGAGATACCATACCCTACCCACTGAGCTACCACACCCTACCCACTGAGATACCATACCCTACCCACTGAGCTACCACACCCTACCCACTGAGCTACCACACCCTACCCACTGAGCTACCACACCCTACCCACTGAGCTACCACACTCCATCCACTGAGTTACCACACCCTACCCACTGAACTACCACACTCTATCCACTGAGCTACCATACTCCACCCACTGAGCTACCATACCCTACTCACTGAGCTACCACACTCTATCCACTGAGCTACCATACCCTACCCACTGAGTTACCACACCCTACCCACTGAGATACCATACCCTACCCACTGAGCTACCACACCCTACCCAATGAGCTACCACAGTCTACCCACTGAGCTACCACAGTCTACCCACTGAGCTACCACACCCTACCCACTGAGTTACCACACCCTACCCACTGAGCTACCACACCCTACCCACTGAGCTACCACACTCCATCCACTGAGTTACCACACCCTACCCACTGAGATGCCATACTCTACCCACTGAGCTACCACACCCTACCCAATGAGCTACCACACTCCATCCACTGAGCTATCACACCCTACCCACTGAGATGCCATACTCTACCCACTGAGCTACCACACTCTACCACTGAGCTACCACACTCTACCCACTGAGATACCACACTCAACCCACTGAGATACCACACTCTACCCACTGAGCTCCAAGAACTCTACCAGTTAAGTTACAAACACTACCAACTCAGCCCCATTCCCAAACCTTGGTCTTGATTTGTGCTCCAAACTTTGCTTTGCATATGGGGGAAGAGACTGAAATCTCTTTACTTGTGTTTGCGAACAGACACACACACACACACACACACACACACACACACACACACACACACACACACACACACACACACGCCTGGGAAATAGTTGACAAAAGCAAAGTGAAGCTGATATCTTGTGGCCCCTGTTCCAGACAACTGTTGTCTGCTCTGATTGTAACTGGAAAGCTGGGCCCACATCAGTCTTCTTAGTAACATTTCGAGGTTCAGAAGGGAGGAAAACTTTAGCCAGCTCATAGCAATCCCCCAGTGGAGAGGCTGGGCGTGGCCTGCTGGATTGTGGCTGCTGAGGGCTCAGTGACTGCTTCCTGCCCCATTCCTGCTCAGTGAACAGAGGGGCTTTGGGCTTTTCTGGAGTTGAGGTTTGTCTTCAGCTCCCCCAACCCCGTGGGCCGTATGTGTGTGAATGGCTACAGGTTCTGCTGGGTTTTTTTTCTTGGAGCGTCAATGTTCATGGATCTGTGGTATCTGACACTGAGGAAGTTAATGTACTTCTTACACATTTTAATAAAAATTTTTAACAGTTCATCTTGCTGTGGCCCCCTCAGACTGTTTCTCACCCAGTCCAGTCACCTGTCTGATATTATTCACTGATCACCTGTGTTTCTTTGCAGTCATGTAGCTCAGGCTGGCCCAGAATTCCATATGTATTTGAGGATGACCTTGAATTACTGATAGGTTGCTGGTTTTGTTTGTTGTTTTTTTTGTGTGTGTGTGTGTAGGGGGGGTTTGGAAACAGGGTTTCTCTATGTAGATCAGGCTGGCCTTGATCTACAGAGATCCACTTTTCTCTGCCTCCAGAGTGCTAGGATTACAGGCATGTGCTGCCATGTTTGGCTTTGTGAATGTTGGGGAGCACTCTGCCACTTGGGCTACAAGCACTCTACTAGACAGCTACAGCCACTGTGCTGTGTGCAGAAGGAGAGCAGGGAATGCAGAGGAAAGACAAGGAATCTCTTCCTCCTCTTCTATTTATTTATTTATTTAGTTTTTAACAGAGTCTCATTAAGTGTCTTCCTGCACCAGCCTCCCAGGAGTACACCTGCATGCCAGGCAAGGAGGGTGGAATGGACACACAACATGAGCTAGACTTCTGTGTGTGCACGGGGGGGGGGGGGCACAATTTTGGGCAGAGAAGAAAAAGACTAAAGTCATCCTGAAAAAAAAAAAATTTAAAACATCAGTGAGTGTCTGGCAAGATGGCTCTGCTGGTGAAGGTGCGTTCAGTTCAGTTTCCTGGGCCACATAGTAAAAGTAGTGAACCAAAAGGGGACCATGAAGTGAGTCCTCTCCTCCCTGATAAAATAAGAACCGTTACAAACAAACCTAAACCAACATAAAGAAGGGGAAAATGGGCAGTGGCAGTTCCCACTGTGACAGTCTGTATCTTTGAACTGAGAGTCTAAACTACCCTTTCTCCCTTAATTTGCTCTGGCAGCATCTTGTCACAAACAGAAAGGATGTGACCAACACACAGGTTTCTACAGACACCCCTCAACCCAGCACTCTCGAGGTTCAGGCAAGATCAGCCTAGGCCACATATGACCCTGTAAAAAAGAAACGAACACAAGCAGGGAGGGAACAGTACAGCTACACAGCACTGGGGAAGAACAGGTATGGACTGCCTGCCAGAGGCTTGCTATTGACTTGTTGTCTTACTTTGTGACCCAGGCTGACCTGCAGTTCACAGCAATCTCCCCACTTCAGCCTGCTGAGTAGTGGGAATCCAGCCAGGGATACATGGAGAAAAAAACAAAGCAGCTTTAATCCCAGCACTTGGGAGACAGAGGCAGGAGGATCTCTATGAGTTCCAAGCCAGCCTGGTCTAGAGAGCTGTACAGAGAAACTCTGTCTCAAAAAACCAAAAAGTAAAAGACAAAGCAAACAACAAAGAAGTACCCGTAGAAGCCATGGAGCAGAAGTGGAAGTCAGTTCTCTTCCTCCTCCATATGGGTCCCAGGCATCAAACTGTATCCATGGAGCCATCTTGCCAGGCTCTGGGTGGCCATGCAGCAAGACACCGGTGACTGCTGTTAGCTACATAAACCCTCATCTGTTGTGGAGACAGCCATGCACATAGGACAAAGGCATGTGCTCCAGATGGGCCTTAGTGGTGAGGGACATGTTCTGGAGAGGATAATCACAAGGGGGTTTGGTTTAGGGCTTTTGGGGGATGGTTGGTTTATTTTTTGAAAGGGTCTCACTGTATAGCCTTAACTGGCCTGAGATTCACTCTGTAGATCAGTGGTTCTCAACTTCCTAAAGCTTTGACATGTTCCTCATGCTGTGGTGACCCCCCACTATAAAATTATCTTATTACTTCATAACTGTAATTTTACTACTGTTGTGAAACATAATGTAAATACCTGATATGTGATTCCCAAATGGGCTTAGACCTACAGGTTGAGAACCACTGCTACAGACCAAGTCAGCCTTGAACTCAGAGATCTATCCCTCTATCTCCAGAATGCTAGAACTAATGATGTGTGCCACCACACCCAGCTTATTGGGGGGGGTTGTGTTTAGGGGTTTAGGACAGCATTGTCAGAGTGGGATAACTGCTAGATAAATTTTGTCCATCCCTGAAGTGGGTCCAGCTTCTGAGTTTTCTCTTTCATATGTAAAGTTCCCTGTTTTCACTGGGTGGGAGTGAAGGGGTGGAGCCACGCCTTCCAGCTCAGCCAAGAATGGTATGGTCATTTTTCAGAGTAACTCTGATTGGTCCAGGTGTGCATGAATATCAACCACTGAGACCCAGACTGGTCCTCTGACCACACTCCACATACTAAAAATAAGTGAATAAGGGGCTGGAGAGATAGCTCAGCTATTAAGAGCACTGACTGCTTTTCCAGGGTACCCACATGGCAGCTCACAACTGTCTGTACCTCCAGGATCTACCACCCTTACACACACATACATGCAAGCAAAACACCAATGCATACAAAGATAAATAAATTATAAAAATAGTTTAAAATAAATGAATAAAGTTTACAGGTAAAAATTAGGGGACTGGGGAGATGGCTTAGTGAGTAAGAGTGCTGGCTGCTCTTCCAGAGGACTGAAGCTCAAACCACAACCATCCATAACTCTTATTTTAGGGGATCCAGCTTCTTCTTCAGGCCTCCAGGGGCACCATGAACATAAGTAGTGCAGACAAAACACACAAACACTTTAAATAAACACTATAAATAACTACCTTAATGCTACAAACAGATCTCAACTGAACACATTTTTTGTTGTTGTTTGAGACAGGGTTTCTCTGTATTATTTTGGAGCCTGTCCTGGAACTCACTCTGTAGACCAGGTTGGCCTCGAATGCACAGAGATCCACCTGCCTCTGCCTCCTGAGTGCTGGGACTGAACACATTTTTAAAATCACAGAATTATTGTTATATAAGTACACATCCCACAATGCATTCAAGGAGGTCAGAAAGTATCTCATAAGGGCCTGGTCTTAACACCTGGTAAACTGTTCTGCCTTTCTATGTTGAGGTGTGTGTAGGGTGGGGGCAAAGCAGGATGGGACCTGCTTCCCAGCCCAGCCTGATGCCCACTGCACTGAGGACAGAGGAGCATGGTAGCCATGTTTCTCATTCATCAAAAGGAATAAATGTTTATTGAACACAGCTGCAGGTTGCACTGTTGGACCTCAGAACAATCCTGGCCCAAAGAAGAAAATAGCCTAGGCAAATTCTGTCACTTGATCAAACATTTTACAATAAAAGGGGTGGCTTGAGCTCACAGCTTCCAGATTCAAAGGTGGGTTTTGCAGAGATGGACGGGACAGGAAGGAGGGTGCCAACAAGGGCATTTGCTGCTCCAAGAAGCACCTCAGAGCTGGGAGCTCCTGCATCTGGGATGGCTCTGTCAATGGATGTCTTTGGATGCTGCTCCTGACCCTTGAGCCCACATGGGTACTCAGAAACTGTTTGAATTGGTGATTTCAGAAACAGGCCACCCTCCTTGATCTCCAAGGAAGAAAAACTCTGGCCGTGTGCAGTGCTGCAGCCTCAGTTTTTCCACTTTCAGGGTGATAATTTAAAATGTTGGAGGGGAGTGCAGTGGTGACTTGTGCTGAGCTGCTGCCTGACATAGAGTTATCGTGTAAATGAACGCTGGCAGGTAGCTGCTCCAGAAGCAGAGCTCTGTTTGGGTCCATCTGAAGAAGGGACATTCATCAGGCCCCTAGAGAACACAGTAGGCAGCTCCAGTCAGAGTAACTCTCTTCATGGCAAGAAGTTCCTGAGAGCTATAGGTCAGTTGTCAAGGAGACATTGATGGTCTCTATGGTAACAGCTGGGCAGGACAGGACCCTGGAGGAAAAGCCTTGGAGGGACAGGTGTTGTTACCTTGGACACCAGAGTTTGATCTCCATGGTAACAGTTGTGAGATCCAAGCTGTCTGACAGTTGGGCTTAGATATCAGAGAGGAGCTGGAAGTGCACCTTGGGAAAGGAGCAGCTTGTTTCCATGGAGAGGCCTGGAGAAATTAATGCTGGGTCGCCCTGAGGACATTCAGTGGGGAAGACTGTCTCCATAGTGGTCCATCAGGGTAGGTTCACCCAGAAATGGAGTGGTAGGTGTCTGGTCTCTAGGCCAGTGAAAAAGGAAAAGTGTGGTACCCATAGTTACAGAGGAAGGCAGGATGTACCATTTTGGTGGGTTAGATGAGTGAGAGGACAGGTAAAGCTGCACTAGTGGCCTTTGTCACCTCAAGAAGCTGAGCAGCATGTCTCTATTGCAAGTGAGAATTTTAGGGTTTTGGGGTTTGAGGGAATGATCTCTTTGGTGACAGCCTCAAGGAGCCTGGGAAGGGACATTCAGGTGAGTCTACTCTCTGGCAGAGAAATACCTGAGGGGTAGGCATGACCACTGTTTCTGGGAGCCAGCTGGGGACATCCTCCCATGAAGACAGAGGGGTTGGGGCTGTCCTCCATAGTGATTGGGGACAAGGCTTGTTACCTTGGAAACTTAAGACTCTCTGGAAGAGTGGGAATACCTAGTCTCTGGGTCACCTGCCAGCCTGGGGCATAGTCACCTTGTGACCCATAGTTTTCTGTTTCAATGGACAGCTAGCTGACTGTCCAAGACCAGTTTTCCAGCTCCTGGGATATGCAGGGGTTTGTGTAGCAAGTCTCCAGTTAATCCTGGGGGTCCAGCCTCCAGGTGACTGAGGGGGACTGTTTTCCAGGAGGCCACAGAAGGGTGGCTCAGCTTTAGGAAACCGTGGGGGTCCTGCTGGTCTACTGGGGTCCTGGGGGTTACAGGAGAGTGTGGCTCTTCTAGACAAAGTCTGGAAGATGGGACATCCACTATCCAAAGAAGTGGGCTTGGCCACTGTCAGGGTCTCTCAGAAGGCAGCACAGTCAGTGACCAAGGACACAACAGGTTTGTCAGCCTGCAGCGCACTGCAGGGATAACTCATGTATCCAAGAGACCTCAGGGGGTGTGGTCAGTGTCCAAAGACCACAGGTAGCTGAGTTAGCCTGCAACGTACCATAGGGTTGTTTCATATACCCAAGGGATCTCTGGTGAGAAGTCAGATTCCAGGGGGTGTGCAGAGCCCCTGGATCAGCCACCAACATCCACAAACCCCAGTTCTCATGGTCTAGACACGCAGCGGGGTCCAGGCAGCTGGGTCCCTTGATCCTCCTGCCCAGCCTCCTCCGCCAGCCCAGCCCCAGCCCCAGCCTCCTGGAGCCGGGTCTGGGGCACCTGGAGCGCGGTAGCAGTAGACGCCAAAGAGGCGTTGGGAGGCGTCGGGGAAACCGAGACTGCGCACGCCCGGCCGGGGCCCCCCGCAGCGAGTGCGCGGATTCACTATGGGGTAGCGCGCGCTGCCATCAGCCAGCCAGCCTGCAGTGCAACGGTCCAACAGCTGCAGCTTCCACGCGGCAAACAGCTGTCCAACCTTGGCCACCGTCGCACCCCGGGCTGCGCAAGCCCGAGCCGCCCCGGCCAAGGCCACCGGCCGCAGAGGCTTCAGGAAGAACACGCGACCTGCGGGACCCGGGGGCGTGTCAGAATGGGGCAGGGGCTAGGCCCGCCAGACTCCGGAAGCCCGGGACTCTGAGCTCCGGGTCTGTCCCTTCTCTGCCATCGGCTTCTGCCAGTGCGATGCGGGTACCAAGTGGCATTTCAATATCCCCCTGTGGTAGCCCTGGAAAGTCTCTTTCCTAGTAGCGCAGGGTAAGGAGGAGGGGAGCGGGACCTGGTCACTTAGGAGTGGGGCTGATGCTTTTGGAGGCAGGGTCTGTGCTCTTCAGGGAGATCTCTGTTAGGCAGGCCTCCTATTTGGGACGGGACCTATGTTTGGGAGAGTTTTCACCAGCGTACCTAGCCTAAGTCCTTAGGCGGAGGATCTGTGTCCTTAAGGGCTTGAGGGTAGGTTCTACACTCTTGAAGAGGGCTCCCAACCACAAGGTAGGTTTTATACATTTCAGTTACGCCTTCCTCTAGGAGTCAGGGACTATGAACTTGAAATGGGCCTCTCTCCTTGGGGCGGTGTCTATTGTATGTGTGTATGGCGGGGCGCTGTCTTTACTTAAGAACCTATGCCCTTCAGAATGAGGCCCATGCTCTTGTCTATGTTTCTGAAACAAACTTCCCTCCATCTGCCAGGCCCTAAGACTAGGTAGTTAGAGTCAGTTTTCCCCAAGGGGTTGGAGACTATGCACTTGGGGTGGGTTTCCTTCTAGGGGGCGGGACATATGCGCTTGGGGCGGACCTTCTTCTAGGGACTGGGTCTATGCACTCAGGAGTGGGGCCACCCTCCATGGATCAGAGCCCATACTGTGTGGCAGGCCTTCAGGGAGGGGTCATTTGAACTTGAGGGGTGGGCCTCCTTCCAGGCAGAGGGAAGGGTTCCCTTCAGGGGGTAGAGCCTATGTACTAATGGGTGGAGCCTCACTTCAGAGACCTGAGGCCTAGAACCTTGGGGCACGTATCCTTCCAGAGGGCGGGGCTTAAGCGCTAGAGACAATCTTCATCGCTTCTTCTTGGGGGAAAGGACTTAAAACTCACCAGGGAGGTTGGATGTGAAGCAGAAGGCATCATAGCGTTCCTCGGCGTTATGACGATACCCATAGTTGCGCACGCCCCCATTGGTGCCTCCACCAGCCCCAGTGCTCCCAGCGCCGCCACAGGGCTCCCGGGCCTGGCTCACTGGATACTGCACAGAACCATCATGTAGCCATCCAGCATTGCACCAGTCCAGGCCATCGCGCCAGGCCGCATGGAGCTGCTCGGCGGATGCCAGAATGCCATCCTGTTCTGCGCAGGCGCGCTGTGCTTCCACGAAAGTCATCTTGTAGCGGCCTCCACGCGGATGATAGGGAAAGACCACTCCTGGATGAAAACGAATGTCAGTCTGTCTGGTGCCCCAGGTTCTCGTACATCTCACATGAACCAGTTCTTTCCTCTCTGGCCCTCGGACATGACCACACCTCTGGCCAGCTCACACACATTATGTGTCCTTTGATTTACGCTTGGGCTTGTCCCTTCTCCCTAACATACTTTCCTCATATTCTTTCTATTCTTTTCCACTTGCCTAACTGTTATTCTATTCATTCTTCAAAACTCGACTTTTAAAAAAATGTTTATTTATTTGCTTTTTAAGACAGTGTCTCTCTGTGTAGAGAGACTGTACTAGAACTAGCTTGGTAGATCAGGCTGGCCTTGAACTCACAAAGATCTCTTTCAAGGGTGATGAGAGTTTCCCCACATCAACATCAGGCAGTTCACAACCACCTGTAACTCCAGCTCCAGGGATCTAAGGCAAGATGCCTTGACCACATGCACACACATTCAAACATATACATATAAATAAAAGCTGTAACAAGTATTTTTAGACGAACTATCCCCCTACCCAATAATGTCTCTACTGTGCCAACT
Organism: Phodopus roborovskii; assembly: GCF_943737965.1. NCBI lineage: Eukaryota > Metazoa > Chordata > Mammalia > Rodentia > Cricetidae > Phodopus > Phodopus roborovskii. The sequence goes on along the minus strand of NW_026125665.1, from coordinate 430,971 downwards.
GATTTGGTTTGTCCCACAATGTCCCCCTATCTCCTCTGCCCATGCTTCGGTTACCTTCCAAGTCCAGGTTGACCATGCCAGCATCATCCTCTAGTTCATTGGTGACCTCGCACTCATAGCGTCCGTAGTCCTGCAGGGTGACATTTCGGAGGACCAGAGAGGCATCCCCGGGCCCGTCGTTCTGCAGCTCCGCCCGCCCTCGGTAAGGGCCAAAGGCTCGATACTGGGAACCCAGAGCCACGAAGACATCGGCGAAAGCCAAAGGGTCTACCACTTTCGTCCACTTGAGGCGGACGCCGTCGTGGCCGTGGGCGGCCGCCTCGTAATGGTAGCGGCAGGGTAAAACGATGGTGCCACCGCGGTGGCTCACTACCTGCCCGGGCGCGGTCTGCACCACCACGGAGCCGGACTCGCCCTCTGCGGGGCGACCAATCAGGTATCAAAGGTGAGTTAGGGGGAGGACCCAGAGAAGGGACGTAGGTCAAGGTTTGGAAAGGAGCTCCACCGCGACCCGCCACCCCACCCGACCCCTGTCGTTCGCTCACAGCCACAGCCGTGGTGGTGGGGGACGGGACGGGACGGGACAGGAACCAGAGCTGCGGACAAGACTCACCCAGCACGTGCACGACTTTCTTCCTGCCACGCTGAGCTCCGGCAGGCACGGGAACCAGCAGCAGGAGTCCCCAGGCAACCGTCCAGAGCGCGCGGGGCCCGAGGGCTGCCGGAGCGCACGCCTGCGGACACAGGAGCTGCATCCAGCTGTACCACCCCGACCCTCTGCAGCTCGTCTTGCCCTCCCCCATGGGGGTCTCAGCCTAGGAGCTGTCCGAGTTTCAGATGACTTCTCTTGCCCTCCCCCACATCCCCGTCCCCGCTACCGGAGCGCAAGGGGGAGGGGGAGCAGCTGCCCGTATCGTGGCCGCAAGGTTATCCGCGCGCCAGGAGACTGCAGCAAGCCTGGCAGAATGAGCGGGGGCTGGAGACAGCGGGACAGGCATGGGAGGAGGGGGGGGATAACATCTGGCTATTGAGCCAGGCCGAGAGAGACAGAGAGGTAGAAACAGAGAGACGCAGAGACAAAGACTCAAAATCGGACACGCAAAGACAGAGACCCAGAGAGAGTCTCGGAGACAGAGATTCAGAGACAGAGACCTAGAGATAGACACAGACAGAGACATAGAGACAGAGACGCAGAAAAAGACCGAGGCTCAGAGGCAGAGAAGGGAGAGGCTGGTGGGGAGAGACAGAGAAAAAAGAAAAAGTAAGCACTCTCTCCCTCCCCCTCAAAATAAGTGGTAGACACTGGGGGGGCAGAGAAGGGGAAAGTACCAAAGAAAGAGAAAGAGGAAGCTAGAGAAAAACAAGAGGAGGAGAGAAACAGAGAGGAGAGAGACAGAGACAAAGACGAGATTGGGAACTCAGCGCAGAACAGCACTCACCATCCTGATTGCGGCCCCCGCCCAGCGGCCCCTGCGCTTCTCGACTGCGCACGCGCACAACGTTTTGACGGTCTGGTCCCTCAGACGGTGCAATCCTGGCGTCTGCCTGCAAGGGGAGGAGGACACGTGGGGCGTTAAAGGGGCAGCGTGGGCTTACAGCACGGAGTGGGGGTGGTGGGGTAGGGGCAGCCCCGGCGCCGCTGAGCTGGGAACACGGCAACCTCGTGACCTCCCAGCCATGAGGACTACTTTAGCCAGCAGAGGAGTCTCACAGGCCTCCATTTGCACTCCACACCTGGTGTGGCTGCAAAGGAGTATGGATGATATAATTACCCATTGAGCAGATGGGTAAACGGAGCCTGGTTGACCAAGCCCTGCCTCCCACTTCTTTTTTGTTTTTTTGTTTTTTCGAGACAGGGTTTCTCTGTGTAACAGCCCTGGCTGTCCTGGAACTCACTTTGTAGACCAGGGCCTCAAACTCACAGAGATCCACCTGCCTCAGCCTTCCTAATGCTGGAATTAAAGGTGTGTGCCACCACTGCCCGCTGGCCAAGTCCCTTAACCAAGTCTCTCAGGTTCTGCCAGCACAGGGAAATCTAAATCCACCACCCTCCTTGCCACCCCATACACACTGTTACCCATGTACTCGGGGGAGGGAGAAGAATCAGCTGTTGGAAGTCATCTTCTGCTACATATCAAGTTTGAGGCCAGCATAGGATGAGAAGGGAAAAAGGGAAGAAGGATGCAGGATTGGAGTCACAGATGGTAATCTCAGCAAGTTTGAGGCTATCCTGGTCATGTATCCGCTAGGGGCTGGAGTTGAGGCTCAGTTGGAGGAGGGTTCACCTTGCATGCATGAGGTCCTGGGTTTTATCCCTATTGCCATATAGCAAGGGTAGTGTTACATACCTGTTATCTCAGCACTGGGAAGGCTGAAGCAGGACGATTAGGAGTTCAAAGTCATTTTGGGCCAGTTGTAGTGGTGCATGTTGATATGATATGCTATAGAGGCAGAGGCAGGAGGATCATGAGTTGGAAGCCAGCCTGAGCTACGCATTTGGTGCTGTTGAGATGGCACACAGTGCTTGGGTTCTCTGTGAGTTGTTAGACCAGCCTGATCAACCAGAACTATATATTGAAACCCTGTTTCAAAAAATCAAATTGGGGGAGAAGTTACCTTAGGCTACATTAGGAATTTAAGGCTTGCTTGGGCTACATAATACCTTGTCTTATATAAAGTGAGTTCCAGGACAGCTACCTTGTCTTATATAAAGTGAGTTCCAGGACAGCCAGGCTGCACAAAGACCTTCTCAAAAACAAAACAAAACAAAAAAACCAAACCAACAAATGCATGGGAAAGCCAGGCATGGTGGCACAGGCTATGTTCCCAGCACTTAGGAGACTGAGGCAGGAAGTTAGCCTGGGCTCCATATCCACACCCTATATCAATTTTCTGAAACGATTGAGCAGAGTAAGCACTGATAAACTCCATGAACTGGCAGGTGTGATGGCTTGTCAAGAGGTTTTGCCTGCCAGCCTGTTTGTCCATGTGCTCACTGGGTAATCATCCTGGAAATTTGGGCTCTAGCAGACACTAGAGATAGGAGTGTTCTCCAAAAATCACATTCCTTCATAGGGTCTCAGAGGGACAGGCCCAAGTTCCACTCTTGTCCTTGCTGGTTGTGTCACTCGGGAAGACCGCTCAGCCTGAGTGGGTCTCCAAGCAAGACAGGGCTAGCATTGATGAGGTTTCCACTACAAGCCTGGCCAGAGAGTGCTGGGCCCCAGCCACTCCTAAGATTCCCCTCTTCACCCAGTTTCTAGACTAAAGAACAGGAAATAGAGAATGCTTTCCAACCATTTGTTGTCTAGCTAGCCTCAGTTGCCCTGGAGAGTGAGTTCAGTCCCTAACTCAGATGTGTCCAAATATAACCTTGGGCTAGAATCTTCACTTCCAGTCTCAGTCTAGAATGTGGAGGCCCAGTGGCAGCAGTCTGTGTGTAATTCCCTGGATGCCTAACAATGCCACCATTTGGTTATGCTGTACTCTGTGTGTGTGTGGTGTATGTTTGTATTGCACCTGTGTGTGAGAGTTCAGGTGTGTGTAGGTCAGAGGTCAAAATTAGGTGTCTTCCTCACTCTCAGACTTACATGTTTGTTTGTCTGGTCTGGAGTTCACTGTATAGATCAGACTGGCCTAGAACTCACAGAGATCCACTTGCCTCTGTCTCCTGAGTGCTGGGTTTAAAGGTGTGTGCCACCACCCCTAGCTTCTACTTGATTTGGGGCAAGGTATCTCACTGAACCTGGAGCTGGCTGGCCAGTGAGCTCTGGGAATTCTCACTTCACTCCCTTATCTCAGTGCTGGCTAGTCCCTTATATGGTTGCCACAGCAGCTGACTTTTACAAGGGTGTTCGGGATTTGAAATAGGTTCTTAATGCACTTTGCTGACTGACATGTTGCTCTTGACCCTTTCTTGTGTGAAGGCATGAGAATGCAGTCCAGGATGTGCTCCTGACCCTCCTCCCTTCACCTCCCCAGTGCTGGGATAGCAGGTGTGCACCACCACACCCAGGGCCCTTATGGATGCAAGCTCCAAGAGCACTTTGCTAATCTTGCACTCACAGCTGCAGCTGTGCAGAACCAGGGACTTCTTCAGTGTGACCTCAACCCTGCTGAATGTCAGTCTTCCCATCTGGAATATGGAGTTGTGCGTCTCACCGAGAGGCTGATTGAGGGTCCTGGCCCCTCTGACTTCATACAGCCACAATGGCTGTGAAGAACCCACTCTCCCCTCATGGGTACATGGGTCTCTTGTGCCAGCTTTCTGAAACACTTGGGCAGTGATGTCCTAGACATCAAAAGTGCTTTTATTAAAAGGATGGGGGGGGGAGTGATGGGTGAATTCCAGGGCAGGGCATTAGGGTCCTTCTGGCTTTTGGGGTACAGTGACATAGCAAGAGCATCTTGTCATGGGTCTCCTACACTTCTTTCTGGCCTGATTGCAAGTCCTCCAGATGTTCATTCAGCTTTGAAAGGGCCAACCCATCTTTGGAGGGCAAGGCCTGCTGCACAGGTCAAGTTTCTAGCAGAGAAGTGCACATGCTCACTGCTGCTTCTTGCCTTGGCCCTCAGAAGTTGAGGGCTGTGCATGCATGAAGAATGCAGGACGCCAGAGGCAGCGTAAAGCCAGCAGGTGTGGACCCAGTGCAAACAGCATGTTGCTGAAAAAGAAGGTGGTCCAGGTGTCCTCGGGCACTCGGTAAGTGAAGGGTGTGCGCAGGTGCATGGAGGCACCCATGTGTGAGAACTGCGCCTGGAGGGACACAGGGAGGATGGCAGGTGAGTCCAGCACCCTCAGGACAATGCCCACTGCCATGTCTTCCTTCTCTAAAACATTCCTGCCTTCAACCTAGATCCCATCCTTTCTCCTCACAAGTATTATGGACCCCCCAGCCTGGACTGAGTCTAGGCCTTTTCTCTTCCTACCAAAACCCCAGAAATAGCTCTGGGCCCTCCAGTGCTTAAGCACTCCCATGATTCCATGCCTCCTCTCACATGCTTAGAGCCCAGAGTTCAAAGTCTTCAACATCCAGCTCCAACTTTTTGGCTCTCTCCTTCCTTGATGTCTTCTTCTCGGCCTTTCTGCGCTGTTTCTGTTCGTGGCTGCCCTTCCCTTCATAGGTCACAATCTTTCCACTCTGCAACCCTTCTCAGCCCCTGTCCCCACTCCCTTCCAGGTTCCTGTCTGTTTGTTAGTTTTTGTTTTTGACTTTTCAAGACAGGGTTTCTCCGTTTAACAGCACTGGCTGTCCTGGCACTAGCTCTGTAGACCAGGCTGGCCTCAAACTCACAGAGCTCCACCTGCCTCTGCCTCCCAAGTGCTGAGATTAAAGGTGTGAGTCACCATTGCCAACTCATTATCTTGTTTGTTTCTGGTGCTGAAGAATGGAAGCTGTGCTCTTGCACATGCTAGATAAGCACTGTACTACAGAGCCATATCCCAGAATGCTTTTTTCTAGCTCTGACTGGGGGCTTGGAGTTACCTGTGGGCTAGGGTTATGTACATATAGCCATCTCCTTCAGGCTAGGGAATTCTGGATCACTGGGCCTATGGTCCATCATCACTACCCCACCCCTTACCTGGCCAATGGCTCCAGCAAACACCAAGGCCCAGTCTGGCAGCCAGGAGCAGCCAGGGAACGTGAGAGCATAGGTAGCCAGGCAATAGAAAGGCAGAGCATAGAACAAGTACATCAGCATCTAGGGGAGACCACAGGCTGTGAAAACACAGGGAGGGGCTCTACACAGGGCTCCCCCTGTCCCCAGTCACACACAATGAATCACACTTAGCTTCTGAGATGGTGCAGGACTCTGGCCTAGCAAATCAGAACACCCTATTTACAATGCTGATATGACTGACAGGGCCATGTGATTCAGGCTGGGCTAATCAGAGCCTCAATGAGGCATGTTCTTAAGTCATAAGGTTTCCAGGGGGTGGATGAACCCTGGAGTGCTTCTGGGATGTGGCAGGGAGCCTTGCTGAGGAAGCACAGCCAAGACAACCTGGGTCCTGCCATACCCAAAGTTTGCATGTGCATCTACCTGGCTGGTGTGGGCTTTAGGCAATTGCTTCAGAGAAGGGCAGCACCATAGCCTTCCCCTCCCACCTGCCCTCTCACCTGCAGCTTTGGGTAGGCCACAGGGTCCCTCAGATATGGCTCATATTGGTAAATATAGATGAAGCAGGCATCTGTGGGGCAGTCAAGTACCACCTAAGGCATACAAATAAGCACCATGCATCTTATGGCTCTCACAAGGCTCCTCCCCACCCCAGCTCTCAAGCCAAGCCCACACCAATCCCCTGGGCCCTCTCAGCCCTCCCTAGCTCTCTCTTTTTGGCTGTTGATTCACAGTAAGAGGGCTGAGAAAAGACTGTGGGGAATAAACATTTGTCATGAAACCTTCAGAATGGACTTGGTGAAGAACTCTCTTGGGTATCAGACAGAAGAGCACTGTTTTTTTTTTTTTTTTTTTTTTTTTTTTGGCAATGAATAAGGAAATAAATTTGGGAGAAGAAGGCTGAGGAGGGACACTGGAGGTCAAGAAGGGAAGTAGCCAAGGCGGACTCACCAGGCCCCGGAAGAGAGCGAAGAATGCAGCAAGGATGAGGTACATGATGAGTGTCAGGTCAACGGGACGCTGTAAGAGGCCTTTCTTCTGCTCCTCCCGTACCTGCTCCATGTTAGAGAAAGCCAGAGCTAGCCAGAGAGGCCTGGGGTATAGCAGATGATCAGTCCTCTTTATTTCTCCCAAGTAGACAATCATTTGCTCTTGAGCTTGTATAGGTTGAGCAAGTGTTCTACCCCTGAGCCATATTCCTAGCCCCTCATGTTGAGCCACATTTGAGTCTTTGGAGTTCTGAGACAGTCTTATCATAGAAACTCATGCTGGCATTGACTCATGGCAATTCTGCCTCAGTATCCCCAGTGCTGGTATGACAGGTGTGGGCTACCATGCCTGGCTTGACACAAAACCTTTGATTCAATGCCATTCATAAGCAGGAGGAACACTCACCATGTCGGGGGTGTAGGAGGTTGGTGTACAGGACTGGCTGAAAATTCTCACACCAGCCCAGCATGGGACCAGCATGTATAGGATGGTGAGGAAGAAGGCAGGTCTGATCTCTGAACTGTATTTACCTGCCAGGATGGGGAGAGCATGTGACATAGGAAGATTTCTAATGGCAGCTGGGCCAAGCAGGAGCCCTGCCTGGACATCTTGAGTTACACTATCTTTGCTCAAGCTCTCCTGTGCTTTGTGGCTTCCCAGTATGCTCCTTGCCCTGACCTGACTGAGTTTACCTTAAATAAAGACCTGACACTTGTGAGGATCTCTTTGTTTCCCACCAAGTAGATCTCCTTGCTTAGCATTTACTGAGCTGTTACAACACTGGGACTTGTCACTCTGCCCTACCTCCAAAGACTTACTTCACAAACTTTCACTCTGCCCTCAGGACCCACCCTAAAACAGCTTTCCTGTGTGAAGAGCATGCTGCAAGACCCTTGACATCATGGCCTAATAGCTTGGAGAGAAAGCAGGATTAATGCCATCTCCCCATCACTTCCATGAGGAAAGAAAGTGGAGGGGGTCTTGGCTTCTGGTCAAGGCCTGAGGCTATTGGGTCTTTATAGGCATGGGGGGGGCAGAGTCTCAGAGGCTGCATCCTTACCGAGGATGTTTCCCGGGAGGAACACCAGGAGGCTCATGGCAAAGGACCCCAGCCAGTAGAGCCCAAGGTTCCGGTACCTTTTCCTGGGAAGTGATAGAGGGGGTAGATGTGGGCCATTAACCCTCAATCTCAAGGCCCTGCAGGGCCTTGGCTCTTCAGCTGGGTTCCTCTTGAGCTTTATTTATTTATGGTAGCTGGAGATGGAATTTGGGTCTTGATTATGCTTAGGATGTGCTAGGATGGCACCTCACATGAGGACAATAAACACTGGGAATGGTACTAGTGGTCCAGAAGATGTGGGTCTCCAGCCAGTCATACCTGTTGACAGTATCTGGAAACATCATCTAGCCATCCATGGGTGATCATACCCTTTCTCAAACACTACTGGCTCCCCAGTGACCTGGAACCCACCCACCTGGAATAACTTCTTCCTGGGTTCCTAGTCTCCCCTCACCTTTTGCGGATGGCACCAGCCATGGCCAGATAGAGCAGGTAGTGCACAGTACCATCCCAGTAGCAGATGAAGATGCCATGTGCTGTACGTAGGTAGGGATCACCCTGTGGGCAGGGCATGCATGATGGGGCCAGGAGCATGCATGATGGGGCCAGAACCACCCCCAGCCACCCTATTCTTGGTATCCACCACTTACCTCCTTGGTGTAGAAATCTATAAAGCCCATCACATAGCCATCTTCTTGAAGTGCAATGATAAGGTCCACCACCGAAGTGAAGGAGAAGATCACAAATACTAGAGGGAGAGTGGGTGGAATTGAGCAGGTGCTTGGGGCTGACATGGGCAGGACTATGGCTAAGTGCAGGTGTGGCTAAAGCCAGCACAGAGGTAGTTTGGGCCAGTGCAACCTCAGGTTCTGTTCTTTTGACATGGGGTGTGAGTCTGTAACACAGGCTGCCCCTGAACAAATGGCAATCCTCCTGCTGCAGCTTCCCAAGTACTAGGATTACAAGCTCACGACACCACACCTATCTCTTAGTTTAACTTAAAACTGGATTCGAAGCCAGGAAGTGGTGGTGCACACTTTTAATCCCAGCACTCAGGAGGCAGAGGCAGGTGGATCTCTGTGAGTTGGAGGGCAGTCTGATTTACAGGGTGAGTTCCAGGACAGGCTCCAAAGCTACAAAGAAACCCTATCTGGGAAAAACAAACAAAAAACTGGACTTGAAACATTAGGTCCAATGTGAGGTGATCAGGCAAGGCTCTAGGTCCAGGCAATACATAGTACACAGTATTCTAAAGGTGTGATGGAGGAAGTACAGTCCCTAGTCTGGCTGAAGCTGGACAAGGTGCTCTTGATATTACAGCACTCAGCACTCAGGGGATGGAGGCAGGAAGATCAGGAGTTCAAGGTCAGTCGGGGCTACATGAGTGCTGGGGAGGGCCTAGTCTGATGGGGGAGACATAATTATTTCTCTCTGAAGTTCCAACTCTGAAAGGGGAAGCCTTTTGAAGTTTTCCAATCTGCTGGTGTTTCAGGCCCTCTGAGTCCCACAGTTTAATGGAAATCCTTCAAAGACTAATGAAGGTCCTTGGCTGGTCCCAAGTCTAGAATGGAGGCCTTTTCCTAGTCAGCCCTGCTTCCCACCACCTCCCAGTGACTTACCAGCATAGAGGGGGTCATAGGTGATCTCCCCATGAGATAGGCTGTAGACCGCCATGAAGAGCAGGCCCAGTATCAGTGCACTCATCAGCACCACGCACAAGGGCCTGGAGGAGGGAGGCACCAAGGGAGGCTGTGCTTGGGTGAGACCTCCTAGAGGAGTTATTCAGGAAGTTCCAGCAAAGAAGAATGAAACTTGCTTTTCCCATGGGTTTCTTGCTTAGGTTTCTACTTGACAAACTTCTACTCATCCTTCAAAGCCCATGTATATAGCTTCCCCTAGAAACCCTCCCTGATTTCCCTATCCCTACTGTTAATTCCAGTAATTCCATTATTAGCTGATACTCATTCACATGGATTTGCTTGGTCAGTCATTGAGCAAGGCTCTCCGCTCATGGTGAGGCTCACCCCTCGTGTGGCCAGGCTCAACACTAATAGGATGAGCCTCCAGTATTCCTTGAGGCTCCCACTTCCACCCTGCTAAAGTCCAACTGTCTTCATCTGCTCCACCCTATTCTTGCCCAGATCTACCCCATCACTCTGATAAGACAGGTCAGCTAGTTGCAAAGATAACAGAAACCAGGTCTCTTGATTCCCCTTAACACAGCTGGACAAACAAAAGAAAATCCAGAGATGGAAATCCACCTGTCTAGTGCCACACAACGAAGTTTTGTCCAATTCTCCTACACCACATAGGCTAACATTTCATGCACCTACCAGCAATGTCAACCAAATACCTAAATTTGATACTGTACAGAATTTGTGATCCTCATCCAAGACTATAGTGAAACCTAGACAGAGGAGGGAACCTAGGCTCCCAGAGTGCACTTGGCTCACTCAGATTCCCAGGAGACAGGTATTGGTACCCCAGGAGTCAGCCCTCTCTATCCCATCCTTTGGGTCTGCTGAGCTTTGGAGTGAGGGGCTTGCTGAACCTTCAGGGTCTATCTAGAGATAGATGACAGGGACAGGGGTGGTCACTGCGTGTAGGACAAACTTACTGTAAGCCTGAGATAGAGGCAATGGAACAAGGCGTGCATGCCAGGGGAGCTGGATCAGTAGGGCTTTATCTCGGGCAAAACTTTGACCCCAGGCGACTTTGGAACCTATGTGGGGTGCATCCCTGGAATACTCATAAACTCCCCAAATACTAAGGCTCCACATTACTTTTTTCCCAGAACCCGATCACGGCATCCCATTGCCTCTGCGCGATGGGAGGGGAGTTCTGCTTGCATGGGCATCCTTCAGGCCCAGCTCGGACCCTCCCGGGCTCCGCCACCCCTCATCCTCCCTCTAGCCCGGTGGTCCTTGAGGACGAAACGCACTGTGAGAGCGCCGAGACGTGGTTGAGCACGTAGGACACTGGCAGGGCGCCGAGCGACATCGCCGCGGTCTTGCCAGCTAGCGGCGGGATGTCCATGACAGCAGCGCCCCGACTCTGGAGCGGCCTCCGGGACACTTGGCTCTGCAACTGCAGCGAGTCTGAGCTCTGGGATTCCAGGGACCTGCCCCGCGCAAAGGTCGCCCCTCGCAGAGCAAAGCCGCCACCCTTAACCGCGCTCCTAAGCGAGGCCCCGCCCCCATGAGATTCCGCCCATAAGCTCCCTCAGACCATAGCTATACTCTGTCCCACTTTCAGCGACTGGACGGCTGTAGACACGCCCCTTACCTCCGCTCAGTTTATAGCTCCGCCCCCATTTCTATTGAACTGTAGCCAAGTCCCTTCACCAGAGTCCACAATAGCAATCCTTTCCCCACCCCCTTTCACAACCTCTCCCTCTACTCTCCTGTGGTCATGCTCCCAGGCCCTACTCACAGCGGATTCAGGACTGTAACCGACTGAAGCCCTGCACAGCCGGGCCCCCAGGCCCCACGCACAACCACTACATAGCTGTGGCCAAGGCCTTTGACACATTTGTACTACTTAGCGGTACCCTTAGCTCCGCCTCGACCTCTCACAGCCCCCAACTCCTGGTTCTTTAGTGCCACACTGCAAGCAGCAGTCTTTCTCTTTGGATTTGTGTGAGGGAGACATTGAGGAAATGTATTGTATGTATGTATGAGCGCATCAGAGGAGCAAGTGTCGGTGGGGTGTCCTGATCACTCTCTTTATTCTTTTGAGACAGGGTGTTTCATTAAACCCGGAGCTATGCTGGCAGCCAGAAAATAGTGATCCTCCCATCTTTGACAGTGTCTGGCTTTTTTCTTGCATAGTGGGAATTTGAACTCAGGTCCTCATGTTTGCACAGAAAGCTTACAGGTGTGGACCACTAGGTCTCCTTTCTACACCTCTGCCTTCCTAAACCTGTCACATTAACACCTGAACATGGAGAGGGACACTCCCTTTTGAATTAAAAATGTCTGTATTTGGGTATCACTCCCCACCTATTCCTTTGAGGTAAAGGTCTCTCAATGAACACAGGGCTTGTTTTCTTGGCTAGGTTGGAAATCAGCAAGTCTCCATGCCTCAGGAGCTGTGTGGCAGATATACTTGGAATATCAGGTTGTGTTCTGGAATCCAAACACCCTCACGCAGCAAATGATCTTAACCACTGAGCTGTCTTTCATGGCTCAGCGACACTTTAAAGGTATGTTTCACATATAAAATTTTTGTGTATTGTCTGCATGGATGTCATACCCCATGGGCCAGTAATGGCCATGAAAGAGGCATCCACTGGGACTGAAGTTAATGATGGTTGTGATCCTCTGTGTGGGTGTTGGGACCTGGAGCCATGGATCTAGCTAAGGTTTTTGTTCATTTCTGAGAAAGGGTTAATTGATTCTAATGGCCTGGGTTTTGAACGCAAAGATCCACCTGCCTACTGAGTACTAGGATTAAGGAAGTACACTACAGTGCCTAGCTAGTCATATCTGGCTTTCTACATTGGGCACTGGGATTAGAAATCATGCTTGAGCATGAAGTACTGTTTCACCATGAAAGGGACCCCACCCAATTTATTTGATATCATAGTATCAGGTAGTGGTGGTACACACCTTTAATCCCAGTCCTCAGGAGGCAGAGCCAACTGGATCTGAGTCTGAGGTCAGCCTGGTCTACAGAGCGAGTTCCAGAACAGCCAAGGCTGTGCTGAGAAACCCTGTCTTGAGGGGAAGAAAGGGGCATCATGGATGTTCACTGAAAGGGGAGCCATGTCTACTTGGATACAACATGAACTTGGATATGAGGGTGAACCCATCACTGGGTGTGAAGCTTTGGGGTGTCATTCCCACAAGGTCCCAAGGCAGTTGTCACAGGCTCAGGAGAGGTGCAGGGCAAATGGAATCCAAGGAATACTACTAGGAAGCCACTTGCTCATCATGACCTTCATCTGGCCTCTTGCTGCTCGGCAGTGAGCACTAGTTTTGGTTTTTCAAAGACCCTTGCACTAGCTTCTGGTATGAGACAGCTCTTTTCCCAGGTCTCTGTCTCCAGACAGCCCCCACCCCAAGCTGTGCCCAGGACACACCAGCCTATGTATATGTTAGGAAGTGTTTGGAGGCCTCTTTTCCCCCCCATGCCTGGGGTAAAGTTCTCACTAATTGGCTGGCCTCCAGTTATTGGGAGATGGATGATGAGTTACACTGGGACTGGAGGAAGGACAAAAGGGGATCTTAGCAACATCAGGAAACAAAATGCTAGGCAGGAGAGCATTGGGACTTTAATACACAGCACAACACTTGTGACAACAGGATGGGCAGAGATGTATGCCACAACATTCCACAGTCCAGGGTGGTTGATCTTAAAGTAGACTTTGTGTTTCCAGAATATTCAGTAGTAGGGCCGTCTGGGGTTGTTCTGTGGGAGGCCAAAAAGATCAAAGTTATAGTGCTAGTGGGAAACTGCAGGTCCTCCCCTCCAGAACCTTCTTAGCAGCAGAGCTAGGGCAGGGCCTTTGCTGTCACCTCCCCAGCACCAGCAGGAAGTCAGGGAGGCACACACCAGAGGGTTGGGCCGGAAGCGGTAGGCTAGCATCATCCTCTTGCGGAAGGCTTCGTACTCGTCGTCCTCCTTGGAGAGCTCAGCTGGCCGGTCGATGCCAAAGCCAGCTCCATCTACTGTGGTGGCACCCCTGTGCAATGCCGGCAGTTGTAAGGAGGGTCCACATGGGACAGATAGGAAAGGACTACAGGGTACTAGAGTAGGGAATAGTGGCAGGGCTCAGTAGCCCTGGGAGGTCCTAGATCCACCCAGTCTTGGGTCAGCCAGCCTTGAGGCCATGCAGCAGTGTGGGGAGCAAGGCTTCACACATGGGACAATTCTCACTAGTTTCTGGAACCTTAAGACTTGGTGCTCCCTGCAAGTCCCCTGACAGCACTCACTTGTTCACTGGGTTCTTGATGCCCTGGCCCTCGGTGCCCAGCCCCTCGCCTTCCTTCCAGCCCATCTTCATGAGCATCTGGTAGCCGATGTTCTCCACTGTCAGCTTAAATTCCTTGTACTCTGAGTAGTCTGGCTCTCGACCCTCCTGCAACAGAAGAGAGGAAGTTGCCAGCCATAGGGACTGCAGCTATCTCTACAGCTGGGCCCCAGCTGTGGTTCCAATGCCTGTCCCACCTGCTCTTCTTAGCCTCACATCAGAAAGGGACCACCCATGTGCCCCACTCCCACCAGTGGCAGACTCCACCGAAACAGATTAAGCTCTTCTGTTATCTCCAAGGGCTGAGCTTCTTGGCAGTTAAGTCAAAAGGGCAAGATGACAACTGACACAGTCCCATTGGGATGTTTATTGACATGTTCTAAAAACAATTTGTTCCAAATACCCAACTTGGGGGTAATCTATCACACTGAATGTTAAACAGAATGGCTATGGGATACAAAGAGAACTCAATTCATGTCTTAGCAGCCCACTGATTCTTGAGACCACTACAGTAGGAGCATCATGCAAGGTGGCACTTGATGGCAGAGGTAGGATAACAAAGGATCAGGGTCAGCCTGGCTTACAAAGCGAGTCAAGACCGAATGGCAAGACCCTGTCTTTTTTTTCCCTCTGTGTAGCCCAGCTGTCATGGAACTCATTCTGCAGACCAGGCTGGCCTCAAACTCAGAGATTTACCTACCTATGCCTCCTGAGTGTTGCAATTAAATAAAGACATGCTTGACAACCACTGGTAAAGACCCTGTCTTGAAAATAAAAAAGAAAGAAAAGCCCTTCTGCTTTGGAGATCCTCCGGAGGTATGATTTTCCATGGCTGGGAAATGCTGCACTGTTTGTTAATTTCCTACCTGTCAACACCTGCCATGGCATGGTGCTTTCCCCATGAGCTTCCCCAGGTCTGACCCCAGGGCGCTCACCTTCAGGGCCTTGAAGGTCTCCATGAACTTCTCCAGCTCATCAGGAGGCAAGAAGTCACCGATGAAGTGCTTGCCCCGACCCATCTGTGTTAGTTGCTCTGCCCATTCTGTACAGAGAAGAGGGAAAGGCAAATGGTGAGGGATGAGGTGGGGGTGATACCAATGTTGCCCTTTCTTGACTTGCAACCTTGCTCAGTGTTCCACATGAAAACCAGGGATTGCTCATGGAGGCTCCCCTCTCCCCCCACTAAGGTAGCATAGGCAGATGTAGTATGTCTGGATCATGTGCCATGGCCAGGTTTTGCCATCTCCCATGCCCCACACACCCCGTGTCTTGTCCATCTCCATGCGTCGCAGCTGGTGCTCCCACGTGCCCAGCTCGCTGTCCACTTCTTCATCACTGTCATAGCCATGCTGGTGTTGCTGTAGTGCCTTCTCCCATAGCAGCTGCATGTCCTGCATGGCACGCTTGTGCTGCATAATCATATCATACATCTGCTGCATCTGTGGAGGTGACAGGAAAGGACTTGGTGAGGAAAGGGACTTGCTCAAGAAAGCAGGGCAGGGCCATGGAGCAACAACAGCAGCAGATTCCTATGGCAAGGCAGGGCTGGGGCCTCTGGGGCTGTGATCCCACATGACCTGCCTAGTAGGACACCCTGTCTTAGACACTAGAGGAAGCTGGGGCAGAATCTCTCTAAGGCCCAGTCCACAGGCCCTGAGGCTGCTTCTGGAGACCTGCCTCCAGGGGTCCGCAGGCAGCACTCACACACGCACACACTAGTGGCTCTTGCCTATGGGGCGAAGCTGAGCCCTCGCCTGCAGCCTTACCTCTTGCTGCTCCTTCAGCTGCTTCTTCTGTGCATCAGACAGCTCTGTGACACCCACCAGGCCAACAGGCTTCCCCTTCTCGTAACCAAGCCCCTTGAGGTCCTGAACTAGAGGCAGAGAACAGACGACAGTGAGAAAGTGGCAATCTTGTGCCAGTGTTTCAGGTACCTTGTGTCAACTCTCCCCACGAAACCCCAGGGAGGGCTCACAGGAGAACAGGCCCTCCTGTCCTAGATCCTGGCCGGAGAGCCTCCACTATGGTAGAAGTTGTCATATGTATTAGTTGTTCATCTCTTCAGGAAGAGGTCTGATACAGGAAGGTTTCACAGTCCCTTAGCCACAAATTTTGACATCAGAGATCAGAGAGGGTCCCACATCCCAGCATAGAAACCTGGCCCCCGAGGCCCCACTCAATACCACACCACTAATGGTTGACAGGGCAGGGGCCTGGGAAGGCAACAGAAAGGAGCTAAGCTCTGTGCATGTCCACTAGTCACACACATGCTAGCTATCTGGATTGGGTCTGATGTTAGTTTCTGTTGTGTGGGAGACAGCCAGCTATCCTCAAAGCTACTGACATTTAATTTAACATTGTCTTAGAACTTGGCTGGAGCTGCATTGATCCATGGTATAGGTGCTGTGATAGCTCATAGAGTTGACAGAAGGCACCAAACACTCCTGGGAAGGGAAACCAGGTCCTTACATGCTTCCACACATACGCAGACCCTCTAAGAAGATGGAAAACACTCAGTCTACAAAGGTCACCAAGGCACCTTCTTGTGGGAATTTCAGCCAATAGTCTTTGAGGTACCTGCCCCTACAGGGTGGGGTTCACAGGCTATGGGTGCCAAATGAGGATGTGTTTAGGCAGTCCTCAGGAACTCAGGATAAAGAGAAGTCAGGTATTTATTGGGGAATCACTCACAAGTGAGAAAACAAGGTAGAGAACTGCTGAGGTCTTCTGCCCTTAGCCGCTGAATGCTGCCACCCACATTTTGACCACAACCGCATTTCAACCACAACTGTAGACAAGGCCAGCGCCTGCTCCCAGCCCATAAGTACCCTCTGAGTTCTGCCCCAAAGGGGCCAGGACCTCAAAGACTATTGGCTGAAAGAAGTCCTACAACAGTACCAGGTATAATAGCACACACCTTTAATCCCAGGCAGATGCAGGTGGATCCCTGTGAATTTGAGGCCAGCCTGGTCTACAAAGAGAGTTCCAGGACAACTAAGGCCATTATAGAGAGAAATCCTGTCTCAAAAAAATCAAGAAAAGGTTATCAGAGCTGGGGCACCAGCCTTTAGAACTGCATACTAGGGATGAATGTGGCACAGTGTTTGTTCAACAAAAATGAAGCTCTGGGTTTCACCCATAGCAACCTGCAAACATGCACATGTGTGTACACACACAATCTACACTTGACTCCTAAGTTACAAGTGCACCCTTGATCTTTGCTTCAGAGTTTGTAGGAGCACACAAGGGTGTGTGGGATACCTATGAGGATGAAAAGAAAAGACCTATTTCTTTGGCCATTCCACCAATGACAGACAGAGACAATACAATATAGAACACTGCGATGTGAACTTCAGCCTATGGTTTGAGCCTGTGCTGCTACTCTGGACCACAGTTTGGGTGCCTTCATCTTCAGGGCTCTGGATTCTCTGTGGCCAGAAGAAGCACTCAACCTTGAGTGACAGGCTAGTTCTAATATAGCTCTCTCCTGGCATTATCCTGTCACTCAGGAGTTTTTCCCCTTGACTTAAGAACTGAAGGCCTTGAACTAGAGACTGGCTCTCAGAGCTAGCCAGGGTGCCCACCCACAGGAGATCAGCCTTTTCTGTGGGCTGTGGTGGCTACAGTCATCTGAAAGGAGGAGACATCAACTGAGAAAATGCCTCCATAGGATCAGGCTGTAGCTGAGTGGTGATGGCACACACCTTCAGCCAGGGCTAACCAGAGAAACCCTATCTCAAAAACAAACGAGAGGGGGGAGGGGAAAGAAAGCCATAAGCAGTATGAACAAGCCTGTAAGCAGCACCCCTCCATGGCCTATGCATCAGCTCCAGCCTGTCCTGTGTGAGTGAGTTCCTGTCCTGACTTTCTTCCATGATGAAAAGTGCTGTGGAAGCAGAAGCCTAGTCAATTCTTTCTTCCCCAAGTTACTTTTGGTCATGGTGCTTCATCACAGCAATAGAAACCCTAACGAACACAGGGGCTATCCTCTTGCCAATGTGAGCCAACTGTGGGAGGGAGTGGTGGTGGGTAGGAGAGGGAGTAAGATGGCAGAAGTTCCTCAGTCATTGACTGTTAACTCAGATGACAGAAGACCACCCCCACACCATGTGGGTTTGTGGCAAGAAATGAGACATGTTGACTGTCTTTCAAACAGCTGTAAGAAGGAAAGGTCAGGGGTGATTGTGCGAATCACAACGGTAGCTGTTGTAGCTTCCCATTTTGTATTTCCTGAACTTTCTATGACAAAAACATAAGCCTTGTGTTTCAAAGCCTAGGACAGAAAATAGTACCATCTGTGTGACCTTGAGTAGAGGCTGACAGCAAATCATGGACACAGACAAGGCAGAAACAGATATACCCAAGAGACAGTAACTGAGAGCCCCGATATGATGCTAGAGCTCTGGATAAGACTTGCTTAGTAAAAAGAGGTCAAGAGACATGCCAAGGAAACATTCCTCACACCAGGTAAGCACGTGGCTCACAGACATGCATGTAAAACTCCACTCACACACACAAAAATAAATAAATAAACAAGTCTCCAAAACACAGTAAGCAAAAAATTGACCAGAAGGGGAAGAGAGAAGCATTCAAGAGTATAGACTTATAACGACTGCAGACAAGCTCTCACTGCTGGGCCACACACCAACCCTGAAAATGGTATATCTAACAATGGGTATAGCACCTACTCAAATCTTCAACAAGAACCTAATGCAAGAGTGGTGGCAGTGGACAGTTGTCCAGTATGCTAGAGAGGAGTCAAGGCAGAGAACATACAGACACACAAATCAAAAAGCCAGAACATGTGTAGGCAGTGGCAAGAGACTGACAGCTTTCCTGGAAAATAGCTGCAGGAAGATGCCTGCCTGCGTCTACCTTTTTTTTTCATTTTTGTTTTTCAAGACAGGGTATCTCTGTGTAGTTCTGGTGTCCTGGAACTCACTCTGTAGACCAGGCTGGCTTTGAACTCACAGAGATCTGCCTGCCTCTGCCTCCTGAATGCTGGGATTAAAGGTGTGTGTCACCACTGGCTCAATTCTACCATTTCTTATGCCACACGGTACACAGGTCCTAACCAGTGATTACTTAAGAAAAAGAAATGGGAGGCAGAGGCAGGCAGATTCTTATGAGTTTGAGGCCAGCCTGGTCTATAAACTGAGTTCCAGGAGAGAAAGAGACAGAGACAGAGAGAAATGGATCCGAACGTCAGAGAGATGTCAAACTTGCCATCTGCAGAAGACAGTCTCACAGACAGAAATCCACTCCAGCTGCAGTGGCAAACACATCATACCAGCACTGGGAGGTGGAGGCAAGAGAATCAGAAGTTCAGTCAGCCATGGTCACACAGTAAAAATTTGAGACTAGCTTTGGTTACATGAGACCCTGTCTCAAAAAAGAATGGAGAGCTGAAAAGACGGCTCAGCAGTTAAAAGCACTGGTTGTTCTTCCAGGACTTGAGTTTGACTCCCAGCACCCCATGGTGGCTCCCTAATACCATTTTCTGGTCTGTGGGTACCATATATATGTAGTGCATAGACATATGTACAGACAAAAAGAATGGGAGCTAGCCATGGTGCTTCACACCTTTCATCTCAGAACTCAGAGGGCTGGGGCTGTAGCTCTGAGTGGTCCAGCATGTTGAAGGCTCTGGGTTTGATACTCAGCATCAAAAATATGTATATATCATTTATCGTCATTAATTTCTTAAGTTCTCTATAAAGTTTTTGTAGTTGTTGTTGGGGAGATATCTTCAGTATGTAAACCTTGCTGGCCTGGATCTCACAATGTAAACCAAACGGGCCTCAAACTCAGAAATTCACCTACCTCTGCTTCATGAATGATGGGATTAAACTATGTACTACCATGCCCAGCCCTTTATAGCCCTCAATCCTATTTCCTCTTCTACCACACACCCACTGGAATAAGGTACTACTTACTATACTCAGCCAAACACGGTAGAATACATTATCCCAGCATCCAGGAGGCAGAGGATATGGGTCCTGGTTACCCTCAGTTACATGAGACTATCTGAAAACACTGTCCCCCAACCAAAAACCACACTGAGACTGTTTCAGACCTACCAGGATGGACATGTATGTATGGATGTATGTATGTGTACATAAATGTTTTGAGACAAGGCTAGCCTGGAACTTGCTCTGATGTAGCTTTCTGACTACTGGGATAACAGGGCTCTATGCCACCAAGCCTTGCTTCTGAGTTATGTCACTATACAAAAGAAGCACCATAGTCACAGGCTTTGGTAATTGTGTGGGTCCTGGACCCAATCCCCACTGGAGACTCAGGGCCAATTCTGGTTGCATGGTGTCTACACACAAATAATCAAGAGTATCTAACCACAGGAGGGAGTGAAATTGTAGGTCATGCTCTGAAATGACCTCTAGAACCAACAGGATAAGGTGGGTAGCACACCTGATAGAGGTGAAGGCGAGGCATCTATGTCCCTCTGTGCTAGTTCAGCTGGTGGCAGCTCCACTTTGTCCTCTTCAGGGCCCCACCGACTCTTCCGCTTCCTCTTCACAGTGGCTGTGGTGGTGGGCTTCCCAGGGATGGATGGAGTGGGGTTGACAACAGGTGCTGGGGCCACTGGAGTAGGGCAGGCAGTAATGGGAGGCACAGCCCCTGACAGGGCTTCGGGGGCAGACTTGTGCCGTAGGCTGGGGTTGGGAGCAGGAGCAGGAGCAGGAAGGAAGCCTGTGGAGCCTGCCTTGGCTTTCTGAAACTCCTCCAGCTTTTGATGGTAGTATTTGTACCCTTGGCTGTTGGGATCATAGAGAAAACTGCAAAGGAAAGGAGGGAGACAACATAGCTGGGTTGAGACCTTGCCTTGCTTACTGGGATTAGAGCAGATCAGGCTATATGCACTCAGGGTGCGGGAGTCACTCTCTAGTCAAGCCTCAGCCAGAGGCTGTAAACTGCAAGCCTGTATTAGGCCCCCTTTAGTCATTAAGGCTTCTGCTGGGATGTGATAGGTACCCTTAGAGCCTTCTCAACCTACAGTGACCTTACATCAGAAAATTCTGAGCTGTTGGAAGACCTTGGGTGGTACTCCTTCAAATCCAGCTGTATCTCCACTGCACCCCCATGGGCTGACAGTACAAGACACAGGTTCTGGGCTCTAACCACCTTGAAGGTAAGTAGCTTGGAAGCAATCATCCCCTGAAAGCTATACGCAGAAAGCTCATCCCCTTTGTCCTAAGCCAGATGGGAATATAGAAGGACCGAGACAACAAAGACTCAGCTCTTCTCCGTTGCCTGATTCTCTGACAGGTCAGAATGGTGGGACTTAGCCCAGTGTTCCTAGTTTCATGTGGCAAATTCCAAGGAAGACTTGGCTATGCATACACACAGAAATGGGACCTGGTCTTAGATTGAGGATCCAGACCTATACCCATGAACCTGGAGGTTGGTCCCAGCAGAGTTGCAACAGATGAGCTGTGGCCTCTGTCCCCTGGGGCTGCCTGAGGTCTGCTGCCATCTAACTCTGTGCTAAGATGCTTAGTCTCTCCTATATGGTGTAGAATTTTCATACAGCTTATACATAACCTCCCTGAGGGCAGAACTCAGCTGTAAGATACTGAGATGGCCTTAAACAATGGCAGTGGAGCTGCCCTGTGCTATTAGGGAAGGACTGCAGTCTGCACACATGGCACTGAGGCAGTCTTTAAATATTTTCACCATGCTTGGTGGTGTACCATAGGACACAGAAAACTGACAGCACAGGGTCAGATGCTGAGGCATCTTTTGCATGAGCAATAACCTCCCACAAAGCCCCACAGACTCAGTCTGTGTGTCCATAGGAGATAGCTAGGAGAAGTCTACTAACACCTACCATCTGGGAAGGGCAGAACAGGAACGCCAGGAAATGGTGGTGTCTCCTTTGTATTCCTGGGTCATAGTATAAACATGACCAAGTAAAGGCCATTAGTAAAAGAGACAAGGGGGCTGAAGAGATGGCTCAGGGGTTAAGAACACTGGCTGCTCTTAAGCCAAGACTAGGGTTCAGTTCCCAGCACCCACATGGCAGCTCACAACAATCTGTAACTCTAGTTTCATGGGATCTGACATTCCCATCTGGCCTCTATCATGTGGTACATGTAGGCAGAACACCCAAAAATTAAAAAAAAAGATTTTTTTGAAGAGACAAAGCTGTGATCCATAAGTCTTATACATGGAAGGCAAATATAGAAGGGTTTCTAAGTCTAAAGTCAGTGGTTCTAGACAAGTCAGATCTACACTGTCTGTCTGTCTGTCTGTCTGTCTGTCTGTCTGTCTGTCTCTCTCTCTCTCTCTCTCTCACACACACACACACACACCCTCTAGCATCCCAGTACCTGAGAGGCTGAGATAGGAAGATGGAGAGTTAAAGGCCAGCCTAAGAAACAGAGGAATCTTCACTCATATAAAAATGTGAAGCCGTATAAAATGCACACACCTTAACTTTGTGTTAGAAAGATGGCTCAGCCATTATGAGCACTGGCTGCTCTTCCAGAGAGCTTGGATTCAGTTCCCAGAACTCATATAATGCCTCACAAGTATTGTAACTCCAGGCCCAGGAGGCTCAACACCCTCTTTAGGCTCTACAGGCACTTGGTATGCAAGGGGTACACATGGTTATCAATATGTGCAAAACACACAAACACATTAAAAACAAGGAAACAAACAAAAACCAAAACACCTAATAGGTCACACACTAAATGGTGGTGCACACCTTTGATCCCATCACTTGGGAGGCAAAGGCAGGTAAATATCTATGAGTTCAAAGCCAGCTTGGCCTACAGTATGAGTCCAGGACAGCCAGTGGCATTACACATAGAAACCCTGTCTCAGCCAGGTGTTGTATGCCTTTAATCTCAGCACTCTGGAGGCAGAGGCAGGCAAATCTCTGTGAGTTGAGGCCAGCTTAGTTTATAAAGCTATACAGAGAAACCTCGTCTTGAAACAAAACAAAACAACAAAAAGAAACCCTGCCTCAAAAACAAAACACCAAACCAACCCAAACCCCAAAGTAACTCCTGCCTTGCATCCTCTTCTTTGGTATTTACTCACACCAAGGACTACAGAATCAAATCTCCTTCTATGAGCCACCAGGCTTAAGGAACACTGACAGCATTCCCAGAAACAGACAGAAACACTATTTCAATATTTGGGGTGTGTTTCTCAAACAAGGCCTCTTGCCCCTAAGAACCCAGTATTTGATCTGGGCATAGTGGCGCATGCTTTTAATCCCAGCACTTAGGAGGCAGGACCAAGTGGATCTCTGTGAGTTTGAGGCCAGCCTGGTCTACAGATGGAGTTCTAGAATAGCAAGGAATACACAGAGAAACCCTGTCACACAAACAAAACACCAAAAAATAAAAAATGAACTAAACATTCCAGGACCTGGCTCACTTGGCAAGAGACTCACTACCTTCCAGCAACTGTGCAGACTGTCCAGTTGAGCCTTGCTATCTAGCCCAGGCTGATTTTGAACTCAACTAATGATCATCCTGCCTCAGCCTTCTACATGCTGTTTTGTTACTGCTATATTGTTACTTTGGATGACACATCTGACATGCTTTCTGGGGCACTGCTTAGCAGTATGTTGGCTTGCCAAAGGAACATGCTTTTGGCTTCCTGACACATGGCTGGCTACAAAGGGGTCTTCCCCTGTTGTTTGAGATAGGGTCTCACTAGCCCTGGTGAGCCTTAAATTCACAGATTCACCTGTCTCCACCTTCCAGAGTGTTGGAAATAAAGGCTTGCACCACGACATCCAACTCTCAGAGCATTTGTTTATCAAGACAGGGTTTCTCTATGCATCCTGGCTGTCCTGAATTCTCTAGACCAGTCTGGTCTTGAATTTTACAGAAATCCGTCTGCCTCTCCTCCAAACTTGTGAGATTAAAGGCATGCCTGGACTTCATGGCTACCTCACATTTAATCCAGTACGATGATTAGTTTTCACTGTCAATTAGACACAGTCTAGAATCATTTGGGAAGAGTCTCAGTGAGGGAGTGTCTGGATCAGGTTGGCCTGTGGGTGTGTCCATGAAGGGTTATCTTGAAGAGCTGCCTAGGGAAGCACCAATCCCTGTACTAAGGTCCAGGGTTGCACAACAGAGTAGAAAAAGTGAGCTGAGCACTGGCAAGCATGCTTTTAGTCTTTGTGCTCTTGACTGTGGCTGTGACTAGCCCCTGTAAGTTACTGCCATCTCCTCCCATAAAAGACTGTAATTTGGAACAGAGAGCCAAAGTAACCCTTTTATCCTCAGTTGTTTGCTTGGGGAACTTTTCCGTGGCAGCTGGAAACAAAGTGAAGAAAGCAAATGAAAGTAAACTATTTCATGTGAATGCCAGATAACAAACACTCCATTCCTTCCCCAGTCTGGCAAGTTAGAGAAATGAGTGTGGGACTAGTCTTGCCAGCACCCCACATTCTAGGTACCCACTCTTGACTCAGTGTCAATAACAGTTATCCAAAGGCAGACAAAGGGCCAGGCAGGAGGCCCGGGGCCACATAAGCCAACCATATCTCACTGAAAAGCTGGGTGGGGCTGGACTTTGACCTCCTAAGAAGCACAGGCTCAGAATAAAGACCCACCACTCTGCCCAGTTGTCGTGTGCCAGACATATCTCCATAGAAAATAGAACATGAAAGTCAAGTTTTCACTGAGATGAGCTCAACAGATAATTCTATAAAAGGTTGTTAGGTTGTGTGTATGGTGGCATACACCTGTCACAGCACACACAATAGTCTGAGGGAGGAGAAGTGGGAGTTCCAGGGTAGTCCTTGCTGCAGTTAAACTCTGCTGACTCCTTCCAGACTCACATCATACTGTCACAGTGAGTCTAAATCTCAGGGTTGTGTATCAGCTCATGGACAGGTCCACTAGTGATCCAGCCCTTTTTGGGACAGGATTGTTTACCACTCCTCACACCCTGAGACACCTGTTACCTACTGTGCCCTGTAGCGGGATATTCACTTTGTCTCCTTCTGTGGTACTGACCACGGCCATTGGGGGGGTAGAGCCAGGGGCAGAAGTGACCTGTAGGAGGTCTGAGGAGGAGCCAGAGAATGCTCTCTGGCTGGCAGGTCGCAGAGAGGAGAGCATCCGATGGAACTTGCTGGTGTTCATCTGTCTAGGTTGTAAGTTTTTTCTCCCTGAATAAATATCTATTCGGCCTATTTGTTTATCCTGATCCTTATTTAACTGCAATAGTGCCCTCATCATAAAAGGCATCCAAAGATCACACCCAATATAAACCTTTGTAAGCTACAAGCCCAGCCTGCCCCCCCCCCCCAGCCAGTAACTGCCATCTGTCACAGAGAACAAGGTAAACACTAGATTGTAAGACACATGGAGAAAGAAACCAGTGTGCCTATTCAGATACTAGTCAAGAATCATCCATGAGCTCTGAATTAAAATTTCCAGATTAGCCTGGTATGGTAGCACTTGCCTTTACTCTCAACATTCAGAAGGCAGAGGCAGGAGGATCTCTTGAGTTTCAGGTCATCCTAGTATACAGAGTGAGTTTTAGGTCAACCAAGGCTACAATAGTAAGACTGTCTCAAATAAAAAACAAAGAGGAAAAAAAAGTAAGCCCTTAACATGGTATTCTATACCTTCACCTGCATGGACCATGGCCAAAGTGAGCCACTGAACACCTGGTCCCTCTATGTGGTGATACTCTGGAAGGAGCCTTCAGGAAGTATTCACCAGAGGCCCTCTGAGGGCCATAGTTTGGCCCTCGATCCAAGTGCTTTCTGCTTCCTGGCCAGTGAAGACACCAGGGCCCTCTGCCTTTCTAGCCACAATGGAGAAGAGCCTTGGAGTCAGGAGTATAAACAAATCCTTCCTTTGTCTGCTGTCTGCATGTGCACGCAGAGCCTTACCTGAAGGCCTGATTCTCGCGGTTGTTCTGGAGGGCGATGGTCTCTACCTCAGGACCCCCGTCTGCTATGAACCTGGCCAACTTTTCTGCAAGGTTCTTGGCCTCTTCATCCTCTGGGGGTGAAACTTTAAGCAGGCTGTCAGTACTGAGCTCAACTCACCACACCCAACAGCCTAATTCCTGCTAAAGAGCCCCGCAGGAGCAAGCGGGGCTTGTCTTAG
Source organism: Phodopus roborovskii (assembly GCF_943737965.1). NCBI lineage: Eukaryota > Metazoa > Chordata > Mammalia > Rodentia > Cricetidae > Phodopus > Phodopus roborovskii. The sequence continues at coordinate 405,212 of NW_026125665.1, read as the reverse complement.
GAACGGTGCAAAGAGAGACAGGCAAATGGGAATCAGATTACTATGGGGACCAAAACCAGAGAAATATCACAACTATACAATCCCACCCCACCCAGAAAGTACAGAAAGGGGGGCTCACCCTCCTTTCCTGGGAAGGATAAAACAAAAGTCTGCAGTGATTCAAACATGTTTCCACACATCAGACTCCTGTTGCCCACCAGAGCCCTGACCCTGAAACCCATCCCATCCATCTCCTGCTGTTTGTCCCCACCTACTTGGCATCAGACACCACACCAGCCTTGGGCACACATGGAGCTAGAGCTAACCAGCATTTGTCAGAATGACAATGGAATGCTCCCTTGGCCCATTCCCATGTTGTAATGAGCATCTGGACAGACTCTCAGCTCCCAGGAAGCCCCTGACATGTTACAGTCCCACATCCTAGAGCCAATCCTGTTACTCAGAATTCAGTTAGGCCCTGGGGACCTACAGGTGTGCTGCCACATCCCAAGAGCAACTCCCACTGCCCATGGGGCATAGGTTTTGACTGCCACATCCCAGAGTGTTCCTTGTCCTCCTCCAACCACTTACCTTTCAGGGCAGCTGCCTGTGGCTTTTGGGCTTCCTTCCTGATCTCAGCTACCTTCTTTCTGTAGTACAGGAATTCCCTGCTATTCTTATCATGTAAAAATCTGGAAAGGGATTTGGAACATCAGAAATGAGTTTCAGTGGTGTGTGAAGCTGAGGCTCCAATGCAAAACCCTCAGCAGGGCATTTAGAAAGTGTCCAAGGCTGGGTGCACCTCAGTAGCAGCGAGACCCTGGAGTCTACCCCCAGCACTCCCTCCCAAATAACAACAATAATCTCCTTTGGAGCTGGGTATGGCTCAGTAGCAGAGGCTTTGCTTAGCACACAAGTAACCCTGGATTCCATCCTGAGCTTTGGATAGGTTTCCACACTTGTACGTAAGACCACAGCAAACATGTGAGCAGCATGGCACTGGCCCATTGGTACTCACGTGAAGGCAGGGTTATCCTTGTAGTCCTCCATAGCTACTTTCTCTAGCTCAGGGCCTCCTTCCGCCACAAAACGAGCCAGCTTCTCTATCACTCTCCGTGTCTCAGCTCCCTCTGGGGGTGAAACTTTAAGGAGGCTGTCAGTACGGGGCTCCAACTCACATACCCAATAGTCACTAGGTACACTTTCTCTATAGACCGCAACGACAAGGGAAGAAGAGCAGGAGATGCAGGAGGCTGCTGACAGCCATGCACCCTGCTCTGGAGGATGCTTGGTCTCTACCAAGCTGGTAGAGGAAGCTGGTGGGGACAAGCTGTCAGGGCTTCTGGTAGTAAATAACCTGTAGGCTAAAAGAGGCCACTAGGAAGTATATAGAGTCTCTAGTCTGTGTGTGAGTATTAAAAGTATTTTTAAGCATTTATGTATGACTATTTTACCTGCATGAAAGTGCATTCATTACTTGCGTGCAGTATCAATGGAGGCAAGAAAAGGGTATTAGATCCCCTGTAATTGGCATTATAGTTGCGAAATACCATGTATGTCCTGGGAATTGAACCCAGAGCCTCTGTAAGAGCAGTTAGTGCTCTAACCATTGTAATTTCTACAGGCCTATAATTTTTTTAAAAAATAATTTATTTAAATTTATTTAAATTTATTTTATGTGCACTGGTTTGAAGGTGTCAGATTCCCTGAAACCAGTTATAGACAGTTTTAAACTGCCATGTGGGTGCTAGGATTTGAATCTGGGTCCTTTGGATAAGCAGTCAGTGTTCTTTACCTCTGAGATATATCTCCAGCCCCCCAGCCCTATAATTCTTCAGTTTTCAGAATAAAAAAGTATTTGTTCCTTTGCATTCTTGGTCCCTCACCCCTAGGAATGTTTTGTTTTTGTTTTTTGAAACACGGTTTCTCTGTGTAGCTGTGGCTGTCCTAGAAAGATCTGTAGACCAGGCTGGCCTGGAACTCATATATTAGCCTGCCTCTGCTTCTAGAGTGCTGGGATTAAAGGTGCGTGCCATCATGCACAGCAGTTCCTTTTATCTTTTTTCCCCCCCACAGATTTATTTTTAGTTTACAAACATTGGTGTTTTGCCTACCTGTTATGTCTGTGTTGAGGGTGCCAGATGCTCTGGAACTGGAGTTACAGTTAGTTATGAGTTGTCATGTGGGAGCTGGGAATTGAACCTAGGTCCTCTGGAAGAGCAGCCTGTGCTCTTAACTGCTGAGCCAGCTCTCCAGCCCCCAATGCTCCTTTTCACTATCTTAAAAGATGATGAATTCTTTTGTATGTATATGCAGGTGGAGATGTAAACAGGTAGATGTGTGCTGTGTATGGGAAGATGAGGCCAAAGCACAACCTCCAGGGTAATTCCTCAGAACTGTCCACCTTTCTTCTTTCTTTTATCTTTTTAAATTTTTTACTTAATGTTTTGGTTTTCTGGTTTTTTTTTTTTGAGATAGGGTTTCTTCTGTGTAGCCCTGACTGTCCTAGAAATATCTGCAGACCAGGCTGATCTTGAACTCAGAGATATGCCTGCCTCTGCCTCCCCAGTGCTGGGATCACAATCTTGTGTCACCACTGCCCAGCTTTATGTTTCTGAGTGTTTTGTAAACATGCATGTCTGTGTGCTGTGCACACAGCTATTACAAATGGTTGTGAGCCACCATGTGGATACTAGAAACCAAACTTGGGTCCTCCAAAAGAGCAGTACGTGCTCTTAACTGCTGAGCCATCCCCACTTTTTTTTTTTTTTTTTTTTTTTTTTTTAAATTTTTAATTTCTGATTCAGGTCTCTCCTAGAACTTGCCAAATACACTAACCAGGCTGGCTAGGGAGCCCTACCTGTATCCACATCACCAGCACTGGGATTACAACATGTGTCACCACATCCAGCATTTTCTTTTTCTCTACAGTGTGGGATTTTTGACCAAACAAGGTCTCCATGCTTAGGAGCACAAGAACACCATTCACTTTCCTGACTGAGCTATCTTTCCAGCTCTAACAATTCTCCTTTAAAAATTATCACACGCTCTGAACTGAACACTGTGTGGATTTCAGTTCATTGTCTTGAAGCTGGCTCCCACGCACTCTGGACATGATCCCAGGAGTTTCTGATGGACTCCCTAGTGATCTGGTAATCTCTCTCACAACCAGCCATATCTCCAAGTGGTCTGAGATTGTATTGGTGGGAAAGTGTCCTGGCAGCCTGCCTTCTGGGCACCAGGATACCCACTTTTTCAATTCAATCATTTCAGAAATATAATGGTTAGTTTGTTTGTGTGTGTGTGTCACCCCCCTCCTAAACGCCTCATAGGGTTTCTCTATATAGACTTGGCTGTTCTGGAACTTGCTATACAGACCAGGCTGGCTGCCTCTGGCTCCTGAGTGCTGGGATTAAAGTTTTACACCACCACTACTCAGCTGTGTTTTGTTTTTGTTTTTGTTTTTTGAGACATGCATTGCAGGCTGTCATTAGACTAGTTTAAAGCTAGCCTTAAATTCCTGATCCTCCTGCTTCAATCTTTTGAGTGCTAGGATGACAGACATGTATCACCATGCCCAGGTTTATGCAGTGCTGGGAATGAAACCCAAGGAATCTGTACATGCTAGGCAAAGTACTGTACCTATGAGCTACACTCCCAGCCTAAGAATATCTCTTTACAGGTGGGTTAGCTGTCTGTTTGAGCCAGGTGGAACTTGCTTTTGTATTTCTCCCTGGCCTGGTCCTGAGCCTGAGTCTGCTAGTCACTGTATGAACCATGTCCTTTTATGAATGTGACAAGGGAAATAGATGTCAGCTGGAGTCTGGTCATTAGAGTAGATGATGAGTCCATAGCTAATCCTATATTCCTTGTTGCCAGGAAGCGTAAGAGTGGGATGGAGAGGATAAGGGCACATATGACCTAGGGTAGGTCCCAAGAGTCCAGGGGCATCCTATGCTGGATTTTATTCCAGCTTCACCTTCCTCCCACATGCACAGAAGCAAGTGTAGGGCCCCATCAATTGATAACCAAAACACGTGCTAAGGCCTTGAGATGATCTGGGCCCCTTATAGAACATTGGCAAGGACAGAACACCTAAGAAGGTGTGCCTCCAACCTACTCTGGTGACCCTCATTCAGAACAGGGTGATATGACATAACTAAATGATCAGTTTGACCTCTATGTCAGGGTAACAGGGTGTGCAGTCAGTTCTTCACATGGTCCTGCTGTCACAGAGCCTTGTTTTGAGTGATATGGAGTAACTAGAAGAGAATGGCTACTGTCAGCCTGAGACCAGAGAACACCTTCCCCATGTGGGAGCATATCCTCCAATCTTTACATTCTGAATCTCTGGCCCAAAATGTGGACGCAGCCACAGAAGCTCCTGTGTCCTCCTGCCTCAGCTGACACGAGGCCTTGTCCAGGAAGCTTTCTATGATGGACTGTGACAGCAGCTATTGTTCCAGAATGGGGCTAGTATCCTAGGTAGTGCTGTTCCAAGACTTTCCAGGGTGGCTTACTCTGCTCAAAACCCATAGCCTCACTTGGGTAGCTATGGCTGCTGACCCAACCACAGTATCTTGTGCTAGGCTCTGGCCACACCTACCAAGATGGTGGGTAGAAGGAACCCACAACATACCTTTGATCTCCAGCCACTGCTCATAGTCCTCTTCCTCCTCATCATCAGGGGATTGGAAGACACTTGGGCGGTGTGCAACAGGCAGCTGCTTGGCGTGTGAGTAGTTCTTCACAGGGCCCAATGGGTTGCCCAATCCCAGGCCTGTCCGCTTGCTGATTAGGAGGGGTCTCTTCAAGGTGCTGGGTGTCTGCATGCTAGGAGGGGTACTGGGGGGTGGATCTGGGGATGACAAGAGAAAACACACACTGGAGATCTGCAGAGGGCAGTGCTGTGGACACACCTACAAAGTAGTCACAGTTACAATCATCTTCAGGTACAGCATGGTTGTGCAGATGCCCTAGACCTCTAAAGTGCCACCTCTAGGCCAGGGAAAGTGGATTGAGGCACAAGAGAAATGACTTTCTGTGTTCCTATCTGCAAGAGGACATGCCAGGGCTTGGCAGGTGGCAGCTCTTGCTGAATGTGCCTCTGCACACCACACAAATAATGGAAAGCAATCAGCTCCTTGGTGAGACACCAGCCTTCACATTCCAGGTCATAGCCTCCCTTAACTGGCCCTAAGTGTAAAGGACTTAAACAGTGTGTCCTCCTCAGACAAAGGCTGGTTTAAAGTCTCTTTCAGTAACAGTGAGCTCTAACTGGGGTGTGTGGCTTCCCTGTGCCTGGATTTCCACCTACTGGGGAAAGCTGGAAGATATGCTGTGGTACCTCTCCTATGACCCACAGTGGACAGGGCCTGGGGTTGAAGACCTGTAATTCAACTACTCTTGGATACACAGTGAGTTCAAGGTCAGCCTAGGCAACTAAGTTTTGTCTTAAAAACCTAAAACAGGGCTCTTCTGTGTGGTAGAGCACTTGCTGAGCCATGCATGAGAACCCGGGTTTGATTCCTAGCACTGCAAAAATTAATCATCATCATCATCATCATCATCATCATTCCCTGGATACAATTAAGCCATGACCAGCAAGAAACCAAGTTCCCTAGGGAGCAGTGCTTTAGCACAACTGCGCAGGTGGACTACAGCACTAGGGGCTCCACACTCTAGCCTTAATATCCAAAGCCTCAGTTTCTAAGTGTAAATCAGGAGCTCCTGGCTATGTGATGCTTCAGAAGTTGAACTCAGCCTGAGATCTGTAGGTATCCTCTGGGTCTAAGAGAACCCTCTCTCTTGCCAGGCATTGGTGGCACACACCTTTAATCCTAATATTCAGGAGGCAGAGGCAGGCAGGAGGGTCTCTGAGTTCAAGGCCAGTCTGGTCTACAGAATAAGTTCCAAGAGATAAGGGAGGGCTGTTACACAGAGAAACCCTGTCTCAAAGAAAGAAAAGAGAACACCCTCTCACTAAACAGAAACAGTGCCACACTGCTGAGGACAAGATAACCAAGGCTGTCTGACACATTCTGTCAGCAGTGGACTCCTAGGAGATAGGGAATGGGGAGGGGCCAGGCCAGCTGGGCTATATAATGAGACCCTGCCCTTTTTTGTTATTTATTTACTTATCTTAGATTTTTGTATGTTCCAGTGTTTTGCCTGCATGCCTATCATTCCCAAGAAGGAGTGTGTTGGATCCCCTGTACCTAAGTGGTTGTGGGCCACCACGGTGGTACTGGGAAATGAACCCTGGTCCTTTGCAAGGGCAGCAAGTGATCTTAACGGCAAAAAAAACAAAAACATAAGGCAGTGTGGTGGTGGCTCATTTCTTTAACCCCAGCACTTGGGAGGCAGAGGCACTCAGATCTCTGAGTTCAAGGCCAGCCTGGTCTACAGAGTGAGTTCCAGGACAGCCAGGGCTACACAGAGAAACCCTGTCTCAAAAAACAAAAATAAACAAACAAAAACATCAGAAGTAAAAATGATGGGTCATCAAGCCTATGGATTCAAATACAAGGATACATGTTTTGTCAACTTTCAAAAGACAGGTGGCAGCAGGGCTGACAAGATGAGGGAAAGGGCAGGGCAGTGGTCTGTATGGGGCCAAGTGCAGGAAGCACTGGCTAGAGATGGCACTCAATAAACTCCTGCAAGCACCTATCATTAGGTAATTTTGTTATTTCCAGGATGCCTCCCTGTCCTGCACCATCCATAGAAGACCTTAAATGTGTCATCTTCTGACACAACTTAGGCATCTCAAGCATGATGTTGAAGTACAACCCACCTACACCCCACTGGGAATCCTCTGGGCCCATTATGGGATATGCAGAATCTGACTCTTCTGGTGACAGCATGTCTGTCATCTCACAGGAGAACAGTGAGGGCACTTAATAGTGAGACCTGTCACCCAGTGTTCAAGGGAACCTATGGGACAAAGGCTGGGGTGGAAGGTCTGGTTGAACTCACCTGTGTTCGTCTGTGCCTTCTGCAACTTCAGAAATTGCTGTAAGAAGCTACCATCATTGGCGAACTTGTTGGAGATACAGGAATTATGTGCACTGGCAATTCTAGAACCAAAGTATGGGTGAGAGTGAGCTGTAAATGAAGGCAAGAGAGCCAAGGGCTATCGCACTAACATTCTTGGTCCCACACCCATCTTGTGTTCTGCTGAGAGAGCCTGATTGCATCCCCTTAACATGTCAGAGAACAATGGTTAAATGCAGGAAGCACGCCTACATGTAGTAGGCTGACAGCACTTCTGCCTTGGTGAAAATAGCAATGCATATACTTGGGCTACCTCTGCTTGAGTTCCAGCCCTGTGGTCCTAATGGCTCCCATCAATACGGTTCATGCTCTTTTCCTGGACAGCACATGTCTTACTGGTTAAATATGACCTGGCTTATTCTTCATTATGTATTACAGGTATCTCTAAAGCAGAATGTGTGTATGCATCTTGTGACTTTATTTGTTAAATTTTTTTTTGAGACAGGGTCTCTCTGTGTAGCCCTGGCTGTCCTGGAACTCCCTCTGTAGACCCAGCTGGCCTCAAAATCAGAGACGCACTTGCCTCTTGAGTGCTAGGATCAAAGGTGTGCGCTGCTATCATACCCAGCTTTGTGGTTTTATTTTATTTGCTTTGGTGACAGGGTCTTATGTAGTCAAGGCTGGCCTTTAACTTCCGATCTTCCTGGCTGTACCTCCAAATATCAGGATTGCAGGTATGTGCCATTAAACCTGTTTTCTCTCCTCTCTCTTCTCTCCTCCTCTCTCTCTCCCTCTCTGTTTTTCAAGACAGGGTTTCTGTTTTTCAAGACAGGGTTTCTTTGTGTAGCCTTGGCTGTTGTGGAACTCACTCAGTAGACCAGGCTGGCTTTGAACTCACAGAGAACCACCAAGCCTCTGCCTCCCAAGTGCTGGGATTAAAGGCATGTATCACCACCGCCAGCCTGTTTTTCTCTTAAAGTTGTGTCTCACTATTCTGGGCTGTCCTAGAACTCATTACATAGCCCATGCTGGCCATAAAGTTGCAAAGATCTCTTGCCGCATTTTTCTAAGCACTGGGATTTATACAAGTGTCACCATACCTGGCATTAATTCATGTTACCCACATATGCATACACACTCGAAGGGACACCCACAGCAATGCCTGATGAGATCTGAAGGGATCCACTATATATTGCACTGTGTTGGCTTGCTCCTTAACATAAAGCCATGAATGACCTCCAGTTGGGTATGCTCCTGCCTTTAACTTTGGGTTATCACCATCCCGTGTGACAGGCACATTGAGACTCTGCTGCCCTAAGCCTCTGAATCCACTTACTCCCCAGGATGAAGGGGCTGTGGGCTGGCTGCATGACTCTGCCTGGCCTTCTGTTCCATTCTGGCTTCGATCTCTCTCTTCTTCTGAGCGATGAGCTCTTCTTGGTGGAGGATATTCATATTCATCTTTCCAGACTTGGGCTGTGCCATCCCAAACCACCGATTAGCCTTTCCTGTTGAGGGAAAGATGGGGATCAGAAACATCTTTGCTCCATCAGCATGCCTAACAGCAATGATGAGCCAGAAAGCTGTAGATGCTCAGAGGACTCAAATGTCATTTGCTCTTTTCTTCAACAGATGCTTACAGAATATCTACTATGTACATAACATTGTGCTAGTCCAGGTGGGACTCACCTCTGAGAAGGCAAGAGATGTAACATGAAAAATTAGCTGCCATGTTGGTAACAGGCTGAGAAAGGAGGTCAGCTCCTCTACACAGTAAGATCCTGCTGCAAGGCTGGGAAAATAGTTCAGTTGGTGGACTATGTTTATACAAGTGTATAAACCAGGTATGCTGGTACATGTCTATTACCTCAGCACTCAGGAGGTTAAGGCAAGAAGAACAGAAGTTCAAGATTGGGGCTGGAAAGATGACTCAGCAGTTAAGAGCACTGGCTGTTCTTTCAAGGGACCCCGTACCCATATGGAGGCTCACAAACATTTGTAACTCCAGTTCCAGGGAACCTGACATCATCTTTTAGCCTCTGTGGACACTGTAAGCAATAGGTTGCACATACATAAAATACACCCAGGTATTCACACAAATGAAAAAAAGCTCAATGTCATCCTCTTATATACAATGACTTCTAGACTAATGGTATACTCGAGACAAGAAGTTGTTCTATAATTTTGACACTTGCACAGTGGCATACATATCTCACCCACACCCACTATAATAAATGCTAAACTATATTTTATTTTATTTTTTTAGTGTGCAGGGTGGAGATAATATGAAAAGGTCAAACAGAGGACAACACACAGTATTTTCAGGAACCAACTGGGAATTCTGTCAATTTCTAAGTATATCAGTCCCAATTATACATTCTAGGTCTAGGGAAATAACCACAGGACAAATTCAGGGACCCACTGGACCTACTGTGAGTCAGATTTCAGCCAAAACTCTTATTAATCACCTGACCTCCTCCATAAATCCCTACTTTAACCGGAGGGCCACAGTGTTTTCTGGAATCTCCAGGGATCAGCATCAATTCTGAAGAAATAGACCCCAGATAATCCACCTGACCTTGGAAGGTTTGATTGTTTCCTTTCCCCCAGTGTACAGTTACCCTTGTAAAATTCTATAAAAAGGATGGGAGAAAGAATAACAGTAAAACTCAGGTGTTTTATATCAAGGTCCTTCCTCAGGGAAAACTGGCTCAAGCCTGGAAATTGGTTCACTGGCTGAGATTCCCTCTTGCCATGATCCAGTTCTTGCCTTCCACCACATGGGTTCAGGAGTCAAGTTCAGGTCACCATGGTTGGCAGCAGGGAACTTTATCTGCTGAGCCATTTCCCCTAATAAATTAATATATTAAATTAAATTTAAAAAAAAGAGAGAAACTTTAAATTATGATAAGAACTAAGTTAGAAACACAAAGAGATAACAGAACAGTTCCTATCCTGGCAAAACAGTTTAAAAATAACCATTAGAAGAGACACAGTTCAGCTGGGAAAGAATTTATCAGGAACCAGGCTCAGGAAGAACCATGTGAGTGGGTCTCAGGGACAGAAGAAAGATGCAATGTACATCTTAGGACCAAAAATCAAAAGCCAAAAACCATCCGGCAGGGTCAGAGGAACCACTCATGAGTGGGCAGAGGCTAGGTGTGACAAGGGTTGTGAATTTTACTTTTAGGGCTGTGGGAATTCATGAGGTAGTATTTAGTATACAAGTAACAAGATCCAATAAAACTTTGTTTAAAACTTTATGTGTGTGCATAGGCATGTAAGTGTGGGCACATGTTTCACAGCCCCACATATGGTCGGAAAACAATGTGGGGTGGGATGCTAGTTTCTGTCTTCTACCTTGAGACATAGGCTCTTGTTGCTCATAGCTGTGTATTTCAGGTTGGGTACCCTACAAGCTTCCAGGGAGCATCCTGGCTTTGCCTCCTGTCTCCTCTGGTAATATGATTACAGAAGTGTTGTAAGGCACCCAGCTTTTCAGAAGTTCTAGGCATCAAGCTCAGGTCCTCATGCTTGTATAGCAAGCACTTTACCCAGTGATCCTCAGCCCTCCATAGGTCTTTTTTATTTGCATTTATTTATTTAGATCTCTTATAGCCCAGATTTATCTCAAACTTACTGTATCGCCAAGAATGATATTGAACTCCTATCTGTGCCTCCAAAGCACAGACACCTTGTGGGGATAGAACCCTTTCACAGGGGTCACATATCAGATATTTACATTATGATTCATAATAGTAGCAAAATTACAGTTATGAAGTAGCAACTAAATAATTTTATGGTGGGAGTGGTCACAACTGTATTAAAGTGGCACAGTATTAGGAAGGTTGAAAACCACTGCTTTAAAGTGTTTTGATTACAAGTGTGGGTTGCCTCATTCTGACATACAGAAAGTTCAGACTGAAAGATGGCCAAGACAAATCACTGAGTTCAAGCAAAGATGACAGTATCACATGTGGTAGCATACAGCAGTCATCCAGCAGTCAAGAGGCAAAGGCAGGACAATCCTGCTTTATAGACAAGTGTGGGCTTACTGAGACTTTGCCTTATTAAAACAGGGTTGTATCTGTGCATGGTAGCACAGCCTTTAAATCCCAGCATTTGGGAGGCAGAGACAGACAGATCTCTGTGAATTCAAGGCCAGTCAGTTATATGAAGAGACCTCGTCTCAAAACAAAAATGGAGTCGAGGCCAAGGTTTCTCAGGAAAAATTAGTTTTTCCTAATTAACTTTTATATTTATTTATTTTTTGCTGGGTGGTGGTGGCACCCACCTTCAATCCCAGCACTTGGGAGGCAGAGGTAGATAGATCTCTGTGAGTTCAAGGCCACCCTGGGCTACAGAGTTGAGTTCCAGGACAACAGCCAGGGTTGTTACACAAAGAAACCCTGTCTTGAAAAGGCTAAATAAGAGAAAAAAAAAAAAAAAAAAAAAAAGAAAGAAAGAAAGAAAAAAAATTAATTCGAGACCATGTAACGTGTATTGTTTTTCCGCCTGCTGCCTCTGGTCTTGTCCTGCTGCCGCACCAGCCCTAAATAACACACAGAAACTCTGTATTGGTACAATGCTGTTGGCCCTGTTACTTGTTTCTTATCGGTTAGCTCTGCCTTAATTATTAACCCATTTCTGCTGATCTATGTATTTCTCTTACCGGGGAGCCGGCGGCATACTGCTTTCTCCAGACTCTCCATCTTGACCCTCCTTACTACTTCCTATTTCCTCCTTGTCTCCTAGTCCCTCCTATCTTCCTTTCCTACTGGCCAACAGTACTTTATTATTAACCAGTATGAGAAACTTATATACATAATGGCATCTCCCATCAAGACCATCCTGGGACAGCTAGAACTACACAGAGAAATCCTGTCCAAAAAAAAATTTTTTTTTTCTTTTTTAGATGTTTTGTGTATGAATATGCACCACCTGAGTTCCTGAGGATTATGTAACATTGTAAGCCAATATATGGGTGCCAGGAATCAGATCCAGGACCTCTGCAAGAACAATATGCACTTTTTAAGTTTTTCAAGATGGTTTGTGTAGCCTTGGCTGTCCTCACATTAGCTCTATACACCAGGCTGGTCTCAAAGAGATCCATCTGCCTCTGCCTTCCAAGTGGTGGGATTCATGGTATGGGACACTTAACAAGCTTAACAAGCACTCTTACCTGCTGAGCCATCTCACCAGCCCTCTATTTTCTTCCTATGTAGACTAGATTGGCTTCCACTTAAAACTAGTGTGCCTCGCCTCTAACTCCCCAGTGCAGATCAAAGCATGTGCCATCATGTGCATAAGCATTGTGGAAGCCAGAGACTGGTATCTTCTTTTTTCTTGTTTTGCTTTTGGTTTTTTGAGACAGGGTTTCTCTGTGTAGCCCTAACTATCCTGGAACTCACAGAAACCTGCCTGCCTCTTCCTCCTGAATGCTGAAACTAAACATGTGTGCTACTACCAACTGGCCTTTTTGCTTTTTTAAAAGACAGTCTCAATTTGTATAGCCCTGGCTGATCTTGAATTCTTACAGGTGTTGGGATTTAAGGTGCACACCTCTGTTCCTGCTGTGCTCAAAGAATCTTGAGCTCCCTGTTTCAGCTAGACAGCTGCCAATAAACTTCAGGAACCACCTGTCTCCAGGCACAAAACATTGTATATGGATTTTACATGAGTACTGGAGATGGGAAGCCTGGTCCTCATAACTGGACAACAAGCCCTTTAAGTACTGAGATGTCTCATCAGCCCTTAAATTCCACATGTTAAAAGCAACGCTAACTCCCCAGGCAGTATCAGAGCTGGTTTCCCTAATTACCTCTAATTCATTCATGACAATCTCCAAAGGGAAAATCCCAGTCCATTCCAAGACCTATCCAACTTCTATGGGGGAACCTCTGCCTTTCCATAGATGGCACCTACTCATTTCATATGTCTTGTGCTCAAGAAAGGCTTTTCATGGAGTTGGGGAGATGGCCCACAGGTTAAGAGTGATTGATATTCTTGCGGGGTACCCAAGCTGAGATGCCAACAAACATCCAGGTGGCTTACTATAACTACAGTTCCAGGGAACTCGTAATTCTCTCTGGCCTCCGTAGGAACCCACACCCATACTCACAAACATAAATACTTAAGAAATAAAATTTTGAGCCTTCCTTGACCTTCAATATATAAGCAGCATCCAGCCCTGACCTCATTCACCAGAACTAGTTCTTTGCAAAACTTGCTCCCAGGTGTTTGCCCCAGAGGAATTATGGCAGCGTATGGTGAATGGACGAATGCATCCCATTCTGGGTGCATAGCAATAACTAATACCGTGTCAAAGTGGGGTTCAGAAGCCGTGGGAAATCGTGACCTGGCTGCCCCAGTGCAGTTCTGAAACGCAGATTTTTCCTACTCACAAAGCAGGACCCAAGCCAAACCGGGAGCTGCCACCTGCAGGGGACCTGGAGGGGCGGCAAGACAGTCCCCGGGTGGCTGCTATGGGTGGTACCGGCCCGACGGCAGTTCATTGGGAAAGCACGCGCGGGGCCCACCCGGCGCCTAGGTTTTTGGGGAAGACACGGACAGAGTTCTTCTCAGCCCGGGCGGTAGGCAACCCGAGTCTGGGGTCTCGGGACGACAGCGATGCACACGCCGTTACTGTAGGTGGCCGAGGGGCTGAGGAAAGAAGTCCGCGTGTCAGGTCCGCGACAGAAAGGAGGGTGAAGGGGGACGTGCAGTCGCGAGAACCCAGGCAGACGCCGGAGGAAAGGCGGGGGCTGTTACCTGCAACATCCCGGTTGTCCATCTTGAGACTCATTCAATCCCACAATGCTCCGGCGCCACCTGAGAGGAGGGAGAGTGTGTTGTAGTGCGCTTGGTCTGATGGGAAATGTAGTCTTCCTCCGTCAATCACGTCTAACTCTTTTGGGACACCGAGAGTCGTCTCCACAAAAACGCTGGCATCAGTTCATGAAGGTGTGTCACTCCCAGTCACGATGATGCAGAGGCGTCGTCCTCTCCTCAGAGTCTCCCTCAGTCTCAGCCACTGCGATACACACTATAAATCCCAGAAGACCTTGCGCATCAGTTCTCGCGAGAACTGCGGAGACCTCCCCTAGGCCCCGCCCTTCGAAGTGCTTCCGCCTCTCTGTGGAGGCGGCTTGTTGTTGTGCAGGCCAAGATGGCGGCACAGGCGGCGGCGGCGGCGCAGGCGGCGGCGGCAGCGGCTCAGGCAGCACAGGCCGAAGCGGCCGAGTCGTGGTACCTGGCTCTTCTGGGTTTCGCCGAGCACTTCCGCACGTCCAGTCCGCCCAAGATCCGCTTGTGCGTTCACTGCCTGCAGGCTGTGTTTCCCTTCAAGCCGCCTCAGCGGATCGAGGCCCGTACGCACCTGCAGCTCGGCTCCGTGCTTTACCACCACACGAAGAACAGCGAGCAGGCGCGCAGCCACTTGGAGAAGGCGGTGAGCGTGCGGGCTGGCCGGGCGGACCACGGGGTGTTGGGGGCGCGACCCTCTTCGCCTCCATCGCGCTTGAGGCTTCCGAAGGCCTCGCCCTCACCTATGGTGGTGACAGACAAGGCTCCACCACGCCCTCTCACCCAGGAACTGGGAAAGTTGTCCCTTAGCAATAACACGGTTCCTGCATCGGGGAATCTCATGGTCGGATGGTTGTGGGATCATTGCCCAGAGTGTCAGCCTGGGAGCTCCTACCTAAAATGACTGGAGATAAGTAGGAAGAAATTTAGGCTCCCCTTGAGACGTAAAAGTGAGGTCCCAGGAAATCTGGGAGATGCCATTCCTGGTACCTGGACCTGGAATTCTGACATTTAGTTGTCTGGGTCTCGAGTCTCTGTCCTTTTTGCCAGTGTTATTGGGGGAGGTGAGACCCTGAGCCTGGGCTTGAACATTGATGTCTTGTGAGGAAGCGAAGAGGCAATTGCTCCCCCCGGATTTGGAGGTCAGTCTCACCATTGAAGCTGCCTTCCTCCTCCGTGTACTAGTCTATCTTTGAAGGAATCCCCATTCCACTCCAACTTGTCTTGTGACTTTTTGATGCTTCACAGAATTCGACGAGGTAGCTGACATTCCTCCTCTTAATAAATTATGTGGCTGTAGTCTTGTTCTCATGTAGTCTGTGTCCCTTTCACACCTCCTCTTCCTTTTAACCTATTTCTGTTCTGATTGGAACAGTCATCTCAGATGTTTAAATGCACTGACCGGTGGTCAGCCTAAGTAAATTGCCTTCAGGAGGGTTCCAAAACGCTTGTTTCCCAGGGTGTGCAGTTAGCACTTGTAATCCATACTAACTAATAAACTTCCTTAGGGAGGTGAAGTGATTTAGCAAAGATCACTCTGTGAGGTTTTGTTTTTGTCTTGCTTTGTTTTTTGGAGGAAAGTTTTACTGTATAGCACAGAAGGGCCTTAGAATTCCTGACCACCCAAGTACTGGGATTATAGCTATAGTTGCACAGGCCTGTGATGTGAGCATTCATGGTAGAGGAAGGGGATAATAAACACAAGACTAGCCTGGGCTACATAGCAAGTGTGCCTCAAAGAAAGTAAGTAGGCCTGGTTAGAAGACTTAGTGGTTAAAGGCTTTTGCAGCACAAGACTGATAACCTGAGTTCAAGCCTTAGAACCCACAGTGAAAGATGAGAACTGACTCCCAAATGTCTTCTTACCTCAGTGTGCACCTGTACTCACATCTCTCTCTCTCTCTCTCTCTCTCTCACACACACACACACACACACACACACACACACACACACACACGTTAAATTTAAAAATAAAGTGAAGATCGGGTGTGATGGTGGATGCCTCTCCCAACACTCAGGAGGCAGGCATCTTTGTGAGTGTTATAGAACATCCAGGGCTACATAGAAGACTCTGTCTCAAAAAGAACTGATGGTGATAATAAAACAAAGCAATTGGGGGAAAAAAAAAACCAAAAACAAAAACATGAGCTCAAAATCTGTGGATTTTAAAAAAGATTTAAATATTTTTAATTGTGTGTGGGTATATGTACATTAATATTGTGCCCACTGATGTCAAAGACTTTAAGTCCCCTGGAATTAGAGTCTGAGTTCTATGTGAGCTGCCTAGTGGAGGGGCTGGTAACAGAACTCTGGTCCTGTGTAGAGCGGTGTGCTGTTAACTGCTGAGCCATCTCTCTAGCCCCCTCATTTTAATGATCACCAGTTCTCATACTCGAGCATTGTTGTGTTAGTGAAGTTTTTTGTTGTTTTGTTTTGCTTTTTCTTTCATTTATCAAGGAGATACTTGTTCTCCTCCAACCAAGTGTCAATACGGCTATTAGTGTAAGAGTTGTGGATACTGGACCAGGGGAAGGTATAGTGTTGATGTCAGGCTAATTGGAAGAGTGGGGATGAGGGACTCTCTTATTTGTGTGAGTGACATTTGAATGGTGTGAGCTAATGAACCACTCAGGACTTCACCAACAAGGAGTGCCTGTGGCCATCAGTGCATTGGAGATGCCAGGGCAGTAGTGAGTGAGGTGACCCTGCTAAGTGCCGACTTCAGTGTAGGTGCAGGCTGGAGGGCCTGGCTGCTTCTGAAACTCTTCTTTCTTGTTCAGGACAGCTAATCCCACCACCTCCCTCACTCCCTTGTTTCTGTGGGTGTCAGTGTGTCCTCATATTTCATCTGCTCAGCCCTGTGCAATCATGCCTGCAGTTACTCTCTGTTAGCCCTTTGCTTTGAGAACAGTAACTGAAACCCTTAACCCTCGTGAAATATTTTCCCTTAATGTAATAGAAACCTGACTCCTTGAGAGGTCTTCCACAGAACCACATGGTGCCTTTCACAGGTCAGCTCAGTATCTGGAAAACCCTGTTAATCTCAGCTGCTCCTCCATTCAAAATCTGAGTGAGTTTTAGTTAAAGTGGCATGTATAGCCCTTGTTTTTGTTTTTGGAGAGACAGTGTACATAAGCCACTGGCTGCTGCCAAGCTGTATTACTAGCCCCTTCATTTATTCTTATTGCACTTTCCCCCAAAGCACAGCTATGAGCTTTTATTCTTTCCTCTTGGACCCAATGAGTAAAGAATCATAGTATAAATGAGCATAAACCTGTAGTCCCAGCTACTTAGAGTCCTGAAACCTGGATTCAATGAGCCCAGGAATTCCAGGCTAGCCTGAGCCACAGGACAAGATGCTCTTTTCTTTAAGATAGAAAGTGCTGGGATGAGAGATGTGCACCATCACACCTGGCTGGTTGGTTCTTAGATTTGAAATTGTGCATTCTGTTCCCTCCTTCCTGTGCTGGCCTTCATCAGCTTGTCTACACTGTAGATGATGCCACCTGTTAACCCTGTACTGTAAGTCCCCATTAGCAGATGTCTCAGGTATCAACAGCTCTTAAATAGGTGCCTGATGTCTAGTCACAGTCCCTGTGTCATTCATTCACCTTATATAGTATAGCAACTCTTATCATAAGGCAGTGTAAATTCAAAGCAATAAGGTACTTTGAGAAAGAGACCATGATCCCATAATATTTTGTCAGAATTTGATTGGGTATGTGAGAAAGCTGGGTGGGAATATTGGTCTTCCTTTTTTTTTTTTTTTTAATGTGGATTGGTGCTTTTCCTGCATGTATGTATGTCGGTGGGAGGGTGTCAGATCCTCTGGAACTAGAGTTATAGACAGTTGTGGGTGCTGGAAATTGAATCCCAGGTCCTGGAATAGCTGTAAGTGCTCTTAACCACTGAGCCATCTCTCCATCCCTGGGAGTGTTTGTCCTATACTGGCTTCCTAGCAGCACTTGGGGTCTTGGGAAATAAGAGGAGGCCAGAAATTAACCCCTCCCAGGCCTTTGTGTGTGTGTGAGAGAGAGAGAGGAGGGGAGAGAATAGGGGTATAAAGCTGTCCTCTTTAGAATCTTAGTGGGATGTGGACATGTGGGAATTCTCACTGCTCAGAAACACTCCAGCAAGCAACAATGGTCTGAACGCTCATCTTCACAGACGTTATTTTCCTTGACCTGAAAGCTCATGTGTGAGACTGCATTCTGTCACACAGATCCTGCTATTCCTGTGTGGATTTGACCTTCAAAGCCAAAATGTGGCTTCTGTTCATTTTCACACCTAGCCTTCAAGCAGATAGGTTCATTTCAGTGGTCTGCCCATCTGCTGTGGGACTAAAATAAAAGACAGTGAATGGTGCCAGTAGTTTTGTACCTGAGTTTTAAGACAAGAATGGAAACTGAATCTGGAGATCACCAATTGGATAGACTGGCTGTCCAAAAAGCCCAGGAATCTTCGGTTCTCTGCTTTCCAGAGCTGGAGTCACAAGCCTGCATTGTAACACCTTGCTTATGTGGGTGCTGGGCATCAGAATACAGGGAGTACCTGCTGGCTGAGCATCTCCCAGCCTTCTTTTATTTAATTATGGTGCTAGGTATTGAACCTAGGCTCTTGCCACATGCTTGAGCATGCATCCTACCACATACATTCCACTGGCTTTGCCAGCCCCAGACTTTGTTCTTTGGATCTCATACTTGTAAGGAGTTCGGTTTTTCCACCCGCCGCCTGGTATTGTCCTGCTGCCGCGCCAGACCCAAATAACACACAGAGACTCTGTATTCGATACAATACTGTTGGCCCTGTTTACTTGTTTCTTATCGGCTAGCTCTGTCTTAATTATTAACCCATTTCTGCTGATCTATGTATTTCTCTTACCGGGGAGCCGGCGGCATACTGCTTTCTTCAGACTCTCCATCTTGGCTCCCTTTTTACTACTTCCTATTTCCTCCTTGTCTCCTAGTCCCTCCTACCTTCCTATTGGCCAACAATGCTTTATTATTAACCAGTATGAGAAACATATACAGAATGACATCTCCCATCATCTCCTCTTTTCTGTCTAAATAAAAAGGGTTTTAACCTTAACATAGCAAAATATATCACATAACACTTATCCAATAAGAATCACAGTTAACAATATTTAGTCCATTAACATTTAGCAAGATTTGAAGAAAATATTCCATCATCTATTTTATCTTTGTGAGTTAAAGTCCTATATGTAATTTATCTTTAAGCTTAACTAAGGAAAACTATAACCATAACTATCTGTCTTCAACTCCATCAAAGACCACAGAAGGATAGTATATAAACTTTAGAAATGACAGAGACAACTCACTGCCTCATCACCTGAAGTTCTTTTGTAATCTTCCATCTTCAGCCCATAGGCCATAGTGTGTCTGGCAGACTCTTCAGCAATGCAGGAAACTTTAAACTGTCTTCTTGTATTCGCAGTTTATCAGTCACTTTTCTCTGTGTCCTGCATACTGTCTCACAGACTCTTCCATAAAGCAGGATCTCTGTAGCAATGTCCATCTTGAATCAGCAGTCACTTTTCTGTGGGTCCTGCATGTCCAGTTTATACAGCATAAAGTCAAACAGTCCAGACAAGAGCAGTATCTTGTCCACATGGCTAGTCTTGCCATATTGAAAGCAAACTCCATAATGTATTTCTTCGATGTCCATCTTCCATCTTCCTTTCTGGTGCAGGTGGTATTGCCAAGAGCAATTATGTCTCACTGTCACGAAAACCCTAAACCACTTTAAATGCCATATTCTGTAGGTCTTTGAAAGGTTTGAAGAATGTCTATTTATCTCAAATACATCTCTGTGTATCTTGAAAACCTAACTAACTTAACTCTAAGTTTTGACTATCATAGGTAATTATCTATAATCTGTAGTACATTATACAGTATGTTTCTGAATGAACTATATAAACACAATACCTAAACAAAAGGAGAATATACACATCACAAAATTGACCTTAAATTGTATCAATAAATGAAAATCCATTCCAAAACAAAGTATTCATATCTATACCATAATTCCCTTTTTACCTTTAAAAAGAACTGGCTGTGATCATTAACCATTTATACCCAAGTCCATTTAAATGAAAACAAACATTTATAAATAATATTTGGGAATTTGGGCGTCGTTCTTTCCAAACTACTTCCTGCTGACAGGGGGCGCTGTCATGGGGGATCCTGAGAAGAAGCAGAAATCTTGGCTGTAGTCTTCTGCAAGGCTTCTTTGTTCAGCTGTTTTGTATGTAGGATCACCTGGTACTCTGTTTCAGGCAGTCTGGCTTGCTCAAACCACATTAGTCTGGAAGGAATCCACATCTTTTCATTTTCTGTGGAAACAAAAATAGAAATCCTTTTCCCCAGTAACTTGTCCTTGAACTTAAATTTTTGAGTCAAAGCATTTTTAAAATACATAAATTGAATTAATCCAGCAGCATTTCCTTTATCAGTTGTTGTTATTTTCTCAGCAGTCAAACAATGTAGAGACAACACAATAGCATACAGTAACCAGATTCTCTCTGAGCTTTTCATCTTTACGTGTCTTTATTATTACTCTGTTTATTTTACTTTTATTTTTTTATTTTTTGACATAGGGTTTCACTGTGTAACTCTTATCTGTCCTGGAATTTACTCTGCATACCAGGTTTACTTTGCAAATCACAGAGATCTGCTTGCCTCTGTCTCCCAATTGCTGGGATTAAAGGTGTGTGCCACCACACCCAGTTCCTCTTTGTCTATTTAAAACCATTTTATTTTTCATGTCTACGTATATTTTAAAACACACTGTAAACCTTTAGAGGTTTTTTCTTAATATGAATCTGTCTTACTGTAAATCTTTATCTTTTT
This sequence comes from Phodopus roborovskii, assembly GCF_943737965.1. Taxonomy (NCBI): domain Eukaryota; kingdom Metazoa; phylum Chordata; class Mammalia; order Rodentia; family Cricetidae; genus Phodopus; species Phodopus roborovskii. The sequence continues at coordinate 384,564 of NW_026125665.1, read as the reverse complement.
CTGTCCACGAGTCTTTTATCTGGTAAACAACAACATTGCTGAAATGAAAGTCATAGTTGTTTCTGTCAAGGTTTGCCAAAGATGGCGGCGACTATTTTACCGCCAGCAGTGAAAGCTGTGCTCACTGCCTTGGTCTGCATGCTGCCGGCTTGGAGATGTGAGCACTGCCATTGCCAGCTCTGATACACACCAATAAATTGTTAGCAGAGTTATTTAAAAGCTGTGCGGTTTTTTGCCTTTTATGCTGAGTCAGGAATCTTCCCTTAAAGGAGCTGCGCAAATATCTGCTTGTCTCTAGCAAAGCAGAGTTCAACTGAGAAAAATGCTGCTACCAAGAAACCTTGCTTGTCTCTGTTCTTTTGTTTCTAAAACCCTTTTTTAACTTTTCTTAAATTTTAAGTGGAAGTTCTTAATAGCCACGTGGGCGCCATTTGTAAGGAGTTCGGTTTTTCCACCCGCCGCCTGGTATTGTCCTGCTGCCGCGCCAGACCCAAATAACACACAGAGACTCTGTATTCGATACAATACTGTTGGCCCTGTTTACTTGTTTCTTATCGGCTAGCTCTGTCTTAATTATTAACCCATTTCTGCTGATCTATGTATTTCTCTTACCGGGGAGCCGGCGGCATACTGCTTTCTTCAGACTCTCCATCTTGGCTCCCTTTTTACTACTTCCTATTTCCTCCTTGTCTCCTAGTCCCTCCTACCTTCCTATTGGCCAACAATGCTTTATTATTAACCAGTATGAGAAACATATACAGAATGACATCTCCCATCACATACTCTTTTGTGTTTGGACCTGCAGTGTTTGTTACCATTCTTAAATACTCCCAATTTGAAAGCCACAAAGAAGAAAGGAATTGTTTTCTGCATCTATAGTTTTTCTTTGGCCTGGCTGAGGATACCATAATGATGGCTTGCTTTCTCTAAGTTACTTTGTTAGGTGGGGCTGGCTGGATTGATTGATCTCAAGCTCCTAGGCTTGAGTGACCTTCCCAGGCCTCCATAATGGTCTGCACATGTGTGCTGCACCCACCTTGACTGCTCTGTGATGACAGGTTTGCTCATCTGACCTGGAAAGCAGCTCTTGCTCCACTGGTCAGGCAATGTTATTCTTTGCTTAGCCTGGGAGTCTCTTCCTTTTCTCTTGGTGTCTGAGGCTCAGATGGAGCAACTCTTTCTCCTGGATTTTGACCATGTGCTACTAGATTCCATGCTGTATAGACCTGGAATTGAAACCCATGCTCAGGCTTCGACCAAGGTGCAGAGCAGCTCCATGAACTACACCTATGCTTCTTCCTGTTTTCCTTTGTGCTCTCTCTCCTCTCACTCTATCACCTTTGACTTCAAGAACTAAAGTCAGCTTTGCCTTTCATTCTGACTCACCCCTACTTGCCTCTTCCAGTTCATCCTGTCTTCAAAATACTGTTGTGTTCTTTATGTTTATGTGCCAATGTTGTATTAAGCTTGTCTCAATAGATCCTCAGCAAACCAATGAGATAAAGACCACCTGACTTGCTTTTTCACATTGTTTAGCATGTTCATGTGTGCAGGTTACAGGACAGCTTGTGGGAATCTGCTCTCTCAGGTGCTCAGGCTAGGTGGTATGCACCCACTGAGCCATCTTGTCTACCCCTCCTGATTTCCTTATGCCCACACTCAGGTGTTGGCTGAAAGCTGTTCCAGAGCTTTGGCTGCCCATAGCAGGACATTAGAGAAGCTCCCTCTGTTTCCAGTCATGATTGTGGCAATCAGTAGCTATCTGTACTCAGGTTGGTGAGTTAGGAGACCTGTAGTTTTTTTGGATTTTTTTTGTTTTGTTTTGTTTTTTTGTATTTGTTACTTTGTTTTTTATGAATAAGAAGCCTGTAAACTCTGTGTGCTGTGTGCTGATTTATCCCTATAATCCCTGCACTTTGGAAACTGAGACAGAAAAAAACAAAAATGCTATTAGTTAAAGGCCATCATGACCTTGCCTCAAAAACCAAAAATCATGAAGCTGGGCAAAACTCACTGAGTGAAAACTGTTGCTGCTGAAGAATGAGGACCTGAGTGCAGATCTCACTCAGTCTCTATGTGAAAGATCTGGTCTGTGCACATGGCCCCACTCTGACCCCAGGGCTGTGCCTACTGAGAACTAGAGCTTGCAAGCTGCTATCTTACTCCTGTCTCAAGGGAATAAGGGAGAGAGTGATAGAGCATGATGGAAAGAACTGGCTTCTTGCTGGGCAATGGTAACGCACACCTTGAATCCCAGGACTGGAGAGGCAGAAGCAGGTGGGTCTCAGTGAGTTTGAGGCCAGTCTGGTCTACAAAGAGAGTTCCAGGACAACCTGGATTGTTACATAGAGAAACCCTGTCTTGAAAAAACAAAACAACAATAAAAAGAACGGATTCCCACAAGCTGCCCACTGACCTCCACATTCACACCATGGCCTATTGAATGCATGTGTGCTTGTACATGTGTAACAAATCATATAAATAAATAGATTAAAAAAAATAACCTGGGGAGTACTTTGATCCTTCCCCACTGGGTCAGGCTTCATACCCAAGGGTGGATTCCTAGTCGCCACTGATGCACAGGTGGTGCTAAGCCACCAACCTTGCAGCCTTAGCTAGTCCAGGTGTGATCCCTTTTCTTTCTAGATTTTCTGTGTCTGGAGCATCCTGCTTCCCCTTTCCTACAGAGCCCTGATCTCAGATCCTACTCTAGCCTTCAAAGCCCAGCACTAAGTGCCTCATCTTGTGTAGCCCTTTGACACAGTGGCCCAGTCCACCAGTTTACACACCTGTCAGGCTCCTCAAATGTTAGTATTTGGTTACTGTTTGTTGGACCCTAGGTTGACAGGTCAGTATTAGGTATGTTCTTAGGAAGTCCCTGAACATTTCAATAACTGTGCTTTGCATGACACCTTAGCTAGGAGCCTGTTGGAACATGTAGCTTGAGACACAGTTGTTCCCTAAGTCAAAGCTGACCCACTGAATGCCTTTATTTATTTACTTATTTATTTGGAGACAGAGTTTCACTGTTAGCTTTGGCTAGCTGTGTAGACCAATCTGGCCTCAAACTCATAAAGATTCACCTGCTTCTCCCCCCTCCCCGGTGTGGGATTAAAGGTGTACACTACCATGCTTCTGTTTGTGTGTGCACCTGAATGTAAGTGCCTGTGGAGGCTAAAGGTGTTGAGAAGCTGGAGTTATGGATGGTTGTGAGCTGCCCAGCATGATGGGTTCTGGGAACCAAGCATGAGTCCTCTGCAAGAATAGTAAACACTCATAACCACTGAACCAACTCTCCAGGGGTTTTTGTTGTTTTGATTATGTTTTGGTACACTCTTCTTCTGAGGCTAGCTTTGCCCACTTCAAGCCTCTGTGACATGCTACTTCTTCAGGAGGGACTTGTCCCTATAGAACAACCTCTTCCCCAAGTGTAACTCACTCTTTGGGCAAAGCTTTGTTGAATGTGCCAGACCATTACCAGCACTGCTGAAGTGTGAATATGGCCAAGTTACCCTGGGATTCCCTCCTGGAGTATGTGGGAGCACTGGCTCCTTGTCTGATGTTAGAAGGAGAGGTCCCCTCTTTGTTAGGCATCTACAGCTTCCATTACTCCTGACCAGATTGCAGGAAAAACAAGTGCACACACACTTTCCCACGCTGCTCTTGATGATGGGCACACTGTGCCAGCCCCAGCTTGAACTGCTCATCTAGGTACCAAGCATGTGACTCAAAATTAATTAATTAATCCTTTTTTTTTTCTCTCTTTCAGTGGTTGATATCACAGCAAGTATCCTTTTCTTGTGTTTGTTGGGGGGTGCCCATGCTGGGGATGGAACCCAGGACCTGGAGCATGCTAAGAAAGTGTCCTGTACTGTACTCTTGAGGGAATGTTCTACTTGAATAAAAATCCATGGTAAAAGCTAGAAACATCCCCCTTCCCTGGCATACCATGTGCCCTAGCTGCCCTGGAAGCCATCCACCACTCTGGGCAGCAAGATCCTCATCCTATCCCAAGTTGGCCTTCTCTGCTTGTCCTGCAGCATAAAGCAGGAGGGCTCACTTGGAGTTGTGGCCCTTTTTAAAGAGATGTCTTTGCACTGGGTGGTGGAGCACACCTTTAATCCTAACACTTGGGAGGCAGAGGCAGGTAGACCTCTGTGAGTTCAAGGCCAGCCTGGTCTATGGAGTGAGTTCCAGGACAGCCAGATCTACCCAGAGAAACCCTGTCTCCAAAACACACAAAGAAAAAAATGTCTTTGCATTGTACTTCCTTACCTGGACTTCTTCAGATCCCACAGTTTGAAGATGTTAAATTTGAGGCGGCAAGCCTATTGTCAGAGCTGTATTGTCAAGAGGTGAGAGAACATGTTACTAGTTCTGAAAGCAGAGTATCTCCCTGTCTCCTGGGCCTACCGGGAGATTATGGTTCCCAGTTGGGTAGAAGTTCACAATGTATTTCACCCTCAGAGACCCTAGGAACTCACACCATGATTGTTGCAGACACCAGAACTAGAAGGTGCTCAGCCCTTCTGTGGAGTGCTGCAGCCTTTGTACAGAGCTTGTGCATGGCTCGCTCACATGATCTTATTTCTGATTACTTCAGGGTTAGGGACAACAGCGCCTCACTTGGCTAGACAGACAGTGCCACTGTCTGTCCCTCTGTCCTCCCAGTGTATACTGCCTACTATAATAGAAGTGACTCAGGACCATTGTCCAGTCTTTTTGGTGGGGGGGTGGGGTTCAAGACAGAGTTTCTCTGTATAGCCCTGGCTGTCCTAGAACTCAGCTCTTTAGACCAGGCTGGCCTTGAGATCTGCCTCCCGACTGCTGGTATTAAAGGTGTGTGCCATCCAACGTCCAGTTTGTCCATTATTCTTTAAGGTGTAACTTTTCCTTGTGTCTTTTTTTTTTTTTTTTTTTTGTGGTTCTGGGGCCACCAGGGCCTTATGCCTGCTAAATAGACACCCTCTAGCACCAAACTGTACCTCCACCCTTCAGTTTTACTTATTTGTGTGTGTGTGTGTGTTTTGTGTAATGTGAGTGTACCACATCCTTGCCAGTTGTCTAGAGTTTAGAAGAGGATATGAGATCCCATGGAACTGGAGTGACAAATGGTTGCAAGCTGCCAGTCTCACTATGTATCTACCTCCTACCCCTAGCTGGCCTAGAATTTGCTGTGTAACCTAGACTGGCTTCAAATCTATGTCTCTTGCCTTAGCTTCCTCCTTACTGAGATCCCAGATGATGTTGCCTACCATACCTGTCTGAATGAGAAACTATTATATTTTATATTCTAAACTTTTTGTTTTGGTTTTTTAAGTTTTTGATTTTTCCTTTTTTTTTTTTTTTTTTTTTTTTTTTTTTCTTCAGTTTTTGGGTTTTTTTCTTGTTTTGGTTTGTTTTCTGAGACAGGATCTCTCTACATAGCTCTGGCTGTCCTCCAACTCACTATGTAGATCTGCCTCCCTAATGCTGAAATTAATGGCATGAGCCACCATGCTTGGCTTTTATACTGTAAATTAAAAAAAAAAAAAAGGAACAGTGTAGCTTAGGTTGTAGCTTAGGCTGGCCTTGAAACTCATAAGCAGTCCTGCTTCAGACTCCTAAGCGTTGATAAGACAGGTGTGAGCCAACCTATCAAGAAGTGATTTCAGAAGCCACCTAGATACTCCCTAAGCAGCAAGTACTAGCATTCCCATCTTACCCCATAAAGTGGCAGCTACTGTATCAGTGTTCAGCTGCACTGCCAGCTTGTGCTCCTCCTTGAACTTGAAACTGTTTCCTTTCAGAACTCTGTGGATGCAGCAAAGCCACTGCTGCGGAAAGCCATTCAGATCTCACAACAGACACCATATTGGCATTGCCGCCTGCTCTTCCAGCTAGCCGTGAGTACAGGAGCGAGTGAGACCTTGGGGCATGAACTCAAGTACACAGGCTCCCCTTGGGGGCCTCCTGGCTGCCATACAGGGATAGGTTGCTCCAGTCTGTCAGTCACCTCTTCTGTATCCTGTCTGCATCTTTTTCTCTAGGGCACCTGGATGACCCCTTACTGGTGTTGCCTGCCCTTGACCTGGCCATCTGTCATGTCCCCTGTCTCCTGTGATACAACCCTATTGCCCATATAGCCAAAGATACTAGACTTTAGAACCTTTCCCATGAGATCTCTTTAGGTTTCCATGCTCACATTATCTCCTTGCCCCTCCCATGTGCTGTTGCCAGCAGCTGAGGAAGTGGGCTGGACAGCTGCATGACACTGTGTGCCAGGGAGCTGAGCTCTATAGCAAGGGTATGCATGTGCCCTTCCAGGGATCCACCAGACTTGGTCTCTCTTTCAGTTGTTCAGGCTTCTGGATTTGAAGCATCCTTATTCCCTTGCTCCTGAGGGAGTCCTTCCTAGTAACCCGCCTGGTATGCACTGGGTCTTCCCAAGAGCCTAGACTGCTGATTGAGTGCACCAGTAAGCTGAAGTGACAGCATGAGGCATGTATACTCAGCTGTATACCTCAGCAGTTAGTGTTGGTGGCTGCTTTGGTGCTTGAGCTCCAAACCAACACGGCAGTGACTGTGCTGATGTAGGTGGCTCAGCCACACTGAGGCAAGTTGAGGACAGGCACTGGCAGCCATGGTCATTGCTTTTTCTCATCTTCAGCAACTGCACACACTGGAGAAGGACCTGGTATCAGCCTGTGATCTCCTGGGCGTGGGGGCTGAGTATGCCCGAGTGGTGGGATCTGAATATACACGGTAGGCTCCTCCCATCCCTTTCCTCCTGCCCTCTAACTTAGAAGGAGCTTGGCTGTTCTGCTACTGACTGTAAACATAGCGCCTTACTGTATGAAGGTGGCCTCTGATGTAGTGAGCCATGCAGTTAATCCTAGCAATTGGCCCATCAATTTATGAGACATGAGTGGCTGGCTGGGAAAGCAGGGGCAGTGTCTCATTGGTAGAGTTGAGTTGGTACTGACAATTTTTTCTCTGTTATTTTTGAGACTAGCTATCACTACTATAGCCTGGGATGGCCCCAACTACTTGCTTTAATCTTCCTGCCTCAGCCTTCCCATGGGATGATAGGTTTGCACTTCCACATACAGCTTCCAAATCTCTTGAAATGGAAAACACTGATAGGATTTGTTTAGCCACAGGCTTTATTGCACAGGTGCCTCCTCACCAACCAAGTGTGATTCAGTGTCCACCTGTCTGTATGCTGCACTTGTTGAGAAATGAGGCAAAGTAAAGTGGGCTAACATTGGTATGAGAGGCCAGCTTGCCCTGTTGTGGGAATTCCTGTCCTCAGTCAAGGAAGGGGGCTAGGAGAGGCTATAGAATCATTGGTGAAGGAGGAGAGAGGAGGACATTGACTTGTTCCAAGGTTACAAATCCACGCCCTTAATCCTGAGAGGGACCTGGGTGGGGAGGAAAGCCCAGTTCACAGGTGAGGTGGTGGCCTCCCAAGCCAGTTCCTGCTTCATGCATCCTTTGTGCCAGGCCCACATCTGCTGTGTTGGAGCATTAGGGTGACTTGAGAGTGCTGTCTTCTACTCTGCCCTTTGGTAATGCTCACAGGTGTGTCTGCACCATGTGAAACAGTAGCTACTGAAGCTAGAGTGTGGTAAATGAAGGAGCATCCCAAGTTAAAGGGTGAAGCAAGTAGAGAAGTGGATCAATGGTTAAGAGCAATCCAAACCCAGATCCACTCCTCAGTACCTACATCAGGAAAGTCATGGTTCCCTATAACTCCCAGGCATCTGACAGGCCCTGTGGCTTCCTGGGGCAGCATCTGGGTGCAGGTACACTTGTAAATGTAAGCACACAATAGACATAAACAAAAATAAATTATATATTTGAGACAGGGTTTTTTTTTTTTTTTTTTTTTTTATGTAGGTCTGGCTGTCTAGGAATTCCATTATGTAGACCATTATGGCCTTGAACTCACAGGTCCACCTGTCTCTGCCTCTTGGGTGCTGGGATCAAAGGTGTGCTCTACCATACCCAGTTAATGTTTGTTAAGTTCAAAGTTAAGCTGGGAATATAGTGCAGTAGAGAGTGTAAGACCCTAAGTTCAATTCCCAGCATGTCCACCACCCTGAAAAAATGTTCATGGTCATCCTCAGCTACCTGGACTACATGGGAACCAGCCTCGCGCCCTCCCACCCATGTGTATAAATCAGACCAAAATGCAGCACTCTAAAGAGTTTTGTTATTAACTGCTATTAAGCACACCTTGGGGGGGGGGCAACCTTATTGATCTCCAGGGTTCCTGGTGTCTTTCAAACCTAATGTCTGGTCTCTTTTCCAGGGCACTATTCCTGCTCAGCAAGGGGATGGTAAGTCAAGGCTGGATGGGTGCAGCCATACTGCAATCCACTTAAGCAAGGGTTCTGCACTGGCAGGCTTCATTTGGGGTCCTGAAGTTTCAGGCAGTAGGTGTGCTATTGAGGAAGCCTGCTGTGAAGCCATTTGTACAGTTTCTTTGTTTATCCAGGTTTGTTTATTTGAGAAAGGGTTTTTCTGGCTCTGGCTGTCTTGAAATTCTCTTATCAGGCTGTCCTCAAACTCAACAGAGATTCACCTGCCTCTGCCTCCCAAGTGCTGAGATTAAAAGCAAGCATTGCCATTCCTGATATCACTGCACGAAGTCTTGCCCTGGCCCAGGGGATATCTTCAGCTGTTAGGCTGGTGACAGTGATAGCTCCTTCATCATCCCTTCCAGTTGCTGCTGATGGAGCGCAAACTGCAAGAGGTGCACCCACTGCTCACGCTGTGTGGGCAAATCGTGGAAAACTGGCAGGGCAACCCCATCCAGAAGGAGTCCCTTCGTGTCTTCTTCCTGGTGCTGCAGGTGACCCACTACCTGGATGCTGGGCAGGTATGTGGTCTCTCTGGCAGGGGGAGAGCTTGCTCATGATAGGTCTTATTATTGCATGTTTGTGAGTGCACTAACACAGATGCAGGTGTCCTGCTCCAGCATAGGATCGGTTCCATCACATGTTATGATGTGACAAAGAGGTAGCCTTGCTCAGAGGATGGGTTTATTCTAATGGCCCTGTTCTTATTTGAGTAAGAATGTATGGCTCCACACCCATTAAGTGCACACATGTTTAGAGGTCTCTAGGGCAGCTCATGGAAGCCATGGGAACAAAACAGAGTCGTGCAGCAGGCTCCCTTTCCTTATCTCGCAGGAGGGTCAGTAGGGTAGGTAAGACCCGACACCTGAGTTTATGTGATGGCCTCAGCCTACGATAAATGGGAGCCACCTGGCCTGCCTTGACCTTTGCCTGTTCCTGTGGGCTCACTGGACACACGCCCTACATGGTACTGGGCCAGGGTTAATGAGGACAAGGAAATACTCAGTAAACTATTATTAGTAAGGTCCTTAAGTTCTTGTTGGGCCCAGCTCCTTACACAGCATGGAAAAACATGGCAGTTGTGTGTTGTTCCTGACTGCTGAGAGCCACAACTATCCTGAGAGACTCGGGATGGCAGACAGGAGGGTTTGTAGAAGCTACAATGCCAGCAGGGCTTCTGTTTGTTGGATGCCACTGCTGGACCTCTTCTGGCCTCCTATTGTGAGGCCTGGCTGCTTGGAGGCCAAGTAACTCAGCCAGGATTTTGTTTCCTGCCAAAGAGCTAGCCTAGACCTGGAGAGGTGGGCTCCTCCATTAGGAGGGGAGGCCCCATATAGGAGCAAAGCAAGATTGCTAGACTTCCTGCAGTGTGGTGCAGAGGCATGTTGTGCTGCAGGTGAAGAGTGTCAAGCCATGCTTGAAGCAGCTGCAGCAATGCATCCAGACCATCTCCACACTGCATGATGATGAGATCCTGCCCAGCAACCCTGCTGACCTCTTCCACTGGCTGCCCAAGGAGCACATGTGCGTGCTCGTCTACCTGGTGAGTCCCGCCACCCTGGGCCTGGGATGGGAGAGGGCCCTGTGACCACCACCCACTCTTCTTACAGGTCACAGTGATGCATTCAATGCAGGCTGGCTACCTAGAGAAGGCACAGAAGTACACAGACAAGGCACTCATGCAGTTGGAAAAGCTCAAGAGTAAGTACCATCTGAGCGGGGACCCCAAGCAACCCCAGCAGCTCCAAGTTCAGGACCTAGCTCTCATCGACCTGTTCAAATCCTCCCGTGTATGGATTCTGTGCACACACTTGTCTTTCATGTTTCCTGGGATGCATGTGGCCTTAGTATTGATCTAGATCTCTTTGTCCCTGTGCCCTCCTCAGCACTGCTAAAGGGAGAAGTAAGCTGGGGACAGCAGAGTCTGTGGAACTGCCTCTCATTCCCCTTTTTTTCCACCCACAGAAAGCTATACAGGGCTATCAGGAGCTGTCTGGGGTCCCCATAGCTTGCATCCTGGCCCAGGCATGCACAGTTCAAGACATCTTGAAAAACCCACTCCCCAGGTTCTTGAGTTCTTAGCAGGGGTGGCACAATGCTTAGCCCAGAATATTCTATGGTTTTTAGTACTTGGGATTCAGGCCAGGACCTGTGCTTCCCAAGCCCCTGCTTACCTGAGCACCACCCAGTGAGGATTTCTCTGTCTTGGGGCACTTCACATTGGCCTTGGCTTGAGCTTACATCCTTAGCTAGATGAGAAGAGGTTGTAGCAGGGATGATGTGGGGAGGGCCCTGTGGAACTATGCCTGTGTGCTTACCCCTGCCTCCTGCTGTTCCCAGTGCTGGACTGCAGCCCCATCCTGTCATCTTTCCAAGTAATCCTGCTGGAGCATATCATCATGTGCCGTCTCGTCACAGGTCACAAGGCCACTGCACTACAGGAGGTAGCAAGCACAGAGTGGGACTGTGGGATCCAGCCTGTGTAGGAGCACAAGTCTCAAGAGGGGAGGGTAAAGTGACCTCATTGTCACTGCTCTAGCATAGTGAGCTGTAGAATTTAATGTAAAGCCAATAAACTGGCCCCCTAAAACTGGCTTGCTCAGGGGACATTGTAATGTGACTGGGATCCATGTCACCAAAATGCCCACCTTCCTGAGAACATTGGAAAGGCATTTTATAGCCTGTAACCAAAGGACTCAGTTGAAGCTTGGCCAGTGGTCTGTGTGGGCAAGGAGAAAGGAGGTCAGGGTCAGCTTTCTCCCTGTGGCTGCTCTTTCTCTCAGGACTTTGACCCTAGTATGGCAAGCATGTCTTCCAGCCTTGAGGGCAGTAACCTCCGTTCTCTCCTCAGATTTCTCAGGTCTGCCAGCTGTGCCAGCAGTCCCCCCGGCTCTTCTCCAACCATGCTGCCCAGTTGCACACACTGCTGGTAATTTGCCCTGGGTGCTGGGCCCCACTCTTGCCAGAATCCTGAACCCAGAACATACCTAACAAAGAACATGATCCACCCTGAAAGAACAATTAGTGTCCAAATGTTCCCAGTGATCTGTGTTCTTTTGGGGGGGGGGGGTCGGCCATTCACAATAGTGTAAAGTCCATCCCAGAGGCCCAGATATACATTGTGCTTGTCTAGGGCCACTGTCAGCTGCCCTGGTTCTGACCTGATTCCCTGCAGCCTCGAGAGCTGCCCTACATCTGTCTCTGTCCTTGTAGGGCCTGTACTGTGTCTCCGTGAACTGTATGGACAATGCAGAAGCCCAATTCACCACAGCCTTGAGGGTAAGGCTGACTCCCCGAGTAGCGATGATGTCAAGTTTGCTAACCCCAGGGAAAATGGAGACCAGCTTAGGTCTGCTGCTAGAGCTGTAGGCTTTGAGCCCACAGTCAGCCTGACGTTGACCATGACAGTGACACAGTTCTTGTTGATGTGGGAGCTGGCTGGAGTGAAGGGTTCCTGGGCACCCTAGGCAGATATGAGGGAAGGACATATGTTTCAGGCCATAGGGACACTGGGTGGCTACTTGGATACTTGGTAAGTGCCAGAACACTCTCAGGCTGTGTCAGCCTGGGTTTTGAAGTTTGGTAGAGTCACATTGTGTGGGTGACCAGTGACTGAGATGTGCCCTTATCTTACCTAAGGAGGTAGGTATTCAGAGACAGAGTTTATCTCAGGGAGGGGTTCCCCCACAAGGCATCCACACCTTTAGGCTACTGACCTCCTACAGGCTCCTGCTGTCCCTGAGAAACTGGTCTATTTCTACCAGAGTGGCTCAGATGTCTCTTGGGCCAACTCACCTCCCAGCTCTGCTCACCTGGCCAGCATCAGGGAAGGCTACCTGGCCTTACTGTCCTTGAGAAAAGGGAGGCTACTGACCCATTCCCCAGGAAACCCCCAGTAGAGATTTGGGTGAGCAGGATTCAGTTCTGTGAGCAAGGTGGCTGGGGCGTATCTCTGACTGTAGGATGGGGGTTCCTTCCTTGGTATTCTCCATGTCTGTGGGTACTGGGTGAAGAGCCAACTGTCTGCCAACTCTGCCAGCTCTACCCTTGTCTCCCTGGGCCTCAGGCCATCCTGCTGCAATGCTAGAAACCTCACATTCTTTTTGGTTGTTTTACTTTCTGCATGTGGCTTTGGCTGAGGTCATGTGCTGAGGGGGTCCTATTGGAGAATCCATGGAAGGGGAAGAGCTAGGACAGATACAAACCCCATCCTCAAACACAGGATCCTCCTATTGCCCACAGCTGACAGCCCAGTGCTGTTGTAGTTCAGATCAGAGAAGGGTACTCTGGGATTTTGTGTGCCTGGACAGCCTACTGGCAGACCCTGTACTTCACTGGATATCCCACTACAGAGATCTGGGCTAAAAGGGCCCAGGCTGTTTAGAATTTCATATTCTTTCCTTCTTCCTTCAATCCTGTACTGGAGATTAAACCCAGAATTTCACACATGCCTGGCAAGTGCTATACTGCAGCTTCTGCTCATGGTTTTTAAGAGGATATCTCAGTTGCACAGGCTGGCCTTAAATTCTGATCTTGCCAGGCTGGGTGTGGTAGCACACACATTTAATCACAGCACCTGGGGCGGCAGAAGCAAGTGGACCTCGGAATTCTAGTCCTGGTCTACAAAGCAAGTTCCAAGACAGCCAGGTCTGTTACACAGAAAAACTGTATTGAAGAAACAAAAGAAAAATAAATTTCTGGCCGGCTGTCGGTGGCACATGCTTTTAATCCCAGCATTCGGGAGGTAGAGGCAGGTGGATTTCTGTGAGTTCCGAGGCCAGCCTGGTCTACAGAGTGAGCTCCAGGACAGCTTCCAAAGCTACACAAAGAAACCCTGTCTCAAAAAAAAAAACAAACAAAAAGAATTTTCTGATCTTTCCTCAACCTCCCAAATGCTGGGATGACCAGCCTCTACCACCACAACTGGCAGTTAACTTATTCTCTTAACCATATAATGTCCCACAATCTATAGTTCAATGGTAGAGAACATTCTTCAAGGCTTGGGTATACATCTGTTGGCTTGCAAAGAAAAAACAAGCCAGAGTGGTTGCAAGCCAGTCTGGGCTGTTTGTTAAGACGATGTCTTGTCATTATCCACTAGTGGTCATTGACAGGCTTAGGATAGCTAGCTTTCCTGTTCACTTTCTAAATGTCCCCTGATACAGCTGGTGGAGAAAGAGCTAACCTCCACTTTGTGCTTGGGTTTGGAGTGAGCCAGGAGAGTTAGAAAGGAGCCCTTGAATAGCTCTGTGTCCAGTCAGGTCCCAGCAAGGTGTAGCAGTGGCCAGGCTGGCTTCCTAAATACATGTCTTCCATTCCAGCTTACCAACCACCAGGAGCTATGGGCCTTTATTGTGACCAACCTTGCGAGTGTGTATATACGGGAAGGAAATAGACACCAAGAGGTAGTAGGTGACATGCTTCATGTTCGGTATCTTTTCTCCATCTCTTGCTCAGGGGGCTATGGGTGTCCTGGGCACTCACTCACAAACCTTAGAAAAGCCCACATGTTTAGCTTTTTATGAGGGTGCAGCTTTTGAGGGGTCCGGACAGGGACTGGGGCCTCACTCCTGCAGCCATGTGGCCTCTGTCCCATCATGAGCCACTTAGCTTTTTTTTTTTTTTTTAAAGAAAAAATGTGGTGCTAGGGTACAATCCAGGGCCTCTTCATGGTGCCAAGTGTTCTGACATACAGCCACACCCTAGCCCCAAATCAAGGGGAAGGAGGTCTGCCACCCTGACTGTCAAGGAGCTAAGGCAGAATTCTTGAGTCACAGGGATGCTATCCCTCCTAATGTCCCCACTCTCCTACATGGTTCCCTCAGATGGACAACCCAATCTTGAAGTTATTCTGGGTAGGCATGCTACATATTGTGTTAATCTTCCCACGGAGTCGAGGAAGCCCTATCCCCTGTAGTATGTTCAGGGCCTGACCTCCTTGGGGTGGAACGCAGCCCTGACTGACTGATGTTTCTCTATCAGCTGTACAGTTTGCTTGAAAGGATAAACCCAGACCACAGCTTCCCAGTAAGGTGAGTAGCCTGTGCCCAACACAGACATTCCACACCCCAATTGCTAATGGGTGGTATGTACTCCTGTGGGCCCCGATGAAAAGTTTCTACACCCCACAAGCCTTTTCTGCTGATGCAGCAATCCAAATCAGACCAAATCAAACCGAATTAGAAAAAGCCCACATTTAATGGATGCAATGCTCCCAGGTGGTCTTCCAGTCCCCCCAGAAAGAGATGGGAAAAGAAGACTGGAAAAACCACACACAAGTCTTTCTTTTCTTTTTCTTTTTTTTTTTTTTTCACAAGTCTTTTCTGGGAGGCAGTTTAAATACCCTATGGGAATGGTCTTGAGCATCTCTGGAGGAGTCATTATTTGGTGGGTTTTCTAAGATGCAGCAGGGTTTGGAGAGAGATAGTGGAGGGGGCTTGGGTAACATTCCAGACTGCCACAGGCTCAACATGGCTTGCACCTCATCCTTCAGACAGTCTGCTGGGGCTTCCTTTGGGAGATCTTTCTCCCATCCCCAACTGTGACTCTGCTTCCTCTCCTACAGCTCACACTGCCTGCGAGCAGCAGCTTTCTATGTGCGCGGACTCTTCTCCTTCTTTCAGGGCCGCTACAATGAAGCCAAGTGAGTTTGGGTTGGGACATCATGTATGATGGCCTCTCTTCCCTCAGGCCTCTTCTGCTTCTCTTTGACTGATATGCCTGCAGGGTGTCAGCATCTGTCCCCTTGTGCAGGCGATTTCTTCGAGAAACTCTAAAGATGTCAAATGCAGAGGACCTGAACCGCCTTACAGCCTGCTCCCTTGTATTGCTGGGTCACATCTTCTATGTGCTGGGGAATCACAGGGTAAGTCCCTGCCTGGCCAATGGGCAGGTGGAGGCCTGGGGAGCACCACTGTGGAGCTTGGTACTTCATGTCCTGAAATCCAGGAAAGCATATTGTGGAAAACTACAGTCTACTGACATGCAGGGTATGGAAAGCATGGGAGCCTGAGTGCTGGGATAAAAGGTATGTGCCGCCCACCGCCCATCTTACAGTTCTTTTTTGTTTTATTTGCTTTTGTTTTTTGAGACATAGTTTCTATGTATAACAGCCCTGGCTGTCCTGCAACTCGCTCTGTAGACCAGACTGGCCTGGAACTCACAGAGATCCGCATGCCTCTGCCTCCCAAGTGCTGGGATTAAAGGTGTGTGCCACTACCATCTATTGTTTTTTTTTTTTTTTTTTTTTTTTTTTAATTGTGGTTCCAGAGCTTTCTTTTTGCTCAGGCTGGCAAGAGGCACACTATGGTCCAAACATTGCCTCATGTGCAGAGTAGGGACAAGGATTCTCTTTTCAAGGTGGACAAGAACACTTCAGAGGACCTGGGCAGTGGTGACACACACCTTTAATCCCAGCATTCAGAAGGCAGAGGCAGGCGGATCTCTTGAGTTCAAGGCCATAGCTAGTTGCAGGATAGGTTCCAAAGCTACACAGAGAAACTCTGTCTCAGGAAAATAAAAAAGGGGTGGGGGTGGGGAGTACTTTAGAGGACCATTTTAGGTGGGCTCTGAAGTTAGAGTAGGAATTTAACCAGCAGCAGAACATAAAATGGGCAGGTGGAGTCAAAGCCATGCTTCCAAAGCCACCTATTCAATCTTAGCTTTTGATTGGCAGGAGAGTAACAACATGGTGGTGCCTGCCATGCAGCTGGCCAGCAAGATCCCAGACATGTCTGTGCAGCTGTGGTCATCGGCCCTCCTAAGAGGTAAGAGTGAACAAGGCTACCAGGCATGCTTGTGGAACCGTGATATCAAATGAGCAGGGGTACATCTCCAGGGGATTTTTATTTTTGTTTATTAGGGACAGAGTCTTGTTATGTAGCCCTGGCTGGCCTGGAATTCTATGTAGACAAGGCTGGTCTTGAACTCACAGAGATTTACACTCCTTTGACAAGCCACCATGCCTGGCTTTCCAGGGGACTTTGAAGGACTGTGGCAGGTGGGGCTGGGCTTCTCTGTTTATAGGGTTTTGTGGATGATGCTCCTGGGCTCAGATGAGTTTGGATTCTTGAGGGCAATTCCTGTATGCCCTGGGTGGTATGGGTCTGCCTACCCTGGCGATGAAGTAGACAATGACACCTGCCCCATCTGCCCCATCCTCAGATCTAAACAAGGCATGCGGGAATGCCATGGATGCCCATGAGGCTGCACAGATGCACCAAAACTTCTCACAGCAGCTGCTGCAGGACCACATTGAGGCCTGCAGCCTCCCAGAGCACAACCTCATTACGGTATACAGGGTGGGAAGCAGACATGGGGGTGAGGGACTCCAGCTCCTCAGGTGGAGAGGGCCTATGTCAGTTGTCCCTCTTTCTTGGAAGGGCCACCAGGCTTACCAATGTGTGTTCTCCCCACAGTGGACAGATGGCCCACCCCCTGTGCAGTTCCAAGCTCAGAATGGACCCAACACTAGCCTGGCCAGCCTCCTGTGAGCCCCACATGGCTTGTGTCCCCAAGTTGGACTCAACACTGGAGTTCTTGGGAACAAAACCACCAG
The DNA here is from genome assembly GCF_943737965.1 of Phodopus roborovskii. Classification (NCBI taxonomy): domain Eukaryota; kingdom Metazoa; phylum Chordata; class Mammalia; order Rodentia; family Cricetidae; genus Phodopus; species Phodopus roborovskii. Next base: position 367,662 of record NW_026125665.1, on the reverse strand, counting down.
GGTATCCACCAGCCCCTCACCATTGTCCAGACCTGAGTCCCAGGAGTACTGTAGCCATCATCTGCCTCTGAGGGTGACAGCCAATCCTGCCTGTACCAGGAATCAGTGCTATCTGTTGGAAGGGACTGATGGCTTAATCTGTGTTTGAGTCTCACCTGTGAGGAACAGGATGACAATCTGTCCAGGGTCTTCATCAGACTGCTCAACCAAGCCTTGGTGCCAACTACCTAAGTGCAACTGCACAAAGTGGCCTCCAGTCCAGGGCAATCTGAGGGGAGAGCAATAGCCCTTAACTTTCCTGCTGTTCTTCCAGTGTCCCTGCACTCAGGGACTTCTGAGGACCTGGAAGTCAGCCTCTCAACAACTGTTCCTGGAAGGGACCCCAGTGCGGGGAAGGAGCCTGGGACAAGGTGTGCATGTGCAGTTGATGTAGCTGAGACCTTGTGTCCCAAAATGCCCTCAGCAAGCTCCTTGCTCATATTCAACATCGCCCCTGCTGGGGCACTAGGCAGAAGTCCCACTGGACCTGAATGACGGCGCTTCCTTCCTGGCAGCTATGTGGCTTTTTCATAGAGGACAGTTATGGGACCACCTCAACTCCTTCTTTTGGCTTGAGGGCTGCACCAAGGGTGCCACAGTGATGTCAAGGGACAATAGTTCTATCAGCTTGTGGTACCTGGGCAGGTGCTCTTTGGTGGCAAAGGTGGTGCTTGGGAGCTGTCACCCAGGCACCACGAAGGCCACTTCTCAGAGCTTTGGAATCCATGATTGATGGGACAAGGCTTCAGGACCTTCGTGGACATCCTCACTGTGCCATGTGGCAGCCACTGCCCACGGCCAGGTGCTCCCAGCCTTTCTGTCTTCCTCCAGCCCCTTGGGTCCCAGGGACCCCCTCAGTGTCTGCATCACAGCCCTTCCTATTTATTTAAGTTTTTTTTTTGTTTGTTTGTTTGTTTTGTTTTATTTTTGCTTCTAGGGCATTTTGTACATAGAGCAATTCAAACAAGAACCTTGCAACTTAACATCTGTCCTGATGCTAGAGTACTTTTAGTGACCATGTCTCAGGCATGTGACACCTAAGGATGGGGTCTTGATAAACCCCACAATCGGTGTTAAGGGTTCCACTAAAGTGAAACCTCCCTGATCCCAGTGCAGTCACCACAGTGTCCACTAAGATTGAGAGAAAAGCCCAAAAGGGCCATCACACATGGATATTATGGCCTCAGAAGTACCAAGAGTCAGCCACAAACCACCCAGGAAGCCAGGCTAGGTGTAGCCCTATAAGTGGCTGTCACCCCTTGAGCCACAGGTGACTGTTGAATGAAGGAAGGCATGTCATGAGTGTGTAGAGAAAAAGTTAACATGGTGGCATTGCCTGGTTTTAGAAGCCTATGCTTTTAATCAAGAACTTAACAATTGTAATGGAAGAGTTGTGAGAAGTCTACATGTATTTGCTGGTCCCTTCCTGTGGGGAGGGCTGCCACTCCTGGTCTTTGCATTTTCCCACCTCCAGCCCTCCCAGCAGCTCCTCTACTGTGGTCTGAAGCCCAGGGACAGAGACACACAACCCCTTTCTGACTTAGTCTAGTGGGAAGATGGTCCACGGCCCTTTTTTCTGTTTGATTTTGGGTGGGTGGTTGATGGGTTTCTTTGTTTTTGCTTGTTTTGAGGGCTCTGCAATGCAGCAATGGCCAGCCTGAGTAACTCAGTTCTCTTGTCTCAGCCGCCCAAGTGCTGGGATTACATGCAGATTTCCACTATGCCTGGCTCTTTCAGTTTGACTATGGGGTTTTGATTGGAAGGGGACAGTGTTTGGAGCTTTTGTGTTTTCAGTCAGAATCTCTTGTTTATGAATGACCCTTAACTCTTGTTCTCCCCACCCCACTAACCTTGTAGGGTTTGATAAACATTTGCTACCATGCCTGTGTTACCTGGTGCTGCTTGGCAGGCAGTCTGCCAGCTGAGCCACAACCATGTCCCGTAGTCCTCTGTCTTGATATATTTGGTTTGGACCCTCTATGAAGGTCATTCCACTCTGCATTTCCAGCCCACAAGCCCCTAGACAGGCTGGCTCCTGTACCTGGGTGTCCCTCTGGTCTCCAAGTTCTTCAAAAGCAGAGGCCAGTTGGACGTGATGACTGACACCTGCCATTTGGAAAGCTGAGGTTGGAGGCTAAGGTGCCAGTCACAGCAACATGGTGAAATATGAATAAACCAGAGTGGGGAAGGCTTTTTGCTTTTGTTTTGTTAGTTGATTTTTTGTTTGTTTGGTTTTTTTGTGACAGGGTTTCTCTTTGGCTTTGGAGCCTGTCTTGGAACTAGCTCTTGTAGATCAGGCTGGTCTTGAACTCACAGATATCTGCCTGCCTCTCCTTCCCAAGTGCTGGGGTGCACCACCACCACCCGGCTGTTAGTTGAATTTTTACCTTTTGAGTTGAAATCCATATAAAATTAGACAGGTTTTGTTGACAGGTTATTTTTTTGTTGTTGTTGACTGATTTTGACAGAATTTTACTGTGTAGTCTTGAACTTGCAGCTGTTCCTCCCCAAATCTCAGCCAAGGGTAAGGTATGAGCCACTACTCATAGTTATAGATTGTTTTGTTTTTGTGGTTTGGTTTCAGGATCTCCACCACTAATCCTAAGACAGGGTTTCTCTGTAGCTTTGAAGCCTGTCCTGGAGCTCACTCTAGACCAGGCTGGCCTCGACGCACAGAGATGCACCTGCCTCTGCCTCAGAATGCCGGGATTAAAGGTGTTCAAGGCATGCGCCATCACCGCCCAGCCTTTTGCCTAGTACATTCTTATGCTTCAACCCTGAATTTCTGAGATAGGTGGCACCCTACTATGCCATCTCTCCAGCCGTTTTTTTTTTTTTTTTTTTTTTTTTTGGTGTGTGTGTTTTTTGCACTTTACCGGGGGTGGAACATGCCTATTACATGCTCAGCATACCTTCTCTATGAGCTGCCTTGCAGCTGCTCCCTGAAGTCACTGTCAAGACCTCTCAAGACCACAAGGACTCAGAGTGCCTCAGGGCGGAAACTCCACTGCCATTGTGCATTCCCAACCACTGTCCTTCCTGAGAGGGTTTGGATCCCAGCTGTGTCCCATTCTCCACAACTGTGCCTAACCTTGATTTCATCAATGTGAAGGTTATATCCTCAGAACAAGCAAACATCCTGGGTCCTACCTCACCAACCAGTATGTGTTTGTGGCCAGTCCACAAAGGAAAAGCTGCCCTATGGCAGCAGGTGTTCGCATCTGGGAGGTTTGAGTTTGTCATCAGCCTGTTCTAAGCTGTTTGAGAAGTTACCCTAGAGGTTAAGGAGTAGCTGCTTATAAGGGTGGCCTTCCATATCCAGTGGCAAAAACCTTACAGCCAGGCAAAGTGATGTATGCCTATGATCCCAGCACTTAAGAGGTAGAGGCAAGAGGAGTTCAAGGTCATTCTTAGGCCAGTCTGGGCTACCAAGACCTGTCTTTAATAAAATGAAACAGGAGCTGGAGAAATTGTTTAGTAGTTAGGTGGATATACTTGCTCATCCAGAGGACTTAAGTTAGTTTCCAGCTTGCATATCAGGCAGCTCACAACCACCTGTAACTCCAGCTCCAGGGGCTCTGGCACCCTCTTCTTGCCACTACAGTTACTTGAACACTTAGAGCAAATACACATAATAAAAGATAAATCTATAAAAAAGACCATAGTCAAGTTATTTATTCCATCCCTAGAAGCCACATTTAAAAAAAAAAAAAATTTGCTCAGAGGGTAATGGCACTTGCTGTCAAACCTGACAACTGAGTTTGTTGCCAAAACAGAACGGGAGAATCAGCTCCCAAAAGTTGTCCTCAGACCTCCACACGTACATCATAGCATGCAGACCCACAATTACACATGTTTAAAAAAACAAGAGACAAACAAAAACCAGACATGGTGGCTTAAGTTTGTAATCCTAGTACTGAGCTCATAAAAACAGGTGAATTCCTGGAGCTCATTGGCCAGCTGACTGAGATTAAGGTTCACCTCTGGCCCTGACATGTGTACACACAAACATGTACCAAAAACCTTGAATGTCTACTAGCTCTACAGACTGCAATCTTCAAGAATACACTGAAGCTAGGTGTTGTGTAAACAGGGTTTTGGCATCAGATATATAAACAGCATGATTGCTACAAGGTGTGGTTGAGAGAGAGGTTTTTGTAGCTATGAGAGTCCAGAGCAGAGAAAGCAGATGGAAAGTGGCCAGCAGACTGAACAGGACCATGAGAGGAGAGATGGAGAGCAAGAGGAGAGAATATTGAGACACAAGACAGGAAAACCAAAGAAACCAGAGTGTGAATATCCAAAGTGACAGGTTTGTAAGAAAATGAGAAGCCCATGAGCTGCGGAAGTTTGAGGTGGGAAGAGCTCCAAGTAGTTCTAAAACTGAGGGAGTCTGGAAGAAGCATATGCTTTGGTATGCTGGGGGTTTTGTTTGTTTTTTGACCTGACAGGCATAGTGGCACTTGCCTTTAATCCCAGCACTCAGAAGGCAGAGGTAGGTGGATCTCTGTGATTTTAAAGCTAGTCTGGTCTACATAGTTCCTGGGTAGCCAGAGCTGTATAGTGAGACCCTGTCTCAAAACCAAAATAGGGTCCATTGCTCTGCATGTCACCCAAGGCTAGGTCCCCACTCTAGTGGCAGTTTAGTGCATCGCTTACATCCAGAGCACACCTTAGAGTTTACATATAGCTCTGGTGACAGGTGTCTTCCCTCATTAAGCCCTAAGGGGTTAAGCACAAACTGTTCTAAAGTGTAGCTGTGACCCGGAAGTGCATCTTTCACTAGTCTCATCTGCTTGTTTGCTCCTGGGGGCAGGGATGTGCTCCTACATTGGCCACCAGAGGTCAGGACAAGCCCAGGAGTCAATACAGCTCAGCATGTGCCTGCCAGGTTGAAGGCAGAAGGGCTGTCTGAGAGTAGAAAGGCAGGAGAAGCAATGGAGATGGAAGAGCACTGGCATTCTTCCAATGGGTTTTCTGGGTGGTGGTGGCGCACACTTTCAGTCCCAGTGCTTGAGAGGCAAAAGCAGATATCTGTGTGAGTTTAGGCCAGCAAGTTCCAGGACATCCAGGGCTAAACAGAGAAACCCTGTCTTGAAAAAACAAAACACCCATGTGGCACCCATGTGGTAACTCAGACCCATTTGTAACTCCAATCCCTGATATTTATGGTGCACAACAAAACACTCAAACAAAGAAGTTAATAAATAATGACACATAAATTGGTTTTTCAAGACAGTTTCTCTGTAGGTCTGGCTGCCCTGGAACTCACTCTGTAGACCAGACTGGCCTCTTAACTCACAGAGATCCACCTGCTTCTGTCTTCCAAGTACTAGGATTAAAGGCCTGTGACACCATCCACAGCTATATGACTTTTTCTTTTCTTTTTTTTTTTTTTTTTTTTTTTTTTTTTTTTTTTTTTTGGCTTTTTGAGACAGGGTTTCTCTGTGTAATAGCCCTGGCTGTCATATAACTTGCTTAGAAGACCAGGCTGGCCTCAAACTCATAGATATCCTCCTGCCTCTGCCTCATGATTGTTGGGATGCACCACCACCACCTGGCAATAATTTTTTTTTTTAATAATAAAAAAGGAGAGTTGGAGAGATTGCTCAGAGGTCCTGAGTTCCATGCCCAGCAGCCACATGTTGGTTCACAACCATTTGTAATGAGATCTGGTGCTCTCTTCTGTCATGCTGGCACATTGTGTAATATACATAATAAATAAATCTTAAAAAAAAAAAAAGGAAAGGAAAGGAAGGAAAAATCTTGGGAACATGAGAAGGGAATGGAACTTGTCACTCTGGAATCTTGAGTGAAGCCTCTTGCCAGTAGGAAATGAAGAATTCCAACCCAATTACTTCCTGCCTTCCCAGCTATATATAACCTGCAATTTCCTCAGGATCTCATTTACATGGAAAGAATTTGTATATGTACTGAACCCTGTGCAGCACTGATGGGCCTGGTTTTTTTTTTTTTTTTTTTTTTTTTTTTTTAATCCGATTATAACTTCATCCAAGGTTTCTGTAGAGCCAGCCACCTCACCCCATCTTTAAGATGAAAAGGAGCCTACAAGATGTTTCAGTAGTTAAAGATTAAAGTACTGACAACTAACCCAGCCCACCTAAATTCAATCTCCAGGACCCACATAGTTAGAGAGGGAACTGCCTCTGCAACTTGTCATCTGACCTCTGTGCACACTGTAGTAGACATACACATATAAATAAATTAGTGAAATGTACAGAGGTTCTGTTTATTAAACAGTCTCACCATGTAGCCCTAGCTGGCCTGGGTCTCACAAGATCCCCCTGGCTCTGTTTCCTGAGAAGGGCGTTAAAGATGTGTGCCATCATTCCTGACATTGAAGGGTTATTTCTATTCTTTCTCTTGCCATGTGAGTGCAGTGCCCCAGAAAGCCAGAAGAAGGCATTAAATTTTTTTTGGAATTGGCGTTCTAGGCCATTGTAAACCAAAATCAAGTGTTCTAGAAAATCCCTATGTGCTTCTAACTGCTGGGTAGTCTCAGCGTAGCACTTGTCAATTTGTAAAAAAGAGAAGAGTTGGGTGTTGGTGACACACAATTGTAATCCCAGCATTCAGGAGGCAGAGGCAGGTGGATCTCTAAATTTGAAACCATCCTGGTCTACAGAGTTAAGACAGCTAGAGCTGTTACATAGAGAAACCCTGTCTCAAAAAACCAGAACACACACAGAGAGAAATAGAGACAGAGAGACAAAGAGAGGAGACAAAAAGATTTCTTAGCAATCTGCAGGAATGGGATATATATGTAATGGTTCATATGACCCTTTGCTCTTCTCTGGCCCCAGAGGGCATGCACATACCCACACAGAGATTTCAAAGACACATAATTTTTGTTATTTTATTTGTTGTCACATGCTGTCCTGAAACTTGCTCTATAGACCAGACTAACCATAAATTCATAGAGATCCCCTGTCTCTTGCCTTTTGAGTCCTGGAATTTATGGTATATGCCATAAAATACATATCTTTATAAAATACATATCTTTATAAAAAGCTTTATTATAAGTACATATCTTTAATAAAATTTCCAACTCTGATTCATAAATGGTTAGTCATGGAATTCTTTTCTTCATCAAAGCCAGAAACCCTAGCCTGTGTGTCAAGATCCCTGAAAGTCCAGGGGGACTTGGGTCCAGCTGATGAGGGTGGCAGTGTGGGACTGTCTCTTTCACCTCACCATAGACATGCCCAGGCTTGAACCTCATCCCACAGGGTTTCTGGCTAACTGTTCCTTTCCAGTCTCTCGGTTCCCTGTGACTTGCCATATCAGCCAAGAACAGGCTCAGGGTTTCTCGGGTGTCAGGATGAAACCACCTCAGTGACTGAACAGTCATTAGAAGAGCAACTCTGTTCTCCTGGCATATGGCTGGGGACTATATAGACTCACCAGGCCACCTCCCTCATTTATGTTGTTACTGAGAAAGTATGTATGTTTGACTGTGGTCAGAGGACAACTCCTAGTTCCTACTCTCTCCTCCCACCTTTACCAGCTGAAGTTCAGGAACCTGAGTGTAAACTCAGGTCCTCAGGCTTGCTCCCAGATGCCTCTGAGCCATCTACTAGCCCCAGAGGGGACATGGAACTCCCAATAATGGGGCCTATCTGTAATAAGAGTCCAAACTGGTATATTGGAACAAACAGGGGACAAATAATGGGTTGAAGAGGATACATCTCTTAGCCAAGCCAGTCATCCTGGCATTGCAGAAGTAGAAACGTGGCCATCGAGAGCTCTTGGAATCTGCAGCTACACAGTGAGTTGAGGTCAACCTGGTTCCTTGATGGGATGGGAAGGAGCTAAAGTGATGGCTCAGCTGTTAAGAGCATTTACTGTTCTTGCAGAAGATTGGAATTTGGATCCTAGCACCCACATGGGTAACTCACAACCACCTGTAACTCTAGCTAAGATACTGTTTTCTGGCCTCCTTGGCCACCTTCAGGCATGTGCACAAATATACACATAAATAAAAATTAAATCTTAATTTTTTTAACATTTGCTCTTGCTTTATATGTATAGGTGTATGTCTGTATGTTTGTCTGTGTACCATGTGTGTGCCTGGTACCCACAGAGGCCAGAAGAGATCATGAGACAGTGGGTACTGATAAACAAACTCAGATCCTCTAGAAAAGCAGCAGTTACTCTTAACTGCAGACCCATCTCTCCATCCCCTTAAAATGTTTTTGAATGTTAAAATGTGAAACAAAAACAAAGTTCCAGATGGGCTGGGGAAATCAAAGCATGAGGTCCTGGAGGGAGGTCTGATTTACAGAACAGTAAAAAATGGGTGGGCATGGTGGCTACCTGCAATCCCAGCATTCAAGGCATAGAACCAGGTGGGTGTGGTGGTGCCTGTAATCCCAGCATTCAGGAGGTAGAGCCAGGAGACCCCCTAAAGCAAGTGGGCAACTAGACTGGCAAATCAAAGAGCTTCTTGCCTAGACTTACAGGGTAGACAGATGAAGGAGACACGTGACATCAACCTTAGGCCTCCACACATGGATGCACACTCGTGTGTACACACACAGGAAGTGTGTATGTGAAGGAAATGGCTCAGGGAGTAAAGGGACTTGACCCTAGGATCAATGTGGAAGGAGAGAACAGACTCCTGTCAGTTGTCCTCTGGTCTCCACATGAGTGCCTGCATCATGGCAAACAGTCACACATGTACACAAATGAATGAAATGTGATAATAATAAGTTCAGTGTGGTGAGACAGGGTCTTTCTTTATTGACCTGGCAGTCCTGGAGCTCACAAAGTAGACAGGCAGAGGCAGGCTTTTGTGAGTTCTAGGTCAGCCTGATCTACATATTGGGCTCAGGACAGCCAAGGCTGTGTAGTGAGACTTTAAAACAATAAATAAAGCAATAAAAGAACAAAAGGATAGCAAGTATACTTTTAAAAACTAAATAAATGTATGGGTCTCAGCCAGAAGGACTGAGTCTAAGGGACCTCAGACAGTGGAGCCAGGATGTACCCCTGGTGCACAAAAGGACCTTGCAAACACATCCCCCATGGAGGGATAACTGCCTTAACCTAGAGACAGGAGAGAAGTCCTAGTCCTTTCTTCAAATGACTTGACAGATCTTTGACAGATCTACATGACCCCACCTGGATGGCAATGCCCTACATGTGGAATTGGGGTGGAGGGATGGGAGGGGAGGGTGGTCAGGGTGCATGTGAGGGTCAGAGAGGGTGAAAGGGAGAGAGCAAGGGGGGAGGGAGGGAGAGGGAACTGGGATCAACATGTAAAATGATAAATTAAATAATAAATAAATAAATAAATGGGGCGGGAGAGATGGCTCAGTAGTTAAGATCACTGGCTGTTCTTCCAGAGGACCCAGGTTAAATTCCCAGTACCCACACGGCAGCTCACAGCTTTCTGTAACTCCAGTTTCAGATGATCTGATACCCTCACATCAACACATATAAAATAAATTGTTTTAAAAAGAAAATAAACTAAGCCCCCCAGTCCTCCAGACTGCCTGGCTGACACTCTTCTGTTTGTCTACTCTGGAGGGGACACCAGGTGGATAGGCTACCAGCCTGGCTCCTGGTGTTTGTGGAAAGTGAAGGTTCCCCATCACTTTGTATATTGTTGACATCTAGAGAGACATCTGAGAGGACAGAGGGCTGGGATAGGGTTAAAGGGGAAAAAAGGAATGTCTGTAATCTCTATCCAGAACCCTTCTGTGCTCTGGTCTTCAGTGCTGCAACCATACCCTGGAAGTGGTGGTTAGGTGGTTCGGAAGGGAACAGAGCTGACTTAGCCCCAACCTCTGGGACATGTGTACTTTCACAGCATGGATCCAGACACCCATAGGGATATGACCTGAACCATTTCCCACCAGGAGCAAATGCAAATGATGCCTCAGAGGAGGGTCCCCAACCCAAGAACCCAGCACCCTGTTCACTGTTTCCATAGCCTTCCCCAGGAAAATAGACTTCATCTCTCCAGGAAGCTCCACCTACTTCCAGAACCTTCCTCTCCAGAACATTCTCTGGCACTGACAGGAAGTCCTTATTGGGCCACACCCCCGTCACTCACATGACTGATTTATCTCACCAAGGAATCCTTCTTAGACTCCAAACTTAGATGACAAAGTATACTTTCCCAGAGCTCAACTGAGGTCATGTCTCAGAATGGGCTTTGGCTACATAAAACTGAGTGGCTTTTGCATACAGACTGACCAGAGACATCATCAATGTGATCCTCTGAGGTGATTTATGGTCCACCTATTTCATCTTTCTAGAATCCTTCAAGGTCTTGCCTTAACATAGCCAGTGGGGACCTCAAGTGCTGGACATACCTCTACCCTAAACTCCTGGGCACAAGCTTTCTTATCGTGCCATCCCCTTAAGAAGCTGGGGCAATGGTGTGCTGTGGATTTGTGGAATTAAAGGCAAGTGTACCGAGGCAGGAGGATCTCAAGCTCCAGGCCATCCTGAGTTACATAGGAAGGTCCTGTTTAGGAGGTGGGGAAACCCTAACATTTGGAAGGCAGAGGTTGGCAGGGAGATAGCTGTAAATAGAGACTGTCTAGAGCTACAAAGCAAGACTTTGTTTCAAATAAACAGTGACTCAGATGTTTAAGTGCTTTTAGTTCTGTTGGAGGGGTGCTTACTTTGTATCCACAAAACCTTGCACCATGTATATTGGAAACTGAATATAGTAGCAGGCTCAGCATTTAGGAAAAGGAGGCAGGAGGATCAAGAGTTCAAGATTAGCTCTGTGATGGTGATGCACATCTTTAATCCTAGCACTTGGCATGCAGAGGTAGCAGGATCTTGGAGTTCAAAGCCAACATGGTCTATAGAGTGAGTTCTGGGACAGCCAGGGCTACACAGAGAAACCCTGTCTGGGAAAAAAAAATAAACAAAGGCATCTTGAGCTTTGTAGAAGTAAGGCCAGCCTGTGCTATAGGAGAGCCCGAACCTGCTGCACCTCTGAAGAGCAAGAGAGTTCAAGGTCATCTTCAGCAACAGAGTGAGCTTTGGCAATCATCCACTAGAAACATCTCTGGGAGAAGCTTCAGGTCCTCTCTTCTGTGTGGCTTTGGAGCCTGTCTTGGCTCACTCTGTAGACCAGGCTGGCCTCAAACTCAGAGATCCACCTGCCTCTGCCTCCCGAGTGCTGGGGTTAAAAGTTGTGCACCACCACCACCTGGCATAGTGAGGGACACTTTTAAACACAAGACCTGCTGCCTCTCAGCATCTGCTTCTAGACAAGGCTCCTGCTGGGAGCAGCCTTCAGTTTCAGAAAGGGTAGGCCTGTTCTTCTGGCCTTGCAGCTGGGCACACTCTTTGCTCCCCAAAGCTCTGGCTTGCTCATGTTCTTTCTCTCAACTTCTGTCTGGGGCTGGAGAGATGGTTCAGCAGTTACAAGCAGTGGCTGTTCTTCCAGAGGGTTGGGGTTCGATTCCAAGCACCCACAGTGGATGCTCACAGCAGCCAGGTAGACAAAGAGCAGAGGCATGGGGCAAGCTGTTTCAGCAGGGACCAGTGTTTCCCAGAAACCTGAGAAGCCCTTGGAGCAGTCATTCTGTGGACTAGGTTACCTGTGAGAGTGAGAGGAAGGAGGGAAGGAAGAGATCACAGACACAGGTGGGATACACATACCCACGCTTAAGAAAGCAGAGAGATGGCCACTTCAAGTCAGGGACAGGGCCAAGAAGTGTCTGAGATGGGGACTTCTGCCTTGTGCTTCAGCTCCCCAGTCAACAGGTATGGGGATACCATTTTAAAACCTAGCAGAAGTTCCTCTGGGTGGCTGTGAGCAAGTTCACTCCCTCCCTCCTTTCTGCCCAGCTCTAGTTTAAGAAGAATGCTTTCTCTTTCTGAAACTGGAAATGCTCTTCCTGTTGGTGGGAAAGTCATTGTAGCTCATTGGTTAAAGCACACTTGGGTTCTACACATGGTGGCACAGGCCTGTCACCCTGGCAGTTGGGAGGTACAGGCAGAAGGGTCAAAAGTTTGTGGTCATCCTCAGCTACATAGAGAATTTCAGTCTAGCCTAGGTTACATGAAACTTGTCTCAAAAAAAAAAAAAAAAAAAAAAAAAAAAAAAAAAAAAAAAAAGAAAGAAAGAAAAAAGAAAAAAATCTTGGAGATGGAGGGGGAACTAAGTTCAGTTGAGTGGCTAACAAACACGTATAACTCCTTCACACACACCTGGATGTACACGCTTAACCCCCCCCATGTGCATCATTAAAAATAAAATAAATATGTAGCTTAGTCCTTTTGTGGGACTCCTAACAATGTGAATAGGGGCTGTCTCCAACTCTTTTATTGACTTTTGGAACCCTATTCCTCATACTGGGTTGCCTTGTCCAGCCTTAATACATAGGGAAGTGCTTAGTTGTACTGCAACTTGATATACCATGTTTTATTGATACTCATGGGAGACTTGTCCTTTCCTAAACAGAAGTGGATTAGGGTAGGAACAAAAGGATGAAGGGACTGGCAGGAGAGGAGGGAGAGGAAACTTTAGCCCAGGTGTAAAATAAATAAGTAAATAAACAAACAAATAAACTCATTAAAAATAAATATGGGTGGTGGTAGTGGCACACACCGTTAATCCCAGCACCTAGGAGGCAGAGGCAGGAGGATCTCTGTGAGTTCAAAGCCAGCCTGGTCTACAGAGCAAGTTCCAGGACAGCCAGGGCTATCTCAAAAAATAAAAACAAAAACTAAACCAAAACAAACAAAATATTTCAGGCAGCAGTTGGGTGTGGTGGCATATATTTGTGATCCCATAGTTAAGAGGCTGAGGCGGGAGGATGAGGGCAGCCTGGGCTACACAGTAAGACCCTATCTACAAAACACTTGGCTGAAGGGCTCCTGAGTCTGGCCTTGGTTCTGTACATTCTAGCCTACAAATATAAATAAAGTCACAATTGGCTTCACCCCAGTTTAGTAGGTGCCTACTCAACTTTCTTTAGGAAAGTACATGAGTGTGTGGGGTAGCCTGTTGGTCAGTTATATCTGATCTTTTTCCCTCTTGAAATAGGGAGTTCATTCCCAGGGAGAATCAGGACCTAGTCCATAGACCCTCAAAAAGATGTTGCTTTCTGTAGGTCAGTGGTTCACACACATGCCCCCCCCACTCTACACTTGCCTACACATCACACACACTCATACACATGCCCACACACACTCTACACATGCCTACACACACTCATACATACATCTCTCACACACACTCATACACATGCCCACACACACACATGCCTACACACACACACACACACACACACATTCACACACACTCAAACAAATACACGTACATGCTCAAAAGAGCTTGGCAAAAACAAAATGATGATGGAGGCCAGGTTGGAGTTCATGGTATTGTGCAGGATGGTGGCTTTGTTCAGGGCAACTCTGTCATTTAGCGACACTATATAACTTTAACCTCATTTCTTTCTTTTTTCTCTCTCTTTTATTTTTGTTTTGTTTTTTGAGATAGGGTTTCTCTGTGTAGCTTTGGAGCCTGTCCTGGAACTCACTTTGTAGACCAGACTGGCCTTGAACTCACAGAGATCCACCTGTCTCTGCTTCCCAAGTACTGGGACTAAAGGCGTGTGCCACCATTACCCAGCTTGCCTCATTTTTCTTTTCTGTTCTGTCCCGGGATTCCATATGTAACTGAAGATAATCCTTAAATTCCTAATCCTCAGGTCTCTACCTTCTCAGTGCTTGTGTGACAGTTGCTGGTCAGGCTACCCAGTTTTCTCTTCCTTTCCTCATGCAGGTGGGTTTGTCAGGGATGGTGCATACCTGCCTTTAATATTAGCATTTGGGAGGCAGTGTCTGGAGGATCTCTGTGATTTTGAGGCCAGCCTGGTCTACACAGTGAGTTCCAGGCCAGCCAAGGCTACACAGAGAATTCCTGTCTCAAAAAACCAAATATATGCATTTAATTTTTATTAATGTATATGGGTATCTGTGTCCATCTGTGCATATATGTGTCATGTGGCTATCCATAGAGGCCAGAGAGGGTATTGGGTGCTTTGGAGCTGAAAATAGAGGTGGCTGTGAGCTACCCCACATGGTTATATGCACTGCCTTCAAGAACAGTGAGCGCTCTTTAGCCCCCAAGCCATCTCTCCAGAGCCCATTCCCTTTTCTCTTCTTTCTGCCTCTTCCCTTACTTTGAAAGCCAGCCTGTCCCCAAACTCAAAGAACCTCCTGTTTTAGCTTCTGAAGTGCTGGGATTACAAAACAGGTCAGGATCCTTCCTGCCTCAGCCTCGTTCGTGCTGGGACAGGCCTGGGCGACTCTTTGTCATCGTCCGTAGCATTACTAGATTCTTCAGTGCTGGTGGAACCGCTTCCTCTGTGTGCAATCTCTCCTTCCGCTGCCAGAGGCTCCGCCTTCCCGACGCCTGTGGGGCGGCCTGGACCAGCTCCCACTTCCCTATATGGGTGTGAATGTCGCTCAGCCTGTTCGCCAACTTGGTTTCCCAGACCCAGGAAGAGCCACGCCTTGGTGAAGAGATGCAATCGCAGGCACCACCAGGGGAAGGAAACTCAAACATCAGTAACAGTCACATGGCGTGCTTTAGTTTTTATTTAAAAAACCAAAACAAAACAAAAAACCCACTAGCTCTATCTAGGTAGTCCAAATCACCGAGATCGGCCTCCCTAGTGGTAGGTAATGACAGTTGTGTCATTACCATGCCTGTCTTGCCAGCTCATTTTGACAGAGATATTTTGGGTGGTTTAGGCCTTGGGCAGGCTGCCACTTGCCCTTGACTCTGAGATTCAGGAATTTCATTAGGACATCTGTCCAGAGTCTTTCTTCAAAGAGAAAGAAAAAGTTCAGGGAAATTTTTTTTCTTAGTCCAGGCTGTCCTTGACTCATGAAGATGAGAATGACTTTAGATGTTTGATTCTCTTGTCTACTTCTTAAATTCTGGGATGACAAGTGTGCACCACCATGCCTAGTTTATATAGTGCTGGGAATGGAACGTAGGACATTGTGCATGCTAGGCAAGCACTTTACCAACTGAGCTGTATTTCTAGTCTAGGGCTCAGGACATTTTGGGTCATTTATTTTAGTAGTACAGGAGTAATTTTTATTTGTTTGTTTGTTTTTGGTTTCTCTGTATTGCTTCAGAACCTGTCCTGGAACTAGCTCTGTAGACCAGGCTGGCCTCGAACTCACAGAGATTCTCCTGCCTCTGCCCGAGTACTGTGATTAAAGGCATGCACCACCAATGCCTGGCTGAGTAGTTTATTTTTTTTTACATTTATTTTGTCTAAAAAATAAACAGGGTGGGCTAGGCAGTTCAAAATGTAAAGGTCCTTGCCACCAAGTATGAGGCCCCGGGTTCGCTCTCTGGGACCCACATAGTGAAAAGAGAGGCTCAGCTTCATCAAGTTGTCCTTTACTTTTAATATGCATACATACTGACACCCATAAATAGAAAAAATGTTTACCTCTGCACCTTGTCCCCCGCCAACAAAATAAAACCGAAAGAACTCAGAAGGCAGAGAGAGGCAGATCTGTGTGAGAGTTGTGAGTTCTACATAGTAAGGCCCTGCATCAAAGAAGGAAAAATGAGATAAAAGTCTACAACTTGAGTTAAGGGGTGAGGGGAATCTAGGGCTGCTCCAGCCGCACATCTCTCCTTTTGTGATGGTAGCATGTGATCTACAGGGATTGGGGTGGGGTTTCCATTCAGACAGTGCATACATCTCAGTAGCGTTCAGGAGATTCAATGAAGCTGAATCCCCCGAAGTATCCTCATCCAGGCAATTCTCAGAAAAGCTGCGGGTAAAGAAGGCCGAGATCGCCGACGGCATCCTCAGAACGGGACCAGCGACGCGAACCTGAAGATTCTCTTCCGAATGGGCAGGGATTGAGGATCGTCCCGAGACTCTCTTCAGAAGGTGGCGGAGTCCCCGACGCCCACGGGAACGAAGCCAAGCCACTAGCCGCCTGAGGTCTACTCAGAGACGCCTGTCCAGGCCCGACAGCCTCCGGTGCATTGTGGGTTGGGCGCCCCTGCTGCGCACTGCAGGGGAACCCTCCGCTCAGTCAGTTGCTGGCCACCGGGCGGCCCAGTCGAACCACCCTCCCGAGTCCGAGCAAGCGGGCCACAAATTGACGTGTCCTCCAAGACCGCACCCCTCACGGCATTCCCGCCCCTAATCTAAAGTCCACTTCGTGGCGACCCGACTGGCCCTGCAACCCGCTCCATTCTACCATTGGATGCTGGCCTGTCAGTCATTCTGCCCCTCCCCCTCAGGCCCGCCCCAGCCACCGGCGCGATCCGGAGGGCCAGCCGGCCAACGCACTCATTGGCTGCTGGAAACTGTCTGTCTTGAGGCTGGCCACACCCATTGTGGGGTGCGGATCCAGAGCGCCCCGGCCAGACTTCATTGGCCTGCGGCGCCGCCACTCGGAGAGACGTGGTTCAACCCGGAAGTATGAGAGGCGAAATCTGCCTAGCAACCGGGGAAGCCGGGCTGTGAAGCGGGCAATTTCAGTGTGAGAAGGAGCTGCTAGACCGAACCGCGGCTCCGAGCGCGCCGAGGCAGCTCCTTCCGCCCAGGGTCAGCGCCCCGGCGCGCGCACGCGCACCCTCGCTGCCTGAGCGCGCCCCGCGCCGCCCGCGCAGTCGGTCGGTCGGTCGTCCGTCGTCCTGTCTCCGCAGCCGCCTCAGGCGCCACCCGAGGAAGTCGTTGCCGTGGGACGTGACCAGACCGGACCCCAGCGTTCTGCCCGAGGCCGGCCCGGGGCCCAGCTGCCCATCGTGCGGAGCCGAGCAACTTCGGTGAGTGCGGGGCCGGCGTCGCTGCCGGGGTCCCCGGCTTCCGGTCCCCGGGGCTCCCCTGGCTTCCGCTTGGCCGGGTTGGTGCGTTTCCCTACTGGACTCTTTAGGGAACCTTGCATCTGAAGGCCCTCTGTCTCTGAAGGCTCCCCTTCTCGTTAGGAAGCCCTCGTGTCTGAGTACCCTTTTTCTGGGGTACCCCTTATTTGAGAGTACCCTTCCTTTAGGGGACTTAATGTCTGAAGGTGCCCTTTATAGCACCTCGCCTCTCTGAGGGCGTTCCTGGAGAACCCGTGTCTTTCCGAGAGTACCCCAGAAAAGGGAATCCTGTGTTTCAGAGTGTCCTCTTAATAGGGGACGCTGCCCCTTCGAGGGGAACACATCTTTTTAAACTCCTTAACTTTTCTGAGGATCTAATCTGAGGGACCCTTGTTTACCCCCTCCCCCCCTGCCCCGCGCGCCCCTGGGAACCCCTTCCTGTGAGGGAGCCCCCTTTTTCGTGAACTCTCAACTCTCAGGGGTTCTCTCTGAGACTCTGCCTTATTGAGAGAAACTCCAACTCAGTCCTTCCGGGTTCCCGAGGCGAGCCCCTATCTCGGAGATTCTTATCCAGCTGTCCTGCCTCGTTAAGGATATGCGGTCATTCTCTGACGGACCCCCCTCTTTTTGGAGAGTCTGGCCTCCAGTCCCATGCTTCTGTAAAAGGTGGCTATTTGTCTGATGAGCGCCCCCTTCCTTCCTTTCTGGGATTCTTGCTTCCCTCAGGAAGAAGGTTCCACTTCCCTTAGGAGACACTTCTTTCTGAGGACCTTTCTATGGAGGATATTTCTGAGATCAACCTGCCTCTCGGCGAACCCCCTCCCACAATTTTCTGAGAAAGTTGTTTCTCTGCACTATTGTCCTTTTTTGTTTGTTTCAAGACAGATTTCCTCTGTGTGTGTCCCTGGCTGTCATGGAACTCGCTCTGTTGAGCAGGATGGCCTAGAACACAAAGATCCAGCTGCCTCTGCCTCTCAAGAGTTGGGATTAAAGTCATAGCCACCTTGCGGGCGTTGTTTCATTTTTTGGCAGATCCCCTCTCTGAAATTATGTCCTTGCTTTTCCATCTCTATTTTGAGTGACTCTTTTTTCAAGTTTCCCCGCCTGAGCAATCTGAAGTGCTCTTTGGAGGTTTCCCCCAGTTTCTAAGCTGTGCCGATTTATTTATTTGTTTATTTATTTATTTATTTATTTATTTATTTATTTTCTAGTCAGGGCTTTGGAGCTTGTCCTAGAACTCGCTCTGTAAACCAGGCTGACCATGAACTCAGAGATATGCCTGCCTTTGCCTTCTGAGTGTGGAGATTAAAGGTGTGCATCCCTCCCCCTCCTTTTTTTTTTTTTTTTTTTTTTTTTTTTTTGTTTTAAGTATTGTTTTTTTGTGACTCAGTCTTGTTATATTGTAGCCCAGGTTGTCATTGAATACCCAGTACACAGGATGCAGAGGCAGGTGATTCTCTGAATTTGAGGCCTGCCTGGCCTGGCCTGGCCTGGCCTGGTCTGGTCTTCTACAGAGCGAGTTCCAGAACAGCCAGGGCCACACACACAAAAAAAAAAAACCTAAAAAACAAAACTAAAAAATAATTCAATTAATAAAAGATTTTCCCCATCTCATCCTATTAAGCAAGTCCTGGGATTACAGGCTGAATGCCACATGCAGGCATATTCTTTTTTTCATTTTTCTGTGTGATCTCTGAGTCCCTCTCCTTCTTTGTTTTTTTTTTTTTTTTTTTTTTTTTTTTCTTTCTAAGACAGGATTCTGTAGCCATGGCTGTCCTGGAACTGGCTCTGTAGACCAGGCTGCCTTTGAACTCAGAGATCCACCTGCCCCTGCCTCCTGAGAGCTAGGATTAAAGGCTTGTGCCACCACCTGGCCCTTCTCTCTTAATATAGCTGGTCTGGAACTTTGCACCCATGGTAACCACAAATTCATGGTCATCTTTCTGCCTCAGTTTCATGAATGATGGTGTTATAGGTATAAGATACTGTGTCTGGCCTTTGTATCCATTTTCCTTATTGTTCAGGTTTTTCTGTCTTTTCTCCCCATCTCCTCTCTGGGGGCTGAAAAATCATCTGGGAGCATTTTACAAATAAACCTTTGAAAAAAGGTTACAACAAAACAAAACAAAAAAATCCTTTTAACTTTTAATTTAGTTTGATTTGGATTACTGAGTTCAAGTAGAAGCTTGATAATCATGGTATAGAAACCTTTCACTTAATGAGACACAATGGATTTCTCATTTTCCTGATGGGTCCTGTAGCATAGCAGTTTCCTACCTAATTGCTTGAGATTTCCTTCCTTAATTTCTGTGGGAGAGACTTATCATTTAACCTTGGAGCTATCATCTTCAAGAATCCCTTTTTTATGTGGTGTATCCAAATCTCTATTGTGAAGGGAAAGACTTAGAAATGTTTTACTTTGTTTAGTTTTCTTTCTTACCAGTCCTTGGGTTTTTCAGTCATCATTGTGCTTTATTTTCTTTTTTTTACACAGGGTTTCTCACTGTGTAGCCCAAGCTGCCTTCAAGTGCTCCATGTATGTAGCCTAGGATGTCCTTGAATCATCATGCTAAGGCTTCCAGAGTGTTGGACTTTTTCATGACTTTTATCTCAATTTTCAGAGGACTGAAATTTTTGTGGTTAGAGGGAAAGTTAGAGGACCTATATGCAAAAAAAAAAAAAAAAAAAAAAAAAACCTAAAAACAAAAAACCCCCAAAACCCAACCCAACCTCTTGATATTTGTTTTTATTTTTACTTTTTAAAAAACTTTTATTTCATGTACATTGGTCTGAAGGTGTCAGATCCCCTGGAACTGAAGATACAGACAGTTGTGAGCTGCCCTGTGGTTGCTGGGAATTGAACTCGGGTGTCCTCTGGAAGAGCAGCCATTGCTCTTAACTGCTGAGCCATCTCTCCAGCCCACCTATTTTTACTTTTTTTTTTTTGAGACAAGGTCTCTATTATGTCTTCTTGATTGGCCTGGAACTCAGAGATCTGCCTGCCTCTGACTTGAAGGCACTGAGATTAAAGTCATGGGCCACCATGCCCAACTTTCTTTTTTGAGACATGGTGTTGTCATTTGTAGTCTTACCTCACACTTTTGCTGAGCCTCTTGGGTGCTGGAATCACAGTTGAGCAGCACCACATGCTGCTCTGGTTACTAATTTTCCTGACCTCATATGCCAGTGTCACAAGACTGGACACTGGGAGACAAGGCAGAAACAGTGTCTCCCTATTATCACAACAAGGTCAAGCCTACAGGACAAATCCACTTCCTGCCCTGTTCCTCAGTCCTTTCTGCAGAGAGGACCTTCCCTTCCTGAGAAAAGAGAAGAAAGTGCTCCTTTGCTCTCTCAGGGCTTCCTGCTGCCTTGAGTCCTTTGATTCACACCTTGATCAAAAGAGGAGACCCAGTTTGTGGCCTTGGTATGAAAGGACAAAAGCAGGAACTAGGTCATTCTAGATCTGGAGAAGGTGCAAAGGGCGCAAGGGACAGACAGGGACTTAACTACATTTCTGTAAATTTTAGGTGACTATGGTCTGGCCCAAAGGAAGGTAGATTTTCCATGGTGTTTACAAATCTCCTGTGTACTTTTTTTAGTGGCCCACTCTAGATTCCAAGTTCACTGCAGTAGCTAATTTTGTCTGCTTTGCCAAAGGTAGAGCTCTCAGGAGCCTAAGGAGATGAATGCTGGCATTGAGAGATGGTCCACAAGACAGAAATGAACTCAGCTTGAAATCTGAGTAAGTTCTAACTGCTTCAAGGCCACAGGCTGGTTTTGAGGCTGGGAACCCAGAGAGCTGGCTTGATGAGAGCACTGAAGGGTGTGAGCCCCTGGGTTAGTATTTCAACAATTTGTAAACCTCTAACTTAGCTCAGCCTGTACTTCTCTTTCTAGTTTGACTTAATGCAGTCTCTCCCCATTCCTTTACATCCGGGCCTTGCTTAATTTGAATTCTTTGTGAAGACTCCTGCCAAGGCTATAATTTGAGTTCTAATTCTGTCCGTGGACCATGTGGACACAAGTTTCAACTCTTTTGAGCTATTTTCTTCTGTGGAGAAACACTTGAAGAGTTTTCTTGGTCCTCAGCTTCTGGGGTAGTCAAGTCCAGACAGGAGGCTGCTGCAGACCTGTTGCCTTTCCACTGCTTCTTGCTGGTCATCTGTAGGTACTGCCCTCAGTGAAGAGGTGGTGAGGAGCTTGGGGGTAAGAGTGGAGTCCTGAGACCAGATGACCTGCATGTATTTGTCATTTGAAAGGAACTCCAGCTCAGAGTATTAAAAGAGAGGTAACTAGAAGGCAGAGGTGGTGGTGCATGTCTTTAATCCCAGCACTCTGGAGGCAGAGGCAGGTAGATCTCTGTGAGTTTGAGGCTAGCCTGGTCTACAGAGTGGAGTTCCAGGACAGCCAGGGCTACACAAAGAACCCCCCCCTCAAAAAACAAAACAAAACAAAACAAACTAACAAAAGAGGTAACTGGTGACTTTGAAGTGAGAATTGTTTCTTGTTTCCTTTGTTACTGTAACAAAATGGCTGAATCAGGCTACTTTATAAAGAGGTTTATTGAATCCTGAGATGGCATAGAATGGTTCATGGCAAGAGACTAGGAGCAGGCTATTGGTGTATGTACAACTGTACATATGCACACAGGCACTCATTTATTTATTTATTTATTCATTCATTCATCCATCCATCCATTCATCCATTTATTTATTTAAGAATCCTGATACTTGTTCTATAGAAGAGACTTGAAGGGGGGGCATTAAGGAGTTCACCAGACCCAAGACAAATAAATAGCTGTTTTAGTGGGGAACAACTTACATAGATAACTAACAGTAAGTAACCGCTGCTGTGTTCCTGCTCCAGAAGATACAGTCTCTGCCCTTCCCATGCTCTCCCTGGCCCAAGAGAGTTTGGGTCAGCAGCTACTCTACCGTAAAGCAATCATGTCCATATCTGAAACCATGCCCAAAGGATGTGGCTGGCTACTTCTTCAGGTTCGCTGGCAAGATGCCACTACAGAGGCTGGCCTCAAACTCAGACATCTGCCTGTCTCTGTTTCCTGAATCCTGGGGATTAAAGTCATGTGCCACTCTTAGCTTTTCTTTCTTTCAAATACTTTATGTTTATATATGTGTGCCATATGTGCATGAAGTAGAGGATATCAGAAGAGGGAGTTGGGTCCTCTGGAACTGTGGGCACTGGGAAATTAACCTGGGTTTTACTGAGGCAGGTAAATCTTTGCGTTCAAGGCTAGCCTGGTCTATAGAGCAAGTTCTAAGACAGATTCCAAGGCTAAACAGAGAAAAACTTTATCAAAAGAAATAAAAAAAAAAAAAAAGTATTCAGATTTAAACAAGGGAGCTCTTTACCCTAAGACACCCTCCATATTGTTGATTAGACACAGGCTCTCATCGACGCTAAGCAAGTGTTTTTGCCATTGAACTGTACTGAGCTGTATCTTCAGTCTTCAAGCATATTTTATTTATTTATTTAATTTATTTATCCAAGACAGGGTTTCTCTGTATTGCTCTGGATCTTGTTCTGTAGACCAGGCTGGCCTCGAACTCAGAGAGATCTGCCTGCCTCTGCCTCTCAAGTGCTGGGATTGAAGGCATATGCCACCAATGCCTAGTTGCATTTTAACTTTTTAATTGTGTGTGTATGGGTGTTTTGTCTGCATGTAAGTCTGTATACCTCATTCATACAGTGTCAAGAGAGGGTTGAATTCCTGGAACTGAACTTATAGGTGGTTGTGAGCTACTTTGTGTGCTGGGAATTGAACCTAGGTTCTCTGGAAGAACAGTCAGTGTTTTTAACTACTGAGACATCTCTTCAGCCCCTCTTCCCCCATTTTTTTGTTTTAATTGTGAGAGCATCTTGATAAGTTGCCTATGCTGAGCTTAAACTCACTGTAGCTCAGGAAGGCCTTTATCTTGGAATCCTTTTGTCTCAGTTTCCTGAGCAAGTAATAGTATAGTTTGTACTACTAAGTCCATACTAGAAGACTAATGTCTACACAGCACATAGCCTGGTTAAATTTCTACCCTCTTTTTGGGACAAGGTCTCATGTAGCTTCTGGAGTCTTGCTTATTACATGACTAAGACTGTCCTCAAACTGCTGATCGCCTCCCATCTCCCCAGACTGCCACACATTTGGCTGTAACTTAATGATAGCACAGTTGTGATTTCTGTGTGGAGATACTTAAACCACACCCACACATAGCAGGGATAGCCCCTCTTTTCTGGAGGCTTCCCTTTTTCTTTCTTTCTTTCTTTTTTTAACGTGATTGGTGTTTTTGCCATGGTATCGGGTCCCTTGGAACTAATAGTTACAGACAGTGTGAGCTGCCATGTGGGTGCTGGGAGTTGAAACTGGGTCCTCTGGAAGAGCAGTCTGTGCTTTTAAGTGTTGAGTGATCTCTACATAGAGCCCCTCTTTTTTAATAATTTATTTTTCTTTTATTTACCTGTATGTCTATGTGAGTGTAACAGATCTTGGAGTTAACAGACAGTTGTGCTGCCATGTGGGTGCTGGTGCTGGGACTTGAACCTGGGTTCCCTGGAAGAGCAGTCAATCCTCTTGACCTCAGTGCTTTTTGTTTGTTTGTTTGGCTTTTTTGGAGACAGGGTTTATCAGTGTAGCTGGTCTGTAGTCCAGGCTGGTCTTGAACTCAGAGATCCGCCTACCTCTGCCTTCTGAGTGGTGGGATTAAAGATGTGCGCCACCAACACCCGGCTTCCTTTTTCATTCTAGATGAGTGGCTTACCAAATTATAGCACAAAAACAGCGTGTTACTAAATATTGGTGTGCACTGATGTGAAGGTGATGGCCCCTGCTTCCAGGAGGTTGCTTAATAAGTGAACCAGAAATAATGGACTAGATGATCAGTATACATTGGTTATGACGCTCATGAGGCTAGGACCCTGGCCTGGACTCCCAGACCAGAAGGGACTTGATATTCTGCCAAGGCTAAATATCCTCAAAGAGATACAAGTGTTGGAAACTTTACAGTTTTTCTGTGTTCTGTTACCAGATGTGAGAAAGATTTGCTGTGTGACATGCACTTGTGTTTGCTTTGGCCTTGGCATCTTTCTCTGTTAAATGGGGTAATTTGTGAGTGAAGGGCAAGTAGAGAGATGGATAACTAATTCGCCTGGAGGCAAAATAGAAGATGATAATGAACTTGAAGAGTTGTGAGAAACTAAAAAGTAGGTGAGTTGCAATCTTAAAAGGTCCTGTCCACATTCTGAAATAGTATAGGATGTGGAACAGTTACATGGTGAGCTTCAGAACCTTGAAATATGAACCTTTTTTCATGGTAATGGATCAGATTTGGAAATAAAAGACTAGGAAAGTGTTGAACAGAGGCATTTAACTACACATAATAATGGTACTTTGAGAAGACCAGCATCCACAGGATTCATCTGAGCTCTGGGACCTAGGTCTAGAGAGTTGTGAAGATGCTAACTCAGTTTCTGGGGCTGAGAGGAGTCTGGAGTAAGGTGGATTGAGAATGAGGGGACAAGACACTTTCATCCCCAACCCCACTGCCTCATTTTGGGGTAGGTTTTTCTATTCAGCTGTGGATATATTCACTATGTAGTCCATACTGGCCTCAGCCTCATGATCCTCTAACTTAGGAACCTCCTGCCTCCCAAGGACTGTGATTACAGACCTGTGCCTCCATGCCCACATAGAATACTTTCATTTTTTTTAGTAAATTTTTTTTCTTAGTAATCAGTGAAAGCCCTATAATCACGGTTCGTGAATAGTGTGGCAACAGATAGATAAAACCCAGGGGTAAAATAATGGATGAAAATCTGAGCCAGGCCCTCCCATGTCAGAAAAAGTTCATAGTCTTTTATTGCCTGGGCTGGTTTTAAACTGCACACCTAGTCTAGAATGGGCTGTATCACTGATCCTATTGCCTTTACTTCTTTAGTTCTGGGATTATAGAATGTGTACCAGTGTGCTTAGTAACTTTGGCCTTTTTTTTTTTTTTTCTTTTTTGAGGCAGCGTCTCACATAAAATTAGGATTGTCTGTCTGTCATGTCTGTCTGTCATCTATCTATGTAAACAGGGTATTACTCTGTAAACCTGACCAGGCTTGAATTTATATTAATCAACCTGTCTCTGCTTCCCCATGTAGGATTAAAAGCTATGTTACTATGCCCACCGATCTTAAACTTTGAAATAGTTTTTGATTTGTATGTGTGTATACACATTAAACTTATTTATGTATTTGTTTTGAGGCACTGGTCACAGTAGGGTAGACTTGGTTGGCCAGTGAGCTCTAGGGAGAGTTGGGCTTATAGGCTCATTACCATGCCTGACATTTCTACCTGGCTTCTGGGGCATGTTTACCAGGCATGCACATTGTGTTTTGAGACAGGGACTTACTGTGTTACCCAGGTTGCAATCAAATGTGGCAATTCTGCTTTAGCCTCACTAGTGCACAATGGATTTTTGGGACAGGGTTTTTCTGTGTAGCACTGACTGTCCTGGAAATAGTTCTGTAGACAAGGCTGGTCTTGAACTCACAAAATCACCTGCCTCTAAAGGCATGTGCCAGTACCACCTGGCTTTTTATTTATTTAATTAAAAAATTTACATTTATATATGTGTATATGTATGTGTCTATGTAAAAAAAAAAAAAAAAAAAATCAACTTAAGAGATTCACTATCCCCCTGAAATTCCATTGTCTCTAGAGCCAAAGAAGTTGCTGGTGGATGGTGCCATCTCTAAACAGGAAAATCTTTGAACTTTTTTTTTCTTTTTAAATTTGAAGGATCTTTATAGCAATAAAAAGCCTTTTGTAATTAGAAAAAGTATTGATCTAGGTACATTAATCAAGCATAATGTAATGTGGTTGGTGTGTATCGTTGAAATGCATGTGGGCCTAAACACTGCCCAGCCAAGGAAGTGTTGATTTATGTAACTGAAATAGCCAGGGAAGTCAGGGTTTCCTTCCTGCTGGAGACAGCACTGGGGGCATTTGGTCCCTGTGAGATGTTAAGGATAAGAAATAAGCAGACTCTTTGGGAACTGGGAAGTAACTACTGCATAGGGTGGTTCCATCTAAATGAATGGAAGTGTTATTTGTAATGCCCAGTGCTCTGGTTTGCTTCTGTTTGCAACCCCACCCTTTGTTGTATTAGATATCTGTTGCTGAGTGGGTAAGTTCTTGTAAACTGGCCTGTAAAGGGTAGATGAGTACTTCAGGAAGTGTTCTAGCCAGGCACATGGTGAACATCAACAATCCCAGTTTTTGGGAGGCTATGACAGGGGGTTGTAAGTTTTAGTCCAGCCTACGCAACATAATTCCCTACTCCTTCACAAAAAAAGAGCTCTGTTTATGGCAGGTTTCCTGTGTGGCCATCAGTAAGGTGGATTTATTTATCTACTTATCTTACATCCATTTATTTATCCAGGGAGGGCATGTGGTCAGAGGACAGCTTTTCACTATGTGGGCTCAAGGGCATAACTTCAGGTTGTCAAGTGAATAAAGTGTTTTTATGTATTATTGAGGTTCTGAGGATGAGAACCTAGGCTCTCAGTCTCACTAGGCAAGCACTCTTACTATTGAACTACCTGGACGGCACCACTTAAAATATTATTATATTGGTTAATTGATTGGTTGATACAGGGTCTTATTGTATAGCCTTAGTTGGCCTCTGCTTCTGGATTGATATATGCCACTGGAAGTTGTACTGCACACATGCCTTTAATCATAGCCCTCAGGAGGCAAAGGCAGACAGATCTCTGAGTTGAGGTCCATCTGATCTGTGGAGTGAGTTCTAGGACAGCCATAGCTGGAGAGAGACCCTGTCTCCAGGTGTGTGCTATTATTATTGGTAGTAGTAATAGTGGTATTGTGGTGCTGGGGAGTCAAATCTTTGCTTTGTGAATGTTTACTAATTTTAAATAAATTTATGTGCATGGGTTGTATTAATGAATCTCTCTCATGAAGGAGTTACAAGCAGTTCAGGTAATCAACAATGGCTGGTGGCTGGCTGTGAACAGAAAGAATCCAGTAGTTGTTCAGTCTACAAGGCTAGATGTCTCAGCTGGTCTTCAGTATATACTGAAGTCTTGAAGAAGTAGGTTCTGATGCCAGGGATGTGCTAGCAAGTTGAGGGCAAGCAGATAAAGCAAAATTTTCCTTCTTCTATGTCCTATTAGATTTCCAGCTGAAGTTGTGGCCCAGATTTAAAGGCGTGTTTTCCCACTTCAAGATCTAGATCAAAAGCATGTGTCTGACATCTCAAAGGTCCATACTAGAAGTGTATTCACCTACTTTAAACCAAGCAAAAGTGTTTCTCACAGGTGTAGCCTCCATTTCTGGATTGTAGTTCATTCTAGATGCAGTCAAGTTGACAACCAAAACATTACATTGGGTGTTGGTTTATATACATGTCTCTGTACTTTATGTGTTCTGATCCCCAAGAAGGTCAAAAGAGCTCTTAAGATCCCCTAATGGAATTACAGATGGTTGTGAGCTGCTGTGTTGGTGCTAGAAGTTGAATCCAGGCTTCTGTAAGAGTTGCCAATGCTCTTTTAAACATTGGGCCATCAACCCCAGACCCATGAATGCTTTAAACTTTTTTTTTTACATTTTTTTTACATATTTTTTTACATATTTGTTTACTTGTTTGTGTATGTGTAATGGGTATTTACTGTGTACCATGGCATGTGTGTGGAGGTCAGAAGGTGACTTTCAAGAGACAGTCCTTTTTTGTCATGTGGATCCAGGGATTGAGCTCAGATCATTAGGCTTGGCAGCAAGCACCTTTACTCATTGAGCCATCTTGCCATCCCTGCCTTTAAAAAATAATTTAGGGAAGATAGTGGTGGTACATACCTTTAATCCCAGCACTCAGGAGGCAGGGGTAAGCTGATCTTGGAGTTAGAGGCAAGCCTGCTCTAGCAAGTGAGTTCCAGGACAGCCAGGGCTACACAGAAAAACCCTATCTCAGACCTCCCCCCCCCCCACCAAAAACAAAAAAAAGACAGACTTTAGGTCTGAGGATGTAACTCAGTTGGTAGAGTACTACAGGGTGTGCACAAAGTCCCTAGAGTCAGTACTCAGCCCAGTATAAGCTCAGCATGACTGGTAGGAGGATCAGTAGTTATTGGCTATATAGGAAGTTTGATATATGAGATACACAGTCTGGGAGACCTTGTCTCAAACAAGTACATAACTTTTTTTAAATTAAAAAATTTGGCAGGTGCAGTGGGAGGGCCCGGAGGACCCAGGGGCCCAGGGGCCCAGGATTAGGAGGCTGTGGTGGCTTCCACGGAGGCTTTGGCAGTGGTCTCAGGGGATGCGGTCGTGGTCGAGGCTGTGGGGCTTGTGGAGATAAAGCCAAAGACAAGGAGTGGGTCCCTGTCACAAAGCTGGGCCGCCTGGTTAAGGACATGAAGATCAAGTCCCTGGAGGAAATCTACCTTTTCTCTCTGCCCATTAAGGAATCCGAGATTATTGACTTTTTCTTGGGAGCATCTCTTAAAAGGATGAGGTTCTAAAGATCATGCCAGTATAGAAACAGACAAGGGCTGGCCAGCGGACCAGGTTCAAGGCTTTTGTCACTATTGGGGACTACAATGGTCATGTTGGTCTTGGTGTTAAGTGCTCCAAGGAGGTAGCCACAGCTATTCGAGGGGCCATCATCTTGGCCAAACTTTCCATTGTCCCTGTGAGGAGAGGCTACTGGGGTAACAAGATTGGCAAGCCCCACACTGTTCCATGCAAAGTGACAGGCCGTTGTGGCTCTGTGTTGGTGTGTCTCATCCCTGCCCCCAGAGGCACTGGCATCGTATCTGCTCCTGTGCCCAAGAAGCTACTGATGATGGCCGATATGACTGCTACACATCAGCCAGGGGCTGCACTGCCACCCTGGGCAACTTTGCCAAGGCCACCTTTGATGCCATCTCTAAGACCTACAGCTACCTGACTCCTGACCTCTGGAAAGAGACTGTGTTCACCAAGTCTCCTTATCAGGAATTCACTGACCATCTTGTGAAAGCCCATACCAGAGTCTCTGTTCAGAGGACCCAGGCTCCAGCTGTTACCACAACATAAGGAGTTTTATACAAGAAAAATAAAGTGAATTAAGTCTGCTTAAAAAAAAAAAAAAAAATTGAAGTTGAGATGGGCGTTGGTGGTGCAGGCCTTTATTCCCAGCACTCCGGAGGCAGAGGCAGGTGGATCTCTGTGAGTCCGAGACCAGCCTGGTCTACAAGAGCTAGTTCCAGGACAGCCTCCAAAGCCACAGAGAAACCCTGTCTCAAGAAAAACAAAAACAAAAAACAAAAAACTTAAGTTGATATTTCTTATGCTAGCAGAAAACAGTGTTTGCCTGTCTGAAGTGAGTGCTGGGTATCACTGGGGAAGTGAGCTGCAGACAAGGAGAGAAGCATGTCTGCCATGGGCTTTCCTGGTGGACATCCCTTGGGGGAGCAGCCAGTCTTATTGGGAGCCTTGGTGTCTTTCTGGAAGATTTCAAAGTGAAAACTTTACCACCTAACTTCCTCACCTAGATCCTGTTTCCCTCCCTGGAGACAGACCAGCAGGCTCTGTGGCACTTGTGAAGTTTATGATGCTGTTGGCAGTAGGTTGATCCATGGCAACCAAGAGCGGAGTACTCAGCTTTTAGTCTCTGGAAACCACCGTGCTGAGTGTTTCTGAAGTCCTGTGGCATTCCCTCATGGCAGGGGTGTTACATATAAGTTAATAGCTAGTAAAACCCTATTGCATGGGAAATAAGATTCTGGGACACAGTATAGGCTGATTGATCATTATTTGGAGAGAAATCACACCAGAAACAGATGACTGTCTCGGAGTTCCCCCTTCAAGGATGCTCCCTTCCCCCCCACCCCCCAAATGCTCTCTGCAACCTGACCAGGAAATAAGAGAGCAAAAAATCCTTCCCATCTTGAAGTTTTTTTTTTTTTTTTTGTGATGTATGGAACCAAGAGAGCTGCTCATGTTAGGCAAGCTGTGAGATATATAGTTACTTACTTTCCTACCTGCACCTCCCACCCGCTTTAACTAATTTTTGGGATAGGGTCTTGCTGTGTTCCCTAGGCTGCCTGGGATGCCATCTTTCTGTCTCTCCCCGCTTTTGGTTATAGGGGTTACAAGGTTTTCCTTTGGTCTCCAAACCCTGGACTCAAAGGATCAGTAGCTGGACTGTAGGACCATCTGGTTTTTTTTTTGTTTTTGTTTTAGTTTTTTTTTTTTTTTTCCCCCTCCCAAAGGCCTTGCTGTGTAGCCTAGGCTAGCTTGGATGGAATTCAAGGATCCTTGAGCACTGCTGGAATGCCAGATGTGTACCACTGTTCCTGGCTGGCTTTTAACTCCCACAATCCTCTTCTCTCACCCATACAGTTCTGGGTACCACCCTATGGGATTCTAAGAAGAAACAACGTTCAGGCTGGAGAGATGGCTCAGTGCTTAAGATTGCTTGCTGCTCTTCCAGAGGATTCAAGCTCAGGTCCTAACATTCAGCTTGCTTATAACTACCTGTTAATTATAGCTTCAGGGGTCCAGCACCCTCTTCTGTCCTCCTTGGGTATCTGCATATATGGAATAGAAATGTAAAAATAATCTTAAAAAAAATTAAGCTACATTTGGTAGGCCATACCTTTAGTCCTGGGACTTGAGAGGCAGAGGCAGGTTGATCTCTGTGAGTTTGAGGCCAGCTGCTCTACAGAATGAGTCCCCAAAAATATTTTTAAAAAATTATTGTGGTGCACGCCTTTAATCCCAGCACTCGGGAGGCAGAGGCATGAGTTCGAGGCCAGCCTGGTCTATAAGAGCTAGTTGCAGGACAGGCTCCAAAGCAATACAGAGTAACCCTGTTTCAAAATAAACCAAAAAACAAAACAAAACAAACAAAAAACAAACGGAAAAAAACAAAAAAAAGAAACGCAGAGACAAGCAGATCTTTGCGTTCAAGACCAACTTGGTCTACAGAGTGAGTTCCAGTATAGCCAGTATAGAGAAACTCTGTCTGGAAAAACAAAACAAAATACAACAATAACAAAAAAGAAATTCAAGCAAGGGCTAGAGAGATGTCTTAGCATTTAAAGCACTGGCTGCTCTTACAGAGGACCAGGATTCAATTCCTAACACCTACATGGTAGCTCATAAGGTCTGATACCCTCAAGATTTGACACAAACCAGCAATGAACAT
Organism: Phodopus roborovskii; assembly: GCF_943737965.1. Taxonomy (NCBI): domain Eukaryota; kingdom Metazoa; phylum Chordata; class Mammalia; order Rodentia; family Cricetidae; genus Phodopus; species Phodopus roborovskii. Next base: position 336,567 of record NW_026125665.1, on the reverse strand, counting down.
AAAATTAAAATAAATAAATTATGAAAAAATTCAGACAAGGAAGATCCTAGGTGTTTTTTCTTTTTGGACACTGGCTCTCTGGTATCTCAGACTAACCACAAACTCACTAGGGTCCTGGGTGACCTTGAACTTCCAATCTTGTCTCCATCTTCTCAGTTCTGGTATGATAGGCATGTACTACCTCACCAGGTTTATATGGTCCTATATAACCCAAGGCTTTGTGCATACTAGTTGCTGATTGCATGGGGAAGGTGAGCCTTCCAGTAGCTGGCTGACTGTTCTGTCATGTATTACAATGTTAGGAGTGCATAGGATTCCCTTTGCCCTGGTATCCTTGTCTTATATCTGACTAGAAAGGTGCCATTTTGACACTGCTGTATGGGGGTGAGGCTGGAAAGTGTCAGGCTTGATGTTAATCCATTCAGGTCCTTGATTGGACATGGGTTGTGTGTCAGGGCTGTAGTCAGAGAGCAGGTGGGTTTTCATTTAGGGAACAGAAGTGGGGTGCGAGGGGTGGGGACAGGAAGAGGCTCTAAAGGAAAGTTCCTGGTAGTCATTTTTTTTCCCCCTTCCACCCAAATACTGACTTGGGAAATGGAGAGAAAGGCCCAGATTGGAAGTAGCTATGGACAATTAGTGCCACTGTGCTTGTGGTTAGCTCCCGCCTCTGGGCTCCTGTTGTCCCGGAGCAGGGGAAACCTGCTTATTTTCTATTCATTCTCTGAGAACTCTGTTCAGACTTAGTTCTTTCATCCCAATTTGATTACAGAAAACAAGTTTGTGCTCTCCTTTTTTTTTTTTTTTTCCTTTTGCTTTAAATCATAAACTTTGTAAGAGGATCTGGCTGCTGTACCCACAAATTCATGGGGAGGGTGGCCAACTGGAGGGGCTGCCAGGGAGGTGTGAGAAGCAGACATAGGCAGTGTCTCTTAGGGTTTGGCAGTTGTGGAGATGGTTCCTTCCTTGTTTACATTCTGGGATGGAACTCAAGCTGTCTTTTTTTTTTTTTTTTTTATTTAATTTTATATAACAAAGTCCAATTAAATGAAAACAAACATTTATACACAATATTTGGGAATTTGGGTGTCGTTCTTTCCAAACTACTTCCTGCTGGTAAGGGGCGCTGTCTTGGGGGATTCGAAGAAGATTCAGATATCCTAGCTGTAGTCTGTAGGGCTGTTTTGTCCAGCTGTTTGGAATGTAGGATCAGCTTGTACTCTGTTTCAGGCGGTCTGGTGTGATCAAACCACATTAGTCTGGAAGGAATCCACATCTTTTCATTTTCTGTGGAAACAAAAATAGAAATACTTTTCCCCAGTAACTTGTTCTTCAACTTAAATTTTGGAGTCAAAGCGTTTTTTTTTTTTTTTTTTTTTTTAATTTATTATTTTACATGTCTCAAGCTGTCTTTTTTATTGGAGGCTGTCATGTCTTTTTGGTGTATGAATGGACTGTTGGAGGCCATGCTTGCAAGACAAATCTTGCAGCAGTCCTCCATTCCAGACTTGAACTTGAGTGTGGGAAGTGACATCTGCTACCCTGTGACAACAGGAAAGGATACCTCATTACAAGTGGCCTAGTCTTTGATACTGTGTCCTCATTTGCAGGGTGGGTATTGGGTACACAGATGGTGCTCCATTGAGGCAGCTGTTACAAACCTATAGCACAGCTGTCTACTTGAAGTTGGGCAAGCTGCCTATGAAGAAGCTAGTGTCTATTGTGTGTCAAAACTTTTCCTGAGGGGGATGCAACACACATGCCCACTAGTTAGGAAGCCCATGATACAACAAAGTATGAACACCGTAAGTAAAAGTTAAACTTGGTGAGCCAAAGAGTTTTATTGGGGTGACTTACAGGAGCAGAAATGACTCAAAGGCAACTGTATCACCAAAGACCACCACATAATAGGTGACAGCTCCCAAAGCTGTCACATTGCACTGTTTTCAGGCAGCCAAACAGGTTGACGAGTGACCTTTCCAGGTTTCTGTTGGTCTAAACTTTTTCTAGGTAGGTCATATAGTTTCTGCTTCTTCCAGGCAAGCTGGTTTGGTCTCTACTCTTTTAGGAACTTTATTGTGCTTACTCTGGCGGGGAGGTGCCTAGTGAATCTGGTCAGTTTCAGGGACTTTCTGAAGCTGTTTTGAGTTATTTACCTACCTGCCGAGGAGCATCCCTTCAGGATGGAATATTTAAATCTCAGAATAGAGGAGGGAAGGGGAGGGAACTTAGACGATGTATGTGCTGGACCCAGGCAGGGTCTATACCTTGTTGCATGTGGCTGCATGTGCTCTTGTAGAGACCTGGCTTCAATAGTGTGGGCAATACTGATCTTACTTGTTGAGGTTAGAGATGGGGGTGGATCAGGAAGAACAGAAACTGCTACAGCAAGGAGGGGAACATAAGGAGGGTCTGTGTAGTCAAGAAGTTGGGGTTGGGGATTTTTTTTTTTTTGAGACAAACAAGGTTTCTCTGTGTAACAGCCATGGCTGTCCTGGAACTCACTTTGTAGACCAGGCTGGCCTCAAACTCACAATGCCTCTGTCTCCCAAGTGCTGGGATTAAAGTTGTATGCCACCATGCCCAGCTAGAATTTGGGTATTCTAAGGGAGAGGGTATGGGCACAGCAGGGACCTTATGTTGTCCCTTGACATGACTTCTTTGAACTCAACATTCTGGCATAGAAAAGCCCAAAGTTGTTTGCAAATGCAGAAAGTCTGATGAAAAGTGGACAAGTGTGATCCAAGATTGATCACAAGGGAAACCAGGTGGTGGGGATGCCTTCAAGCCTAGTATCCAGGAGAGCTGAGGCTGGAGATCAGTATCAGTTCCAAGATTGCTGGGCCTATCCTTAAAACAAATAAATAAACAGGAAATCTAATTACATAGATTGAATTTAGCCCTGTCAGTCATCTAGATTCCTTATAAGGATCTGAAATCTGTTAGCTGTATCCTGGCATGCTTCTGGACTTCTTGGGGGTGAGAGTTGAGGTAGCCCAGAATCCATTCCACCAACACCCAGAGATTTAGGATTTAGGCTTCATATTTAACCCTTTAAATGCCTCTTTTAGTGGTTACTTTTCTTTCCTTTTTTTTTTTTTTCTTTTTAGATAAAGTCAGACTATGGATCTAGGGTTTGCTTTAGACTATGGATCTAGGGTTTGCTTTAGATGTCTAACTCTTCCTGCTTCTACTTCTGAGTTCTTGGGTTGTATACAGTGAGGGTTAGCTTTTAACATACATGAAGTTGTTCCCCCCTCCCCATAGTGCTGGGAATGGAATCTGTGATCTAGCACATAATTAGCAAGCACTCTGCCCCTGAATTATACCCCAGTCCTCTTTTTACTTGTTTGAATCACCAAGTTCAAGACTGACCTTGAACTCCCTCTGTAGCTTAGGCAGTCCTCCGAGTTTCATTCCCCCTGCCTCAGCCACAGAAGTATCTAGGGTTCCCAGTCCCTGCCAGCAGGTCTGCCTTGAAGTAAAGGCTTCTTATGCTGCAATGTGGGGCTGCTTGATGATGCAGGGAGGTATGGCTGTATGCTTTTAAGGAGAAACTAAAGTGGAAAGAACCCCCACCTCTGTGTAGGGCTGTGTAGGGATGCATTGGGGAGAGTGCATGTACTCTGTTCTGGGTAAGGTTGGGAGATCTGCTATTGAGCAGTTAGGAATGGGATGTGAACTATGGGACAGTTTGGAACTTGTTTGTCTAAATTTATGAGCTAGGGTAGTTTCTTGGCTAGTCAGGTCCATCCAAAGACTAAATGATCTTTGAGCAGGTACCCTAACACTCTGGCAGCGAGGCTAGAAGTCCTCTCTTTTACCTTCCTCTCTCCCTTTTTCTTTCTCTGTCTGTTTTTGTTGTTTTCCTTTAATTTATATAAAACATTTCTTTTATAAACTTTTGGGAGCCTTAATGTTAATAGTAGGTAGACACAAAAGGAATATTCCTTGCCTGCTAGTGACACCTGCAGCCAAGGCAAGAGATGTACTTCACTGTTACAGCAAGACTTTAGAGCAGTTAGTGTTTAACCCTTTAGGGCATTGAGGTTCCTGGAAATCCTGTTGGAAGTGGGAATCCTGTGTGAGCCTGGACAACATCAGGACTACCTGGAGACTTAAAAGCATGTTCTGGAGGCACAGGATGAACTCAGGTGAACTTGGAATTCCATACTGTAAGGAGTAGGACATGGTAGTTCACAACATGTAGATCAACAAGTTGGTATTGGGCGTTGAGTGGATTTCTTTTTTCTTTTTCCTTTTTAATAAAAACAAAAACAAAAAAACCCAACTTATTGCGTATGTACATGTTGTGTGAGAACCTGTGCCATTATTTTCATGTGGAGGTCAAAGGAGGACAACTGTGCAGTGGATTCTCTCCTTTTCATCTTTATATGGCTTCTGAGGTCACCAGGCTTGTGTGGCAAGCATTGGTGCCCACTGAACCATCTGGGCAGTTGTAGTGCTGTTCTTTTTTTTTTTAAAGATTTATCTATTTATTAGGTATACAGTATTTTGCCTGCATATATTCCTGCACCAGATCTCATTATAAATGGTTGTGAACTACCATGTGGTTGCTGGGAATTGAACTTAGGACCTCCAGAAGAGCTGCTGGTGCTCTTAACCCCTGAGTCATCTCTCCAGCTCCTATCTTTCTTTCTTTCTTTCTTTCTCTTTCTCTCTTTCTCTCTCTCTCTCTTTCTTTTTTTAAATAGAGTAAGTTAGAAAAAATAAAATAGAAAAAAGCTATAATTTAGTTTCTTTTGTGTTGCCCAAAATCAAAGATTTTGTGCATTCTAGGTAGTAAGCCTTCCACCGCAGAGCCTTCATCCACGTCCCCAGTGTACTTTCCTTTTCTTTTGTGTCCTGAGACAGGGTCTTTCTGCATCCTAAGCTGGTTTCAGTTTTAAGTAGTTCTCCTTCCTGTATCTCCTGAGTGCTGAGGAGGTATGCCTGCATCACACTTGTCTTGCTTATTCCTTTAGATATTTTCTGAAGAAACAAGTAGGATCCTTGCACAGCTGTTTGATAATAGTAATCTCAAATTGGTCAAAGCCTACAGAATCAGTTCTGCTTTGCTTGGAAATCCACATGGACACTTCATTATGTATGGGTTTTTGCCTCCCCCCCCCCCCCCCCCCAAGACAGGGTTTCTCTGTGTAGCTCTGGAACCTGTCCTGGAACTCACTCTGTAGACCAGGCTGGCCTTGAACTCACAGAGATCCACCTGTCTTTACCTCCCAAGTGCTGGGATTGTTTTTGAGACAGGGTCTTATTGTAACTCAGGCTATCCTGGAACTTACATTGATCCTCCTGCCTCAGCTTTCTAGGGTTAGGTCTGAAGAGAAGGTTCAGCATTTAAGAATTCTTACTGTGGGTCCTGGAGAGATGGTAGATGGTTCAGCAGTTAAGAGCACACTGACTGCTCTTCCAAAGGAGCTGGGTTCCCAGCACCCACATACATGGCAGCTGGAAGCTTTTTGAAACTCTAGTGCCAGGGACCTGGCATTGTCATACAGACATATACATGCAGGACTCCATCCAGTCTACACAGTCACTCAGGACTCCATCTGCTCTCTGCACAGTTATCCATGGCTTCCTCAGCTGCCTACACTAGGGTAGAACCCAGGACCTCATATGATAAGCAAAGCATCTAGCACTAATCTACCTTTATAGTTCTCTTTTACTTTGAAACAGGGTCTGTGTAAATGGAAGACCTTGGAAAAAAGAATGTCTTGGGGGACCTGATGTTGTTTAAGCTGACTCAGTTGGATTTGTAGCTAGGGCTGCCTCAGCCTCTCCGGTAGCAGGGTGGTGGTCCTGTCCTGTCCTGTGTCCCCAGGCCAGATGGCTTCCTTCCTTCCTTCCTTCCTTCCTTCCTTCCTTCCTTCCTTCCTTCCTTAATTTATTTATACAAGCCAGATGGCTGTATGTATGTATGTGTGCTGGTGGGAACATAACCTAGGGCCTTTAACACTGGATTATCTCTTGAGCTGCAGCTGAGTCTAGAATTTCCCTTCTCTCCTCATTTCAGACTGGATCACCTGTAGCTCAGGTTGGCCATGAGCTCCTGCTTCTCTAGTGGTGGATGATAGGTGTCACCTGATTCTTAGGGATGTATTCCATAAACTGGGGTCATTCTGTTGTTCTGTCTTACTGTCAGCTTCTAGAGTGGCCTCTCACCTGTGGAGCTCTCCTAGTTCTTGTCTATCAGGTAGGAATGCATTTTAAGTTTGCATTGAAAGGAATTTTTGCATTGAAAAGTGCAGTGTTGCCTGGTGGTGGTACATGACTTTATTTAAACACTCAGGAGGCAGAAACAGGTGGATCTCTGTGAACTAAGGCCAGCCAGGTCTTCAGAGTGAGTTCCAGGACAGTCAGGGCTACAACAGAGAAAATCCTGTCTCAAAAAAACAAACAAAACAAAACAAGAAACAAAAGTGCAGTGAGATCAGCAGGGGACACTGTACTGCTCCTGTGCTCCTGCACTTGCTGTGGGTCCTTGCTTCTTGCTTTTGCTATAAAAGGAGGATCATGAAATTTAGCCCCCAAGGTTTCTTTTTTTTTTCTTTTTTCTTTTTCTTTTTCCCTTCTCCCCTTCAGTACCTTCATTGTGTAAGAACAGGCTCAGATTTTAGTTTATTTAATAGTGTTTTAAAAGATAATTAGACTTTTTTTTTTTTTTTTTTTCAGTGGTTGGGGTGTAAGGAGACCTGGCTATTATTAGCAAAGTTTTTTTTTTTTTTCTTCTTCTTTTTACTTTTTTCCTCTGCTCTTCCTTGGGGTTTTGGACATGCTGGGTAAGGGTTCCACAGTTGAACTACAGCTCTTGCTAGAGAAGTGTTGTGAAGGTGTTTCACTAACTGTTCTTAGGGCAGGGAGAGCAGAGAAAAACACAGCTGTTAATTAGGGTGTCTGCAGCATGGACAGTTGAGTGAGTAGGTGATTGCCTCATGTGTCATAAGAGCCAACCGAAGGCATCAGGGCAGGGAGACTTCCATCAAGCAGCTAAGCAGAAAAAATGGACTTCCAAAGAGGCCTGCACCTACTGCCACTTCATAATTTGTGCCCCTGGCTCTGTTCTTGTCATAGAAGGAAACGCTATAGTGTTTTACCTTTGCTCTCCACTCAATACTTTCTTGGCTGGAGCAGTCCACCTGTCACCAATCTACAAGGCTATGTCATTAGTATGTTTCAGCTGATACCTCCATTAAACAGGACCGTTTGTTACCTTGATGACTCACAAAGTGCTCAATAGTACAGACTCAGGGATTCTTACCTTGCCCTGGATTTCAGGTCTCCCACTTGACCAAACTAGGTTTTTTTTTTTTTTTTTTTTTTTTTTTGTGGTTAATAATGTTGCCATTAGTAGGAGCCAAGTGAGGTGACATTTTGCTTGTTTAGCGTAAGGCACACCATCTTATTAGTCACTGTGGTGGCCCCAGCAGCTCAGAACTTTGTGTAGTGGGAGCCTTGGGTAGCGCCTAACCATTTTGCACTGGCATGGCTCTGGAGCCTCCTCAAGGACATCTGCTCAAGTTTGAGAGTTTAGAGCTGAAGCATTCTCATGTCTTTCTCACAGTCCTTGCCCATTGGTATTTTGTATCTTTTTTCCAGGTAAAGAATGCTCCTCTCTTGAGGCCTTGCAAGATGTTGCATTAAACTTGAAGGTTTAGGTGTAGGGTGGGAATCAGTGACAAAGTTGCCAATGTGTGTGGAACTCTAGAGAATTCAGAAGAGCTTTAGGAAGGCAGTGTAGAGAATGAACATGTTTGTAAAGCTTGCTCTCTAGGAAGAATTTTTCAAATTTGGGGTGAGATCCACTTAAGAAACACATTGATGTTTTTCTCTACTAAACACAACAGAAGACATCAGATTATGTTTCAGTTGTGCGCTGACATGTTTCAGTTATGTTTGTTACCAAAAAACCACTTAAGAACTTTTCAGGGGTCCGGGTGCCTGTTTCATCACACACGGTTATAAGGCTGGAATAGGAACATGGCAGGAGCCTATTTTAGTGATTCTGATACTGACAACTGCTTTGTGACACTAGGTTTTCTTTTCTTTTTTTCTTCCCTCATCTCAAGACAGGATTTCTCTGTGTAGCCTAGCCTTAGCTGTCCTAGAACTCTATCTCTGTAGACCAGGCTGGTGTTGAACTCAGAGATCCACCTGCTTCAAGGCTTTCTTTTTTTATATATTTAAAAATTTTTATTTGACGTGTATGAGTGTTTTGCCTGCATGTGTGTTCTTGTGCATCAGATATTGCACTTGGTGCTTGGAGGAGTTGGGATGCCTTTATGTGGGTGCTGAGAATAGAACCCAGGTCTTTCACAAGTTTCCTTGAGTCACCTCTCCAGCTCTGGGCTTTCTTTTCTTTTCTTTGTTTGTTTTTTTTTTTTTTTTTTTTTTTTTTTTTTTTGTTTTTTTTTTTTTTTTTTTTTTTTTGAGACTGGGTTTCTCTGTATTGCTTTGGAACATGTCCTGGAATTCCCTCTGTAAACCAGGCTGGCCTCAAATTCACAGAGATCTGCCTGCCTCTGCCTTCTGAGTGCTGGGACTAAAGTCGTGCGCCACCAAAGCCCGGCTTGGGCTTTCTTAAGATTTCTTTATGATTTGTATGAGTGTTTTGTCTGCATGTATGTTTGTGCACTACTATGAGGTCAGAAGAAGGCATACATCCCCTGGAGCTATAATTATGATGATTGTAAGCCACCGTATGGGTGCTAGGGTGTTCCGAAAAAGCAGCCAGTACTCTTAACTGCTGAACCATTATTGCAGATGTGTTTTCTTTTTAAAGTTAACATATTTACTTATAAGTGTATGTTTGTGTCACAGGACAACTTGTGAGGGTGGTACTCGAGGCGTTAGGCTTGGTGGCAAGCCATCTCACTAGTCTCATATAGATTCTCTATGAACTTTGTACTTTCCCTGTTGAAATTGTAAATTGGCTTTAGATGCTTCACCATCTCCCCAAACACAATCCCTTTCTGGTTATATTGTTTTCTCGGTGCTATTGGGCATAGGTTTGTTTTCTTGGGGATTTCGTTTTCCCCAGAAGCACAGGTCAGATGTGGGTGACTGGAGGGGGACAGCGGTCCACCTCCGTGTATGGTATTGGGTAGGCTCTGTGGGGTTGTTTCTTCTAAAGAACTGTCTGCACTCAGGGAGGGAACCACTCAGCCGACAGCACCTTCTCCCAGGAGGTCAACATCCAAGTTTCTGAGAGGGAGCCTCGCGAGGCCCCGGGCGCATGTTTCAGAGTTGCCAGAGGTGGCCGCGCAGGGACCGGGCGAGGTCAGCGTGAGTCAGCCCTGGGCGCGGCCGGGTTGTGCGCACCACGCTGGCCACGGCCCGGGGGGGCGCTCAGCTGCTCGTGGGGAAAACCGGGCAGCCCAGACCTGAGTCGCGGATCTGCGAGTTGGGGAGGGCGGCGCTTCCGGGGAGGCCCGCCCGACCCCGCCCACAAAGAGCCCCTCCCCTCTCAGGGCTCCGCCCATCGGGGCGCGGGCGGGCGGCGTCGCCTTTAAGAGCTCCCCGGTGTTTTGGGGGCCGCGGGCCGGGCGCGCTGACCTGGTGCGCATGTCCCGGGCGGTGACGCCGGCGCCGGGCTCCATGTGTGCGGCCGAGGGGCGCATTATCTGGCCGGCGGCGCGGGCGGGCGGAGCGGGGGAGCGAGCGCCGCGGGCCCGGGCGGCCCCTCAGGCGCATCGAGCACGCGCGGCCGGCGCCCCCCGGGCTCTGTGGACAAGCGCGCTGCCCCCGGGCCCGGTCGGAAAGCAGCCGGGTAAGTTCCCTGCAAACTTGGCCAGGCTGGGCGGGGGCGCGGGAAAGTGGGAGCTCGGTCGAATACAGCGAGCTGCGCTGCGGTTCGCTTTGCTCGCGCCGCGGGAAAGTTCCCCGCCGCCCGCGCACGTGGGTCTGGGGGCCGGGGTCCCGGGAAGTGGCTGAGCCGCCTCCCTGCCTCCTGAGCTTTTCGGGTTGGTAGTTCGTACCGGAGGGGGCGGGGGAGCGCAGCACGTGGGCGAATGGCGTGGGGAGAGGATCCACGCGAGGGTAGGGGGTCCCGGCCCGGCGGCGGCGTTGAATCCGGCGGCGGCAGCGGCGGCGGAGGATCCCGTGTCAGAATAAGAGTCCCCGCGCGCCCACGCCTGCAGGGTTGGCTCCCCCCCCCTCCCGTCCTGTTTGGGCTCGCGCCCTTCCTGCTTGACCCCGGGGAGCCACGGGACCCTTCCCCCTCTCTTGGTTCCTGGCTTACTCATGACTCTCTACTTTAAATTTGCCTACGAGTCTACGAGGTGGCTCTATTATTTTTTTTTTTTTCCACCTGGAACGGGTTGGCATCAGTGACTAGACAGCAGCAGCTGGCCTTTTAAAGGGATTATTGCCAAGAATCGGAATTGATCACTTCAACAAGGAAAGGCTTCTGGGCAGGCCTCAGCCGCAGCCGGACACCGATATGGGTCTGTGCTCACTGAGACCTACAAATGAATGGGGATCCCTTATTAGGACCTGTACAGCAGCCTGGGGTGCGTTTAGCAGAGGCTGCAAGTTTTGTATACCTGACCCACAGCAGGTAGTTTACCATTATCTTTAGGCTTTGGATTCTTTAGGACAAAGTCCGGGTCAGTCTCCTGAGCCTTAAAGTTTCTTCACAGAGTTTACTCGTTTTTGTCTTCTCAGAGTATACAGCGATCCTCACAACCCTGTTAATGTGTGTGTCCATTCACAAAGTGACACCTGGTTGTGGACAGAACCCTGTAGCCTGAGCCTCAGTCTTTATCTGGTCTCATTCTGTCCTTCAGAGATTACAACTTTTTTTTTTTAAAGCAACATTATACCACAGCACTGTTTGAATACCCTTCAGTCTGTAGTTTTGACTTGGCCCTCAGATAAGAGAACCTACTGTGTTGGAGCCCCAAGTTTCCTTTGCAACTATAGCAAGTATCCAAAAAAAAAAAAAAAAAAAAAAAGAAAAAGAAAAAAGAAAAGAAAAAGAAAAAAGAAATCCCTGAGATGTTGGGTGTGTAATACCTACTTTCCAGTTGAGAAGTTGCAGCTTCTGAAGGCCCTGCTTGCTTGTTAGTGTAGAGGTTAAAGATGGGCTTATGGTTCCTCTCAGCGCTAGAGTTGGGGAATGCTGCTGTTTCTAGCCTGTCTGTTAGAATTCCCCCAGCTCTAGAACATAAGGCAAGCTCCCTGTACCTCTACGTGCATGGAGGCGATATAATCTGGTGACAAGAACACCATGCCAGCCTTGCTGTGTCCCTGGAGAATTGAATCCAGCTGGCCTTTGAGGGACACAGCCATCAGGCTGCTGCTGAAGAGTTCTCTAGAGGAAGCAGTTAAGTGTGGGAATTTTGAAGCGGTTCACTAGGCTTTCTTTTTTCAGTACCCATCTCTTAGTCTTTATCTGCTCTCACAAAATCTGAAGTATGTGAAAACGTTTATTTTTTTGTGTGTTTGTGCTTGTAAGTGTGTGGAGTCAGAGGATAACTTTTAGGAGTTACTTCTACCTAATGGGTTCCAGAGAAAGATCTTAGGTGATCAGGCTTGGGGGCAAGTATCTTTCCCAGCTGAACACCCTGCCACAGCCCTCTCTTTAATTCAAGAATTGCCTTTAGCCTTGGAATCAGTATAGTGCAGGAAATGGAAGTATTTGTGCTTTGCTGATTGATCACCATGCCTTGTTAGTTCCACTCTGATGACATTTCTTTAGTGTCATGTCATCTCTATTAATGTGTCATTTGGCAGGTCCTGTGATGAAACATTGTGATGGTGTTGGATCTGTGTAGTGTTTGGGTCCCAGCCTCCTCAGGAAGCTTTCTGGAAGCTGTTGTGTCAGTGTGCTGCCCCATCCTCCCACCAGGAAGGAACTATTTTATGTTTGGTTTTGTTTCTTTGAGGCAGGGCTCACTCCAGCATAGGAGTCACTATTTCCCAGGCAGGCCTCAAACTTGGCATAATTTTCAGCCCTTATTTGAGTGATAAAGCATGTTGTTAAGACTTAGATGCTCAGTTTTCCAGTAGCTGCCTGACTTGTTCTGCATCATTTATTCTGTGAATTTCTGGCGTTGCAAGTAGTGATTTGCAGATTGATTTATTCAGTACATACTGGCGCACATGCTGTGCCTCTGGCTCTACACTAGGAATCCCTTTTCAGAAGAAGTACAGTGAGATGAGTGGGATGGGAGAAGGGCTGTGTGACCTTGTGGCTGGGGCTTTTCCTTTTGGGGTCACAGGATAAGTAGGGGTTGAGTACATTGAGAGAAAAATAGAAAGTTTCTGGGTGGAGAGTGCTTGAGTTGAAGGCAGACTGGATTGTTCAGTGTATGTTGATGTGTGTGGGCCCTCTGCTGGGTGGCTCCCCCTCCATTCTGTGGACAGGATTGGCAGGCTGGCAGCTGGGATTTCCCCTGAGAGCAGTGGGACTCATCAAAGGGGGGGGAACGACAGAGCTCAGGCCAAGACCTTTCTAGGTCTGAACAGACAACTGAAAGGATGTGGGTGGGGAAGCAGCAGCGCCACTCAGCAATGTTAGCATTGTCTGGTATCTGTTCTGGAGAAAAATTAAGATCTTGACTTGGTTTTCAGCCCTTCCAGAGAGTTGGGCTTAAGACCAGCCCAGCCTAGCAGCTTGAGTGTCTGGGTGTTGAGAAAGCTCCTGCCTGGACTCCAGTGTTCCTGTGCCTCACAGGGAACAGCAAGGCCATTTCTCTGCTCTCATAAGTGAAGTAATTTATGCTCAGTGTAAAGAGCTGTGAAGATTATGAAACAGGCTGTAGGTGCAGTCTTACTTAGAGGAGCATGGCTGGGATTTCCTCCTAAGAACCTGAAGGACAAGTTGTCACTGCCACAGTCTGAGGCTGAGTGTGGTCATTGGTTAGCATGGATGCTGCTTCAGGAGATGACACATTGTCAGGTAGCAGGACCAACTTGGTGTGTACAAAGTGGCTTCTTTGAAGATTGAATGAACTAGGAAGTCAGTGATGGTTGAACTGGTCACAGCATAGTAGAAGTTCCCCCCAGACTGGTGTCTCCAGGAAAGGAGAGTGCCCGTTCTGCTGGACACCAGAAGACCCATGCTAATGTGATTCAGGACTTTTTAGTCAGGAGAATCAATCCCCTGTCCCTCCCCCTTGTGGAGCTTTCCATGTTGTATTTGTGACCTCTTTTTGTGTGATAAAAATGTAGGTTAGTCTTCTAGAAGACAAAGGAATTTATTTTACTAAAATACCCTTAAGTATTCTACCTATGGGCAGCCTTAGGTTGAGATTGGGAGCCTTCAGGTTGTCCAGCCAGGGCCTGTTGCCACTTCACTGCACTGCACAGGCCTTCTCTCTTCATCTTCCAAGAAGCACTTGTTTCCCAGGTGAGCTCCTTAGGGACTTGCATTCCATATTCTAGTTTCAGTTTCAGATCAGGGGTTCCTCATTTGTAAGGTCTGGTGATGCCTCTGTCAGAACCCAGAGCACCCATCTGGGTATGGGGTGGGGAATGGAAGTTTGGGGTTGTAGGACTCTGGAGGCTACTTGTTCTCAAAAGATGTTGCTGTGGCTGGGGAGAGGGTAAAGACCACTTTTTTGGAAGGATTTCTTGGTAACTCTTTTGGACTCCCACCTGGCTAGTTTGAATTTTTTTTTTTTTTTTGTTCCTGAGGCCTACCTGAGGTGGTGCTTTTGAGTGCTTTATACTGCTCTGGATGGCCTGACAGCCTGTTCTGCCTGGGTATGAGTCCTGCCTGCCACTTGCTAGTGACTGGCTGCTACTGAACCGCCCTTTTGTCTTCTTTTCTGGTATAAGGGTGGTGCTTTCTATCTGCTTGTGGAGGTTGTGTTGGAATTCAGTGAGATAAGGAATGCTCGAAATCTGTTCATGTCTGGGGTGTGGACATGGGCTTTTGCACAGTGGAGTATGCTCAGGGATGCCAGACCATCGCACACTTCACTCTGGAACACATCCTTAGTGTGTGTGTGTGTGTGTGCGTGTGTATCTTGCCTCAGCTTTGTGTGACAGCCTGGCTTCATGTTCCATCCAGATGAAGGAGGCAAAGTCCAATTCCATGAGGAGGTGCTTGGGAGTGTCACCTTTGGGCCATCCATCCCCCACCTTTTTCACATTTTTTTCTCTGCTAGTCACAGGCCTCTCTGGCAACAAATGGCCAGTTGGCTCTATCCTCAGGAAAGGAGGCAGTTTTCTTATAGAGCCTAGCACCCTAGCGTCAGGGTAGCTTCTCTAGCCATTGCTAGCAGATCTACTATGGGTCCTTTGGGAACTGTGGGTCCTACTCAACTGTCCCTCATTGTCCTTGGAACTCACTCTATAGAGAAGGCTGGCCTTGAATTCACAAGAGATTCACCTGTCTGCATCCTGAGTGCTGGGGTTAAATGTGTGCTTCACTGCATCTACCTGTTTATTGTTTATGCATGATTTGTAATTGTGGGCACATCTGCATGCCTTTAACTGGGTTCTACCTTTAACTGGGTTCCAGAGAATGGACTGCAATTGTCAGGCCTGTAACATGTTAAGTACCTTTATTGTGCTTAGCTGTCTTGCTGGCTATTTTGAACATCTCTTGGTATTAAGTCCTGAGTTTGAATGGCAGTGTGATCATGTTGTTGCATTAGAAATGAAGTGGTTAGGCTGAGGGTACTGCTTCATGGCACTAGCATGCTTGAAGCCCTAGGCCTTGGGTGCTAAGGAGGTAGCTCAGTGGGTAGAGCAGGTGTGAGGACCTGAATTTGGACACCTAGAACCCCTAAGAAAAGATGAACACAGCATGCACCTGTAATCCTATTGTTTTACAGAGTGGGTACAGGAGGATCCTGGGAAGCTCAAGGGTTAGCTAGCCTAGTAAACATAGCAGTGAATACTTGGACAGGTCTCTGTCTCTAGGTGGATGGTGAGGACTGAAACCTAAGGTTGTTCCTTCCACACATACACACTTTGGCATGCACACACCTGTATTTGCACATTAACATGTGCACACATCATACACATACACAGATTTTAAAAAGTAGTTTTTGGGCAGCAGAGAGTTGTAGCATCCCCTATGGGCTTTCCTCTGTGTTCTGCTCTACTGAGCCCCACACAGTGTGAGCCAGGAAATTCTTCATGGTACAAACTGGAAATTAAGACCCCAAAGGTGGTAGGTAGACTTTCCACCACTGACTTGCAGTAGGAAGAAGAGCCTGGCAACTGGCCTCTCATAGAGTACCCTGGTTGCTTTGTCTGGCCTGTCCTTTTACATTAGGTTTTCTTAGGGTTAGTTTTGTTTATATAGGTCCACTGCCTACTTTCCTCCCTCTTGGTCTGTCTGCTTTTGAGCCTGAGGTCACTGTGGGTATCTGCTTAGAGGAAAGGATATGGGGAGGAAGTGATGCAGGGTTGCTTCAGGAATCTCAGGGCTTCCTGTCCCAGAAATCCAGTGGGTGATGGTTGAAAGCTTAAGCATTGCTTTCCTGTCTCATTAAGAAAGTAACTGACTGCAGGCACTCTTGAGGTCCAGAATTGGCCCTGGCAATGGGGAGCCAGCCGCATAGCAGCTCTGACAGGGAGAGAGGCAAGATTGGCAAATCCTGCTTAAGGGTGATAGAGGGCTCAGTGTCTTTCATAATCTCCTGATCCATGCTGGTGTTATAACCATAGTCCTGTCAGGCTACCCTTCTTGCATGGCCTTTATGTCTGGAAAAGACCATTCCAGTTACTGGGGTGTTCTCACAGTGTCACAGGAGAGATGGAGCCTAGGAGGCTCCAGGGGTCAAAGGGAAGCCAGGTTCTTGGCTTTGGGATTGGGTAGATGACTTTTCTGATACTAGAATGTTTAAGGAGTGTGGGGTGTGGGTTCTTTCTCCAGAGATGGAGACAGCAACAAAGATAGGTGGCCCCGGGAAGGAACTTGGTGGAATGAGTGGCCTAGAGGCCACTTCTTGTTGGCAATGATGGGACCTAGCTCCCTGTATGTTGTCATGACTTACGTAGAAGTTGGAAGGAGACTGAACTACTTGTGGGCACTAGTTGGCTGTTTTAAAAAAGTTTTTTTTTTTTTTTTTTTTTTTAACTTGGGGGGAGATGTGGAACCTTGTGCATGTTAGGCAAGTGAATGGGCTTCTACCCCTTTTGAGCTCTTTAAATTCGTTCAGAGGCTGGGAATAAAGCACTTAAACCTAGCCCCGAGGTTCAACATGACAAAAGAAAAAACAAACAAAATCCATGAACATATAAGACCCTAAACTACTGGTACGGTCCTGGAGTACAGTGCAGCTCAGGCTTTTCATCTCCACACTGTGAAGTGACTGGATGGAATAAAATGGGGATTCTCTGAACAGAGCTGCTTAGCTGGCAGGCTGGAATGGATAATAAGAACACAGATGTGACCAAGTGTCCGCAATTGCTGCCCAGCTGACTTTTTGGGCTGTCCGTCACTGTTGAACACTTACACAGAACCTGATGCTTACCTGCACTGTGTGTGTGTGTGTGTGAGAGAGAGAGAGAAGGAGGGAGGGAGAGGAGAGAGAACGTGCACCTGTTTGGGATGGCAGTTCAGTGGAGACTGAAAGGTAATATAGATCCTGAGATTGGGTCCTGAGTTTTAGGGTACAGAATTGGTAGTTAGGCAGGAACCTGGGTCCTGTTAGAGGCGAGATGTGAATGAGATAGCCCATAGCTCTGGGTGGCCTTTTTCTGCTTTGTTGCCCTGAATGGACATGTGAGCTCATGCAACCATTTACACCCTTGTGAACTCGGTGAGTAAGTCTGACCTGGAGGTGGTGTATTTGGAGTCTAGTCTGTTCTGCACTCTTCCACAGATAGTGCTTTGTGCAAGCTGAGAGTGTGGGAATAGTTGAGATAAAACAATGGCAGGCCACTTGCATATGCATGAACAACCTGTTCTGTTTTTTCTGTTAAAGAAATAGTAGGAGGGATAGGTGAATGCAAATTAGGACTCAGACCTTACCTTAGATGGGAAAAGAACTTTCTAGCAATTCTAGAGTCTAGGTAGACAACCCCAAGGGCTGTTTGGGAGTTCATGTGTTCTAACTGCTAAGGATATTCAAGCTTGGAGGATTTAAATTTTTTATTTATGTAATTTATAGCCTGGGACTTGCTATATATAGTCAGGCTAGCCTTGAACTCCAGAGCTCCTGCTTCTACATCTCAGGTGCTGGGTAGGATAACAGGTGTGCATCATCACATCTGATCTGACTTTTTATTTTTGAGAAAGGGTTTCATAAGAGCCACTGTACTTGTCGTCCAGTTTGTGTTTTGAAGTGTTTTCCAGAAAGACTCAGGAAAGGAGCTAGTGCAGTGACTTGGCAGGTGAAGATGCTTGCTGTTAAACCTGGCAGCCTGAATTCCTTGCCTTGGGCCTCCATGGTGGAAGGAGAGAACTGATGGCTGTAAGTTGTTCTCTGACTTGAACTGTGAGCTGTGACAGAAGTGGGGCCAGAGAGATGGCTCAGCTTGCTTTTCTTGCAGTGTACACACATAAGACCTCAGGCACTTAGGATACTCTGGGAGTTGGAGAGATGATTTGTTGGGGAAAGCACTTGCTAAGCAGGCATGAGTTCTCAACAGGAACAATGTCTGTAATCCTAGCATTATACCCCATTACTATGTGCACATACAAGATGTTTCTCTGAAATGTGTTATTCTAACAACTGTTGTAATGGTTTTGGCTCTTCTGAAAGGCTTGAGAGGTAAGATGGGTGTTCCTCCCAGGATACTGGCTTGCAAATGGGGAGAGGATGTGATTGTATGTAGGAGACTTGGGTCAAAATGACTTAGCATGTAAATGATCACCAGGTCCCTGTCAGGGTCCTGCTTGGAGGCTTGGAGGGGTGGGAGTGAAGCTATGCTCTGGTGACCACTTGAGAAATCCTCTGAACACAGCTTTTTCTTTTCTTCTTGTTTTCTTTCTTGAGGCAGGGTCTCCCTGTATAGTTCAGGCCTGTCTCCTGCCTCAATTTCCTACCACTCTGACTACACACATTCTTTGTGTGACTCTAATTGGCTTCTGTGAGCTCTGTGTGTGTATCTGTTGGGGATGAAGGTAAAGATGGCTGTTGACGTTTGAACCAGTCTGGGATTTGTCTGTAAAGTTTTCAAACCCCTTCCCTCTGTTTGTAGGCACTCCGAAGTTAGTTTTTGTTAGCAGAGACTGGTGGTTGTGGTTGACTGTGCTCCTGGGATTCACCAAAGTTTTAATAGAAAAGGTGAAGCTTAATCTGCAGCAGCCCGAGTCTGCCTGGAGATTGTGCAGGTGTGCACCTGGAGTCTCTGGAAGGCTGGGAAAGGGTTAAGTCGATGTGTGTATGTAAGAGAGAACCCTTAGGTCTGATATGCATGTCCTAGTATGGGAATGTTTTCCCAGCTGTGGATCAGTCTACAAGTCTGATTGTCCCTGGTGCTGCAGTGGTTCATATCCATGGCTTGTCCTGGGCTATGAGAGCCTAGGGTCCCATCAGAGTCAGGAACAGAACCCAGGGCTTCACGTGCACTTTCTCTACCACTGTCTACAGCTGAGAGACCCTGGCAGTGGCTTTGAACTCATTGCTTCAGGTTTCTCACCTGTCACGTGGGGTGTCAAGGGAAGTAACTCATGTGAAAGGCTCACAGTGAATGAGGCCTTGTATCTCTTGGGTGTAGTGAGGGTGATGCTGGAAGTTCTTGGCTCTGGTTATGGGGATCAAAAGATATTTATTGGGCATTAAGAAACTAACTTTTAAGTGTTTCAAAAGCTACCAGCATGTGGAACTCCATCACTTGTTCACTACTTTGGGTTGCCAGCCTTGTGAATCCTTGAGGATGGAACTAGAGGTTCCTGAGGTGCAGGTCTGTCCAGCTGTTACAGGTACTAAATCCTGAGAATGAGGAGGTGCTAAGGGCCTTCGTTCCTCCAGAGGTGGTAGGTTAAGAGGAACAATCTTACTTGAGACTGCAGATCTGCCTGTGGGTGTTTCTTTAGACATTTTGTTTGCTTGTTTTAAATAAACTTTTGTGGGACAAGGAGGTGGCTCAGTAGGTAGAGGTGCTTGCTGCCAAGCTTGATGACATGGTGAAAGGAGAGGACCAACTCTAGAGTTGTTCTGTGACCTCCACGTGCATGTCTCCACAGAAATACAATGATTGGGGTGCTAGGCAGCTGGAGGGGTGACTCATTGGTTAAGGACACTGGCTACTCTTACAGAGCACCTGGGTTTGTTTTCCAGCACACACTCACAGCCACCTGTAACTCTATTTTCAGGGGATCTGATATGCCCTCTCAGGCATCTGTGGGCACCAAACACACATGTGGTAAGGACATAAAGGAAAATACCCAAATATATAAAACAAAACAAAAAGCTTGCACTGGGAGGCAGAGGCAGATGGATCTATTAATAGTGAGTTTCAGACCAGATGGGGCTATATAGTGATACCCTGTCTTGAAAATAAATAAATGTACTTTTAAGTAAAGATTGTGTGTGCAGGGAGCAGTTTGTGCATGTACATGGATGCCAGTGCTGATTGTTTTTTAAAATTCTGCCTTGTCTTAGAAATTTCTGGCTGGATGTGAAGGCACGTGCCTTTGATCCAAGAATGCATAAAGCTGAGGCAGACTGGCGGATATGTGACTTCAAGGTCAGCCTGGTCCACAAAGCTACACAGAAACACCCTGTCTCAAAAAACAACAAAACAAAAAAATCTCAGTGAGTCAGCCATGACTATGTCATGAGACTCTGTCTTTAAACAAAATCTTTAAATTAAATATTTATGTATGTGCATAAGTGTATTGCTGCATTTGCACATGTGAAAGGTCACAGGATAACTTGCAGTTCTTCCAACGTGGTTTTGGGGCTTAAGTTCAGGGTGACAGACTTGGCTTCAGAGTCATCTTGTGAATCTTTTGGTTGAGATAGGTTTGCTTGCTGAGCCTGTAGCTCCACTGACTTGGCTGACTGCAGGCTAGTGAGCCTCAAAGAGCTTCTGGTCTCTACCTTTCCAGTGTTAGGTCAACAAGTACCTCACTTGGTTCTATGTGGTTGCTGGGGTTTGAATTGGTGGCTAGTTCACTGATTAAACCATTCATTAAAGGCCCTCCCTCCCTTCTCTGTCCATTTGTCTCTGTCTCTCTTCAGGTTCTCACTGTGTATCTGGCTTGAACTGCCTCTACCTCTTGAGTGCTATGATCAAAGGCCTGTGCCAACACACTCAGCTTTCCTTCTATATTCTCTCTTCCTGTCTCTCTGTCTCTATTTCTGTATCTCTTCTCTCTCTCCCTGTCTCTTTGTCCCTCCCTTCCTTTCTCTCTCATCCCCCAAAGGCTTATGTAGCCCTGTCTGAACCTCCCAGGTATGCACCACTGTACTTGGCTTTATTTATTTATTTTTAATTTGAGATACAGCCTGGAGAGATGGCTTAGCCACTAAGAGCTGTGGCTTTTCTTGGCAGATGATCAGGGTTTGATTCTAGCCAGCATCTACATGGTGGCTCACAACCAAAGTCCCAGACATCTGATTGGTGCCCTCTTTTGACCTCAGGGCACCAGCTATACACATGGCATACAAGCAGGAGGAGAAGAAAAAAAAAAAATTAAAAACAAAACAAAAACTTGAAGGCAAGGTTTCACTTGAGTTTAGGCTGTGTCTTTGAACTTGTGAAGGTCTCTGATGAATGCTGAAGTGGCAGGTAGCATCACTATGCCTGCCCCCACTGGTGTTTCTAATTTTAGCCATTCTGGCAGGGGTAAGATGGTATCTCAAAGTTGTTTTGATTTGCATTTCCCTGATAGCTAAGGATGTGGAGCACTTTCTTAAGTGTCTTTCAGCCTTTTTGATTTCCTCTATTGAGAATTCTTTCTTCAGTTCTGTACCCCATTTTTTTAATAGGGTTATTTGGTGTTTTGTTGACTAGTTTCTTGAGTTCTTTGTATATTTTGGAGATCAGCCCTTTGTCAGATATAGGATTGGTGAAAATCTTTTCCAAGTCTGTGGCTGCCGTTTGGTCTTGTCGACTGTGTCCTTTGCCTTACAGAAGCTTCTAAGTTTGAGGAGGTCCCATTTATTAATTGTTTCTCTCAGTGTCTGTGCCCCTGGAGTTATGTTCAAGAAGCGGTCTCCTATACCAATTTGTTCAAGGGTACCTCCTACTTTCTCTTCTAAGAGGTTCAATGTGGCTGGATTGATGTTGAGGTCTTTGATCCATATATGGATCAAAACTTGAGTTTTGTGCATGGTGACAGACATGGGTCTATCTGCAGTCTTCTACACACCCTCATCCAATTGTGCCAGCACCATTTGTTGAAGATGCTGTCTTCGCCCCATTGTATAATTTTAGCTGTTTTGTTGAAAATCAGGTGTTCATAGGTGTGTGGGTTAATGTCAGGATTTTCAATTCCATTCCATTGGTCTACCTGTCTATTTTTGTGCCAATACCAGGCTGTTTTCAGAACTATAGCTCTGTAGTAGAGCTTAAAGTCAGGAATGGTGATACCTCCTGAAGTTCTTTTATTGTATAGGGTTGTTTTGGCTATCCTGGGTCTTTTGTTTTTCCATATAAAGTTGATTATTATCCTTTCAAGGTCAGTGAAGAATTGTGGGATTTTAATGGGGATTGCATTGAATCTGTAGATTGCTTTTGGCAAGATTGCCATTTTTACTATGTTTATCCAAGAGCATGGGAGATCTTTCCATTTTCTGGTATCTTTAATTTCTTTTTTAGAGCCACAAAGTTCTTATTATATAGGTCTTTTACTTGTTTGGTAAGTGTTACACCAAGATACTTTATGTTGCTTGTGGCTATTGTAAAGGGTGATGTTTCTCTGATTTCTTTCTCTGTCTCTTTGTCTCTGAGAAAAGTAGGCCTACTGATTTTTTTTGAGTTTATCTTGTATCCTGCTAGTTTGCTGAAGGTGTTTATCAGCTGTAGGAGTTCCCTGGTATAGTTTATTGGGTTGATTATGTAAACTATCATACCATCTGCGAATAGAGACAGTTTGACTTCTTTCCAATTTGGATCCCCTTGATCTCCTTTTGTTGTCTTATAGCATTAGCTAGAACTTCTAGTACGATATTGAAGAGATATGGAGAGAGAGGGCAGCCTTGTCTTGTTCCTGATTTTAGAGGAATTGGCTTAAGTTTCTCTCCATTCAGTTTGATGTTGGCAGTTGGTTTGCTGTATATTGCTCTTATTATGTTTAGGTATGTTCCTGTTATCCCTGACCTCTCCAAGACCTTTATCATGAAAGGGTGTTGAATTTTTCAAAGGCTTTTTCAGCATCTAGGGAGATGATCATATGGTTTTTCTTTTTCAGTTTGTTTATATGGTGGATCACATTGATAGATTTTCATATGTTAAACCATCCCTGCATTCCAGGTATGAAGCCTACTTGGTCATGGTGGATGATTTCTCTGATGTACTCTTGAATTCTTTTTGCCAGTATTTTATTGAGTATTTTTGCATCGATGTTCATCAGGGATATTAGTCTGTAGTTTTCTTTCTTAGTTGTGTCTTTGTGAGGCTTGAGTACCAAGGTTATTGTGGCCTCATAAAAAGAGTTTGGCAATGAACCTTCTGTTTCTATTTTGTGGAACAGTTTGAGGAGTAGTGGTATTAGTTCTTCCTTGAATGTCTGGTAGAATTCTGCGCTGAATCCATCTGGCCCTGGACTTTTTTTGGTTGGAAGGCTTTCGATGACTGCTTCTATTTCATCGCGGGTTATGGGTCTATTTAAGTTGTTTGACTGTTCTTGATTTAATTTTGGTAAGTGATAGTTATCCAGAAATTTGTGCATTTCCTTTGAATTTTCAATTTTTGTGGAATACAGATTTTCAAAGTATGACCTGAAAATTGTCTGGATCTCCTCTGTGTCTGTTGTTATGGTCCCCTTTTCGTTTCTGATTTTGTTAATTTGCATGTTCTCTCTCTGCTTTTTCATTAGTTTGTTGATTTTCTCAAAAAACCAACTCTTCGTTGAAATGATTTTTTTTCCCCCCCTGGTTTCTATTTTGTTGATTTCAGCCCTCAAGTGATTATTTCCTGGCGTCTACTCCTACGGGGTGAGTTTGCTTCTCTCTGTTCTAAGGTTTTCAGTTGTGCTGTTAATTCTCTTATGTAACTATCCTCTGTTTTCTTCATATGGGCACTTAGTGCAATGAACTTTCCTATTTCCTAGTAGCACTGCTTTCAAGTTGTCCCATAAGTTCGGGTATGTTGTGTCCTCATTCTCGTTGAGTATTAGAAAGTCCTTAATTTCTTTATTTCTTCTTTGACCCAGGTGTGGTGCAATTGCACATTGTTCAGTTTCCATGAGTTTACATGATTTCTGCTATTTGTGTTGTTGAATTCCAAGTTTAAAGCATGGTGGTCTAAGATACAGGGGACTATTCCTATTCTCTTGTATCTGTTGAGGCTTGTTATGCCACCTAGTATGTGGTCGATTTTAGAGAAGGTTCCATGTGGAGCAGAGAAGAAGGTATATTTTTTTGTGTTTGGATGGAATGTTCTATAGATGTCTGTTAACCCCAGTTGAGACATAACTTCTGTTAGTTCTTTTGTTTCTTTGTTGAGTTTCTGATTTGTGGTCCTGTCTAGTGTTGAGAGTGGTGTATTGAAGTTTCCCACTATAAGTGTGTGAGGTTTTATATGAGCTTTGAGTTTTGGTAGCGTTTCTTTTACGAATGTGGGTGCCTTTGTTTTAGGGGCATAGATGTTCAGAACTGAGACTTTGTGTTGATGGATTTCTCCTGTGATGAATATGAAATGACCGTCTTCATCTCTTTTGATTTTTGTTTGAAGTCTAACTTGTTAGATATTAGGATAGCTACGTCTGCTTGCTTCTTATTTCCATTTGATTGGAAAATCTTTTCCCAACCCTTTACCCTGAGGTAAAGGTACCTTTGAAGCTTAGATGTGTTTCTTGTATGCAGCAGAAGGATGGATTCTGTCTTCGTATCCATTCTAGCCTGTGTCTTTTTATAGGTGAGTTAAGACCATTAATGTTGAGGATGAGTAAGGACCATTGATTGTTGATGCTTGTTTTAGGTTTGTTGTTGGCAGTGGTATTGTGAATACATTAGTTCTGCTTTCCCCTTGTTTCTGGTGTAGTTGGATTATCTGTTGCCTACATTTTTTTTGGGCGTAGTTACCTTCCTTGGGTTGGAGTTTTCCTTCCAATACTTTCTGTAGGGCTGGATTTGTAGATACGTATTGGGAAAATCTGGTTTTGTCATTAAATACCTTGTTTTCTCCATCTATAGTGATTGAGAGTTTTGCTGGATATAGTAGCCTAGGCTGGCATCCGTGTTCTCTTAATACTTTTAGAACATCTATCCAGGACCTTCTGGCCTTGAGGGTTTCCATGGAGAAGTCAGGTGTAATTTTGATAGGTCTGCCTTTATATGTTACCTGTTCTTTTTCCTTCGCTGCTCTTAATATTCTTTCTTTATTCTGTATGCTAGGTGTTTTGATTACTATATGTCAAGGGGTCTTTTTTCTTTGATCCAGCCTATTTGGGGTTCGGTATGCTTCTTGTACTTTCATGGGCATGTCCTTCTTCAGATTTGGAAAGTTTTCCTTGATGATTTTGTTGAATATGTTTTCGGCACCTTTGAGCTGGGTTTCCTCACCTTCCTCTATGTCTATTATTCTTAGGTTTGGCCTTTTCATGGTGTCCCACATTTCCTGGATGTTTTGTGTTAAGGATTTGTTGGATTTATGATTTTCTTTGGTCGATGAATCTTTCTTCTAGTTTATCTTGTGCGCCTGAGATTCTCTCTTCCATCTCTTAATTCTGTTGGTTATGCTTGCGTCTGTAGTTTCTGATTTTTTGCCCAGTTTTTCTATTTCCAGCATTTCTTTGGTTTGTGTTGTCTTTATTTTTTCTATTTAGTTTTTAAGTCTTGAATTTTTGTTTTTAAGTCTTGAACCGTTTCCTTCACCTGCTTAATTGTTTTTTCTTGGCTTTCTGTACTTTCTTTGCTTTCCTTAAGGAATTTGTTCATTTCTTCCACTTTTTTGTTTGTTTTTCCCTCCATTTCTTTAAGGGATTTTCTCACATCTTCTTTGAGGGCCTCTATCATTTTTATGACGGTAATTTTTAAGTCATTCCCTTCTGCTTCCTCTGATTTGTTGTTGTATTCCGTTCTAGTTGGTGTAGATTCCCTAGATTCTGGTGGTGTCATGCTTGTCTTTCTGTTGTTAGGTGTTTTCTTGTATTGCCATCTTCCCATAGCTTTTTCCAGTAGGTGTTGGTGGGGTCTCCCCCTCTCTCTATGGTACTTCCCCGGTGCGCTTGTGTGGGTCAGAGATTCAATATCTGTAGCTCTGGGTGGTCCAAGCTCTGTAGGAGGTCTCTCCAAAGACAGGGACCCAGGGATAGGGTCAGGGCTGAGGATCCAGTAGAAGATGCCAGTAGACAATGGCTCTAGCCAATGGCTGGCAGAAGAGGACAAAGGCTGAGCTGAATCTT
Organism: Phodopus roborovskii; assembly: GCF_943737965.1. Lineage (NCBI taxonomy): Eukaryota > Metazoa > Chordata > Mammalia > Rodentia > Cricetidae > Phodopus > Phodopus roborovskii. Next base: position 311,123 of record NW_026125665.1, on the reverse strand, counting down.
GGGAAGTTTCTGCAGGATAGTGTGATCTCACTGGAAACTGGCACTCTCCAGCTGAGGCCTCCTTCTTTAGCAGTGGTCCTGCTCTGGGGGTCAAGGTTCTTGCTGGCAGGAACTCAGAGTGGACCTGCAGAGATAGGCTGATCTCTGGGAGGCGCCTGGGACTGCAGCAGAGGACTGGAGGTGGGGTCAGAGATCAAGCAGGTGGTCCCGTGTGGATAGGCAGGTCTCCTTTGTTCAGAGTTGCTCTGAAAAGTCTCTGAAGTAGGGTGGACTGTTGGCTCCACCCTCTGTCCCAGTGCTCAATCAGAGCAGTGGGACCGTGGGCAGGGTAGGGCACAGGGTGGGGGGGCAGGCTCGCTGTGGGGATGGGTGGGGGTGTATCAGATCTCCAAGGGTGCTCTCGATGGGGACAGGACACAGGAGCAGCAGGATTAGGATCCAACCCAGAGAGGTTGTAGGGGAGAGGCCGCCCCAATTGGGCCCAGACTCACCTCTGGCCAATAGCTGGCGGAAGAGCCAAAAACTGTTTTAAGACCTTGTCCCACAGCTCCTCCTGGTCTGTGAAGGTCAGGCCCTAGCTCAGCATGGTGAGAGCACTGGAAGCAAAGACACAACTGACTTCCTCAGGTGAAGAGCTGAGGTGAAAGCCTGGCTCCAGGAAAAACCTTCCCATATGACTCCCCACCTTTCTTTCTTACAGGGTTTTTCTGTATAAATCATGGCTGTCCTGGAACTTGTTTGTAGAACAGGCTGTCCTCGAACTCACTGAGATCTGCCTCCTGAATGCCAGGAATAAAGGTGTGTGCCACCACACCTTGAACCTTTCTTTCTTGAAAGGACAGGCAAAACCAGTGCTAGCATACAGTGTAGGCTGGGGCCTCTCCAATGGCCATTGAGTGTTGTGTTATCCACACAGCCTTCTTGCTGGACTCTGCTTATGGGATAGGCTGCCTTGGTGCTCAGGCTGGGGATAGGCATTGTGATGTCCCTGTTTTTTCTCTCCCTGTTATTACTTGATGGGGAATCTGTTTGTCTTGTCCCCTTACATGGAGTTGGATGTTCTGGCCCTCTGTCCAGTGCAACATTTTGCACAGAGGCTTCCAGGGGATTTGGGGTGTTCAGGTTTCCATTTAAGGGAATAGTGTGCCCAAGATGAAGTGGCCCTTTCCATCTTCCTGGCTGGTACCCTGCATTTCTCTTGCTTGTGCTGTAAGGTGATGCTGGCACAGGTGTGTCACTAGGGAATTAAGAGTTCTGTGCTGGGCCAGGGCTAGCTAGGCTGGCAAGGTCCAAGGTGCTCAGTTGCTGCTCTTTGGTCACCAGCCATAGACTTTCCTGGGCCCTTTTCTGCCATGTATTTTGCAAGTGGCAGGGACTAGTTGATGCTGGAGCTTGTCTGGGGTTGTGATTTGATAGGAAGCAGGTCCTAGGCCCCCTTTTGTACTCTGACATCCTTGTGCATGCATGGTTCTGGAGGATTCAGTGACATAAGTAGCTCAACTTTGAAATTATGTGCTGATTCCCACCCAGGAGCTCGTTGGAATAAAAGTCCTTGCAGTTGGTATTTTATTACTACTACTACTGCTGCTGCTGCTGCTGCTGCTGCTACTACTACTACTACTACTACTATTTCATGTGTGGGCATGGGGGGAGTTCAGAGGTCATCTTTTCAGGAGTTGTGGGATACAGAGATTGAACTCGGGTTGTCAAGCTTGGCAGTCTTTGCTAAGCCTTCTCACTGACCCATGTAAACATTTTTAATGCTGCTGAACTGTACACTTAGAAATGGTTAAAATAAGCCTGTCTTGGTTACCAGGTGAAACAGGAAAACCTCCATACTGTGGTTTGAAGCCAATCTGGGCTATGGTATGAGACCCTACTCTATCTCCAAAGCAGGGAAAGTTAAGAATTTTACCTTATGTGCATTTACTGCCAGAAAAAAGTGCGAACTCAAATAATCTAACTTTGAGTCTTTCAGTGTTAGTTTAGGAAGATACTACAGCATACATTGGAGGCCTGGCTTGTGTCAGCTACTAGGGTATTTTAAAAAGTGCATATGGTATAGAAGGTTCATTGTGACATCATTTCTGGTGCAGAGTGTTGGAGCATGGAAATTCTTGGGGTTTCTTTAGCTCCTGGAGGGGCAGGACCTGGATACGCTTTCTCCAGCTTGGTAGGGTGACCCTAGAGCTCATGAAACCACCATGAAATATTGGGGGAGTGTCTGAGATCTCTCAGCTGCCCTGCTTTTGGGTTGGGGAGGTATTGATGCTTTTTCTATAGTCAGTGTGCCTGACTATAGAAGTTGGAAGTATGACAGATAATGGTATTTTTTTTGCAGAGGCCAGCCAGGGCAAAGCTGACCCCATATTTCAGGCTGAGTCCTCAGTGACCTCACCAAGTGGCCCTTGAGCAGCACACACCATCCTGTAATTTAGCTCTCTGCTCATAACAGCTCACTGGAGGCAGTGTTAGCTCCCACAGGGCCAAAACTTATTCTCGAGGTTGCTCCCCTCTTCCATTGCCCAGTGGGGCTCTCCTGGGTTTCTGATGACTATCAGTTTAGGTTCCCAGGTCCCTTCCTCCAGCAGGTTGTAGAACTCTGGGACACATTTCCTTGTTGCAGTGTTGAGAAGGAGTTTCAGGACTCACCAGGCAGCCACTCTCCAGGAATTCCCTGTGTCCTGTTGTCTGGAAGCTTCCAGAGTCCTGGGCCTGCGGGTGCTTCTGAAGCCTCGAGACAGGGGCACAATTGTTGGCACTATTGATACTGGGGACCCACTAACTTCTAGCTCTCCTCTCTTTCCTTTCTCACCCACGAACTGAGTGGGCAGCTGACTTATCATTAGCTAGCATGTGAGCTTCCTCCATGATAAGGGAACTTTGGAAATCCTAAGGACTTTGAGAGCTGTGTGCCAGGAAGGGGGTGGGGGAAAGGAATTATCTGGCTGGGTGGGGGGGGGGGCAGTTTCAGATTCTCAGCAGAGAAGCCATTCCCGCTTTTTCTTGTCACACTTCCTTTAGGTGTCTTTGACAAGCTTTTCACATACCAAGCATCTCAGTGTTGAGCACTGGAGACCTTTCTGAGGCCCAGAAACCCTGGGTTCCACACATTCATCATGCAGGTCTCTGCAGTTACCACTTGCTGCTGTGTGGACGTTGGCAGGAACATTCCCGTCCAGATAGGATCGGAGACATTTTGAGGAATGGCTTTAATCACAGTTGATAAAGTAAGAAGTAGTGGTTTCCTGTGGAGGTCCTGCCTGGGGCTGGGACTGCCACTTGATCTGCAGCACAGTCCTGAGGGGGCTCCAGGAGGGAGGTGGACTGAGAGAGGGCTTAGGGTCATCGAGAGCCACAGTTGGCCAGAAGTGCTTTTGAGTCTTCAGGATGACCAGGGAAGGAGGGTGTGTGTGATGAAGCTTCCTGCTTCCTGATCCATGAGATGACATTTGGGGATCCAGGGTGGGACATTATATCTCCACAGTAATAGGGGATGGCTGCTGGTTAGGGTCCCTGTAGGGACCACTTGCCTACTATGCAAAACAGAAAACAGAGGCTCTAGGGTCCATTTCTAGCATTGGTGTGTGTGTGTGGGGGGGAAGTGTGTGTACAGTATGCCAACTACCAATCAGTACTGAGACAGCAATGAGCTCCCAGCAGTCACAGGAAGGAGGCTTTTCTAGACTCAAGACTAGGCTTCTGGAACCTTCAGCTGTGAGAGATGCTGAATGAAGCAACAGCTGCTCTCTGGCTAGTGCTGGGGCTGTTGCCACATGGCTGTATACTAGCCTCGGATTCTAAGGAAGGATAGAGATAGCGTTTATAGCTGTTTTTGTCTCAGGTGTGTGATGGAAACATTGTGGATGCTGACAACATTGTAGGGGGGTCAAGACATCATCTCAACTGTGTTGCCACATTCCAATCTACTTGACCTAGTTGGGGAAAGAGTACTTGATTTGGTGACAGGGACTTGTATCAGAAATGGCAAGGGGGAATGAGTGGGCTTCTTTGCATGGCAGTGGCATGGGCAAAGACTTAACAGTGCAGACAAGTGGGCAGGTAGGTCTGAGGAGTTGGGAAGAGGCAGGCTTACTGGAGCTGTGATGTGGTGTGTGTGAGTTTGTGTACATGCACACATGCAAACCACCATATGGCACTGTGAGGTAGAGGGTGCGCGTGCGTGCATGTCTGTTTTCAGGGGACATTAGGGAGCCTGTGTTGGATCAGGAGAGAAGATCATCCTCTATCAGGGCCTTTGTTAACCATGGGTGAGGAGAGGACAAGGTGAGCCAGCCTCAAGGCATAAACTGGCTGCCAATCCATTGGGTGTCAGCACTTGAGATGGTGGGCAGGACTCTGTGCCATTCTCATCCCTAGTGCCAGTTTGGGTTGCCAGGGGACAGGGTGTACGGCCAGTTTCCCTATTGGCTCCTTTGCTCTCCTGGGGCTGTCTCTAGTCTGCCTAGTCCAACCTGCCCCTGCTCACTGGGGACATGGTAATGAGGTTTTGTGCCTTGGGGAGAGCAGATACTGCCCAGGTTCCCTGGGGGTGCTCTGTGCTATTGTGCCCTTTCCTGAGCAGCTCTGCAGTGCTCAGTGATAGTGGAGGTGAGGTTTTGTCATTACCATTTGAGACAGTATTTTTGGCTTTACTGTTATGTGTCACTACTGTTCAGCTCTGTCATTGTAGGTACACACAGCCAGAGGGAGCATTGGTTGTGGCTGTGTCCCAGGAAAACTATTTGCTTGAATGTGAGTATCAGGCAATAGGGTGCCAACCCCCAGTTTGGAAACCTGAATGTGGACTGGAGCAGAGCTCAGTTGATGGAGCATGTATTTAAGTGTGTATTGCGAGGCAGGGGCAGGTGTAGCTCTTGCTTCAAGTCCATGTGTGGAGGCTATGTTAAAAATTATGAAGCCAGGCCTGGTGGCTCATGCCTTTAATCTCTGCGCTTGGGAAGCAGAGGCAGGTGGATCTCGAGTTCAAGGATAGCTTGGTCTACAGAACAAGTTCAAGACAGCAAACACTACACAGAAAAAACCCTGTCTTAAAAAACAAAGCAGAACAAAAAAGGAATTATGATTCTATCTAGCTGGGTTTGGTGGCATATATTTTAATTCCAGCACTTGAGAGACCATGGCAGGAACTCTTTTGAGTTCCAGGAGAGCCTAGAGTATATAGTGAGGGGGGAAGGGAGGGAAAGAAAAAGGAAGACTGACTTTTTGGCTTGATCTAATCTGTGGTGCCTCCTTCGGTGCTCCACTAGTGCTGTCTTGGTCTCTCCCTTTCGATGTTACGAGTCCTTCTTCTTGATTTTGGTGGTGTGGTTGCTAGGAACATTAGCAGAGGGTCCAGGTGAGCTTTGTGAAGATGCTTGGTTTGTGCAGGGCAGGTGGTCTTGGAGGGGCAGATACAGGAGCAGTGAGAAGTGCTGGGTTCTTGGGCCTGTCAGGATAATACCGGAGGCTAAGGTGGCAAATGTTGGGGTGCAGACTGCTAAGGTGTCAGTGAGAGGTTCTTGGGCCTGTCAGGATAATACCGGAGGCTAAGGTGGCAAATGTTGGGGTGCAGACTGCTAAGGTGTCAGTGAGATCAGGTAGTAGGCAGAGAGTAGATGGGTACACTCATGTAGGGCCAGACCCAAGAGTGTAGTTTCTTTTCCTGTCAAGTGCCAGTGCCTCTAGGGATACCTCCTGTGTTGGCCATGAATGATCTCCATACAGACCTGGGGGCTCTTCTGCCTTGTCTTGGAGTTAAAAGGGAACATCCCCCAAACCTTGCCCCAAAGGAGCAAATGACAACAAAAGATGTTATATTCACAGTGCCATGGCTTGAAATTCATATGCATGACCATGGCTTCTATGGCTGTCTTCCTGTCATTTGTGGTTTTTCTACAATTAGGACATGAGATCAGGGTGGGTTATAGGAAAGGTTATGTGTATGTGAGAGAGGGGAAGGAAGGGAGTAAGAAAAGGAGGAGGACCCAGGTGCAGTGTTAAAGCCAAACCATAATGATTTATCAGGGGAGGTGAAGTCTCTCCCTTGAGCTGGTAATTGTGCACTTAAGGGTTACTTAATATTGTTTTAAATGTATGGGTTTGACATAAAAACAGCAAAGCTTTCTGAACCCAGTTAGTGAGGTGCACGATTCCCTTTAGTTTCGAGAAGTGCTCCTTGTTGTAGGAGTGCTAAGTGGGCTCTGCTGGGTCTACATTCACTCCTTGTGAATTCACATTGCTTGATTGGAGGGGCTGCATCCTGAGCTCCCCAGACTGGCTCCTTCTCCGTCCCAGTCAGATGTTCTAGGTTCCTGAACTGAAGCCAGGCAGAGTCTTGATTGCACAGCCTCCCTCCTGGGTGGGGGTGGAGCAAGGGTGCCTTCCTGGAAAACTCAAGCAGACTGGGCAGGATACAGTGGTGGAAGCATCAGGCAGCTAATGAGTCCAATCACCTCCAGGACAGGAACTCCTGAAGTGTGGCGAGGCCATGTGGGGCAAGTATTTGTTAGGTTTTTAAGTGTCACAGTGGTCTGGTAGTTATGTTTAAGGTCTTTTTCAGTTTAGAATGGAGATTAGAGAATTGCTGTTTGTTTTTATTATTTTGGAGCTAGTATATTGTTTGGTTTCCTTGGCTGTTGGCTGAAACAATCTTGCCTCACCCTCCTGTATACCTGTGACTGGAGGTGCATTGTAGTCATCTCTTCTTTTGGTTTGGGTTTTTTTTTTTTTTTTTTTTTTTTTTTTGGTGTAACAGCCTTGGCTATCCTGGAACTTTGGAGACCAAGCTGGCCTGGGACTCAGAGGTCTGCTTGCCTCTGCCTCCTGAGCACTGGGATCAAAGGTGTGCTCCACCACCACCTGGCAGCATACCCTCCCCCCTTTTTTTTTAAATAATTTATTTTTATGGGCATTATTGTTTTGCCTGCATGCATGTCTATGTAATGGTGCTGGATTCCTGGAACTGTTTTAAGCCACCATGTGGGTGCTGGGAATTGAACCTGGGTCTTCTGGAAGAACAGCCAGTGCTCTTAATGCTGAGCCATCTCTCCAGCCCCATACCTGTCTCTTAATGACCTGGATTTGAAATTCCATCTTTGCAGTTTTGTTTTATATGTGAAATGTCCATGGTGGGAGGGTGCTTGGTATATAAGGTTGGATGGAAGGTTAAAAATGAGGTTCATTTGAGTGGCTCACAGGGCTGGCCTTTGGGGTATATGGAGATGATGGCGCTTCATGTTATACATTGATGCATCTGTGCGTGTAGGCATGTACTCTTGTGCATGTAGACATGTACACTTGTGTGGGTCAACTTGTGAGAACCACCTTTCCTTCTACCATTTGGCTCTCAGGGATTAACTCAGGCAGATCTCTGAGCTCTAGGTCAGCCAGAGTTATATGGTTGGGATCGTGTCTTACAAACCCAAAACTAACTAAATAGATTTTTTTTTTTAATGTGTTTGAGTGGTTTACCTTCATATATGTGCACCATGTATGTGCCTGGTACCCAAGGAGGACAGAAGAAAGTGTCATATCCCCTGGAACAGAAGGTTGTGAGCTGCTATGTGGGTTCTGGGAACCTAACCCTGGTCCTCTACAAGAGTACCCAGTGCTTTTAACTTAAAAACAGACAGATAGACAGACTCCTCCCCCCCAAAAAATTGGTTTCTTATTAGAGATTCCTGTCAGTCATGTGGGTACAACAAAAAGACTACAGAAGTGGTATGGATTCTGGGCATAAAATCCTGAAAGTGGGACCCAGTTTGACACCACAGACTCAGGGGCCTGTCATCGAGCTACTCTCCTGTGATCTTGGACTTTAGTTGCATGTGTCTCATCTGCACAGCAGGCAGTCTCTTCTTCCCAGGACATTTGTTGACCACTGGGGTTGAAGGTAATCATCCTCAGTCCAGAGGTGAGCTTGGCTATCCTGGACACTTGTGCCTCCTTTTCCTTAGGAACAAGCCAATACTTCTTCAATGGTGGTGGGTCATAGGGGGAACCTGGCTGATCTGAGCACTGGGCAGGTTTCCTGAGTATCAGACGTATCAGGTCTCTGTTCTGTTGTCAACGCTTTTGAGAGCTTCAAAGACAGGTCTGTGATGTTGTTCACAGGTTACTTCCTCCATGTCTGCTAGGCCTTAGAAATTGATTTCTTTGTCTGGCCTCTGTTGTGGAAGGCAGCAATGACATATTTCACTTTTACTGTGATTGAAGGCATTTTCTTCTATTGTGGGTGCTTGAGACAGAACCCAGGCCCTTTCTCACATTTGGCAGACTCCCACTGAGCCATACCCTTTCACTGGAGATGTTTGAAATTTCCTGAGTTTCCAACCCTTCTTTAGAACTCAGTGTTTTTCTGTCTTTTGGTTTAGGTTGGCCTGCACATTGAGCCAGCCCATCCACATAAGTTGCCTTTTGACAGAACTGTGGCCATGGCTGTATAGTAGGACCAGCGTCCAGGACTGTGAGGCAGGTGAGTGCTGGGAACTCATGTCTGGAATAGAAAGCTGGCTCAGGCAGCCTCCATACCCCTAATGGAGCCCTGCTTGGGAAGAGAGAAGGCAAGTCATAATAGTGAGATCAGGTATGACCCTTGTCTCAGGGTAAAGACCACAATCATTGGTCACCTGCTCAAGCACCTAAAGAAGGGTGACCAGAGGATAACCTTTGACTTCCAGCTGTGTCTCCTAAAACACACCCCACACCACCACCCCGCACCCCACCAGGTTTTTTGAGATAGGGATTCTCTGTAGCTTTCTCTGTAGATCGGGCTGGCCTCAAACTCACAGAGATACACTTGTCTCTTCCTCCTGAGTGCTGGGACTAAAGGTGTGCACCATCACTGCCTAGCTGCTAGAATTGTTGTATAGTCACAACACAGTACTCCTGTGGAAACTTGAGCTCTGTAGAACACAAAAGGGCTGTACCTCTGTATTTCTGTTGTCATCAGCAGTGGCACTTTGGCTGAAGGCCATGTGTACCTGCAAAAGAAAGAAGAATTGAATGTACCCTAGAGGTAGGACAAGCCTCAAAACCCCTTAGGTTTCAGACTGTAGCATGCAGCTCAAAATAGGCAGGGGTTTGTCAATGGCTCATCTCTACCCTATGGTGTCTGGTTGGCTATGTGAGACTCAGATGTTCCATTAACCCTGCTATGGTGGACACAGGCTGTGACAGTGTTAGGGTTAGAGGCTTATTTTATTTTTAGACGTTTTTTCCCCCTCAGATTAATTTATGTGTGTTACACCTGCATTGTCTGTGTAATAGTTTTATGTCTGATACCTGAGGAAGTATCAGGTTCCCTGGAACTGGAGTTCAGTATGGCTGTGAAACACCATGTGGGTGTTGAGATTTGAACCTGGGCCCACTGCAAAAGCAGAAAGTGCTTTTAGCCTTTGAACCATTTCTCCAGCCCCATATTTTGGTTTTTTTGGACAGGGTATCACCATGTAGTCCAGGCTAGCCTTGAACTCACCTTGATCTTTTGCCTCAGATTCCCAAGTACTCAGATTACAAGTATATATCACTAGCACTGACTTGTTTCTTGATTATTTTATTATGTAGCCCCAGATCCTCCTGCTTCTGCCTCCTAAGTGCTGGCATTGTAGGTTTTAGTTTATATTTTCTGGGTTTTGTCCTGGTTTAATACTAGGCCACTCTCACCTTTTATTGCAGATGAGGCCTCTTTTGATTCCTAGTTGTCAGTGCACTAGGCAACTCCTGCACATTACCAAGGTGTACAGAGACCACATGTGCACCCAAGCAGATCTTTCTGCTTGCTCAGATTCATGGTGTTTGTCCTTGACTCTCTTGCTGCAGGGTTTTGTTTTGAGCTGGGTGTTACAGAGTGGCTTTAGAAAACCATATACTACTGGGGTACTCTGGAGGCAAAGGCAGGTAGATCTCTGTTAGTTCTAGGCCAACCTGATGTATAGAGCTAGTTCCAGAACAGTCAAGGGTTTCACAAAGAAAACCCTCAACCTCCCTGCCCTAAAGAAGGAAAAACATATGCTTTCCAGAGAAGGTAGTGCAGATGGCGGCCCTTGGTCACAGCACGGTCAGCATTATCTTCTTGCTAAGGAGAATTGTGCATGTTGCAGAGTTCCTGAGATGTCTTTGCTGGAAAACACCTACCTGTGTGCTCTGGCTGCTCCTGTGAAGGGGGTCAGACTTTACCTGCATCATAGAGCCACTGTTTGTTTACCCTAGAATCATCTTCCAAAACTATCCTGTGGGTAATGGGAAAAGATTGTGACATGGGAGCTTGTTACTTTGCCAGCACTGGGGTGAAGGAGGTAGAGAGTGGCCCTGTATTCTGTGGTGACAAAATCAGAAGCAGACACACTATTGTCTGGAGCTTCCCTTGTGCATGAGCTCCTGGATTCTGTTGGCTTTAGTCCTACAGAAAGCAACAGCATGAATCTGTTTTCCTAAGGAAAGGTATGCATGTATTTGCTTTTTATCACTTAAAAAATTAATTATTGCATCTTTATGACCGTGTGTGGTTGTAGGGCATATGCATACCATAGCAGGGTTGAGTGTCAAATGTTTTGTTTTCACCTGCATTTTTTATACTAGATGGTAGTTTTTTTTTGTTTTGGTTTGTTTTGGTTTTTTGAGACAGGGTTTCCCTGTGTAGCTTTGGAGGCTGTCCTGAAACTAGCTCTTGTAGACCAGGCTGATCTTGAACTCACAGAGCTCCACCTGCCTCTGCCTCCCAAGCACTGGGACTAGAGGCGTGTGGCACCACCACCCATCTTGATGGCAGTTTTGCAAAGCTGGCTTTGAGGGGTCAAGTTTTTGGTTTTAGGGTAAGAATGTGTGCAATTTTCCCCCCTGTCAGATACTGTAGAAGAAATAAATGTCTCTAAGGACCAAAGGAGAAGCATAGAATTTGAGTCAAACTTGAGATCACTGAATTCTGTATCGGCATTGGGAACATGGCAGTTGTGTCAGAAGGGCCCACACCAGCACCTCAGTGGATGGGTGGTTCCCAGGGAACGAGTGGTGGTAGATAAGAGTGCTAGCCAAGTGAGACCCTGGCTTCATTCCCAGTACCACGTAAAATGAGAAGCAGTTCATGGTGAAGCTAGGTGCCAGATCTCAGCTCCTTGGAAGGCTGAATGAAGCAGGAGGGCCATTGGGCCCAGGAGTTTAGGTCAGGCTGGGCAACAAAGTGAGACCCTGTTTCCAAATAAATTAAAAAGGTGAAAAATCTTTAAGCTCATATTGGTGCTCAAAGAAAAAGAAGCTGATCAGTCCCTGGTTCCCTTTAGAGAATGTTTGGGAGCCAGTGTGGTTTCACATGTGGAGGAGATGAAGGCAGTATATGTACTCTGCTTCTCTAGACTGAACTTGCTAGCAAGGGGAGACTCATCAGTGGACCATAGAACCTGTGTCCCTGTGAGCTGGTTCTTTGTATAGACCTGATTAGTCATGGACATGCGGCATCATGGCATCACTTCTTTGTGGGCATGCTTGAAATTTTCCATAACAAAAAGTTTAGGGTCAGCAAGATGGCACAGGTAAAAGCACTTCACCATAAGCCTGAAGTCAGTGGGCAAGAAGTCTTCATCCTGAGCCTAGCGTATTTCCCCATTCCCCCCAATCTCACAGTGGTCCATCTGTGGGCTGTGAATCCTGAACCTTGTGCCTGAGCCTCATGCTGTACTTTGGATGAGTGTATTGTGAGAGTATCTTCAGTGTCTTTCAGAATTCTTTGATTTTAAAATGGTTAGTGGTGAGAAGGCCACTTCTCAAAAATATGTAGTATAAAATGGTAAGATTATGTTTAGGACTATTTCATACATTGTTGTAACTCAGTTCTAATCCCAAATCAGAAATTCATTTAGTGATATTTATAAAATTCAAACCAGCAATTCAAATACCAGGGTTGTTTTTATTGTTTTATTTTAAGCCAGAGTCCCATTAAGTAATGCTAGCTGGCCTAGAATTAAACTGTGTGGTTCAGGCTGGCCTCAAACTACAGATCCACATGTCTTCTCTATAGTGCTGGGATCAAAAGGTATATGTCACCACTTCCAACTCTTTTCTTTTTTGAGACAGGGTTTCTCTGTATTGCTTTGGAGCCTGTCCTGGAACTATAGTTCTGTAGACCAGCCTGGCCTCAAACTCACAGAGATCCACCTGCCACTGCCTCTGCCTCCCGAGTGCTGGGATTATGTCCAACTCTTGTTTAAGAAAAATGCCCCAGTAGTCTTGCTTATAGGCCAGTCTGGTAGAGGAAAACCCTTTCCCCTCCCTTTTTGGTTTCTCAAGATGGGTTTTTCTGTGTAGACCAGGCTGGCCTGGAACTTGGAGAACCACCTGCCTCTGCCTCTTGAGTGCTGGAATTAAAGGTGTGCACCTCCACTGTCTGGCTATTTTTTTAGCTTTTTGAGACAGGATCTTAAATGTTGGCCTAGAAACTTCAGAGGGCTACAGCCTCCCCCAGCATGGGTGCTTAAGAGTGTGTTGTCCCATGCATGTTCTACAGGCTGTACTCCCAGATATTGCTGGGACAGGCTCATAATCCTGTTTGATTAGTAAACTTCTGGGGCCCTCTGGATCCCCCAGATAGCTGCCATGGCTGGAATGGTGGGTTTGGACTCTAGAGCTTTACTTGATCAAACATCTTTCCTTAAGAAGCAGTTTATGTTACTGCTTACCAGACCCAAACAGCTGCAGCCCTTAGGGTTGAAGTCCTCTAAAACCAAAACACCACCACCAACAATGGCATTATCTAATGACATTAATATATCCATAGTATTTTGTAATTTTCCCTAATTCCAGAACATTTAAAGTTTTTAGTTTTTATTTTTGTATATGTATTTGTGCACACATACTGGGTGGGTGGGTGCTCAAGGTGAGAAGAGGTTAACTCCCTGGAGCTAGTTGACAGGCTTTGTGAGCTGTTGGTTATTTGCAGGACTATAAGAAATATCCAAGTGTTGCTCCCGATTTTTGAATTGACATGTCATTTTGTTTTTCCTTCATGGGGGTGGAGGCTTCTATGACCCCAGACATTCTAAGCAAGCTCCGTTGACTATCCATAGCCATAAGTGATTTCCTCTGTCTGTGAGATGTTCTAGATAACCAGGCTCTCTTGAAGAGACTTTTGTAGTTTTTGGTTTTTTGAGACAGGGTTACTCTGTGTAGTCCTGACTGTCCTGGGTCTCACTCTGTAGACCAGGGTGGACTTGAACTCATTGAGATAAGCTTTCCTTTGTGTCCCAAGCTGGCTGGTAGTAGTTCTTGATGCACACACTTTTAATTGATGTAGACTAAATTATGTTTTAGTGTGTAAGTGTTTGTATATCTGCACCTACATTCATGTTCATGTGTGTGTGGAGGCTAGAGGCTCGGTGCTCCTTAGGTGCCACCCACCTTGTTTGTTGAGGAAAGTCTTCACTGGCCAAGCAGGCGAGTCTCCTGCCCTGTACTTACATTCATGCTATTGCCTTCGATGTTTAAAAATGGGCTTTATGAGAGAAGCAAGACAAGCACTTCTCCCTAGCCCCGGATTAGCCTTTTCCCAAGAGACAGGGCTTCTTTGTGTAGCTCGACTGTCCTGGAACTTGCTCTGTAGACAAAGCTGGCCTTGAGCTCAAGAGATCTGCCTGCCTCTGCCTCCCAAGTGCTGGGATTAAAGGTCTGCACCACCTCCTTTTGGTGAGATATGTGAGAACCTATCGACAACTTCAAGGATAGGAAGTCACCCAAGGTTCTTTTAATAGATACAGGTCTTTAATTCATCTTGAGTGGTTTCTGTTTTTTGTTTTTTGGTGAGATTTTGGGACAGGGTTTCTCTGTAGCCCTGGCTGCCCTCCAACTCACTCTGGAGACCACACTGGCTTCCTATCTGTCCCATGTGCTGGGGTCACAGGTGTGCACTACCACACCTCGCTGTTTCTTTTTCTTTTTTGTGATAGCGCCTCACTCTTTCTAGCCCAGGCTAGATTTGAATACACAGCAACCCTCCTTTTTTTCAGACTCCCACATGCTGGAATTACCTATGTGGTAATACACTATGCCTGGCTTGTGTTTCTAGATGCCTTGCTCTGCTGTTCAGACTACTTGTGGAGAACTGGGCTGCAAAAGTGTTGCATGTCCTGCTGGTTTCTGTGGGTTTCCAATTGTTATCTTCCTTCTTTACATGAAGTCTCTGCTTAGTTTACAGAATGGGAGTGAGTGAAAGAAGCTTGCCTCTAGTTTGTTTAGCGAATGTGTATCCATCTAGTGCCTCTTTTGTGCTGACCATTGTGCCTGCACTGGGCCCTGGTGACAAGGAGGTGTCTCCTGTCCTTGGGAGAGGAGTGGGAGTATATGAACATGAACATATAGATTGAAGCTTCAAGTATCAGCTGAGACCTGGTAGAAGAGCCTGTTGGTAGGGAGCAGGTGTGCAGAGATGGGAGAAGGGCATGCTGGAGTGAGTGGCAGAGGCCACCAGAGACTGGAACCTTTTTTGGCCAAGGCCAGGGCTGCTACTTTTTCCTCAGCATGATCTGACAGAAGATACACTTTTGTTGTTGTTCTTGTTGTATTTTCTTTTGTTTTGGAGACTTTCATTGTCCAGTGACTGACTTCCTTCTGGGACCTTCTTGGGAGTAGAAGCCAGGATGGTTCCTCATGCTTCTGGACACTCCCCCTCCCCCATACCTGATAAACCATTTTAGGGTTTCACTGGTGCACACAGGCCCTCCCTAAGCTTTAGATACCCTGGAGATCTGCCCTGATCCTATAGCACCATCTTCTACAGGACCTCCATGGGCCATAGGCCTCTAGACACTTGGCTGTATAGTAATTCAGGTTCTACTGTCCCCTAAGTCCTCTGAGTCTTCCCTGGAAACCTTGGCTAGGCTTTATACTTGAACCGGGTTAAAGTTTCATGCTTTGCAGCAGTTGAATTTGTAGCATGTCCTTTCCTTGTCTGGGGGACCTCTTTGCCTTTAGAATTCCATGTGTATGAGATTCAGGACAGTTTGAGGCCAACCCTGTAGCTAGCTGCTTGTCTACTCTTTTCAGAGACTTTTAAGCCTTGGGGTCCTGGGTTTAGGTTGAATTTGCTGGTTGCATGTGCTTTGTGAACCCTCTGCTTCTGGGCAGATGTGCTCTGGATGTTTTTGGAAAAGAAGGCTGTTGACCACTGTGTTAGGAACTACTGGAACTGTGCTGCTGTTGCTTTTCTCTGTTTGGTTTTGTCTGGGAGAAGCACTAGCCTAGGTGGGCCCAAGGCTGTGGCCCATCATAGTACAGTTTTATTTGGACATAGCCATGCACACTGGAGTATGTACAGTAAGGACTTCAGGACAGAGTTCTCCCACAGACAACACGAGATTCCAGAAACCAGAGGTGCTAGACTGCTTCCCCTGAAGTCCAGAAAGATTTCAATGAAACTTAACTACAATCACACAGCAAAATGCCACCTGTGCTCATGTCCATCCCCTCCTTGGATCCCACAGCCCACCATGATACAGCATGCTCAGGTCTCCTAAGGCAAGAATTTCATTCCCTGTGACATGGGTGTGGGATTTTGCTCTTGTAGCCTATTTCTCATATTGTTTGGACCCCTCCCCCCCTCGTGTTTTTGTCATTTGAGTGAAATTCTGAAAGGCTGTGTCTTTGGCTCCTTTTGCCCACAGGCCTATGTTTTTCCTGCCTGATTTCATATCATATCATATCATATATCATATCATAGAGGAACACTGCAGTTGTAGGTGTGCTTTCATGCTACTCAGCAGAGTTGAAATGCTTTTGTGTTGTGCATATCTCAATAGAACATGTCCAGCTTGAGAAGCACTCACTCCTAAGGCGTTCCAGGTTCCTGGACCCTGCAGGCGTGATTTGGGAGGTGCTTTCTGTGGAGCTCTGCCTAGAGCAGTGCAGACTGCAGCCCTAACATCCTCCCACTCTCTAGGTGACTCCTACCTCACCTGGCTGAGCCTGTTATTGCCCCTGTAAACTGGGGGCTGGTTTACATTCAACCCTACAAGTAATGGTTGGTGGGCTTGACCTTGGGGATGCTGCTGGGTGTTAGGAGGAAGACCCTACCTTCATGTTCACACAAAAGGAACATGTTTGGGTGGGGCCCAAAGTTCCTGCCAGCCCCAACCCTAACCCACAATTGCTCATTTATTTAGTGCCTGCTGGGGAGGGAGGGAGAGAGTGTGTGTGTCCCTTGGCAAGCTATGGACACACCAAGGACATTGATGAGGTATCCCTAATCTTGAAGAGATAAAAATCATCCTGAGCTGCTGCTGCCTGCCTTCTTATAAATCACCTTTTTGTGAAATCCTTCAGTCACCCTTTGGTGCTGGAGTCTCCCCTGACTCCAGGGGAGTTTTTGTTCTGTTCAGGGTGGCTGCTCCACCTTCCTGGTCTCACATGTATACAAGCGTTCCTGAAGGTGAAAACAGGCAGTGCAGCGGAGGACGATGCTTCAGGTCAGTATTGGAGGAAGGAGAAGGTGGGAACCTGTCACTTTATTGATTGAGAGGATACCTGTCCTCAGCTTGTAACACTCTTGGGTATTTGGCATCTGATGAGCCCTGGCATAAGTGAGGTATTTTGGAAAGGCCATTTGGCAAGGGCCATTGTGGCCCTCCCATTGCAAGTCACCAGGGGCCCTGAAGGAGAGGTTCTGGTCTCAGCATCTCCTCTTCAGGGCTTTGAAAGCCTAGGACAGGCTGTTGGGCTTTTCTGATTTGATTTTACTTACTCGTTTATGTTATGTTGTGTGGGCAAGTGCCATGTTATACATGTATAATTTGGGAGGGTCAATGACTGGGAGCTCAGAGGTTAAGAGCATTTGTTGCTCTTCCAGAAGATCTGAATTCTGTTCATCATACCTATGTGGTGACTCACAACTGCTCTAGATCCCAAGTTCCAAATATCAGGCACCTTCATCTGACTTCCTTGGGCTGACACAATACACATAGAAACATAGAACACTTATATAGGATAAAATAATTTTTCAAAAAAGTACCAGGTATAGTGGCTCATCCCTTTAATCTCAGCACTCTGTGAGCATGGGCAGATTTATTTCTGAGTTCAAGGCCAACCTGGGCTACATAGTTAGACCTTGTCTCAGAAAATAAATGGGTGTATGTAATTCATGGGAACTTTTAGGTTTTTAAGACAGGATTATTTCTCTGTGTAATAGCACTGCTGTCCTGGACCTCAGCTCCAGTTGCTAATAGGGGTGACCTGGCCTCCAGCTTGGGCCACAACTCACTGGAGAATACCAGCTGCAGGCCAGGAGGAGCTGGGCAGCAGGACCTCTCTCTGTGCCTTATGATTGGGTTCCATGTGCCCTTGTCTGATGAGGGCAGCTGCTTTTTCTTTTAATAATTTATTTGACTTTATGTTCCTTGGTATGAAGGTGTCACATCCACTGGAACTGGAGTTAGAGACAGTTGTGAGCTACCATGTGGGACCTCTGGAAGAGCAGCCAGTGTGCTTAACTGCTTTAACTGCTGAGCCATCTTTCCAGCCTCTTCCCCATTCTCAAAGAGTCTATTGCTTGATTAGAACAAAAACAAAACAAAACAAAAAAACCAGAGCAGCCTCCTTCCCCCACTTGTACTTAGTGAAGCTTCAGAGCACACCTTGGAGGGAAGTCTCTGTGCCCTACCTCCCACCAGCCAATTCTGTGCTCCATGTCATCATGTTTCCATGCTGGGGTCCTGTCACCTCCCTCACAGTTCATCTGGGTCATCTCCATCAAGACTGAGTTCAGATGCACTCTTTCCTACCTGTCACCTGACACTCTTGGCCATTTCAGTCCTTGCCCAGCTGTGTATTCCTGTCTACATAGTAATCCTCAGCTCCTCAGACAGCAGCTACCCTGGTAGAGGCCCTGGGCTGCTACTGAGGGAAGGAGTGGGAAGCATTTTGTTTCTTCTCTCTTTCCCTCCCTCTCTCCCTCAGGGCTAAGGTTTCCCCAGGTTACAAACATCATTCCTATATTGCTAACTGAGGTTCAGCCTCCACAGTCAGGACAGCTGAGTCTAACCTGTTGAATGTTAACATGATGCTGTTTCAGCTTGGAGAAGTCCCCTCCCCTTCCCTCCCCTCCACTCCATTCCCCTTCCCTGCCCTTCCTCCCTTTCTTCTTTTTTGGTTTTTCAAGACAGTTTCTCTGTAGCTTTTGGAACCTGTCCTGGAACTTGCTCTGTGGACCGGGCTGGCCTGGAACTCATAGAGATCCATCTGCTTCCTGAGCACTGGGATTAAAGGTGTGTGCCGCCGCTGCCACCACCAGGTTACTTTTCATTCCATTCTTTTCACACACACAAAACTCAGAATGTGCAGCTGCTGACCCCAAAGCCCTTCTTTAGGGAGACTTTACATGGTGTGTTAGTGTGGTAGTTGGACTGTGACTTGTGTCTGTAGGCTAGCTGGGGATGGTCACTGGCCCATTGTACTTGGTCTGTGCTGGGTACCTTGGCTCTAGAGGACTTCTTAGAGGTCCTGGTCCCTGTTGCAGCATTTGGCCTTTGGCACTTGACTTAGAGCTTCGGACCCAAGGTCCTCCCTCTAATTGCATTGTGGCATTTTACTGAAAGGAAGCAGCCTTCAGGTAGCAGTTAATGGAGTTTGTGCTGCCTCAGAGACCCACCTTCCCTGTACCACAAGGACTCAGCCCCTTGGTCCCAGGCTGGCAGAGACACCTATATAGGACTGTTGCTGAGGGAACCCTTTGATGTACGCCATCTTCCCATTAGTCTTCAGGCTCCACTGATTGTTGTTAGGGCTGCTGTACTGTGCAGGTGTGGGCCCCAGCCCTGGATGTTCAGAGAGAGCAGGAACACTCTTGCTCTCGGTGTTCTAGCCCCTCTCCTTGGCCCTTGTGACTTTCATTCACATCTCTACCCTGAAAATTACCATCATTTCCTGTGCTGCTGCCATGCAAGCTGTTGCCTGGTGAGATCCATCCCCCTGAACAGGCCTGTGGTAGTTACTCTAGTGGGGCAGTTTCCTTTTTTCCCCTCTGGGGATTTTTAAGCCCACCCTCATTTGCAAATGAGTGATTCAGCCCCTTTCTCTGCCTCTTACGATGCTTCCTAAGGGAGGCTTTTTTCTACCTGCCTGCTTTGTGCCTGCATGCAGTGGCTGTAAGCACTGGTCCCGGGGCGACTTTGGTCCTGCTGGCCTTGAGGGGGTGTTGGGACTTTTCTTACCACAGAATACCATAGTGGACTCGATTGGTCACTCTTCAAGGGCACATCTGTGCAGGTTCAGGCCCTAGTAGAGAGGGCACAGCCTGCTCGGGACCTCTGTGTGGTGTCTATTCTCCTAACTCTGCTTATCTTTCTTCAGGTGGAGAGGCAAAACCCAGGCACCCCTCCCCTGAGGTTGGCTCAGCTCCTAATACATGCTATTGGGCTTCTGGACCCTGTTTAGTTCTGAACAGATAACTATCCCCATGTGTTTGGTGGGGGGAGATTTGGCAAGGGCTGTCCTAGAGATATAGAGAACAGTTCCCCCAACCCCTCCTTGTTAGACCCTTGCTTTTCCTTAGTCCTTTCATAGCAATAAGGAAGCAAGGCAGAGAAGATAGACCTTAGGCAGGGTCTCTAGTGGATTAATAGGAACTGAGTCAGCTTGAGGCCAAGGCCTGAGGCTACCCTAGGAAAGCCCTGCCTAAGTCCTGCCTGCTTGGCTGCAGCAGAGTTGTGTTGGTAGAGTGTGAGGGTATAGCCAGGCCTAGAGCTTAGCGCTTTTCTTTCTTTCTTTCTCTCTTTCTTTCTTTCTTTCTTTCTTTCTTTCTTTCTTTCTTTCTTTCTTTCTTTCTTTCTTTCTTTCTTTCTTTCTTTCTTGGGAGACAAGGTTTCTCTGTGTAGTCCTAGTGTCCTGGAACTCACTCTGTAGAGCAGGCTGGCCTTGGACTCAGATCCACCTGCCTCTGCTTCCCAGAGTGCTGGGATTAAAAGTGTGCCGCAGCCGCCCAGCAAGCTTCACTCTTGAGAGTCATAATGTTCCTAGTTCCCACATACCCTGCTTGTCAGAGGTCCTGGGCTCCCAACTTTCCCTGTCCAGGCCTGGGTATGCTTGTATCCTGTTTGAGATACTGCCACAGTCTGCCTCATCACTTGTTCTAAACCTCAGAGCAACTCTGCTTCAGGCAGCCTTGACACCCCAGGGCAGTGACTTGTATGCTTTCACAGGGAGGTAAGACAAGAGTGTCAGCAGGTTTGATGGGTGTTTGTGGTCAGTTGTGTTGGAGGAAGAGCAAAGCTTTTGAACTCCAGAGCTGAGAGGTGTTGGAGTGGAGTAGAGGGGTGGGATGGATGCTCTGGTGTCTGAGGGAGGTTGGCATGGTACAGGTTGGAGTGGCAGAAAGATTGGAGGCAGATAATAGGATTTGGGACCCTATCCCGATCCCCTCTGGACCGAATCATATTAGGGTTAAAGCATCAGCCATACCTGGTGGTCACCGACCCAGAAGGCTCCCTGACCCTTCTCAGAAGACTGAGGATCCAGGAGCACTCCTTAGCATCCATCAGGGTGACTGGATGTGGGGAGAGGAGGAGACAACACTCTGATTTGGCTATGGGAGTGCATTCTTGATATAATGTATGCAGTCTCCTGAAGGGGGCTTCCAGAACTAGCTTTGTCTAGGATAGGCCTTTCCTGCCATATTTGCCAGTATGGAAACTGAGGCACCTGGAAGGAGGTACCCTGCCATACCTCTGCAGGGCTATACTCTAGGTGCCAGATGAGCCATGACAAACTATGCCCTGGATCCTGCCAGAACTCAGCCAGATTTTTTACCTGTCCATAGTGAACTCTGGATTCTCTGACTTTCTCTAGTCTGGTGTCCTGTGGGATTCTGAGCGGGCTCCTTTAAGAGCTCCTTGTCCCAGACCCTTGCTGTGGAATGCCAGCAAGCTATCCTCCTGTCTCTGCTAGGGTTAACAACACTTCACTTCAGCTGTGTTGTCTGGAACCGGTTCAGACTGGTTTTCTGGAAAGTGCTTTTGTCTCTCTGACTGAATCCTGGGAAGGGTCATGTGGAGCCCAGTGATGTCATGGGATCAAAAACTGACTCAGCAGTTTTTGATTTTTGTTTTGTTTTTTTTCCTTTTTCTTTAAATCAAGATATATATGTGCCACAGGTACAGGGCCATAGTGGTGGGGCATGATGGGATTGACCAGTTTGTATTTTGCTCAGAGTGTATTTCTGCCAAACAAAAGAGCTTAATGTGACTTCACTTCTGGCTCCCTGGAGGGGAGCAGCAGAGGGGAGCTCAGGCACCACAGGTGCTGTATGCCAGAGCTCCCCTCTGTGCCCCCTTCCCCCATTGCAGTACAGGTGCTCACCTCCTGGGCTAGTTTTCAGGCCCATAGTCAGCACTGTCCCTCCATAGAATGTCCAGTAACAGCTGCCACTACTTTCTTCCCACTAGGATTCCATGGCTTCTCAGAGATGGCCACACCCCAGAGGCCTGTGTACCACCTTCCTGCCCAGCCATCTTGAGGGTGTGAAGAAAGTCTTGGAGGGGCTTCTGTGGTCCAGTCCTTGTCCTTTCTCCAGACTTTAAGAAGAGTCTGCTTCTCCGTGCCTGGTTCAAATGCTGTGTCCTTCCTTTCACATACAGAATGAGCGAAGAAGCATGTCGAACCCGCAGTCAGAAGCGAGCCCTTGACCCTGACCCAACGGAGGATGATGTGGACAGCAAGAAAATGAAAATGGAGAGAGGGTCATTGGAGCTAACTGTAGATGGAGACACCAGGGTGATGCCCGAGCCTGGTGCAGGCCCAGCCCAAGGGTTGCTGAGGACAGCAGAGACCATGGCCTCAGGATCAGACGAAGGGCTGGTAGGGGACGGGCCTGTGGACATGCGCACCTCACACAGGTGAGTGGGAAGAGCCAGTGGGCTGGGCTGAAGCCTAGTAGGGTGTCCTTGAGTCCTAGGCTGAGGCCCTGTCAGTGGCAGGTCCACTGACAGGGCCTCATAGGGAAGGAAGTCCCCTGCTGTCAGTGGGTCTCTGGGGTTATAGGAGGACTGGAACATTACTTTGATAAGTGCCTCAGGGAGGCCAGACTGCCACTCCCTGCCTATGTCACTCCTCAAGGGCAGGGCCTCCCATTGATCTGACAGGCGTCTGCCATCTGCTCTGTAATTTCTCCTGGTCATCACTAATTACTTTAAGGGAACTTTGCTAAGTCTGACTCAGCCTCCCATCAGGTCTTCACTCAGAAACCCCTTTTCCCAGCATCTGTATTACCCTTTCTTTACAACACTCTAGAATGGAGCATTGACCCCAGACTCCACTGAGGGCACAGCCTCCCACTCTGTGATGGGCTGTTTACCTAATGAGGGCCAACACCTGGTGGGGTGCAGGCAGCTGGTTCTCCACATGTTCCCTGAAGTGCACAGGGGTTTCAATCTGTCAGCCTTGTGCAAAGCTGAGGACCCCAATATTGGCTGGTGTAGAATCCTCACTACTTGGAGGTCAGTGGGAAAGTCCAACCTCCCTTCTATTGAGAACACTGTGAATTTGTCATTAGGAAGGCTTTTCTTAATCTGCACAAGTGTGACAGGATGTGCCTGTCATTTTAGGAGGTGCAGACAGGAAGATAAGTTCAAGGTCATTCTCAGCTACATATATTGTTGGAAGCCAGCCTGGGATGCCCAGGACCTGTCTCTATAACAATCATTTTGCTCTCTCAAAAACTTGTCTTCTTCTCTGACTGCCTTTTGCTGCCCCATTCTAAGCCTAAGACTCATTTTGAAATAAGTCAGAGGGACAGAGAGACAGGCTCAGGCTCCTCTCCCTCTCTCTGACTTTCTGGGTCCTCAGCTCTCTGAGACCTCTGATGGATGAGCTCCCAAAGCTGAGGGAGAAGGGAGTAGGTTCTTTGGGGTATGCCAGATCTGTTCTATACTTTGTCTACCGTGCCTGCTACTTTGTGGATGGAAGTCCAAAGTTGAGTATTACGGGGTGAAAGAGCAACCTTTGTGTTGCCGAAGCCTCTGAATGTCTGGGGCCCTCCTCAGCTTCTCTTTCCCCCCTTCCCCCAGCTTTTCAAGATATGGTTTCACTGTGTCATTTTGGAGCCTGTCCTGGAACTTCCTTTGTAGACCAGGCTGGCCTCAAACTCACAGAGATCCACCTTCCTCTGCCTCCTGAGTGCTGGTATTAAAGGTGTGTGCCACCACACCTGGCAGCTTTGGTTTCTAAACTGTCCTTTAGATTTACTGAAGCTGCTTAGGATGCTTTCTTATGACACTTAAGGATGTAGGGGACAGATCACCCAGATAACCCTGGAGTGAGGGTTGCCTGGTGATTAGAGAACCCTGGCTGGTACAGGTATAAGAGTGAAGAAGAAACCCAACTCTGCAGGTCAGTGGACAGAGTGGGGGCTAGGTCTCATGTTCCAGCTTTCCCTGGGCAGAACGAACATCCCAGCCATATTTCTTCCTTGTGAAATATTCACCCTGCCTTGCAGGTTGATGAAGTGACTGAAAATGTGCACAGAGTGGCAACCTGCAGAGCGGGAATAGTCTGAAGGGGAATAGCTCTGGCTTCTGTGTTTGGTCTTCCTTAGGGTGTCTGGCCAGGATCATCTTTAGGGACTTCCCTCCGGCACTGTGTGTTCTGTTGGTGTTAGGTAGGAGTTGGATTCTATGTAGACTCATGTAGTGAGTGCATCTACCCAGAGTAGTGAGGGTGAGATACTCTTCCTTTGGAGAGTGAGGGGATGATTTCGAGGTAGGGTTTCTCTGTGTAGCTCTGGCTATCCTGGAACTCACTCTGTATACCAACCAGGATAGTCTCAAATTCAGAGATCCTCCTGCCTCTGCCTCCTGAATGCTAGGATTAAAGGTGTTCACCACCACTGCCTGGCCATGGAAAGAATATTTTTAAGTTAAACATTTCTAGACCAATATGGCTGTAATTTCCATACAACCTGGTAAGTTGGCACATTTTTCCTAGGTGATAAGACAAAGCTAGTTTCCAAATTTAAATCCTACAAAGGAGGAGGCATATAAGGGGCAGTGTGACCACATCAGTGGCCATGGTTTTCCAGGCTCTGCGGTTAGATGAGCCAAACTGGAGGCATCCATATATTATGTCTACTGTTAATTGTGCTGAAATAAAGTGAAAAATGTTTTTAGTCTTTTTTTTTTCTTCTTCTTCTTCTTCTTCTTCTTCTTCTTCTTCTTCTTCTTCTTCTTCTTCTTCTTTTTTCCTCCTTTCTTTTTCTGATGGGAGATGTGTCTGATGTGTTATTTGGGACTGGTGTGGCTTAGGGACCAGGCTGGCAGGGAAAACAACTCATAACATTTTTCTTTTGAGGCAGTGTCTTACTGGTAGCTCTAGCTGGCTTGGAACTATGCATGTAGACTAGACTAGCCTTTGCTTCCCAACATTTTTGCTGGTTAAAGATGTGTGTCAATGTGACTGGCTCCTTTAAGTTTTTTGTTAACTTGTGGGGCGTGGGAATCTGAGTGCTCATGGAGGCCAGAAGTCAGCCACAGGTATTACTCAGGAGCTGTCTACTTTTTGAGACCCTCTCTCACTGGCCCGAGGCTTGGCAGCTTGGTCTGGCTATTTGGAAAGTGAGCCCCAGAGACCCAACTGTCTCCATGTCACCTATCCTGAGATTACAGGTGCCACAAGTCCTACTATTTATGTGGGTGCTTGGGGTGGAGCCATCTCCCCATTGCCTACTTTGTAAATTTGAAAAGTGTGATACCATGTCTTTGGTCCAAACCAAGAGATGAACGTGGATGGTCCTCTGGGAACATAGTCTCTGCTCTCCAAGGATATGTGGTTTCCTGACTTTGAATAACTTAGCTTCCAGCAGATTAGCTTTGTGTGTACCTGTAGACTTTATGTAGTGTGTGTGTCCTCTTTGTCGCCTGGCTTTCATTTTACACTGTGTCTAAGATTCGTGCACACTGTTTCATAGCACAGGCAGTGCCCTCTGTCCTTATGAGTTCCACACTAATGGTTTCAACCAATCACAGTCGGAAATGATGAGTGGGCTGGGGAGAGTGTAACATAGTAGTACTATCTTTCTCACTGCTATGACAGAATGCCTGACAAAAACTGCTTAAAGAGAAAAAATTTCAGTTGGTTAATATTTGAGGATAAACTCATGGTGGCAGGGAGGGCTGGAGGCCGGAGCATGTGGCAGCTAGTCACCAACAGTGTTCCTGTGGTCAGAAAGCAGAGGATGATGAAAAAAGCTGTTACGCAAATGATTTCTTCCTTTTTGTGCAGAATTGGATCCCAGGCCATGGTGTGGTGCTGCCTTCATTCACCTACATGTGCGTCTTTTTTTTTTTTTTTTTTTTTTTTAGATTGTAAATTCCATCAAGCTGACAGTCAAGATTAACTATGGCAGGTAGAGCATAGGGCCCTGAGTTCAATGCTTAGTAACAAAAAGAAAAGGGTGTAGGATTTATGCTTATGCTAAGTATGTTGAGGACTTTCTGGTTACTAGTCCCTAAGCAGTATGGCATGCCTGTTTGAAGTAAACAGCTGTTTTAATGATGTACAACACAGCATGTGCAGGTTGTTTGCAAAATTATACCATGTTATACCAGAGGCTGGATCATCTCAGAACTGGGGGGGGGGGGCAGAGAAGGCCTGGGATCACTGGCCACTGACCACTACCAAGGGTTTAACTGTATACTTCTGGAATTTCTTTTTTCTTTTTTTTTTTTTTTTTTCTTTGCATGTATGTATGTATGTGTGCCCAAGAAGGGGTGTCAGCTCACTGAAGCTGGAGTTCCAGGCATTTGGGAACTGCCTGATGTGGGTTCTGGGAATTCAACTCCAGTTCTCTGCAAGAGCAGTATGTGCTCTTAACCACTGAGCCATTTCTTCAGCCTGCTTCTAGAATTCTAATTGGCTCTTTTTCAAAACTTCTGTCTCATGCTCTCATTATGGACATTTTGAAGGCTAGGGTAGGCTCTGGTGGTGGCAGAGACATGGGATTTCTGTTTTCTTTGAAGAGGAGCCTGGATTGAAATCACTAAGTGATGTCTCTGTGACTGTGTATATCATTACAGCCAGGTGACTTGGAACATGGGTGGCAGATGTAGCAGTGGGGCCAGCACTCTGTGCCCATATTCCACTCTAAAGTTTTCCTGGCCATCTCCTAGCATGTTTTATATTTGGAATAAATTGAGATTGGAGGGCGGTTGGGGATTATGACTGCAGAAAGCATCAGATCTTCCAAAAGGCAGTGGTGGCACAGTGAGACAGAAACTGCGCTCTTCAGCACCCAGAAATCTACCAGGGAAAGGTGTGGTATATGGCCAGGGACTGCTATATATTCTCCCACTCTTTGGCAGTGTAGGCTGAGGATCAACAGCTTGCTTGGGGTGTGGAGCCCAGGGCAGCACTTTGCCCATCATGGATTTTGGTCAGTGAATCTTGAAAAGATAATAACTATCACTGTCACTGCAGTGCTGTCAGAACCAAGAGTAAAGCATGGCCTGACCTTACATAATGATACCTGTCTCAAACAAGGAAATAACTTTAAAATACAAAGAAGAAAGCAGTGTTTAACATAAAACAAGACAAAGTTGCTGAAGAAAAGAGAACAAGAAAGAAGGCCAGGTGTTTATGCAGAGCAGCCACACCAGTGGGCAGGGAGCATCAGACTCCAGCTCAGACATGCGGTGTCTCATTTAAGTGACCTGACACCCCATAGGTTCAAGGAGAGAGAGATCAAGCAAACAGCAGAGCCCTGGGTGCGTTCATGAATGATGAAGTGGTTTGAAGACAGAAACTGTTATCTCATAGGATTGCCACATGAGAGTGAGAGAGGGACTTTGAGGGTGGGGGCTCTTATTATGTAGTTGAGGCTGACCTACTCTGTTCTGAATGGTAGGATTAAAGATCTATGCCAGCCCAAAGAGGGTTGTTTTCTAAGATAAGAATTCAATCACTAGCACATGCGCACTTAAACAGAGAGCCCTGAGTGCCTAAGGCCTAGACCAGTACAATTCATGTTAGAAATAGATGGTTCAGTGGATAAAAAAAAGCACTTGCCACTCAAGCATCTGCAGAACCCATATAAAGGTGGGAGGAGAGACCCAGCTCCACAAAGCTGCCCACTGCCCTTCACGTGAACATTTTACATGTTGCTTCCCCATCATGCACAAACACAGTGGTGGTAATTTGTAAAGATGTCACAGTTTACTCTTGGTACATGCTAAGGCAACTAGACACAATAAACAAGATTACAGAGGATATAGCCACTGTTGACCCATTGGGCCTGGCTGACATCTGCATAACATAGTACAGCTCAAGTGTGTATTGAACATTCTCTGGGTTAGCTATAATAACGATGACAGACAACAGCAAGCATTAACAATGATGTATAGAAACCAGAGTCTCTGGTATGCCCCTGGTCAGAGTGTAAAGTAGCACAGGCAGACATTTTTCTCCAAATTTAGACATGACTGAGGAAAAAAATGGAATCACTTTCATCACATGGTGCATGCCAGCCCTAGAGGAGATACCCAGGTATCTGTAAAGCAAGTTAATATTGCATTTACAGTACAGAAAGTAGATAGCGTTGTAAAACACAGATGAACCACAGCTGGCCATGCTGAAGGGGCCATAGCAGACCCCAGTGACTGAGCACACATAATTAGAGGACATGGGCAAGGAAAAGATATGTATGAGGCCCTAGGTTCCATCTCCAGCACTGAGGACAAAAGGAGGGAAAGGATTACAGATATAGCTCACAAAGTGGCCCAGTGGATAAAGAAAGGGGCTTGCCACCCAGTCTCATAACCTGTATCTGAGCCCAGGACCTATATGGCAGGAGAAAACTAACCTAGTCACAGGCTGTCATCTCTTATTCCGTGTGCAGGCTGTGTCACATGTGTGCCCTAGACACATAAAACAAAGTTTAAAGTTTAGACTAAGATCTGGAAAGGAAGGGCATGGATAGCTAAGATAGAGAGAGCTATGTGGGGCCAGGCAGTGGGAGAATAGTACAAGGGGACATCTTGGTGAATGTCTCAGCTTTGATAATAAAAGCCACTGAATTGTACTCCTTATCCTCCTGTTCTATCTCCTGAGTGCTAGGATTACAGATAAGTGCCTCCATGCTGAATAGTGCTATTAATGACACCGAGTTCTGCTATGTGCTACCCCTCGTGTGGATGTTCTAGTAATAAGTGGGGTTTAGTAGTCTGGCTCAGTGGTAAAGAACTCCCTTTTCGTGTACAAAGCCATGTGCCCCACTCCTATTATTTATTATAAATAAATAGGAGTTAAAATTCTAGTATTTGTAAACGTATTTGTGGAAACAGAATCCACAGAGGTTACTCCAGGGTTGTGTATCTTGTTCTGCAAGGTCTATCATCTGTAAGATTGTGAGCATGTGCTGTATTTTTTGGCCTAGACCTTTGGCCAAGGCTGAGCTGGTGCAGACAAAGAAGGCTGCTTGCTGCCCCACACTCCACTCCCTTCCCAGTCTGGATCTCACTGCTTAGCTCCAGCTGGCCTTGTACTCCTCACCATCCTTCTTCCTCTCCCTCCCCAGGCATGGAATGATAGGTGGGCCACCATGTGGGACTTGCATGAACCTTTTCTGCGGCATCATCTTCTTGAGTTGCAGGGTGAGTCCTGTGCATGGTGCTGTTCTTGGAGAGGAAGGCATTGTTGACAGTTTGGCCTACTTGAAGGGAATGCCCCAACATGATTGTCTTCATGTCCTCATGAGAGGAGGTTGCAGGGTCTGTGTTTTGTCAAGATGGTCTTGGAGTCCAGCATCTACTTCCAACCCATCTTAGGCAGATGCTAGCACCTGCCCTTTAGGTACTTGTGTCTCTTCCCTTCCTCCTCTTCCTTTGTGTTGGTTTGATCACTGCAGAGTTGAGTGAGCACAGGCTGAGCATACTTTCCTTTCAGCCAGCTTGGGGGCCGTTGAGCTGGTAGAGCCATTTCAGTCTTTGGGTTGTGGACTTTAGATCTCCTGGTGTGGCACTGTATTCTCTAATAAGCCTGGATACCAGAAGGGCACTGGTGGGGGGGGGGGAGTTGGTACCATGTCCTTCATGACATGATCACTAAGAGAGCACTGAAGGGCAATGGCACATTTGTAGAAATCTGTGGCACATCCACCAGTGCTCTGTGTCCTCCACAAAAGCCAGGTGGCTCTAAGAGTGCCAAGGGGAGGGTGGGGTGGGTTGCCTTGCCTTCTCTGCAGAGATGGGTTAGGCCTCAAAGCACATGCATGGTGCCAAGGCCAGCAGGCCAGGTCCTTACTGTAATGCATTTTACTAGTGGCTGCTTGGGACAGAGGTTAAAGGCAACTTTGGACTTGCCACCTCATAAAGACACCATCGATCTGCAATGAGGAAAGGGCCTGGCATGCTGCATGCCTTTAATCTTAGCACTTGATGTAAAGGCAGGTGGATCTGTGAGTTAGAGACCAGGCTGGTCTACATAGCGTGATCCTATCTCAAAAGAAGAAAAGGGAAAAAGGGAAGGTTTAAGGCTAGGGAGATGTCCAATGGATAAATTGCTTGCTGTATAAGCTTGAGGACCAGATTTTGAGTTCCCTAGAACCTATATGAAAGCAGGGCAAGCCAAATGGCTATCTGTAGCGCTCAGGAACCAGAGATGGGACCTCCAGAGCAAACTGGCTATCTAAAATAGTCTAAGTTGGCAGATACGGGTTCAGCAAGACTTCTGCCTCAATGCAGCAAGTGGAGAATTAACAAGAAAGAACACTCTAAGTAAACTCCAGACTTTCACATTCATGTGCATACACACCACAGATGCTTGTACACCATGGGTGAGCATACTCAGAGGAAAGGCTTACTTATGCTCTAGGGATGTGGTTGTGTTCTGGGGCCCAGTGCCTTTGGGCCTGTGGTGAAGCTACATGTGGTGGCAGTGTAGGTAGAGGAAACTGCCCAGCTCCTGGTGGCTGGTGACAGCAGAAACGAGAGAGTCTCGTAGTCGTTTTTGTGGGCACATAACACAAGGCTTCTGTTGAAGCATACTGTCTGAGCAGAGCCTCTCCAATTCTGCTCTGTGATGAGTGAGTTCTGACAGGCACATACATGTGAATTGACAAGGTAAAGCACCTATCACTCAGAGCCTTTGGAAGAGCCTTTCACAGTGCCACACACTTTCTACCCTCCTGTCATCTGCCTTCCTTGCCTCAAAGTTGCTGAGTAGTGTTAGTTGAGTTCAGTAGCACCCCCTCCTTCCTTACATATGGACAGTGACCAACCTTGCTCTTGCTCCATGCTTGCAGTTGATGGCCGGCTCCTGAGGTCTGTGTGTTTCAGTCATCTTAAAGAAGCTGAAGGCTGTCTCCCCCCCCCCCCCAAATGTCCAGGTCTTTAGTATATGTGGCAGTTTATTTCTTATGGACTCTGCTACTAGGTCCGTTGACCTGCATGTATCTTCCAGGTCTTCCTCTGTCACTTTGCTGCTCTAATGGAAGTGCAAGGCCAGGTCTGTGAGAGAAAAGTGACTGCTCATCATAAGCTGCATTTTGGGGTAAACCACACGCATAGGGACAGGTTAGACATCATCTTCCCTAGAATGTAGACTAGGCCTGCCACCCAGTGACCCAAATGTTGGGCTGATACAGCCTCAACATGTACATGTGTTGACTATCACCTCAAATTTTTGGGTTTTTGGGACAGGGTTTTTCTCCATGTATCCCTGGCTGTCTTGAAACTCACTCTATAGATCACCTGCCTCTGCTTTCCAAGTGTGGTATTAAAGGTGTGAGGCACTACCACTGTCTCTTGTAGCCCCTGTCAGGAAGCCTGTGTCCTATACTGTGCTCCTGGTCTGAGGGTAAGTGTTCCTTCTTGGATGGCTCTCAAACATTATCCACCTTGATTGACTTCTCTGCTTATCCACAGCGCCCTTGAATTCTGGTACTTGTTGCCTTTTTCTGTAATTTTGTGCACTACTTGGACTTCAGTGAACACTGGGTGGCTTGAAGGATAGGAATGCCTCCTTAAAGGAAAGACCACAGGCTACCTTGTGTCATAGCTATCAGGTAGGCAAGTTCTGCTTTTCGGAACTTAGATTCATGGCCTTTTACATCTTCTTTCTCAGTTTGTGCCTCTTTTCACTGGGTTTCTTGTTCCTATCTTTTTTTTGTCCTCCCTTCCTCCTCCTCTGTCTCCCCTTTCTTCCTCTCTCTTTCTGACCATCCCAGAACTTAGTCTGTAGATCAGGCTGGCCTCAAACTCAGATCCGCCTGCTTCTCCCTCTTGAGTGCTAGGATTAAACGTGTGCTAACACTGCCCCCCACCCCAGACTTGTTTGCCTGTTTGTATGTGTTCCATGTATATGTGCCTAGTGTCCATAGGGGCCAGAGGAGTATGTCAGATGCCCTGGAACTAGAGATGTATAGGTGATTATTAGCTGTCATGTGGGTACTGGGTACTCAACCCAGATACTCTGGAGGAACATCAAGTACCCCTAACATTTGAACTGTCTCTCTAGCTCCATTTGTTGCTTTTAATTGGTAGCTTTTTTCCTGGCCTGGTGTTCCTTGAGGGAGTCCTGCCTCCTGTCCTGATGGGAGAGCAGAGTGAAGAAGAAGAGTGTTTGGTGTATAGAGCAGGCTTCTTAAGAAGCAAGAGTGGGTACCAGGGCATTATAGGGTTTGGTGGCCCCAGGTACAGCAACAGAAATCACCAGAAGGTGGACTGTGCTAGTCCATGAAAGGGCTCTTTAGGAAAATAATGGCAGGCCTTCTAGGAAGGGTTCTGGGTTGTATGTTGATATTGTCAAGAAGATAAACCAAGGGTGATAGTGTGGAGAGGAAGAGCTGGGAATCCTGCTGTGTTGTGTCTTGGTTCCGCATGGCCTTGGGTGAGCCCTGTTGTCTCTGTGTTGTCTCACAGAATAAGACTTTTCATAGTGCTATAAGGACAAGTGTTTCTGGAAGAAAGACTGGAAAGAGGATGTGCCCCAGATACCTGAGGGATGGAGGACATGCAATGCCAGGGAGATGCTGAGTTCCCTGAGGTTGAGGTTCAGGCAGGTGCCGTGGCAACATAGAAGGCCCTGTACTCCCTCAGGAGTGAGAGATGAGGAAGTGGTGTCTGGTGGCTAGAGAGGTGGGAGACTTGCCAGTAATTGCTGTATGTTCCCATCCTTAATTCCAAGTCATCATAGGGTGTGTGTGTGTGCGCGCATGCTTTCTGTTTGGAACACTTGGTAGGTTTGTGCAGAGAAGCTGCATTAATTAATTAATATCTTTACTGTTCCAGTTTTAGTATAAGTGCTGTCAAAACAAGAACTTGAGACAAGGTTTCATGTAGCCTGGGCTGTAGCTAGGGAAGGCCTTGAACTTCTGATCAGCTTCTACCTACAAAGTGATGGGGTGGCAGACCTATGTCACTACACCAGCGTATAGCTTAAACTTTTTCTTTTTTTTAATGACCATCACTGTGTAGCTATGGCTGGCCTTGAACTCATAGAGATCTGCCTAGTTCTGCCTCCGTAGTATTGGAATAAAAGGTGTGTGCCACCGTGCCTAGAAGTGGCTTACATTTGAAAACACAGCTTTGCAGCCAGAGTAAAAGTCATTACAGATTATGACATGTCGGGATGATAAGACTGGGGAAGCTGGAGACTTGGCAGCTGAGAGCAGTAGTTGCTTCCAGAGGACCCATGATAGGCGGTTCACACCTGCCCCAGGGATCTGATGGCTCCAGGCAACTTGGATTTGTGGAATGACTGTGGATGTCTAATGTAGTAGAAAATTTAAAAATTGTAATTAATTGAATTAAAGATGACTGTAATAAGCCTATGAAGTAGCAGCATACATGGTGTTTTTATGCTCCTTGGCTGGCTGATGGGTTGTGTTTCAACCATATTAAGCTGAAAATTACTGAATCCATCCAACAGAGCAAGGGGTGTTTGCATCTGGGGGCTGTCGATATACTTCCTGATTTTCTGTTACCATAAAGCAAAAATCTTAAGTCAGTGATCACCTCTGTTTAGTAAATCTCTTGGAATAATTTATTGCTGGGCCCTTTCTTTGCTTCTGTGCTTGGTGGTGGCTGTTAGGATGGAGGTATGTGCAAGAGATCATCATTTGCGGAACCAAGGGAGGATGGTAGTCCTGTGGGTGTGTGGAAACCACTGATGGACTCTGAAGTTCAGGCTGTTCTCAGACTCATTGGAATCCTCCTGTCCAAGCTTCTTTCCAATGCTAGGATTACAGGTGTGAATCACTACACCTAACCCCAAAGAAACATTTTTTTTTTCCAATGTAAGTTTTATTTATTTATTTATTTATTTTCTATTTTATGTGTTTTACTGGCATGTATATAATTGCCCCATGTGTGTGCCTGGTGCTAAAGGTCAGAAGACAGCATCAGATGCCTAGAACTGAAGTTAAGTTCTTCTGAGCTGCCACATCCATGTTGGGAACTAAACTTTGGTGCTCTGCAAAACCAGTAAGCACTCTTAACCTTGTTGATCAGTGTTTTTAGCTCCATAGTTTTCCTTGAGTATTAGCAAAGCCTATTTGTGTACTCCATTGTGAATAGATCACTGGGGTCCTTGACACACATAGTGAATCAAGCTTCACAGGTATTCACCATCCCAGTCTCTGTTCTTCTTGCCCCAGGCTCCCAAGTGGTGTTTAGTCTTCACCATACCTTCCACCCCTCAGGGTAGTGTTGAGATGTGCTGACCAGGTGTTCTGTTGCTATCCCTCCATCGGGGTTGGATATTCTGTGGTGGCAGTGAGGCTGGGGTAATCAGAATTGTCAGACTTGCAGGTGGCACCCACCTTGAGCCTCTTGCCTGGTTAGCATGTTGGTTTCTTACCCATGTCCTGTGAAAAAAAGCCACTGTACATCCTGTGCTAGAGTGTGGGGCTCTGGCTGCCGCCTCCTTAAGGAGAGCTGTCTACTCTGATTTTGTAGGATTCTCCTTCTGGGAGTTGAACCTATTCTCCCCAAATGCTCATGAACTTACATGTGCATTGGTAGTGCTGTTGGAATGGTAGAACACTCATTTCTGTAGTGACAGAGAAACTCCAAATGCCCCATCACTGGTGTCTATGGCAGGGCTCCGAACCCCACATAGTCCATGTTTCTAAAACTTTGCTCATCAGAATATTCTACTTAATTGCTAGTCTCAATCAGCACCCGGAATTTTTTGTGATGTTATGGTTTCTGTGTTAATCTTTTTAGGAGAAGTGCCTACAGGTACACAAGTCTTCTTCCCCCTTTTTTCATCCAGGAAACTGCATATGTCACACTACAGGACTGCTTCATCTGTCTGTCCCCTTTGTCACAGAGCATTGAAAGAACACATCTCAGGGCTCCTGTGGTAAATGGATGTTCTGTCCCACAGGTCGGGCCACTAAGCATCATGACATCTGTCCACACACTGACTCATCCTGCCTTGTCTGGGTTGAGTACACCTTGAACCTCAGGTGTCTGAAGGGACATACCAGGCAGCTGTAGTGGTGCCTATACTGGCTCCTTACAGTTTTCCCCAGAATGCAGGCCAGTTTTGCTTTGCTGGCAATTAAGCTGGCCTCTTGTCTGGGAGGTGTGATTACATATATTTGCTATAGGTCCAGCTCCTACTTTGCTGGGACATTGTATGTGTTCCTTCCTGAGGGGTGGTGGTGGATGATTTTGGCCTGGATCTCTCCCTTTGGTTCTGGGTACCACCCCCTAACCAAATTAGCCCAGTACTCTGACAGTCAATTGGTGACTACTGTAGGACAAGTTCCTGTTTAACTGATGAAGTGTGAGGGCTATATCCCTATCCTTACACTATCCCTTTCTTACCTACTTTAAGGTACTGTTATCAATACTGCCCGTGGTCCAGGGCTTTAGCTTATACAGAGGAGTGTAACTACACATATGGGACATGACAGCCTCAGTGACAGTAAGTGTGTGGGACCAGCTTCTCCTTGTGCACATGTTTTCCTGAGCAGCCCATGTGGGCCACCCCACCCCCACAGTGGCATTTTCATCCCTGGGGGTTCCCAAGTTGTTTGCCGGGCAGTGAATAACCCTGAGCAGTCACCTAGCCTTGCCATGACTGGTGTCTTCCCTTGCACACTGGCAGTGCTGCTAATAAGGAATGCCACACTGTGGTTGACATGGGTGGCCACTGTAAAGTGTCAGCAGTTCTGTGGTTGTGGAACTTCCTACTGATGGCTTCTACTGTGTTTCTGAGCCAAGTACATAGGACTTAAGCTTTCCAAGGTACCAGTTGCTCTGGCCTCCTTGGGAACCCATGAGTATACCACTGTGGTCCCCCAGCAGCTTCTACAACCTTTAGCTGCTCTTCACTGCCCTTGCCTGGAAGGAGGCAGCATTGTTGGCTGGGTACCACCTAGCCTTGCTGCTCTGTGATGCAGCCCCACAGGCCATGTGCTCTCTTTCCCTGTATCTCACTAGGTTGGAGCTCCAGAGCAGAAGTCTTTAAGGAGCTAAAGTCTCCAGGAAGAGTGGTGGCTGGCACTCAAAAATCCCAGCGCAACTGCTTACCTCTGTGGTAGAAAGGTGGCACATGTTCTGCATCCCAGCCAGATGTCTGGGTTATAGCTGGATGTTGTGATGATGGATGCTAAGGATTGGCAAGGAGCAAGTGGGCTCTAAAATGCCTATCTGTTCACTGCTCACCCCGAGACAGGCAGCCTGGGCTATTCTTGTTACAAGGGTCCCTGAAGGAGAAAGCAACAGGCAGAGGGTGGGGGGCAGGAGAGAATCCATGTGAGTTGTTCCTGTGCCCACATGGTAAGAAAGGTCATTGAGAGGTGTCTGAATACTCAGCCCAGGGGCTGTTGGGTTATTGTGGGGAACAGTGCCCAGTGTTAAAGGTGCCACACACCTTTAATCCCAGCACTCAGAGGCAGAGGCAGGTGGGTCTCTTGAATTCAAGGCCAGCATGGTCTACAGAGTGAGTTCCAGTACGGCCAGGGCTACATACAGAAACTATTTCAGGGGTGGGAACTCTCTGGTAGGTCTTTCTAGAAGTGGGTTTGTGTTTGGGTAAGTAGTAGTACAGTGAATGTGTAAGTGTTCTTAGCGTCAAGTCAGATGCACTGCAGGTGACCTGTTAAACAGAGGCACCCCAGGCCTCCCATGGACCCTCCAGGTGCAACTCCTTACTCACCCTTTATCCTGCAGCTCTGGTCTGCTGTGTGCTTGACTCAGCCTGTCCTACATGTTGACAAAAGAAGGCTGCCTCCACTGCCCTGTGTGGGGAGCTACTGAGGTGGGACATTTCCTCTCCTGCTTTCCTTCTTGTTCCCTGCTTTGTCCCAGTGACTGTCCTCTGTTGGGGACAGTCTAAGGAAGGAGACATAGGCCACTCTAGTGGTTTGAAGCAGTGCTGTGTTGATGCTTTACTATTTGGCATTGTGTGGGCTTGCTGGTCCCATGTCAGTTATCCTGGGTTTCCATTAGTCACATACAATGGCTGACACGGGCCAAACCCATTTCTGTCCTCCCAGACAGTGGGCTTGTCCTACATCATGTGGCCTGAGCCAGTGTTCTGAAAGCCTGTGTAGAAGCTACCAGGATGCTGAGATCTGGCTCAGGGATTCAGCAGTGCTAAACTCTCCCAGGTGTTTTGGTGTTCAATAGCTGCCCATACATGCAAGATTTTCACTCAGACCCTAGATGTCAGTGGAATCCTAAGTAAACAGATCATGTTTTAAATCACCCAGGGTATAGCAGTGAACCCCATCCTCCTATCCTTCACATCCTTTGTCAGCTTGTAAGCCTGAACAGGTGCCTTCCCACCCACCCCCCTATGGAAAGTCTCAAGAGGGCTCCTCTGTGGTCCAGCTCACAGGGTTACAACCTGTCAGCATAACTGTGGGGAGTCTGGTGTTGCTGAACCTCTAGGACATTGGCCTGTCAGATTTGGAGAAGTAGCCACTGTGGCCTGATATAAGAGGCTACACCAACCTCAGAGTTGGCTTTGAGCATGTAGCCCTACCTTTGTTTTTTTGAGAAAAGGTTTTTGTGTGTGTGTGTGGCCCTGGCTGGGCTGCAACTCACTGTGTAGACCAGACTAGTCTTGAACTCAGATCTGCCTGCCTCTGCTTCTCAAGTGCTGGGACTGAAGATATGTGCCTGGCCAGACAGCCACATCTTGTCAAGGTGGAAACAGGTCCTTTAGGACCAGCAAAGCCACTCCTAGGTGAACATTGGGGAACAGAACAGTCTCATGCTGTCCCATTGCCTTGACAGTGTGACTCCTACTCTGATTGTTGCTGAGACATCTGAGCCTTTGAGACCCTGAGAGAAGTAGAGGATAAGTGGTATCCTTCAAGAAGCAGAAGTCAGGACCACCTGCTGTCTCTTACTGTGTGGGGGCACTCAGCAGCCAGTCCCTTAGTCTCAAACCCACAGCCTTCGTGGGTGCTTCTCTCCACAGGACATTGCTGATGCCTATAGGAGACAGCACTGGGGGACAGTCCCCTGGCTCTGGAAAGAAGCCCCTTGGTCCCTTTCACCCCAGCCTACTCAGTCCTAGTGAGTCTATCGCTCTGGCTCCGGCTCTGGTGGGAGCACTTTATTTAGGATCTGCATAGCTTAGTGCCTTGATCCTCCTGTGCCTTTATTGGGACCTGAGGTTATGTCACCTATGTGAGAGATATAGGTTTAGGGTGGGGAATCCCTCCTGTGAGTCAGAGAAAGATGTGCCACTGAGTGGGAGTTTGAGGGGGAGGGAGGCTGTTGAGGTTTGGGTATAGAAGGGTAGGTGGGTGGATTATGCTTTAGCTGTGCTGGGCCCCAGTGTTGGCCCTGAAGAGGACTTCTGGTCCTGAGTGAGGTGTCTTAGGCTTAGGGCTGTAGGCTCTGGACAGATTCTCACCTTAGGTGATGTGTTGTTTGTGCAGTGTGGGTCTGGATAACCATTATTTGGAAACCTTTTCTTTGACTTTCTGCAGTTTGAGGTGCATAGGAATGCTTTATGTTTAGGGTTTGTAGGACTTCTTGGATAAACTTCCCCATAAATAAATTTAGGGCTTTCTTTTAGTCCTTCCATTCTGTTCCCACCTGTGAACTTGTCTTCTATCCTGTATCCTGTATGCTCCAGTGGGCCATAACTCTAAGGACAGAGCCATATTTGCCATACTTGTACCAAGAAGATGTAGGTTTGGGAGAACCGGGCCCCAGGAAGCCTCATTTGAGAACCACAGAGGTCCAGTTCCCAAAGCCAACTCTGTATTTCCTCCATGAAACTCCTTCCTTACATCAGGTTGAAGGAACATGGATAGGAACTGAGCACCTCCCCTGGCAAGAGGGTAAGAGGTCAGCTACCCTGCAGGACACTGCAGACTCCCTGGTAGGAAATAGAGCTTTTGGTGTTGATGACCAGGCTGGTCTGTTTCCAGGGGTCTTTGCCAGTGACATTGTGCTTCAGTATGTTTTCAACATGGGCAGGCAGGACAAGTTCATACAGCTTCCTAATAAAGCAGTTGACCCAGACTGCCTGGCCATGTGACACAGCCATCTGCACGCCGTTCTTGATGCTCCTCTTGCTGTGTTTTATTCTTTTATTAGAATCTCTCCAGTGCCTATTGCTATTTGATCCATGTGTGACTAACTATTCCTTAATTAAAAGCTGTTTAGAAAAGGACAGAGAATCTTGAAGGAACTTTTATTAAAACCTGAGATTTGAAAAGTTTTTCAGTTTGGAAACAAGCTGGGCTTGTGGTTTCCTCTGTATGTGAGAAATGACCACAGGTGACTGGGTGCCTTGGACACAGGCACAGTCCTCTGGAGGCTGCACAGAAAGGGCCTTAGGGTGAGTGGAGCCTCCATTTTCTGATAGCACCTGAACCCTTACCTCTCTTCTCAAAATGAAGACTGTGTGTCACAAACCGGTTAGAACTGCCCGGTTGCCATGGTTTTCACGTTGGAAGGCACAGTTAAAGGGTCACATGACCAAGGAGGGAAATGCCTTTGTCACATGACCTTTTGGTGGCCTGATTAGCATAGAGGAAGTTCACTGCAGGCTGCCTGTGGCTGGGATGCTGAGTGATCACTGGCAATGACATCACTTCTGAGGTGTATTATTGGTTAGTTTGGGCCCAAGATTGGGTCAGAGATCACAATGGTCAGGGCTGCCTTCCAAGGAGGCCTCAGCCCAGGATGGTCTCCGCTCCAGCCTTACTTTCTTTTCATCCCTGGGGCAAATCTCAAGCTTTATTAGAGGTCTACCTCAGGAAGATAGAAAAGAGGTAACCCCCACTGTTGACTGCTCTTCAGTCTGTGCATGCCCAGGAAGCCCAGTCCTGGTCTGTAATTCAATCCTGGGTACCTCTCAAACCTGGCTGCTCTGTCCAATACCACATCTACAGGGCCAGGCTGGGCCTCTGCTGCTGCAAAGTATGAGGTTGATGGTGTGCACAGCCCATGGGCCTGGAGTTAGAGCTGCCAGGTCATCTTGAAAGCTGGTCTTGCCCAGTGTAGGGCCCATGGGGCCATCATCCAAGAGAGACAGGCCTGGAGTGTTTGAAGAGACCCGAGAGAGCTGCCCAGGGTCTCCAATTTTTTTAAAAATGATTTATTTTATGTGTGTTGGTGTTTCTCCTTGTGTACCTGTGTAAGGGTTTTGGGTCCCCTGGAACTCCAGTTACTGAGAGTTAGGAGCTGTCATGTGGCTGCTAGAAAAAATTGAACCTGCCCTTAACCATGGAGCAATTTCTCCAGCCCCTCCAGGGTCTCTCTTAAATGATCAGTTTCTGGGATACCAAAGCCTGATATTCAACAACCCCCAGACTCTGTAGACCCTAGGCTTGGGTCTTCAGATTTTGTCCTACCTTACCTCTGGCCTGACAACCTGGCAGCCACTGTCAGGGTTTATGTGTAGCTGCCATGAGCCTCTGAGTGGAACCAGGAAGCCAGAGCCACATCTGGCTGGTCAGTCTGCCTCTGACCAGCTTCCTAATGGCTATGGGGGTCCAGAGGCTCTTCAGTAAGTGACTCAACTCACTCTAGTACAAACCTCTGGAACAGCTTTGTGTTGTGACTGCCAATTAACTTTATCCATGTTTGTCTCCTGTGTCACAGTGTCACCTAGTGGACATGTACTGAGCTGCTTTTCTACAAGCTATATGGGAGATGAGTTCTCAAAGGGTGTTGGAGGTACACATCCAGGGGCAGTTTGTAGTGTGCCTTCTATGCACAGTGCCTTTTTAGGATTTGCTGCTCCCACCCCTGTGGTACAACTACAGTACATTTGGTCCTGAGGTTTAAAAACAACAAATGTACGCCCTCTGACACCCTTTACAAAGAGGGAAGTCCAATGTCCTGAGTGCTCCTGTGTGGGTTAACTGACATAGACTGTGCTGGGCCAGCAGCTCAGTGCCTGGCCTTTAGGGAATGTGGAAAGAGTGCTCAGTGTTGTGGAACTATGATAACTGGCAGCTCCTGCCACAACCCAGCTCCTAGGGGACTGTTTGGCTGTTGGTTCACAGGGAAAGTGAGCTTCCTACACACCATGTGTATTAGAAGGTTGGGTGATAGTGGTGGGTGTTGCGTGGTGTGGCTTCCTCTGAAACTTGGAGGAGTATGCAGAGTTGGGGGCAGAGGGCAAAGTGTAGCCAGTAGGACAGCATTGCTATCCTCAGGCAGAGCTGTTCTGACCCTTGAGACAATGGCTCTTTTGAGTTTCAAAGTCACTGCAGCCACTTGCCATGTCTGTCCTAGGTAGGTGCTTCTGCACATGGCCCCAAGTCCCCTTGTAAGGTGAAAAGCAAAGACCAACAGCATGCCACTGAGCTGTTTTGGTTTTCTGGGGCTTTTTTATGGGATTGGATTGAAGGAGGGGTGGGCTTCCTATTGTATGAATCCCGGGGGAGCCCTTGGCTTCAGAGTGTTCACATCCCATCTGCAGCTCGGTATGTTTACCTGCAATCTAGCTCCACAGTAGAGTAAGTAGCACTTTCCACAGTATCCGTGATGCACCAAGCACTCACAGGAAGGCACATGGTCTCAGGCTGACCGCCCCAGTGACTGGTTAGTTGGGATGAGCATGATGTAGGTGGCAAGAGGAGGCAGCTGCTGACAAAGAGCATCTGGGAGAGGCTGGGAGGGGCTGAGTGCTCTGTTAACCCTTACCTCTGTCTGACAGTGACATTAAGAGACCTCCTTCACCTGATGTGATCGTGCTCTCTGACAGCGAGCAGCCATCAAGCCCAAGGGTGAATGGGCTGACCACAGCAGCCTTGAAGGACACCAGCACTGAGGCGCTCCTGGTGAGAATTTGTAGGGCCTGTGCCCATGCATGGGAGTCCGGCCACCCCAGCTTTGCAGAATCTCTTACTAAGTGAGTCTCTCCCCAATTTTATGCTCTTACTCTCATAGAAAAGTAGCCCAGAAGAACGAGAGCGGATGATCAAGCAGTTGAAGGAGGAGTTGAGGCTAGAGGAAGCAAAGCTGGTCCTGTTGAAGAAGCTACGGCAGAGTCAAATACAAAAGGAAGCCACTGTGCAGAAGGTATGTCTTCTGCCTACCTCAGAGCCTTGTCAGAATCTGGGCATCCCAGGATTAGAGGGGTTGCTCCAGGGCAGAGCCCCAACCCACGGGGTACCTGAGTAGTAGGGAGCAAGAGGAGATAATTACAGGGTGGTGTGTGCAAGACTGTCCACATCCTGCTGATGCACTCTGCTGTCTTATAGCCTGCAGCTTCCTCAGGGAGCACCGTGACCACCCCTCCCCCTCTAGTGCGGGGTACCCAGAACATTCCTGCTAGCAAGACATCACTTCAGGTTAGTATGTATCCTTCTGCTTGTTGACTAGCACCACCACTATTTATAGTTAGGCTCCTGAGCAGCTTTGGTCCTGTGGAAGCAAAGGCTGATTATTCCTTCTGAATAAAGTGGCATGGGGCCTCCTTCCAATTGAACAGGCAAGGACTGAAGTGTCATGTGTACCCCAAACTATCCTACCATACCAGGCTACTATCAATGTCACATAATGGTCAGTGGTAATCAACCAGTAAGATTGAAAGTAGCATGGCTAGAGTAGAACAAACAGACACTCTTCAGTGGACTTTATTGAGGCCTCTCAGCTCAGGCCTCTGCCCACAGGCTTTGGAAGCTCTGTTACACCTTCATCTCCTTCCCCTGGGTGCCCATGGCTCTTGGTAGGCCCATGTGTACAACAAATAGGTATTTTGGCTAATACTTGTTTCTTTGTGTGTTGAATAGGTTTTTGTTTTTTTTTATTTGGTGTTTTGGTAAGAGTGGGTTTTTTGAGAGACATTTCTGTGTATTCCTGGCCGTCCTGGAATTACTCACTTTGTAGATAAGCTGGCCACAACTGGCAGAAATCCACCTGCCTCTGCCTCCCCAAGTGCTGGGATTAAACGGCTCGGCTTGTGTGTTGGTTTTTAATTTGTTACCTTAAAACAGTAACCAACCTAGAGCTGTGGCTTCATTGTTAGAGTCCTTGCCTCATGTTAACTAAGCCCTGCCCACCACATAAATTAGTCTAGTGGCTCAAACCTGTCTTCTATGTAAAGATAGAAGGAATTCTAAGAAACAAAGAACAAATACATGATCTTGGGCCTCAATGTCATTGACAGACCTCCTCTGCTCGAATGCCGGGCAGCATCATCCCACCGCCATTGGTCCGAGGTGGCCAGCAGGTGTCTGCTAAGCTGGGACCACAGGCCAGTTCCCAAGTAGTCATGCCGCCGCTTGTCAGAGGGGCCCAGGTGAGTTTGGCGTGTGTGCTGGGATGGGGCCTGGTGTCCAGCCCTTCCATGGCCTGCCAGGGTTGGTTGGTCTCAGTGGCATTTCTTGTCTCCTGTCTCCCAGCAGATTCATAACATTAGACAGCATTCCTCCACGGGGCCACCACCTCTCCTCCTAGCCCCCCGTGCCTCAGTGCCCAGCATGCAAATTCAGGGACAGAGGATCATTCAGCAGGGACTCATCCGTGTCGCCAATGTCCCCAATACCAGTCTGCTTGTCAACATCCCTCAGGTGAGACCGGAACCTAGTAGCAAGGTTGGAGTGGGGTTGCTAGTAGGTCTCAAGGTGTCATTCTGTCCTCTGGGAGTGGACTGGTGTCACTATCCTGACTCTTGAGTCTGTTGGGGTCTTGGACACCCCTGAAGGTGGGACTGGATTCTTTCAAGAGTGAAGATCATGTACAGATCGGCTTC
This sequence comes from Phodopus roborovskii, assembly GCF_943737965.1. Lineage (NCBI taxonomy): Eukaryota > Metazoa > Chordata > Mammalia > Rodentia > Cricetidae > Phodopus > Phodopus roborovskii. Next base: position 267,974 of record NW_026125665.1, on the reverse strand, counting down.
TAGCAAGGTTAGGAAGCTTTGGATAAAGTGTGGGGACATCTTGGAGATACAGGCATGTGGGAGACAGCAGGCTTTAAGTAAAAAAAAAAAAAAAAAATGGGAGACCACTAGAGGGACACTAGAGCCCTCTGGAGCCTGCCACCCTTCCCAGAGCCACTGCTGCAATACCTCCCCCAGCTCCTGCTGTGTCCTCAGGCTGGGAGGAGAGCATGCCACAGATCCTCCCACAGCCCAGTGGACTATTCTTAGCTATGTCCTTTCACCTCTGTACAGAATCTCTGAGGTGGGAAGGGTCTGTCCCCACCCCTGGGTGGCAGGATAGAAAGAAAGGGGCTAGAGTAAGAGTTGTCTGACAGATGAAATTACCCAGTTTGCAGGCCTTTTGCTGACAGTGAGCTCTTTCTTCCCTTGTCACTGCCTGTCTTCCTCAGATAAGACAGGGCTGGACTCTGGACAGCTCTGACAAAGGATCCTTGCCTGTGTTAAAAAGTTCAGTTCCAGTGCATAGACAATGACTATATAGCAAAACAAAAGATTGGGGTATGGAGCAACTCTTCACAGCAGCCCATGTTCCAACTCTGCTATGCTTAGTATGCTACCATATGCTACCAGGGTGATGTGGCCAGGGCCCCTGCCAGTCAGAGGCTGGAAGCCTGAGCTGGATCCCCTTGCTGAGTGAGGAGGCCCCAACATGTAGAGCCCTCACAGAGTGCCTTGGTTATCTGTTCACCCAGGGAAAGAATGCACAATGCCTTGTATTTTGCAGATATTGTTGACAATCCCCCATAACACCCTAGGAGCCGGGACACTGGCATGGTCAACCTGGGATTGGGGAACGCAGCAGTGGGGTGGGTGCAGTCCACCCTAATGGGGACATGAAGTTGGGTGTGGCATGTGCCACGCAGGAGCTATATTTCCCCATGGCCCTGTATATACTCAGAATCAATCGGGAAGCACTACTGTAGGTATAGACCCCAATGCAGCTTCCCAGCTTGGTCTTGCTGGACTCCTGAACATGTAGGGAGTTGGGTATATAGAACCTGGGTATCCTTGCAGCTATGGACTTAGGTGATAACAGGCCACTCAGATTTACTTTTTTTTTTTTTTTTTTTTTTTTTTTTGGATTTGTTTTTGTTTTGAGACAGGGTGTCACTATGTAGCCCAGGGGTCTTGAACTCCAGAGATGTGCCTCCCCTTGCCTCCTGAGAGCTGGGATTAAAGGAGTGGGCCACGATACCTGGCTCAGACTTACTCTTATAAGGACTCGAGTGTGCATCAGACATGGAACCTGCTTTTGGTAGCCTGAGCCTCACCTAGTTGTCTTCCACAGCCCACTGCAGCCTCGCTGAAGGGGACAACAGTTGCCTCTGCTCAGGCCAGCTCCACCCCCACCAGTGTGGCCTCTGTGGTTGCATCTGCTGAGTCTCCAGCTAGTCGGCAGGCTGCTGCCAAGCTAGCACTGCGAAAGCAACTGGAGAAGACCCTGCTTGAGATTCCACCTCCCAAGCCCCCTGCTCCAGAGATGAACTTCCTGCCCAGTGCTGCCAACAATGAGTTCATCTACCTAGTCGGCCTGGAGGAGGTGGTGCAGAACCTGCTGGAGACACAAGGTGGGTGGGTGGCCTTACCTCCTGCTGCAGCCTTCGGCAAGACATTGAGAATTGGGCGTCAGGCAGCCATGTTGCTACAAGTTGTACTGTGAAGTCAGTTCTGGTGTGGTTAGGGGTGAGGTAGAGCATCTGCAGGGATACCTTTGCCTGGGCCAGGTTTATTTCTTTGGGAACAGTGTGGATAGGACATCTGTAGGACCCCATTGAAACAGCATTAGACAAGGAGTTGTTTTATGGCCCAGTTGGCACCCAGATATAGACCAAGGATCTTGATGCTGAGCTGGTGGGCAAGTTAGTGGTGGTCAGCCCCCAACTGACTTTGTCAGATGCCAGGAGAAAAGAAGGTGAATATGACTGAACCCTGCAGACCTTGGCCCCTTGACTGTGGTCATTTTGCTAGCTCTTTGACACAGATGTAAGGGGCAGTGTGCACAGAGAAGGGCTTCCATTTGTCTGCTCCACTGTGCAAAGAGGAAGATGGTTTGAGCATGCAGAGCTGTGCCCATTGCCTCACTGGAGCTGGGTTGTTGAGTGTGTGCTCCAGGTTCCTGGGATCCCTGGCCCCACACACTTGAGTTGGACCACACCTACCAGCAACCCAGAGCACTGGTGGCCAATAGGATCAGAGGTTTATCCAGTTCATACTCCTCAGGTAACTTTTGTAGCACTCCATGAGCACAGAATTGCACTGGTAATAGCCAACAGGCCCCTGTGGCATGGGGTTAGTAATGCATTGCTGGGAAGCCTGGGTGCTGGCACTCTGTAATGAGATGATACTGATAGAATTGCTAGGGAGAGGTGTCCACTCATGCAAGGCTGGCAGGAGTCACCTCTCATCCCATTGTTGGGGTTAGGCTAACTCTTGTTGCTCAGAACCAGAACATTGCCCACCCTCATCCTGTCGGGCCCACTGTCTGAGTGTACAGGTGAGGTAGGTCAGAGCTGTGGACGGCTAGTGCAGGTACTTCCTCTTAGCTCTGGAGCATTCCTAGAATCCTGTGTGCCATGTCCCTCAGTGTGCATTTGTTCCTCTGCCCCTTCCATGCTGTGGCCTGCAGTGAGGCCCAGAGTGCATGTCAGCAACTCAGCAATACAGCTCATCCACAGTGCAACCAGGCTCCTCCTGGAGCCCAGGCTTGGTTCTATTGCCAGCCACACGAAGAGGAAGTGGCTTGTTTCCTGGCCTCAGCCATCTTCATTGTTTGGTAGCATGTTCCGAAGAAGTGGAAGTGGCAAGTAACTGGCAAGGCCAAGCCAGACCTTTGTCACAGGGCCTTTTCATACAGCCTTTCTGAAATTCATCTACCATGTGTGTACCTATGGTAGGTATCTGCCCAGCCCACTGTCCACAGTCATTGAGGTTACTTTGACAAAGTCACCCTGTCTATTACAGCAGGCAGGATCTCTGCCAGCACAGCTGCTGCTGTGTTATCCCGGGAGCCTTACATGTGTGTTCAGTGCAAGACGGACTTCACATGCCGATGGCGGGAGAAGGGTGGAACTGTTATGTGTGAGAACTGCATGACGTCCAACCAAAAGAAGGCCCTGAAGGTGGAACACACCAGTCGGCTGAAGGCTGCCTTTGTGAAGGCACTACAGCAGGAACAGGAGATGGAGCAGCGACTGCTGCAGCAGGGTGTGGGTACCACCAGCACCAAGGCTGAGCCTGCAGCCCCACATCCCACGCTGAAGCAGGTGAGACTGCAGGATGTTCTGAAGCCGTCTCCTTCCGCCCACCTGCTTGGTGGTTAACTGCAGGCTAAATATCACTTAATGGTGGCATTTGTCAGTGAAAACACTAATTTGCAGTTTCTTTAGATTTTTGTAGCTTTCACTCCCAGTTCACTGGCAAGTACTTCTGTCTAAAATGACTGCTGAGAGCCTTGCTGGGTATTAGGAGCACCCTGGCTATCTGAAGGAGAGGAATGGGGTGTGGACCTGAAAATGCAACTATCCGTTCTTATTTTCTTTTTTGAGACAGGGTCTCCCCATTCAGCTCCAGCTGTCCCAGATCTCACTCTGCAGACCAGGTTGGCCTTGAACTCACAAGAGACCTACCTGCTTCTGCCTCCCCAGTGTGCTGTTCTTTTTTTGTGGTTTGTCTGATCGCACTTTGTACCTCACCAGCAACATTTTTCACCATCTCCTACAAGTATCTGGAGCAGGCAGGTGTTGGCACACTGCCATCATGGCCAGGCCTGTCTGATAGGGTACCCTCAGCCACTTTGGGTTAGTCTCACAGTCCTTGCTGACATACCTTTCAATCCCGTTTGTGTAGGTCATAAAGCCCCGACGTAAGTTGGCGTTCCGCTCAGGAGAGGCCCGTGACTGGAGTAACGGGGCTGTGCTACAGGTCAGAACCCAGCCAGGGCCTCGCCCGACTGCAGGCATGACCACAATCACCAGCCTTTGCTGTGCTCGTGCACTCGCTCACTCGCTCTTGTGCACTCTCTCACTCTCTCCTCTGTGCTTTCCTCTCACTGCCCTTCCTTCTCCTACTATCTCCCTTTTCTCCATACCCTGGTGTAAACTCACGTGGCTGTTTTGACTTTAGACTCTAAGACAAGTGGGTGGGAAGAGGTCAGCCAAAGAAAGAAAGGACACTCCAAGAAACCTGGCCAGCCCTGCCCATGCTAAGCCTGTCTCCCTTTGTGTTCCATAGGCTTCCAGTCAGCTGTCCCGGGGCTCCACCACAACACCTCGTGGTGTTCTGCACACATTCAGCCAGTCACCCAAACTGCAGAATGCTGCCTCAGCTACGGCCCTGGTAAGCAGGACTGGCAGACATTCCGAGAGAGCTGTGAGCACCAGCAAGGGCACCACCTCCAACTGGAAAAAGACAACCCTGAGCACAGGTATGCCTCTACCTCTGGGGAGCTTCTGCCTTTCCTTGTTTGTGGGGTGTAGTCTGGCACAGGCTGGTCTGGAACACTCAGACTCACTAGTTCCCCAACAGCATTATCAAAAGTTGTACAGAGGGTGTACATCCCACTTCCTCTTGAGCACACAGCCTCTGCTTTTCTTTTGGGTTACTAACCAGCTCTCAAATCATGACATAGATGACACAGATTTTTTTTTTTTTTTTTTTTTTTTTTTTTTAAGTTATGAATGCACGGCCTAGCTTTTATAGCCTGTTCTCTTTGTCTGTGTTTTGCCTCAAGGCTTCTTATCTTTCTTTGATTCTGTATGTCCTACTCTATGGCTGGGTAGCCCCTGGCATCTCCCCCTCCCATTTATTCTGTCTCCCTGCCAGTCCTGCCTATTCTACTCCTACCTATCTATTGGCCATTCAGCTTTTTATTAGACTAGTCATGCCTTAGGCAAGAAGTTAAAACAGCAATACATCTTTACATAGTTAAACAAATGCAGCATGAACAAATATAACATACCTTTACACTCCTACATTTGATTCTATTGGGCACCTGTGACTACAGGTTCAGAGGATCAAACCTCCAATTCTGGCTCTCATGGCACCTATACATGCATGTGTGCGCACACACACACACACAAGCGCACACGATCAAAAAAAAAGTAGTGTTTTGTGAGCAGGATGGTGGTGGCACATGCCTTTAATCCCAGCACGAGGGAGGCAGAGGCAAGTGAATCTCAGTGATTTTTGAGGGCAGCTTGGTCTACAGAGCAAGTTCCAGGGCAGCCACAGAGAAACCCTGTCTGAAAAAACCAGAAAATAAAATAAAGTAAATCTTTTTGCTTGTTTTGCAAGTCAGGGTTTCTCTGTGTAGCTTTGGCTGAGGTTAAAGGCATGCTCCGCCACCATATAGCCTAAAAATAAATCATGTGAAAAGCCCAAACAGAGCAATTTGGCATCCCATGACCTCAAGTTCTAGGAAGACAGAGGCAGGAGAACTGCTTAAGGCTAGTAATCTGAGGACAGCCTGGCCAGCACAGAGAGCCTTCATCTCACCTGTATATGCTATCATACTGTTCCATGAAGCTCCATTGCATTGATGGGACCTTGTTTGAGGTTTACTTATCTTTTAGCACTACTTAGGTCACCTCAGTTTGGTCTGGGGTTGAGACAGTTGATGACAGAATGTAGGTTCTGTGGGTCATGGTCCTTCTCATGGGTCCTTTGGGTATGCGCTGAGCTCACTGCTGCCTGTCACTGTGTTCTGTTTCAGGTGGGACCCTCGCGTTCGTCAGCCCAAGCTTGGCAGTGCATAAGACTTCCTCAGCTGTGGACCGTCAGCGAGAGTACCTCCTGGACATGATCCCTCCACGCTCCATCCCCCAATCAGCCACGTGGAAATAGTATGAGCCCGGCCCAGCTGCGGACAGGCCCTCTGCTCTCCCGAGGCCCCTGGTCTAGGACACACAGACCACCCTCCTAACCAGTTGCCTGAGACAGCTCAGGCATTGGCTAATTAGCCCTGCGGTGTTCAGAAGAGGGTACCACCCTGGTGCCCGGGATCAGAACCAGGGACCCTCCCCTGCGGGCCTTCTCCTTTCTTTTTGCCTTTAGTTTGCCCGACACCAGCAGAAACTTGGACCTTGGGGCCAGCTCTGCCTGGCCAGCATGGGTGGGAGCTCACCCTGGACACTGTGACATGCCTGGGCCAGGCTGGCACCAGGGGCTCCCAAAGTTGAGCCAGGGTTTTGTTTTCTTTTGGCTTTTCCCGTTTTAGCTCCCCAGTCTCTGCCTCCTCTTGGCCATCTATAGGTTGAAGTTTGGGTTTTTGTTTTTTCTTTTTTAATCACCTCACAATGATGATGGAATTCGAAGTGAACTGTGTAGACCCAGCCAGGGTCCGTGTTACACGCGGTGCAGTCCTGGCAGGCCCGGGGTGGCAGTGCCCAGGGGTGACAGGTGCCACCATGGCTCCAGTCGTGTCTGTTGCTACAGCCCAGACTCTGTCAGACACTCAGGTGCCAGGGGGTGCTGGGCCTGCTGTGCTGGAACCAGAGCTGGCTGCTGGCAGGGAGGATACTGGGTTATTTTTTTGTGGTTTATTTTATTAAAATTGCTTTCCTTTTCCTCTTCATTTTGGTGGACACAAACAAGCTCAAGGTACCCGAGGGGCACCCAAGTAGGCCCAGAGAGAAACCCCCACAGGGGCCTAGGGTTGACAGGGTTTACTTCAATGACTTCTCAGTCCACAGGGATGTCTTTGAAAGGGCCAGGTCTACTTTAGTTTTGTCTCTCCCCCCCCCCCCCCCCAATTCCCCTCTTTAAAAACTGGTTTCATGGTGAATGGCAGAAACAGCACCGTGTCCAACCTGCACAGAGCGGCCTGGCCTGCCACTCGTCTGCAGTGATTGGTCACTGTTGGGTCCCAACCAGCCCTGGCTTCCCTTGACATAATACAGTTAGGGACTTTAATTTAAACCCTTGTTCTGCAGACACACCCTCTGCAGACATGCCCCTGCCTCCTCCTAATAAAGGCTCATTTAATCCCGTACTCACTTGTGTGCAAATCCTCCGTCTCTAGGAATTACTTGGGCATATGGGAGTTCGAGTTTTGGAAAATCTTTTTGTTGTGTGAAACCCAAGTTTTTTCAGTGGTTTTAGGTTTGAGTGTGTCACTTCCCAAGGTGGATTTTGGGGGAATAAATAGAAATTGACCCTTTTGGGGAGAGAAGGGGTGATAAAATTTTATCAATATATGCAAGCATTTCTTACATGAGTATTTGTGTGCTTGGCAAGTCATTTCCTGTCATCTACCCTTCCTGAGTGGCTGGCCTCTGCTCAGTGACATGGGCCAAGATCTTCTGGCTCTATGGAACAGCAACATTAGGCCTCTGCTAGAAGCCATCCCAGCCAATAGTTCTCAGTTCTATTCAGTCATTGGTCAGGCACTGGATGAAGACCTCCATCTGAACTGTCAGGGTCTGACCAGAGGCTTTGTTGGTATACTTGCGACCTCTCTACCCTTCTATCCTTCTAAGTCTGGTGATTGCTCCCTATCCCGACATTCACCTGTCACCTAAGGCTTTGAACCACCGCAGTAGCTTGTGCTCCTCGCAGGGGACAGGCTACAGCAGAGGCCCAGAGTTGCTGGCGCATCATTTCCCAGGGATGACAGTATAAGGAGGAGGGCTGAGAGTGTGAGGTGCCTTAATTTACTTGAAAGTGCTGCCAGTTCCCTTTCCACTACCTGAGCAGCAGGCCCTCATAGTGACATTACAGTTGAGAACTGGGCCAGGAGGACCAGGTATTTAGGGTGCTGTGTCAGCCACAAAGCTGGCTCCATCTCTATCCTGATAAGCTGGATCCTGGGCTCCTTGCAACTTTTAGAGTTCTGCTGTCCTCTGCCTCCTGAATTTTGGGAGTAATGGCTTCCACCTCCATGCCTGACTTTAAAAATTTGTGAAAAGTTAGATGTGGTTGGCATGGCACTTTCATGCCTATACTTCAGAGTTGAAGACAGAGGTGATGGTCCCTATATACTCTGTTGGTTGCCCAGAGGCAATCAAACTTATCAATGGTTCTGGTCAGTGGGGACACAAGTACCTCACTAGTATTTCTACTCATTGCTAGGGACAGATCTGAGGGGGCAGTTGCTTAAGGAAACATCAGGGACCTCTGCCCAACTCCCAAATGTCACTGTTAGCAGCCTCAGGACCTTGACCCCTTACACACACACACACACACACACACACACACACACACACACACACCCCAGGGAAACCAAAGCTTGCCCCAGGCAGAGTACGATGACAGTCCTGGCTGTAACAGCCCCATGCCACATTTAAATGGATGCAGAGAGCCCAGGTGAATACCAGCTTTGAATGGTGTTTAGAGAAGGTGATCCTCACCATTCCAAATCCTGTCAGCCTGAAGACCTTGGACTGTTGCCAAAAAGTGGTTTCTGAATCTTCAATGCGTAACAGTTACACTAGTGCAGGGTATGGGGAGTGAGGACGACAGCTTTCATTTGTATTTGTTGTAACTGAGTCTTTGATAATGTTTTTAAAAAGTTTACCCCCAAACTGGAATTAAATATTCCAATAAACAAGCTGGAATTGGTACCCTCCTTGTATCAGGGAATTCTGAGACACTGAAGGGCAATAAAGAAACAACCAAATGTCACTGTATTGTTCTTTAATTTCCTGAGGGCCCCAGTGTTTTATCCCAGCCTCTGGTGACCTTTCTTAATGGGAGTGGAAGATGGGATGGATGCACATTCCTTTTGAACTTGTCATTGCTCCATCCTGAGCTGTCAGATCCTATTTGATCTCAACAGGCAGGGTTTCAGTAAGAATCCAATTGAGTTCTGCCCACCTGAGGCTATAGGGGCCTGTCTGCTGGAGTAATTTCTTAACCAGCGCCTTGTGGGACTTCACTGTTGGAAGTTCCCAGCATGGGCTCGGCCCACTGCCAGTGTCTGCATGAGCTTGAGATGCCAGTTTCACATTGTGATTTTTGTTTTAAGGCATTATCTGCTGTAAGCTCAGGCCTTCTGTGAACTGATCTTCCTTGTACTTCTCAAGTGTAGGGAAGGCAGGCATCCAGCACCACTAGAAACATACTTAAAAATTGGGGGCTGGAGAGATGGCTCAGCAGTTAAGGGCAGTTTAGTCCTTAGCACCACATAGCAGCTCACAATCATCTAACTCTTTTCAGGGATCCCTTCTGGCCTCCACAGGCTCTGTACACACATAGTGCACGTGCACGGACATGCATGTCAACAAAACACAATAAAATGAAAGACCAAAACAAAACAAAAAAATAGGCCTGGTAGCCCACACTTTTAATTCCAGTACTTGGGAGACAGAGGCAGGCAGATCTCTTGAGTTTGAAGCTGTTGTGGTCTACATAGTGAGACTATTTGGGGGAGAAAAGAAAAAAGGGAAGCTGGGCATTTGGGTTACATAATAAGTAGCCCAGATTGGCCATGTCTCAAAAAACCAAATCTGAGGGTGTGACTCAGCATTACAACCCATGCCTAGAATCCCCCAGAGAGGGTCTGGGGCTTGCTCTGAGGGTGATCAACTCAGAGGGTCTGGGTTCCATCCCCAGCATGAGAGAGGAGCAATGGGAAGCAGGTGGTTTAGTTGAACTTGTGTGAACATATCTGGAAGACACTGTGGACCCCATCTGTGGAGTCTGCTAAACTACACCCTTGCCCAAGTCCCAGGGATTGTGTTCTGCCCAGAGCCTCCCTGTTCCCCAGAGGGTGGGTTGTTTCTGCCTAGGTCTGGCATATTCCAGATAGTACTAGGCCCCTCTCTTGTAGCCTCAGTTTAGAATGAGGGCAGAGCTCACACTGGACCTCCAGAGTACCAGAAACCTGTGGAGAGGGAAGCAGGGATTGAGCATAGCAAGACCCACAGCAGATAGTCCCTCAGACTATTTGGGACAGGAGAGGGTTGAAAATGTTTCCCAGACAGGCTCTGTAAAAATCACCCTTCAGGGTCTTCTCCATTTTCTCATTCCCTTTCCTATTTCAGCCCCAGAAACTCTGTCCTGCGCTTTTTGTTTGTTTTTGGTTTGTGTAGATTTTGGAGACGGTTTCTCTGTGTAGGCTTGACTGTCCTGGAACTCTACATAGATCAGGCTGTCCTCAAACTAAGAGAGATCTACCTGCTTCTGCCTTCCAAGTGCTGGAATTAAAGGCATGCACCATACTCCTGGCATCTTAGGACATTTTTAATGGTTTGGGCACAGCCCCCAAAAAGCTTCACAGTCTCTCTCTCTGGATACCCCTGCCCCACCTAGCATCCCTTATAATTTAAAATTATTTCCACATTTTATCTTAATTTACTTGGCATTGCACTTGCATCCTTGTTGAAGGCAAGGATGGTTCAAACCTCTTGGGAGTCCTAGGTCCTGGCTCAAGACATGCAGAACTGGGCTGCACACCTGACATCCTGAACTTTGAAAGTGTAGGCAGAAAAGTCCAAGTTCCAGACCAGCCTAGCTGCATAGTGAGATATCTGGAGTGAGCAAGCCATGGTCTAACATGAGATATACACAAATCACCATCGCCACTAACAGCAACAAAAATAGGGAGAGTATCACCACCACGACTCTCAGCTTCAAGATCCCTGAATACAAATCATAACTGTCTCTGCACAATTGACACCTGTATCGGCCTCAGTTTCCCCATCTGACAATGCTCAATTTCTGCCGACAGGCAGTCCCTTCATTCATCCACGCTGATACACGCATCATCACATCCCGGGGAACGACTATAGAACCTCTAGAAATTTGGCCAGTTTGGGGAATTAAAAGGTCTGGGTTCGAATGGCACGACTCCCTTTGAGGTCTGACGCTAGAATCTTCACATACATGTCTTTCTCTAAAGTGCTGAGACCTCACCTAACCCATGTTCCGTAACAAGGGCCCACCGCAAAAGCCACTTGCGAGGAAGAGCGAATTTATTGTAGGTTCCAACCTGGAACTTGGAGTGCACGGCTGGCCGGCAGCTTCGCCACGCTGCGACCACCCACCGCGCAGCAGGAGCTCATTCCGCGCAGGCGCAATGCTTCTCTCGCTTCTCTTTGCGCCCCTCCCGGGGCCTTCTTGCCAGAAATCGAGGATGTGCATGCGCCCTCCAGCAATCGTGTTGTGCAGGAGGAACTAGAATCCAACAGCGGGCCTCTGCGGGCCGCCGCCGTGAGGGGAGGGGAAGGGACAGGGCGCGTGCGCAGTGGCGCGCGGCGACTTCGCGGGTTTCCCGAAGCTCTCCCGTCGCGCGTGCGCCGCCCTGGCTTAGGGCCTGGTGCGGCGGGAACAGCGAGAACCCCGGCTCCTAGCCGGAGTCCCCGGCCCGCAGCCAGCCATTGCGCGCCACCTGGCCCGCCGAGGGCCGGGCAGATGGGCTGAACTGTAGCAGCTCGGCGATCAAGGACTTGCATCGTTCCGACAGTTCGAGGCCGTCGGGGTAGAGCACGCCGCGCTTCTGGCGCCGGGGCAGGCCAGCAATGTCCGAGTCATCGAAGGGCATGCACCCGGTGACCATGACGTAGAGTACAACGCCCAGGCTCCATACGTCGTATTTCTTGGGGTCGTAGGGGATGCCGAGGAGCACCTCAGGTGACGCATAGGCGGCCGAACCGCAGTAGGTGGTGCTCAGGTCTGGGTAGCCATGCGCCTGACGGCCGAAACCGAAATCCGTGAGCTTGACGCGGCGCTCGTCAGGGCTCAGCAGCACGTTTTCGCATTTGAGGTCGCGGTGCACCAGGTGGTGGTCGTGCAGGTAGCGCACGGCACCCGCGATCTGCGAGAAGAGTTCGCGCGCCTGCGACCCCGGGATGCGCCCGTTGCGCTGCACTGCCTGCAGCAGGTCCGTGGCTGCTGCCTCCATCACGATGTACAGCTTCCCATTGCACACCTCGATGAACTCGAAGACGTGCACGATGTGCGGGTGCCGTACCCCCCGCAGGATGGATAGCTCTCGAGGCAGGAACTTGTTGACGAAGTCCGGAGGTGCTCGCCGACGGTCCACCACCTTGATGGCCACCGTCCCTTTATACTTCTTGGAGGTGGCCACCTTCACCTTGGAGTAGCTGCCCTCACCTATTGTGCGGCCCAGCTTATAGCCAAGTTCGCTCAGGAGCTTGTCGCCCGACATGGTGGCGCCCGGGGCGCGCGGGGAGCAGGAGGCGGCTGCTGTCGGGGGGGCGGCCGGACTCCGATCTCGGGCCTAACCCATGGTGCTTGGCACCTGCACCCCCGTGCCCCCATGTGCCCACTCCCAAGGCCCTAAAGCCGCGATGACTTTTATTGCCCGGGTAACAATTTCTGCCTTGTGAAGTGACTGCGGGCGTCACTCAGCCTTGGGGTGGGGAGCCCCCTCCCCCGCCCCGCGGGCTCCCTAAACCCTCTTCAGGCTTTGTGACTCAATCGCTCGGAATGGTCTGTTCCTCACGAGAGGGCACTGGTGAGGGGACTGATCACTAGTGTGGAGCAGGATCGGCCCCTGAGATGATGTGCTGTGCTTAGCTGCGTGGTACCCAGCCTGTTGCCTTGGCCCCTGGAGGTGGGGGGTGGAATGAGGCAACCTGTGCAAAACTCGAGGCTGGCCACCATCGCTCAGGAAGAAAAGCAGGTGAACGCCAAGGCTTTTATTGCAAGCTTCAGAGTGCCCAGGAGAGTTCCAGGTGCCATCTATTGAGTCATGCCCTGTCCTGGGGGCAGAGCAAGGAAGGATTTCAGAACCGTAGCAGGACCAGCGGACGCTTCAGAATTGTTATAGAACCACCCGGCCGCCCTAACTTCCGCCACACTCAAAATGGCGACCACACACCTCACTTCCGCTGGTGACCGGAAGTTGGGAATCTCGCAAGTATGGCGGCGTCGAAGGTGAAGCAGGACATGCCCCCACCAGGGGGCTACGGCCCTATCGACTACAAGCGGAACCTGCCTCGCCGGGGACTGTCGGGTCAGTGACCTGCTAGAGGTCGGAGGCCGGGCCTCGGTTATGCGGCTGGGAGGGAGCGGGAGCCCCGAGGCTTCAGTTCACGCCGGGAGGGAGGCAGGGTTGGAGTTCTTTATCGCAACGTCCCGTGCGACCGAACTGTTTGTTTTCCCAATTTTCTTGTTGGCTTCCACAGTTTGGGAAGTTAAACCTGGGAGAAGCCCAAACCCGGAATTTGGAGACTTAGTTTCATTTTGGGCTGATCTTAAACTAATCTCTGCCTCCACTTCCCGAGGCCTTATAGGTATGCACCATTAAGCTCAAGTCTCCCCTCCCGCCCCCCAGTTAGAGCCTTACTTTATATACCAGGCTAGCCTCAAAATCGTGGCAATATTGCCTCTGCCATCCGAGTGCTGGGATGACAGATTGACCCAAAGCAGGAGGTTTAGTGTGTGCTATTGATATCCTAGCAAACTCCAGCCTTCCGAGTTCTGGTTCCTCATTGGCATTTTCTGTTTCGCCCTCCTTCAAGACGCTTTCATGGAGTCCATGCCAATCTGGAACTCCCGATCCCCCTACCTCCGCCTCCGCAGTGTCAGGATGACAGACATGTGCACACCATACTAGGCTGTGTCTTTCAAGTTTTTAAGTGTTTTAAGTTACATGTAGAATTTTATTATTCGTTCAGCAGGAAAAGGATGTGGAGATCATTAAGTGCTCACTGCTCAGAGTTAACAAAAATACAGTAGTTAGGAGTTGGGGGTCGAATTGGTATAGAACCTGCCTAGCATTTCAATGTCCTAGGTCCCACCCCTACCACTGCATAAACAGTACTGAGTGGTGAGCACCGGTCATCCTGACACTTAAGTGGTTGAGGCAGGAGGATCTGGAGTTTAGGGTCATCCTGGGCTGCATGATGCTGCCTTCTGCTAAGCAAAAGAAAAGAATGAACTTAGGAGCTAAGTGGTGGTGCATGCCTTTGATCCCAGCCCTTGGGAGGCAGAGACAGGCGGATGTCTGTGAGTTTGACATCAGCCTGGTCTACAACAGCTAGTTCCAGAACAGCCAGGGCTACACAGAGAAACCCTGTCTTGAAAAACCAAAAAAAGAAAAAAATGAATTTAATTTAGTAACTTGGAGAGATGGCTTAGTGGTTAGGAACACTTGATTCTCTTCCTGAGGGCCTGAGCCACCCTCTACCCATTTATATTTTAATTCATCATACTTTACTGTGCATATTTTGTAAACTGTGCCTTAAGTAAAAACAGAACCATCAGGCCCTACTTGTTGGTTTATCTGTGATCCCAGTACATGAGAAGCAAAGATGGGATCATCACAAATTCAAGATTAGCCTAAACTATGTGGAGAGTTCAGGCCAGCCAGGACTATATTGTGAGACCCTGTTTCAAATTAGTTGGATCTCTGTGATTTCAAGACCAGTTTGGTTTACAGGGTGAGTTCAGGCTCCAAAGCAATACACAGAAATCCTGTCTTGAAAAACAAAAACAAAACAAAACAAAAAAAATTTCAAAAAACCCAGTTCCATATAGAACTTACTCTGTAGTCCAGGGTGGCCCAGAACTCAAAGATCTGTTTGCCTCTGTCTCTTGAGTGCAGGGATTAAAGGTGTATGCCACCACCATGTGACCAGCAATTGCTGTTTAAAGGTGTTTGGTTTTTTTTTTTAAATTATTTTATTTCATGTGTTTTGTGTGTCAGTGTACATTTTTTGTGTATACCCTTGAAGACAAGATGAGGGCTCCAAAAACCCTGCAACTGGAGTTGACAATTATGAGCTGCTATATGGGTACCGGGAACCAAACCTGGGTTCTCTGCAAGTGTTCTTAGCCCCTGAATCCCTTCCCTTGCCCTTCTCTTTTTCTGAAGACTCTCACTCTTACCCAGACTAGATTTGATGCCCTTTCTCTTTTCTTCCTGTTTCAGGCATTGGAGTATTGGGATAATAGGTGTGTGCATCAAATCTGGTCCCTTCCTTCATTTCTTCTTTCCTTCCTCCCTCTTTCTCTCCCTCTCCCCCCCCCAAAAAAAAAAAAACCCACAGGATTCCTCAGTGCATCCCTGGCTGTCCGGTGACCTCAAACTCAGAGATCCACCTGCCTCTGCCTCCTGAGTGCTGGGATCTAAGGCATGCACCACCACTGCCTGGCCTCCAGCTCTATTTTTTAATAATTGTTTTTGTGCGTGGATATGTATGAGGCGGTCCATTTTCTTCTTCTATCTTCATGTGGGTTCCAGGAATGGAACTGAGATCACAGGGTTTCTCCAGCAAACGTGTTTACCAACTGAGGCACTTAGCAGTTCCTTCATTTTTATCTCTTTTTGAGCTATAACACACCTAAGCCTGTGACCCACTCAGACCTGTACCATGCTTACTACGTAGTATGTGCCTATATGCCTAGACTGAGCTGGAGGGTTCCTCAAGCCTGCATGCTTTATTTATTTTTAATCTTTATGTATTTCTACATTTATTTATTTAGAGGCAAGGTCTCATTGTAGCCCTTGAATTCTCTTTGTAGCTAAGTATAATCCTGGGCTGACCCTGTTCCCACCTCCTGAGTGCTGGGATGACTGTGTGTTACTTAGCTTGGTTTCTGTGGTGCTGGCTGTGGAGCCCAGCGCTTGTGCACTCTACCCACTGAGCCACCTGCCCAGCATTTTCTTCTGTTTGGAAATCACCATGTGCTTTCCCCTTCAGATCCTGACAGCCATGCTGGACTTTATTGCTCTGCACCTTTTTTGTTTGTTTTGTTGTTTTGGTTTTAAGATTTATTTATTTAGAGACAGGGTCTGACTGTGTAGCCTTTGCTGGCCTGCTCAACTAATAGTGTCATTTACAAAAACAGTTTCTCTTACTTAAGGAAGCCCTATTTGTGTTCTTCTAGAGTAGATTTATATATTCACAGGGTTTTTTTCCTTGGGGGGGGGGGGTTGTGGGCACCATGCTGTGCACATCTTTGAACCAGGGTCTCACTGCATAGCCCTGGCTGGCCTGGAACTTGCTGTAAACCAGGGAAGCTGCAAACAGTAGCCCTCTCACCCCACCTCCTGAGCACTGGCATTATAACATTGCGTCAGGCACTTGGCCTCTTCTCTTTTCTTTTGGTTTTTCAAGACAGGGTTTTCCTGTAGCCCTGGCTGGCCTGGAAACAACAGGACTAGCCTGAAACTTACAGAGATCCACCTGCCTCTGTCTCCTGAGTGCTGGAGTTAAAGGTGTGAGCCACCACCGCCTGGCCCTTCCCTCCTTCTTTCTTTTAATTTTATTTATTTATTTATTTATTTATTTATTTATTTATTTATTATATAGGGATATAGAGTCTCACTGTTATCCTCGATGGCCTAGAACTCTATGTAGAAAAGTTGGCCTCTAACTCACAGAGATATACCTGCCTCAGGGGTTTTTGATATCACTTCTAGCCTGTTTTTTTTTTTTGTTTTTGTTTTTGTTTTTGTTGTTGCTGGGCTTTTTTTTTTTTTTGTGAGATGGGTTCTGGTGTGGCTTCAGCTGGCCCTAAAGTCCCTATATAGCTATGGGTAACTTTGAACTCTTGATTATTGTCCCTCTACTTCCCAAATGGTGGGATCATAGACATGCACCACCACTCCTGGCTCATGCTGTTAGGGATGGAATCCAGGAGTTCAGCATGTTAGGCAGGCAAACATTCTGCCTATAGAGCTCAGCCCCCAGACTTCCCTAGCTCTAGCTTTTACCTTCAGGCCTCCATTCACTGGGAATTGAGTTCCTTCTCCAGGTGAGCAGGGGCACTGTGCATCTGTGTGGCCAGTGGTCCAGTCCTGAGAGGGCTCCTCTCCCCCATTAAATTATTGTGGCATATTTGTCCAAAGCCAATTGGCCATAAAATTTGAGGGTTTATTTGCGGATTGGCTCTGTCCTGCTGGCCAGTGTGACTGCCCTCATGCTAGCATGTCTTTGTGCATGCACAGCTGCCTGATGCGTTTGGTTGTCATGTTTCCTGAAAGTAGCCCTTGCTGTCCTGGGTCTTGCACATGAATCTCATGACCTGACTATGGGTTTCTGCAAGGGGGGGGGAGGGGTCAGGGCCGTGATGGTGACTGTTTGGTCTGCACACTGTTGGGGAGAATTGCCACTCCAGTGACACAGGGTGACAATGCCTCCTACAGCTTCAGCTACTTGGGGGACTGAAGGGGAAGGTGTGGGTCCTGCTGTCCCTCATGGCACCTCCTGAAATACAGGCCATCTCAGTGTTGAACTGTGTCCACCACAAGGGCCTTTTGTTCTTCTGAGAAATTATGGGGAACACCTCTGGTCAGACTCTGGGGCTGAAGATGAGGTCCCTATGGTCCTTATAGATGTTGAAAATGAGGGTGCAGCATTGGTGCAGATGTCTCCCCATTTGGGTGAGGACTGTAGTCAGCTGGCCAGAGATGGTCTTGAACATCTAGGGCTTCCCTAGCCACCCTAGTGTCCATGACTGGAGAGTTTGTCCTCTGAGCATGAACCTGAAAGTCTAAACTGAGTAGCTGAGGGTCCAGTCAGGCTGCACCCCAGAACCTGTTCTGGCCCCCTGTGGCCCAGCCTTCTCCATACCCTCTCTAGTCATTGGTAGATAAGCCCTGGAGCTTGTCCTGCCAGTCAGGATTGGAGCTGTCCCTGCTGGTCTTCAGTAATTATTTATGGTGGCCCCCTATCTCTCCTGGGCATAGGGCAGGTGGCCTACCCTGCTAGACTGATGGCACCCACACCACCCCTGGAGTCAGGAGCTGGCTGTTTGGGCCCCTGGGGGCTTCCAGCTTCTGGCAGTGCTGTCAGAGCCATACTTTGTGGTGGGGCCCAGGTCTTTGCCATCTGTCCATCTGTTCTTGTTGTTTTATCCTCCCCTCCCCCAAGACAGGGTTTTTCTGTGTAGCCCTGGTTGTCTTAGACCTCTGTAGACCAGGCTGGCCTCTACCTCATAGGGATCTGTCTGCCTCTGCTATGAGTGCTGGGATTAAAGGCATGTGACACTACACTTGGCACCTCAGTCCTTCTAGCACAGTGGTTCTTTTTGTTTTGGTTTTTACTTTTTCCAAGACAGGGTTTCTCTGTGGCTTTGGAGCCTTTCCTGGAATTCACTCTATAGACCAGACTGGTCTCCAGCTCACAGACATCCGCCTGCCTCTGCCTCCCAAGTGCTGGGACTAAAGGTGTGCGCCACCACCACCTGACTAGCCCAGTGGTTAACCTTCCTAATGCTACAACCTTTTAATACAGCTCCTCAGTGTGCAGTGATGGCTCCAGCCTTTAATCCCAACACTCAGGAAGTAGACACAGGTGGGTTTCTGTGAGTTCCAGGACAGCCGGGGTACATAGAGAAACCCTGTCTCGAAAAACAACAATAACAACATAAGAAATACAGTTCCCAGCCATCTGTAATGAGATCTGGTGCCCTCTTCTAGCGTGCAGGTGTACATGCAGACAGAACACTATACACGATAAATAAATCTTAAAAAAGATCTTAAAAATACAGTTCCTCATGTTGTGGTGACCCCAACCTATGGAATTATTTTCATTGCTACTTCATAACTAGTTTTGCTGCTGTTATGAAGTGTAATGTAATATCTGATATGTGTGATATCTGATACGTGGCCCTATGAAAAGGTCGTTTGAACTCCAAAGGAGTCACAACCCATTGGTGAGAAGCCCTGTTCTAGACCCTGGGCTCTCCTGTGCTCCTGCTGGCCTGTACCTTCCAGAAAGTTTGGCAGCCCGTACTGCCTAATATCTTGACACAGAACAGGAATGTCAAGGATTGTTCCGGTGAAGTGGCTGAAAAAGGACAGGCTACCTGTGGAGGAGAAAGAGTCAGCAGACACTTCACAGAGAGCCCAGTATTGCTGGGTGGAGTCCTGAGGGCCCATGCTGAGAAGGAAGCCTCACTTCTCTTGCAGGCTACAGCATGTTTGCTGTGGGCATCGGGACCTTGCTCTTTGGCTACTGGAGAATAATGAAGTGGAACCGTGAGCGCAGGTAGGTTCCTGCTCACCACAAAAGTTCTGTGAGGGTGAAGTGGCTGGCTGGTTGTCCAGGGCCAGGAAGTGTGAATCCTACCCCTCACTTCCTATCCTAAAGTAAAGGGTTGGTGATCAGGCCTTCAACTGTTCCTAGGCTAGGTTAGCGTAAATAGTAAGGCCCCTGGGACTTGGGGTCTCCCAGCTGGTACTGTGTGTGGTCATGAGGCCAGATACAATTGGGGCTTTGGGACATGGAGGCAGGTAGAGCTCTATGAGTTCCAGACCAGCCAGGGCCACACAGTGAAACCTCAACAAAAAAGGAACCAGGCCATGGGAGGCAGGTTCCCTGGAGGCCAGAGAGACTAGGACCATGAGTGTCATAAGTGGGGGTGTCACTAGAAAAAGAACCCCACCAGAGGCCTCTTCCTGACCACATCACTGGGTTCTGTTTCCCAGCTCCTGAAGTTGAGAGGTTCCCGCCTCCTGTAGGGTAATAGTTTCAGGAAGACCTGCAGACCCAGCACCCTGCTATTTTGAGAACAAAGGGAAATTGGTTTTGTAAGGCCCAGAGCCTGGTGATGAGTGTGCCCCCCTCTCCACCCAGATCATCAGACAGGGCTATTTTTAGAATTAAAACAACAACAACAAAAAACTTGAAAGGAAAGTGTGAAACCAACACTTTTGTAGCTGCTGTAGCCTGTGCCAGCTGCAGACTTGCCTTCCTGTTCCAAATCGGATGGCCAGCCTCGCCCCCTTCCCAACAGCACCCTGTGGCCCTGTCATGGCTGTGTCCCACACTCTCTCAGTGGCCGTATTTGACCCCGGGTGGTTGTCGGGTTTCACAGGCGCCTGCAGATCGAGGATTTGGAAGCCCGGATTGCTCTCATGCCACTGTTCCAGGCAGAGAAGGACCGAAGGTAGGTCAGGGTGGGAGGAGGTAGGTCAGGCTGAGAGCAGAGCCCTGGATAGGTCTGCTCTCAGCCCCACCCTGTGGCCACAGGACCCTGCAGATTCTTCGAGAGAACCTGGAGGAGGAGGCCATCATCATGAAAGATGTGCCTGACTGGAAGGTGAGTCTGGGAGGCGGCGGGGGTGGGGAGGGGTGGGGGGGGACGGCTGCGGGAAATGATGAGGACTGACCCTGCCCCTACCCTCAGGTCGGCGAGTCTGTGTTCCACACCACTCGCTGGGTGCCGCCTCTCCCCGCCGAGTTGTATGGGCTACGCTCCAAGGAGGAAATGCACAACGCCAACTTCGGCTTCACCTGGTATACGTAGGTCCCGAGCCGATACACACAATAAAGAATAGTCAAATAAATGCCATCATGTGACTCTGTTGTGGATCCCTGTATATACCAGTCTGCTGCCCGGGCACACCATGGGTTAAATCATCCTGTGCTTTGGCCAATAGCTGTGTGCAGCGCCTCCTGGAGGCCCCTAATTAGCAGGCACTCAATCATAGGGTTCCGCCCACGGGGCTTGCTTAAAAGGCAGTGCAGAGCCAGCTTGCCTGTGTGACCATGAGCGGCAGTGTATCGGTCAACAAGAGCCTGGGAGAGGCATCAGAGGAGAGGCGCTTTCTCAGGTCAGCAGGTGACAGGGGGGCCAGGCTAGAGGCAGGGAATAACTGGGGTGAGCCTTAGGGTCTGCTGGGAGCTTTCAGGTATAGCAGGAGCCAAGTTGCCAGGGAAACTGCATTCCAGGCAAGCCAGTCCTCACAGTTCCCCTCACTGAGGTGTCCTGAGGGACTTGGACTCACACAGAGGCTGCCACTAGAAGGCAAGAAGGCTCAGGGTGGGGGTAATGATGCTGCCTTTATTCAGGGCACAGAGATCATGTGTGCAGGCAACCAAGTGAGCAGCAGTGATGGGGAGAGGTGTTGGGGAGACCACCTAGGATGCCCTGGCTGGAGGGTGCCTTGCCCATCTAGAAGTGATTTGGGGTTGTCAGGCCTAGTTCCCTTTTCACACCTCAACACTCGGCCTGAAAGAAACTGCCCTTGTTGTCCCTGTTCTAGGAGCAGCATTGGAATTGGAAGGGTGGGGTGCAGACCTCCCCCATAACAGCCTCCAAACAGCATAAAGGCTTCCCTACTGGTCCTATGAGCTCTGTCCACCAGGGTTAGCCGGTCGAGTTGCTCCCTGTGATTGCCCACTACCGCCCCTGCAGAGACACCCAGCCAATGGTTGCCAATGGCAACCAGAGGTCCATATCTAGTGTCATCCTTTCTTTCTCTATCTCAGTTTTTGGACACAGAACCTCACTGAACCTAAAGTTGGCTAATTTCTAGACTGGTTGGCCAGTCAGTTCCATACACCTTCCTGTTTGTACTACACCAGCAGTTGGGTCACAAGCATACCTACTGCACCCAGCTAGGTTTTGTTTTTGTTTTTCCTTGGGTTCTGGGAATT
Organism: Phodopus roborovskii; assembly: GCF_943737965.1. NCBI lineage: Eukaryota > Metazoa > Chordata > Mammalia > Rodentia > Cricetidae > Phodopus > Phodopus roborovskii. The sequence goes on along the minus strand of NW_026125665.1, from coordinate 246,636 downwards.
AAGGTTATGCTTGCAAGGGAAGCAGTTTACCAATGTGAGGCATGCAGGTGCCTATGGAGGTAAAAGACACTGGATCCCCTGGAACTGGAGTTAGAGGAACTGCCTAGTGTGGGTGCTGGAAGTTGAGCTCAGCCCTTTCAGGGGTTGTACTGACAGTACTGGCTTTTAACCACTGAGCCACCTCTCAGCCCCACAGGCTTGGTTTTGAGACTGTCCTGTCTCACCCTCCAAGTGCTGGGATTCAAGTATGTGCTACCGAGTTGGGGCCTTGCACCCTTACTGAGTGCATGCTGGTTATGCTGCCCCAGAACCTGGGCAGATTGCTCAAGCTGCCTTTATGTAGCCACAGCACCACAACCTCCTTTCAGGGCTGCTGTACCCCTGAGCTCCTGTTCTATTGGCTGCAGTGTCTTACAGTTCGTTCTTTTTTTTTTTTTTAGATTTTTAAATAATTTATTTAAATTTATTTTATGTGCTTTGGTGTGAAGGTGTCAGATCCCCTGGGAGTTACAATTATGAGCTGCCATATGGGTGCTGGGAATTGAACCCAGGTCCTCTAGAAGAGGAGCCAGTGCTCTTAACTAACAACTGAGCCATCTTTCCAGCTCCAGCTTTGTTTCCTTTGTGTGTGTGTGGGGGGGGGGGTTCTCTCCATGTTGCCCAGGCTGTCCTGAAGCTCTCACTCTGTAGACCAGGCTGGCCTCTGCCTCAAAGTGTTGGGATTAAAGGCATGAACCCTGCCTGTCATGCTCCCCACACATCCAGACCTCTTCAGGCTCTCACATCCTGCTTTTATTTTCCTTGGTGCACCTCCCTTCCTGATGGTCCTGCCATGGCAGTGACTGCTGGCCAGTAGGCATCTGCTCCTCAGTTCACAGCTGGAAAAGCAGAGAAGAGGGCAGTTGACACAATGCAGACCTTGTCCTACACCAGCCCTGGTTCTCTAGGGCAGTGTCTGTTTTGCCAGCTCACCTGCTCCCCCCCCCCCCAAGCAAGCGGAGGCCCCCAGCCTCTGCCCTGTTGCATGCTCCGACATGGTTAGAACTTGTCTTTGTTTTCTAAAAATTCTTTTCCCCAGTGCTAGGTGTGGAACTCAGAACCTGACACATGCTTGGCAGGTGTTCACACATGCAACATTAAATTGCTAATGACTTTTAAACACAGACTCATGAATTATGTAATCTATACTTGCTTCAGTTCTGTTAGAGGTAGCTGGAGACAATCCTCAACCATGTAGTGGTAAAGCCATTTGGCCCAGCAGCCACTCTCTCTGGCCACATAATCTTAATTTTCTTTTTTAAGATGGGACCTCATGTCCATCAGTGATGAAACATGCCTTTAATCCCAGCACTCAGGAGGCAGAGGCTGGTGGATCTCTGTGAGTTCAGGGCCAGCCTGGTCTACAGAGCGAGTTACAGGGTAGCCAGGACTACACAGAGAAACCCTATCTCAGGAAAACAAAACAAAACAAAAAACAAGGATAGTCTCATCCTTGTCTGGCCTGAAATGTGCTATGTAGACCAGGCTGGCCTTAAACTCAGACAGATCCAGCCTCTACGTGCTGGAATTAAAGACATGGGCTACAAAGCAATGCTCAGATATCTTAATTTCATTGTCCTTGAGATGGTCTGTGAAGGATTTCATGGTTGAAGGTCCTATTTCCATTTTTCCCGAATAAGCTGCTAAATTCTGCACAAGCCCCACTCCCTATCCCCTCTGGTGCCCTAGACCCTCATTAATCCCTGTGACAGAAATCATCTCACTTCCCATCAAATTCTTAAGGTTTGGGATATGAATCTGAGGGAGAAGAATTAGGAGTTCGATGTGGCTGGGAGAATCAGTCTGCTTTCAGAATCATTTGATGTCTGGGTCGCTCAGCTTTGGGAAAACAAAAACACCGTTGAGTGACGTGTATCTTTAACCACCAGAGGGCGCGCACACCTCAGGCTGCCATTTCAAAGCAAGCTTGTGGGGTGGGGAAACTGGGCAAGAGATGATGTCACGCAGCTCAGGGCCACTGAAGCTCCTGGTGGGTAAGGAGGAGGCCAGAGCCATCCTCGAGTCTCCGACCCCATTCTGCACCTCTGAGCGTGTTGCCCGACTCTGCCCGCAGCACCTCGGAGGCGACTGCCTTGGAGCGGGAGCTGCTGGACGAATACCGCTTTGGGCAGCAGCAGCTGGTGGAGCTATATGGGCATGCCAGTGCCGTGGCTGTGACCAAGGTACCAGCCCCCTTTGCTCGAGGCTACTTCAACCCATTGCTCGGGTAGGGAAACTAAAGCATAAGGTTTCCTTTTCAGGCTCACTGCCAGACAAGGCAAAAGTGGGGTCCCAGAGATTCGGATGGGGCACGGGAACACTTACAGGATAGGGCTTGGACCATTGAAGTGCAGGCCTGGGTCCCTTAGAAGTGTGGCCTACCTGACAGCTATCTGAATAGCCCTAAATGCCCTCATGAGGAAGAAGGTCCAGAGATGGGTAGTGTGGTGAAGACTTAACCTTCACCACAGAAGTGCCTCCAAGAGGTGCTGGCTGTGAGGCCCACTGAGCCTGGGACAATTCAGTTATAAATGCAGAAGCCCAAGAAAGAGCATGTCCTCACTCCACCTGTGTCTCGACTCTTTCTTTAAAAAAAAAAAATCTAATTACATTTATTTTTGCCCCTTGCCAAATCGTGTGAGCACGAGCATGTGGCTAATATTCCAGAAAAAAAACTCGGGTCCTTCCTTTATCTGCTGAGCACGCTCACTGGCCCTCTTCTGTAGCCCAGACTGCCCTCATAGTGCCTCACAACTGCCAACTCGGCTGCTGGAGGCCTGAGGCAGGAGGATTGGTGTAAGTTCAAGACCAGCCTGATCGAGAACCTCTCAAACAATAACAACAAGAAACCCTGTGCAGACTGATGTTCTGAAATACAAGGCAACAGATAGGAAATAGAGAAGGGTAAAGGCAGACAGATGGTCTAGGCACAATGCTTGCCCAGTTGCAGACCTCCCTCCGGGATCATCCACTTTTCACTGTAAATTGGGGGTACCTGTGTAATTAAGTGGGGATGTGTCCGAAGTGTGCATGGAGTAAACAAACCGCATTGGGCCTGGGCACAGAGGTCGGGTTCTCAGTTTGTATGGACAGAGTCAAACCTGCCCTGCTCGAAGACCACTTCTTCGTCCCTCTGCCTCAGTTCTCCCCCGCCTCCCATCCACACACAAACATGGAGCCATCCTGTTGTGCTGTGTCTCAGGCATTCCCTTTGTCCTCGCTGTCGCGCAAGGAGAGGACAATTCTGGTCGTGTGCGGCCCGGAGCAGAATGGCGCTGTGGGGCTGGCATGTGCCCGGCACCTGCGGGTGTTCGTGAGTAACAGGGTCCCTATGGTGGGGAACAGAGCTGGGGCTGTGATTCCGCTGGGGACAGGAGCTGGGGCGGGCTCTCGTTGCCAGCATCACCAGACCCGGGTTCCTCCAGGATTACCAGCCCAGCATCTTCTGCCCTGCACGTTCGGCTGACGCGCTACAACGCGACCTGACCACGCAGTGCGAGAAGATGGACATCCCCTTCCTGTCCTTCCTGCCCGCCGAGGTCAGCTGCGCCCACCCTGACCCCGCCCTGGCGTGTCTGGGATCCCGGCCCCTGACACGGATCATCACACAGGTTCGGCTCATCGATGACGCGTATGGTCTGGTGGTAGACGCTGTGCTTGGCCCTGGAGTGCGACCTCCGGCCGGCGGACCCTGCGCACGCGCGCTGGCCACACTGAAGCGGCTCTCCATCCCGCTCGTGAGCCTGGACGTTCCCTCAGGCACGCCACCCAGGGGCAGCCTGATCACTCCAGCATGTTTCCCCCATCTATCTCTTCCAGCCTCAGTGTCCTTTGTTGGCATGCCCCCTCCCCAAGCCTTGGTTTTCCTCATCCAACTCTTTCAACCTCAGTTTCCATGTCTGCTCTCATCCTGTTTGGCATCCATCCTAAGGATGGGGAAGTTACAAGTGGTTGCCTCAAGTGACCCAGGGTCCTCTTGGTCCGGGTGCCCAGTTAAACCTGCACCGCCCACCGCTGGCCCTGGGCAGGCATGAGCTCACTCAGAGGCCATGCCTACCAGAGACAGCTTCCAGCCCTCTTTAGGGGCTTCGTAGAAGTGTCCCCAGCTAGAGGGCCCCAGGACTATCCCAGATCAAGGCCAAGGCACATCTAGTGTGTGTGTGTGGGGGGGGGGGCAGACTTCAGGTGGACCATGAAAAAGAGACCCTAAAGTTGGAAGCCTCTTGTCAGAGAGAGGAGCAGGGGCTTCCGGCTAGCGCCCAAGGCAGTAGAGGAGTCCCGGGTGCTTGTCCCAGGGTCGACTCAGGAGGCAGAGGCTGGGTCTCGTCAGGTGGGTGGAGGACACTGTGTAATCTGAGGGTGGAGGCGGTTCTGCCGTCAGCAGGTCTCACCACTACCCACGGACCTGGAGGGAGGCGGGGCAGACCCGATCCGGGAGCCGCGGTCCTCTCAGCTCCCCCTCCTCCACCCTCAGGCTGGGACACCGAAGCTGGCGGCGATTCCGAGGACGCCGTAAAGCCCGACGTGCTAGTGTCCTTCGCGGCGCCCAAGAGCTGCGCCGGCCGCTTCTCCGGGCGCCACCACTTTGTGGCCGGCAGGTTCGTGCCTGAAGATGTCCGCCGCAAGTTTGGCCTGCGCCTGCCAAAATATGCCGGCACCGACTGCGTGGCCGCAGTGTAACACGCGCGCCCTGGACCCCACCCCAATAAACATCTTCACCACCTCTCCCTTCGCCTCCTATGTTCGCCAGACTGGGGGGGGGGGGTTGGAGAAGGAACGTCCCTTGGGGCTTGCGTAGTGGAGCTTCCTAGACTACAGGGTAGACCAGGGTGGTATTTCCAGGCTGTCCGGAGTGACCAAGAGTGCTTAAGACCAACGTATACTAAACGGCGATAGAGAACTAGCTGCCGAAGCGCCCAGTAACTTCAAGTTTAAGAATTAAACGGCGCGTCTGACGCGGCGCAGGACCCAGTTGGAGAAGGTTGAGGGGTTGAGGAGGAACGCAGTCTGAGGGCGGAGGCACCGAGGAATGGAAGAAAGGCTTACAGGGGTGTGGCTTGCGGTTGTGTCCCGCCCCCACCAGTGCCTAGCAGCCGCCAGACTCGCCCCAGTCTGATCCGAGCGCGTCGTTGAGCAGCTGCGACCTGGCGATGGCATCACCGCTGCCCTTGCTCTGTCTCTGTATCGCAGCGGCGCACCTAGCGGGAGCACGAGGTGAGATGCCGCGGGACCCCGAGTCTGGTCGCCAAGCACACTGAAAAGGGGGTGGGGGCATCTCACGAGCTTCGTAGAGAGTAGCAGAAAGAGACCTCTTCCTTCCTCTGGATACAGCACCAGGGCAAAGCTTTGAATCCTAAACCACTAGGTGTCCAAACCTAGCGGAGCTGTCCCTCCGCGGGGCAGGTGATTCAGAAAGGAGGACTTCGCCTGAACCTATCACTCCTTCTAGAGCTGGAGGCCAGAGAAGCCAAGGACTTTTCTGTTGGTACCCTGAGCCCCACCTAGAAAGACCTGGGATAGTAGAGGAGGAGGGACTCTCACGCAGAAGTCCGAGGGCAAAGGCACTGCCGAATGCACGCGATTAAACTTGCACAGAGCAGGGCAGTCACCCAACCCGTGGAGAGGCACAATGCTTCAGGGTCCACTGCTAGTAATGGGACTAGCAGCCGAGGGGATAGCGTCGCAGTCCCCAGGGCTAGAGCTGTTTCTTAACCCGTGAAATGCAGTGGTCATGTCCCCCTGTTGCACCAGAAGGGGGTCTCAGCGGCCCCTATCTTGTGCCTCCTCGCACTCCTACAGACGCCACCTCTACCGAGGAGAGCACCACAGCTGCCAGGGGTCTTCTAAGATGGCTGCCAGCCCCTGGCCAGCCCTCGCCAGCCCTGGAGGACTGGGAGGGTGAGTCGCCTCTTCAACGGGCGGTGTAACCTGAGACTGGTGGATTTATGGGGAGGATGGGAAGAGTGAAAAGTCCTTGGACATCGCAGCTCCTGGAAGCCCTGACCCCAGGGCCCCAAGCTGGAGGGACTGGCGGGAGGTGGGGGTCCTGGGCTCAGTACGCGGTGCCCGCAGAGGTCAGCGAGTGGACGTCGTGGTTCAACGTGGACCACCCGGGAGGAGATGGCGACTTCGAGAGCCTAGCCGCCATCCGCTTCTACTACGGTCCCGCGCGCGTGTGCCCACGGCCGCTGGCTCTGGAGGCGCGCACCACAGACTGGGCGCTACCGGCCTCTGTGGGCGAGCGGGTGCACGCCAACCCAGCACGCGGCTTCTGGTGTCTCAATCGGGAGCAGCCGCGAGGCCGCCGCTGCTCCAACTACCACGTGCGCTTCCGCTGCCCACTAGGTAAGAGCTGGACCACAGAAAGTGTGACCCTGGGGAGTAAGGCTTAGTGAAAGCAAGGCCTGGGTGGGACCATGGGCGTGGCTTCGATGAGACACACCCATCACCTGCTGGCACTGATTTGAGTGGAAGAACTGGGCCCAGGTGGTACGTAGCGCACCAGAAAGCCAGGACCCCATCTGCCCATCTTGAACAGCTGGAGGATGGCTTGAACCCCCATCGTGTTCAAGACTAATGGGGAACAGCTGGGCTAATTAGGAGAGCACCTAGCAGGGAGCTGGAAACCGGCAGGCCTGTAACAGGAGGGAGTGGGGAGGGGAGGACGGACCCGCATAATCCAGAGAGCCCGCTGCGGGTGGTGGGCAGCTCAGTATCTTCTCCTTCCTTGCTCCGCAGAGGCCGCATGGGGCGCATGGGGCGCGTGGGGTCTCTGCTCCAAGAGCTGCGGGCCAGGCAGTCGCCTGCGCAGCCGCAGCTGTCAAAGCTCGTCTGGGGACACGTGTCCTGGTAATCCCCAGGAGGTGCAGAAGTGCGTGAGGTCCAGGTGCCCAGGTGAGGGATGGAGCCTGAAGAGGGGACAGTCAGAGGTGGGGCTTGCATAAGGAGAAGCCAAGAGGTCAGGGAGGAGCTTGGGATACATACAGATCAGAGCCTATAAGGGTACAATATTGGCAACCCCTTCCCTCCTTTGCCTGATTGGGTCGTGACTGCACACAATCGATAGCAATTTTACTGGGCATAGACTCCTATGTTCAAGGCAAAGAGACTACACAAAGGTTGTTGGATACCAGGCAGGCACGGGCAGACTTGAGGAATCATTTCCCCTAGTATACACACAGCCCTGTGTGCAGACAGAAGCCTTCTGAGTGCACACATGCAGCATTCAGTCTCTGTCCTGCTCGCCCACGCAGACACGACTGCCCAGGGCCAGCCAAGAGGGACTGGAAATTCCACTCGGGCCTCATAGGGTGGGGGCACAAGGTTGCTGATGGTGGGCACCCCACCCGGCACCTCTGCCCTGAAGTTTCCACTGTAATTTTCCATTTTGTGGAGAGGCAGCAGCATTGGAAGTGAGACCGAACTGCATGACAGCCCCTCCCTACCAGCGCCTGCCTAGGTGTTCCTGTGGATGAATGCTTACCATCTTGTGAATCAGCTTCTTGGGTCCCCTCCTTGGAGTTTCACCCCTGGTCCAACTGTGCCCACTCATCCCTGTCTCCAGATTCACTCCAGTCCAGCCACACTGAAGCTGAGGGGAACTGGTTGGGGGAGGGGGTTTACATATGTTTGTTGATTGAGTACAAGGCTCTCCCCAAGAGTTCTCTGTCCTTGCCACCCCATGTTCCCTCAGGGTGCAGCTCTGACACCTGCAGGTGCCCTGACCACATCCTCTTGGGCTCAGTGGTCACCCCATCTGGGCGACCACTGCCAGGAGCTAGGGTCTTCCTTCAAGCCCGACCTGGCACAGTAGCCACCAGTGACACCCATGGAACCTTCCTGGTGCCTGGAGTCTGTGCTGGCAGCCAGGCCAATGTCAGTGCTCAGATGGATGGCTTCTCCACTGGTACAGGCCAGGCCCATGCCAATAGCTCCAACTCAGCCGTGGTCACCATCATCCTTAAAGAGTTAGGTGAGTGTCCTTGCTGCCAAGAACATGGGGGTGAGTGACAGGGAAGGCCCACTTCCAGGCCAAGGGGGAAAAACCAAGATATGACTCACTTGTTGACAGTACTAGCTGTCCCTAAGAGAATAGGAGAGAAAAAAAGGGGTCTTTGGGGTATAGCAGGGTCATGACCTTGTCCAACTCCTATCCCCTCAGGGAAGCCATACCTGGTAAAGCACCCTGAGTCTCGAGTTCGAGAGGCAGGTCAGAATGTGACCTTCTGCTGCAAGGCTTCGGGGACCCCCATGCCTAAGAAATATTCCTGGTGAGTGTCTACACAAACTCAGGGAGCTGGGCCAGCTTTGGGTTGGTGGGGGTTCCTGTAAACCTGTAGTACCTCTAAAACATAAGGTTCGGTGATGAACACATGATCCCAGCTCTGAGGCAGGATGATTGTTGTAGTTTGCAGTAGTGTGGGCTTCATAGTGGTGGGACCATGTCTCTGAAGAAGGAAAAACAAAGCAGGTCTGGCACACCTTTAGAGATCAAGAATTCAAAGTCATTCTGGGGTACACAGCAGTGTCTCAACAAAACAAGAATCTCTAGGAGAGAATGTCCACCTCAATTTCCACTTTGTTCAGAGTGCAGAGAGGTACAGGGAAAAGGCTGAGCTCCAGGAATCCACCTTCCAGTCCTACTGACAGAGGTAGTCTGCCCACCCTCCCCTAAGGTCCTTACCCACTGCCTTATTCAGGTTCCACAACGGGACCCTGCTGGACTGGCACCAGTATGGGTCTGGGTCACACCTGGAGTTCCAGGGGCTTCGCATGCACCAGGCAGGGGAGTACCACTGCAAGGCATGGAATGAGGCTGGCGCTGTGCGCTCCCGCACCGCCCAGCTCACAGTGCTCGGTGAGCCACCTGGCCCCGCCCTACCTGAGCCCAGCCCTCACCCCCAGGCTCAGGACCCCTCCCTTGACCTGGTTGTATGGACTCCTCAGCTCCCGGCCAGCCGGCCTGCGACCCCCGACCTCAGGAATACTTGATCAAGCTTCCGGACGACTGTAGCAAGCTGGGCGGCGGCCCCGCGTACCTAGACGTGGGCCTGTGCCCGGACACGCGCTGCCCGGGCCCCGTGGGCTCCGGGCCTCGCTGTGGGGACACGGGCTTTCGCTGCTGCTCAGTGCTGCGCCTGGAGAGTAGGGACATCCGCTGCTCTGGCTACGTGCTCCCGGTTAAGGTGGTGGCTGAGTGTGGCTGTCGCAAGTGTCTGCCCCGTCTAGGGCTGGTGAGGGGCCGCGTGGTGGCTGCGGACTCGAGGGAACCCCTGCGCTTCGCCAGCATACTGCTGGGCCGCAAACCCATCGGCTTCACCTCTTATCAGGGCGACTTCACCATCGAGGTACCGCCGGCCACTGACCGCCTCGTGGTGACCTTTGTGGACCCGATGGGTGAGTTCGTGGACAGCGTCCGCGTGCTGCCCTTCGACCCCCGCGGCGCCGGCGTGTACCACGAGGTCCATGCACTGCGCAAGGCAGCTGCAGTGCTGCTGGACGCAGAGCACGGCGGTGCAATCCCGCTGGGTGGGACGGAGGAGGAGGCGACACCAGCGCTAGGCGAACTGATCCTGCCTCCCGGAACCTTCCGTCACCCCGACGGCCGTCCTTACACCGGGCCAGTGGAGGCGCATGTCACCTTCGTGGACCCTCGTGACCTGGCGTCTGCGTCCGCGGCGTCCAGCGACTTGCGTTTCTTGGACAGCTCAGGCGAGCTGGCGCCGCTGCGCACCTACGGCATGTTCGCAGTGGACCTGCACGCGCCTGGCTCCGCCGAGCAGCTGCACGCGGCGCGCGCGGCCGTGCGCGTGGACGCCGAGCACGTGCGCATGCCCGGCCACACCGAAGCCCTGGCCCTCTGGTCACTGGAGCCGGAGAGCGGCCTGTGGGAGGAGGAGGGGGCTGAGCAGGGAGGAGGCGGCTTCCGGCGAGAGGAGGCGGCGGTGCGCGCGCGCAGGGAGGAGCGCGCCTTTCTCGTGGGCGCGCTCACCGTGCGCGAGCGCCGCCTCTTCAACCTGGACGTGCCCGAGCGGCGCCGCTGCTTCGTGAAGGTCCGCGCTTACGGTACGGACCACTTCGCGCCCGCCGAGCAAGTGCAGGGCGTGGTGGTGACTCTGCTCAACCTGGAGCCTGCGCCCGGCTTCACGAGCAACCCGCGCGCGTGGGGCCGCTTTGACAGCGCTGTCACTGGGCCCAACGGTGCGTGCGTGCCCGCCTTCTGCGACGCCGAGCGGCCCGACGCCTACACGGCTTTAGTGACCGCGACTCTGGGCGGCGAGGAGCTGGAGGCCGCGCCATCCCGACCACGTGCGACCGCGGCTGCAGTGGGCGTGGCGCAGCCCTATCTGGAGCGCCTCGGCTACCAGCGCACCGACCACGACGACCCAGCACTCAAGCGCACCGGCTTCCGCGTGAACCTTGCGCGTCCACGCACGGGCCGCGAGTCCGAGGCGCAGGGACCCGTGTATCCGTGGCGCCGCCTGCGCGACTGCGAGGACGCGCCGGTCACAGACAGTCACTTCCGATTCTCGCGCGTGGAGGCGGACAAGTACGAGTACAACGTGGTGCCTTTCCGTGAGGGGGCACCGGCCTCGTGGATCGGAGACCTGCTGGCCTGGTGGCCCAACCCGCAGGAGTTCCGCGCGTGCTTCCTGAAGGTGCGGCTGCAGGGCCCGCAGGAGTATATGGTACGCTCGCACAACGCTGGCGGCACCCACGCGGGCACACGCGGCCGCCTCTATGGCCTTCGTGACACCCGTAGCGTGCGCCACCCCGAGCGCCCCGGCGCCTCGGCCGCCTGCGTGGAATTCAAGTGCGGGGGCATGCTGTTTGACCAGCGCCAGGTGGACAGGACGCTGGTGACTGTGACCCCGCAGGGCAGCTGCCGCAGGGTGGCCGTCAACACCCTCCTTCAGGAATACTTAGCTCGGCACCCGCCCTCTGCTCCCAAGGACGACCCAGCCACCTTCTCTATGCTCGCTCCGCTCGATGCACTAGGCCACAACTATGGCGTCTATACGGTCACCGACCAGAGCCCGCGGCTGGCTAAGGAGATTGCAATCGGCCGCTGCTTCGACGGCTCCTCCGACGGCTTCTCCCGGGAGATGAAGGCAGAGGCGGGCACGGCTGTTACCTTCCAGTGTCGTGAGCCCCGCACCAGACCCAGCCTCTTCCAGCGGCTGCTGGAGAACCCAGAATCTGCACTCGGTGACATCCGTAGGGATATGAGTCAGGTCACCCGCGATTCCCGGGTTGCCCAAACCCAGGCTGGAAATACCGACCCTTTCGGTGTGACTCCCGGACAGTGATCTGGTTCATGACCTTGATCCTCTGCCTCTGGTGTCTTCAGAAAGCCTCGCCCCATTTGTCCTCCCCCCCCCCCGTCACCCTCCCCCCCTTGCCAACAGAGCTGGTGAGAGTTTTGGGCAGGCAGCTGTGGCTCTGTGGTCAGAAAGAATATTCGGTTGTGGTTGAAGCCAGGCCCCAGACATGGTTCTGGCCCTCTCCCATGCCCTGTCCTTGATTTCAAATGCCCTGGGTCATAGCCTATTTGTGAGCTCTATGGAACTCCCAGCTTTGGTTCTGAGGTCATATTTATTGTCCCAGTGGGTGGGTGTGAGTGGAGATCCAGGTTGGCCCCATGGAGTGTGGTGAAAGGGTGCTTTGGGGTCCCATGCGGTGGAAGCTAGGGCTGCAGGGGTGTGATTCCTTGGTGCTTGGTAATGCCCTGGGCTTGGTGCTATGGGGCTCAATTAAAAACGCTATATTCCCAACCTGTCATATCATCGGAAAAGGGAGAGTCTGGGTGAGGCTGAGCTGGCTGTGGTTCCAGCAGTGGGCAGCTGAGGCAAGAGGACTCTAATATCCAGCCTGGGCTACAGAGCCAGTGTGTTTCAGAAAACCAAAACCCACCAAACAAGGCTTGGTGACACAGAGTCTATTGTGTCATCAGGGATTCCCAAGTGGCATGGAACACCTGTGTCAGGTACCTGGCTGCAAACGCTATGGCAAGCCAAGACCCTGAACAGAAAACACAATAACTCCATAACAGCTGCTGGCTGGGCCTGGCTAGTGGCCTAGAGCTGTAGCACAAGGAAGGGACCTGTTGGGGACGCTCCTGGGACAGGTAGTAGCCATTATCACCACTACTGCATTGGACCTCCTTGACATAGGCTACTGTGCTGGCCTGCACACTTTCATGTGGAGGCCCAGCCATATCTTGGCCAGCCATGGCAGCTACAGGCACTGTTGGTGCTCTCCAAGCCTTGGTTGGGGGCACGGCAGAATCTGGACCTGCTCAACTCCTTGGAAGGGCAGGCCACCTCCACAGCACAGGTGTGCTCATCATATGCCCCGTTTCCTGAGAAACTTGTGCCCCTGCAACCCCAGCCTAGAGGCAGTGGGTCCCTCGGAGAGGGCCATTTGAATTCCTGATCTTCTGCCTCCCAGTATTGGGATGACAAGTGGGTACCCAGTTTATGTAGGGCAGGGTTGGAACCCAGGGCTTTGTGTATGCTAAGGCGAGTACTTTACCAAGTGAGCCACATCCCCAGCCTCAAGAAAGAGAGTCCTATGCCTCCCTAAGTTCCTGAAAGCAGGGTCCTTTCAAGTAGTGAGGCCTGGGGTGCCTTGTCACCTAGGGCCTACACAACACCTCCTTTATTACCCCATGCAAGTTTTGGCAGCAGGTCATTAGCAGGTGTCAGCCCATGAGGCATGGCCAACAGCCAAGAACTGACGAACCCCTTGGGGTCAGCTCCTGTGGACCCCAGTTCTCCCCCATGTGACCACCCTGCACGTCTCCCTCTCCATTAATCCCTAGAAGGTGCTTAGCCTTGACCACTCACAAGCATCCTTGAGAAGCAAATGCCTCTGGGTGGGGCCATTTTCAGCCACACCTAAACAACTTCCTTGTACCCTGAGTGATGTGGCTCCTGAAGGGCCAATAAAAAGATGGCAAGTCCAGATTCTGGCCTGCTCTGCTGGAACTGTAGGTGACAGGCAACTTAGAGACCAGGTCATAAAGAGCAGGGGTCAGAGCTGGCTGGGGGAGTCCCAAGAATAACCCACCACAGCAACTCCCCAGCAACAGGAGGGGAGCCTAGCCCCTGATGAGATGTCCCACCCTCTTGCCAAATACCTTTCCTTGAGAAAGTGTTGAGCTTCTCTAGTTGCCAGCTGGATTTTAAGGGGTGACTGGCCTGGCCCTGGTCCCTTTGTAAGTGTGGGTTGGGGTCAATGGAGCCTCTCTCTAGCTGGGCCCAGAGGGTTGTGGACCTCTCCCCTCACTGCCTATCCACTAACAGGACAGTATTCACCAGCTCCAAGAGAAGGGAGAGCTGCCCTGTGCCAGCAGCTGTCTGCCTTCATTCTACCCTGCTGTTCAGACCCAGCCTTCCTCTTGGAACCTTAGCCACAGCTTCTGGTAAATCCATCACCCCATCCAACCCCAGCAAGGCTGCCAGGACACACCCCTTGGCTGCGGGGGGAGGGGAATTAGGGCCAAGACCCTCCAGAGACCCACTCCTGCCACCCTAAGGTCAGCTCCTGGCATAGGCGGCCCAATGTCCAGCCCCCGACATTTTAGATTTTATAATTTTAGAACCAGGAGTTCTTAAAATTCCTCACACTGTGGTGAAGAGAAAAGTCTTGGGCCAGTAAAATACTTAAAACAAGTTTGAAAACATTGGAATCCAAGAGGAGGATGGCAAGACAGACTAGAACCAAGGGCTGCCAGGATGTGGCCCTGGAGACTAAATGTCTTGTTTTAAGGGAGCTTAATGTACCGGTAGTGTATTGGAGTCCCAAGATTTGTTTTTAGGGAGAGTGACTGGTTCCTGTTTCATAACTGAAAGCCTCAGCTAGTGTGAACACTGTGACCTGGGGGATATGGTAACTGGGTGTTTCTATTTGATTTTTACAGACATGGTCTCATGTAGATCAGGCTAACCTCAAATTCACTATGCAGCCAAGGATAGCCTTGAAGTTCTCATCTTCCTGCTTCTACCTCAACACTGCAGAATAGGTGTGAGCTACCATGCCCAGCTAGAACTGGGTCTTGAAGGATGTGTAAGTTTGGCAAAGAGATGAGGTAGGAAGGGCATGGCAGCTGCGGGACAACACTCACAAAGTCTGGAGGGACAGAGAGCAAAAGACCGGGAGGGAGGGAGGGCCACAGTTTCTAGAGCAAGAAACCTCTGGAGCTCTATTTTCTCCTCTCTTCCTCTCCGTCTCTCTCCCTGTCTCCCTCCCTCCCTGTGCATTTTGTGCGCATGTGGGCATGTTTGTATCACAGCAGGAGTATGGAGGTCAGAGGACAACTTTTGTGGAGTTGGTTTTCTCTTTCCTCCTTCATGTGGGCCCCAGAGATTGAACTCAAGTCCTCAGGCACCTTTACCTGCTGAGCCATCTTGCTGGCCCAGCCTAAGTTACATATTTCTCAGGACAGACCCCTATTCCGTGCAGCCCCCATGAGCTCTACTTCTCTTTTAGGACAGGTTGTCTGGGGTCTGTTCTTCCCACATGACCCAGCATTCTCTTTCCACAGTCCAGTCCTGGCAGAACATCTCTCTCTGGCTCTCCTGTAGTGGCCTCGTGGGCCTGTTGCAGCCACCCACCACTCTCCTACTCTTATCAGTCTTAGGGATGGGTCTGTCTTGGTCTCAGACCCTGATGGATGAAGCTGGCCTGGCAGACACTGCTCCAGTTAGTGGGGAATGCAGGGATACTACTTTAGAATGATCTCTTGGGATGGGAACAGAGACCAGATGGGAGCATTAGCAGGTCATCAGGAGGGGACTAGCATGGAAAGAGGGGACTCCCAGCTATTGGACAGAGACATGGGGAGACAGACATGACCTCCCCCAAGGGCACTGTCCAGGCCATAGAGCCAATATGTCAGTCAGAGCCAACATGCCTGACTGTCAACAGGCCTGAGGTCAGGTTTTCTTGACCACACCCGATCTCTGACCCTTAAGTCAGATAATCCATTCTCTGCCCCACCCCACCCCCAGAACCTTCTGGACACCTAACTAGTGTCTATAATCCTAAGACACCTATGGATACACTAGGCAGGATTCTGTCACCTCTGTGGAGCCCATGCCTTGAAGTCACACCAAACCCACCCGTGCCTGTGTCCCACAGTCACCTCAGCTTAGGATGCTGGGGGCTAGTGGCCTCAGGGTCTTTCCTATTATGTCCTACAGAGTCCAGCTGCCTTCAGCTGGGTGCACTGGGCACACCCCACCCTCTTAAAGCCCAAAGACAAAGTGGGCTGGGAACCCCGGGACCTCTAAGATCCCAGCTGCTTTTGCAGTAGAGGCCTGACTCCCTCCCTATGCTGACTCAGCCCTGGAGATGGCAGCACCGCCAAACCTCAGCTATGTCCTCAAAGACTACTTGGCCCCAGACAGTGCTGGAGCACTGCTGAGCCAGGCTGAGGACCAGCCAGGCAGAGGTGAGGCCACAGCTCCTACTCCCTCTTCCTGCCTGAGGCTTTCTGCAGACATGAACTCACAGAGGGCCAGGCTATCCCAGTCTGTTTCATGAAGAGTATAGGTTAGCCCACAGTCTTGTGAAGATCCTGTGCAGAACATAGACATACAAAGGCACACACATAGGGCACACCCTACTTCTGAGATGGCTACATGTAGAGCTGTGCTTAGTTAATGACCCCTAGAAACTGCAGTCAGAGAATCAGGGCAAAACAAGCACAAAAACTCCTTGTAGGGTCAGGGTCTGGAGGGCACTTTTCAATATGGGCTTTCAAGGGTGAATGGGAATTTTCCAGACTAGTTTTGGATTTAGTTTTCCTTTCGCTTGTGAGTGTTTGTGGGAATGGAGGTGAAGTCTGATCCATGACTCTGTAGGTAGGTTCCGCCTCTGCTCCAGGGTCTTCCAATATGGAGCATGAGGCAAAGCCATAGTCAGCAGAAACTGCAGGGGTGCATGTCTGTGTCCTTAGTGCTCCTGCCGGGGCTCCATTGGGTTAGACCTTGCAAACACTTGAACATAAGCTGTTCATTGCCTGCTTGACATCTGCTGGGACAGGGTTTCGTATGGAGCTCAGGCTGTCCTGGAACTTGAGAGCCTCTTGCTTCAGCATCGACAGTGTGGGATTAAAGGTGTGTGTCTGTGTCCTCATGGATCCCTATTCTCAGCTGGGGAACCCAAGGCTGGGACAGCTGGGACACAGAAACAAGTCACAGACAAGTGGGCTTGTCACACACAACCTGGGTCTGCACCTTCATCAGTGGCTACCACTCCATACCAAACTGACTCTAAGGGTTACAAGCCAAGCCCAGCATGTTGGCACACACCTGTCCTCCCAACACTTGAGAGGTGGAGGCAGAAGGATCATGAATTCTCCATCATCCTCGACTATTGTGGTGAGTTCAAGGCCAGTCAGAGCTATATAAAAAGACCCTGTCTCAGAACAAAAATAATAAAGAAAAGGAAATAACAGCTAAGTTGCTATAACAAGGGCTTCTGTGGAAGGAGAGCATGCCTCAGGCTGGGCAGCCAGACCTTCCGGGAGGCCAGGGCCCCGGCCTGGCCCTGCTACTGTCTGGCCAGGCTGACAAACACAAAATGGCTAGCTCTATGGAATCTAGGTTGTGGTCAGGCTGTGGCTGAAGAAACTGTTGGAAAAAACAGTCCTGTGAGGCCAGGCAGGCCCAGCTTATGTTTCATCCGGCAGGAGCTGCTGCCTGGCACTAAGGAATATCTCTGGCAGGCCACCTGCTGCTGGGTGGGGTGGCCACAGCAGGCCTGATACTGGAGACCTGGGTGTCCTGGGAGAACAGGCCGAGCACCCCACTCCCATTCCTGCCCCACCTGCCTGCATCATCCTGCTGCTGAGGGACTCATCCCTTTGCAGTCCTCTTCCCCCAGGAAGTGCTGGCTCGCTGGCCTTAGGGCAGGAAAGGCAGGAAGAGCAGGAAGGGCAGTTAGGCCTCCACACTCCTCTCTCCTGCAATGCCTGGGCCCTCTGCTAGACCCCAGCCCCTTGGGCTCAGCCAACTTTACAGCTATTATCTGTGTGTTGAATGCTGACCTCTCCACACTACAGATAGGGGAACTGAGGCTCCCAGGTTTCCTTCCAGTCTATTTAGATGGTTGGTGGAGTCTGGTGACAGGATTTAAGTTTTTTTTTTTTTTTTTTTTTTTTTGTTTTTATAGATTGACTGCTCCCCCTCGTGGTTAAAGACATAACTGCATCCTGTTTGAGGTTTTCCCCAGGGTGGGGTCAGGGCCACAGGGACATTGGGTGGTAGGTGGCTCCAGAGGCTCAGGCCATATGAAGGCTGAGAGGAGGGCCCCTTTGGCTGCTGCTGGGAGGAAAGAGGAGACAAGGCTTCAAGTGGCAGAGGGTCATGATGGGAACTTGGCATCTCAGCCCCTTTTAGCTGAAACACTGAACCAGTTCTCAATCAGAGCAAGGGCCAGGAGGTGTTAGAGTTGGTGACAGCATCTAGGTTATTACCTGTCACCTAGACAAGCCTGGATTGAAAACACTAGAATGCAGAAAAGTCAAAAACTTTAATAGGTGCTCAGAACAAAGCCTTAGGTGAACAATCCACTGTCAACCAACAATCTGTTGTTTAAAAATCATTCCAAGGCAGGTGAGTAAGTGGCCAGGAAAAGAACATCACCACAGCCGGGTTCCTGAGGTAATTGGCAGGACACAGGACACTCAACCAGGTCCCCAAAACTTAGTTAGACACATCTGAATTAAAGCTGCCAGGGTCTCCAGAAGGTGATGAGGTTGGATGTGAGGTGGTGCTATAGACCTGGAAAGACAGTGTGAGAGTAGGTGACCACCCAGTCCCTGTGTCCCCAGGATACTCAGAACTTTTCAGCAGATGAGTTTCACAAAGAGCTGGCTGAGCAGTGGGGTGAAGGCATTGAGCCTCTCCCCTCCCCTTGGGGTATATGTCAGAACCAAGAGTCTAGCCACAGTGGCCTATGGCAGAGCCATGGCTCACGAGCGACAAGAACCCTTCCTTACAGGGGCAGCCTCCTTCTTGTCTGCAGTGTGCATGGACACAGCTCACAATGGAGCTACTACTCTGCCCATTTGTCTGAGGACAGCTGGACAGATGTGCTGACCTAAGGGAACACTGTCCTCACACATTGTACCAGGCAGAGCAGGGGTGGCAGAGGCTCTGAATGAGGCCATGGCAGGCATGTGCCAAAGCACCCAGGTAGCAGACAGTGGCCATGCTGGCAGAGTGACCTTTAAGAAGAGCCAGGTGAACAAGGGGATGGAAATGTTGGCTTAAAAATCTCAGCCCTCAGGAGGAAGAGGCAGGAGGCCTCTGTGAATTTGAGGCTAGCCTGGTCTACATAGAGAGTTCCAGGACAGCCAAGGCTATGTAGAGACCTTGTCTCAAGCAAGCAAGCAAGCAAGCAAGCAAGCAAGCAAGCAAGCAAGCAAGCAAGCAAGCAAATGGTCTGCTCAGATCACATTTTACTGAAAATTAAAGGAGGTACAGGTGTGGGTACCTGTAGGGCATGGCATCACCCCAGGTCTGACTCTCCCTCTGCTCAGTGCTAGGACTGGCAGGTGTGCTGGTCCAGGGCAGGACAGACTGTTGCTTCCCTCCTTACTCCTGTTGGTTCTGTCCCAGAGCACCTTTTAGCTCCAGGCACACAAGAAGCAGGCCCAAACTGCTTTGCAGCCTTTAGCTTGTTTCGAGCTGGGTCTCACAGTGATGGCAGGCAGGGCCAGAGTGAGCCAGGCCTGCCACTGTCCTGAGCCCCAGAGCTGGTTCAGAGAGAGCTTCTGGAAAGCTCACAGGACTCATGGGACCATGCCAGTGCCACTATGCCAGGCTCCATTCTGTTTACACAGTGCTCTTACAGGTCCTTGAGAGGAGGCTTTGGCCAGACCCTCAGGACAGATTGGGAGGTCATAGGGCCTACAGAGGATTCAGGTGACACCCTGAGAAATCTCTAGAGGCAGCTTGGCTGTTTAGACCCCAGTGACCAAACCCCAGCCTTGCAGCTGCCGCCCTTTCAGAATGAGGCGCCTCCCAGGTCTCCAATCCTCAGTGACAGATGGCTCTGAATCCAGAGGCTAAATGTCCCCACTTTTCCTCAGAGTCTCCTTCCCCAGAGACCCAGCATCAGGGTTCTTCTACTTTCCCATAGCCCTGGAGGGGCCCTGGGTGGCTGCAGTTGACTCACCAGGGGCTGGAGGCAGATTCCTCCAGGTGGGGGCTGGAGGAAGGTCAGGGTCTGAAGGGTGAGAACCATGTCACCTCCACTGGTCAGGGGGAAGGGGCCACAGGAACCTGTGAGAAGCGGGTGGAGTCCGGTCAGCATGGGGGCGGGGTGATGATGAGAGTCACAGCAGAAGCTGAGTCAGCAGTCACAGCAGTCAATTGCCCAGTCCCTCATTAAAAGGGACTCTAGATCTGACTCCCGAAAGCATGCAGCCATCTGCTCTTCCTCCAGCTCTGTGTGGGAGACACTGGCCTGCAAGGCTAAGATGATACTCTTGTCCCTCTGCTGGCCCTGGCTGTCTATAGGGATCAGGTGATAGGAGTCAACCTAACCTCCAAAGCTTACAGTTAAGGAAGCCATGGCCTTGTCACCTGGGCTGGGTGTGGACTGGCAGCTGGTCTGAGCCCCTGAGCCCTGGACCTTGGTGGCTGTAGATGTTTTCTCAGTGTACATGGTGGCCTCTTCCTGGAACTTCCCTGTGTTCTTTTTGTACCGGATCCTTTTGTTGCCGAACCAGTTAGAGACCTGTAGACAGATGTACAGGTAATGGATGTAGTCCTGGTGTGGGTCATGCTCCTGGATGGTGGTGGCACACTCCTTCCAGGCAGAGGCAGGTGGATCTCTGTGAGTTCCCGGCCATGCTAATCTACAGAGTGAGTTCCAGAGAAACCCTGTCTCTGAAAACAAAACAAACAAAAAAGAGGTTGGGGGCTAGGAGGTAAAGGTACTTGCTGCCAAGTCTATGACCTGAATTCAATTCCTAGGAACCACATGGTGGAAGGAGAGAAACAAGTTGTCTTCTGATGTCCACATTCCTGCAGTGACAGGCACCACACATGCAGTGATAGGCACAGGGATTAATGCATGGAGTGTGCACACACACAAAGAAATACGTAAATATAAAACATAAGTACATAACTATAATAGCCACCAGTACAATAAAAGGCACTCTGCTTGATGGCTCACATGTGTTATCCTAGAGTGAGAGAGGCTGAAGCAGGAGTATTCTGTGAACTCAAGGCCATCGTGGGCAACATAGTGAGTTCCTGGTCAGCCTGAGCTAGAGTGACACCTGGCTCAAAACCAAACCTAACCTAACTGAACAAAACAGGAAGAGGGCCCCGAAAACCACATAGCTCTCTGTTCTGTAAGGAGGACGGCCACCTTCCTTGCAGACCTAGATGGTGCTAAGGCTACACCTCTATCAGGTGTGCCTGCCACTCTTTCTTCCTAAGACTATTCCATTTTATGTGCATGGGTGCTTTACCTCTCTCTCTCTGTGTGTGTGTGTGTGTGTGTGTGTGTGTGTGTGTAGCATATGCATATGTGGTGCCCCTAGAGATGGAAGAGAGCACTGGATGCCTGGGCCTAGAGTTAAAGATGGTTGTGAGCTGCCATGTTGGTGCTCTCAATCCTGAGCCATCTCTCCAGCTCCACTTTACTACCGCTACTTTTTATCCCCCCCTTCCTCCTTTCCTTCACTCCTCTTCTTCCTTCTCTTCTTTTTCTAGACAGCGTCTCTCTGTAGCTCTGGCTTCCCTGGAACTCTCTCAGAGATCCCCTTGCCTCTGCTTCCAGAGTGCTTGGGCCCAGTCCCAAGTTCTTTTTTTTTTTAAAATGAGTGTTGCCCAGCTCCACTGGGGTCCCTGGTTCCAGTACTTTTCTGCATAGCCAGGGCACAGGCTACTTCCTGAGCAGAGTTTGTGTGTGGATGAGTCAGGGTCTGGGCAGTGCTAAGGGGGAAGTGAGGACTCAAGGCCTGGCAGGAAACAACTTTCCAAAAAAGATCCCCCACCTCACTGTAGCTGGGGCTCTGGCATCAGTCCTAGGAGTCTTTGTGTAGGGTCTGCTCACTGGGTTCCATCTGGAGTCCCACCCCCATCCTCAGCTCAGCTCCTGTCCCTCTCCTCTTGGGGCTTCCTCAGCCTGACGTGGAGCTGATCCTGTCCCTGGTATCAACAGAAGTACCTCCTACTCTACAGTGTTTCCTTCCTGAAGTTTCCTTCCTGAAGTGCACCCCACAGCCTATTCACCTGCACCCCAGATCAGAACCTCACTTCATTCAACTAATAGTAGGCCACTTTAGTGGTGCTGATGCCTCATGGATGAGACACTGTCAAGTGGATCCTCTAGCCTCAGGGCCCAGGTCACACAAAAGGAGAGCCCCTGGAATGCAGCAAGGCCTTTAAAACTTGTTGACCTTGCTCCCTGAAGGACCTGGCACCAGTAACAGGCCAGGGGTAGGGGTGTGGGGAAATAGGGGTAGGGTGAATCTGCCTTTTCCTCACATTGTCTGTGGCGGTTTGAATACACTCATGTGTTTGAATGCTTAGCCCATAGGGAATGACATTATTAGGAGGAGTGGCCTTGGAGGGAGTGTGTCATTGTGGGTGGCTTTGAGGTCTCAGATGCTCAAGCCAGGCCTAGTGTAGCATTCACTTCTGCTGTCTACAGATCCAGATGTAGAGCTCTCAGCTCCTTCTCCAGCACCATGTCTGCCTGTGTGCCGCCATGCTTCTTGCCATGAAGAATGAGATGGACTAAATCTCTGAACTGTAAGCCAGCCCCAATGAAATGTTTCCCCTTGTAAGAGTTGTAGTAGTCATGGTGTCTCTTCATAGCAATAAAACTCTGAGACACTGTTCCTGGTGCCCAAGCAGCAGCCAGGCTTATACTTCATCCAGAGGTGCAGAGCCTTCCCTCAGCTCTGGCCTTGTTCTGAGGACATCACAGAGCAGCTCCCTAAAGAAGATGAAGTTGTGTCTGGGTCCTCTGCACGACTGGGCTCTGTCACATCGTGAGCAGCCTGGGCTAGGGGCTGAGGATGCTCATAAAAGGGGTACACTGCTTTTCCAACAGTGAAGCAAGGAGGAATGAGACAAGTCACTTATGTGCCTGTGTCCATCATTACTGGTGTGACAGGCAGTGTGACCTGAGACCACAGTCACATTGCCCACACTGCATGCTGAAGTGGTCTGTCCTGTCAAGCCTTCAGGAATGTTCTCTTGGAACTCTGGCCTTTTCTTGCTCTCTCCTTTGCCCTTTGCTTCCAGTTCCAAGAAAACAAAGGTGATCAAGAGCCACGACACAGGATCAGGAGTCTGACACCACCACCACCCCTACCCCCTCCCCCCCGCCAGAGAGCCCTGCTGCCACAAACTCCTACAGTTCACAGCACCGCCCGAGTCTCCATGCTCTCTCATCCTTCTTCCCTTTTGTTTGTTTTGATTCACAGTGCAAGCTGGGATCTGAGCTGTGCCAGCTGACACACCATGGGGCAAGGGCCAAATATTAACTATCTTCCCCAGAAGTCCTCCCTCCACATTAAGCAAATTCCCCAGGAATCCTCCCTCCATACTAATTAACTTCCCCAGGAGTCCTCCCCACACATTTAGTAATGTCCTCAGAAGACTTATACTTTTTCCAGGGTAGGAAGGCTCACCTGGGACACTGTGATACCACCTTTCCTGGCCAGTTCTTCTTTGGTCTCTTCACTGGGATAAGGATTGCTCAAATGGGAATAGAAATACTCGTTCAGCACTTCGGTGGCATGCTTGCTGAAATTCCGCCGCTTCCGCCTGCAGACAGAGACCTTCAGTCTGTGGTGTTCTCATGATGGGACTCTAGTCACAGCTGTCACATCCATACTCTCCTGACAGTCTATGTGCTTGTGCACATGCATGTCAAGGCTAGAGGTTGATGTCCTGTGTCCTCTGCTGTCACTCTCCACTTGTTTCTTTGAGGCAAGATCTCTCACTGAACATGGAGCTTACTGATCTGGCTGGCAGGCCCCAGGGATCTGCCTGTCTCCACATTCCCAGTGCCTGGTCACAGCAGCTTCTGGCGCGCGCGCGCGCGCGTGTGTGTGTGTGTGTGTGTGTGTGTGTGTGTGTGTGTGTGTGTATGTCTGTTTGTCTGCACACACAGGTCAGGAGACAACTTTCTGGCAGTTGGTTCTCTCCATCCATCATGGCTTCTGGTGTGGAGAGTCAGACCAACACAGGACTATCTCAGAGGCCTTGATGAAAGGGCAAAGGGTACAACAGTTCAGTATCCTTGTCCAGGAGTGGACTTGGCAAGGCCAGTCTGATACTGGAGCCAGCCTCAAAGGAGTCAAGGTTGCAACTTCTGGGGACCCGATCCTTCCCCCTCAGCTGTGGTTATCAGTCCTTAAACAGCTGTGTCTGAGATGCCCCATGTCTTTGCCAACATTGTCTGGTTTATCTCTCTGCTAACCCTGGCCGTCCCCCCCCCCCAAGTAGTATACAGGGCACTATACTATTTTTAATAAAATAAATTTTATTAATTTGTTTTTTTTTACATTCCAGCATGCTATATTTCTTAATAAACCACCTTGGCCTAAATCTTCAGCTTATGTAAGGCCTCCTGGTCCCAGCTATTGCTTATTTATCCTCCCCTCCCCTCCCATTGACACCTGACCACTCAGGACCCATATTCCTGCAGGTTCAGGTCATTCTGGGCACCAAATTCAGGTCTCAAGACTTTTGCAACAAGTTCTTTTACCCACTGAGCCATCTTGCTGGCCTATGCCTGCTTTTATGTAGGCACTGGGTATATAAAACCATGTCCTTCTATGTGCATGACAAACATACTGACTGAGCCACCTCTCATTCTGAATTTTCTGTAGTTTTTAAAATAGCAGTTAGGGACTTGAGAGATGCCCCAGGGGGTAATGAACAAGTATGGGGGCCTGATGAGTTTTCTGAACCCATGTAAGAGCCATATATGTCAGTGCATGTCTGTGGTTGAAGTTGCAGTGCTCCTGTGGCAAAATGGGTAGCACACAGGAGAGTCCCCTGCAGCTGGTAGGCATCTAGCCTGGCATATATAGTAAAAAAGCAGCAGAGATCCTGCCTGAAGCAAAGTGGGAGATGAAGACCAATACCCAAGGTTGTCCTCTGACAGCCACATTGTATGCCATGGCACACAGACCGTCAGTCAGTACTTTGGCTCTTCTCCCAGAGAAGCTGCGTGAGGCCTAGCTAGAACCTCTGCATGAACTTAATTTTAAGTTCAGGACAGGGCTGGTGTGTAGGGAGACAGGAGCTTAGTGCAAAGACCCCAGTTTAATCTCTAGCAACACAGAACAGACACCAGAGGTAGCATTGACCCACTTCTATTCCAAAGAGCCAACCCTTGGGGAACCTGGTGGCATGCATCCCTGACCTGGCATCCAGGAGCCGTGAGCGCAGGGTCATGACCACCTCACAAGTGCTCTGCTTCAGCTGTCTCTGGATGGCACTGAACTTGCCATGGATGATGTCCACCATGCGCTCCATCTCCCTGGAGGACACAGGCCTCACCCTACTCTGTTCCCGGAGAAGATTGGTGACATGTGTGGTGAACTCACGACAGGCCTGGGGTGGGAAAAGATGGGCCAGCCTGTGACTAAGCCGCTGTGTGCAGGGCAGTAGGTTTCACACCCCCACAGCTGACACGCAGGTCAGCTTCTGAGGAGGGAAGGAAAAGGGGTTTAAAGTAATCACAGCCAACTCTGCAGTGACTGACTGCAGCAGGCCGTCTCTGCTCTGCCACAGAGGAGAGGGCTATGGTCCACATCCGGCTGTGGCCAGTGCACACACATGAGAAACTCTTGTGTGTAGAAAGATCACCTGTTCATACTTCTCTAGCTCAGAGTGGTAAATCTGTCGGATCTGGGACAGCTTGGCCCTGTAGTCTGAGTGCTCAATGCTATTGTCATTTGGACAGCCACCTGGTGTTGCTGTGGTGCCTGCTGCTGCTCCTAGTCCTCTCTTCTCTGGCCTGGACACACCCTCAGCCAGCAGCATGCTATCCAGCCTCAGGAGCTGAGCGTCGGGAGGGTCCTCCTCCTGATGCTGCCGGATGCTCATAACTAGATAAAAAGAGACAGGCAGACCAGGATGTGTTCTCTGCAGAGAAAAATAGCCAGACCAAGTGACACTGGCACCATAGCTGGGCATTATTTTAAAATTTTTTATTATGTATACATGTGTGTCTGGGTACGGGTGTGTATGTGGTGATATTTTGTTTATGATCTAAGAAATAAAGCTTGTCTGAAGATCAGAGTGCAAAGCTAGCCACAGCCATAGAGGCCAGACAGTGGTGGCACCACACACCTTTAATTTCAGCACTTGGGAGACAGAAGAACATGGATCTCTGTTAGTTCTAGGCTACCTGAGCTACACAAAATGGATTCAGTCCAACAGAGAAACAGAACTCATACACACACAAACAAAGATGATCCCAGCACTTGGGATCCCGTGCCTTTAATCCCAGCACTAGAGAGGAATTTAAACTGGGAGGAGACAGGAGCTCAGGGCAGCCTGAGGCTTTGTAGAAACAGATGTAATCTGGAGATAGTCTAGGATTTGTTTGGTCTGAGCATTAGTAGAGGTGAGAACTTTCTAGTGGCTGGCCACTTTGCTTCTCTGATCTTCACCTTTAACCCTATGTGTCTGTGTGTGTGTGTGTGTCTGTGTGTGTGCGCGCGCGCGTGCGCGCATGCGAGTACGTGTATACATGCATGTGTCCCTGTGTATGTGTGCATGCATGCGTCTGTGTCTCCATGCATGTGTCTGTGTGCATGAGTGTTTGTGTCCATGTGTGTATGGAGGGTAGCACTCCTATAAAGCAGAAAAGAGAATGCTTGATCCAGGTGCTAGTGAGCTGTCTCCTGTCTATAATTCCTGCACTACACATGGTACATACCTCCATCCAGGAAAATACTAATACACATAAAAAATAAGCCAGGCAGTGGTAGCACACATCTTTAATCCCAGAACTCAGAGGCAGAGGCAAGCAGATCTCTGTGATTTTGAGGCCATCCTGGTCTACAGAGGGAGTTCCAGGACATCCAGGACTTGAAAAACAAACAAACAAAGATGACTTAGCTCTTGCAGAGGACCTAGCTTTAGTTCCCAACGTCTGTACTGCAGCTCACAACCATCCAATGCCCTCTTATGGTCCCTTTGAGCACCAGGCATGCACAGACACACATGTAGACAAATGCCTCTCTCAGCTTAGAGACCTGTGTCCTGTGTGTCTCATTATGACATATCCTATCCCTGGCTGGAAGGTCAGCTCCCAGCCAGTGGCTGTGGGCATCAGGTTAGGACTACAGAGAAGACTCTGTGAGTTGAGCCTAGGCCTTTTCCACTGGAGCAGAACTCAGACTCCCTTGCTCTCCTGCTGTCCTCACACTGAAGTCCTGTATCTGGGGCCCATGGTGACCCTAGTTTGCACTTTCCCCTTGCTGTGGCATCATGACTACCCTGGAGTTGTCAACTCACAGGGGGCTTCAACAACTTGCTTTGATTGAGTAAGAACCTTAACTCCACCCTGCTCCATTCTAACAAAAAATGTGCCCCAGTTCAGCTACCTGAGCCGGTGGGTGGAAGGCATGCCCAGCCAGAACATGTGGCTCAGGTTCTTAGCCTGCCACCCCTCCACATGAGCCAGAAGTGCAGGGTACAGAAGGCAGGGTGAAGATAGGGTTACAGTGTTCAAGTGCTCTCATCGGCTTCCATGGGATAGGCCTCAGCTTCACTGAATGTCTCAGACACAAGTGCCCTGCCTGCCGAGACACGCCCAAGCCTGTACTCACGGAGCAAACGGAGCATCAGAATCACAGCCTGTGGAGACGGCAGTCACGAAAATATCTTCTTGTTTCTGGGTCTGGGGATGCTTGCAGAGGGATGAAATAGGGTCTCATTTAGCTCAGGCTCACAAAATAGACTCGGTTGACCTTGAACTCCAAATCTTCCTGCCTCTCCTGTTTTGGGATTAGTCACAAGCCTCCACACTGGCTACTTCTGGATTTTTGAGGCAGGGCCTTGGTTTGTAACCCAGGTCAGTCTTGAACTCTCTTTAAGACAGGGTCTCTCTGTTATGTAGCCCTAGCTGTCCTGGAACTCACCATGTAGACCAGTCTGGCCTCGAACTCACAGAGATCCACCTGCCTTTGCCTCTGCCTTCTGAATGCAGAGACAAAAGGTATGTGCTACCACCCCAGGCTAACCTTGAACCCTTGATCCCCCTGCTTCCTTCTCTTCTTGAGGGCTGGATGACAGTGTGTGCCACCACACATGGCTCATGAGTGCCAGGGAAGCATTCTGCCAGCTGAGCTGATGGGAGATGTCATTCTGTATATGTTTCTCATGTTGGTTAATGAATAAAGCACTGTTGGCCAATAGGAAAGCAAGATAGGTGGTACTAGGAGAGAAGGAAGATTTGGGGATAGGTAGTAGAGATTCAACATGTAGGACTTAGAAAGAGAGCAGAACGCTGGGCCCTCTCTCCAATAAGATAAGACCACGTGGAAATACTTAGATTGGTAGAAATGGGTTAATATTTAAGACAGGGCTAGTCAATAAGTAATGCTAGTAACAGGCCAACAGTATTATATCTAATACAATGTCTTTGTGTATTATTTGGGGCTGATGCAACTCTGGGACCAGGCTGGTGGGAAAACTGCTCGTAACACTGACCAGAAGACTGGTCCACATAGTGAGGTCTATGCTGGCCAGGGCTGTATAAGAAGACCCTGCCTCAAAACAATATTAAAACTAAGAAGTGATGGTGCCTACCTTTAAACCCCAGCACTCAGGAGGTAGAGACCAGTGGATCTCTGAGTTTGAGGCTAGCTTGATCTACAGAGAAGTTTTAGAAAAGCCAGGGCTACACAGAGAAACCCAGTCAATCAATCAACCAAAGAAGCAGCAAGCTCCAAAGGCTACATATCTGAGAACCTTTGGTGACAGAGACAACTTCTTGTGAGCAGTGGGCAGCTCACAAAGGGAGCAGAAAGGCATGGGTGGGGACAGCATGCCTCAGAATGCAGTGTTGACACTGGCTGGTGAAACGGACCAACACTGAGGGGCACGAGGCTGTCAACTGTACCCAGAGGACAGCCAAGTGCAGCCTTTGGGCTCACTTGCATGTGGGGTCACCACACAGAGCACTGAAGCAGCAGTAGGGCAGGGTGATCTGCTGGAAGCCAAGGCACTGTCAATAAACTTGTGTGTTGGAGTCCCTAAGAAAGCCTACCTTCCATGCTCCCATTTGCTGGGAGCCACAGCATCTACTCCTCAGAATTTAAATAAGAAACCAATAGGAGAGGCTGAGGAGATAGCAAGCTGAAAACTGAGGACATGAGTTGGATTACCAACAACTATGTAAGAAGTCAGGTACGGTCCCTGCAATGCCGACACTGGAGAGACAGACAGGAAGGGCCTGCTGGCTAGCCAGTCCAGCTCAGTCAGTGAGTTCCAGTTTCAGAGAGCGTCTGCCTCAAACTACAAAATGGAGAGTAAGAGACAAACACATGTGACATCAACTTTTGGCTTCCACATGTAAGTACATGCACACCCACACACCAGGCAGGAATAAAAGCTTATGTAACATTTACACTGAAAGTGGAGGCTAAGCAGGGTGGTGGTAGGCCCACAAACAGCCCTGAGATCTATGTTCTAACAGTAACACCCCAACAGCAATGGCATGTCAGGGGTGTAACAATCTCACTGCTTCTCGGGCCTCAGGTCCTCTGGACACAGGTGGTACAGCTGGGCTTGGAGGATGTGAGGCAGAGAACCTTCTGGAAGTGCAGAAGAAAGCCTCAGGCATCAGGAGACAGACAGCAGGCCACAGGCCAGCTTTCATGGTCTTACCTTACTGGAGACACCTCGTGCATCCTCTCTTCTCACATGGCGACTGCACCTGCCTATGTTTCCCAGAATTCTCCTCATATTCTAGCCCTGCCTATACTTCCTGTCTGGCCAATCAGTGTTTTATTCATCAACCAATAGGAGAAGAATATATACAGAAGAACAACCCTCATCAGCACACACGTGTAATCCTATCATGATGCAGAAGCAAGACAATCTACAAGTTCTAGGCCAGACTGGTCCACAGAGCAAGTTCCAGAAAAGTCAAGTCTACACAGAGAAACTCTTTCTTGAGAACAAGGAAAACAAAAACAAAACAAAACAAAAAAATTAAAAATTTTAATTAAAAAACTTGAAAAATTAAAAGAAATTGAGAAAACAAATGCAAACCAAGAAAGCTACATGGTGCTGGCGAGCAGACAGAAGTGGCCTTCTCGGTTGGAGCACCTGAGAGACAGCAGGACACAGCAGAGCTGAAGGCTGTGCTGAGAGCAGGGATGCTGTGCCCACTCCAGCCCAGGAAGTGCCATAACAATTAGGTCTATGAATTAATATGGTACCAAAACCCAACTTCCATTTTAGGTGGAGCTGTTTCCCACTTCTCCTTTTATTTTTATTTTATGGGAGAGGGTCTCCCTGTGCAGCCTTAGCAATCTAGATTCATATTATAAACAAAGCTGGTTTTGGACTCACAGAGATCCACCTGTGATCTGCCTCCCAAGTGCTATGACTAAAGGTGGGCAGCTTTATTAATGTTTGGTGGTGTGGTACAGTGTTTATGTAGCCCAGGCTAGACTTAAACTTTGATCCTTCTACCTCTTCCTGAGTATGACAGGCAGACACTACCACAACAAGCTAGGCAGTGTCTTAACTAAGGCAATAATGCAGTTCAGTGGGGGAGAGGAGTTCAATGTCAAACATTCCCTGCAAGCTCATGAGTTTGAAAAATTCTTTTAATTTTTTTCTTCTCTTTTTTTCTCACTTCTTATGCATGTATGTGTGCATGCATGTGTGTGTGTGTGTGTGTGTGTGTGTGTGTGTGTGTGTGTCTGTCCATAGTTGGTTCTCTCTGCCTATCATCTGGGTTCCAGATAACAAACCTCAAACTTTTTCTTTTTCTTTTTTCTTTTTTGTCGAGACAGGGTTTCCCTGTGTAGCTTTGGAGCCTGTCCTTGAACTAGCTCTGTAGACCAGGCTGGACTCAATGAACTCAATTCACAGAGGTCCACCTGCCTCTGCCTCCTGAGTGCTGGGACTAAAGGAGTGTGCCACCAATGCCTGGCTTGATCCAGACTGTTGTGTCTGAGTACAGAGGCCCTGTCTGAGCAGTGCTGACTCAGGAGGTGATAGACACGAGCAACTATTAGTATTGGTTAACTGCTTCTCATTCCCTCTGTACAGCCCAGAGCCGCTGCTGCCATCAAGCTTTCCCACCTTGATAGACTGTTTCCTTAAATCGGGGGCTACACCAAACTCTTCCTCTTCATATTGCTTTAGCCAGGTGTTTTTATCACAGCAGCAAGAGGAGGAACTAAACCTGCACAGCATGTACAAGGGCCTGGGTCCCTCCTGGCACTGCCAAAAAGAAAAAGACAAAAATAAGAAGATCAGGGACTTTGGACAGATTCTATGCATCCCTGGCATCAGCAGCACTGTTCACGGGGGACCATGAACATATACAGGCATAGGCTATATCTCAGTCAGCAGAGCTTACCTGGCACCTGAGGCAGGAGGGTCAGAAGTTCAAGGCCAGCCTTGACTACATAGCTTGAGGCTAGTTGGAGATAAGAGACACTGTCTCAAATAAAAGAAAAAAGAAGCACAAAATAGAACATCATTTGGCCTCTCAATAAGTATGAAATTAGGATAAAGCTACAATAGATATACATGAAGCCTTTCCCCTCTATTAAACAGCTGCAAAAGCACCAGAGTGCACAGCCCTTTGAAGGAAGTGCCTGGAATCATCAGACTGATGGAAGCAGACATCTCAGCACCCACAAGATTGAGGCTGAAGGATCAAATTCTGAGGTTCATGCTGGAGAGATGGCTCAGAGGTGTTCTTCCAGAGGGCCTGGGCTCAATTCTCAACACTCACATGGCAGCTCACAACATCTATAACTCTAAGGTCTGACACCCTCACACAGACATACATGCAGGCAAAATATCAATGCACATAAAAATAAAAATAAAAAAAATAAATTAGCCAGGAAGTGGTGACACTCACCTTTAATCCCAGTACTAGGGAGGCACATCTTGGTGAGTATGAGGCCAGCATCATCTATAGAGTTAGTTCCAGGGCAGCCAAGGCTACACAGAGAAACATGTCTCAAAACAACAACAACAAATATTATTTAAAAAGAGTTTGAGGTTCATGTTTTTGAGACAGGGTCTCACTCTGTCTTACAAGGTGAGAAGGCAGTCCTGGAATATTCACCAGGCTGGCCTTGAACTCAGATCTATGCCTGCTTCTCCTGAGTGCTGGGATAAAAGGTGTCAGTCACCTGCCTGACTTCACAAAGTCTTTCCTTACAAGGTCAGGAAAAGGAAGGCCAGGTCCACCTTGAACTTGGAATCTCATGCCTCAGCTTCTTGAATTTACACAGGACTGTGTCCCCAGGCATGGCTTTTTCTTTGTACTTATGTGTGTGATGTATAATGTATGTGTGTGTGTGTGTGTGTGCGCGCGCGCGCGTGGGCCCACGGTTGGCATGAATACTCTCCTTGATTTATATATGTAGTTTTAACTACATGCATGTTTGTGCACATAAAATGTGCCAGCTTGCAAGGTGAGAAGGCAGCTTCCTATCCCTTGGAACTGAAGTTACAGGTGGCTGTGAGCCATCACATAGGTGCTGGGAATTGAACCTGGGTCTGTAAAAGCAACCAGCACTCTCAACCACTGAGCCATCTCTGCAGCCCTTCCCCCTTACAACTAAGCCATCTCCAGCCCCTGCCCCTTACATACTGAGTTAAGGCCTCTCAATTGAACCCAGAACTCATTGATTTGATTAGTCTAGACAGGATCCTATCTTATTAAGGTTACAAGTTTTTGGCAGCAGTCCAGGCCTGCACATCACCATGGCCCCAGTGGCAGCACAGGACATCCAGATGAGTATGGCGTCAGTGGCATCAAGGCCTTATACACTAACATGGTCTCAGGTATCTGTTCAGCCTTAGCATCTGCACAGCCCTTGGTGGTAACAGGAGCTATGGACGTCAACTCAGACCCTGGCTGAAGCTGGGCCACTGACCCAGACATGGTCCTATGAAGCACCCTGGGCCTAGATGACATCATGGCCCTGTGTATCACCCGCTTCTTTTATTTTTTATTTTTGGTTTTGGTTTTTCTGTGTAGCTTTGGAGCCTGTACTGGAACTCACTCTGTACACCAGGCAGGCATTGAACTCACAGAGACCCACCTCTGCCTCCCAAGTGCTAGGATTAAACGTGTACCATCACCACCTGGCAACCACCCCCACACAAGAGTTTGCAGAGGTAGAAGACTTCCATGGACACTTGAGTTAGAATAAAGTTCTGTTGTTTCAATTTTAAAAGATGGCAGAACCATGTGATGTGAGGGGCCAACAGGTGCACATAAACAAGGCAGGAGCCAGACAGTCTTAGAATTGCCTACCTGTCTTCCCCTTGATCTCGCAGAGCACGCTGAAGAGAGCAGACTTCATCCGATGGCAGTTCAAGGCATGCTTTCTGAAAGAGGCAGCAGAGGTGTGGTGAGAAAGTTAGCTTGTAGGAAACTTCCCAAGAAACCAGGCCCACCCAGCCAACATGACACTGGTCACACCCTGTAAAGACAGAGTGAACTATGCCACATCACTTTGATTCATGCATGCAAAATTAAAACAGGAATGTGCAGTATGTGATGGTGAACTTTGATTATCAACTTGACTGGGTCAAGAAATGTTCCGGGCTGGGCTGGGCATGGTGGCATGAACCTTTAATCCCAGCACTCTTGAGGTTAAGCCTGATAGATCTCCTAGCTCTCAGAATGCCTACTCTAAGTTCCAAGCTAGCCAGGGCTACATAGTGAGACCCCCATCTCAACAACAACAACAACAGAAATGTTAGGAGTAGCTTTCTGAGAGTTTGAGGCCAGTACCGTTGACATAATGAGTTCAGGCAAGCCAGGCTGCATAGCAAGACCTTGTCTCAACAAATAAATTGGAAAGAAATGCCACATTGTACATTGTCATCCCAACGCTTCATAGAGAAGAGGACCAAGAACCACTAATACATTTGAGAACATACTTGGCTCATTACAGTGAGTACCGAGATCTGAATTCAAGTCCTTCTCATGGTTGCTCACTGAGCACTCTTACCCACTGAGCCATCTCTCTAGCCTCATCCACCCTTTTTTGAGACTCATGTAGTTCAGGCTGGCTTCAAACTCTATGTAGCTGAGGATGGCCTTGAATTTCTGATTCCCCCCCCCCTTTACCTCCTGAATTCTGGAATTTCAGGTCTGCGCACCACACTTGTGAAGCATCCTTAATGATGGAGTAATTTCTACAACCCTCTTAGCCTTTTTCCCAAGGCATGGTCTCAAGTACAGGCTAGCTTTCAACTCCCCATGTAAACAAAGATATCCTTGTATTCCCAATCCCTCTGCCTCTATTTGAGTTCTGGGTGAATTTATGAGGTGCTAGGGTAAGTATTCTACCACATGAACTACCAAGCCATCGCTCATCTTCATAGAGTTGGTTTGTTTCCCTTTTTGGTATTATGAGCGATGCAGCTCTAAACTGCACAAGACTGTCACCATCTGCTGCAGGAGAACTACAGATCACACAGTAACATGGTTAACACCATCATATTTTTGGGTTTTTTCTTTCTTTTTCTTGGTATTTCTGAGACAGAGCTTCTTTGTGTATTCCTGGCTGTCCTGAAACTCATTTTGTAGACTAGGCTGGCCAGGAACTTGGACTATTTTTGGTTTTCTGAGGCAGGGTCACAATGTGTAGCCCTGGCTGTTCTAGAGTTTGATAAGTAGACCAGGGTGGCCTTGAACTCACAGAGACCCACCAGTTTCTACCTTCTGAATGCTAGGATTAAAGGAGTGAGCCACTAAGCATGACTAACTTGACTTTAAATTGTACTTTTTTATGTGTGTGTTTTGTCTGCTTGTATGTCTATGCAGCATGCCAGCGTAGTGCCCATGGAAGCCAGAAGAGGGCTTAAAGCTCTTATCCCAATCCTGCAGTGACTTGTAAGTCTGTCGGCTTCGGCTTGCTAGCTATTTGGTTACGGTGAGCACCTCTCTTCCTTTTGGGGGGGTCTTCTTTACTTTCTGAATAGTTTTGATGGTTAATTAATTTATTTAAATACTTGTATGTCTACATATCACCTATGTGCCTGGTGCCTGGGGGACGCTAGAAGAGGATGTTTGCTAGATGTTGTAGGACTAGAGTCACAGACAGTTATGAGCTGTCAAGTGTGAGCTGGAAATGAACCTGGGTCCTCTGGAAGAGCAGCCAGTGCTCTTAACACTGAGCCATCTCTCCAGCTCCTATTTATTTATTTAAATTTTATCATGATTTATGTGTTTGTGTATGGGAAAGTGCAGCTACATGTGTGGACGTCAGAGGACAGCTTTAGGGAGTCCAACACAGCTTTCAGGTGCTGGTATCACAGGACATATATACTACCTTGCCTGGAACCAGAGTTTTCCGTTTAGATGATTGGGGTTTAAGTATTATTTCTTTTGTTGTTTTGCTTTTCTGTTGTCCTGGAATTCACTGTTTAGACCAAGCTGGCCTTGAACCCAGAGATTTGCCTGTCTCTTCCTCCTGAGTGCTGAGAGGCCCAGCTGAGTTTTATTTCTAATAAATCATTGCCTAATTCTAGGTTACGATCAACACTTTCTTCTAAGTGTTTTACAGTAGGCTAGGTGTGGTGGCTCATGGCTGTGGTTCTGGCACTTAGGTGGCAGACAGGCCACTGTAAGTGTCAGGAGAGCCTGAGCTAATATGCTGCTCAAAAAACAAAAGTTATACAAGGTTAGCTCTTATATTTAGACATCTGATGTGTGTGTGTGTGTGTGTGTGTGTGTGTGTGTGTGTGTGTGTGTTGCTGGCATTTGAAGCCAGCTCTCCTATATGCTATGCCAGTACTTTACTGTGGAACCTCGTCCCCAGCCCAGTGTTCCAGCTGAACATGTGGTATGAGATGAGGCGCTGTACCGCCAGTCTTTTGTCCACGTGGTCAGGTTCACATCTTATGAAGAGGATGCCTCCTCCATCAGACCCATCTGGACAGAAGCCTGAAGGGCATTACGACTGGTGTGGTTCAGCCCACTACAGGCGGGTGCCACTCCTGTCCTGCTGTTGTGGGGTTGTTAGAGAAAGCAGGCTAGCCTCTGCTTCAGTTCCTGGCATGACTCCCTTCCATGATTGACTGAGCTGTGAGCTGACCTAAACCTGTCTTCTCCAAGCTGCTTTTTGTCACAGTGTTTATCACCGTGTTTATCACAGCAACAGAAACCCAAGGGGACAGACCCCAGGCCCACTTTTCTGCTTGTATGTATGTTTTCCGGGCCTAGAGTCTTGGTACACTGTCAAACACCACTAACTTGCTGGCGATGCAGCTCAACCAGTAGAGTTTACCTAGTATACATTACCCCAGCACCACCCAGGCCAGGTGGGGGTGTATATCTACAATCCAGAGTTTGGGTGGTGGTGGTAGAAGTAGGAGAATCAGAAGTGAAGGTTACCCTGGGATATGAGGTAACACGAACCCTGTCTCAATTCTATCCCTTTGACCTCTTTGCCTAGCCTTAAATGAAAAGCACTTATTTATTTATTTATTGTTTTCAGATAAGGTCTTGATATGTAGTGTGGGCTGGCCGCAAACTCCCAGGCTTTAAGGGGTTTCCTGGCCTCAGCCCCAAGTAGCTGGAGCTTCGGGTATATGTCATATGCTGAGCTGAAAAGTAATTTCTTTTTAAAATTTTTGATTCTTTTGAGACATGTAGCTCAGGCTAGGCTTGAATTTCCCATTCTTCTGGCTCCTACTCCCGAATGCTTGAATTATAAGCATGAACCACATCAGGCTGTGTAAAATGTTTGTATTTTAATTTAGTGTGTGTGTGTGTGTGTGTGTGTGTGTGTGTGTGTGTGTGTTCTGCAATGAAACCCATGGCCCTCCAACACTGGGCAGACCCCTACAGTGAGCTACATAGGGAATCCATTTTACTTTTTCAGACTGAGACAGCATCTTGCTAAATTGCTCAGGCTGGCCTTGAACTCCTGACTCACCTGTCTCAGTCCCCTACCTGCTAGGGTTACAAGCATGGACAACCACAGCCAGTCTGAAATACATTTTAAAAATGTATTCTGTGGGCTAGATGTGGCAGCACACACCTGTAATCACAGCACTCAGGCAGGATGCAGAGGCAGATGGATCTTTGTGAATTGAAAGCCAGCCTAGTCTATATAGTGAGCCCCAGGACAGCCAGGACTACAGAAAGACCCTGTCTTGGAAAAAAAAAAATAGCAGAGATTGTGCTTTGGAGCTAGACTTCAGGAAGGAAGAGCCAGGGTACCCACTGTGGAGGTCAACAGACCTGAACAGAACTGAGCTGCAGCTAGGTAGGGGCTCAACATAGACACAATAAAAGACATTTATTTTGGGGAGCAGATCTGCAGGATCTTTGTATAAAATGGTGAAAGGTTTGAGGGGAAAATTAAACACCAAGGCAACCAGCATTTTTTGTCTGGCTATGCATGGATACTGGACCTGGACCAGAGACTGCACAGGCTTCATCGGTTCACAGGTGTAGTCCTTGCAGCCATAGGCAGGGCCAGTGATTCTAGGCTGGAGCAACACAAGCACAGGGCTGGGGAGTTACTGGCCAGGAGATCTGAGGAAATCTTGCTGCCAAGAAGAGACAGGGACACAGACTAAAGCTCAGAGACCTTTGAAGGTCACATGGAAGGCAGTGGGACCCAAGTGCTAGTGAGGAGGGACTAAGGAAAAGCATGCCAGGAGAAGGGGAATTCCTAGAGTTCCTGGGTGACTGTGAGGGTGGAGCATGGGGAGAGGGTGAAGGTGTGAAGAAGAAACAGCCATCTTGTCATGAAGTGTGTAGGCAGCTGGGTTTCTATACTGTGGTATGAGGCTTGGCCAAGCTGGAGCCAGCTAACTCCTAAACAGAGCAAAACTACCTTCCACAAGCACATCAGCTACTTCAAATTCCTCCCACAACTCTCATCTGGAATACCACCAAAGCTTTCCCTGCCCTTACTCACCGTGTTCCAGGTCCTAGACAAATGGAGATGCTGCCTATGATCCAGAGCACCTACCTACTTGATCCAGCTCCAGGCTGGCGCAAACTGGCCTGCCCAGCCCATCCAGTTCATTCTGGAGAAAATCCTACCAAAGGTCTGGGTCTCTGCATAGACAGACTCACCTGTGGCCATGGCCATGTATGGTATGGTGTGTCCCTCCTCTTGGGAGCAGTGAGCAAACTTTTCTTTCAAAAGCGCTTGTTTTCACATGTGTCACCCCTGCTATACTTCATCCAAACAAATCTGTTTCATATCTAGTCAGGATGGAGCTGGACCTCTGGGAGCAAAGCACCCAATGTATATACCCCACAGAGACAGGACACACATATGCACATCAATACACAATAAAATAAATCCTTCTCTGTTTTGTAGATAAGGTTTCTCTGTGTAGCCCTGGATATTCTGGAATTCACTCTGTGTATCAGACTGCCTCACAAGTATTGGGATTAAAGGCATTCACCACTACCACTAGGCCTAAAATAAATCTTACTATTCAGCTGGGGGTTGTGGTGCACACCTTTAACCCCAGTACTCAAGAGGCAGAGGCAGGCAGATCTTTGTATTCGTGGCCAGCCTGGTCTACTGAGTGAGTTCCAGGACAATCAGGGCTACACAGAAAGAGTATCTCAAAAGCCAAAACCAAAACAAATCTACATAAGGGCAGTCACAAGTGAAGTGGCTGGTGTTAGTGCTGTGTGTGTGTGTTTGTGTGTGTGTATGCACACGTGTGTACGTGTATACATGTGCAACATATTAAATGTTTAAAGATGGGTTTTTTTTTTTGTTTGTTTGTTTGAGGGCAGGGTCTCTCTGTGTAGCTCGGGTTGTCCTGGAACTCCCTCTGTAGATCAGGCTGGCCTCAAACTCATAGAGATCCACCTGCCTCTGCCACCTGAGTGCTGGGATTAAAGGTGTATACCACTGACAAGATGGTGTGTGTGTGTGTGTGTGTGTGTGTGTGTGTGTGTACACCATGTGCATGCCTGGTGCCCACAGAAGTCAGAAGAGAGTGTCAGATCCCCGGAACTGGAGTTATGGGTGGTTGTGAACCCCCACCCCCACCTCATGTGGATGCTGAGAATTGAATCTGGACCCTCTGCAATAGCAACACACGCTCTCAACTGCTAAGCCAACTCTCCAGCACATCCCCCTATTAAAACAGGGTCTCCTGCAGCCCTCCTGCAGGTTCACCTTGAATACACTCACTAGCTAAGGATGACCTTGAACTTCTGATGCTCAGGCCTCTACAGAATCAAGGACTAAAGCCTAGGCAAGCACTCTATGTTCTCCAGCCTGACTCTAAGATTGTAGGCAGGAACATTACAATTGAGTCATACCTCTATTCTCTCACTGGAGGACTCTGGGAAAGGGCTTATGCCTCTCAGCCATATCCTTGGCCTTTCACTGGGGAATTCTAAGCCTGTGCCTATCATTGGGCCATGTCCCAAGCAACTGCCTACAGATCACTGAACCATAGTCTAGTGAAGTTGAGTCCAGAGTGTTGCCAGATGGGATGACTTCATTTACTTGTCAAACCTAAGGTGCACATGCCTGTGTTACACTCTCTCTTTGATTTCAAATAGAACCTGTGACTCAAGAGGTGGCTATCACCTACTGCTTCACTTAGCTGATGAGAAGCCACAGCAAGGCTCTTTCAAACAAGGGTGGCATGTAGGGTGGAACTAAAAGTTGAGGGTCAGGGACCACAGTAGTAACAGAAGGAAGCTAGATTGCCAATAACTATGAGAGTGTGAGGACAAGATAGGACACCCCAGGCACACCTGGACAGCTTGTGGGATCCTGTGCCCAGACTTCTAACGCAACAAAGCTCTGAGATCACAAATGTATGAGTTACTCTTTTATCACTTATTATTTCATTTTGGAGGGCTGAACGACTGCTCAGAGGTAAGAGCACCAACTGCTCTTCCAAAGGACCCAGATTCCATCCTTAGCAACACACGGTGCTCACAGCCATCTGTGACTCCACTTCCAGGAGATCCACCGGCCTATTCTGGCTTCTGCAGGCACCAGGCACACACGTGCTGCACAGATATGTATGTAGGCGAACACCTATACATATTAAAAAATAAAAATTTAAAGCAGGGTGGTGATGTGCACACCTTTAATCCCAGCACTTGGGAGGAAGAGGCAGGATGATCTCTGTGAGTTCGAGGCCAGCCTGGTTTACAGAGTGAGTCCCAGGACAGTTAGGGCTACACAGAGAAATTTGTCTTGAAAAACAAAAACAAACAAAATTTAAAGAAATTTCATTACTTTTTCTTTTGCTATAGGATATCTCTTTTCATCTCAGGACCTCTGGAACTCATGGCAATCCTTCTGCCTCAACCTCCCAAGTGCTAGGGTAATAGGTGTGGGCCACCACACCTGGCTATTAACTTATTATCATCTTTTTGTAGTACTGGAATATAACTAGGACCTTATGCTTGTTAGGCAAGCACCCTCCCCTTGGCCTGCACTCCACTGTAGTGTAAA
Organism: Phodopus roborovskii; assembly: GCF_943737965.1. NCBI lineage: Eukaryota > Metazoa > Chordata > Mammalia > Rodentia > Cricetidae > Phodopus > Phodopus roborovskii. Next base: position 206,906 of record NW_026125665.1, on the reverse strand, counting down.
ATCTATATGGTAAATTTTATGGTAATGGATGTAGATTTTATGATAATATATGTAGATTTTAGATGCTAGTGTTGTTGTGACTTGTCAACAATAACAGAGAGTTGATGTTCCTCAGGCAACTTGAGACTAGTGAGACTGTGGGTGGAAAAGCGGATTGATGCTGAGCCATTTCTCCAACCCTGTGAGTGTGCATGTGTGCGTACATACGTGTGTGTGTGTGTGTGTGTGTATTTACACATGTCCATTCCTCCACAGCATACATAGCATAAATACAGAGGTCAGAGGACAGCTTTGTGAAGTTGGCTCTCTTCTTCTGAGAACTGGACTCATGTCACTAGGCTTGCATTCTTGGGTGCTGTGTGCCCTTACCTGCTGAACTCTCTCTCTGCCCCTCCTTAATTTTTAGGCAGGGTCTCACTATGCATCCCAGAAGAGCCTGGAATTCCAGGTCCTTTGCCTGCATGTGCTAGGTAGGTCAAAAGATATGTACCACCGTATCTGGCATCTTTTATTTATTTTCATCTTTATTTTATAAAACAACCTTTCTAGAAATAATCAACTGATTTCAATTTAGCCACATCTCTGCTCTCTAGGAAGCCTTCCTAAGTACCTCGACCATTCTAAAGTCAGACTCCCACTGACTTAAACAGATCTCCTCCGTGAAAGGAAACTGCCCCACAATTACTTAGGTTTGGAAATTATAGGTAAAATAGGAGCTGTGACATCCAGCTGCTGCAACATGGTTTATGTTTGGTACAGCTCTATCCCTCTGTTCTAAGCAGGAACTCACATGTGGTGTTCCTTCATAAGTCTGTCCCACAGACACTGAGTACATTAGGCTAGAGGGACAAAACATGAACCCTCATTTCTCACCATTGTTTTATGTGAGTCTAAATAGTTTGAATACAGAATTTTGTTTGTTTCTTGGTTTTCAGACAGGGTTTCTCTATGTAGTCCTGACTGTCCTGGAACTCAGAGATCCGCCTGCCTCTGCCTCCAGTTTAAAAAGACTTTTAAAGGCAGTCCAGCATTATTTTAAAAGGATTTTCCTGGTCCTTCACATGTGGAGTTTTATTTGGTCCTTTTGTTTCACAATTCTAATCCTGGGAAGTGATTTGGTTGATATAGTGCCAAGTTGCAAGCTGTAGAAAGATTTATTAAAGCAGATCATAGAGACTCAAACCCAGACAGAGGAATTTAAAGGAGAACCAAGTTCAGCGCTGCATTGTAAAGTTACAGAGGTACAGCCTAAGGTTTTCAGGCAACGAAACTTAATATATCCAGTAACCTTACAGGAACTGCCAAATGATAGAGGCTCTGTAAAAGATAATTGGACTCTTGTACCAATGTTAGATTTAAAGAAATGAAAGGAGACAGTAGTCTCATATGGCATCCATTCATCATTTGTGAAAGATGTTAAACTTGTGGCCAGTTTGTAATAGAATTATCCCTAAATTCTGGCAAATGCTGTCTTAAAGCCTGGTTCATAATTATAATGGGGTACTTAGTTTAGAGAAGAGGTTAAGACTATTGCACAATGGTATAGAGCTAGATGGATGGAAATCTCCCAAGACCAAATTCTCAAAGAAGGGGATTATGCTACTATAGAAAAGCAATCTCTATATGACCATGCCCTGGCTTTATGCCACACAGCAGCTTTGCATGCTTGGGACAAAACTGGAGAAGTACTAAAGTTATACAGGGTCCAAGGGAAGCCTTCATGGACTTCTTACAAAGACTGGTATCAGCAGTAAATAGAATGATATTAGATTCAGAAGTTAGATAAATAATTGAATCTCTGTGTTTTGAAAATGCTAATACCCAATGCAAAAGGATAATTAGGCCTTTAAAGGCAAGATCAGCACCTCTGGAGGAATGGACCCGAGATACAATCAATACTGAAGCTCATGACCATGATGATGCATGGATAGGAAGTTGATTTCAAGAGGTTTGAAGAAAAATCGAAATGTCAAGTGTTTTAGTTGTGACAAACAAGGTCACCTTAAAAGGGACTGTAAACAGAGAATTCCTAGAAATAAATTCCTCTCCCTTCTGGATTATGTAGGTATAGCAAAGGCAGGCACTGGACCAATGAATGTAGATAAACAAGGGACAGTCAAGACAATCCTTTGCTGTTAGGAAACTCCGTGATGGACCTCTCAAAGGCCCCTATGCTAAATTTGGTTCAGTTATTTCCTGTCACTGTGGAAACTCCTTCTCAAAGCAATTAAAGAACCAAATGCCTATTGTAAGAAACCATACTGCTCTTTAGAACTTTAGAGGTAAAACAAAAATTCCAGGAGAAACCATAAATCAAAATTGATAAAGATTAGCTTAGGAACCTCACCAAAGTTAGGGTTGAGGAAGGGTTTTGTTTCTGTCGTTTTAGGAAAATAAAAATAACCATCTTAAAGAACTTAAGACCTTTGTACAAATAAGCATCCAAAGAAGAAGGGAGAACTACCCAGGGGGAAAAAAAAAAAAAATTACAAAGTAAAGAATCTGGTTAGCCAGGCATTGGTGGCACACACCTTTAATCCCAGCACTTGGGAGGCAGAGGTAGGATCTCTGTGGGTTCGAGGCCAGCCTCATCTAAAAAGCTAGTTCAAAGACAACTAGATCTGTTACACAGAGAAACCCGTCTCAAAAAACAGAAACAAAAAGTGACCTAATGTGATCCCGAAGTCTCCAAAAAGAAGATGGAATCCTACAATGTCAACTTCACCAGGTTTATGAAAATACCACTAAGCTGAAAAACACCAACTAAGATCAGCTTTGGACTACAAACTGCTCAGAACAGTTTTGAGGTGGTCAGTTGAGATGATCCAGCCTCACAGACTACTCTAGCCAGGACTTGAGACAAGCCCTACACTTTCCCATTATGCAGAGACTGAACAACAAATAATACAGCTGCCTCTTCCAGGACTTGAACATTAACCCAAGTATTTCTTTTCAGAATCCCCAGACAGCAGGTTGTAACCCACATTCCTAAGAGTTGTGGTTATTTGTAATTATTTAGGGAGGTTGGTTACAAGTTGTTATCGATAACAGTCAGAAAAAAAGTTGGACAAAGGAGATTAGATTCAGGGATCTTATTTTAAAAAGAAAAAAGTGGGGTATAGATACAATAGGATAAAAGGTAGATTACTAAATATACTCTGAAAAGAAAAAAGGGAAGATATAGATATGATAAAATATAAAGGTAGATTATTGAATCTACTTTTAAAAAAGCAACTACTAAACTGGGCAGTGGTGGCTCACACCTTTAATCCCAGCACTCAGGAGGCAGAGGCTGGTGAATCTTTGTGAGTTTGAGGACAGCCTGATCTACAGAGTAAGTGCAAGGACAGGCTCCAAAGCTACAGAGAAATCCTATCTTGAACCTCCTCCCCCAAAAGCAACCTAGTTTTAAATATTTTACAATGGATTGAAAATTGTATGCAAATTTTGTATAGTGTACAAATTTGAGGTTAATTTGTTAAAACGTATTGTACATACATTTCTAATCTTGTTCAAGGTATTGCATCTGCACAACACATTTAACAATGTAATGCTAATTTCTAGTCCTTGAAAGTTATTATTACTCACTATTTAGGGTAAAAAGAAAATGCAGTAATTAGTCATCTATTACAATCAAATTCGTAGTCATATTAGGTATGTTTACAAGGTCAAACAGACTTATATTTTAGAAAGACAGGTTATCTTCAAACAATTCAGAGATCTACAGAATATGACATTTTCTTTTCTTTTTTTAATGACAGTGAGACATATCTGTTCCTGGCTGCATCAGTCTACTTGAGAGAGAGAAGATGATGGGCATCGAAGAAACTCCCTCCACATGAAGTTTACTTTCTTGAGGCAAAAATAAGCCACTGGGCAAAAAACTGCCTTTGCCTTGACTGCTGACAGCATGCTGACCCAACTGGACAAGCAGGACAGAACAGAGAGTGACTGCAGAACCTTGCCAAGACAAGGCAGGACAGTCCTTCAGAAAATCCTGCTTCATAGAAAACATGGGTGAATAGCCCTAAAACTCTACAAAGGAGAACAGAGAGGGTACTACTAGGTGGTGAGGAAGGAGGAAAGGGGTGGCTCAAGAACCTTTGAAGAGTCAGGGGTGAGGAAGCTATGGGGGGAAGCAACCACAGATACATGTTGTTCAAATGTCATTAATATCTAAATATATATATGCTTGTATACAATAAAACTGTAAAAAGGGTCCCCATGAGAAGGAGGATGTGGGCAGGCAAGGCACCAGGAAGCTCTGTGCCCCAGTGCCGACAGGAAGCAGGAAGCAGGGAGCAGGAAGCAACCCTCACTGGCCTGGAATTTGCAGCTGCCTTCTGTGTTGTCAGCCCACATGACACAAGGTGCTCTGTCAAGCAGCTCAGATGGACATGATAAGTTGCCTTTGCCACAGTATGAGGTACAGAGGCCTGTGTCTCCAGATAACCATCAACCATTCTGTTTCCAACAGCCACTAGTCACCCCTTAACAATTCCCAGGCTGTTTCACGAAGCTCCCTGGCTCCTAGCAACTGAGATTACTTTAAAATGTTAAGCCTTCTGGCTGGGCAGTGGTGGCCCATGCATTTAATATCCAGCACTAGGGAGGCAGAGGCAGGCCAGTCAAGTCTACATGTGAGTTCAAGGCCAGCCTGATCTACAGAGTGAATTCCAGGACAGCCATGGCTATACAGAGAAACCCTGTCTCGAAAAACCAAGCCAAAAAAAAATGCAGCCAGCACATATTGTCCATGGGGAGGGCCCAGGACTTTCAACAGATGTTCAGAGGAACTATGACTGACCAAGGACCTGGAGAAGAGAACTCCAGAGTCCTTGCTCCTAAACTGATAACCTTTAGAAACTGTTTATCAGTGAACGGGCGCAGTCAGAACAATAACCTATGGCACACTAAAGAAAGACACTGAGGAAACTAGAAGATAGAAAAACCTCCCCTGTGCTTGGGTCACCGGAGCGCTGTGAAAACAGCTATACTACTAGACACATCTGCAGATTCAGTGCTGTCCCCATCAAAATTGCAGTATCCACAGAAATAGAAAGAGCAATCCTGAACTGTGCAGGCCTGTCTTTGAAGCACTAGGGAGGTGGGGGCATGAGAAGTTCAAGGTTACCCTTGACTACATAGTAAACTAGAGGCCAGACTGGGCTACACCAGACCCCATCTCAAAAACTAATCCTGGGCTGGTGGGATGGTCTCTTTGGTAAAGGAGCCTGTAACAAAGCCTGAGGATCTGAGCTGATTCCCTGTACTCATGTAAGAAAGAAACAACTCATGCAAGGTGTCTTAACTCCCAAAGCAAGTGTGTGCTCAGACACATACACACAATAAATGAATGAATGTAAAAGCAGACAAAGCAACCATATCTGGCCTTGCCCTGGAAGGAAAGAGACCACTTTAAATAAGAGAGGTCCACTTTCCTATCTTTCCCTAGAAACAGCAGCCACGTGTGCCACATGTATCTGGGTCATGAAAACCTGACTGTTCTGTGTTCTACAAATGCCCTTGGAGCTTGTTTGGAGGTTCTAGCAGAGGACGTAGCTATTTGTATGCTGGTGACAGGGGGGAAAGTTCTTCTCCACAGCAGAGTCTTTCCTCTTCCACTGGCACACACTTGGGAGGGGACAACAGCCAAGGCAGCCAGTTGAATTCATTCAGCCAGGGCTATGAATGAGTCACAGTCAGCTAAGGCTCACACCCTATCTCCCTGCTTCCTTCTGTCCTTCCACAAAGTGTAGCTCTCTAGTACTGTATTGTATTGCATGGTATTTATTTTCGGTTTTTTGAGACAGGGTTTTTCTGTGGTTTTGTTCCAGGCTGTCCTGGAACTTGCTCTTTAGACCAAGCTGGTCTTGATCTCACCAACATCTGCCTGCCTCTGCCTCCTGAGCTCTGGGTATGTGCTATCAACGCCTGGCTCAGTATTTTGTTATACACATTGGTACTCATACACAAAGACTAGTGGGAACTTAAAATTCCTTACACATTTACTTGATTTAAAAATGCTTTTGGATTTATTTTTATGTGTATGGGTGTTTTCCCTGTGCATATGTATGCATGCATCCCTAGTGCCCATGGAGGTCAGAGGGTTCTGGCTTCCTTGGAATTGTAGTTTGGATGATTGTGAGTCAGCATGTGGGTGCTGGGAACTGAACCCAGGTCCTGCACAAGAGCAACAAGTGCTCTAAACCCCTGGGTCATCTCTCCAGCCTCATTTTTTAGCTTCATCTTCTAGTAAATAATTAGTTAGCTTCCTTGACTTTTTTAGTTTCTATATTATTACATTTTAAACAATTTTTATTTAGTGCACATGTGTGGAAGTTAGAAGTTAGCCTGGGGGAGTGAGTTCTTTCCTTCAACCAAGTGAGGTCCAAGGATTCAATTCAGGTCATCAGACTTGGCAGCATGTGCCTTTACTTGCTGAGCCATTTCACCAATCCCCATTTTCCTTCCTTTAAACACACCTGATAATAAAAGTGAGAGGCCTCATGTGAGGGATAAACAGTTCTTGATGGATAATCTAGTCAAACTGACCTTGAAGCTATGGTGGAGACAGGCTTGCTCACAGACCACACATGAGCTGGGTCATTAAGCCTTGCAAAGCAAAGCCTGGTCTTGGACTGTCAGGCTGCAGTATTTGTCCCTTAGCATCCAAAAGGCAGAAGCAAGACACTGTAGCATTTGCATATGACCTTCACATGGTCTTCCTTTGTGTGCTCATGCATGCAGGTGCACAGAGGCCAGAAGGGAAACACAGGATCCTTTGAAGGTGGAGGGATGGAGGTGCTTTAAGAAAGTCCGGGATGGGGGTGGGAGGCTCTTGGTCCTGCCTCAAACGATGGGACAGACTTAGTTGACTTCCTAGGGGTGGCCTTACCCTCTCCAAAGAAGGAGGTGGAATGGGGGAGGAGAATAGGGGGAGCAGAAGGAGAGGAGGGAGGGGGAACTAGGATTGGAATATTAAAAAGTAAATAAAAACAAACAAAAAAGAATGACCAAGTCTGGGCTGTGGTGGCATAGACCTTTAATCCCAGCACTCAATAGGTACAGGCAGGCAGATCTATGTGAGTTCAAGGTCAGCCTGGTCTACAGAACTAGTTCCAGGACCGTCAGAGCTACACAGAGAAACCCTGTCTTGAACTCCTCCACATCCCCACCCACCAAAAAAAAAAAAAAAAAAGAACAGCTCACAGCTCAGTGTGGAAACCAAACTACAACAGCAGCCCATCTACAACAGCAGCCAGTGCTCTTAATCACTGAACTATCTCTCCAGCCCTTCCTATATGCTTTAAAAAATATATTATTGTATGTGTACCATGTGCACGCCTGACGCCTGGTGAAGTCAGAAAAGGATATTGGGTTCCCTGGGACTGAGCCATCTTGTGGGTGCTGGGAATCAAACCAATCAAACCTTGGTTCTCTGCAAAATAGCAACAGCTCTTAACCACTGAGCCAACCATCCAGTCCCACTGCCCTGTACTTTCAACCATATCCCAATTATTTATAGTATTTATAGCGTCCAGTGTGCAAATGATACTTTCACAGTTGTTGTATCTGGTGATGTTTTGAGAATTGTCTGGAAAAAAGTATAGGCTCTGTTAGAATATATGAAGTTTTGTTTCTTTTTGGGGTGGGAGGTTAAGATTATGTAGACAGGCTTTCCTGGAATTTTCCATGTAGTTGCCCAGGCTGGCCTGGAATAGCTTATGTAGCTAAGGATGACCTTGAACTTCTGATCCTCTGGCCTCAGCCGCTGGAGTGCTGAGATTACAGCTATGCACCTCTTCATCCAATCTGTCTCTCTGTCTTCTTTTCCCGAGTGTGTGTTTGTTGTTGTTGTTGTTGTTTCTTAAGACAAGTAGTAGTCTGTAGCACAAGTTGTCCTGGAACTCACTCTGCAAAGATTGATGTCATATAGTGATCCCCTTCAATTTATTTCCTTTCTACTATATATGCTGTGTATGGGTGCAAGTGTACAAAGGCATGTGTGAGGAGGTCAGAGGACACTTTGGCACTTTTCTTCTACTGTGTTGGTCCCAAACATTGAACTCAGATTAATCAGACTTGGCAGCAGACAGCCTGACCTACTGTGTCATTTTGCCAGCCCCTTAATAGATTTTCCACCTAAAGTGGATTGAGTCTGTGGAGATAGATTCCCTACAACAGAGGGCTGGCTATACTGTGAGGAAAAGACCCAGCCAAGCTGAGTTGCCACTGGAGTGCAAATACCTAAGGACTGCAGCTTCCTTGGGACTTAGATGATCTTCAGAACCTTGAAGTACAAAGAAGAAAGGGAAGCTAGAAGCTTCTAAAATTTCAAAAGCTACATGAAAAGTGTAAGACACCAGTTTTCACAAGTATTTTAACAGATAAAAAGAAAAACACTTCCCCCTCCAATCTTTTTTTTTTTTTGGATACAGCCTGGCCTTGAACTACACTTTTCCCTGCTCTGGTCTTCATGTCCAGCTCACTGATTAAAAACTGGTAGCGCGCACTTTTAATCCCAGCACTTGGGAGGCAGAAGCAAGCAGATCTCTGTGAGTTTGAGGCCAGCCTGGTCTACAGAATGAGTTCCAGGACAGCCAGGGCTGCACAGAGAAACAAACAAGTGAAAAAATATGACAATATACTATGACAAAGAACTAATAAGTTTTAACATTTTATGTAAAGAGGTGAAGACCAAAATGTGGCAGCCCACACCTTTAATCCTAATACTTGGGAGGCAGAGGCAGGTGAATCTCTGTGAGTTCAAGACCAGTCTGGTCCACACAGGGAATTCTAGATAGGTCAGTGTCATATAGTGGAGTCTGTCTCAAAAAACAAACACACACACACACACACACACACACACACACACACAAAAAAAAAAAAAAAAAAAAAAAAAAACAACAACAACAACAACAAAAAACCAAGGGGGTTGCTGATATGGCTCAGTGTTGAGAGTACTGGCTGTTCTTGCAGAAGATCTAGGCAGTTCCCAGCACCCATATGGTGGCTCACAATCATGTGTAACTCCAGTTCCATGGAATCCAATACCCACTTCTAATTCTGCAAGCATCAGTCATGCATGTGGTACACATAGATACATGCAAACAAAACATATACACAAAGAATAAACATTAGTAAATCTTCAAACAACTACAGTACAAAAGAGGTCAAGAGGTGGCAGAGAGATGGTTCAGTGGGCAAAGGCCCTTTGCCACTGTAAGGATGGAAAAATACAGCCTAACTCTCCAATGACCCCAGGAAACTAGAAGTCTAAGAAAGCCCTAAATACCTTAAATTCCAAACCAGGTCCCCTGGCAGTAAGTAGGCAAAAGGTCACATTCTTTGCTGTTTACGACAGGACCTGTAAGTACTTGAGCTTTGTCACCCTACCAGGAGCCTGCGCAAATGCAGACTTCCAGGACTATAGAAAACTGATTGGTCTATAAAGCCAGGGCTTGGATAGTTTAAATTGATTGGTCAGCACCACCCGGGCTCTGGATGCTATGAGATGATTGGTTTAAGATGCACGGGCTTTGTTGTAACTCTATAAAAGCTGTCTCAATTCTGTACTCAGGGTCCTCAGTCCTCTACCCCTGTGTGGCGCATGACTGTGGACCCCAGTGCACTTGGAATATAAAAGACCTCCTTCTCATGAGTGATTTGGGGTGTCGCCTTTTCCTGAGTGGGAGCGTTCACCACCAAGCTGGATGACCTGAGTTTGAGCCCTAGAAGCCACAAGGCAGAGAAAGAGCTGACTCCTGTAAATTTACTCTGACCTCCATACGTGTGCTGTGCACGTGCCACATGCATGCACGAATAAAATAAAAAAATGTAGCTGAGATTAACTTCTTAGCCTTAAACAGAGACAGGCACCCTGAATACAAGACAAGTGCTTGTATTCCTCCATGAGCACTGACCACTGGGACAGGTCGGAAGCTCACAAGAGTCCAGTCTTGGGGCTACGCTGGGCCCAAGATGCCTGAAGGCCACACGTGAGCAGGGCTCAGCTCTTCAGCAGCCCCCTTTCCAGAAGGAGACATGGGCAGTTCCCCAGGACATCAAATGTCCCTTAAGTGGTGACAGGTCTTGTGTTTCATCTCTTCTCTCTCCCCAGACCTTAATCTTCCAAGACCTATAGTTCTCAACCTTCCTGATGCTTCCACCCTCTCATACGTACAGCTCCTCATGTTGTGTGACCCCCAACCATAAAAAAATTTTATTGCTACTGTTGTGAGTTGTAAATATCCGATATGTATGATATCTGATATCTGACCCTTGCAAAAGGGGTCTCCACCCATAGGTTGAGAACCATTGTTGTAGACTCCCTTCATTGCCATGACAGTTTACTGAGTACTAGGTGTCAGGAGCTTTGATAAATTCAAAGTACAGCAAGCCCTCCCTCTCTCAGGAACTAACTTCTCCTGGTGTGGCTCCAATCTTCTCTATGGAGCAGCTTCTATTCCATATACAGTAGACAGTCTCTCAACTCAGACAAGCACTGGGTCTTCCCCCGATTCCCCAGCACCTGAATGGTGCTCAGAGAACAGGATAAAGGAAGGGTGGGTGCTATGAGGGGAAAGATGCTGGACAGACTACTCACATGCAGGAAAAACCAGTCCGGGGAGTGGAATAATGGCTGGTGAGATGGCTGGAATGTGGTAAAAGTGCTGGCCCCTGCCAGCCTGAAGATCTGAGTTCACTCCTCAGATCTTCACTCACACACCACAGCAGATGTGTGTACACACATACCACACACCCTAATAAAAGATACATTTTAAAAGTGGAAAGGATGGGGTGAGGGGGTGCAATGGAAAGAGCTGGAGGCAGGGTAGCATTCCTAACTTCCCAGAGAGAGACTGTAAAACCAGAGTCAGCATTCCACACAGTATGAGGTAACAGTTTGTGTTTGCCTAGCGGGAGTGCCAAGTTCGGAGCTGTGTCTCAGGCATTTCAGGTTGGCCTCACTATGTAACCAAGGTGAGCTCTACGCACTTGTGAAGAGAAAGCCAGGGCTTCTTGCATGTGTATTGGAGGTAAGTGCTTTATCACCTAAGTGCACTCCTAGCCCTAAGTACTAAGTAGCTTTTGTTCTTAGTAAGCTGATCTCACTGCAGGGCTAGAGTACAAACTGTCAGACCCCAGGGAACCACCCTCACTGCAAAACAGACCCTTTCAATAAACACTCATTCCAGCCCTTTCCTATTCGCTAATCATCCCAGCAGGTGTAAACACAGTAAATTGCTTTGTAAGGCAGATTTCTATAGTCCTGGCTGGCTGACACTGGTGTGAAGATATGTGACAGATGGTCTTAAAACTGCTTTGACTGCACACCTTTAATCCCAGCACTCCCTAAACAGAGGCAGGCAGATCCCTGTGAGTTTGAGACTAACCTGATCTGGGACAGCCAGAGTTGTAACACAGAAAAACCCTATCTCAAAACCAAAAACCAACCAAAAACAAAACAAAAAACCAAAAAACCCTGCTTTGATTTCTTTTTCTTTTTTCCCCCTCTGCTATTGAGACTGGAATGGTGGCTGGAGAGATGACTCTGTGGGGAAGAGCACTGTCTGCTCTTGCAGAGCATCTGGGTTCCATTCTCAACACTCATACGGTACCTCACAACGGTCTATAACTGCAGCTCCAGGGGACACAATGCCCTCTTCTGACTTCTGTGGGTACCAGGCATGTATTTGGTTCACATACATTCGTGCAGGCAAAATACTTCCCCACATGAATTTAAAAATAAATCTTTAGCTAGGCAGTGGTGGTGCACACCTTTAATCCCAGCACTCAGAAAGCAGAGGCAGGCGAATTACTGTGAGTTAGAGGTCAGCTTGGTCTATAGAGTGAGTTCCAGCCAGGGCTACACAGAGAAACCCTGATTGAAAGACAAACAAAAACTTAGAGGAAAAGGAAACTGGAATAAAATCCTAAATCCTTACTGAGAGTTGCAAACTCTGTGTAACTGTGTAAGCAGGCTTCAGTTTTCTTCAAACTTGATTCTCTGAGGCTTCTCCCTTTTTGTTGGGAACATTTTTTCCCTGGCTCCTGGGGTCTTCTAGAGGGGCTGTCACTTCTCCACACAGCTTCACACAGCATACCAGTCCTTTCCTTATAGCTTGGTCACAATTTATCTATGTGTGTATTTTTCCACTTCCTTTCTCTGTCCCAAACCACCAAGCTCCTGAAGGTGGAAGCAAGAACTAACTACTTCAGCCCCAGAGCAGCTCATGCCCTCACACAGTATCCAGTAAGTATGTATCAAGTTCGTTTTAAAAAATGGGTCCTGGGGCTGGCAAGATAGTCAGTGGTTAAGAACATTGGTTATTATTCTTGCTGAAGACCTGGGTTTGGTTTCCAGCAACCACATGGTGACTCACAAAAATTTATAACTCCAGTTCCAAGGACTCTGACCTAGTCCTAGGGCACCAGGCATGTACACTGACACATAAGACATGTAGGCAAGATACTCATGCATTTAAAATAAAACACTCCTTAAATTTTTAAATGAAAAAGTAATAAAAATGGGTTCTGAAGTTAGATGCACACCTTTAATGTCAGCACTTATAGGCAGAGACAGATGGATCTCTGAGTTTGAGGGCAGCCTTGTCTACAGAGTGAGACCCTGCACCCCTTTGCCCCCAGAAGGAGGGGCTTCTTCAAAGACTGGAGAGATGGCTCAGTCAGTAAGGTGCCTGTCTTGCAAGCATTAGAACCTGAGTTCAGATTCCCTAGCACTTAGCTTGGCATGATGGCATCTGCAACCCTAGTGCTGTGGGTGTAGGGGATGTCACACAAAGAAGGATGCCAGGACCTCAGCTCATTTGTCATGTCTGGGCTCAATGAAACTTGTCTTAAAACAAGAAACTTGTCTTAAAAACACAGTAATTGCCGGGCAGTGATGCCACACACCTTTAGTTCCAGCACTTGGGAGGCAGAGGCAGGAGGATCTCTGTGAGTTCAGGGTCAGCTTAGTCTACTACATAGTGAGTTCCAGAACAGCCAGGGCTACACAGAGAAACCTTGTCTCAGAAAACAAAACAAAACAAACAAACAAACAAACAAACAATAAAGGTAATCAAATAACCACTCCTGAGGCTTCCTTTGGGGACCTATCCAAGAACTGAATCCCTTCTGGGCTTCTGCCAAAACTTTTCATCTTTCTGAAACACTGATTCTGCAGTCACTCCAAGTATATAGAAGCCTGAGCCTGGAAGAAGGCTCCATGGGTAAAAGTAATTGTTGCCAAGATCCATAACACAGATTTGACCTCATGAATCACATAGCAGAAGGAAAGAACCAACTTTCCCAAGCCATTCCACAAACAAATAAAAAACAAACAGAACAGAGCACAACAGAGGAAGACAGTTGATACTGACCTCAAACCACACATGCACCATGATTGTGTACTTGTGCACATATACACAAAACTACACCCACACATACAACCACACCCACACATTTTAAAAGCCTCCATGCTGGCTGTGGCTGTGGCCCAGCATGCACAAAGCCCTATTCAACTCTGAGTATCACACAAGCTGGTTTTGGTGGTTCATTCATGTCAGTCATCCTAGTACTCAGGGAAGCTGAGGTAGGAGGGTCAGAAGTTCACAATCATCCTGAGCTATATACTGAGCTATATGTTGAGTTTCAGGCTAGCCTGGGAAACATGAGGTCCTCTTCCAAACAAACAAAAAAGCAAAAGAATCTTTGGGGTGTGGTCATTGGGTGGCACACAGCTTTCATTCCAGCACTCAGGAAGCGAAGGCAGGATGATCAGAAGTTCAAGATTATCTTTTACTATATATCTAGTTTGAGGCCAGCCTGGTAATAAAAGCAGGATGTGTGGAGGGGAGGTGTTAGAGATATAGCTTAGGGATTAAGTACACTCGTTACTATTCCAGAGAAGTTGAGACCCCTACACACACATAACACATATTTAAACAACAGCAACAACACGTTAAAAAAAAAAAAAAAGGGTGCCAGCCAAGTGTGGTGGTGCATACCTTTTACCCAGCACTCAGGGGCAGAGGAAGAGAATCTCTGAATTCAACGCCTGGTCTACAAGAGTGAGTTGTAGGACAGTCAGGACTACAGAGAAATCCTGTCTCCAAAAAAAAAAAAAAAAAAAAAAAAAAGGAGAAGGGGGAGAGGGAAGGAGGAGGAAGAGAAGGAAAAGGAGGAGGACGACTGCCTTCCAAGGTTCACCAGGCTCTCTGTATCCATTTCTGAAAGTTCTTAACAATCACCCTAGTTCAGTTCCGCAGTCGCTTTTCTTCAACTGTGTGCCTTGCAAACTTGCAGTCCTCGCCCGGCCAATAATAGATGACTAGATCACTTATTCTTCCAACGTCTCACCCCCATAAGTCCGACGCCCCCTTTCTTCACGAAGCCATCCTTCACTCCTTCTGGCCACAGGCCACCCCGCCTGTCCATCACTCCAAGCTCTGCCGCAACTGTCCCCATCCTCATCCCGCCTCCGCCCGTTCCCTCCCTGCCTGGGCGCCGCACCTGGCCTGAGCCTCGTCCAAGCTCTGGTCGGTGATGGCCATGATCTGCTGCAGGACGTCACTCGTGTCACGACCCAGTGGAGCTGCGGACGCCGGGCGGCGCGGGGCGGGCTGCGGCGGCACGGGACGCAGCGGGGCGGCCATGGGCGATGGGCCGATCTGCGTTGAGGGTACAGCGGAGGGTACAGAAGCGTCTGTGCTTCAATCAACCGCCTAGACCCAGGCGCCACGCCCCTTTCGCACCCATCAGCCAATCGCCGCTGCGCACCGCCTGCGGAAACGCCCTTCAGGCATCTTTCACCAATCGGAGCGGTGCACGGCTCTCTCACTCGTGTCGGCACCCCAAACAGTCTTTTCAACGGATGCTCAGGAACCGATTGAGGGTTGTCTAGGAAACAGCGATTCTCTTCTGCAAGGTCCCCAGGACACGCCCCTCGGGAACCGTTACCAATCAGCGCCATGCACTGAAACTTGGCTTCTCTACTGCCACCCAGAATCCAGTTGAGGATTGCCATGGTAACGACTACCACCTGAATTTGCTCAAATCTGGTGCACTTTATGACTCCTGGCCCGGCAGAGGCCTACCTTGGGTGTTCCGGCGCTTATGCCTTCTCTCAGGTTCCCGAGTCGGTTCAGGTTCCCACTTCTTCAGGGGCCCAGGTTCTTCGCAGCCGCACACATCACTGAGTTAACTTCCTCAGAAGCCTGCATCCTCACGGTTCTCACTTGCCTCGGAACTTTTCAAAAACTTGTGGCTGGGCATGGTGGCACAGACAGATCTTTGTAAGTTTGAGGCCAACCTCTCTACATAGTGAGTTTCAGTACAGCCTGAGCTATGCAGAAAGACCTGTTCTCAAAAGCAAATAACTTGAGACAGAGTCTCATGTAGCCCAAGATGACCTCAAATTTGTTATGTAATGAAAATTGGCATGTTGAATCAGCAGCTGTGTTCATTCACACATGACCTCACAAGATTGGGCCACTAACATGCTCTTGTATAAGGAGAGGACATATGAGGCCACTGTCTTCATAATGATGAGGGTGGGTGACACACTTCGGTGCTGCAGCTGCCCATGCTCTTTTAACATCAAGACATTTCCTGGTTCATAAAACTGGATTTGAGTAAAATGATTTCTTTGGTCAGGCTACCCTCTTACCAGGGGTGGTTCCCCCCAGAAAGTCACATGACAGGGACATTGAGGCTCTGAGAAAGGTGTGAGTCACAAGAAGAGTGCAGGGGGCCATATCCAACCTGGACCGATAACTATACAACTGTTCCCCACATGTCCTACGGCCCTGTGGGGCCCCTTACTGTGTCTCTCAGGCACAGTGCCTTCTGGCTGGTCCCCAGAACTGCGTTGTTTCCCTGAAGTTCTCTATTTCTATTTCCCTTACAACGCTGAGGGGCCAGATAAAATCTGTATACACGTGTAGATGGTAGGAAGGGAACACTTGTCTCCACTAGAGAAAAAGTCAGCTCTATATGTTATTTTAGCTAAATCCAGTTTAGGAATGACCTCAAGTTGTTTGTTCTTTTCTAAGTATTTTCTCGTGCTGTGTGCTCGTGTGTGTGTGTGTGTGTGTGTGTGTGTGTGTGTGTGTGTGTGTGTGTAGGTCAGAGAATAAATTTCAGGACTGGGTTCTTTTCTACCACATGGGCCCAGAGATTGAACTCCTCTCAGGCTTGGCAGAAAGCTCCTTTGTCTGCTGATCTTAGGCCCACCTGCTTGTTCCTTCCCTCCCCAGTATCCCAGGTCTTGCAAATGATAGCATGTGGCTAAAAAATGAATGCCTACTGTTGGACATACCC
The DNA here is from genome assembly GCF_943737965.1 of Phodopus roborovskii. Lineage (NCBI taxonomy): Eukaryota > Metazoa > Chordata > Mammalia > Rodentia > Cricetidae > Phodopus > Phodopus roborovskii. Next base: position 190,577 of record NW_026125665.1, on the reverse strand, counting down.
TAGGTTAGACAGAACTCTCACTGGCCTTTTGTCTCTTATTTGGGATTCATGACATGACAAAAGGTTCTCAAGCAAAAGAAAAAGGAATGCCAATCCTTCTCCAAAGTCACAGAATCTCCCAGAATCTATTTGCTCTGATATAGGATTCAGATGAAGGCTTGGTGAGGGCTGGGAAGCCCATCTTCGTTGTTACTGAAGAGGATACCCAAGTTACAAGTAGGACAATGGGGAGACCTCAGGGGCACCCAGAAGAAATGTAATTGTATAAGGACAAGGGAACCCTCTCATGAAGGAAACATAGGCTTGGCCCCAGCAACAAGAAGTAATAGAACCTTGAAGTAGGGCTGAGAGTGGTGCACTGTACAAAATGTCAGCCAGGGCACAGCACCACACATGCCTGATTTGGCGGGGAGAGGACTGTAAGTCCCAATGGCCTAAAAAGACAAAAAATTGATGCCACCTGACAGAGGAGAGATCTAGAGGGAAAAGTTAAAGTGCTTGCCACTCAAGTGTGAAGACTAGAACTCAGAACTTCAAAAATCCACATAAATTCAGGTGTGGAATGACCTGACTATAATTCTAGCCTTGGAGGGCAGTGACAAATGGTTCCTCAAAGCAGCTGGTCAGTGAGAAGACTGTTTTGATAAGCTCTGGGTTTGACTGAGACCTTGCTTCATTGTGTGCAGCTGCAGAACCTCCAACCTCCACATACCCACAAAGATGCAGGGGCACTACAATCACGAAAAAATATGCATACAGCTAGGCATGCCCTAACTCCAGCTCTCAGAAGGCAGAAGCAGGTAGATCTCTGAGTTCAGGTCAGCCTGGTCTACAGATGAGAGTTCTAGGACAGCTAGGGCTACACAGAGAAATCCTGTCTAAACAAACAAAAAGAATAAAAACAAACAAAAGACACTTATAAGTGGGAAAGAAAAAAAAAGCTGACAAGACAAATCCCTCAAGGTAACCTGGATATGCTAATGAAGGCAGATCTAAATACAGGTGTGGTAGCTGTCCTCTGAAGGCCTTGGGTGGGTGGGTGGGGTCGCTGATTCAGGTTTTGATTGACTGCCTCAATATACAAAGTGACACAGGTTTAGCAGGTCTGGAGCGCTATGGAAGTAGGGACATCGTCCTTCATGGACACCTGGCAGTTATTGGATTGTCACCTTGGGAGGCTGGCTGTAGGTACACACTGCCCACATTGCATAAAAAAACTACCCAGCCCCACAAGCTCAGTCTTGTGTCCTACAGAGGAAATGGCTCCTGGGACAGAGCTCTGTGGCAGGCGGGGAACTGGCCTAGCATGTGCAGGGGCCCAGCAGTGGGAAAATGAGAGCATTTACTCTAGATGCCTAGGAATTTTCAGCCCTTTGGAAACGGATGCTTTAATGTCTTAAAAATTTGGCCTCAGATAAGACAGAGTTTCAAATTCCTTCTGTTGCTCGGCATGTGGATCTGAAGTGAGAACAGCTGACTCCTTCAGTGAGGTGCAACAGGAAGCCACACTGGCAGCCAGGCTTGTTCATCTCAGGCTGGGCATGGGCATCTCTGAGGCCTTTCTGGGACTGAGGAGTAGAAAGTCCAGGTAAACTTGTGACTTAATTCCAGGCTCCATGGGACACTAAAGCCCCTTCCTCAGGGAGTTTTCTGGTCCCTCCTGGCATGTCTGTGTCATTTCCAAGCTATGTAATTACACACTGGCTACTTCTCAATATGGTGTCTCAGGTTTGTCATCCCAGCACTCAGGCAGGAAGACAGCTGAGAGGTGGAAGTTAGTCTGAGCTACACAGTAAGTTCTAGGATGGCCTGAGATACTGTGTCTAAAACAACAACAACAACAATAACAACAGGGGGGACAGGTAGAAGGAAAAGGTTTATACAACCAGAAATCACCCTAGAAGATAGGCAGACAAATGGCAGAAGGAAACAGACGCAAGGCTCCAGAAAGAGATAGAAGCTGGGAATGGTATCATATAGCTTTAATCCCAACACATAGGATTCAGAGGCAGGAGGAATGTAGCAAGTTCAAGTCTGGCCTAGGCTGCATAAACCCTGTCTCAGGAAGAGAGAGAGAGAGAGAGAGAGAGAGAGAGAGAGAGAGAGAGAGAGAGAGAGAGGGGCTGGAGATTTGGGAGGGAGGGACAACAGGACAGAGGACAGAATAGGAATGAGGTCAGGGCCCAAGAGTCCGTGTTGAAGGATTCTTGCCAACTGTGAGACATGATAGATAACTCTAGGACACAGGGACAAATTGTTTGAATTAACACACACACACACACACACACACACACACAACCCCAACCTGGCAACCTCAGAGTGGAAAGGCTTGCCCTGTATTATGGAGTCCTCCATGCTAAAGGAGGTAGGTGAGCCCTCAAAGGCTGCTCAACACTCCTACGAATCAGCTCCAGCACCAGTACCAGGAAGGTGGAGCCAGGAGGATTAAAAATTCAAGGCCTCCTTAGCTACACAGTGAATTCAAGGCCAGCCTACACTACATGAGATTCTGTCTCAAAAAACCCAAAACAAACTAGCCTCAGGAAGACAGTAAGTACACCTACAGCCTAAACTGTCAGAGTGGGTGGTCTAACCTGGGACAGCTCCCACCTCTTCTACTCTGAACACCTACAGCACCATGTAGGAAGAAAGAATCCACAGGACATACCAGAGACATACAGTAAAACTATGAAAATGTCTGTTAATAAAACCTAAAACCTGAGATGACAGAGATCCAGACTGCCAAGTCCCTTTAGATGCTCTCCTAGGTGCATGGAGATATCCCCAAGTCCCTGTGTCCTGAGGTGGGCAGATCCATGGGTCTAGGGAGTATTAAAAGACCATTCATCTGCTGGGCTGGATTCAGTCAGGGGAACTGCAAGTGGCTGTGGGTACAGACAGATGACACTTTTGCTGCCTGTCTCCTGCCTCAGTCCAAGGAAGCTTAAAGAGTGGAGTCCATCAGAGGGTGGCCATTCTCAGGAAGCATGATTCGGGTGCTGGTGCCAGTACGGGCAGAAGATGAGTAATGGGCAGATTTGTGGTTAGACCAGCGGAGGCATATACAGCATAGGAGGCGGCGGAAGGTTCTGCGCATCTCAGCATCTCGGCAGGAGTACACCACTGCGTTGACCAGTGAGTTGGCCTCAGCCAGTAGTAGGAAGTACTTCTCCACAGCCAGGACATTGCAGGATTTACAGTCCAGACCGTCCAGGAGCAGCACCACCTGGCCCGGTGTCCAGCACACCACGAATGCCCCTGCAGGACAGAGGCAGGGAGGGGGATGGTGGGGTGGGGGTAGGGTTGATGGTGGTGAGTCACCAGGAGACTTGCCCAAACTGCTCTGTACTCAGGCAGTGACCAACTGTGTCCCTGTAGGGACAGAACTGCTTGGAGGGGACAGACACCTTCCTCCAATTTGTCTGCAACAGGGGCACCTTTCCTAACCGGGACAAAGTAGCCCAGGGCCCTGGAATCTTCTACAGGAAGGAGATTTGTTCACTAAAGGATGGGACAGGAGTTCATCATGGAACAGGTTGGTTACAGAGTTAGGAATCACTGGGGAGAATGAATCTTGAGCCAGGAATAGATTCCCTCCTATACTAAGAAGGCCCAAAGAGCCAAGCGGTGGTGGCATACACCTTTAATCCCAGCACTCAGGAGGCAGAGGCACTTGAGTTCGAGGCCAGTCTGATCTACAGAGCTAGTTCCAGGACAGGCTCCAAAGCTACACAGGGAAACCCTGTCTGAAAAAAAAAAAAAAAAAAAAAAAAAAAAAAAAAAAAAAAAAAAGACAAAAAAAAGCCCAAAGAGATACTTATTGCTACAACCAAGGACCCAAATTCCCAGAGAAAATTGGTTCCTAGTTGTCCTCAGACCTCCACAGATGAACTGAAGTACATGAGTACACATATCTGTGCATACATATACAAAATAAATGTAAAAAAACCATTTAATTTATTTACATATGTGTGTATGAGTATAAGCCACATGCATGTGAGTACTTGAGTACTGACCTGTAGGCTAGAAAAGAGCATCAGATCCCTTGGAGCTAGAGTTGGTTATGAGCCACCTAATGTGGTATTGAGAATTGAATTGGGTCTTCTGGAAGAACAGGAAGTGCTCTTAATCACTGAGGCATTTTTCTAGCCACAGAAAAGAATAATTAAACTCCAAAGGGAGGTCAGGTGACACACGCCCATCAACCCAGGGAAATAGAAACAGGAGGGTCAGGGCTTCAAGGTCTGCCTTAGCTACATATGGAGTTTAAGATCAGCCTGGACTTCATGAAACCCTGCATTAAAAAAAATAATCAAAAGCTCAGTGTGGTGGTGCACATTTTTAATCCCAGCACTCAGAAGGCTGAGTCTGGAAGTTTGAGGATAGCCTGATCTATAGAGTCAGTTCCAAGATAGCCAGGGCTAACTGTCTCAAAAAAACAAAACAAAAGAAAACAAAAAACACCCATGAGCCAAGTGTAAGGGAGCACACCCTTCATCTCAGCATTTGGGCAGCAGAGGCAGGTGGATCAATATGAAATCAAGGCTACCCTGGTCTACTTAGCGAGCCCCAGGCTAGCTAAGGCTACACAGTGAGACCTTCAAAAGAAAATCAAAGAAATAAGCAAAACAACAACCAGGGCTGGTTCAATTGTTAAGAGCAGGTACCTAAATCCAGTTCCCAACACCTACATCAGGCAGCTCGAAATGGCCTATAATTTCAGCTCCAAGGACTTAGGTTGCCAGCGGCCTCTACATGCACGGGCACACATTTGCACATGCCCAGACAGTCTCACAGCCACACATGCATACATGCACAAATAAAAATAGATCTTAAAAAAAGAAAAGAAAGAAAGAAAGAAAGGCTGGGTATGTTGTGACCCATTCCCAGCACCCAGGAAGCAGAGACAGGCATATGTCTGTGAGTTTGAGGCCAGCCTGATCTACAGAGTGAGTTCCAGGACAGCAAGGGATACTTTGAGACCCTGCCTTAACAAACAAACAAAAACAACCATACAAACAGGGCTGAGGATATCGATTGGTTGGTAGTGATTGCCTACACATCTACAATCCTAAGACTTGGGAGATGAAGGCAAGAGGATCAGAAGTTCAAGGTCATACTCTATTACTACAAAGAGTGTGAAGCCAGCCTGGGCTATATGAGACCTTGCCTCAAACAGAATCAAACAAACATGACCTCTAAACAGTTTCCTTGGGAACATGAAAACTGGAGGCTGGCCTTTTCTTTTCCTCTTTGGAGGCTCTGCCTGGTCCTGCCCTGGGGATTTCATTTTTTATTCTCTTTTCCTTTTCCCCTGCGTTGAGGGTACCACCTCCCTGGAGAAATCCCCTCCCTTCCTTCGATATCAGGTCACTTCCTCAGATCCCCACGGTTCTATGGAAGTTTGGTCCCTGGAGCTGCAGTCAAAGCGCCCACTCACCCAGGATGATGACAACAGTCTTGACTAGGCTGAGTGTCGTCTCTCGGTATCTGGGATGGCAGCTGACATGCTCTGCCATTCGTTCCACCCGTCTACGCACATAGAAAAAAATGCGTATGTAGACGGCTACCATGAGCAGGAAGACGAGCAGGCTGGACAGGGCCCACACAGCCAGGTATGAGCGGCTGAACAGGGGCACCATTCGTGAGCACCTGTCCAAGTCACACAGACAGTGCCAGAAGTGTGCAGGCAGCAGCCCCAGGCCCAGGGCAGCCACCCACACACCCACAATGAGTGTGACCACACGGCCCCTGGGCAGGCGGCTGTGTAGCTGCACGGCCATCACACTACGGTGCCGCTCTACAGCGATGGCCAGCAGTGTGGCCACCGATGCTGTCAGGCTGGTGTCCAGCAGGCCTTGTCGCAGGAACCAGCCTTTGATGGAGAGCCTGGCAGTTCGTGGGCCAGTATGGAACATGAGGAAGAGGTAGGCCATGCCGGCAAAGAGGTCAGCAGCAGCCAAGTTGCCGAGCAGATAGTATATGGGCTGGTGGAAGCGCCGGTTGGAGGCAATGGCTGCAATGACCAGCAGATTGGTGAGCAACACCAGTACACTGACTATCAGCCCCAGAGCCACCACTACCACATCCTTGGGGCGCCAATGAAAGCTGAGCTCCTTGCCACTGTTATTGTAGAAAAAGCCAATGGTTTCATTGTAGTAGCACTGACCCATGATGACCACCTGTGGATATGGGAGAGAGAGGTCAGTGCAAGTGGCCCCTGATGGAAGGAGGCAATGAACAGGCAGTGGTCAGAGACAAGATTGGGTGAGTGCAAGCCACAGATTCAGAGGCCCTCTGAGTAGGGTATCTGGTGAGTTGCCAGAGTGATCTAAAAAGGACTAGCTGTTTATTTACTCATAAAGCAGGGTTTCAACCTAGAACTCCCTGTTAGGCCAGGCTAGCCTCAAAATCGCTTGCTGAATGCTACCATAATAATTTTCAAAGGGATGTCTGATCGGCGGGGATTTTTGTTTTTTTCTGCTTTTTTAAAATCTGAAGAACCCACAGCAAGTGCATTTGGAGCCTTGTGCCACCAATCTACGACCAGGTTGGACACCTGTGGTTTCTGAGGAGTGTGAAAGGGTTGGCTGGGGCAGCACAAAGGCGGCACAGGTAGACTGAAGATCACACTAGTGCCAGGGTCCTTGCACAGTGCAGAGGCCAGGGGGCACGTGCACACCAGAGCAACGTTCCTAGTCACAGCAACCGGAGGGAAGTGCCAAGGCGTAGAAGTGACTTAGCGTGGGCAGAGGAGACAGAGAGATCGCCCCAGAAGTTGAGTTACAGGCAGGATTCCGCGCAAGGGCTCTGAAGTGAGCCATTCCAGGGTGGGACAGAGGACCAAGAGGCCTCTGGGACAAAAGAGGGAGTTTCAGCGACCCTGGGCTAGAGGAAAGTTTGTGGAGAAGAACGGGAGCACCTCACTCTCTCCATAAGTCTGCACCCACCCTGGTCCAGTTGGTACTTGTTTTACCTGGGCCTCCAGTCAAGCGGCAGATGGGGCGGGCTCGCGGGGGGTTGAGGCAGGACTGAGACCCATGGCCCCTGCGATGGGGCAGCAGTTGCACGCAGCTGTGTCCGTCCGGTGTGTTTAGAGCCCCAGGCCGAGGAGGCGGGAGAGGCGGGGCCCTAAAGCCACGCCCCTACCTGCCCCAGCTCTTGGCCCCTGGGGGGGGGGGCTATCCGGTCTCCTGGAACGTACCACCCCCACGTCGGAAGTATGGTCTCCTGAAACTGCTGCTGTCCCACCATCTTCCCTCAGCCCCGTTTCCCCACGTAGGACATTTCACTCCGTCCTCCGCGCACTTTCACATGCTTGCCCTTTTCACACATTTGAGATTGAGTCACCTGACAATTGGAAAGATCCTCAGGGGTGGCCTCTGGGGCGCCCTCCCTTGCCCCCGCCTCCTGTCCAATCCTGTATCGAGCTGCAATCCCCGCCCCACCCCGTCGTGGTCATGCTTGCAGCTAGGCACCCCCTACACACCCGCCCCACTGCTGCTGCACCACAGGTTCCCTACAGACCCTGTGCGCCAGCCACCCTGGCTTCCCGTGGTCTCCCCTCAGCCTGCTGTTGGCTCTGTCCTGAAGCCTCCTCCCCTGGCCTCCCCCGGTCCGCAGCACACAGCCCCATTGTCCCGATTATCTGCATCGGGTTGTATTTGATTATGTAGAACCGGATCAGGGACATAGAGCTCGGGCAGGGCCCGAGTGACTCATCTGGAGCTCCAGACCCTGTGCTAATTGCCTGTTGGTTTTGTAGGGTGGATTTTAGAAGCCTTGGTTCCTCAGGTCAATGCTCTTACTGGTTGATTTCTTCTTTGTCAGCAGAGACAGATGTGCAAGAACATAACAGGATTTTTACATTTTGTTTGTTTTGTTTTCAAAGTTAGAGTCTCTCTGTGTAGCCCTGACTGTCCTGGAACTAAACTATAGACCAAGAGGCTGTGAACTCAGAGATCCACCTGCCTCTGCCTCCAGTGTGCTGGGATTAAAGGCTAAAGGCGTGCGCCACCGTGCCCAGAGGAATTTTTAAAACTAAAATTTTATTTGTGCATGCTTATGTGCAGCAGTCAGACGATTTGCAGAGATTGGTTCTCTTTTCCAAGTGTGTGTGAAAGATCCAGCTCTGACTGGTCTGGCTTTGCAAACACCATTGTGCTCAGCCATCTCACCAGGGACACGGCATGGGGTTGGTTATTCGAAGGTTATAAGAATCCAAAGTTGGCCAGAACTTGGGAGGCAGAGAACTTCTCTGAGTTCTATGACAACCTGGTTTACACAGAGTTCCAGACCAGCCAGAGCTACATGAGAACCCCCCATCTCAAAGCAAACAAAATGAAAGAAAGGAATAAAAGAAGGTGACACAGGGGGTCCATCAAGAAGGCAAATGGCAGTAGGGCCAGGAGTCATTATGATCAAAGTAGTCAGATAACTGTCTCAGAGATCAGAGATTGGGGTAGACTCCAAGGATTTTCCGGGACCTGTACTGACCATTGAGCATTGATCCTGAATCGCCTGTGCACCTGTGTTTCCTTGCTGTTTTAACTTCCTCTGGCAGGGAGATGTTGACACACCAAGTGTTTTAGTACTTCTTCAAGATGAGTGGTCTTCCTCACCCAACTTTATGGTAATCCTGTCTCTCCCATACCCCACTGAATTGGTTTGGTTACCAGGTAGAACAGGTAGGGAGACATACAGGGCCATCAACTTAGTTCTGGGTCCCCCAGGATTGGAGTAGTCAGAGATGCTCCTCAGATTCCTCAGGCTCAGCGTCAGCCCTGGACACAGCCTCACTGTTCAGCTTGGAGAGTAGCCGAGCTGTCTCCTGGGTGATCTCAAAGTGCTTGGGCAGAGGGTTCCGGCGCAGGGGGCTGCCTTCAGGGGAGGCAGAAGCAGGGCCCAGGCTTCGTACCCTCAAACTACCTCGGTGCACTGTTGAGACAGTGACAGGAGTCTCCTCACACAGCTTGGAAGCCACCAGAGCCAAACTGGACAATTGATGAGTGACTGGCCGTACACCTCCCCGGGAATACTTCACTGGCTGGCGGCTGAAGTGGCCCCGGGACTGTGTTCCCAGGAGCAAGTCCTCAAGGTTTCGGCTGGACCCTGTGGGGTGATGAATGTGAAGCATCCCCAAGGTCTCAGGATATACCCCAAAAGTGACCTGTCAGCCAAGCAACACTGGGACAAAGAGAGAGCTCCCCAGCATACTCACCTTCCCTTGCCCCATCTCTGGTGTCTTCCATCTTTTTCTCACTTTGGTCCCTCTCCAGAGTTTCAATCTGCAGGAAAAAAACCCAGAATGTGACTCCCAACAGTAAAATCCCTGTTTTAGCGTCTGTGTGGTTGGCTCAGTGCAAGCACGAGGACCCAAGTTTGAATTACTGGCATCCTTGTAAAAAGCCAGACATGGCTGGGAGTGCTTTTAACTACTGTAGTATGGGGTGGAGACAGGGGTCCTGGGATCTCATTGGCATGCCAGCCTAACTGAAATAGCAAGCTACAAGTTCAGTGAGTGACCATGTCTCAATATACACTGCCTGCACATTGCCACTGCTCATCTGTTCTCACGATGTGCTTATGACAGCTAGCAGAGTCATCTGGCTAACCTTTTCTAGTGCTGGGAACCAAACCCAAATCATCATACATGCTAGATGCACACTTTGCCCCTGAGATTCACCTGCAGCCTGGTCCTTGCTTCCTTCCTGTTTCCTCATCCACTCACTACAATACAGGACTGCCCACAGCACACACACTCCCACCCCAAGACCTTTGAACCTGTTGTCCCCACTGCCTGGTACACCCTTCCCCAGATCCACCAGGGCCTCTTTGCATCTCTTTCCCATGTCATGCTAGTCTGCTCAAATCCACCTCTCCATAAGGCTTGCCCAAATTATATTCCCTGCTACAAAGTCCTCTAGGCCTCACTTTACTCCACCCTCCTTTTTTTCATAGGACCTTGTAATGTTGCAAGTTTATTTTTGCTTTTTTTCCCTCTTGGATCAGATACCAAGAGGAGGTCTTTGACTATCTGTTTCACTGATACATCGGAAACTCCTGGTGCTTAACACTTTAAAAAAAAAAAAAAAAAAGGTGCTGACTGTGCTCCCATGTTTACCTCTACAGACAGCACAAGGGGGCGGGGGGGGGGGATTTAAAAGGCAGGAGAGTGAAATGGCCCAGTGGGTAAAGTAGTACTCACTGAGCAATCTTGGTAACAATCACAAGCCATGAAGCCAGATGCAAGCCTGAGACAGCTCAGGGGGTGCCAGTAACTGTTACCAGACCAGACAATGAGTTTGATTTCCAGATCCTTCTTGGTAGAAGGAACAAACTGGTTCTTTCCAGTTTTCTTCTGACCTCACACCTATGCCTGTGTGCCTCTCCCACTAAATACATAAAATGTTTTTTTTTTTTTAAACGCTGAATTTTGGGTAAACATCCACAGTACCAATTCTTCTGTGGTGAGATGGGAAGCACCTACTGGTGACCAGGCTGGCCTCGAACTCAAGAGATCTGCCTGCTTCTGCTTCCTGAGTGCTGCAATTGAAGGTGTGCACCACCACCCAGCACAAATGCTTTTCTTTTTTCCTTTTCTTTTTGAGACAGGGTCTCTCTGTTATGTAGCTCTGACTGTCCTTAAACTCGATATGTAGATCAGGCTGGCCAAGAACCCCCAGAAATCTACATGTCTCTGCTTCCTGAATGCTGGTTAAAGGTGTGTACGCCAGCATGGCCCACACTAGTAAGTAAATTTTAAAGAGAAAAGAAGGTGTCCAGGAAGGAGATGATCACCCAACTGCAATTCTGGCATTCAAAGCACAAAAAATACAGGAAGATCACAGAGAAAGACCCTATCTAAAAATTAAATAAGACAATACAATAAAAAGGCGTCAGTGGCTGTTCTTCCCAGCAGGCACATGACAGCTCACAACTGTCTATGACTCCAGTTCCAGGGAATCTGACACCCTCATGGGTCAGTAAACTCAAGGTCACCCTGGCTTACAGCACGAATTCAAGGCCAATCTGGTAATTTAGGGATACTCTGCCACAAAATGAAAACTAAAAGGAGGTTGAGTAGGTATCTGCCACCAAACTTGGCCATTTCAGTTCCCAGGACCTACATGCTAGAGGAGAACAGACTCTCCTACGTTCTCTGAATTCCATGTGAAGCCCCCCACAATAAATAAATAAAATGTAATAAAATAAATTTGGGCTGGGGAGATGTTTCAGTGGGTAAAAATACTTGCCAACAAGCCTAAGAACCAGAATTCTATCCCCAGGATCCATGTGGTAGGAGAACAGATTGTCCTCTGGCCTTCATACTCACACTATGACATATATGTGCCTACACACACTCTCTCTCTAAATAAATGCTTTCAAAAACTGCAAAAGAAACAAAAGAGAGCTGAGCGTGTGACTTGTGGTAAGCATACACCTAACACCCACCAAGCTCTGAATTCAATACCCAGTTATGCAAAAGAAAGGGACTCATACAGACAAGGCCCTCCCCACATCTGTGGGAAAAGCAGGCTCCTACCTCAGGAGGTGTGACCTCAGGGCACTTCTCCAGGGCACTATGGTATCTGGAGTCTGAGGCTATGTTCAGGGGCTGTGTGTCTTGGGCAAGAAGTAGGGCTGGGTGCTGGGGACTGGATTCAAGGAGTGCAGGAACCAGGCCAGTGTCTTGGGTCAGGGGCTCAGAGGCCAGAGGGAGCTCATCCATTCCAAAGATCTGCTCATAGTTCACAATGAAGAACTCAACAAGCTGAGCCTGGTGACCAGAGTCCAGCAGGCAGGCCATAGGGCTGGCACTGGGGGTCCTGAGTCCATCTGGTGGCCGTAGCAGTGTTGGCCCAAATACAATTCCCAAGTTGTTGGCAGACATCTTGTTTTCTTCAAACCGAGCAGCCACCCTGAGGATGGTGTGGGGAGATAGGGTCAAGCATAAAGCTGGAGAACAGCAGGACCCATGGGCTAGCCTGGTGAATTGGCCAGACCACAGGAAAGTAGTCTCTGGTCACTGAGACCAGCTAGTTCCCACAGACAGAGTCAGGGTTAGGTGTGGGTATCCAGGACTCTGAGCTCAGAGGTTAATATGAGCCACATAAGTAAACAGTTATGCATCTAGGGATAGAGGGCCACAATTCAAAGCTTAGGGATCCATGCACACCTGAACAGATGGGCCACCAGGTGCCGCAAGGTACTGTAGTTAGAGTCAGGCAGCTGCACCAAGAGGGTCTTCAGCGAGTGGATAATCTCAGGGCTGGGGCTGGGGGTCCCAGGGTCGTCCCCAGGGTCTGCATGCAGGGTCTTTGCCAGAGAGATGAAGGCGTTGTAGAAGTGGAAGGGGACCACAGGATCAGTGAGCTGGTGGGGACAGGAGTGTGGGTGGGCTGCTGAGGGTCCTGAGCCAGAGGCTGTAGGTGCAGGTTCCTGCCTACCACCTCAGCCCTGAGCCACCTACCTCCTGAAGAAATCGCTTCAGGACACTGGTGATGTCATGAGGAGAGTTTCCCGACAGTTCAACCAGTGCTCGGCCATTCTCAAAGGCCTGGCACAGCCGCTCCACGCGCACCCGAGACCCACTGACCCGATAGATGCCCTGCAGGTAGAGGATAATAGTTTGTAGTCTGGCTATCAGTGGGGACAGATCATTTGTGGGAGCAATCAATAATGAACATGGTGCCTACCTGCAGGCCAAGGGCACGGTGCTCTATCTCAGCTGTGCATCGGGTAACCACAAAGGGCACCTCCTCAGGGAAATCTCTGGGGAGTTGTAGGAAGTCAACCCCAAAGAGAGGCATCCGGGCTGGAAGCCGCTGGTGTCCACAAAGGATGAGGAGCGTCTGCAGGCAGCGCTTGTGACATGTCAAAAAGCACTGGGGGGAGGTCACAGGGTTAGGAGTTTAACTGGGGACAAGAAGGTCATCAGGAGGTCATCAGGAAAGCCAGGGAGAAGGGAATGCTAAGAGGGTTAGACCTGATAGTGCAGCAGGTAAAAGTGCTTGCTGCTAAGTCTGACAATGATCCCCAGGATTCATACACAGGAAGGAGAGAAATGACACCTTTAAATCATCCTCTAACACACACACACACACACACACACACACTGTGACAGAGGTCATCAGACAAAGGTAGGTCCTAGAGCAAAAGGGCTGCAGGGATCTGGGACAGTGTGTTTGGTGAAAGTCAGCAGGGGTCATCAGGTCTCCAGCCTAAGCCACACCTCTTCACACTCTATCCCCCTGACCATGAAGGCTTCGCATTCTCTGCACTTGGCTGGGCCACGCAGTCGACGTAGCCGGTGGGTCTGAGCAGCAGTGGACAGTGTCCACTTCCTGAAGGGACTGCCGAGTCCATTCTCCATCCCATCCCCCAGATCTGCAAGGAAGGAGGTCAGTGCTGTCAGGGCCACCCTGTTGTCTCTGTAAATCCACCTACCCACTTATGTCCAGTCTTACCAGGGTCTCGCTCCTCAAAGTCATCAGAGGATTCAGTGCCTGTAGATGCCGCCTTCACAAGCCTCCGAGTGCCAGCACCTGGGGTCAGAGGGGTATAGAGGTAGGGCCATTATGGCGGTCATGGGACAGGCTAGGTCTAAGGAGAGGGATCTGGTTTTCAGGGCTTCCAAAAACACCCAGAGTCATTCTTGAGAGAAAGAATTAGAGACCAGAGGTTAAGTCCAGGAATGGGCCACTCGAGGATCAGGGTGTAGGATAGATCAGAGGTCAAGAGGTAGGCTGCAGATTAAAGGCACAGGTGGGAGGTGGGAGGTGCAAGGGTAGGGGTGTGCATGGATAGGAAAGGGTCAGGTCCTACCCTCACCTGGGCTGGAAGTAGGGGAATCCAGGGACTGGGATTCATTGCCACCGCCTACACTGTCCACATCACTGCCTGGAGTGGGGCCTGACATCCCTGGGTAAGAATAGGTCAATCAGGCTGGCCCAAATCCAGGCCGTATGCCCACCAAGCCTTTATGAACTTACCCAGGCTGCCTAAGCCAGTATCCTCCCAAGGGCCAGGCTCAGAGGAACCCTCCTCCAGCCTTGCTTGTGGGGGCCCTGAAAACTTCTTTTTTCTATCCTGAGGGGAACTGGGAGAGAGAGAGAGATTTGAGGGCTTGATCCCCAGAAAGCTGGCCTAGATGACAGTAAGTAGGCATAGCATCTGGGTCCCAACTCCAAGTATTTGTAAGCTCTGGTGTTCAGGGCTATCTTATCCCCATAAGGGTCCTAGCCCCACTATTCTAGGACTGGGGTATTTCATCAAAAGTCCCCCCATGATCCTGTAAGTTCCCCTGATGAAAGCCACTGAGCCATTTCAAAGCAAATAAACAACAAACATATGAAGGGCTGGAAAGGTGGCTCAGTGCCTCTGAGTGTTTGGCTGTTCTTCTAGGACCCAAGCTCAGTTCCCAGCACCCACATAAGTAGCTCATAACTCCAGCTCCATAGGATCTGATGCCCCCTTCTTGTCTTTGAGAGTACCTGTACACAGGTGGCATATACACATACATCTAAGTAAAAAGATTTTAACTTTTTTTTTTTTTTCCCTTTTGAGACCGCGTTCCTCTCTGTAACAGTCCTGGCTGTCCTGGAACTCACTTTGTAGACCAGGTTGGCCTTGAATTCACTGAGGTCCTTCTGCCTCTGCCTCCCAAGTGCTAGGATTAAAGGTGTGCACCATCACTGTCTGACAAAAAAAATAACTATTTAAATAAAAAGACACTAAGTGAGTTCCAGGACAGCCAGAGTTACACAGAGAGACCCTGTTTCAAAAATATCCTCGGGCAGTGGTTGTGCACGCTTTTAATCCCAGTACTCAGGAGGCAGAGGCAGGTAGATCTCTGTGTGTTAGAGGGCAGCCTGGTCTACAGAGGGAGTTCTAGGACAGCCAGTGCTGAGAAACCCTGTCTCATAAAACAAACCAAGAATCTCGAAGATATTAAAGAAATGGGGACTAGTTGGGAGCATAAAGAATTCAGTTGGGGTGGGAGAGAGCAAGAGAGGGTAACAGAGGTAAACTTAATCAAAATATATTACATACATATATTAAAACCTAGCATGGGGTTTTTGGGCTTACTCCAAGCCCAGCCCTAGGGCCCACCTGTGCAGCACAGGTGTGAATTCCTGGAAGCAGAAGGTAGGAGATGGCGGTGGTGGGGCCCCAGGCTGCAGTGCCCACACAAACTCCTGGTAGCGCTGCCCAGGCTCAAAGGGAGCACAGCACTCAGCCAGAGCAGAGAAAGCACGAGGTCCTTGCTCTGCCTGTGCCCCTCGGAGCTCAAACAGGCCCAATGTCACCTGCAAAGATGGAGATACATATAATCTAAGAAGACTGTACCTGGATTCCTGGGGTGGGGAGTAGCCTAACCCTTACCAATAACAAGGCTGTATATGAAGAGGAAGGGGCCTATCAATGGTAGGCTGGGGATAAGGGTGTCATTAGGGTATGGGGCCTGCTATAGGGGCCTGCAGTAGACATGGTGTCCTGGGACTTCTGCAATGACTTAGAGACAGAGGAAAGGAGTATTTACCAGTGCCCAAGTATAAAGAACCAAGGGTGATGGTGGGGGCCTTACCCTCCTAAGCACTTCGTCTCCTTGAAACACCAGCTTGCGTACATGCGACACTATCCGCTGCTTGGTGGTCTCCAGATCCTGATGGCGCATATTGGCCTCCCGGACGCAGGCCTGGTATAGACCTTCTGCCTCTTGTGCCTGGGGAAACCAAAGCAGAGATGGCCTGGAGTTGGGGAAATGACAGTAGCCAGACAGAGGTTCTTGGTTCTTGGTATCCACCTTGGCTTGTGCCTCTTCTCGGGAGCGCCTTCTGCGCTCCTGCTGCTTGCTGGATCCAGGAGTGGCCAGGGGTAGAGGGTCCTCAGGGGACCCCTGGGAACGTGCCTGCAGGTCCTCTCTACGTTGAATGTACTGGAGCCTGGAGCGTCGCAGTGCCTGCACCACCTCATTCTTGGGGGCGATAAGAGGACCATAAGCCCTCTGTCTGCGGTCTGCAGAGTCTTCAGTTCTCTGGTGCAGGGCCCACCCATACAGGGCCTTACCATGCGCTTCTGCTCCTTCAGCCACTGCTCCTTGAATTCCTTCCTCCACTTCTCAATTTCCATCCTTTTGGCTGCCAGAGGCTGCAGAGTAGAGGATGGGGATGGGGATGGGGAAGCAATCTCAGTACTACCCATTTGTTGTTTCTCACCCCCTTGCATGGGTTCTACCCTTAGACACCCCTACCCATACATTAGACCCTTTTCTGAACCTGTTGTATCAACCAGGCCTGCTCTAACCTAGGCCCATGTACATGAGCAGAAAGTTGTGTGATCATTCTATCTTTTCTACTGGGCCCGATGTCCTGAGGTCTCATTCTTGAGAAATGCCATCCTGATACCCCATTGGTGTTTTTTGTTAATGAAAACCTCTAGATTTTATTTTAAAATGTGTGTTAAGTGTGCAGGCTTGTGCAC
Organism: Phodopus roborovskii; assembly: GCF_943737965.1. Taxonomy (NCBI): domain Eukaryota; kingdom Metazoa; phylum Chordata; class Mammalia; order Rodentia; family Cricetidae; genus Phodopus; species Phodopus roborovskii. The sequence goes on along the minus strand of NW_026125665.1, from coordinate 174,092 downwards.
ATGAGTGTGGGTGCCTATGGAGGCTAGAGGCATCAGATCCCCAGGAAGAGTTACAGGTGGTTATGGACTGTCACTCATGGGTGCTAAGAACCAAACTCAGGTCCTCTGCAAAAGCAGCATGTGCTCTTAACCACTGAGCATCCCTATAGCCCTTTTAAAATTCTTACTTATTTATTTCATGTTTGTATATGTGTAGGGATACATTTATGCCAGCATATGTGACGTCAGAAGATAATCTGTGGGAGTTAGTTTTCTCCTTCTTCTATATGGGTCCCAGGGATTGGTGGCAAGCATCTTTACCTGCTGAGCCAACTTCATGGGTTCCCTCTTTGGTTTTTGCTTTTTTTTTTTTTTTTTTTTTTTGCTACTGGAGATTTGAACAATGGCCTTGAATGTGTTACCTAAATATTCTACTACTGAGCTATATATCTCCAGTCCTTCTTTTTTAAAAATCTATTTATTATTATTATTATGTGTGTATGTGTGCATACATGCCATAGCATGTATGTGGAGGGTAGAGGGTAGCATTGTGAAGTTGGATCTCTTTCCTTCTACCTTTATGTGGGCTTCAGAGACTGAAGTTAGGTCCTTAGGCAGCAAGCACCTTAACTTTCTGTGCCATCCCACGGGCCCTGGTCTTACTACGAGGCCTTGGCTGGCTACCACCTCCGAGACTCTTGCCAGCCTCAGCTTCCCCGGTGCTGAAGTTAAAAGTGTGTGTCACCAGGCCTGGCTTGAAATCAGTATTCTTTTTTTGTTTTGTTTGTGCAAAACAGACTGACATGTAGCTCAGGCTGTCCTAGAACTCATTATGTAAATCAGGTTGGCCTCAAACTCAGAGATCCACCTACCTTTGCCTCTCAAGTGCTAGGGTTAAAGGCATGTGCCACTATGCCCCGGGAAAGCAGCATTTCTAAGGTGAATAATTTTAGGATTTGGTTGGGGAATGTAGCTCTGTTGGTAGAGACTTCCCTAGTGCCCTCACACTTTCAAATGAAAGCACCCTGTGTGTGTCTCACATGACACTTGAATCTCAGTGTAGGAATGTTTGACAAGATCCTGAACATCTCTAGGCTCCTTTCCTCCTGAGGTGTGTGCAAGTGTGTGTGTATGCATACTCACCTGGTAGTAGTCTCTCTTCTGCTGGGCCAGAGTTTCCATGGCCAGGGCTCCCAGGCTGAGGTCATGCTCCAGAAACAAGGTGTAGATGTACTGGAGTGGCATTTGGCTCTGGAGTGGAGTGCAGAGCTGGCTCAGGAACTGAATGGACAGGGATGGAGGATCTGGGGTGAGGGGCAGGTGCTAGGCTCTGGGGAGGGCTGGTACCTGCTGGAGAATGGACACCTTGCCAGCCTCAGCAATCTTCATGACACTCTTAGCAAACTCGAGCTCTAAGGGGAGGAGAGACGGTGAGGGATCTATCCACAGTTGAGGTTTGGGTCTTGCTTGCCATCAGTGGCTAGGCACAAAAAAAGCCTCCTCACCATAGTTGGCTCTCTTGTCTGTCCAGGCCAGCAACTCCTTGGCGTAGCGGCTCCATGCTTTGGCATATTCCAGGACAGCATCCACACCACCTTTGGTCCGAATGAGTCGCAAATCCAGTTCTTCCTCTGAGACAAATAGAGAAACACCTGAGCCCAGCTATCCTGTGGAAGTCTTCCTAGCACCCTGAGACCAGATCCCTGTCTTCTGTTTCACAACTTCATGGGTCCCTAAGGCCCCTTCTGGGATCATTGTCAATACCACAGTTTACAGAGTCTCTACTCAGGACTGGGGAATCCTTTAGGACGGGGGCACTGGGGGCTCTGCCCTGCCCCCTGAACCTGGCACAGAACAGGGTCTGTGATATGAAGGAATGACCTCCTCTATCCTGCCCCCATCCTTGTCTGAAATCCTCGCCTACCTGTGAGGGGTACAGGACCCTCTGAGGATGGATCACTCCAACAGCTGGCTTCACTGCTCTGGGGTAAAGATGAGAGACAGCATTCAGGAGGAGTATGACAGGGGTTTGCCTCACTGAGGACCCTGATCTTTTCCCCTACCTCCTCAGTCACCACTGTGACTGTGGCAGTCTTGTCAGGCTCCAAGTCTTCTCTGAGTACAAGCTCTCCAGCCAAGGGGTCAAAAGCCCTGGGTGGGGAAAATATGGGTATGAGGAAGCCATTTCTGCCTAGACTATCCTTTGTAGGGGAAGTCCTAGGGATGCTAGGACAGTTGGGGTAGAAGGGAAAGATATAGTCTTTGGTATTATCTATGTGATCTAAGGGTTTAAGGGACTCAGGTGAGGCTGTGGTTGGTTTATTTTGAGACAGAAGCTCATGTATCTAGGCAGGTCTTTGGGGGCTGATTCTGTCTCTACTTCTCATGTGTGGGAATTACAAGGATGTACCACCATCCTGGTTGGTTTGCACAGTACTATGGATGGAGTTCAGGCTTTGTGTGTGCCAGACAAGTATTCTATCAATCGAACTCCTTTTCCCTACTTTTCCTTTTGTGGTACAGGCCGGATTAAATGCTGGGTCTTGTGAATGCTATGTACTTGACCTACTTCTCAGCCACATCCCCATCCCTGGGGGAGGTCTTTTCCTAAAAACAAGAAAGGGTTTGGAGGGCCTTAGATAATTTAGAGGTTCACAGAGTGGGATTATAACTATTTCAACCATTTTAAGGGATCATGAGTTGTGTGTGTGTGTGTGTGTGTGTGTGTGTGTGTGGGTTGTCTCAGGACCACTTTTGAGATATACCCAGAACACCTGTGTACCCAGAACACCAGAGGGCACAAGTGTTTGGCAGAGGCCCATCTTAGGCTCAGGAGGCTGGAAGTCAGTATGTCCAGATGTGGGGCAACAGATACAGAGCTTGGCTAGATGTGGTGGCAGGCTGAGACTCACACGTTCCCCAATGATATCTCGAGGTTGTCCAGGCTCTGGAAGATGTCACTGTACCTCTTCCTGCCCTCAGGAGTTGGGGTTACCTCTGGGAGAGGGAAGTGTAAGAAAACATGAGCCAACCACTGTCTTCTTCCACCCGAGGTGGTAGCAAAACAATCTGCATGCACTTCAACCACTTTCAAGCAGAGGTGGGAGGAAGAGAGAGACAGAAACAGAGATAGAGACCTGAGGGAATCTTGGTCCAAGACTAGTGTGAGATGAGACAGTGAGCTTCGGTGGGGTCATCTTGGACCAGACAGATGGACACAGGCAAAATCAGGGAAGTGGTTTCTCATAGTTACAGACACCCACACAGGCACGGACCCATAAGCAAAACAAGAAAACAGATGCAGCTGCCATACAAATGCTCGAACAGAGGGCTGGCTTGACAATGGAGCCACATGGACCCCAGGGCAGACAGATGGAAGTGCACATGGGACGCACAGGCACTTAGCCTGAGGCATAAACACAGGCAAGTGACACAGGCGAGTATGGCTGAAACCACTAGGGACAGAACTGAATGATACTCACACAAAGACAGCTGGATACATAACCTAGCCTAGTCACAATTCTACCGCTGACCCCTGGCCAGATGTCCCTCCGCCCCAACCCCCCCCCAGGGGCGCCCTGCAGGGATCCTGGCCACGACACCCTGCCCCCATCCGTCGTATAATGAGAAGCAGAAGCAGCCACTTCCCCTTCCTGGGCTCCTTTCCCCAGGCATCCGGGGTGCCGGCTCCGCAGGGCAATCAGAAGGTTGGGGGCTGGAGCCATGCGCCCTGTGCACTTAGGAGATCTCCAAGGTGCGCGGACCTTCCCACGCCCTTCCCTTGCCAGTATTTCTTTACCGGCTGTCAGCTCAGGGGTAAGTGGGGCTTCTAACCGCGGCAGAGGGAGGCCCCGGATCCCCACCCCCTACCTGTCTCCGTAGGGTCCATGACGAAGCCCGGGGGCGGGGGTGGAGTGGGATGGGGAACGGGCGGCGGAGATAGGGAATGGGCTGCGCGCCACCCGGGACCAACCCCGATTTCCTGCCTCTGCCGGCCCAGTGGCGCCGCCCCGCCCCACCTCAGCCACGTTCAGAGATGACACGCCCCTCCCGGAAGCCACCATCGGACTTCTGACTAGCCTCCAATGCTCATTTTAGGATCCTCATAGCTAAGCCTCGGTGGATCAGGGATTCCTTCTGCAGATTTTATCACCCCAAAGTCTGGCAGTAGTCCCTTCCAGCAAGCCTGGATTGCCCGCCCCAGAACCTTACCCCGCCCAGAGACTAGACCTAACTCCAGGTCCAGGCTTTCAGATGTAGGGCGCTCCCTGTTTAGAACTGATGTTATGTAGGGAACCTTAAGTCCCCAGTATCTGGTAGCTTTCATGCGTCAGTCCCCCCACCCCCACACACATCCCCCCACCCCCACCCCGCGAGTTAAATGCTGGGATTAAATGTCTGGTTGGGTCAGGATCTTGAGGTGGTTCCCTTTCAGTGCAGTCAGTGTTCTAAGGAGCAGGCAGGGACACAAACACCTTGCTTGCACTGGGACCTCCAAGAAATATCCCAGGCTCAGGAGTCCCCCACCTGTGCGTGTTTTCCTTTGAAAGTAAGGAGACTATCCAGTGGTGGCTGAGGACCCCCACCACTCAGTGATGAGAAGGTGGCTAGGACCCCTAGTGAGGAAATTTTCTGCATCTGTGACAACACCGAGGAAGGTACACTGTTGCCTCTCCCAGGGCCTGACATGTTAAAAGCCCAACAAATACAGCATGGGCATGATATAGAAAACCTGAGGTCCCCAGCTCCAGGTCTACAAAGTACTGAATGCCCATAGAGGATGTCACTCTCCTCCCTCGGGTTGAGGTGATGCCAGGCCTTTCTTTGGTGACCACCTGGCCCTCCAATTCCCTGGGGCCTGTGTGGCACAGAAAAGTGGAGGCAGCTTACATAAAATTGCAGATGTCGATTTATTTGCCAAAGGCCAGGGCAGTTTCCACTAGCCTGGCCAAGGGTTGTCCACAAATGTCCCAGCTCAGTCTTCCAAGGGCGAGGGGCTGCCTCATTGTGGAGATGGGAACAGTATTCCCTCCTGGGGCAATGGGGGCGGTGCTCCTGCCCAGCAGCAACCAGGATAGGTGGTGGATACCAGCACCATCATCTCAGGAAGGCACTTTCAGCTTCGGAGTCCCCAAAAAGAACTGTAGGACACGGTCAGCCAGGAGTGCCAGGCAGAAGTCCAGGGCCAGGACCTGGCCAATGACCAGCTTGAACTGTCAAGGAGGAGGCAGGTGAGCTGGGTCTGGCCAGGCTAGACTGAGCCAGGGGCCACTGCTCAGGGTCACTCACCTCCACAGGGATGTCCACGAGGCCAAACTGGCTGTTGAAATCCGGTGAGGAACCAAGGAGCAAGCCAATGATGGCCAGCAGTGACACTGCCAGACTCCACACCAGGGGCTTGTTCTCAGGCAGGCTCTCCATGAAGGGTGGGCCCTGTAATGAAGAGACAGCTGCCTGGGGAGGGCTGGGCAGTGGGTAGGCCAGGTAAGAATGAGTAGATATGTGGGGCCTCACCTTGTAGTTGATGGCAAAGGTAGCCATCTGCATGGCCATGGCCATGATGTACACAGTGCTGTTGACCAGGCTTGGCTCAAACTCCTTGTATAGATCTACAAATTGTTCCTGCCTGCAGGGAAATGTAGGTGTCAGTACCATTTGCTCAGGCACCTCCTGCGGCTTCCTGCTGACCTGGCAGGCTGCCCCTTCTTCCTCTTCTCCTCCTGGAAGGAAGCCACTTACTTCTCAGGGCTGCGTGCCTGGGCCTCCCGGTACAGGTAGACAAGGCTCAGAAAGTGGACAGAGAACTGCAGCATCACTGTGAGGATGGTGTACAGGTTGAAGATGTTGGGCAAGGGCCGCTCTCGGGAGAGAGTCTTGAGAGGCTGTAGGGCAGGACTGACAGTCAGAGGCAGCTCACTCGACAGGTGATATTCCTGCCTCCTCAGGCAGTTTCATCCTGACCTTGGGGCTGTCTATACCCCAAATAGTTTGTACTCCATGGTAGCAATGGAGATCTCTCAGGTAACAGATTTACTCTCCCTACTCCCGAGATGCAGTCAGAGCCTGGGGGCTAGAGGCATGCCTGGTCCAGCTTGCTAGCTTCCCACCCTATTAAGTGGGATCTGAAATGTCCTCAGAAGACCCAGGGAACATGTTATGATAGGAGATTTGGAAAGTGACTAATCCCTAAGGCTCTGACTCTATTCCCAGACAGACAAAAGCTTAGGTAGAGACAATCCCAAGCCTTCCTCTTTTAGCTGCAGTAAGGTGAGTAGCTCTAAATATGGCCTGAAACTTCTGGAAGCCTAAGCCAAGACAGAACTCTTGTTTCAAGTTGTCCTGCAGTCTTTCCTCAGCTCAATGGCAAGTTGACACATATGCCCTCTGGGCACTGGGCACTATTTCACCACATCAGCCACCAGTGCAGACTCCTGGTTGTGGCAGCACTCTTTTCTCAGGAGGCCTCCCTGCTGTCCCTGAGGCCAGCCCCTGAAGCCTGTGACACATTTTTTTCCCCCTTAGAGCACTGTGTGTCCTCTGTTTGCTGTCATTCATCATTTCCTTTACCTTGGGGGCTGTGACCTGTCTGAACCCCAAGCTCACAGGCAGTAGTATACCCTAAGTGTATCACTGGCAGCCAGCCAGGCCAGATCCCATATGCATGTCCTGTACAGTCTCAGGGACACTCCTGTCTGTAACATGGGGATGAGAATTTCAATCTACAAGTGCTCTTGAAATGCCCTGTATCCAATCCCAGGCAGTCCAGGGCCCACCTTGGAGCGGGAGATGAAGAGGAAGCAACCGGCCAACAGCAGCCCCTGCAGGGTGGCCTGAAAGTCGCTGAACTTGACGCCCTCCAGGTAGAGGACACTTTGGCTATATGCCAGGATGAGGGCATTGAGGGCCAGGATCTTGAACATCTGCATTGTTGTCACCAATGTACAACGGCCCTGCTTGATCACGTGGCAGACTGTGGGGAAGTAGGACATGAGTGAGCAGGGTGCTGGGTAAGCATGGCTCGAGGCAGGGCTCAGTGCTTGGGACTCACTGCATTGGATGGAGGATAGCTTGGAGGTGAAGGGTGCTGCAATGCTGGCATCCCCCAGCTTCACAATGGGGGTGCTCTCGTCCTCCAGGTCTCGTAGCACCTGACTTAGCCGGTCCTATGGAGTGGGAGGCAGGGGTCATGCCTGGCCAGCAAGGGTTATGGGTATTTATAATCTAAACACTCACCCTGTGGGAAGCTGATTGCTCCTCAGGGGACAGGAGTGCAGACCTCTGTTTGGTTGACCTGGAGGAGATTCTGGGGCCACTGTTGCTCAAGACCGGGTTGTCCCTTGGCCGCCGTCGCCGTTCTACAATTCTCTCAGGGGCATTGGCCAGGAGTGCTACACCTGAGAAGGTATTGGGAAGGAGTGATGGAAAGGGGACCAGGGGCAGGCACCAGTGTCCAGCTGCAGAGCTAGGCCCCAGGCTGAGCTACTGCTTACCACCCATCAGTTCCAAGTTCCCCCCCATTTCACCTGTCTACCTTTTGGGGCTCTCAAGGGACTGGCTACCTTATTTTTCAGGAGAATGTCTTGGCACATAAAAGCACCTTCCACACATGCCTGGTACTCGTGTGAATATGAAGAGAATCTTTACAGCTATGTGGTAGCAGGCCTATGCTCCCAGCATGAACATACATCACAACACTAATAAATGTATTTTAAAACACCAAATAAAAAAAGAAAGCAAGACTGGGGATGTCATCCAGTGGTAGAGTACCTGCCTACCCATGCTCAAGTCCCCAAGTTCATTCAGTTCCTTGACAGGGTTTCTTGGTGTAGTCCTGGCTGTCCTGGGACTCACTCTGTACACAATCAGAGAATCTGCCTGCCTCTGCCTCCTGAATGCTAAGATTAAAGATGTGAGCCACCACTGACCAGCCAGAAGCAAAATTTTAAAAAAGCATTACTTACAGTTTGTAAAGAGAGAATGTGAAACTTGTTATTTGACAAAGAAAAAGAAAGTAGAAGCCACAAAAAGTCAAATGGACCCTACTCCAAATGACTTGACAAATTTAGATGACCCCTCCTGGAGGGCATCACCCTACATGTGAAGTGGGGGGTGGGTGGGAGGGGAGGGTGATTGGGGAGCATGAGAGGGTGGGAGAGAGGCAAAGAGGGAGAATTTGGATCGATATGTAAAATAAAAATAAAAGAATAAATTAATAATAATAATAATAATAATAATAATAATAAAAAGCCAAATGGAGAACACACCAATTGAGGTGTGTCAAAATTATGCTGGTGCAGGCATAACTGTTATCCCAACCCTTTGCAAGCTGAGGCAGGAGAGTCTTGAGTTCCAGGCTGGGCACCCAGCAAGATCCAGGCTCAAACAAGCACAAAAATCCCATCACAACCTAAAATGAGCAAATGAAAGTTGCTGACCTCCAAAGAAACTAATTATTTGAGAGGAAAGTCTATGAAGGCGAGAACTGCAAGTCAAATGGAAAAGAGCAAAACTCAGCCTTTGTAGTCCATGTTGTCAACACTTGTCTTAACAGTGGCCTGTGGCAACCATACCTAGTTGTGGGATTTACACAATGCCCAACTACCTCTTCCATCCTATCCTGTTCCACATGCCTGTACCCCTCCCTGACCTTGTAGCCCCCTCAACATTTCTTTTTAAAAGACAGGTTTCATGTAACCAGGCTGGCCTTGGACTTGTTGCAGTCAAGAATGAACTTGAATCCGATTCTCTTGAGCTCTGCCTGGATGAGCACTTCTCAGAGACGGCATTAGTTAAAATTACCTCTTTTCTCAGTGTTTAGGATGAAATCCAGGACTTTGTACGAGGAAGGAAGACCTCTATTGCTGAGCCACACCCCTGGCCCCTCATTGGAGGATTCTATGCAGGAACCCTTCCACAGAGCCATACTTCTAGCTCCTATCTTAAGAATCAAGCACTCCTATGTTTGCTCATGTACAGCTATGAGCAACAGGGCAGGTGAGATGTCCTCATTAGTAATGGTGACAGCTCCCAGCTATCGGCGCTCACCCACATCAGCATGCTTCAGCGCACCCACGTCATTGGTGCCATCTCCACACATGAGGGTCACATAGCCCAGCTCTTTCAGGCTAGTGATGACAAATTCCTGCATGGTAGACATGAAAGAAATGGGGCTGCAGCCATCCCCAAAGCCCCAAGTGCCCAGCCCCAGGGTCCTGCACATACCTTCTGCTTGGGGGCCACACGGGCAAACACCTGCACATGAGGGATGAGGTGGAGCAGCTGCTGGGGGTTCACAGCTTGCAGGTGAGCCAAGCCATCACCTGTGAGGCATAGTGCGTGCTCCAGGGCCAGTGCCTTGGGAGAGCCCAGGGTGAGAGGCAGCACAATACTGCTATCAATGGAGCGCCACTCACACGGTTGGCCTGTGGGTCATATCTACAGTCAAGGTTGGGACTTCAGGGCCAAGACCACAACCTCACCCAGAACCTAGGCCTGCTCTGGGAATTTCACTGGGAACATACACAGGACCCACAAGTATAGATGAGCAAACTGAGGACCGAGGAACCTGAGCCTAATTCTGATAGCTGCATGACTGGGCTAGATGCAAACAGAGGAGGCCTGGTCTCAGAAAGTTACACAATACTACTCCCTCATCTAACAGGTCTCCATACTGTCAGCATGAACTCCAACCTTCTTGGTGCTAAGATCCCTCTCATGCCAAGCATCATGGGACCCACTTTTATTTCTGCAGCTCAAATTCAGGAGAAGGCTGGTGGAGGGGATTCATCAGCATAACCAGCACTGACTTCCCACCCTAGACTGTCTCAGATGGGAGATTCAGTCAATCTGGTTGGCCTGTGCATAAAACAACAGTTATGATCATCACTTTAAGGTCACCTGCCCACAACCCTCAGGTCCAAGAACATAGCACACAGGGCTGGAATGGAGGGAGACTTGGAGCCAACAGTTGAGAGTTATGATTGAGTTCTAGAAGCTTTCCTAACTACATTCTATTCTGCCATCCTGCATTGGGTTACCCACTGTTTCTCATATAGGTCATGCACTAAGTGACATTATGTGACCTGAGCAAGAAGTGGGTTTAAAGTCTGGTCTCCTAAGATATATCTGCAAAGACTGGTTTGAAAGCCACGGTGTAGCCCAGGCTGGCCTGGAACTAACAGCAATCTCCTTGCCTCAAGAGCTGGGCTGAAGCCGAGCGTTGGTGGCACAAGCTTTTAATCCCAGCACTTGGGAGGCAGAGGCAGGTGGATCTCTGTGAGTTCTAGGTCAGCCTGGTCTACAGAGCTAGTTCCAGGACAGGCTCCAAAGCAATACAGAGAAACCCTGTCTCGAAAAACCAAGAGTTGGGCTGAAAGGAGTACACCCTCATACTTAGCTAAGTGGACTTCTTTTGAGTCCCAGCCTCCTTGCTTACAAGCAAGATGCCAATAGCCAGCTTAGAGTTTACCTCCAACCCACAATGTGCATAGAAGCTGCCCTCAGTGCAGGGTAGGGCAGACAGAGGTGCTAAGAATGTGCCATGCTTTTTACCCAGGATCTACCATCCTCAGTGTTGGGCAACTGATGCCCTAATCAGGTGTTAGGGACCTAGAAACCCCTGGGCAATGGCACAGAGTGTCCTGCTCAGCCCAATGTGGGCAAGGCAGTGTGCATGAGTCCTGTTGTAAACAAGAAGGCATACTCATGAAATCAGTGAATGTCCTTATACCACACACCTGCACATCACACTGTGTATGCTTAGGCCTCCTCAAGGTGGGGCTGACATCAATTGTGATCAGCATTAAATAGTGGTAAGGCACTTGTCCTGGACTAGGGCCCCAGTTACCTGGCCTCACCTTTCTCTGAGGGAGGATGCAAGATGAGTGTGTGGGCCTTGTCAATGAAGTGCAGCTCCTGAGCCACATGGCAAGCAGTGAGTGGGTTGTCCCCTGTGATCATGACCACCTAGGGGACAGAGAGCAGGGCTTAGTAGGAAATACTTGCTGGATAGAATTCTTACCTTGGCCTCACAGCTCCTCTAAGGAAGTATGAGGAAAAAGGCTACAACCTGTATGAGACAGAACAGCCTACCAATCCATGGCATGCTATCCAAATGGCAGGGCTGTGCTAGTTCATCAGATACCACATTCCAGGTGCTGAGCTGGCCCCAGGGGTGCTCATACACTAGGCACATACCGAGGAACAGCCTCAGTGTACTACTTCTTAAACTAATTCATATTTTGCTATGTGCTCACAGGAATAGGTGTGTGTGCCTTTGGATATGAAGGTCAGAAGAAATGTCTGATCTCTCACAGGACCAAACAGCAAGTTCTCTTAACTGTAGAGTAACTCTCGGATCCTACTTTTTGCTTTTGGAGACAGGGTCTTACTATGAGGGCCCTGCTGGCCTTGGACTCACTATGCAGACCTCTGCTGACCTCTGTCTTCCTAGTGCTAGGATGATAGGCATGTCACTATGTTAGCTTATTACTTTTACTTAAAACACAAATTAAGAATTAGTCCTTGACTGACAGTGCTCAGGGCCTGGAATCTGCTTGTATAGAAACACTTAAGTGATTGCAAAGGCAGGCAGGCAGGTCATGACCTAGGAGGGTTCATTGAGGACCACCTGTGTTATTTGCCTCTCTGAGACTGTTCACCAGGACAGGTATAGCCTCCAGATCCCTTACCTCCAGCTTCTGCCTCCTTCTTACAGTCACACAAAGTCTGAGGAAGTGATGCATGTGATGCATGTTGTAAGAGGGAGCCATGTTACAGAGCATCCTCTACCCAACCCTGAGAGTGCCAGCCATATCTATGCTCATCTTAAAACCTGTGTGAAGGTCAGAAGAAATGTCTGATCTCTCACAGGACTAAACAGCAAATTTAGTCTCTGCCCCTGTTCCAACTTCTTCCTTTGCTCATACCCGGTGGGATGCATTCTGGATCTCTCGGATCACAGCCTTTGAGTCAGCCTTGAGTGGACAGGAGACCACAATGAAGCCCACGAACTTGAGGCTGCACTCCAGCGCCTCCCGCTTGACCTCTCGGGCCTGTGGACAGATACAGGATACCTTCACCACCTGTCTTTTCCACTAGCCTCTTCAAATCTTCCAGAGTGAGGAACCAAGTCAAGAAAGCAGGTTACAAGTGCCTCAGCAACTAGAGCCACTGTGTATGTGTGTGATCATGCTGGGAAAGAAGACCCAGTCTCCTAAGAGAAATGTCGGAGCCAAGAGGCAAGGTAGGCCCAAGTGGAGCCCAGCTAATGATGATGGGGTCTAGACCCAACTGTGCCTATTCCTAGTGATTGTAGACATAGATACACCACAGAGCCCTCTGTGGCTCAATTCAAAACTGAGACTATACAAGGCCACAACCAGGGAAGGCAGGTGATTAAAAAAAAAAAATCACAGAAGAAAACAGCAGAATAAGAGTGAAGGTGGGGGTCAGGGCGGATAGGACTTGGGGGATAGATACAAAGCAAGAGGACAGAGGCTTTGAGTCTTGTATTGAGTGGGTCTCCACAGTCAGGGAGTCAGCTACATTAATTAAGTTTTAGAGGGATGTTTGGGTATAGGGGAAGGCAGACTGAACCAGGATCAAGAAGCAAGTCAAAAGACAAGTTATACTGCCAGAGGTGGCAAAGAAGGGCAGGGACAGATGGAAGGAAAGAGAGGGAGGGGTATGAATCCACTAAGGCCTTCTGTCTACCAGGTGGCAGGGACAAGAACAGTGGAATCTGAGACACCTTCTAGACTTCCCTGAGGAAGTCTAGAGCAGAGAGGGTAACATGATGTGGCTGGGTAGCAGGGGCTGTTGAGTGTTGCAGGCCCTCACCTGCTGATGCGTGAGATGCCCTAGCTCCTTGTACCCCAGAGCCAGGACACGGGCTCCTTCCCGAGAGATCTCCGTATGGATGTGGTGGTAGTCAGGTGGACACTGGGAAAACTGCATGAAACACAGGGGAACGTCACTGCCTGATCCCTGCCTGCCCCTTAACCCAGGGTTGGGGCTGGCTCACCATGGAGTGCAGGGTTTCAGGGGCCCCCTTCACAGCGGCGATGTAGCAGAGGTCAGTGGAGCCGAGCTTCTCGTAGGAGGCGAGCACGGACATTCGCTTTAGGGCACTGGCAAAATGAAAGCGCTGGTGAATTTTCAGCCCCTGAGTTTTAATACTTCGGGGGAATACTTTCTCATCTGGAAACAAATAAGTACGAGTCCTGAGGGGCTTCGCTCCGGAGCGGTAGCCAAGCCCCCCCCCCCCCCAGCTCTTCAGCCCCAGCATCCCCAGAACCCATATGGTTACAACAGGCACAATGGATCAGCCATGGAAGACTGGACACCGACCCAAAAAGATACCAACATAAGGCTAGCCTGGCACTAGCCTATAGGAATGTCATCATCATGGGCCAGCCTGCCCAGGATAAAGGCCACCCATGCCAGGCCTTGGGTGGTAGTCCCTCACCTTTGGTCAGTGTCCAGTCTACAGCTGTCAGCATGGCCTTCTCCAGGGGGTCACCCACTAGGGTGCCATCATCCAGCTGCATGAGCGAGTGGCAGGAGGCCAGGGCCCGGTGTGTTTCTATGGGAATGCTGGACACTGGGGTCACCTCTTTTCCATCTCTGCAAAGATGGGGACAGTTGGTTACAAGGATAGAGCTGCACCTCTACCAGGGAAGGGACCTGGGAATCTTCAGTGAGTGCTACCAGGGACCACCCTCTGAGCTGCCAATACTTGTGTTGGTCACTAAGGATACCTTGGTGAGGAGAGTGGTCCTTCTGAGACTACCAGCCTCAAGGATGACTCAAGGTTACAAGAGATGAAGCACCAGGTCTGTGCTGGCTATTCAAGCCTGAATCAAACTTCTTACCCCTGATACCACTCATACTGATATCCATATAGAACCCTCTGTAATGGAGGATCAGGTCAAGCTTGGTTCTGTTTGCTGGGAGTAGAGGGATTGGGGAGGGTCCTTTTATGCTCACCTTAGCCCTGCCACACCACGTACCACCAGGCTGTCACTGGTCAAGGTACCCGTCTTGTCAAAGCAGCACACTTCAACCTTGCCAGCAAAGGGGATCCGGAAAGGCTCTGTGCAGTACATGTCTGGGAGGTAGGGGATGGGACTTGGAGTCAGGGGGTCCCTCCAGGCTCCTGCTTGCTCTGTACCTCAACCCACCAAACACGCAGTACTCACAGAGCTTGGCCAGGGCTATGAGGGAGGTGTTGACAGCCAGGGATAGCTCAATGGGCAGTTCAGGGGGTACAACTGAAGTGAGGATGAGGGTACACTCAAGAAAGAGCTTGTAGCGGTTCCGGCTGGGGTCCTTGGTTCCTGTGGAAACAGGGCCTGGCAGCCTGGGGCAGGGATGGGGCCGTGGAGCAGGAGCTATCTATCAGAGTGCTTACCTTCGATCCACACATATGCAGCTGCAGCAATGGCAAACACCAGAAGGAAGAGGATGAAGATGAAAGTCTCCAGATTGTTTGCAGTAACCCTCTTCACCCCAAAGAGAATTGTACGTAGCAGCTTGCCCTGCAGGGAAGGGGGTGGAGGGAACAGCTTTCCTGGGAGGTTTATGGGGGGACAGTGGCCTCCCCTCCCTGAGAGCAAAGAGACTGGCTTCTCTTTCTAGGAAATAGCAATGCCTACCTTAGGCCATGAAGTAGGCAGACAAGAGTCTTAAGTAAGGATGCCAGCCACAGGGCTACAGGGAGGGGTAGAAAGTACAAAGGCAGAACCCTGTAGCATTTACCAGAGCACCTTACTTAAAATCCCTTTCTTAGGACAGTAACAGCCAGACTGCCTTGGGCACACCCACTGTTAGCTCAGGCCAGGAAAAGTAGGCCAGTACTAGGATGGCAAGGCCTGTACTAGTCTTAGGATGAATGTTTTGGAAGGATCCATCACACACTTTGGGCCCTCCTAGATGTGATCAAAGACCATACCTGGGAAGTGTTGAATCCAGTCCTCAGGACATAGGCCACACATCCATTGTCAACCGCTAAGGAGACAAGCAGAGGCATGTGTCATTGACAACCCTATTTCACCTTCTTCATGCTAACAGAAGCTTGAACACCCAGGACACCCTCGAGGCACCTACACTTCAGGCCAGAGGTTGCCTTCTGTGGAGGGATGTGTTGTACCACCTTGGTGCCCCCAAAGATGACATGCAGCCGGGCATCAGCCTGCAGGTCTAGGACACGATCTGGGCTCAGGTCTTCAATGGGCTCCTGAGAAAGGAAAGTGGATGGTGGCCTTACTTCAAGCCTTCCAGGGCTGAGGCATTAGTAGGCTGCATCTCTGGAGCACTGGCCCCCAGGGACTTATCCAACTCCCATGAGGGTTCCTGCCTAAATCAGCAAATCCTGGGCTCCTTGGCTGGTACCTCCTCACGAAAAGACTTGTGGAGTTAATGCTTTGTGATCTGCATTAGACCTTGGTGATACCACCCATCCCAACTGGATATCCTTGTTTCTCTCTACCTGGCTCACCCACATCGATGGTAGTGACTCTAGCCCACTGGCCTCTCCTGCCCTATGTCTTTCTTCATGAACTGGTTAGTGAACTATGGATCCCACCCATCACCTTCATTTGTGGCACCGATTCCCCAGTGAGCATTGCCTCATCCACAATGCAGCGGCCCCGAAGCAGCAGCACATCGCAAGGTACCAGGTTCTCCTGGGGGGATCGGCCTGCAACATGCAGGCAGGAGGATCAGCCACAGACTAAGGTAAGGGTTTCTGTCTGGAAGGAGAGAAATCCTGCCTCACCTATAGACACAATGTCCCCAGGAACAATCTCATCACTGGCCACAGGCCTCCACTTTCGGCTGCGGTAGACCTGGGAGTATGAGTAGGGGAAGTGTGTCAACATAGAATATACATGGTGCTCACCCAGAGTTAGGCAGGGTTATCATCCACCTGTCCCATCAGTCACACCTGTATCATGTGGGGCTTGTTTCCCATCTTGCGGATCTCTGACATGTTCCTCATCTGCTGCTGCACTAGGGAGGCCTCGAAAGCCACCAGCATAGACAGAGTGAAGACACTGTAGTACCAATACTCATCCAGGCACCAGAGCCCAACGCAGAACACCTGTGAATCAGCAGCCTGTCAGGCCCTGTCCACCTGTCCTGTATCCAAAAACCCCAGCAAACACCAATGATTCTTGAGGGCAGGGAGAAGCTCTGAGGTTTGCAAGGGAAGCCAGGCTCACTCTGGCTGAGACAGACCCAAAGAAAGAGCTGGTACAGGGATCAAAGTTGTTACCTGAAACACGAAGAAAGGGGCTGTGGCTCTCTCCTTGAAAAGCTCAGAGAAGTCAGGCACAACCATTTCAGCCCTGTAAGAAACCACACCCATTAAACTCTTCAAATTCCTGGTTGAGGCTGAAGAAGAGGCAGCCCTGGCCTTGCTACCTCTTACTGGGGACTTCTGCAGGTTTCTAAACACATAGGCTATTCAAGATGGGAGTTCCTTCTTGCTTACTTGCAAGTCAGGCAGACTGGCTGACAACATGCTCTCCTTACCCACTGAGCCCCTTGCTCTGCTAAACCCTGTGACAGGCTCTTCCAATACTATCCACCCCAGGGCAAGATGAGAGTATCTGGTCAGTGACACAGGCAGCAGTGCAGGAGTGTCTGGAAGAAGAGGAACCCTGGTGACAGAGGGTAATCCCCATGAGGACTGGATATTCTTTTACTGAGACAGGTTCTCATGTAACCCAGGCTCTCTTCAAACTCCTTATAGGGCCAAGGAGGAGGTCTGAACTTCTGATATCCCTGCCTCCATTTTTTGAGTGCTGGGATGACAGGAGTATGCCACCATGAACAGTTAGTTTATGCGGTGGTGGTGACAGAACTCTGAACCTTGTACCTGTTAGGTGAACTCCAGCCCCCACCCCTAAAACTGGGATTCCTCCCGCCCCTCTTTTCTCTTCTTTTTTTCTGAACAGGTTCCCACTATGTAGTCTTGGCTGGCCTAGAATTCACAGAAATCCAACTGTTTCTGCCTCCTGAGTACTGGGATTAATGATGTACGCTACAATGGATGGTCATTTAAAAAGATTTTATTTTACTCTTTTGTATGAAGAGGGAGAGGTGACATGCATGGGACACAGTGTGTGTGACAGTCAAAGGACAACTTGCAGAAGTTAGTGCTCTCCTTACAACTCAGGTGGTCAGGCTTGGTGCTAAGGGCCCATAGCCACTGAACCACCTTGCTGGCCTTGGGATTTTGTAGTATTTTCCTGAATAAGATCTAGGGTTCAAGAAGCTTGTTCCTGAGGAGTCTCCTACAGCAGCATGTGGTCACCCAGTCTGACTTGGGTCTCCTTTGCTCTGCTCTCAAAATACAAGGGTACTCATAGACTTCCCCAGACATGGGGGGATTTGAGAAGTAGAAACTGCAGAATGATCCCATAGATAAAAACAAAACACCCACAGTGACAGAATAAAATGTGTCCCAGGCCATTAATGTGCCCAACACCAGGGTTGTAGAGACCAACAATGAGTCTTGGCACTGGATGAGGCAACTGAGCCATGAAAGAGCTTCATGAGCAGTGAGGGTTGTGGCTTAGTGGCAGGACTTCTGGCTAGCATGTGCCAGGTACCAGATTCCATGTACAGTACCACAGAAGGAAAAACAATCTCTGACAACTGCACAGGTTCTCTGACTAAGCACCACAATCAGAGTGAATAACGTGGTGCTGTGATGCCATACGATGATGCTTGGTACCCAGCTTTGGGCTGTCCTCTTCCAGATGCATATTAGAAATTTAGTTTTAATAAAAGATAAAAGAAGAAAGTCTACATGGAATATCTGTCATCCTATCCAATATCAAAGAGGCATCAATGTGTTTTGTTTTGTTTTGTTTTCCTTTTGCAGTGTTGGAGGCAGAATGCAGTCTAGCTCATTAGGCAAGTATTCAACTACTGAGCTGCACTCCAATCCTGAGGGTGCGTCATCACTATTTCTAGTGTGTTGAGATGCCTATGAGCATAAGTAGTTGAACAGAAATCTTAAAACAGAATCTAATTTCATGCTGGGCAATAGTACACACACCTTTAATCCCAGCAGTTGGGAGGCAGAGGCAGGTGGATTTCTGTGAGTTTAAGCCAGCTTGGTCTACACAGAGAGTTTCAGGACAGCTAGGGCCTACACAAAGAAACCCTGTAGAGAGGGCAAAAAAAAAAAAAAAAAAAAAAAAAAATCTACCTCCATGTTTGTGGGAGAGGGCATGCCAAAGAGATGGTTTATGTGATAAAGTGTTTACCTTATAAGCACAAGGACCTAAGTTCAAGTTCCAGACTCCATATGGAAAAACAAACAAGTGTAGTGATATGAAGTTATTTTCACAACACTGGGGAGGTAGAGACAAGAGGACTGCTGGTGTTGCTACTCAGTAAGCCTATTTAGTAAGCTTCAATTCAGACACCCTGTCTTAAAAAACAAGGTGAATGTTTTTGGGATGACACCTGAAGCTAATCTCCAGCCTCTATATTTGCACATATATACCCACCCACCCCCACAGAAAATCAAGAGAGGAATTACAAGAGTCATAAAACAGACAAGTGGAGAATGGTCACTGAGGACAGGACAACTCTCCCAAACCAAGGTCTCACACCACAAAGCAAAGGCTCCTGGCCCTCTTAGGGTCTTGTTGGCAGACAAGTTTGGAATAAACTAGAGGTGAGCAAGTTTCTCAAATGGGGCTGCTGTCATCCAGCATTTTTGGCTTAAAAGCAAAGCTTTCCACCCTATTACCAAGGCTCCTTGACCAGGAGCAGAGTAGGGCAGCAGTGCACAGGGGCTCATGGGGGAAAACAAGGACTTACTTGTTGCTCCCAAACTTCTTCTCTGCAGCTCGGATCTCTGAATCTTCCTGGAAGCCTCTGTTACTCTGATAGTAGGAGAAGGCATTCCCCACTGGGAAGGCCACTGGGAGGAACTGCTTTCTCTCCAGAGCATCATAGGAATATTTGATCTTTTGGAACTCAAATGACAGCACCTCCAGCCCATCTTCACCCTGGAGGAGGGGGGAAATGAGACATCAGTGCTCAGAAATACCACACAAATGCCTATTCCAATTACCCTGTAGGATATCCCAACATACTTTGTCACGGTGCAGGGCCACCAGCTCAGTGGAGCCATTGTTGGGGGTTGGTACCACCTTCACAAAGGTTGCTCTGCTGGGATCATACTCCTGTTAAAAGCCAAAGATTGTTGTTATTGAGCCTTTAACCCACAAGTGTATGCCCTCATAGGGGCAGAGGAGTGTGGGCATGTTATGAATGTTATAACTCTAGTGCTAGTTTGGACATATTCTACTTGATCACTGGTCCTAGATTAGAAAGCTGAGGTCACAAGCACACTCATTATTCAGATTCTGGACATGAACTCAAATCCATATGTAACATCTAGTTTGTTGTCCATTCACTCGTCCCAAGTCTTGCCACAGCCCACTTGCTGCCACACTGGCTCTCTCTGGCTTGCTTACCAATCCCTAATTCACTGGACATGCAGGCTTGCCTGTGTCTAAGCTAAGTAAGAGTCTTGGTATCCACACATGTCCATGTACAGCCTTGGGCACATTCAGCTAAAGACAGCTATGAATGACACAAAACCATAAACATACCTAAAATACCATTTTTTTTCTCCTCAGTAACTTAGTTGTGAGATTCCCTAGAATAATTATGTTGATGACTACACTGTGCTGTGAAGTGAAGAGGTTGGCCATGCTTCCTTCCTTTACAAATTCATCTCCCCCCCCCCCCCCCGACAGGGTTTCTTTGTATTGCTTTGGAGCCTGTCTTGGAACTTGAGCTGTAGGCCAGGCTGGCCTCAAATTCACAGAGATCTGGCTGTCTCTGCCTTCCGGGTGCTGGGATTAAAGGCATTCACCACTTATGCCCTGCCTTTACAACATCTTTTCAGGTAGCCGACATGCTGAGACAGCTTGTTGCCCATATTCATTCAGAACTTTGCTTAAATGTCACCTAGACTGGAGCCCGGCCCAGGTGGTCCAATCTAAAGTTAGCGTTATCTGAGACTCCTGTTAGTGTTATCTGTCTTCTGCAATAACAAATGAGTCCACCTTCTTCCCCAATGGTTTTCTCCATGTTGTTTTCCTGACACAAGAACTACTTTCCCGTGAGCTGTTTTGCTAGACCTGCAATGATTGGAGGAGAAAGAGGGGCACACAGTGGTGACCCTGAAGGAATGCCACTGGAGGGACTGCATGGCCCTGGAACCATAGAGAAAACAGAAACAAACACACAATGCTGAGCTTCTGTAACACAGGGGGCAAGCACAAGATGCTATGTAGTGTTGGCCCTGAGGTAGGCACTTTACATATCATCTTAGCTTCCCTCAGTGGAGGGTGAAACTGAAACCCAGGGAGAAGCAAACCCTGCTCTCTCTTCTCACCCCAAGGCTGCTTAGCTCCTCCCACTCACTTCTGCATCCTGGGAGAGGAAGTTCTCTGCTACAATTGTTTAGCTAGAGTCCAAAAGGTCAATGCACTGCTGGGGGTTCAGTGTCCCACAATTCTACCACCTACCCTCAATGCCAAGCTCAGAAAGTTAGGCCCATTGAAGGATAAGTGAAGGAAATGACAGGGTGCCTGTGGATTCAATGCACACAGAGCCAGGGAGGGTACTTAAGGGTATTCTGGATTTTCCTGCAGGACCAACCCAGAGCTAGGGTTAGAGGAAACTGGCTTGAGCAGATTATCAGTGCCCCAGGCTTCAAATTTAGTGTTATGTGTAGTATGGTCATTGGGTGTTACTTGCCAACTTAGAGCACCTTTTAGTCACTGCTTCCTGTAGTGGCACTGTATTTAGAATTCTGAACTTGATCACTGTATCTTGCTGTATACCCACCCTGACAAGCCCTCAAAGAATTAGCCACCCTTATCTTATCGCCAGATACCATGAGACTCTAAACCCTTAAGTCACTTACAACTAGCTCCTGCTCATCTTAAGCACTAGGATGAACCACACACTCCTTTGGGTCTAGCAAGGGACAGAGGCTGAACACAGATTACGGAAATCACTCAACAGGTCTAGCCTCACACTTGGGCTGGGGTAGGAACCAGCAATGGTAGCACAGGCTTTTAATCCCAGCGTGCTGGAAACAGGGACAGATATCTCTGAGTTCCAAACGAGCCAAGGTTGCATAGTGAGACCTTGTCTCATTAAAAACAAAGAAAAGAAAACCAAGATACAGACAACGGAAAAGGAAGGTATAGGATCGTCCCAAAACACCATGCCATATAGGAGCTAAGACAACAATTTACACAAAGAGTAGCATAGGGTTCTGCGGTAATTCTGTTTGATGAGTTTCTTGTGAATCAAAATGACCGCACACAGTCGCATGGCGGGGTCAGAATTAGGCCTAAACCGCAAGGCAGAGGGCGCCTCTGGATACTCGGGCATTGCAAATGCAAGGCTGTAGACGGGACTGGGGATACGCAAGACCGCTGCAGCCCGGAACTCTTGCTAGGCTCCATCGTGCCTGGGTCCCTGTCGGGGTCGTGCGCGCGCACTTACCGGGGTGCAGGTGAGAGCACAGTGCGCGTGCACAGACCAATGTCCTGACAAGACAGTGAGTGCGTGCGCGAAGCAGATGGTGGCGAGTGCCAGCAGAGCGGCCTCGGGGATCTGGGTCCAGTTGCTGCCCCATCCCCAGCAACCGCTGGCGGCGGCGCACAGCCAGGCTGGGTACAGCAGCCCGGCGAACGGCAGCACGGTGAGGCGCCGCAGAAGTGACAGCCGCCGGTATGGCCACACAGCGGCCACCAGTTCATCGCCACTCGCTACAAGCGCTGGTCCGGCAGCTAGCAACGGCCGCGGTCGCCGCCCTGGCTGGGGAGGCCTGCTGCCCCCAGTTCCACCAGGCCGGGCCCCGCCTGGAACCGCGTTGCCCACTGCCGCCATCTTTCCCAGTGCTGCGCTGGCTTCCGGCAGAAGCACCGCCTTACTTCCTGTAAATTACTTCCGGCCATGCCTGACAGCCACCATGAATAGCTTTAGAACTAGGAAGCGCCTATGGAAAGCGCTAGATGGGTCAGAAAGTGTCTGCTCGGAGAGCTGCCAAGACAGACTGTGGCTGGAAGGAGAATAAGGAATCAAAGAGCCAATCAGCTTGCTAAGGGCTGCCACGCCGGTGTAAGACCGGAAAAGATAAGGCAGGCAGGGAGGGCTTGACGGTAACAAGAGACCTGAAAGGGAAGAGCCAACAACGTGGGGCGGAGCCTCCACACGTGAAGGAGAAAGCCAATCGAAGATAAGGGCTTTAGGAGGTGGGGCCTTTTTAGGGCGGGGCCTGTTAGGAGGACTGAGCTTTCGAAAGGTAGCCCTAAGAGTGGCTTTTCCAGGCAAGCAATACTATTGCACAAAATGGCTACATTAACATAAGAAATGGAGAATTTGATATTTATATGAAATGTATTTTACTGTTACCTATTCTGTACAAATGCTGTTATTTGAACACACCATAATAGATTTTTTTGGAGATTTAGAAAAACTATAATACAACAGGATAACTAATATTCAACAGGCTAACTCACTACATGACTGATAAGAGAGCTCCATCTGGAAAGGCCGTGGAGTCACTTCATCTCTTTCATAAGAATTTCTTCGAGTGATTCCCACTGCTTGTGTTTATCTCATGAAAATATTCCATCTACTGGGTACATATATCTGTGGGAAGTCAGGAGGGTGGTTTCATTTGACAGTATAATTTTGATACATAGAATATATACTGGGTGCCCAGAGAAAGGAATTCATTCTCACTCAGGCTTTGAAAGACCCACAAAGCGCAGATCTTCACGTTCCCACTCAGGAAAGGCGCCTCCCCCCCCCCCCCAATCACTCACGAAAAGTGGTCTTGATGTAAAAGCATGAGGTCTTTTATATTCCAAGTGCACTGGGATCCAGAGTCATGTGCCATGCAGCGCCAGAGGACTAAGGACCACAAGGGTGGAAGTAAGATAGCTTTGTAAGACCCTCTCAATGAGGAGTCTTCCAGTTTCGGTCAGTACTCCAAGAATTCAATGTCCAGTCAAGTTGCTGCAACATGCAAGAGGCTTTAATGAACAGGAAACATTTGCACAAACGGCTCCTCCAGCACGCAGGCTAGAGAGGAGCCCCCTCCCCCCAGGCCCAGGTGTTTTTAAAGGCAAACCCACAAGCTTAGGGAGGGGGTGGGACCCTCTGTCCATTGAGTATGTGACCCTTTGAGGCCGGATGGTCTCACTATTAGGATCAACAGACCTTAGGGCCTCAGGGTGTGCTAATTAATCTTGTCTGGGTGAACAGGAGTTGCAGCTATCTCTTTGTTTCCTAAGGACTCTATTCACCACCTGCTGACTCACAGCAAAGGAGGGGCAGTTTGAATTCTGTTATCTCAGGGCCTTGTGAGAAGAAGTTAGCAAATTCCAAGGAACAGATACTGGTTTCCACGTTAGTCTTTCATTAACTTCACCTTTTTTGTCTTTCAGCTTTTATAGGATTACAACAAAGCCTGCGCATTTTAAACCAATCATCTCATAGCATCCAGAGCCCCCATGGTGCAGACCAATGAATTTAAACCATCAAAGCCCGCTTTATAGACCAACCAGTTTCCTATAGTTCCCCCCCCCTTTGCATTCCTGCGGGTTCCTGCAACAAAGATCACATACTCATAGCAAAGAATGTGACCTTTAGTTTATTTACTACCTGAGGGCAGGGTCTGGAATTTAAGGTTTAAACTTCTAGCTTCCTGGGGTCATTGGAGAGTTAGGCTGTATTTTTCCATTCTTACAGCATAAGAATGCCCCCACTGCTTACCTTCAGGCTAGAAGCAGCAGCCTCTGGATCTTATACTAGATAGCACTGAGAAGTCCCCTTTAATCAGCTAACAATTATGAAAATGCTAATGTGAACCAAATGCACAAAGCTGTGTTCCCACAGCCTCAAAAGCAAAAGCCAGTGCATAGAAAGCACAGAGCTAGTGTCTCTTCCTTTCCTCTCTACATTTATCAACTACAAACTTCTAGCTTAACTAACCACACAACTGTAGTTTTCTGTACTAATAATACCCCTTCTCCCTTCTTAGAAAACTTAGCCCCTTACCCTCTATGCCAGACGTTTTACAAGTTAAATCCCCTTGGAGACTTAAGGCACAGATTTATCTGTTTTCTTGACCCTGAGGGATGCATGCCCCCTGTCCTTGGTATTGCCAGACAATTGCTAATTGTGTCTGTGTGGGTATGTAAACTGGAAACCTTGTGGGATCAAGAACTTTGAAGAGAACAACTTTTTTTTTTTTTTTTTTTTTTTTTGAGTAAAGAACCATGAGAAAGATATATGTTTGAGATCATTTGTTTCCTTCACCCTCAGACCCTTTTAGTCAGCTCTATCCACTGTAAGGATGGAAAAATTTAGCCTAATTTTCCCTAGACTCTGCCCCCTAGCAGTGAGTAGGCAAAAGGTCATTCTTGACTGTTTACAACAGGGCGGTTTACGACAACACCTGTAAGTGAATGAACACAGGAAATGAGCCTTGCCACACTACCCAGAAGCCCTAGTGAAAGCAGACTTCCTGGACTAAGTGTGGGCTTGGATAGTTCAAATTGATTGGTCCGCACTGGATGCTATGAGATGATTGGTTTGTGATGCGAGGGCTTTGTTGCAACCCTATAAAAGCTGTCTGAACCCTGTACCCTGGTTTCCCAGTCCTCTACCCCACGTGGGGTATGGCTGTGGACCCCAGTGCACTGGAATATAAAAGACCTCATGCTTTTGCATCAAGACTGCTTCTCATGAGTGACTTGAGGGGGGTCACCTTTCCTGAGATGGGCCTGAGGGTCCAAAGCCCTCCGCGGGTAGACCCTTTTAGTCAGCTCTACCCACTTGAGCTGTGAGCATCCAAACTGGACCCTGAGGCTGGAACTGGGAGGTTCTGGATATGTATTTGTTATCTCTCTCTCTCTCTCTCTCTCTCTCTCTCTCTCTCTCTGTGTGTGTGTGTGTGTGTGTGTGTAGCTCCCACAGGGGGTCCTAAGAGAGTGTCTGAACACTGGAGTTGGCCTTACAGTTAGTTGTTAATTGCCATAGTTGGGTTCTGGGAACCAAACTCTGGTCTTCTGAAAGAGTAGCAGGCATTCTGAACCACTGAACCCCTTCTCTAGCACCCATAATAGGAATTTCAAATATTGCTAATTATGCAATAACTAGTATATGTGAGAAAATATTTCTAAAATGTATTTTATTTATTTTTGTGTGTGTCACACATTTGGAAGTCAGATAGCTCACTGTAATCATTTCTCTCATTCTATTAGATGGGTCATTAGGATTGATGGCAAGTGCCTTTACACCCTGAGCCATGCTATTGTGCCACACTATTTTATTTGAACACTTTCAGTCATTATGTTTTGTTTTTGAGGCAAGGTCTCATGGAGCCCAAGCTTGCTTCAAACTCACTATGTGGTGGGCACTGGCCACTTACCTCAATTCCTACACTGAGATTACAGGTGTTGGCTACTACATAGAGGGTCCTATGAGCTTTTTCCAGTTCTTTATTGCATAATAAAATTTTTGTTTTTTGTTTTGAGACAAGATTTCTCTATATTTCTTTAGAGCCTATCCTGGAACTAGCTCTGTAGACCAGGCTGACCTCAAAGTCACAGAGATCTGCCTGCCGCTGCCTCCCAAGTGCTGGGATTAAAGGTGTGTGCCACCAATGCCTAGCTTGCATAATTAAATTTTGTAGATTATATTTTTGCATATTCTTTTTCTGCGTATCTGTCCATCAGATCATGTAGTGCCTACAGAAGCTGGAAGGGCTGTCAGATCCTTTGTAATTGAAACTACATATAGTAGGTGTTAGTCACTATGTGTGCACTACGAACCAAACCTGCTTTGTCTTAAAAGTGTCCTTTTTTTAAAAAAAGATTTATTTCTTTGTTTGTTTGTTTATCTGTTATGTATACAGTGCTCTGCCTGCATGCCAGAAGAGAGCAGCAGATCTGCAGCAGTGGTTCCTGGGAATTGAACTCAGGAAATCTGGAAGAGCAGCCAGTGCTCTTAAACTTTGAGCTATCTCTCCAGTCCTTTCTTAACCATGGGACCATTGCTCTAGCCCCATGTCCTTATGGAACACAAAGATAAGACTTAATAAAAGGAAAAATAGCCTGACAGTGGTGGTATCTACATTTAATCCCAGCACTCTGAAGGCAGAGGTAGGTGGATCTCAAGGCCAGCCTGGTCTACAAAGTAAGTTCCAGAACAGCCAGGACTGTCATACAGAGAAGCCCTGTCTTGAAAAACCCAAACCCAAACCAACCAAACAACTCCCCCAACAAAAATTAAAAATAAATGCAGTAAGACTTTGTAATCATCATCATATTTGATAAACTAATAAAATTAATATATTTGGACAGATCATGGTATCACAGGCTTTTATTTCCATCACCCAGGAGGAATAAGTGGGATGTCTGTGAGTCTGAAAACTGTGAGTCTTTATAGCAAGTTCCAAACCAGCCAGGATTACATTATGAGACCCTTTAAAAAAAAAAAAAAAAAAGACATGTGGGTTTCTGCCCCATTTACAACATAGATTCTTCTTCTTTGTCAATATTGCTTTGCTTTGTAGAGCATGCCTGTCATCCCATGTATGATTGAAACTTAAGTAGAAAGATGACAAATTGACAAATTCAAACTCATCCTGGACATTTAATGAGACTTTCTCTAAACTTAAAAAAGTAATAAAAGTATTGGCTAGTTCAGTGTTAGAATGATTACCTAGCATTCTTGAAAATTTGGGTTTGAGCCTCAGTGATATAAACCAGCTAACAAAAAGAAACCCTTGGCTGTGTAGCCTGCTGTTGCATAGCAATTTTCTCTGTTGAAACAACTGGAGGAAACCTTGGTAAGAATACTAAGGAAGTTCTAAACACCTCTTTCCTCTACCCTGTCCCAGGGAATCAATCCCCAGTACTTGGGCTTGGCAGAAAATGCTCTTGCCTGCTGAGTCACCTCACTGCCTGACTCTAAGACTGAGGACATAAGAATTCAAAGTCTGAGGAAGTTCCTGAAACTTACCAAGTACACAAGGCTTATTCCTTCCCAAGGCTGTATATAATCAGTTAAGTTGCTTGCATGTCATTCAGAGAACTCCAGGTTTGCAACTTGGAGTCATCACCTATTTGGGGGTGGGCTTTCAATGATACATTTTCTTTTGAGTCCTTTGTCTTTTTAAGCAACCTTACTCCAATAAATGAGATTCACCAAGTTGAACTTCCGTGTTTCCATTCACCTCATTTATTCCTTCTCTAGAGTGAGTTGATATTGGTTTGTATCTCTGTAAGAATAGTGTCTCACCACGTAAATGTGAATGCACAAATGGGCTGACAGAAGCAAAGATGGGAAGGAATAAGTGCATTGTCTCTGCAGTGGGTGCTGAGACATACACATGAGGCTGATTTATGTGAGGGAAAACATCTGTAGGGGGATCCCAATATGGCTCCCTTTCCCTTATGGTGGATAATCATATGCCTCCCTGATAGTGGTAGTTTCATGCTCCCCGGAGCAGACAATAAGACAAGCAATCACATCTGAGCTGTCTGAGAATGAAACATCTGTTGGGGGAATTCCAGGACACTCCTCTACTTGGCATGAGGTGTCCTGTCTCCTTGAAGAATAAGATTTATTTCATGTGTATTACAACTCTGAAAGCTGAGATTGTCCTATGATCTCCATACACATGTGGACGCATCCATTTGTGGACACATATTTTGAAATATACATGAACTTATACATACAAACACAAAAAACCAAAATATTAAAATAGGATGTATTAGTTACTTTTCTATTGTCGACCAGGCAACTTAAAATATAATGTACGTATTTGAATCTATGGTTTCACAGAGTTAGGGTCCATGGTGATGGAGTAACAGCCAAGAGCTCCTATCTTGATCCACACGTAAAAGACAGAGAGAGAACACTGGATATCTCATAAGTCTTTTGAAATCTCAAGGCACCCCTCCACTAGAACACATCCTCCAACAAGATCACCTCTCCTAATTCATCCCAAACAGTTCCACCAACTGACGATCAAATATTGGAGCATTTGAACTTATGGGGGCCATTATCATTCAAACAGCCACATAGGGAAAAGAGAGATGTCTCAGTAGTTAAGAGCATATGCTGCTCATGCAGATGACCTGGATTCAGCTTCCAGTTTGGGGTAGGCAGTTCACAGCCTCCTGTAACTATAACTCAAGTGAATCTGACACACTCTCAGACATTCACGAACACCTGCATGGATGTGGTGCATTTGATATAAAAGTGATTAAGTATTTTGAACATTGAAGAGTTGAAGCCAGGCAGTGATGACACACATGTTTAATCTCAGCACTCAAGAGGCAAAGGCAGGTGGGTCTCTGTGAGTTCTATGTCACGCTGGTCTGCAGAGCAAGTTCCAGGATAGCCAGGGCTACATGGGGAAACCCTGTAAAAACAAACAAATAAATAAAAATAAAGGATTGAATCCACATCAATAATCCATACATTGAAAACATGATGGAACAATGTTAGGTGACCTGTCTGTGGTGATGTATTATTTATGATTTATTAAAGCTTGCCTGAGGATTCAGAAAGCAAAGCCAGCCACAAACCTTAGAAGCCAGGCACACACCTTTCATTCCAGCAGCCAGAAGCTAGGATTAAAGGTGGTACACACCTTTAATTCTAGGACTCAGGATTAAGAGTTAGACAGATCTCTGTGAGTCCAAGGCCACCCAGACCTACACAAGATTGATCCAGTCCTAAAGAGGAACAGCTCACACAAAGATGATCTTAGCATCTGGGATCACACACTTTTAATCCCAGTGCCAGATGGGTATAGAAGATAGGAACAGGGTCTTCAGTAGTCAGTATCAGATATTCATCCTCCAGCCACATTGAGGATAGGAAGACATTAAAGTCTCAGTATTCTCCAGCCACGTTGAGGAGAGGCCTCAGTTTGAGATTTGGTGGAGCCTGGCTCCTACTTCATTCTGAGATAGAGTAAGAGATAGTGAACAGCTGCTTTGCTTTTCTGATCTTCAGCTTGAAGCTTGAACCCCAATAGACTCTGGGTCTATTAATTTTTGTGTTACACCTGTCCACATCTTGATGATTTAAAATTCTTCTCTGTTGGAGGTCCTAGGTCAACGTCATTGCTTCTTGGATTTTATTTTCTTTTTTGAGACAGGGTCTTACTATATAGACACAGTTGTCCATGAACTCACTCTGTAGACCAGGCTGACCTTGAACTCAGAAGAAATTTGCCTGCTTCTGCCTCTGAATGCTGGGATTAAAGGTGTGTGTCATCACACCTGGGTGCTACTTAAGATTTTTTTTTCAAAGGATCATTTTAAAATGTGTTGCATGTACATCTGTCTGTGTATATTTGCACAAAAGTGCAGGTGTCTGTTGAGGCCAAAAAGGGGTTTCAGCTCTGAAGTTGTGTAGATGGAGGTTCTGTTCCACCTGCGCCTGCTCCTTTCAGTCCCAAATAAATACACAGTGGCTTACATAATTTATAAACTGTTTGGCTGATGGCTCAAGCTTCTTACTGGCTAGCTCTCTCTTAATTATTAACTCATAACTATTAATCTATGTATTTCTACATGGATTTATCTTACCAGAGAACACCTGGGGTATCATATCTTCTCGGTCTCTACATGGAGTCCCCCTCTGCTTCTTCTCTCTGCCTCCTCTCCCCAGAATTCTTGTCTGGTAGCTCCACCTATACTTTCTTCCTAGCCACTGACCAATCAGTGTTTTATTCATCAACCAATGAGAGAAATGTATATACAGAAGGGCATCCACCATCAGAGCTGAAGTTACAGCTCTATGCTGTGACTTCATCCATGCTGTGAGCCTAGCTCAGACCCTCTGCAAGAGCAGAACAGGCTCTTAGAAGCTGAGTTGTCTCCAGCCTTAAAGAGTCTCCTTTAAACACTTTAACTCCTTAGTTTTAGAAGCCTTTGAGAGGTACATAGTGTTCCATTTCGGCATTACTGGCCAAGAGAACAAATGATTCTGGAAAATGAACTTACCCAGAAAAGGCAGGAGAGGAAATACACAAAGAGCCAAGCATGTTTGTATATCAATTTTGTAATTGCAATTCTGGATATAGAAGGCATCTGCTCTCCTGAAGAACAGGTGAGCTACTGAACAACTGCTTTTTCTGTGAGGAAATGGAAAGAAAATCTAGGGGTGGTAGCACAGTGACACTTGCTTCATATGCATGAAAACCTGAGTTTAAATTCCAGTACACATACAGTAGTATGCAAGTTATCCCTTTCCCCACAAAATAACTTTGAATGTAGTAAACATATAATAATGAAAAGCCAGATGCAGCTGAACAAGCACATGTGACCCCAGTGGTGTGAGAGGCAGAGCCAGTGGGATCACTGATGCTGGATGGCATTTCTGGCTCCAGATTCAGTGAGAGAGCCACTCTCAAAGGAATGGGGTGGAATACACACACTAGTAATGTATTCATCCCTAAAATGCAAGGTTAAATATTTTTCTTATTACTCTGCAGTAGGGTTCTCCTCCCCCCTTTTTTGAGTTTAGGAAAGGGATTTATTAAAAGGGATTTATTATAAGATTATGGGTAGACTCTTAAGAGAAACAAAAAAAGACAGAAAGAGCTCTTATATAGTAGGAGCAGGTACCAGTAATGGAGGACTTTTCCTCCTTTTTTAACCTAAAATATTGTTTTATGAGCTGGAGATATTGCTTAGCAGTTAGGAGCTCTTGCTACTGCCACAGAGGACCTGACTTTACTTCACAGCACCCACACAGTAACTCAAAACCATCTGTAACTCCAGTTCCATGGGATCCAATGCCCCCTCTGACCTCTACAGGTACTAAGGATACATGTGATGCACAGACATACATGAGAGCAAAATACTCATACACATTAAATACAAAAAACAAATCTGTTTTAGAAAAGATTTAAAATTATATTATTTATTTTGTGTACGTGTGTTTGTGCCATGTGCATGTGGGTAGTAAGGATGTTGGGACAATCTTAGAGAACTAGTTTTCTCCTTCTACCTTGTTTAGGAAGGATCTCCCTTGTTTTTGTACTCTAAATATTCCAGGCTAACTGGTTCAGGAGCTTCCAGGTGATTATCCTATTGCTGCATCCCAACACTCTGTAGGATTCTGGGATTACAGATGTGAGTCACAGGGATCAAATTTAGCTTTCAGGGATAAATTTGACTGACTGCATCAAGTTCTTATATTTTGAGTTATCTCTCTGACCAAATCCTTCAGGCTTTCTCCTTATCTTTCCTTTTTCTTTTTTTCCTTATATGTCTTAGCACCATGTGCATACCTAGTGCCCATGGAAGTCAGAAGAGTGTACCAGGCTTTTTGTTTTGGGCCACCAACTAGCTCCCAAATCATAACATGGAGACTTATTATTAGTTATGAATGATTGGCTTAGCTTAGGCTCATTTCTGGCTAGATCTTTTAGCTTAAATTAATCTGTTTAAAGTGTTAATTTAATTAATCTTTATCAATAAAAAATTGGAAGTCAGATATTGGAGTAAGAGCCTGAAAGATCAGAGAAGCAGGGAGCAGCCACCAGCTCCTTCCTAACTCTACCATTCCTCCATCCAAAATGGCCCAGATCCTCTTTCAGCCCCGCCTTACCATTTCCTGTCTCTTTCCTGACTACAATCATCCAAACCTCTGTGGTTAATTTTGGTCAGCTAGTGACTGGGAAGCGTTATTTGTCAGAACACAATAACACAATCAAAACATTGCACAACACCTGTTTCTCTTTATCTACTTTTTGCCTCAGGATTTTTTTTTTTTTTTTGAGACAGGGTTCCCCTGTGTAGTTTTGGAGCCTATCCTGGCACTCACTCTGTAGACCTCAAACTCACAGAAATTCACCTGCCTCTGCCTTCCTGATGCTGGGATTAAAGGTGTGACTCACCAATCCCCATCGCCTGGGACTTTTTACCTTTTCTTTCTGCATATCCTACTTTTCCACATCTGGCTGGCTGGCCCCAGGCTTTTCTGTATTGAGATATTTACTCTACCCTCACCTGTTGCACTGACCACGCCCATTTGGGTGATGCATAAAATACTGTTTTATTCATCAACCAATAAGAGAAACATGTATAGAAGGACATCCCCCACTAGTTACATCATTAAAAAAAATGCAGCATCAATAAACAAATGTAACACATCTTTGCACAGTTAATATTCCACAACAGAAGAGATTATTGAGACACCTGGGGCTGGAATTATAGATGCTCTTGCTTAGGACTCAGGTGTATTTCCAGAACCCATGTGGCAGCTTACAAACATGTATAACTCCAGTTACAGGAAATCTGACACCCTCTTCTAGGCTCCTTAGGTACTAGACATGCATATGGTGCAATACAAACATGGAGTCAAAACATTCACATACTTAAAATAAACAATAAATAAATTATATACACTATTTTGAACATAGAACAAAATTTTATTTTACCATACAAATTTCTTTCCATAACAAATACAGGTAAAGAAGGGCAGAGTCTGGGAGATGCCATCCAGCTTCCAAAGGAGAAAGAAGTATGAACATCACTATTATCAGTAATCCACGGCCATATTGTGATATATAGAATAGTAGAAATGGGTTAACTTAAGTTGTAAGAGCTAGTTAATAATAAGCCTGAGCAATAGAGCCACACAATTATAATTAATAAGCCTCTGAGTGATTATTTTATGTGGCTGCAGGACTGGGTAGGACACATAAAAGCCTTCAGCTACATGTTAGAGCTACCATAGAATAAATAATCACTAATGACAGCATCAGGTGTAGAGTAGAGCTGGCCTGAGTCTAGGAGGCAAGCAACATGTGCCGTGTGTGGCAGAGTCAGATAAGTTGCTGAGGCCCTTTGGAGCCCAAAACACTGAGTTTCAGATATTAAGCATTGGAGTTTTTGCATTGTTTAATTTTGGTTTGACTTTATTAGGCTTGTAACTGTGTCCTGGTCTTACCTCTTGAAGTAAGCTTTTTTTTTTTTTTTAATTTTACAGACGCCCACAATTATGAGACCTTGGATATTTTAAAGAGACTTTATCTTTTAAAGAGACAATAGGTATTATTTTATTTTATTTTTTTAATTTATTTTTCTTATTTTACATATTGACATTAGGTATTTTAAAGAGGCTTAATTTAAAAAATTAAAGTTCTAAAAATTTCTTTTATGTATACTGGTATGAGGGTGTTGGATCCTTGGGAACTGGAGTTAACAATTAACAATTGTGAGCTGCCATGTGGTGCTTGGAACTGAACCTGGATCTTTTGAAGAGCAGCCAGTGCTCCCAACTGCTGAGCCATCCCTCCAGCCCTCACAGCTGAACTTTTAAATTTAAATTTTATTTTTATTTTATGTGTATTACTGTTTTGCCTACATGTATACATCTATACATCATGTGTGTGCCTGGTGCCTATAGAAGTCAGAAGAGAGGGTTTCGGAGTCCTTGGAACAGAAGTGACAGATGGTTGTGAGTTGTCATGTGGATTCAGAGAATCAAATCTGTGTCCTCTGGGATAGCAGTTAGTGCTCTTGACTCCTGGGCCAAACAGATTGGTTTCTAGACTGTTTGAATTTTTAAAGACTGTGGGAATTTAAAAATTAGAATGTTTGGCCAGTGGTGGCACATGCCTTTAATTCCAGCAGAGACATCTTTGTGAGTTCAAGGTCAGCCTGGTCTACAAAGTGAGTTCTAGGACAGGCTCCAAAGTTACACAGAGGAACCCTGTCTCAAACAAGCAAACAAACAAAGATTGGCCTATTGGCAAGCCTGTGGGGGCATTTTCTTAATGATAGATGTGAGATTTCCCAGGCCCGGGGGTGGGGGGGAGCAATGCCACCACTGGACAGGTTGTCACTAGGTGACAAAGTAAAATGAACAAACTAGGGGAATCAAGCTAGTGCATGAGCAGCACTGCTGCGTGGTTCCTGCCTCCATATTCCTGCCTTGCTTCCCTCAGTAATATGAGATGTAAGCCAAATGAACACTTCCCTCCCAGAAGCTGCTTTCGGCCCTGGTGCTTTATCAAAGCAACAGAAATCCTAAGGCAGATTGGCCTCACATTCCTTCCACCATGTCTTCCCCATCTTCTGGAACTTTAAACAAAAATAAACAATTCTTTTCCTAAGTTGCTTTTCGATAGAAGAGTCTATCACAGAAATAGAGATATACCCCCATCCATCCTTGTTCTTCCACTGCTCCAGGCTAACCTCGAAGTCATAGAGATCCACCTGCCTCTGCCTCCCAAGTGCTGGTATTAAAGGCGTGCACCACCATCAATGCCTGGCAGGAGCATAAGTGTGCTATGAAAATACTTGTGGTAATGTATACCCGAGAAAGATGAACAACGGGAGATGTTCTGACCCCTGAAGACCCCTGTTCCTGGGCGTCTTTCTACTTGTGAGGCAGCAGGGTTACTGCAATGAACGCTTAGTGTGCATAGTGGCGACTCGGTGTCCAGGAGGAAGTATTGGAAGTGCTATCAGGACAGCAGGGTTGGGGTTGCGGTTGTTGGGGTTAGGGTTGTGGGGCTGGGGGCTGGGGAGTTGGGGTTGAATGGAGGCCTGACTTAGGAGGGCGAGCTGTGGTTGCCTTTTGAGTTCCACATCTCGGCCTTTGGAAGCAGTTGTCGCTCAAGCTTTGCTAGCCAATCAAGATCTGGGAGCGCTCCGTCTAATCAGGAGAGCCGATGGGCGGCGATAGGCGGGCTCCTTTCGGCCGCCATACTGTGGGCTTGGCGCCGGGGCCGAGGGAGGTGTATTGTGCTGCCCCGTCGCTATCAGCTGTGAGGAGATCGCGGCGTCTCCGGAAGCCACGCCATGGTGAGCGTGCGAGGGCTGCCGTCCCTGCCGGCTGTGCCCGATTCACCGCGGGGCTCGGGCGGGCCGGCAGCGCTGTCCTGTGTTTTGTGATGCCGGGCCCTCTGTCCTCGGCCCCCGAGTCCCGCGTCTGCGCAGTGCGCCGAGCATAGCAGCGGGAGGCCCCGCCTTGCACCGGGGACTGTCGCTGTACTGGGTGGTGCTGGCGCGTAGGTCCTGCTTTGGGTGTCTCATCAGAAGGCAGTAAAACTTCACGTCCTCCAGTTCCTGTTACTTTCTAGGAGTTCTGAATTTTACATTTAACATTTAGGTCAAGCGTTCAACTTGAGTTACTACTGTGAAATTTTAAACTTTTTAAAAATTACTTTTATTTTATGTGCACTGGTGTTTTGTCTGTGTGTGTCTAGACAATTGTGAGCTTCCGTGAAGGTGTTGGGAATTGAACCCGGGTCCTCTGGAAGAGAAGCTTTCAACTGCTGAGTCATCACTCCTGCCCCAACGCTGTGAAATTTAAAGCGTTTATTCTATTCATTTCTTTGTCTATCAACACATTGGTTCTGCCAATAACATTTTATCGGTAGTTGAATTTCTTTGCTTTTTTTGTCAAAAGAAAGTTCTATTTGTGTGTGTGTGTGTGTGTATGATTTTATTTCTGGGTTTTCTATTTTGTTGATTTGTTTATTCTTTCCCAAATACTATCCTATCTTGATTATTGTAGTATTATTGGTAGTCTTAAACTGTGGATCTGTGTTCTGATGCATCGGAATTGTGTGGACCATTTTGAGTTATTTTCCCTCCATATATACTTGATAACCTTGATAACCAATTTATTAGTTTTTTTGTTTTGTTTTTAGTAAATTGTTAGGATTTTTATTGCCATTGTTGAATTTATAGTGCAGATTGAGGACACCTGACATTTTAATACTGAAGCTTCCTGCTCATAAACATGGACTATATGGATTTTTTTTTTTTTTTTTTTTTTTGGTTCAAAACCTATAGTCCTGGATGGATTGTTTGTTTTTTTTTTTTTTTTTTTTTTTTTTTTTGTTTATTGTTTTTTGAGTTTGAGTTTCTCTATGTAGCTTTGGGTATTGGTACACTTTTAATTCCAGCACTTGGAAGGAAGAGGCAGGCTTGGTTTACATAGCTAGGGAGTTCCAGGTTATCCAGGGCTACATAGTGAGACCCTGTCTCAAAGAGATGAGGGGTGGATGGCCTGGGATGATGGCTGCTTATCTCAGACAGTGCTGCTCTTATAAAGGATCCACCTCAGGTCGCTCACAACCACTTGTAACTCCAGTCCCAGAGTATCCAGTGCCCTCTCCTGGCCTCTTGAGGGGCTGGAGAGTTAGTTTAGCAGTTAAGAGCACTTGTTGCTCTTTCATAGGTTCAATTCCCAGCACCCACATGGCAGCTCACAGCCTTCTGTAACTAGTCTTGGGATCCAGGCCTCCTCTGGATCCACAGGTGCCAGGCACCCATTTATATGCAGGCAGAACACTGATGTACATAACATAATAAGTCTGAAAATAAAGTAGAAGTGTTATTTCACTCAGAGAAGCCCAGTGTCTCTCTTGGTATATGTCTGAACTTGTACTTTTTTTGTTCTTAAAACTTTTTGATGGTTTAAAAAAAAATCTTTTTAAGAATAAAGTAGTTTTGTCTAAAGGACTTTATATATATATTTTATATATATACATATATATAAGGACACTGGGCCTTATACTCATTTTTCAACATTTGATGTTTTAGCCATATAGTTCTGTGAGTTTATGTTGATTCTTAGAATTTATCGTGAAAAAAGACAGTCTCTTCTTTTCAATGCTATCCTTTTTTTTTTGCTTATGCACATGTGCGGGAGTGTGTGTCTGTGTGTATGTGTGTGTGTGTGTGTGCTTTTTAAAAGAAACCCATCTCAAGATGGCTGCTGGTGGTTCACACCTTAATCCCAGCACTTGGGAGGCAGAGGCAGGCAGATCCCGAGTTTGAGGCAGCCTGGTCTACAGAGTGAGTGCCAGGACAGCCAGGGCTACACAGAGAGACCCTGTCTCAAAATACCAAAAAAGAAAAAATATTCTTTTTTTTTTTTTAGGGGTGGCAGAGTGTCTTTTTCTTTGAGGCAAGGTCTTGTTATGTAGGTTTGAGTGGCCTGGAACTTGCTATGTAGATGAGGCTAGCTTCAAACTCAGAGATCTGCCTGTCTCTGCCTCTGTAGTGCTGGGATTAAAGGTATCTGACATTATCCCTGTTCTTCTACGCCACCCCTCCCCCATTTTAAAGATACTTTCTCTTTTATGTAGCCCTGGCTGTCCTGGACCTCACTCTGTAGACCAGGCTGTCTTCGTCCTCAAACTCTCAGAGATCTGCTACCCCTGCCTCCCAGATACTGGGATTAAAGGCGCTGACACACTATTCTTGACCCTCAAACCATGCACTTTTAAAAGGGCTAATTTCTTTTTAAAAGATTTATTTCATGTATATGAATATTTTGCCTGCATGTAAGTGTGTATACCTGGTGCCTGTGGAGACCAGAAGGATGTGCTGGCCCCCATGAACCCGGAGTTACTGTTGGTTGTAAGAGGCTATCTGGATGCTCTCTGCAAGAGCAGCAAGTGCTCTTCTGTACCATCCCCACCTCCTCCTGTCATATATATTCCCAATTATTGGCATAATCATATTTTTCCTATTTCCCTTGTTGATGGTGTAATACATTAAATTAGGATTTTTGGGAGGGGTCTGGGAGTTGAGTCCAGGCTTTTATACATTCAAGCCTATGGCTTAGCATTTGAGGTTTACTCAACTCAGCTTCAGTTACAAATTTTTTAATATTATTTATTTATGTGTATTTGTCTATAGAGGTTAGAGGGGTGTCAGACACCCTGGGGCTGGGGCTATAGGTTGTTGTGAGCTCCCTGGTGTAGGTGCTGGGGATCAGTCGGCTTCTTTTTAAGAACTAATGCTCTTAACTGCCGAGCCGCCTTGCCAGCCCTCACAGCTTCAGTTTTAAACACTAACACATGTGTCATTTTGTGCCCCATGCTGGTCTGTAGGTCATGGCATTATCACTGCCTCATACTCCTGAATCCAGTTCTGAGATTGCAGATGTGGGCTGCTGTGCCATTTTCTAATGGTTTTGAGAATTTGTTTTTTTTTTTTTCTCCAACTTACTGTTTTTGTGTAGGATAATATTGTCATAGTTTTAAATTAGGAAATGTTTTATTTATTTTTGTTTGTTTATTTTAAGACAGGATTTCACTACGTAGACCAGGCTATCCTTGAACTCATAGAGATCCTCTGCCTCCTGAGTGCTGGGACTCAAGGTGTGTGCCACCACGCCCAGCATTTGTTTGTAATTCTTTTCTTTTAGAGTTTCAGTTTTTATTTTTTTTGATATTCAGACTATTATCAGTCTTTGTGTGTCTCTTGATATATTTCCTTTGTTGTTGTTGTTTTTTGAACCAGAGTTTCTCTCTGTAGCCCTGGTTGTCTTGTAACTCATTATGTAGATCAGGTTGCCTCTGCCTCTGCCTCCTGAATGCTAAAGTCATCATAACCTTGCAAAACAGCACCACCAGCTGGTGGAGAAATGTTCACACATGAGCCTATTGAAGGATGGGGGGGGGGATATATCACACATAAAGGACAAATGTTGCAATCCCATGGTCAAAAATTTAGTAACTTAGATGAAATGAAATTTTTAGAAATTAAAAATAAGCTGGGCAGTGGTGGCATATGACTTTAATCCTAGCACTCGGGAGGCAGAGGCAGGTGGATCTCTGTGAATTTGAGGCCAGCCTGGTCTACAGAGTGAGTTCCAGGACAGCCTGGCCTATACAGTGAGACCCTATTTTGGGGGAGGGGGGTGCGAGGTGACAACAAAAAAGTGAAAATTTGAGGCTGGTTAGATGGGTCAGTGTTTAAAAGCATGTGCTGCTCTTTTAGAGTTAAGAATAAAGCTGGGTGTGGTGGCTCGGTTTTTAGTAACTAGCACTAAAGGATCTTCTGACTTCCATGGACATCTGGAACACATGTGATATGTACATAACACTTAAACATACACTTGAGTAAAAATAAAATAAAATCTTGAAAAAAATTTTATGACAACTTCTAACTATATCACTAGTTAGCTAAAAATAAAATTCTCAAAACAAAACCACACATACACACAAACACAAACACACACACAGTCTTAGCATTTGAGACTAGTTATGGTAGCACATAGCACTGGGGAGGCAGAGGCAGGTAGAGGCCAGCATGATCAGCCCAGCTATTGCTACAAAGTGAGACCTTGTCACTAAGACTGTTCCCTCCTGCTAGAAATTTCTGTGTTTTCCAGGGTTTGCTATCACTTTGTTGAGGGCTCAGTTTGCCATTTGTTAATGTTACCAAATTATTTGTTACCAAAATTCTTCTACCTCTATGTTGGCAGTCTGCCTCCAGAGTATACTTTATATATATATTTACAGTCTTTGAATGTCAAAAGTTAAAAATCAAGGCTGAAAAAGACTTCCTGTGAGAGGATTATGGATGGCTGAGTTGGGGACCTTCTTTTAAGAGAGCTAGCCTTTGTCCTGCTGAATCCAGCCTAGAGAGAAGTCAGGGCTCAAGATGAGAGCCTTCTCAGATGTTTTCTGAAAGTGTCTTTCAACATGCCATGATATACCTGTGTGCTTTTGAAGACCTCAGTTCCTAAGAGAGAGTATGTTTTAAAATTTGCCTTTTGTGTCAACTTTATAGATTTTATATTCTGGAACATAGATAAGCCCCCACTATTGTTGGCAATATCTGACATGTGCTCGTCACCTTATTCCTTGTCACCTTAGAAAAAAAATTTTGGTTGACTACAAAAAACAAAAACAAACAAACAAAATTCTGTGAGAGTTATGGGATTTTTATAAAAGTATAATTAGGAAGAAGTGAATGTTGGTGTTACTGCACCTCTGCCAGCCTTCTTTCCCCAGACATGGACATGTCACTGTTTGACATAGTCTGGCCCAGATTTCTGGAATCAGGTGATCTTTCTGTCTCTTTCCCGAAGCAGCTACAACTGCTACATTGAGTTTTTTCCTAAAAAGATAGGTCATCCAGAGCCTCAGTTGCCTAATGGATAAGGCATTAGCCTCCTAAAAGATAGGTCATCCTTCACTTAATTCTTAATTCTCTTTTTTGGCAGGATTGGGGCCAGGGAGCGGGGAGGCTTAAACAAAGGTTTCTCTTAGTAGACCTGACCAGGCTGGCCTTAAACTCAGAGAGATCCACCTGCCTCTGCTTCCCGAGTGCTGGGGTGGTGAAAGGCGTATGTCACTACTACCTATTTATTTATTTATTTATTTATTTATTTATTTAGTCTTTAGATTTACTTGCTATTCTTTTTTTTTTTTTTTTGTATGAGTGTTTTGCCTACATGTACTTTTGTGCATCGTGTGTGCTTCCTGTCTGCAGAGGTAAGTAAGAAGAGGTGCTGCATCTTTGGAACTGGAATCACAGATGGGTGAGAGATGCCATGTGGGTCCTGGGAACTGAACCTGAGTCCTTTGCAAGAGCAACAAGTACTCTTAAGCACTGAACCATATCTCCAGCCCCTATTTATTTATTTAGGCAGGCTCTCACTCTATCCTTGCTGTCCTGGAACTCCCTATGTGGACTAGGCTGGCCTCCAACTCACAGAGATCTACTGGTCTTTTCCTCTTCAAATATTGATCATGTAGTATTTATATTTCTTATTTATTTGTGATACAGGGGAAATTGGTCACCCTTTGGGTTCTTTGTCTTATTAATGAAAGAATTTCAGAGACTGCACCTGTGGAAACACAAGGCCAATTTTATTATAGTTTAAAAGAGAACTGTGCAGGCTGGGTGAACTGCCTGGAGGGGAAGGTGGGAAGCCATTGAAGCTGCTGGCATGGAAGTAGATGCATTGCTAACAATAACGATGTGGTGGTGGGGGAAGCTTTAGAGAAGGAGTTAAGAAAAAAGTTGTGGGGCAGAGTTAAGGTATGCTTGGAAAAGAGATAAAAAGAAGAGAAAAACTGAGAAAAGTGGGCAGACTTAACAACAGTACATGACTGTAGTAGACCAGGGATTCTAGGAAGTGAAAGAAAGTGACTTATTGAAGAACTAATGACACAGCTGTCTCTTTAGCGTGGTTTATGGTGAGCCTGCTTTTCTAGGGATGGTTCCTTGACTGAATCAGCCAAGCTGGAATATTATTAGATTTCAACCCAGGCCTGAAAGACTATTCTCATGATTTGGAGCTTTTTCAACCCTAACATTTGAATTGGAGTAAGTTGCATTCAGGAATCTTAATGATTTCTTTTCCTGTTAGCACATAGGATGGGCTCATTTCCCTGTTTAAGTGGTGACAGCATGTGGAAGCTCTTCGCACACATTGTCCATTATCTTTGGTGGGGATGTTTCTGATGGCTCTAGGTTTTTCTGAGTTTGTAGCAGACGAATTCAC
The DNA here is from genome assembly GCF_943737965.1 of Phodopus roborovskii. Classification (NCBI taxonomy): domain Eukaryota; kingdom Metazoa; phylum Chordata; class Mammalia; order Rodentia; family Cricetidae; genus Phodopus; species Phodopus roborovskii. Next base: position 132,743 of record NW_026125665.1, on the reverse strand, counting down.
TCTTAGAAGGAAAATGGCTCTGAATTGCCACAGTATTTTTATAATGCATTATGCTGAATGATTATTTTCTCATTCTTTATGTTCATTCATGAGCTCTCTCCATTATCTTGTTCTCTTCACCAAACAAAGCTTAAACTCTGTACACATAGATGTTTAAAGACAGACAGCTCTATTCTGGGTACAGGTGGTGGGACTTTCTATGAACGAGAATTGGGTGGAGCTGCAGGATATCCTGATCCCCAGGCCACACAGCGAGAGGACTGTTGTTAACCTTGATGTTCCTACTCACAGTTGTTCAGTGTTTGCATTAGGCCTCCTCAGTCATGGAGTACATGTATATGTGGAGACTGCAGAAATACATGAACATTTTATCAGTTGAGCATACATTTGCAGTCCTGTCAGTTCTTTTTTAAATTAATTGATTTTTATTTTATGTATATTGGTGTTTTGCCTGCATGTTTGTCTTTTTGAGGATATCAGATCCTGGAGTTAAAGACACTTGTGAGCTGCCATGTGGGTCTTGAGACTTGAACTGTGGTCCTCTGGAAGAGCCATCTAATACTGAGCCATCTTCCCCCTCACCCCCCATCCCCCAACCCCCATCAGTTCTTTTATATATGTGTGTGGGATGTTTTAGGATCTAGTGAGCTTTGAGGACGTGGCTGTGCACTTCACTCAGGAAGAGTGGGCTTTGCTGGATCCTTCCCAAAAGAGTCTGTACAGAGATGTGATGCAGGAAACCTTCAGGAACTTCGCTGCGATAGGTGAGACTTGTATTTCTTTCCCTTGGTTAGAGAGCAAGTGTTTTCCTGTTAGAAATGGTCTTCTGTGGTTTGGGTGCAGGTGAGATGGCTCAGGAAGTTAAAGGTTCTCACTCTGCAAGCCTGGTGGAACAATGTGGGGGGAAGGTCAAACAGCCCCCAAAGTTACCCTCTCATCTGTATGTGTGCTCTGTGACATACACACCCACAAACCATATACACACATACACACACAAAAAAATCCTCTATCATAGAGCTATGTTTTAAGAAAAAGGAGACATGATTGCATTGAGACTAGAAATTACTTTCCAGTGATTTTTTTTTTCCTCAGTAATTTTATCACTTTTATGTGTGTATGCACCTTTGTGAGTATATGTGTACCATATGTGTGTAGGAGCCCATAGAGGCCAGAATAGGGCATTAGATTATCTGGAACTGGAGTTATAGGTGATTTTTATCTGCCGTATGGGTGCTGGGAACCAAACCTCATTCCTCTCCAAGAGCAGCAAGCACTCTTTTTTGTTTGCTTGTTTGTTTTGAGACAGGGTTTCTCTGTGTAACAGCCCTGGCTGTCCTGGAACTTCTTCTATAGACCAGGCTGGCCTTGAATTTAGAGAGATTCGCCTGTCTCTGTCTCTGAGTGCTGAGATTAAAGGCGTTTGTGTACTACCACTGCCTGGCAGCAGTAAGCACTCTTAACACCTGAGCCATATCTCCAGCCTGTCTTCTCTTCTTTTTCTTTAATTTTAAATTATGTGTATAAGGGGGCTGGGGGTATTTGTGTGTGTATGAGTACAGGAGCAGAAGCTTTAGATTCCTATGGTGGTTGTATGAGCTGCCCAGTGTGGGTAATGGTAACCAAAGTTGTGTCCCTGCAAGAACAGTAAGTACTCTTTACCAGGGAGCTTCATCTCCAGCTCTGGGTTTTCAGAAGTTTCTGATCTTTTTTCCAAAATAGAGTCTCACTATTTAGAGATTGGCCTTGACCTCACAAAGACTACCTGCCTCTGCCTTCTGAGTGTTAAGGGTAAAGTATTTGCCACCATATCCAGCTTTGTTTTCATTAATTTTTAATAATTTATCATAAATTTTGGTACTGTATTTTAGGATATATATGGGAAGAACAGAATATTGAAGATGAATGCAAAAATTTTGGAAGATATCAAAGGTAATTTGCATGTATAACTGGAAGCAAATGTCTCTTGTAGAAACTTTAATGTGCCATATAAATTTAACAATGATCAAAAGAAATAACCTTTAATTTATCATTAGAAAAATATGTACCTCAGTGTAAGAATGTTACTCAGTTCGCAACATAATTTTCTTAGACCCAGTGTCAATGAATGTCACTGTTTAATTATAGCTCTGTGGGAGGCATATTTTAGAACCATCAGTCTGTTTAGTTTCACACCATTCAGATAGGGTGCAGAGAGAATACAGTGAAAGCAGTGTCTGACCTAGATATTAATAATAAGCAGTTGTCTTTGTTTTGTTTTTTTTTTGAGACAGGATCTCTCTGTGCAATCCTAGAACTGGCTCTGTAGACCAGGCTGGCCTCAAACTCACAGAGATCTACCTGCCTCTGCCTCCTGAGTACACTACCACTGCCCAGCATCTTCTGTTTTTGAGACAGGGTCTCACCATGTAATTCTGGCTGGCTTGGAACTCATTATGTAGATCGGATTAGCCTCTAGCTCACAGAGGCCCATGTGCCTCTTGAGGGATTAAAGACATGCACCACCAAGCCTAGCTGCTTGCCATTTTTCACAGAAGTTGTATGTTAGAAAGTAAAGAGGATAGTCAGGGTGACAAAAGCCTGAACCCTTGTTCTGAACCTCAGTATGAGCAGAAAGCTTCCCATTGAAGTTCAGCTCTGTGAATATCATGTCTGTGAAAAGGTTCATGTGTCCTTCATCCTTTAATAGGTACATCAGATCTCACTCTGAATACACTCCATATGAGCATGAGGAATATGGAAACACACCATATGATTCCAGTTCTCTCACAAGTATTCAAGGATACATGGGTGCTCACACTGTGAATGAACCTTGTCAATGTGAGGTATGTTTAAAATCCTTTGGTTTTTCAAGTACACTTGGAATATATCACCAAACTCACAGTGGAGAAAACTTCTATGACTACAAGGAATGTGGAAAGGCTTCTGTTTATCATAGTTCACTTTATACACATGGAGGAACTCACACTGTAAGAAAATGTTACGAATGTAACCAGTGTGGGAAAGTTCTGAGTTCTTCCAGTTCCCTTCAAAGGCATGAGAGAATTCACACAGGAGAAAGACCCTATAAATGTAACCAGTGTGGGAAAGCTCTGAGTTCTTCTACTTCACTTCAAAGACATGAGAGAATTCACACAGGAGAAAGACCTTATAAATGTAACCAGTGTGGGAAAGCCTTTAGATGTCACAGTGCCCTTCAGTTACATGAAAGAATTCATACTGGTGAAAAACCCTATGAGTGTCAGCAGTGTGGGAAAGCCTTTACATGTCACAGTTACCTTCGATTACATGAAAGGACTCACACCGGAGAGAAACCCTATGAATGTAAACAGTGTGGGAAAGCCTTCAGATGTCAAACTTCCTATCATAGACATAAAATTATTCATGGTGGAGAAACATTCTATGAATGTAAACAATGTAGTAGGCTCTTCATTTACCCTTCTTTACTTCAAATGCATGAAAGAACTCACACTAGTGAAAGACCATATAAATGTAAGCAGTGTGGTAAGTCATTCCTTTATCCCTCTTTACTTCAAATGCATGAAAGAACTCATACTGGTGAAAAGCCCTATGAATGTAAACAATGTGGTACAGCCTTTAGACATCACTCTTCCCTTCGACTACATGAAAGAACTCATACAGGAGAAAAGCCCTATGAATGTCAACAGTGTGGTAAAGCCTTTACTCGTCATACTTCCCTTCGATTACATGAAATAACTCATACTGGAGAGAAACCTTATAAATGTAAAGAATGTGGTAAAGCCTTTAGACATCATTCTTCCCTTCGATTGCATGGAAGAATTCATAGTGGAGAGAAACCCTATGAATGTAAACAATGTGATAAAGCCTTTATACGTTACAGTTACCTCCGATTACATGAAAGAACACACACAGGAGAAAAACCTTATGAATGCAAACAATGTGGGAAAGCCTTCAGCCGTCACAGTTCCTTTCAGAGACATAAATCTATTCATGCTGTGGAAAACCCCTTTGAATGTCAGCAGTATCTAATTCCTTTATCCATGTTTCCTCCAAATACATCAGGCAACTCATATTGGTGAAAAACACTATCAATGTGAACAATGTTTATCCTTGTTCACATGTAAGAACTGACGATGTCATGTGATAGGTCTTGTCCATATGAATGATATGGTTTAGACTTCAAATTCTTGAAGGAATTCATGCTGGGCAGTTTCTACAAGTGTAAGCAATGTGTGCTAAGTTCTTTGCTGGTCACTCTTCTTTCACAGAAACCAGTTAATTCATGCTGGGGAAATGTCTTATGAATGTAAACAATGTAGTCAGTCTTTTATTCCTATTTGCTTCAAGCAAATGAAAGAATTTACAGTGCAAAATGTTGTGTCAGCAGTGTGCTGGAGCCTTCAGGGGATGATGCAGGCTCTTTTGGTAACATGAAAGACATTTTACTGGAGGAAAAACCCATGATGTTTAGATGCTATTGCTTCCATAGATTCTGTGAATGGACTACTGCAAACAGTTCTGTGAGTGGAAACAAAGTTGTGACACCTTCAAGTTCACAGTCCCTTTCAAAGATGTATAATGATTGATGATGGGACAAAGCCTTATTATACATGTAAAGAATGTGGTAAGTTTTTGGATGCCAGGAAATGGATATATGTTTTTAATCAGTAGTGTAGGCTCCCTGTAAGTTGCCAGTGCTCAGTAAGTCTAATTACATTCAGTGTCTCCCCAGGCTGCACTTGGGTGGAATCATTTCTTTCCTTCTATCCTCAGCGCCCTATCTGGGGTGAATAGACACTTGTTCAACATGTGGTCAGGAAATGTTCACATAACACTTGGTGTCCAAATGTGGGAAACAACAGAACCAAAGACGAGTTTGAGGAGAGCACTTGCCTTGTCTCTGCTGTGGGTGATGAGATATGCCACTGAAAGGAAGCTTTCTGTGGGTGGACCATCTGCGGTGTTAATTCTGAAACGGCAGTACTTCCAGTATGCCATGGAAGAGTGTGCCTTGTTGTGCAGTTCCAGTTGTATTGTCTGTGCCATGCAACTCTTACATAGTATCAAGTGGCCCACTTCTGTGACAAATGAACCCACTCCCCTTGTATAGGTGGAACAAGATTAAGTAGGCAGTCAGGTGCACAGCCCGTGCTTTGGCTATTAAGACATGCAAATAAGGCTTAGCTGCCTACTAGCATTAACTTGTCCCTCTAGTGGAGGAGTTACTTTGAGGAAAAAACATGCAGATCCTGTCCACTGTATTGGCTTCCAAATTGGCAGGAGGACTAGGGAAGGATTATGGGAGGGAGGATGGGAATGAATGAGCTGCAGTTGCTGGCTTCCAGTTTCTTACAACTGGAGATGGCATAAGGGGAACAAATTAAAGTCATATCTTCTAAGTAGTCCCTCTGGGATCCTAAAAGTTGAAGCCTCTGTAAAGCCTTGAACAGTAAGGATGCTTCATTCAAAGGGAGTGAAGGAGTGATAATGTTCCCCTTAGGCCTAACCTTTAATACAGAAGAATAGGAAATTGGTAGTACAGCATGTGAGTAGAGGTCTAAATAGTAGCCCAGTAGAGGAAGTTGTGATAGTCAGTAAATATTCTGTCTTTGGGAGGCTGTAGAACTTGAGGGAAAAGAAACATCAATGAAGGAAGATCTGATAAAGTAGTGCAGCTGAGAAGTCTACACTTTCCCTGGAGTCATTTCCCCAGGATGAGGTGGGGAAAGGATGCTTGTGTGTCACTTGTTTGTTCAGTCTAGGGCCCTCTCAGCAGCCAGGGATGTACGTCCACCGAAGAGGCAGCAATGTGCTACAGCTTGAGCCCAGAGGCTGTAAGACCCAGGGAGTCCATGGGGATACAGCAGGTGAGCATGTCTGGGTTTCCCTGTGGCCCCCTATACCAATTAGAGAACAAGAGCCAGCTCCTTCTCCACCAAGGCTGCACTCAAGGTGAGGGTGCAGATGGCTCAATAAGAATGACTAGTTGGTACAGGGTAGGGTTCGACCTCCCATCTACACCACTGTATCCAATATTGGTTTTGATTTACTTTTTGTTTTCTTGAGGCAAGTTCTTAGGTAGCCCATGCTGGTCTCAAATTCACTATATAGTCGAGGATGATCTTGGAATTCCTGATCCTCTTACCTCCTGATGCCTCCTCTTACCAAATACTGGGGTTGCATGTTTGAGTCACCCCATCTCTTTTCCTTTGCTTCGAGACAAATCCAGGCTTCATGTATGCACTCTCAGCTTTGCTATGTCCTCAGGTTAGCATTGAGGAAACACTTGGTACAAATGATAGATCCTCATACTGTTGGGTCTTCTTAATTTATTGCCTTCTAGTTCCTGAGTTCAGCTGGCACTTGTTAGGGATTGTGGCTTCAGTGATCCTGAGATCCCTGTGTAAAAAGGTGTCACTTCACCACTGACATAACGACAACCTCTGTGTGTTCCACAGAGTTAGAAAAGCATCCGTGTGAGATGGAAGAGTGACTACCAGAAGGGAGGTACACATGTGCACAGAGCAGGCACATGGGAAATTCTTGGGACATTATAGTTGGGTGAGACACAGGTGAGCCAAAACAAGGTGAATGAGGGGAAACCTTTATAGCGAGTGGCTAACATTAAACATTAAAAGAATAGTTGAGAACCTTGAATGAAGGCACCCTGTGCATGCGGGCAAACATAGGCTCTTTAGTGAAGATGCAGTGTCAGGGGTGGGCTACTTTTCCAGGAGGTGTTGGCCATAGATACCCCGGAAGTCCCCAGATGGTGTTGGCTATTGCCAGTGCTATTAGTTGTCTCTAGCACTAGTGTTAAAGAGTGTTCCTGAAGACACCACATGCTTTGGTTGCTGAATGTGGAAAAAAATGAACTGCAACAGCTGGAAGCTTCCTCTTTGCTGGCCAACATTCATAGGACCTGTAGGTGCAGGCTACTGTGCAGCACTGCTCAGCTCTGGACCTGTGTGTTACTAAATTGTCAAGCAAGATGTGCCTGCTAGGGCTGGTGAGATGGTCCAGCTGGCGAAGGTGCTTGTTGCCAAGGCTGTCAACTTGAGTTAGCTCTCAGAACCCATGTGATGGAAAGAAAAATAAACCCTTCAAGTTGTCTTCTGATTTCTTCATTCATGCTATGGCATGCATCTTCCCTGAACAATAGAGAAATAAATGTAATATAGTCTCTAGGACTTAATGAGAGTGACCGACTGCTTTCTGGTTGGGTAGGTTTGTGCTGCAGGGGTCAATTCACATCTCTTGGAACCTATCCACAGCCTATGGCTTGACAGTCATAGGGTAATGCTATTGGCATTTTGCTAAATGGGTATATTTCTGTGAAATGACTGTTTCAAGTTCTATGTTTATGCCTGTGGAGTACTGTTCCACTCATTTTTTAAAAAGAAAAATTCCTTTTTGCTTTGGCAGTAGTTACTGATGAGACTTATTACTTCCTCCTAGGCTTGGCAAATTTCTAGAAAAGGGAGCACCAGAGGAAGGGGTGACATGTTTTGGAATGCTGTCCTTTGAGCATGCCATTGCCAGTGTTGAAATTCCAGTACCTATGAAGACCTGTAGGGGGCCTGCACAAGATTGAGGCCTTTTGTATTTATGCAGAGGGATGGGCATGGAGCCCTGGCACCTTCCCTGATGATTTACAGGCAGTTAATATTCATTGCAGGCAGGGATCAAGAGACCTTAGCTTCTCCCTGAGTATATGTTTTTGTTTTGATATTTCAAGACAGGGTTTCTTTGAGTAGTCCTGGTTGTCCTGTAATTTACTATATAGAGCAAGCCAGTTTTGAACTCACAGAGATCTGCCTCCCAAGTGCTGAGATTAAAGGTGCCACTATGCCCAGCATACCTCTGAATATTTTTTGTTGTTTTTCGAGACAGGTTTCTCTGTGTAGCCCTAGCTGTCCTGGAACTCACTCTATAGACCAGGCTGGCATTGAACTCACACAGATCTTCCTGCTTCTGCCTCCCAAGTGCTGGGATTAAAAGCAAGCACCACCACGGACCAGCCCATCCCTGCATATTTTTAGGCAGTTAATGGTACTTAGACAGGACAGTCTCACAAGACCTCCCACCTCCTTTGGATATGAAAGCAGATAATTGTTGTTGGTAAAGGGAAAAACTCTTTCTTCAGTGGAATGCCTACTCAGAAGTTTCCCATGTTCCTGCCACTAACCCTTTAAAGACCCATGTTTATGTAAGTAACCCTAATTAAAATAATTGGTTCATCAAGCTGCACTTGTGTCAAATCTTTTCCTTGTGTCTGTGTTTGCTACCCTTGTCTGAGGTGAACAGACAGACCTCAGAAAAAGTTCACACTGTTGTAATATGCATTCTGTTGACAAGCTGTCATGTTGCTTAGGTTTGCAGATTTTGGGAGGGACATACTCTCCCATTTTCCATATTCAAACATGTTTATCTCAAGTTTTCTCTATTACTTCCAGTCCTAGAATGTGCTGGCCTGTGACAGGGAGAAGGTTGTTCAGCAGTAGTTACTGATATTAAAAAGCATGGTTGTGCTGGGTGGTGGTGGCACACACCTTTAATCCCAGCACTCAGGAGGCAGAGGCAGGTATATCTCTGAGTTTGAGGCTAGCCTGGTCTACACAGAGAAACCCTGTTTCCAAAACAAATAGTACCATTTCAAGATTGCAGTGGAAATAAAAAGCCAGATGCTGATGGCCTCAACAATGCTTCCCTAGTGTGTTTCTGCTGGATTTTCTAAGCCTCACTTGTTTGCTTTTTTTTTTTTCTAATCATTTTTATTTTATACATTTGAGTGTTTTGCTTATTGTAGAGGACTATGCATCACATGTGTGCTTGGTGCCCAGGGAGGCCAGAAGAGGGTAGTGGATTTGCTGGAAGTGGAATTATGGATGGTTGTGAGTTGCCTTGTGTGTGCTGGGAATCTAACCCAAAGCAGTGATTTGCCTTAAGCTCTGAAACATTTCTCCATCCCCTGTCCACCCTCGTCCCCCAATTTGCTTCTTGACTGTACTGCTCCAGTCTTCTGGATGTTGTCATTGTCTCAGAATGCTTTGCAGTCCACCTACAAATTCTACCTGCTACTTGCTGTTTATTCTTGTTGGTTTATTTGAGACATCATTTCACCTCTTTATGTGGCCCTGGCTGGCATAGAACTCACTATGTACATCAGTTCAGGCTGAAACTCACAAACATCCATCTGCCTGTGCCTGGCTTCTTTTACTTTTTTTGTTAAATTTTAATTTTGTGTAGGTATGTTTGTGTGTATGTTAGTGTACAGAGGTCATGTAGGTTCTGGGGGCCAAACTTGGGCCACCAGTATTGGGGACAGACTTTGTGCCATTTTATCAGCCCTTATTGCTTTAATGTTCTTGTTATATACTTAATAAATACATAAATATAAATTATATCTATATTTAATAAATATGTATGCTTAGAGTATGGTATTGTTACTCATAGTCCAGACTGTACTAGAATAAATGTGAGAGTTGGATGAAGGTGACACATTTATCTACATCTATTTCCTATGTCTGAAGGGTCTTGAAATATCTGGTGAAGTGGCAGAGGGGCAGTTCTTTTTGAAAACAAAAAACTCCTGCTGGAGGGAAATATGAACATTATGAAAAATTCAAACTTTCTAATTATCTTAAAATGTACGGGAAAACTCATGGGTGAAATTTTGATGAATATAGATTCAGTGACCATCAAAGAATGAATATAAAAGCCTTTGCAGGTTTTTGTTTGTGTTTTTTTTTTTTTTTTTTTTTTTGACATGAAAGGACTTACCTTGAAGAAAATTCCCGATGTATATAATAATTGAGTAAACACCTTAAGTATTCCTTATATTTTTAAAGACAGGATCTCTACTGTGTAGCTCTGGCTGTCCTGGAACTTGTTTTTTTTTTTTTTTTTTTTTTTTTTTTTTAATTTAATTTATTATTATACATGTCGGTCCCAATCCCCGCTCCCTCCCTCCCTCCCTTTTACCCTCCCTACCCCCTCATATGCACCCTGACCACCCTCCCCTCCCATCCCCCAACCCCAATTCCACATGTAGGGCAATGCCATCCGGGTGGGGTCATGTAGGTCTGTCAGGTCATTTGAAGTAGGGACTAGGACTTCTCTCCTGTCTCTAGGTTAAGGTAGTATCCCTCCATGGGGGATGTGTCCACAAGGTCCTTTTGTGCACCAGGGATACATCCTGGTTCCACTGTCGGAGGTCCCTTAGACTGTTCAGTCCTTCTGGCTGAGACCCATATTCAGATTTGCCTGAGTCCGTCCCATGCTGGATTCCCAGCTATCAGTCTGGATGCCCATTAGCTCCTCCTTGTTCAGGACAGCTGTCTCTATGTGTTTCTGCAACCTGGTCTTGTCTTCTCTGTCTGCATCTGGATTCTAGTTTGACTCAGTGTTTAGGTATGGGTGTTTGCTTCTGTTTCCAACAGGTATTAGTTGAGGGCTCCATGGATGAGTTAGTTGTTGATCTCACTATCCGGGAAGGGCATTTATGGTAGCCTTTCCATGGTTGCTCAAATTGTTAGTTGGAGTCAGTCTTGTAGGTCTCTAGACCTTTCTTTAGGTTCAGTTTTCTCTTCAAACCAATAATGGCTCCCTCTTTTATGTTCTTTCTTTCTCTCTTCTGTCTTCTAATCCTCCCCTGACTCAATCTCCCTAGTCGCACATGCTTTCCTCTCCTCCTCCTCGTTTTCTCCTACTTCTCTCTCCATTTACTGCCCCCCCCAACTTTCCCTGTGCTCTGGGGGACTTGTCCCTTCCCCCTTCTGTGAGGGACTTTATATGAATACACCTTGTATCCTAGTTCCTCTGGTGGTGTGAATTATAGGCTGGTGATCCTTTGCTCCAGGTATAAAATCCATATATGAGTGAGTACATACCATGTTCCTCTTTTTGTGACTGGGTTACCTCGTTCAGGATGGTTTCTTCAAGTGCCATCCACTTGCCTGCTGATTTCAAGATTCCATTATTTTTTTCTGCTGAGTAGTATTCCATTGTGTAGATGTGCCACATCTTCTTTATCCATTCTTCAGTTGAGGGGCATCTTGAGGTTCTTGCTATTACAAATAGTGCTGTTATGAACATAGTTGAGCAGATGTCTTTGTTGCATGGATGTGGATCATTTGGGTATATGCCTAAGAGGGGGATTGCCGGGTCCTGTGGTAAACTAATTCCCATTTTCCTGAGGAATCGCCATACTGATCTCCAAAATGGCTGTATGAGTTTGCACTCCCACCAGCAGTGGAGGAGTGTTCCCCTTTCTCCACAACCTCTCCAGCATGAGTTGTCATTGGTGTTCTAGAACTTGTTTTGTAAGCTAGGATGGCATCCAATTTATAGAGATCCACCTGCCTTTGTGTCCTAGGTGCTTGGATTGAAGGTGTGTGCTCCCATACTCAAATGGTGCTTTTAACTACCATGTAATATTTAGATAAAGCTTGGTCATACAACAACACCTCCCCCCAACCCCCACACAACAGGCTAGTAGCCAAGATCGTGACATACCTACATGGTTATTTTTGCTTATGTTAAACTTAGCTTCATGGTAAAACGAGCCCATGCCCCATGAGATTCGGCATCTTACAGATTAAATGTGGACAGTCACCTCTTTCCTTTAAAAGGGTATCTGAATTAGGTCAGCATAAATATAGGTGATGGTCTATATGGGTTAAGCATGTAGGTCCCCAAATAGTAAAGCAATAGGAAGGAATACCATGATCTCAATGCAATGTGAGTCCATATATCCCACCACACAAAGTATAAGGTGTAGTTTGACTGGTATTGCATTGAGTTCATAGTTGCTTATGGTAGGGTGGCCATTTTGACAGTACTATTTCTTTTTTTAGAGCTTAAATTAGGAGTTTATTTAGGAAGGGGAGTGAGGGAGAAGGGAAGAGATATAGAGGTACCTGGAACAGGAGAGAGGGGAAGGGTGGCATCTGGTGGCCAACAGCAGGAGAGAGAAAGCAAAAGAGCGACAGTACTATTTCTTGTAATACATGATCATGGGAGGTCTTTCCAAATCTACTGTCTTCTATCTTTCTTTCTTTCTTCCTTTCGTTCTTTCTTTCTTTCTTTCTTTTTTCTTTCTTCCTTTCTTTCTTTTTTTTTGTTTGTGTGTGTCTTGACGATTTCATTATAGAAGAATTTTGTTTTCTTTTGTTAGGTTTGTTGTTCATGTTATAAATGGATTTTTTTTTTCAGAAGGCTGCTGATTTTCGTGCATTGAATTTGTACTTTGCCCCCTTGCTCAACATGTTTATGAGCTCAGAGTTTTGTTTTGGAGTGTAGGGTTAGGTAAGAACCATAGGGATATTTATTTCTTTTCCTCTTTGTACCCCTTTCATTTCCTCCTCTTGGTGCTCTATTAAAATGTCAAACATTCTGTTTAGTAGGAGTGGAGAAATGGACACTTGTCTTTCCCCTGACCCTGATTTTAGTGGGAATGCTTTAAGTTATTCTCTATTTGGCATGATTTATTTTGAATTTAGATTTATGCTTACCCAGTAACAACCCTTCTGTTTAGCTTGTCAGTTCTGTGTGTGTCATCAGTACTGCCATTTGGGGGCCTGCTTTGGACTTAACAATAAGAACTTGCTGCTCTTTTGAAGAACCTGGGTTCACGCCGCCAGGTGATGGTAGCACACACCTTTAATCCCAGTACTGGAAGGTAGAGGCAGGCATGTTTTTATGAAGCCAGTCTTGTCTCTAAAGAGCAAGTTCCAGGACAGACATGGGTACACAGAGAAACTGGTCTTGAAAACAAATCTGGGTTCATTTGCCAGCACCTGCCACACCCATGTGACCAGAGTACCCAGCTGGCAGAAGATGTCAGGATTGAAGCACTCAACAGACCACCATGAGAAGTGAAGAAGCTCTTTATTACAGAGAGTAATCGGCTTATATATCCAAGTCAGGGAATGGGCTAATCATAGGAGGAAGTCATGTGCCACCCATACCCAGGGTCAAGGCACAGGCACTGCATACTGGGAAGTTCTGAAAACAACCTTGTTTGCTTAACCTTGAGAGTACGGAAGTTCTACAGTGGGGTGGGGAGGAAGAGAGCTGTAAGGAACAAGTACTTACATTTCCCAACAAGCACCTATGGGAGCTCACTATCATCTGTAATCCCAGTTTCAGGGGATACAGCTCCCTTTTCTGACTTGACATGCTCTCGGTATACATGTGGTACATATACATACATATAGGCAAAAATACACATAGATAAATAAATTAAAAATTAAGTCTAAATTCTCTTTAAAAATCCAGTCTTACCTTTAATCCCAGCACTTGGGAGACAGAGGAAGGTGGATCTCAGTGAGTTTGAGGGCAGTCTGGTCTATAGATTGATAGAGTTTCAGGACAGCCTCCAAAGGTACAACCCTGTCTTGAAAAACAAAAGCAAACAAAAAAAATTCAATGTCTTGGCCTGGAAAGATGGCTCAGCCGTTAAGAGCAGTAACCACTGTTCCAGAGGGCCTGGGTAAATGTGGCCTGCTACATGGCAGCTCACAATTGTATGAAACTCTAGTTCCAGAGTAGCCAACACCTACATACAGACATACATGCAGGCAAAATGTAAACAGAAAGTTAAAAAAAATCCAAAGTCTTGGCCTAGATGTCATGGCTCACACTTTAAATCCCAGCCCTCTGAAGGCAGAGGCAGGTGAACCTCTGGTCGGTGAATCAAGTTCAAGAAAGAGAGGAAAAAAGGGGTTTCTAGATGGGCTTGGTGGTACATTTTAGCATATGGTTGAGGCCAGAGGGTTTAAGTTCTAGGCGAGCCTAGCTACTTAGAGGCTTTTTTTTTTTTTTTTTTTTTTTAGTTTTTTGAGACAGGATTTCTCTGTGGTTTTGGAGGATGTCCTGGAACTAGCTCTTGTAGACCTGGCTGGTCTTGAAATCACAGAGTTCAAGACCTGCCTCTGCCTCCCGCATGCTGGGATTAAAGGTGTGCACCACCATCACCTGGCAGGCTTTGAGATTTCAAAAGAGTCATTCCCAGTGTTCCCTGTCTTCTTCTTTTTTGAAGGTGAAGATGTTAAGTCTCATCCACTGTTGTACCCCTACTCCTCCACCCAAATCACCATGCCCTTGCTCCACTGTCATAGATTGTAACCCTCTGTAGTTCTAAGCCCAATTATAATTATAAACTCTTTTTATCATAGGCTGCCTTGGTCATAGTGTTTTGTCTCAGTAATGTAAAAATAAGTGAAGTTTGGTATCAGGACTACTGTGACCTTGTTGAGTTTTGGAGGAATATGGAAGACTTTTGGACTTTGGAGTAGGAAAGTGGTACATTGTAAACAGGGCTCAACAGAAGCAGCTTGCAAAGCAGCAGTGCTGAGAGCTCCACAGATTGTAGAGGCACAACTCTAGTGGTTTCAGGAAGGAACAATATTGGCAACTGGGCTAGAATCCATTCTTAGTGATATTTTAGCACAGAGTGTTCTGCTCTTGTCCTAAGACTTTTCCTGAGACTACATTTAAAACTAAATGAATCTTGTTGGTAGAGGAGGTTTCAAGATATTCTAATACTTTGTTATGTGGTTATTAGATCCTCTGCAGAACTATATGAAAAAGGTTTTTTGTTGTGTGTATGTGTGTTTGTTTGTTTGTTTGTTTGTTTGTTTTTTCCTGTATAGCCCTTGCTGGTGTGGAACTCAGAGATCCACCTGCTTCTGCTTCCCAAGTTCTGGAATGTGACACCATGCCTGGTGCAAAAAGGTAATATTGACTCTGTTGTGTGGTTATTAGTGATCACTCTTATACAGAAAAAGCAAGTAGGGAAAAAAAATTAAAAATACACAGTTTTAAGAGAAGAGCACCAAAAATTTTAATAATTTAATTTTTCTTTCAAGATAGGGTTTCTCTGGGTAGCTGGGGCTGCCCTGAAACTCACTCTCACTACTCACTCTGTAGAACAGGCTGCCTTTGCCTCCCTAGTGCTGGGATTAAAGGTGCGTACTACCTGGCAGGAAATTTAATTTTTAAGTGCTGAAAGAAAAGGAGACCAGGCTGGGGAGATGGTCCTGTGGTTAAGACCATTGACTGCTCTTACAGAAGACTTGGGTTTGTGTTGTGTGGCCCCCCCCCCCCCCCCCCCAATTCTCAGCCTCTCTCAATCCTGCAGCAATCCTGCAGCTTCCATGGTGCCAAAACTAACACCACATAGGAGATTTACACATTACCAAATTCAGCTCACAACCTTCTGTTATTCCAGTTCCAGGGAATCCGATGCCCTCTTCTGGCTTCACGAGACACATCTAAGATGTCTGTGTACACATGTGGTACACAGAGAAAGATACAGGCGACACTCATATACATAAAATAAAAATAAATCCTTAAAAAGAGAGAAGCTGGGCAGCAGTGATGTACACCTTTAATCCCAGCATTCAGGAGGCAGAGGCAGGTGGGTTTCTGTTCTAAGGCCAGTCTGGTCTACGAGTGAGTTCCAGACAGCCAGGGCTATATAAGAAAAACAAGAGGGAGTTGGGGCAGGGGAAATCAAGTCAAGGCCTGATTTGTTTTGGGATAAACACCTCATTATTAGTTAATGGCTTCCTGTAGTTCAGAGAGTTAGAGTCCATTGATCATTGTGACAAGCATGGCAACATTCAGCTTTGGTGCTGGAGCAGTATCTGAGAACATTTATCTTGTCTGAGATTGAGAGGGAGATGGGAGAGGGGCCTGGTGTGAACTTTTGAAAGCCCAAAGTCCACCCCTAGTGACACACCTCCTCCAAAAAGGCCACAACAAAGAGTTCATCAACTTTGAACCAAATATTCAATTATATGAGTATGTTGGGGCCTATTTCCTTCACACTCCCCAAGTTCCTTCAGGACAAGACCCTGCCTAGCTAAGCTTCCTAACATGGATAAAGGAAGAGTCTTAGGCATTTTCTACTCCTAAAATGCAACAACAAAGGAAAGCTGCTGCAAACATGATTCATGGCTCAGAACTTGGCCATGTTGTCCATTGTCTTTGTAGTTCTGGCTTTAGAGACATGATGGAAACATTGGTAAAGCGGTCATGGAATCTTCCTCAGTAGTTATGGAGAGCCACTGAGGCCAGTTGTGTAGCAGGTGAGTCACCAAATGGAGGCACTGAGAAGCCTTTGGGAGATGTTGTGAAAGTGAAGCCTGCATTTTAGTAGAGTCCCTGAGTCGTGGGACATCTTCTAAGGAAAGATAGGAAGTGCAACCAGCCCAAGAGAGAGAAGGGTGTTGTGGGCCACAGAGCAAGAAAGGTGGAATCACTTAAGCCCTGACACTGGACACGGAGGTATAGGGTTTGGGGCTTGCTCTGCTAGGTTTTGTTCTTGGTTTGGTTCAGCATTTCCTAACTATGCCCCCTTTCCTCCCTTTTGGAATAATAGTTAATATTCTGTGCCATTGTATGTTGGAAGCACGTAATTTGCTTTTTTATAGGGGTTAGTTATGAGATTGTCATGAGTCTTAGAAGAGATTTGGACCTTTAAATAGTGTTGATACTGTGAAAGTCTATGGGGACTTGAAGTTGGACTAAGTGCATTTTGCATTATAGAATGCCAGGGAGTGGAATGTGGTGGTTTGAATGAGGATGGCTCCCATAGAACGTTTGAATTTTTGGTCCCTAATGGTGGAACTATTTGGGGAAAACTGGGTATGGCCTTGTTGGAGGAGCTCTGTCATGAGGGTGGTCTTTGAGGTTTAAAAAAGATTTGTACCATTCACACTGTGCTCTCTGCCTCCTACTTGTGCATCAAGGTTTGAGTTCTCAGCTCCTGCTCCAGGTGCTTATGGCCTAGCCTTCAAAGGTGGGTTGCATTCTTTTTTTAATTTGCTTGATCATGATGTTTTGTCAAGGCAATAGGAAAGTAACTGACAAACAGCAAGCACTCAGCCACTGAGCCATCTCTCCAGCCCATATTTTAATTTTTAAAAAATTTTTAAACTATTTTATGTGCATTGGTGTCAGATTCCCCAGGAACTGAAGATACAGACAATTGTGAGCTGCCATGTGGGTACTGGGAATAAAACCCAGATCCTCTGGAAGAGCAGCCATGCTCTTAACCACTGAGCCATCTCTCTAGCCCCTATTTTTATCATTTTTAATTATATGTAGGTGTATGTGTCGCCATATGTGTATGTGCATGTGTAGTGACTAGTTTTATGTCAACTTGACACAAGCTAGAGTCATCAGAGAGGAGGGATCCTCAATTGAGAAAAGGTGACTTGAGATTGGGCTTTAGGCAAGCCTGTGGGGGTCTTTCCTTTCCTTTTCCTTCCTTCCTTTCTTTGTTTTTGCTTTTAGAGACAGGGTTTCAGTTGTGTAGCCTTGACTGTAGACCAGGCTGGCCTTGAACTCAGAGATCCACCTGACTCTGCCTCCTGAGTACCACTATTGCCTGGCTGTATTTTCTTAATTAGTGATTCATGGGGGAGAGTCCAGCCTATTGTAGGTGGGTCCACCCCTGGTCTGGTGCTTCTGGGTCCTAAAATAAAGCAGGCTGAGAAAGCAACGGGAAGCAAGCTAGTAAGCAGCACCCCTCCTTGTCCGCTGCATCAGCTCCTGCCTCCAGGTTTCCTGTCCTGTTTGAGTTCCCTCCTAATTTCCCTCAGTGGATTGTGATTCTGCAGATGGAAACCAAAAAAACCCTTTCCCCCCAGTTGCTTTGGTCATAGCAACTCTAACTAGGACAACATGGAATACAGGCCAGAAGAGAACTTGGAGCTGTAGTTGCAGAGTTGGGAGACACCTCATGTGGGTTCTGGAAACTGAACTTGGTTCTCTGAAGAGCTCCCTCTCCAGCTACCTCCAATACCAACTGGAATTAGTGTGGGCTGAATGCCCTCGTAGGTCTGAGGCACGGGAGGCAATTATATTGAACACTGTACAAGAACCATCTGGTGCTTGCTGCGCTAGCTCACCAAGACAGCAGGGCCAAGTGTGTGCAGAAGCAAAAGGCAGTCCAGGGCAGGGACTGCTAGTTCATCTCTTTAGCTCCTTCTGTCACTCAGGAGATGCCCAGCGGCCCGAGCCAATCAGAGCCTCGGAGCTCACACCGTTCAATGACAAGCGTGCCTGGCAGGCGGGAGGCGGGTTCTGTCTGGCCGCCATGCTGTGGACTGAGCTCTGCGGTTGAGGGAAGCCCCATGGACGCTTGTGCTGCACTATGAGCTCCGGCTCGGAAGCCGTGACATGGTGAGCGAGGGTTGCTGTCCTCAGACGGGAAGGAGTAGCAGCTTTGGTGGTTCCTCCCGTGTGAGTAGCTGGGCTCCAGCAGGGACAGCTACCGCTGTGCAGCCCCGACCCTCGTTTGTGTCTGCGCACAACGCTGGGCGCCGCAGGGGAGGCTCCTCCCTCCGTGTTGGTGACGTCACTCACAAGGCGTGGTTTTGGTACCTGGACATGGCTTGCTAAACTCAAGGTCCCGCGGATTCCCTAAATTATGTTTACAATTAGGTGGAGAGTCCACTTTGAGTTAATTTTGTGGAAGTTGTAAACTCAAATTGTTTGCTTATGGATGCGCAGGTTGTCCTGTAATATAATATCTGAGAAGAGCATAATATTGAATTTCATTTGCTCTTTTAAAAAAATTTACTATATCCTGTGTTTGGTTTTTTTGTACTCTTTTGCACATAGATTTATTTCCAAATATTCGTACACTACATGATTATTAAATTTTTTTCGAAAGATAAAGTCAGTGTTATTTTTTTTGTACTGTTTCTTCAGATTTTGTTGAACATTGAGTTTTCCCCCTTAACATAAAACTTTTAGAATAGCTTTTATACAAGATGTTCTGCTATTACACAAGATGTTGCAATTATGTTGAATTTATGGTTTTAACTGAGAAAAGTGATATTTTAAAAAATCTTTTATGCGTGTGGTCGTTTTGCCTGCATGTATGTCTGTGAGCCACATACATACAGCTCCGCCAGAGGCTAGAAGAGGCCTTTAGGTTGCCCTATGACTATTACAGACGATTGTTAGCCATCATTTGGGTGCTGGAATTGAAGCCAGATCCTCTGGAAGAACAATAAGTACTCTTAACCCCTGAGCTACCTCTCTGGCCCCTGGAAAGTGACATCTTGATGTTTTTATTTACCAGGACCATTGCATATCTCATGATATTTTGACTTACTTGAGTCCCACCCCTCCCACCTCCCACCCCCCGGAGACAGGGTTTCTCTGTAGCTTTGGCACCTGTCCTGAAACTTCCTGTGGAGACCAAACTAGCCTCTAACTCACAGATATCCTCCTGCCTCTGCCTTCTGAGTGCTGGTATTAAGGACTTGACTATTTTTTGAAAAAGCAATTTATCCTCATCCATAGATCTTTGTTAAATTTATTATGCTGGGTGGTGGTGGCATTGGCAAGTGTTTAATCCCAACACTTGGGAGGCAGAAACACAGGTTTCAGTGAGTTTGAGGCCAGCCTGG
Organism: Phodopus roborovskii; assembly: GCF_943737965.1. Lineage (NCBI taxonomy): Eukaryota > Metazoa > Chordata > Mammalia > Rodentia > Cricetidae > Phodopus > Phodopus roborovskii. The sequence continues at coordinate 113,328 of NW_026125665.1, read as the reverse complement.
TCTACAGAGTGAGTTCCAGGACTGTTACACAGAGAAACCCTGTCTTCAAAATCAAAACCAAAACCAAAAATTACATGTTTTTCTTTGTGTCCTTTGATCTGTGGTGCAGTGTGAATTTGTTAATCATTTGATCGTTCATAGCTGTTATACTGGAAAATGATGAACTTCATGCATTAATCTTGTATTCCAAAAGTTTGCTGTAGTATCTTATTATTTCCTTGAGTTTTCGTTGATCTAGGAATCTTCTATTTGGAAAAACTTGTATTTTATTTATTGTTTTTTTTTAAAGATACTTTTGAGATTATAATACAATTACAACATTTATTCCCTTTCCTCCCTCTAAACCTTCTCCAGTATATCCCTTCCTCTTCTCCTTCAAATTCATGGCCCTTTATTTTATTGTTATTGCATGCATATGACATATATTTTTCTAAATATAACCTGTTCCGTCCATGTAATGTTACTTGTGCATGTGTTTTCAGGGCTGACCATTTGGCACTGGACAACCACTTGGTGTTCTCTTCCCCAGGGAAGACTACCTGTTCCATTCCCAGCTTTCCTCAGTTACCTATAGTTCTTTGAGTAAGGTTGAAGCTTCATGGGCTTTAGCTCCACTTTGGTGTGCCCATTGGTGTATCTTTGTTTACCTCATGTTTGAGTAATGTTGGTGAGACTTTATGAGTGAGGATTCTGATATTACTAGGAGACACAATCTTACAGCACACTACCTCTAGTTATTACAGTCTTTCCACTCAAGATTTTTACTTCAGTCATTCATTCATTCATTCATTTTGTTTTTCAAGACAGGGTTTCTCTGTGTCACTCTGGAACTCACTCTGTAGATTGGCCACAAACTCAGAAATCTATGCATACCTCTGCCTTCTTAGTGCGGAGATTAAGGGCATGTGCCACCACCCAATCTCCTTTACCTGTCTAACTGTTGTGGAAGCACCTGTGAAGTAGTGCCCACTAGAGAGGCTCATTAGACTCAATAACCATTGCTTTCTTCCCAAAGGCTAATGGGAGTTTAGGAAGTGCCATATTATTTACATAAATCATTTATGTTGAGAGGTTGGTCCTTTATATTCATGTGAACTCTTATCAAAATACTAAGTTCCCTCATGCCATCAAAATTTAAACATTGCTATAAGGATTTCTAAGAACAAGCAGATGCTTGCATGCTAATGTTAACACTGTTCTATCAGGTGGGAGGGCTCTGAGACAGGAAGTAGAAATGCACTGTAGGAAGAGAATTGGGGCAGAGCAGCAGCACATCCTAAGCCCTGGGCCCAGTAATGAGAGGAGTGCTACTACAGGGCTGCTTCCTTCCACATTCCTCAGTGTTTGCATACAACTTCTGTGTCATGGAAGAGATGTGTGGATCCCACAGTGTGGAGTGAACCTATTGTCAATCAAGAATGTGCAATGTTTAGGCCTCAGTGAGCTTTGAGGACGTGGCTGTGCACTTCACCCAGGAAGAATGGGCTTTGCTGGATCCTTCCCAGAAGAGTCTGTATAGAGATGTGATGCTGGAAACCTGCAGGAACCTCGCTTCGATAGGTGAGGACATCATCTTACCATCACTCTGTAAATTAGGGAGCATCTGGGATTTGGACTATTGAAAGGGAGGAATGTGGTGGGGAAAGAAAAAAAAACAAACATTGTTACTGTGGACACTGAAGTTAGAAACTAATTTTTCCAGTGATTTCTAATAATTTATCCTAAATTTTCTGGGATTACCTTTTAGGAAACAAATGGGAAGAGGAGAATGTTGGAGACTGTTATAGAATTCCTGGAAGAAATCTAAGGTAATTTGTATCAAAAGTTGAAACAAATGTACTTGAAGGAATTTTAATGTCCCATGAAAATTTAAAAAAACAAAAACAGCTTTAAGTGTGTCATCATTAGAAAAAGTACACCTAAATTATGGGCACCTAAATGTGTGCTGAACGTCAAAGTGCCAATTAGTGTTTGCAGAGTGTTTTCTCACAACTAGAACTTGCATCAGTGAATGCTATTGTTCTGGTATAGCTCTGTAGGAGTCACATTATGGAACCAGAAATCCATTTAGTTTCACAAGGTTCAGATGTGTTAGAAAGCACATACTTTACCTTATTTCAGGAGCAGTGTATAACAGAAAACTAGTAAGCAACTGTTAGTAAAGCAGCTCTTGCTAACATACTTGTCCTTTTTCAGAAGTTCGGTGTTAGAGACCCCCCATGAGAGTACAGAAGATGGTCAGGATGAAGAAGCCATTATGTGGGTAGCAAATCTCCATACCAGCATGTCAGTTTTTCCTGGACTAGCACCATGTAAACCCAAAGTGTGTGGAAAGGGTTCCATGTGTTCTTCATCCTCTAGTAGACATAACACATCTCACCCTCATTATAACCCACTTGAGCATGAGGAATGTGGAGCCCAGCAATATGACTTGAACTCTCTCACCAGCTTTCAAAGGTGTATGGGAGCTCACACTGGGAATGGACCTTGTGAATCTGAGGTATGTTTAAAAGCTTTCTGTTTTCCACATTCATTAGGAATACATCAAGAAACTCACAATGGAAAAACACCTTATCAGTACAAGGAATGTGAAAAGGCCTCTTTTTATACACACAGAGAAACCCATACTATGGGAAAGCTTTATGAATGTAATATATGTGGTAAAACCTTGAGTTCTTCTACTTCCCTTCAAAGACATGAAATAATTCACACTGAAAGACTCTATGAATGTACACATTGTGGTAAAGCTTTTAGATATTCCAAGTATCTTCGATTACATGAAAGAATTCATACTGGAGAGAAACCTTATGAATGTAAACAGTGTGGTAAATCCTTTAGATTTCCTGGTGCCTTGCCGCTACATGAAAAAATTCATACTGGAGAGAAACCCTATGAATGTAAACAGTGTGGTAAAGCCTTTAGATTTCCTGGTTCCTTGCCATTACATGAAAAAATTCATACTGGGGAAAAGCCTTATGAATGTAAACAATGTGGTAAAGCTTTTAGGCGTCACTATCATCTTCAGTTACATGAAAAAATTCATACTGGTGAAAAACCCTATGAATGTAAACAGTGTGGGAAAGCCTTCAGACGGCATAGTCATCTTCAGAGACATGAAAGGACTCATGCTGGAGAGAAACCCTATGAATGTAAATAACATACTAAAGCTTTTATACTTCACAGTTATATTCTGTCACATGAAAGAATTCATACTGGAGAAGACAAATGCTGTGGGTGTAAACAATGTTGGGAAATCTTTAGGTTTCCTGGGTCCTTGCAATTATATGAAATCAATCATATTAGATGCAAACCCTATGAAGTAAATAAACACTGTGGTGAAGCCCTTAGTCACCTTCAATTTTGTAAAGAACCTGTATACTGAACAGGGCATTGGTGGCACACTACTTTAGTCCTAGCACTCAGGAAGCAGAGGCAGGTGGATCTCTGTGAGTTTCAGGCCAGCCTGGTCTACAGAGCCAGTTCCAGGACAGGCTCCAAGACAATACAGAGAAACCCTGTCTCAAAAAGCCAAAAAAAAAAAAAAAAAAAAAGAGAAACTGGAAAAAGCTATGTGACTGAATAGTGTGCTGAGGCTTTTAGATGTTATACTTGGCGGTTACAAAAAAGAACTTATTCTGGAAGGACATCCTCTGAATGTAAATAGTATAGCCAGAATGTCACATATCACAGTGTTCTTTAGACATGGGTTTTTCATATATAACCCATGTGTGACCCTATAAATGTAAAATATATCCATATGTAAAAAAAACAACAGATCTCTTCAGTCCCTTCATACTCAATAAAAGCTCTAAGGATGTGAACCATGTGGTAAAGGCATCCATCGTCTGTCACAGTTTCAGAGACTGTTGTGTTGGGTGATGTGAAAAAATTACTTATCTCTGGTGGAAAGCAAAAGTAATTCTTCCAGAGCACAACTTGGTGAGCCAGTAATTTTATTGGGGTAACTTATGGGAAGGATCATGGACAACTCTCAAGCAGATGCAGCATCAAACCACCCATGCCAGTTTGAGTGTTGACTCAACCCTATAAACCTGCACAACTGCTTAGAGAGTCTTTTATCTTGGCATGTTTTAAGCTTTGGCTTTCTGGGACTTACAGGTTAATTTGTATATTTCCTGAATCCAGGGCTTCCTTTTCTCTTCTGAGAGAATGTTTCAATTCAGAGGATATGGCGCAAGCCACCCCTTCCTGTGACTCTTTTTTTTTTTTTTTTTTTTTTTTTTTGAGGCAAAACATTGCTTGGAAGCCTGTCCTGGAACTAGCTCTGTAGACCATACTGGCCTCAAAGTCACAGAGATCCACCTGTCTCTGCCTCCCGAGTGCTTGGGACCCTTAACTTTTTCTTAAATTACTTTTAAAGGGGTGATATCGATGTCAGAAATGTTTGCTCCCAGGATGAACTGCAGATAACAATAACAGTGGTCCATGTGTGAATCATTAAAACAGTAGCAGTTAAGCCAGGCAGTAGTGGCGCTTGCCTTTAATCCCAGCACTTGGGAGGCAGAGGCAGGTGTATCTCTGTGAGTTTGAGACCAACCTGGTCTACAAGAGCTAGAACTAGTTCCAGGACAGCCTCCAAGCCACAGAGAGACTCTGTCTCAAAACACCAAAAAAAAAAAAAAAAAAAAAAAAAAAAGTATGGTATTGACATTGCTATTGGATTGCAGACAACTTGTACCTGTACAGCTATTAGCCTTTGTGCCTTTGTTTTATGAAATTAAACAGCTGGTGTTTGGTGCATGTGTAGCATCTTAGTTATTTCCTGAGATACTGTTCTCTATAATCACCACAATATGGCTGTCTTTATCTTCTAAAGAATTGTTCTTCAAAGCCTTTCATCACACATCGTGCCTCAAACACCGTGCCTCCACCCAATGCCCATCGTTTAGTTACTTCTTAACATTTGCTTTTTTTTTTTTTTTTTTTTTTTTTTTTTTTTTTTGTGGCCTGCTAGCTTACTTTCCACCAGTTGGTTTCTCTGTCAAGAATTACAGAATGAGAAATTTGCAGTCTACCACACATAAGATTTATTGCTCCAAGCCAGACAAGGATACATAGTGACACCTTGTCTAAAAATGAACAAAACAAAACCCAAAATCTGCCCTTAAAATGCACACATGTACACCTGCACACACATGCCCAAAGCCTGAGCCCTGCTGCAGAACACAGGTGAGTGTGGTGTACAGACAGGGAACACTGTGCTGCCTGGTGAATCCTTATATTTCATGCGAGTGTTTTGCCTACATGTATATATGTATGTTCACAGTGTGCATGGAGGTCAAGGAGGATTTTGGATCCCCTAGGGCTAGAGTTACAGACTGTGAGCCACTCTGTGGTGGCTGGGAATCAAACCCAGATGCTGGAAGAGCAGACAGTGCTCTTAACCACTAAGCTATGTCTCCAGCCACCTCTCCCATGTAACATTTTACTCATAAACATAGGTTGTGGAGCAAAGTTTAATTCCATTTCTTTTCAGAGTGGACCAGGCAGCATGCATTTAGTTGATTGGGTCATTTTAAATGGTAACAAGAATCTGACTAAGACATGAATGAAACCCATGGAGAAGAAAGCCCTCAGAACCCTCTTTGCCTTGTTATTAGTGGCCTACAGTGTAGCAGGCAGGAGGAGGGAGTTAGATCAGCCACAGCCACCAACTAGGCTTTGTGTGGCCCTCAGTGGAATGGGGTTGAGGGGTGTGTGGCTAACATCTGCTGCTAGGCATTAGCCCATTGGGTGCCAGAAATGAAAAAGCCTCAGCAAAGACGGGGTTTCTCTTTGATAAGTCTGCAGTAAGCCCTTGGATACAAAGTGGAGGCACTCTGAGTCAGTTCAATTTGGTTCATGACCGCACTCCTTAGCTATTTAAGAGTGAATTACTATCTCCCGTCTTTCTCACTATTCTATTGTGGTTTAGTTATTCTGGTGACCTCATGGATGTGTGTATCTTCAGTGTGTAAGGCTCCTTCAAACACCTTCTTTTCTGGCAAAGTGGTCTGGATTTCGTTCAGTTTGTGTATGTTACGAGAAGTTTTTCCCTTTTACGCCTGAAGTATATGCGTAATTTCTGTTTCTTTTGCTTCCACTCCCTGGTGTTGAGATTGATTGCAGGAAAAGCAACACTACATTTGGCTTGGAATGTATGTGTGCTTTCTTCTTCTTCTCCCCCCCCCCCCCCCCCCCCGGTTAAAAGGAGAATGTGCAACTTGTTAAAGTTTGAGAAAACTTTGGTGTGCCTTCCTGAAATTCCTGATCCCTGGAGGACTTCAAATCCGGTTCCAGTTTGATCGGGGAGAGTTGGGCGCTAGTCTAGCTGTGAGGCAAAGGTATCTTATTTCACTGGGCACTGTGTAATGGACAGTTCACACAAGCAAGCCTATGTCCAAGAGCAAGAACGCACTGAGTGCGAGAAGACAGCAGTGACAATTCTGGGAGGCAAAAGCAAGTTCTGCTTCCATGCAGATCTTGAGCCTTGAGCCAGGAAAGGCTGTGTGGTCCACGTCTTTTAATTTCAGCTCATCCACCTAAGAGAGCAGATCCTGTCATTCAGGTCTCAGCAGTCAATCAGGCCCTGGGGCAGGCCATTCATTCACAAGTGCCAAAGGAAGCTGCTCCTGTCACTCAGGCCCTCGTGGGGAGTGGTAGCTAATCAACCTCTGGGCCTGGCCACTCAAGTGCCTAAAGAACTGCCTCGTCATGCAGGCTACATTAGCCAATTAGGGCAATGGAGACGGGTTGTTCATGCAGTAGTATCCAGAGAACTCTTGTCAATCAAGCTTGTGGTGCATATCTGGCCAATCAGGACTTCGGAAGAGGCGGTCCAATCAAGAGCATCAGCGGGAGGCGGAAGGTGGGTTCTTTCCCGCCGCCATGCTGTGTGTTCTGCTCCGTGTCCTAAGCAGGCATCGCGTTGTCCCGTGTGCTGCGCTGTGAGCGCCACTGCGGGGAGCTGTGAGGCGAGCGCGGTCGAGCTCAGCAGCCGCGCCATGGTGAGCGCGGGGCCGCTGTCCCCAGACAGGGAAGAGCGGCCGGCTGAGCCGGGGGAGCCGGTGTGCTGGGCCCTCCCCGGGCTGGGGGAGGGGTGGGACCGGCCGGCGGACCGGGCACCCTATTAGGTTCATGCGGCAACCTTAGGCCCATCTTCAGCTAGGCCCTGCTCGGAGGATTCTGGTCACTTCCGCCTTTCCGGCCATGTCTGCTCAGAGCGCGGGGAGCAGAAGGCTCCGCCCTTTGCGGGGTAGCTTCCGGGTTGGTGACGTCACCGACCGGCGCTGGCTCCCTGTTTGTGCTTTTGGTGTCGCACTTAACTGCTGTGTTCTCTGCACTGTAGTGTAGACGTTCTGGACTTTGTATTTCACATTTGGGTCTAGTATCAACTCTGAGTTAATTTTGTGAAATTTTCTGAGTCTTTGTCCAAAGTATTTCTTAAGAATGGTGTCCCAGAAACAGTTCTAGAAAAGACTGCTGAGTGGATTTCCTTTGCTACTTTTATCAAAGGTTAGTTTGTTTCCTTATTTTTTTAGTTGGTTTGTGGGTCTTTTTATTCTACCTAAATAGTGCGTTGTCTTGTGTATTTGTTTGGGAATGTTAATTGTGTGCTGTGGGTTCATCTGTATTGTGCTGACCTTTTATTTAAAAAAATTTGTATATAATCTTTAGTAATAGTTTTCTGTTACTTATAAGGAATTATAAACATTTTTGTGGGTATTATTTAAATCTATAATTGAAACTGGGAACTGCATTTTAGGCTTGTGGCTGTCATGTGCCAAAAACATAGACAAATACATTTGCATCTTTCTACAATGTCAGCATTTATTGAATAGAAATTTAAAAGGTGTCATGCTTCCAATGATAATCTGGTTGAGGCTAAGGCAGGTTCTTTTTTTTTTTTTTTTTTTTTTGCAAATTGTAATTACTAATATTAATTTCATAACGCAGTAAATATATATGTATGTAAATGTGCTGTTTACAAATGCATTTAAGATAAAGAGGCTGCAGAAGAGTTCAGAGGATTCTAGAAGTTGGCTGAGAGAAATGTAAATAGTGTTTCAGTTGATGAGATGAATTAGAACTCATGATCAATGAGCCCCAGAAGGGAACTTTAAGTCTGGGAAAGAGTCAGGTTTGAAACTGTTGTTATGATGTTCCAGCTGTAAGATGAAAGGCACACTAGGGTCTGAGGTGAGCTCCTGGTCTCAGTGGACAAATAGAGACTCCGTTGAGCTGAAGCTGTAGGGACAATCAGGTATCAGATAATAGGTTGGGTTCAGGCCAGGTGTCTATCACTTTCTGAGGCTAAGCAAGAGAGGTGCATCCTTGTCTAAAACATTTTAAACATACACACACTACACACACCACACACACACACGAGAAATTCACCTGCCTTTATCAAGTGCTGGGATAAAAGGGATATGCCTTTATGCCTAAGGTTTTTTTTTTTTTGAGATACAGTCTTACTGGCTGCCTTGGAACTTTCAGTGTGCTGGCCTTGAATTTACAGAAACTCATTTGTCTCTGCCTTCCAAGTACTGGGATTAAATGAATGATAGGATTTTAATATGCCCACCTTCCCTGTAGTTTCAACACACCCTGACCATTTTCTACTTTTCTAATCCCAGGAATAATCTGTTTTCTAGTCTGTGCTGCATGGGCAATCAGATATCCTAGTTTTTAGATCTGCCCAGGGGCTGTAGGCAGTTCCCTTCCCTCAAAATGGATTCAGAAGCTGCTTTAAAATGTTGTCTCTCAGGGCAAGTCAGCCTGACAAACTTTTCCAGTGTTGAATGACATCAAGCAAGGCATGGCCTGAGCTCAAATGTCTATCTGCAATTTGGCAGTAATTCTCCCATTAGTAAGGTGATTATTAGAAATTTGCAATTAGCTGGGCGATAGTGGTGTACACCTTTAAAGGAAGCAGTAGGGAAGCAGAGGCAATTGGAGACAGCCAGGTCTACAGAGGGAGCTCCAGGATAGCCAGGGCTACACAGAGAAACCCCATTTCAAAAAGAAAAAATAAAATTAAATAAGGTTAAAAATTAATATAGAATTTTTTAAATTGCAAAAATTGTAGCTGGAGAGCTGGCTGAGTTAAGAGCACTGGCTACTCTTTCAAAGGACCCAAGTTCAATTCCAAGTACCCCTATGGTAGATCACAACCATCTATAGCTTCATACAACACCCTGTTCTGTCCTCCTTGGACACCTGGCTCACAGATGGTATATGGACATACTGACAGGCAAAACACTCATACAAATAATGTAGAAAATAAAAACAGTCAAAAATAATTACAAATAAAAACAAACCTAAAGCTATTGTATCATGGTCAAGTGGAAGTTAAGGCAGGTATGTAGGACCAACAGAAACCTGAGGCTGTTATTGCATCTCACTGGTAGAGCACATGCTAATTTCCACATTCAAAAAGGAAAAATTAACAGCCAATGTAATCCAGTATATACACAATTAAGAAAAATTTTATGATCATGCCAAGTCTTTAGGATGGGGGACAACAAAACTATGTCATATATCAAGAAAAGGTCAGAAAGCTATTGAGACTTAGAAGATATTATTATGCACAGAAAAGCCCAAGAACTAACAGGAACTCAAGGAATTAGTATCTGAAGGATACAGGATTAGTAGGCAAAATTCTGTTTTCCTGTATGTCAGCAAAAAACAATAGGTTGTGAAAATAAAAAACATTGCACTGCTTATATAATACCACCAAGGAGAAAGACAGAAATGCATGCAAATATAGCAAAGAACTACAGACATTAACTACAATTTTTTTTTTTTTTTTTTTTTTTTTTTTTGGAGACAGGGCTCCAAACAGTGGATGTCCTGGAAACTGCTCTCTACAGAGGCCAGAATGGCCTCAACTCAGATTAAAAGCTGCAGCACCACTGTGTGGCAACTTTTATATGTATGAATGTTTTGCTTGCATATATGTCTGTATACCGCTTACATGCCTAGTGCCTGCAGAGGCTACCAGAGGGCATCAGATCTCCTGAAAATTGTAGTTGCAGATGGTTTTGAACTGTCCTGTGTGCTGGAAATTGAACCCAGGTCTTGTGTGAAAGAACAGCTGTGTTCTAAACCACTGAGCCACCTCTTACTTTTCTATTAATTAATTAGCATGTATTTTTTGAGATAGGATCTTGTGTAGGCAAGAATGACCCTGAACTCCTGATTCTCCTGCCTCTATTTCTATATATATTTATATGTATTTCTTTCTTTGTCTTTCTCATTGGTGGTATATAAGCAGTGTAATGTTTTTATTTTCACAACCTGTTGTTTATTGCTGACATACATGAAAATGGAATTTTGTCTACTAATCCTGTTTCCTATAAGTTTGCTGTAGCATCTTATTAATGCCTTGACTTTTTGTTAGTTCTTGGGATTTTCTATGGATAATAACAGGCATGCATCAGGACATGATTGAATAATGTCATTATGTATGAAGAATGTTCTGATTATTGTCATGTCCTGTTCCCTAATTTCCCTTTCATCCTCTTTAGTCAACTCTTGCTTACAATTCCCTTTGAAATACTCATGTTCTCCCCCCTCCCCCTTTTTGTTTTGAGGCCCACAGTTTTAACCAGGATCATCTGTGTGACCATGGGTAAACCTACCATTGGAGCTTGGTGGGCACCTCAGTGGGTACACAATTGAAGATTGACTTTCCTCCAGAATCCCTCGGTAATCATACTTCAAGGAGGGGTGATCGATTCAGGATTGGCAGTTTCATTGCAGAAACTCATGGCTTTTGTCGTCAAGTTGGAATGGTATTAGCTCTGCCATGCTCAGAAATCAGCATTTTACATCCCATCCTGCTATCTTCTTGGCCTTTGTTTGTGTCTTTTTGAGACAGGTGTAGTCCAGACTGGCCTTGTACTCAAAAAGATTCACCTGCCTATGCCTCCTCAGTGCTGGGATCAAAGGTGTGGGCCACCAGCGCCCTGCTGGGCCTTTCATTCTTTATGCCCCTTCTACAGTGATCTCTGAGCCTTAGAAGTGGTGGTATCAATTTCCTGTTTGTGGCTGAGTACTCTGGTGTCCACTTACTCTCAGCACCTTGAGTGGCTGTGCATCTCTGCAATCTCTGCAGAGAGAGGCTTCTCTGATTTAGACTGGGAGTAGCATTTGTCTGTGGGTATAAACAGTATTTAGATGGTAACTGGGTGCTAGGACAATTTAGCTAAACAGTAGTGCTGAGTTCATCCCTCCTGTCTCAGACATGGGGTTTTGGCTACATTAACTGCCTGCATGGCTTCTCTTACGAAGTGAACCTCATATCCAATTAGAGAGCAGTCTGATTGTCCTTGGAATGATTATACCACTACTGCACAGGTGGGTAAGAAGATTCCTCTCTAGCAGCCTGCATTGCACCTTCGGGAACTGACAGCCAACCAGCAGGGAGGAAGCTTTCAGCTCATTTCCAGTTTGATTTCTCACTGCATTGTAATAGTATGTATGTTGTCTCCAGCAATAGCAACCAACTCTGGTGGGCAGCCAAGAGGAGCAGAAGAGGGTGTGTTATTTGGGAGACATCTGGGGCTTCTCTGATTAATAGCTAATAAAATAAGGAAGCAACTCACTCCTGTACTGGAGTTACGGCTTAACATTGGCTTTTAGAAGCATCATTTATGTAGGGTCTTTCCCTTGTAACTTACACATGACCTAGCTATCAGCATTCCTGGACAAATGATCAAAGAACTCCATATTCTTCTACAGTAGGTACTTGCACAGCCATGTTCATTGTCACCCTTACCTGTAATAACTGGTGAGTGGATAATAAAAATTGTGCATACATAATTGGCTTTTGTGAAGAAGAAATTCTGAAATGTGCAGGCTAGTGGATGAAACTGGATAAAAATACGAATGAACTGATAACCCCAGGCTGGGAGAATAAACACCTGGCGTTCTTTCCCATGGGTGCTGGCTTTATACCCTTAGGTTGGTGTGTCATCACTTGTAGGAAAAAGGGCCTCAAGGGAAGCAAAGGCAGGACCCAGGACCTGGGGAGTGAAGCAGAGGCCCTGGAGGAGTGCTCTATACTGCATTTCTTTTCTGACTTGCTTAGCTGCACAGGGGCCACAGCTGGTTGGAAATTCAGCAGCAATCACTGACCAAGATTTGTGAACAGTCCATTCCGATGGAGTCAGTTTCTCAGTTGAGGTTACTGCTTCCTAGGTGACTCAAGTTGATGTCAAGTGGACAAAAATTAATCACACTTTTAAAAGAGTTGGGTATATAGACCTAGTAGTATATAGCAAGCTTCTATCCAAGTATATGATTGTTCTTTTTTTTATTTTTAATGTTGAGAACATCTCACTTATTTCCATACAGGTTGCAGCAGTTTCCATTCTCAACAGCAGTGAATAAGGCCCCTTTGCCTGCATCCTCACCAGCATTTGTTGTTACTTATTTTCTGGCTGGTGTGACAGTCTTAAAATAGTTTAATTAACATTTCCCTAATAGCTAAGGGCATTGATTTTGTTTTGTGAACAGCACAGCTCTTCCATGAGGCGCTTTTGCTCTTTTGTCTAAAATTGGGTCTATTTGTTTAAAAAAAATATTTATTATGTATACAGTGTTCTACCTGTATAATTGCCTACACACCAGAAGAGGGCACCAAATTTCATTACAGATGGCTGTGAGCCACCATGTGGCTGCTGGGAATTGAACTCAGGACCACTTAGCCTCTGGAGCCACCTCTCCAGCCCCAAATTGGGTCTATTTTTGTGGGTTTGTTTCTGGATTTTCTGCTTCAGTGTTCGTTGCTTAAGTTAAGTGCACGGTCATGATTGTGGTAGTTTTATAGGACATCTTTAGTCAGATAGTATCAATGTGTGTACTCTTCAGAGTTGTGTTGAACATTTTTTTTTCCTGCTCGCCCTTTCCATGTAACCTGTAGAATCGGTTCTGGTTATAACATAATCTGGTTCTGAATGTTATGAGGAGGGTGATTATAGTGAAGAAACATAATGTCTTAACAATGTTGAGACTTCCTGTTCTCTGTGATGGTGACTTTTGGTTTTCCTTCATTAGAAATGTTTGGTTCTTGTCCAAAGGCTTGTCTCTTATCTACCCTTTTTTCTAAGGTGCTGTACATGTGATGTAGAATTGATATTTGTATATACAGTTATTTACTGCTATTATTGGAAAATGATGGTCTTTTGTATATTCATGTCTCAAAAGTTTTCAGTTCCTCAGGTTTTTGTGGATTTCCTGTATGGAAATTTTTTTTCTTCTCAATCTCAGTGTCTTTGCATTTATTTCCCATGTCCCTCCTCATGGTAGTTGATATCATATGACTTTTTGGGATTTAACCTGTTGATTTGTTACATTTCACTGATTAGAGAGTTTTTCTCTTGGAGTTCTGGGGATTAAGTTAAGGCTTAAAAGCATGGACAATATTAAGATAAAGGTGGAGCACAGTCACTAGCCTTCAGAGGGTTCCTAGAAAGGTGCATGTAATAAAGTATTGCTGAAAAGCTGAGAACAGTAAAAACAGAGCTAACCACTTCAAAATCTTGGAAACTTTTACCATATGTAATCAACTAAGAGGCCTGTCTCTGTGCAGGTCTGTCAGGGAAGTTCAGGAATGATGAACTGAGTCAAGAAGACCCTGTTGTATAGTGGGTGGTACTTTATGAAAAGTCCAAAGAAGCAGTGTTGCTTTCCTGCCTTCCTTCTCTTCTTGCTGGTGAGTGCATCTGTCCCACTGCCACCGCTGCCGCCACCACCATCCTTCACTGACATTGGAACCCTGCTTCTTGGGGACTGAAGACCAGAAGCTTTCCAGGTGTGTTCTAGGCCTTTGGCACCAGATTGAAGCACTTGAGGCTTCCTGCCTTGTGCACAGAGCCTCTGCATCATGGAGACAGCCATTGTTGGACTATCCAGGCCGGATCAGGTAATCCAATATAATATATATCTTACTAATTCTTCCAGTCTTACTCTGCTAGAGAATCCTGATTTGTTCAATGGCCACCTATGTCCTCCTCTGCTTATGAGTGCACCTGAAATACTACTTTTAAATAGCCATTTTCTATTTTATAGTTTGTACATGTAAGCCATATAAGAATAAGACATTTTTTCCATTTTCTTCACCAGTCAATGGCCTAAAATAATGACTAGAACAGCATGCTTAGCAACAACAAGTAATGCCACAGTCATTAGATGTTACCAGGAAAATTGGGGTCTTTTTTGGGGTTGTTGAGCCTCATTGAGCAAGAATAAGACCATTACCACTTTTTTTTTTTTTTTTTTTTTTTTTTTTTTTAGCCAAATTTGAAGCAAACTTTGTTAAATACTAGCCAGGGTGAAGGACACTAGCCAGGTTCGTACCCAGGATTCCCAGAGAATGGGACTTATAAAGGCAAAACTCACAAGGCTGCCTACTTCCTGCCTTTGTCCAATGGGGGCAAGCATACATCCTGACATGCTTCCTGCCTATGTACCTCTCTCCTGTGTGGGATCAAGCACATCCTGTGCAGCTGGGGCAACCAACATTATTCACAGAAGTGAAAACACATGACTTGTCATTTTATGTGAAAAACAACTCAGTATTCTAGTAAGCAATCTGTCCTTGGGCAAGTGGGGCTTATAGGTCAGAGGCATTTGTTTTATAGTTTTCCACCCTCTTTTCCACCCACTTTCCCTCCCTCTCTCCTCTCCCTACCTCCCCTTTCATTTTTCCAGATGATTTTTCTTTGTGTAGCCCTCACTGTCCTGGGGCTCTGTAGACCAGGTTGGCCTCAGACTCACAGAGATCCTTCTGTCTCTGTCTCCCACCACTGGCCATTGTTTTATAACTCTTTTAAGCACAGAAGTTTAAACTTAAAACATAACTTTAGTCCTCATAGGGTTTTTAGTTACATTAATAAGAGAATTTAAGAATGAGCCCAAAGGAAAGCTTGAGGAAATTTTATTAAGAGTTTAAAGGAAAAATCCCAAGGCAGGAAGGCTTAAATCTTGACATCTGCTAGGAAAAGGGTGATGAAGAGGAAGAGAAAAATCCATGCCATTTGAGTTAAGCCACCTCAGATGTTAGCTACAGGGCAGACAGGCATTCACATGGCCTTTGGAGAACAATGGAAACAACTCAAGTACCAGAAAAACCATTCTTTTATGCTCTGGCCTGCGTCAAAAGAAAAGGAACAGAGAGTGCAAGAGAAAGGGCAAGCTTCATCTTGAGTATTCAGAAAGGCAGACAGACCCAGGAGACCCTAAAGCTGCTTAGAGGGAAATGAACATTATCTCATTAATGGGATAATTATTCCTCCCATCCCTTTAGCTTACCTTACAGCTAGTCAGCCCTCCCTGGAGTTTGTCCCTTAGCTCAACTGTTGACCAGCTCAATTGTATCACCTTTTTTTTTTTTTTTCCTTCTCTGAGACAGAGTTTCTATGTATAGCTTTAGATGTCCTGGAACTTGCTCTGGTTGCCAACCTGGCCACAAACTCAGAGACCCACCTGCTTTTGCCTCCTAAGTGCTGGGACTAAAGGCCTGCACCACCACCTTCCGGTTCTGTATTAACTCTTAAGGGCAGACACAAAGCATTTCTCCACCCAGACTTACTTGACTAGAAGGAACCAGCTTTTTCTTAATGGCATCTTCAGTTCATGCTCAAGGGCACAGATAAGGCTCTCATCACTAAACTGCCTGTACCGTTTCTTTGTCTCTTGTTCCCCTCCTTCCTCTCCTGAAGAGGTAGCCCTAATTATCATCTAGAGATTTGGGACAACAGTTTATCTGGCTTCTTTGAGGTTGTCTAAAGTGAGGTCCAGTGTAACAGTTGGTGTATCCTTCCTTGGGCCTTTCTAGGGAACCTCAAATCTGCATTAATGGTTACATTTGTATGGCAACCAGGTGTATTGAGGAAAAGAAGAAATGAGCTTGGAATAAGACTGAGTGGAGACAAATAAAAGTGAAGTTGGAATAGTTTGAGCAGAGGATGGAGTGTATCCCTTGCCTGGGGCAGTCATCATTTTGATACAGAAGCTTAATATTGGGAGATCTGGGCAGAAAAGCTGTTGTCACATAGTCCATAGTCACTTTTGAGAGGCTGATCCTCGAGATGTCTCTTGAGTTTGGAAGTGATTAATAGACTGTCAAAAGAGAAACAGGAGTGTTCAGAGTTGCCATGCTGAGTCATTTACCCTTATCATTTATGTCCAAGTGCAGTCTCTTAGAGAGGATGTTAATCCTCAGGCCAGCAGAGGCTAAACACTGAGCATGACTTACAAGGACAGACAGCCTCCTGAGCCCTAATGTTAATGCTGTTGTATGTATCAGATGATAGGGTGTGCCTGGGACAAGATCTAGGGATGGATGGAGAAAGAGAATGGGGTGGGGAAGCAGCACATCTCCTCCTGGGTGCAGTAACGAGGAGAGCAATCTGTCTGCTGTCTCTGAACATCACTCAGTGCTTTTACTAAACCACTCAGTTATGCTGTCATACTGTCAGATGTGGACAGATGTTTGTTCTCACCTCCTCTTTCATATACAAATATGGAATGTTCTAGGATCTAGTGAGCTTTGAGGATCTGGCTGTGAACTTCACCCAGGAAGAGTGGGATTTGCTGGATTCTTCTCAGAAGATTCTCTATGGGGATGTGATGCTGGAAACCTTCAGGAACTTCACTGCTATAGGTGAGGGCATCATATAACCTTCATTCCATAAATTAGAGAACAAATGTTCCTGGTTATTGATGGTCGCTGTAGTTTGGATGCGGAAAGGGAAGAATGTGGTGAAGAAATTAGAAATAGTTGTAACTGTGCGTTGTGATAATTTATCACATTTTCCGTGACTGTGTTTCAGGGTACGAATGGGAAGACCAGACAATTGAAGAACATTATGAAGAACCTGAAATAAATCTAAGGTAATCTGTATGCCAAGGGGAAGTAAATGTCCCTCAGAGAAATTTAATGTGCCATGAAAATTTAAGAACAAATTAACAAATGAGCCCAACTTTAAATTTACTCATCAGTAGAAAATTTTTACCTCAAATGTGTACCTTCATCTAAGTTTAGATTTTGCATAGTGTTTCAGAACCAGTTCTGTGACCCTCCATTGACAAATGCTACTATTTTGGTCTTAGGCCTATGGGAACCATGTTTTAGAGCCATCAGTCCATTTATTTTCAGATCTTTCGTATGAAGGCACGCATTTTGCTTGTTTTGGGTAATAGATGGTCTAATAAGCAAACAGTAGTAAAAGAACAGTCACTAATGTGCTTGTCATCTCTCACAGAAGATACTCTGGTAATGAATGAAGCAGGTGCTCAGGGTGGAGCAACCTTATCCATATACCAATCTTAGTATGAGCAGCAATGCAGGTGGAGACATTTTCATGTGTCATTCATTTTTAATAGGCACATCGTCTCTCACTCTGAGTGTACGCAGTATGAACGTGAGGAATATGAACAGAAGCCACAGGATTCTAATTTTCTTACAAGGGTTGAAGGATACACAGAAACTCAGACTTCGAGTGGACCTTCTGTATGTGAGGTATGTTTAAAGACCTTTGGACTATATCACCTGACTTACAATGGACATCATAACTATGACTACAAGGAAGTTGGAGGAAGCCAGACCGATGAAAATGATTATGATGGCAATCAGTGTGATAAAACTTCCAGTTCCCTTCAAAAACAAGAAAAAAATCATACTGGAAAAAAACTCTATGTGTGTCAAGAGTGTGGTAAAGCCTTTAGGTATCCCAGTGCCCTCCAGTTACATGAAAGAATTCATACTGGAGAAAAACCCTATGAGTGTAAAGACTGTGGGAAGGCATTTAGAGGTCTCAGCGCCCTTCATTTGCACGAAAGAATTCATACTGGAGAAAAACCCTATGAATGTAAACAGTGTGGCAGAGCCTTCACATATCTCAGTGCCCTTCAATTACATGAAAGAATTCATACTGAGGAAAGACCCTGTGAGTGTAAACAATGTGGTAAAACCTTCAGATATAGCAGGGCCCTAAAGTTACATGAAAGAATTCATACTGGAGAAAAGCCCTATGAATGTAAACAATGTGGTAAATTCTTTAGAAGTCACAGGACTCTTAAGTTACATAAAAGAATTCATACCGGAGAAAAACCCTATGAGTGTAAAGAATGCGGGAAAGCTTTTAGATGGCTTACTTCTCTGAAGTTACATGAAAAAATTCATACAGGAGAAAAACCCTATGAATGTCAAGAGTGTGGGAAAGCCTTCAGATGTCAGGCTTCTTATCATAGACATAAAATTACTCATGGTGGAGAAACATTGTATGAGTGTAAAGAGTGTGGTAAGTCCTTCATTTACCCTTCTTTACTTCAAGTACATGAAAGAACTCACACAGGCGAAAAGCCCTATCAGTGTAAGCTGTGTGGGAAAGCTTTTAGATGCCAGTCTTCGCTTCGATTGCATGAAAGAACGCACACCGGAGAAAAACCCTATGAATGTAAACACTGTGGCAAAGCCTTTTCAAGTTACAATTATCTTCGATTTCATGAAAGAAGCCACACTGGAGAGAAACCCTATGAATGTAAAGAATGTGGTAAAACCTTCACACATCGCTCTTACCTTCGATCACATGAAAGACGACATACTGGAGAGAAACCGTATCAGTGTGTTCAGTGTGGTAGATCCTTCAGTCGGCATAGTTCCTTTAAAAGACATCAGTCTGTTCATGGCGTGGAAAACCCATATGAATGTCAACAATATCTAATTCCTTTATCCCCATTTCCTTCAAATGAATGAAACAGATATTGGCAACAAACCCTTTGAATGTAAACGATGTTACAAAATGTCCCCATCCACATAAAACAGTTGGGAACTCAAGACAGGGATGAACCTTTTATATGTAAACTGTGACATAGCCTTTCAGGGGTCAGGATGTCCTTCAGATCCATGAAGGAATTCATGCTGGGCAAAGTTTATATTTGTTACCAATGTGGTGTCACTTGTCATACTTCTTTTCAGAGAAGTAAGTTAATTCATGCTGGTCAGATGCCCTATGAGTGTACAAGATGTGGTTAATTTTTCATTTCTTCCTGTTTGCCTTAAAATCATGAAAGAACTCAGTGGTGAAAAAAATCACATGAATATAAGCAATGTGGAAAAGACTTCAGGTGTCACAGGTCCTTTCAGTAGCACGAATGAAATCTCATGATGGAGAGATTATGTGAGTGTAAGATGTGTTAAAACCTTTAGATATTGTTGCTTCCTTAGATTCCATGAATGAACTCATACTGGAAATAGTTTCCATGTAACAATAAAAGCTGTGAGGCCTTCAAGGTTATAGTTCTTTCAGAAACCTGTGATGGATGGTGGGCAGTTCTGTAAGTGTAAGAAGTGTGGGAGCTTAATGGTTGCTGAGAGATGGATTTCCATTATAGTGGCTGCCCATTGATTTGCCTGGGTTCTGGTAAATACCCCCAGTTAAACTTGGTGGTTCCTCAAGCCACACTTGGGTACAATCATTCTTTGTCCCTGTCTTTGGTATCCTGTCTGGGACAAATAAACCATCATAATGTCTTCAAAGTTCACACTATAGGGACTTTTAAAGTTGGGCTGTATTTGCATCAGTGTGAAACATTGATAAGGAAGGGAGGCTGTGGCTAAAAATGCTGTTTCTGTGTTGGGATTGTGGTTTGCTTCATTTGTCAACTTGTTACAATCTGGAACTACCTGGGAAAGGATCTCAATGCTGAATTATCTAGGTTAGGTTAGCTTTGGGCCCAGCTGTCAGGGGTTTCCTTCCTTGGGTTAATTGAGGTAGGAAGAATGTTAAATGCTGTACTCAGAAGGAGCTGAGTACAGGCATTCTTTGCTGTCTGCCTTGGGACTATGGATACAATGTGACCTGCTATGTCATTTCCTGATACCATGACTGGTCCACAGTAATGGATTGTAACCTGGAACTGTGAGCTGAAATAAACCCTTTCTTTCCTAAATTGCTTTTGTCAGGGTATTTTATGCCAGACACAGGAATGAAGCTAAGATTGCCTGGACCTATGGCACAGGAGAACACTTGCCTTGGCTGTGATGTGAGTGGTCACAGCACTGGAGGGTACTTTTTGAGGATGCTGCCTCCAAAGCAGTAAGCCCAACCAACTTATCTATTCCAAAGTGCCATGGAAGGGTATGCTCTCCTGCTGCCTTGCCAGCTTCACAACCCCCTCTGCAACTTGGGTGTAGTGCAGCACATCTTTATGAAAGATGAGGTTGGCCACATATGGGGATGATCCCGTGTGGCTGCAAGGTGCGTCTTTGGGACATACAGCCATCAGATGCATGCTCCTTGGTGCAGGCAGTGGGGCATGTAGCAGGCTCAGGTGTTAGCTCAGCAGGAGCTTATCCAAATGTGCAGCCATTAAAACAGGAAAGATATGCAGGTAGTCTGCTGTGTTAGCTGCATATTGGCAGAGAAAAGAAATGAGATGGAAGAGATGAACAATTACACAAACAAACACCCAATTCTTCTTGAGCTCCCAAACCCATGGGAAGAATTAAAACAGCAAAGAGTAAGAGTGAGGTTTAACCTTACTAGGAATAAAAAGCTCAGAATAGAGCATGGAGATGGAGGCCTGAATACTAGCCCCATCCAGGAGACCAATAGCAAATGGCCTGCCTTGGGAGATTTCAAGCTTGAGCAAATGTTTAATAGGGCTGGGTAGTTGAGAAAGTCTTAAGTTTTCAAGAGGTGGCCAGTTATGCCCTTATAAGGCATGTGTGATTGTTAGCCCAGCACTGTTGGTGGCTGGAGGTGAAGTAGCAACAGCCTGTGGTACATCTTGCTTCCAGAAGCCAGGGAGGTAGGTTTGCATGCCTGTGCTCTAGGCCAGTTAGGACCAGAACCAGCTTTTTCCCCACAATCCTGATAAGAAGGTATGCAGCAGGCTTGTGGCAGCATTGTAGAGAATGACTGAACTGTGTAGGGCTGAGCTAGTACTTTCTGCATAGTTTTTCTTGAGGTAGGGTGTCACGTAGCTGAGGGAGGTTTCATTTTGTGCTGGGTATGGAATTCAGGCCCACTCTGGCTTAGTAAGCTAGCAGCTGAGCTGCATTCTCAGCTCAGCATCCATCATTGAAGAAACAGTACAAGTTGAAAGACCCCAGCAGACCCCAAGAGTTTGGAGTCTGTCAGGGGGGAAGGCCCTTGCCCCCAAGAGACGAGATCAGACCAACTGGATGCAAGTGCAAGAAGTTATTTATTGTTTACACAGGTACCTGTGGACGCTTCAGTCTTTCAGGGGACTGAGCATGCTGAGGTTAAAACTCAGGCAGTTTATATAGGGTTGGGGTGGCAAGAAGCAGGCTTACAGAAGCAGAAGCATGGTTACGGGGATTTCATTGCTTCATCTAAATGTAGCAGTTGTAGCTAACCAAGGACAGTTGGTTATTCGGGTTGGGCACAAAGAATACAAAGAATTCAGTTATGACTCTCTCAGCATCCCGGATACCGTCCTGCTGACCTTGCTTTGGTTCAAGTTGCAGACCACAGATATCTGGTTGGCGTTGGATGAGAGCCGCACCTGGTTCCCTCCTGTGCTTTTCTCATAACTTGACCTTGGCAAATTAGCAAGAGCAATTCAAACAGGCAATAAGCATAGTGGCGGGGGGGGGGGGGGCTTTCAAAGTGAGTTATGGGGAAACACTTGGTACTGGTGACAGAATCTTCATGCTGTTGGGTCTTGCTAATATTTATTGACTTTTGCTCCTGACTGTTCAGCTGGCACTTGTTTGGGATGGTGGCTTGTGGGCCCTCAGTGATCCTGAGACCCCTGTGTATAAAGGTATCACTTCACCGCTTACATACTAGTCTCTGTGTGTTTCACAGAGTTAGAAAAGCATCCGTGTGAGCTGAGTGACTACCAGAAGGGAGGTACACATGTGCACAGGGCTGGCACATGGGAAATTCCTGGAATTAGTCTGTTCTGTTTTTTGAAGAGACTATGACCATGACAACTCTATGAAAGAAACCATTTAATTGGGGGTCACTTACTGACTTACAGTTTCAGAGGTTTATTAAGTCCGTTATCATCATGACCAGGGGTATGGCAGCATACAGGCAGACATGGAAAATTAGCTGAGAGTTCTACATCTTGATCCACATGTAGCAGGACAGACACTGGGCCTGGCCTAGGCTTTTGAAACCTAAAAGCCCACCCCACTGACATAGTTGCTCCAACAAGGCCAGACCTAATCATTCTAATTCTCAAGCTACACCCTGATGCCTAAGTATTCAGATGTGTGAGCCTGTGGTGGCCATTTTTATTCAAACTTACAACACAAGTGATGTAAAGTAAATGAGAAAAATCCTCAACACTAGACTAGAGAGATGGCTTAGCAGTCCAGAGCACCTATTGCTCTTGCAGAGGACCCTAGTTTGGCTCCCAGCACTCAAGTCAGTTGGCACAAAAGTGCTCCAGACAGAGCACATAACCCCACTCAAGACACAAGCATACATGTAATTTAAGTGAAAAAAAAAAAAAATCCCAATAGCCTGTACCAATAGATGTTAAAACAATGGTTGAAGTTTGAATGAAGGTACCCTGTGTGTATGGGAAGTGTTTACAGGTGGGCTGCCTTTCTTGGAGCTGCTTGTGGAGAACAGCCCCCAAACAACACATGTTGTTGCCAATGCTGTTAGTTGCACATCAGAACTAGATAGTAAGACTCTGTTGCTGAAGACACTGCATGCTGTGCTTGGTGGCTGTGGAAAAAAAAAAGCTGAGACTGAGCTGGGAGGTTCATGGGTGACTATAGCGGCTGTGCAGGGTAAAGGGGAGAAGTACTATCCACGGCATTGCTCAGCTTGGGACTCTCATACCACATTAGCAAACTGGTAGGCATCTTTTTGCAGGCAGCAGTTAGGGCTGATACGCATGGGCTGTTTGGGGAGTCAGAGATTAAGTGGCTGTTCATGCTTATCCCTAAATAAGACAGTGTTCATGGACACATGCACACATACCTGTGCACGTGTGCGCGCACGCACGCGCGCACACACACACACACAGACACACGGCACTGGTAGAGTGGATAGAAACAGTGGAAAGCTACAGGAACAAGTCCAGTGTTGCTGAGTTTGGCATCACCATTTTCCTCTTGAAATCCCAGCACCTGTGATGACCTCCCGGAGACCAGACAGAATTGAGCCTTTTGTTTCATGCCCAGGGGTGCTCAAGAGGCCCTGCCAGCCTCCCAAGGATTTATAGACAGTTAATATTAACTAGGTGGTGGATTGTTAGCCAGAGACAAGCCATTTGTATAGCTCCTCCACTGGTTGAACTAGTAATTCACATAACTATGATAAATTCCTAGTTTTGAAGTAACTCAATTTTTCTTTTTCTTTTTTTATACATATTTATTACCTTTTTATTTTCCATATCGACCCCAGTTCCCCCTCCCTCCATCCCATGCTACCTGACCCCCTCTCTGGTCCCATTCCCCAGTCAATCCACAGTGAGGGTGATGCCTTCCAAAAGGGATCATCAAAAGCTGTCAAGTCATTTGGAGTAGGGACTAGGCCCTCCATCCTGTCTCTAGACTAAGGGAGTATCCCTCCAAGGGGAATGTGCTCCCAAAGTCCTTTTGTGCAACAGGGTTACATCCTGGTTCCACTGTCAGAGGTCCCTTAGTCTGGCCAGGCCTTCTAACAGACCCACATTCAGGGGGTCTGAGTCTGACCAGTGCTGGTTTCCCATGAGCTCCCCCTTGTTTAGGTCAGCTGTCTCTGGGTTTCTGTAGCCTGGTCTTGACCCCATTTTCTTATCACTCTTCCCTCTCTGCATCTGGATTCCAGGAGTTTGGCTCAGTGTTTAACTGTGTGTGTCTGCTCCTGTTTCCATCAGCTACTAGATGAGGGCTCTGTGATGGTAGATAAGTTAGTTATCAATCTCATTATCAGGTAAGGGCATTTAAGGTAGCCTCTTTGCGGTTGCTCAGACTGTTAGTTGGGGTCATCCTTGTAGGTCTCTGGACATTTCTCTAGAGTCAATTTTCACTTCAAAGTTTCCCTCTATTATGGTATCTCCTTTTTTAGTTTTATTTATTTATTTATTTATTTATTTATTTATTTATTTATTTATTTATTTATTGCTCTCTTCTCAATCTTACTGGTCCCGCATACTCTCTTTTTCCTAGCTCCGTCTCCACTCACTGGCCCCCCACTTCCAATATGCTCAGGAGATCTTGTTCATTCCCCTTCTGTGAGGGACCTTGTATGAATCTCTTAGATTCCGCCTTGTATCCTAGTTTCTGTGGTGGTATGAATTATAGGCTGGAGATCCTTTGCTCCATGTCTAAAATCCATATATGAGTGAGTACATACCATGTTCCTCTTTTTGTGACTAGGTTACCTCAATCAGAATGGTTTCTTCAAGTTCTGTCCATTTACCTGCGAATTTCAAGATTCCATTGTTTTTTTTCTGCTGAGTAGTATTCCATTGTGTAAATGTGCCATATCTTCTTTATTTATTCTTCAGTTGAGGGGATCTAGGTTGCTTCCAGCTTCTTGCTATTACAAATAATGCTGCTATGAACATAGTCTTTGTTGCATGGATGTGGATCATTTGGGAATATGTCTAAGAGTAGAATTGCTGGGTCCTTTGATAGACTAATTCCCATTTTCCTGAAGAACAGCCATACTGATCTCCAAAATGGCTGTATGAGTTTGCACTCCCACCATCAGTGGAGGAGTGTTCCCCTTTCTCCACATCCTCTCCAGCATAAGCTGTTATTGATGTTTCTGAATTTAGGCATTCTGACAGGAGTATCTCAGAGTTTTGATTTGCATTTCCCTGATGGCTAAGGATGTTGAGTTCTTTCAGCCATTTTGGATTCCTCTATTGAGAATTCTGTATTTAGTTCTGTACCCCACCTTTTAATTGGATTATTTGGTGTTTTGGTGACTAGTTTTTTTAGTTCTTTGTATATTTTGAAGATCAGCCCTCTGTTGGATGTGGGGTTGGTGAAGATCATTTCCCAGTCTGTGGGCTGACTTTTGGTCTTGTTAACGGTGTCCTTTGCCTTACAGAAGTTTCTCAGTTTGAGGAGGTCCCATATATTAATTGTTGATCTCAGTGTTTGTGCTACTGATGTTATGTTCAGGAAGCAGTTCCCTGTACCAATTCCTTCAAGGGTACCTCCCACTCTCTCTTCTAAGATATTCAGTGTGGCTGGATTTATATTGAGGTCTTTGATCCATTTGGTCTTGAGTTTTGTGCATGGTGATAGACACAGGTCTATCTGCAGTCTTCTACACATCATCATCCAGTTGTGCTAGCACCATTTGTTAAAGATGCTTTCTTCCATTGTATAATTTTAGTTGTTTGTCAAAAATCAGGTGTTTGTAGGTGTTTGTATTAGTATCAGGATTTTCAATTTGATTCCATTGGTCTACCTGTCTGTTTTTGTGCCAGTATAAAGCTGTTTTCAGGACTATAGCTCTACAGTAGAGCTTGAAATTGGGGATGGTGATGCCTCCTGAAGTTCCTTTATTGTACAAGGTTGTTTTGGCTACCCTGGGTCTTTTGTTTTTCCATATAAAGTTGAGTATTAATCTTTCAAGTTCAGTGAAGAATTGTACTGGGATTTTGATGGGAATTGCATTGGAATCTGTAAATTGCTTTTGGCAACATTGCCATTTTTACTGTGTTTATCCTACCTATCCAAGAACATGGGAGATCTTTTCATTTTCTGGTATTTTCTTTAATTCCTTTCTTTAAAGACACAAAGTTCTTGCTATATAGGTCTTTCACTTGTTTGGTAAGTGTTACCCCAAGATACTTTATGTTTTTTTTGTGGCTATTTTGTTCTCTGATTTCTTTTTCAGCCCCTTTATTGTCTGTATATAGTAGGCTACTGATTTTTTTGAGTTAATCTTGTATCCTGCTAATTTGCTGAATGTGTTTATCAGCTGTAGGAGTTCCCTGGTAGAGTTTTTTGAGTCACTTATGTAAACTATCATATCATTTGCGAATAGTGACAGTTTGACTTCTTTTCCAATTTGTATCCCCTTGATCTCCTTTTGTTGTCTCATTGCTCTAGCTAGAACTTCAAGAACAATATTGAAGAGATTTGGAGAGAATGAGTAGCCTTATCTTATTCACCTTAAGTTTCTTTCCATTCAGTTTGATGTTGGCTGTTGGTTTACTGTATATTGCTCTTATTATGTTTAGGTATGTTCCTGTTATCCCTGATCTCTCCGAAGAACTTTATCATGAAAGGGTGTTGGGTTTTGTCAAAGGCTTTTTCTAGTGAGATGTTCATATGATTTTTCTTTTTCAGTTTGTTTATATTGTGGATCGCATTGATAGATTTTTGTATGTTTAATCATCCCTGCATCCCTGGGATGAAGCTTACTAGGTCATGGTGGATGATTTTTCTGATGTGTTCTTGGATTCGATTTCCCAGTATTTTATTGAGTATTTTTGCATCAGTGTTTATGAGGGTTTTCTTTCTTAGTTGTGTCTTTATGTGACTTGGGTACCAAGGTAATTGCGGCCTCGTAAAAAGAATTTGGTAATGAACCTTCTGCTTCTATTGTGTGGAACAATTTGAGGAGTATTGGTATTATCTGCTCTTTGAACTTCTGGTAGAATTCTGCACTTAAGCTATCTGGCCCTGGTTCTTTTCTTTTCTTTTCTTTTCTTTTTTTTTTTTTTTTTTTTTTTTGGTTGAGAGGCTTTTGATAACTGCTTCTTTCATTAGGGGTTATACTTCTATTTAAATTGCTTATCTGTTGTTCTTGATTTAATTTTGGTGAGTTATACTTATTCAAAAATGTGTCCATTTCTGTTAAATTTTCGAATTTTGTGAAGTACATGACCTGGAATGTCCTGGAAATTCTCTGGATTTTCCTCAGCATCAATTATTTCTCCCTTTTCATTTCTGATTTTGGTAATTTGCATGTTTTCTCTCGGCTTTTTGGTTAGTTTGGATAAAGTTTTGTATATATTGTTGACTTTCTCAAAGAACCAACTCTTTGTTACATTGATTTTTTTTTTTTTGTATTGTTTTCATAGTTTTTGCTTTGGTTTCAGCCCTCAATTTGATTATTTCCTGGCATCTACTCCTCTGGGGTGAGTTTGCTTCTTATTGTTGTAGGGCTTTCAGTTAATGCTGTTAAAAGGACCTTGTGAACACATTCCCTATAGAGGGATACTGCCTTAACCTAGAGGCAGGAGAGAAATCCTAGTCCCTACTTCAAATGACCTGGCGGATCTACATGACCCCACCTGGATGACATTGCCCTACATGTGGAATTGGGGCAGGGGAGGGTGGTCAGGGTGCATGTGAGAGGGCAGAGAGGATAAAAGGGAGGGAGGGGGAGAGGGAACTGGGATCAACATGTAAAATAATAAATTAAATAAAAATAAAATTAAAAAAAATTCTCTAATGTGACTATCCTCTGTTTTCTTCATATGGGCACTTAGTGCAATGAAGTTTCTGCTTAGCACTGCTTTCATAGTGTCCCATAAGTTTGAATATGTTATGTCTTCATTCTCATTGAATTCTAGGAAATCTTAAATTAAATCTTAAATCTTTCTCTATTTCTTCCTTGATCCAGGATTGGTGCAATTGCACATTGTTTAATTTCTATGAGTTTGTAGGGTTTCTGCAATTTGTGTCGTTGTTGACTTTAAAGCTATTCCTTTTTTTTTTTTTTTTTTATCTATTGAGGTTTGTTATGCAACGAGTATGCGGTTGATTTTAGAGAAGATTCCATGTGGAGCTGAGAAGGTATTGTGAGGGAAAATTAATAACTAATAGACACGGGACTCATGGCAAGAAGGGAAAACCAGAAAGAACAAGTGATTCTGTCAATAGATGTAGATAACTCCCTGACTGGAGGGTACATTCTCCCTGCCCCCCATTATCTTAAGGACAAGGCCACTGAGCCCGCTGGTCCTAGAGAAAGAAAACCCCCTAACCTTGCAGGTACGCTGAACAATTCCACCTTGTAAAAACTTTGTACTCAGTGAAATCTCTGTAACTTGGAAACCTTATGGGCTGAGACAAGCAGTCTCAAACCTCCCTTTCTCTTTAAAAACGCTTCGCAATTGTAAGCGGGCACCTTATTCTTCTGATAGAGTGAGGTCCCAGCTGGTTCGGTTCTTAGCAATAAAAACCTTTTGCTTTTGCAGTTGGGAGTCACTTCCTTATAGGTTGAGGAAACCTGGTAGGCACAGCAGTATATTCTTTTGTGTTTCTATGGAATATTCTATAAATGTCTGTTAAACCCAATTGGGACATAACTTCTGTTAGTTCTTTTGTTTGTTGAGTTTATGTCTGGTGGTCCTGTCTAGTGGTGAGAGTGGGTTGTTGAGGTTTCCCACTATGAGTGTGTGAGGTTTTATATGAGCTTTGAGTTTTAGTGGCATTTCTTTTACTATTTGGGGCATAGATGTTCAGTATTGAGATTTTGTACGGATGGATTTCTCCTGTGATGAATAAGAAATGACCTTTTTCATCTCTTTTGATTGATATTGGTTTGCAGTCTATCTTGTTAGATGTTAGGATAGGTACACCTACGTGCTTCTTGGGTCCATTTGATTGGTGTTATGCTTTGGTGTGTTCAAGTCTAGTTGGTGTAAAGTCCCTAGGTTATGGTGTTTTCATACTGGTTTTTAAAATGTTCGGTGTTTTCTTGTATTGCCATCTTCCCATTGTTTCTTCCAGTGGGTGAAGGTGGAATCTCTCTCTTTCTCTCCCCTGATCTTCCAGTGGGTGTAGGTGGGTCAGGAGTTTGATGTCTGTAACTCTGGATTATCCAAGCTCTCTTGGAGGTCTCTGGCAGAGGGCAGGCGATTGGGCCTCTAAGATCAGGTGAGTGCAGGCTCAGGGTGATCCTTCGTGGATAGGTGGGTCTAGTATGCTAGGAGCCGATCCAGGAAGTTCCAAGGAGGTGGAGAGGTGTTGGACCTACACTCTGCTCTAATGTTCACCTGGAGCAGTAGGCCCAGCGCATCTAAGAGTGATGGGAAGGCAGGCTGTGGGTGGTGTATGGTCCAGTGTACCAGAACTGTATCACTCAGGGCAATGTTATAGGGGGGAGTGAGATTCGGAGCTAACCCAGGAGTTCCCATTGGATGAGGGGGCCTATACTGATCCCAGATTCACCTCTGACAGAGGGTACACAATGGGGCCCAAAGATCAGGTGTGTGCAGGCTCAGGGTGGTTCCAGTGTGCTCAGAGCTGATCCAGGAGGTTCCAAGGAGGTAGAGGGGGTGTTGGATCTGCACTCTGGCCCAATGCTCACCCGGAGCAGTGGGCCCAGCAGGACCAAGTGTAACTCAGTTTTTTTAGATGCTTGAATTCATTTACCTGAGTAGCACCCAGTAGCTCAGCCAGGAGACTTGTTGATTGACCTAACAATGACTACTCACTAGTTACCGCAGGGTCAACTGTGAAAGTGTCAGATGGAAGCAACACCTTCCTTTTCTGCCCCTCCTGGCTGTAACTACATTTCTCATGACAGAGACAGTCTTTGTAAGTGTATTGTCTCCTCAGTATAGGCCTGCATTGCCTTGTCTTTCCACCCATGATAGTTTGACCAAAAATGGCCCTGTAGGCTCATATATTTGAGTGCTTAGTCATCAGGGACTGGGATTCTTTCAAAGGGTTAGAAGGATTAAGAGCTGTTGTCTTGTTGGAGGAAGCATGCCCCTGGAGGTGCACTTTGGAGTTTCAAGACCATGCCAAGCCTAACCTCTCTCTGCTTGCTGTCTGTTGATCAGGATGTAGCTGTCAGCTACCTCTTTGGAGCCATGTGTACCAACCATGTTCCCTCTGTAACCATAAACCATCCCCAAAGTAAATATTTTCCTTTGTAAGAGTTGTAACACCAACTCTCACAGTAGTAGAACACCAACAGTATTTGGTGGCCAGTAAGGGGAGTTGGTTTGCAGACTCCCCTACCCCCACACTCTTGGTAGCTCTGGTCCCCTAGAGTGATACCGCCCAAGGCCATCTCCCCACTGCTCTCCTGGATGTACACTGTTGAGTCAGCCTCAGGTGAATGTGGCAATGCTTCCCCTTCTCTGGAAGCTTCCTTTTTGTCCATTCACCAGACACCTGTCAAAAACCCTCGGTGTTGGGTGGGGAAATAATTCTTGACCATTAATCTCTGCAGTGCATTCATCTCTGCTCTTGAGCACCCTCTTCCTGGACAGGGCAGTTGGTTGAGCCCTTTTCATTTGGCCTGTGTTTTTGCGAGACAGTTTCTCTGTACAACCCTGGCTGTCCTGGAGTTCACTCTGTGGATCAGGCTGGCCTCAAACTCAGATCTGCCTGCCTTTGCCTCATGAGTGCTGGGATTAAAATTCATGTACCACCATTGTCTGGCCCCTGTTCTTCTTGCCATGGGCCAGCAACCCTTTATGTACCTACAGCCTCCTCAAAACCATACTCTGATGTCACACAGAGTGGCCATAGTATTCTTTGACAATCCCTTGACAATGGCTACCACTGTCCAGAGGGCAACACTTTGTTTTTTTATTTGTTTATTTAATGTTATGTGCATTGTTGTTTTGCCTGTGGGAGGGTGTTACAGGCAGTTGTGAGCTACCTTGTAGGTACTGGGAATTGAACCCATGTCCTCTGAAAGAGAAGCCAGTTCCCTAACTGCTGAGCCCTTTCTCCAGTCCTGGCTTCCTTATTCTAAAGGCCCTTATGGTGTCAATTTGGTGTCCTTATAGAATAGACACTCCCTGTGTGCAAGCATTTATCTGTCTATTCCTCCATTCCCTGACATTCCCGTTTCTGTTCAGTTTCTCTATTACAGTCGTCCCTGCCCAGTTCTGAATCTTACCCCCTCCTGATATGCGTTGTTCCTTCCATGCCACAGAAACAGACGTGGCTTTCTTTGCCTACTTTATGCTCATTTCCAGAACTGGTTAACAGTGTTCTCCAGCACAGTCTCTGGCTGAGGAGCAGCTAGCTGCCTTTTACTTCCTAGGGAAAGATGCTTCCAAACCTAGCTCCAGCTCTAGTCCCCCATGACAGCCATGTTCTCTTTCTTGTACTGTGTCTGCTTTTCCTGATCTAACACATGGGCCATATGACTGCTACTCTCTGCTCTGAGAAGCCCTGTGGTCACAACCACTCAGATAGCTGTTCTGTTCCCTTCCTGTGTGCTGTCTGGCCCACCCCCACCCCCAAGGATCTGTGGAGGAGGAAACTCACTACAAATCCATTTAAAAAAGCCAAAGAGCTTTTTAAAAGTTCTTATTTTTTTCCAGTTTAAGCTAAACAAAATATGTATGTGGCTAGGTTTATACATGTTTACATGTGCTTGTGTGTTTGTAGTTATATGGGATCAAAATGGCATAATTTATCATTATTTCTCATTCGTAATATGAAGTTAAAGTATAGCAGGACCAGCAGCCCAGTGTCATTTGGTTAAGTATTGTCTCTGCTCTAATCCAATATGTATTCTAAAAACATCCCTATTGCCTGGAAAAAAAAACTCTCAGGATACATGATGGCTTCTGCCTCCATGGTACAACTTCACCCTCATGGTTTACAAAATACTCACCTGGGAGGTGATCCTTCTAGGCGTTGCTATTACTAGAATGGGGGGGGAGAGAGAGAGAGAGAGAGAGAGAGAGGAAGAGAGAAGGCTCAACCCTATGCTTTCATCTTTCTTGCAAAGTAATTGGAATTTCTACCTCATATCAGCTTTCTGAATAAAAACTTAATCTTCAATCAGGTTCATTTAAAAATCCATCTCTGCCAAGCTTTAACTATCATGTAACCATTAAATTTTAAAGTGTTTTTCAATACTGGCGCAGCTAATTTTCTGTGTGTTCAGTGATCATTCTTGGAGACCTATACCAATGTGGTCAGAGGGCTTAAATGGGACAGTATTTCACCCTTTATCCTTCAAGGTCAACAATTCCTAGGGGACTACAGGGCATCTCTCAAAAAGTCCTACAGCTATGGTGAGTCACCCATGCCACAAAGGACTTGGCCAGGGTACACTATAGAAGTGAGTCAACAGGGGCACGTTCCTGGTGCTTTCAAGGAAGCCATTCTCAAGAGTTCTCAGTATGTTGGGCAGCTGGTAAAAGAATAACTAAAGGAGCCTTCCTAAGCCAAGGGACCACTGCGGAACTGACCCTCAATTTGCCTTTAGAAAGTAAAATCAGAGTGAGAGTTTGGCTACTTGCACAGTGTTAACACCAGGCAGAAAAGTGAAATCGAAGTTAAAGCATTGATGACAGTAGAAAAACAGCGAGTCAGGCATCCCAGGCCTCTAGATGGGCGACTAGTTACCTGATGGAGTGGTACTCACAGCTATCCCACTAAATTAAATTAAAGGACTTCCATGCTTTCCCTGGCCACAAATGCACTGCTGTTTGCACAGGATAATTCTCCTCATGGCTCTTTTACTCTACAAGGGCCACAATAATTAGACTAAGACCTTGGCAGACACCACCATCCTATTAATGAACAGTTTTCAAATGGCACCTTTAGGTCATAGTAGTAAAAACTGGGCTAAATTTATTACAATAGCCATGACTTTCATCCCAGCCTTGTCTACAGAGAGTGCCAGGACTATACTGAGAAAACCTGTCCTGCCAAACAAATATACAAAAACCAAACAAACCAATCTTGGTAGTGATGCTATTAATCTTGACCTTCTATAGTCAACTTGATTTTATCTAGTTTACACTCATCCAGGCTTAGATGATCCTGTCATATCTAACTTCAACTACCCATGTCTCCTTATTACCTTCCAATGCTTGAAAGTAGAAAGCCTTCTTTGCTCCCAATATCAGTGTAGAGCTTAAATCCTAAACCCATTGTATCCCCAGTGTCAACTTGAAGCAGCCAGTTTAACTTGGCATCCACCTCCAAAATGATTATATATCTCAACTCTTGAGGGGAGAATATTGGGTAGCTAGATGTTAGCAGGCTTGAAGGCCATTGAGGAAGGATCACAGTCCCGCCTCAACACACACACACACACACACACACATACACACACACACAGACTTCTTCCAAAATTTCTGATACCAGCAGCTCCTCAAAATCTCCTAACGAGGGATGGGTGTGTTGGCATACACTTTTAATCCCAGCACTTGAGAGGCAGAGCCTGTTAATGGGGATGCTACATTTTCCTGCAGAAAAGTTGTAAGGACAAAAACTGTGCCTCACTTTTCACCTATCTAGCAAAGGAATGCTAGTCTGGGCTCTGCCATTTTGTGTAGTTTCTCCATTTGGGTTGAACTGGGAAGCAATTTGCTTCCCAGAAGTAAAAGAACTTATGTGTGTAGCTCCTTGACTCTCTTGCTCTGTAGGACACAGGAGTCCTGACCACCCAGGGAAGATATTTATCCATTACCTATTGGCCTTAATTGAACTCACAGGTTACCCCAAACAGTGGTCAACTGCAGCCCCCCCAAAGGAATCCTTTCAAACTCCCTCCTGAACTCCACTCCCTTTCTGCAGTGTAACTAATAGCTTGTAAGTGGACCATTGGGCTCTTGAATCTTTTTTTTTTAATGATTTATTTATTATTTTTTCATGTGCATTGGTGTTTGGCCTGCATCTATGTCTGTGTGAGGGTGTTGGAGCCCCTAGAACTGGGGTTACAGACAGTTGTGAGCTGTCATATGGGTGCTGGGAATTGAACCCAGATCACTGGAAGAGCAGCTGGTACTCTAACAGCCGAGCCATCTCTTCAGCCTCTGGGCTCTTGATTCTTACACAGATCCTTCTGCAGCTCCTACTCCCCTATCCCCAACAGACCCACATTGTCCTGCATTGTTTGTCTTCCCTTCTTGCTCACTTTTTAGGATTCATGAGGCTCTTGCCCCACAGTTAATGGTGCTTAAAAGACAATATGGTTCCTTGTCTGTGACAGAGAGAAAGGATCCAAAGCATTTATGGGTAATAAAAACATCATGACTGTTGACAGCTAGAAAGAAAACCATTTCCAGGAGACATTACCATTGTTTAGTTTTGTAAAGATGCTTGTAGTTTCAACAAAAGCCAGATACTGAAGGCTTCAGTGTTACTTCCCCAATGGATTTCTGCTGCCTGTTGTAAGGTCTTATTTCATGGTGTTAGCTTTGTTAGGTCTAAGAGAAGCCCAGGACAGTGGCTACTTGAGGTGTATATTAGCATATCAAAGTGGACACTGGACTGCTTTTCCAGCATCATGCAGTACCTATGGGTCGTCCCTGCACTTCTCACCCCTCCCCTCTTATTTCTCCATCCCTGTGGCTGGACTTCTCTTCCCTATATTACTCAATCATTTTAGTTATACACCCTCTTTGTCCACATGCTCTTTTGGTCCCTTGGTCTTTGGCTCCCCACCATGGTCCAGTTTAGGCAACTGGCCTGGTTCAGCCTGTACCCATCCAGATGCCTCTGGCTGTTTTCTCCCTCCTGTCTACAGTAAAACCTCCTCAACCACACCTAGGAGCAATCATGTCCTTATTTTTCATTCATGTGGTGCTGAAACCCTGGAGTAGCATATATGAGCTCCCTTCCAAGGGACTCACCCTCTCCAAGTCAAACTGTTGACCTGACTCGTTTCTGCTGACTTCTGCCACTTACTATATTTGACTTCAAAATCGAGAGTCTGATTCTTTAGCCTCTTCCTTGTATTTACTCTAACCACATGCTTCTCCTTAACTACTTGGTAAGTGTTTACTCTCTAACAAAATAAACTTACAAATTTTAAAGTAGAGGATGTTCACATAAACCAAGTCTGAAAATTTTTGGCTGTTCTGCTTCCTTTTTTTTTTTTTTTTTGGTCTCCCTGTCACTTTGTCAGGGGCTCAGACTGGCAGAGAAACATAGAGGAAATCTTTAAATAAGCATGCTGAGTCTATCAAAGGAAGATCCATAATCTAGCTCGAGCCAGCTTTCAAATAAAGAACAGCGTAACAGAGGTAAATTGTGAGCCTTGGCCATAAATGTAGCCACAGCAGGGGTGGGTGGTGACTGGCTGATGTCAGCAAACTATCCAAAGCATTTTTGTTTCAGCTCCATGCTTTCAGCAAAGCTTACAAATACACAGACAAAACTTTTTAACAAGATGAATACTTTTCAAACCTAATATGACCAAATAACTTTAAATTTGCATCAATTTATTGAAACCTGTACCAGCATGAAGCATCTGGGACTAGCAATTTTTTTTCTTAACCAATAATAAGTTCTAACCAACCTCTTTAAATGATGACAGATATTTATAATCTTTGGAACTGAATGACCAAAGGAACACTGGAGGAGGGAAGTCTGGCTAGAGCATCACAACATGACCACCACTGAGAGCCAAACCTTGGCCTGGTTTGGACAGAAGTCAGAGGTGGGCAGCCCCCAGAGCAGGCCGTGGGAACCCCATCCACTAACATGGGAGGGAATGGTTCGCAGGATGGGGTAAAAGATTAACTTCTGCAGCCATAGCAATTGACCCCAGATTCTCTGTTCAGCATTTGAAAACCTTTTGAGGCACAGCCTCTTTAAAGCTGTGGTGTGGAGTCTTGTTATATTGTCACAACAAGGTTGCATAGCCCATCCACCCCATCCACACAAGTGTGCTGCTCTGTAGCCCATGTTTTGAATCTGTTCCATATCATCAGCATCAGTCTTATAAATCAGAAAAAGGACAGAAAAAAAAAAAAAGACAAAAACAACCGTATATAGAACAATACAGAGTCCTCCTGGTACCCAAAGACAAAACTGAACCAGAGATTATGGCCTCTAGCTGTTTTGTGGGTGGCATTTACTTTGTATTTTTACAGAGACCAGAGGGATTAGATTCCATACAGAAGGGCCTGTGGATCCAAATTGATCAGAAGGATCCATTCCTGTACAGATGAGCCCCACAACATCTTCTCAACACCACCTGTGGTCCTCCAGCATGTCCACTTAGAGCATCTACAGGCACTTACAGATTTTGGGCCTATTTAACAGAAGGATATCCAAAAGGAAGCCACAAAACACAGAAAGCTTACTGGCCATAGTCCAGATAGGCTTGGGGGATCCCAGACAAACTCCCAGATGTTATGCCCAGATCATGTAGTTTCCCTAAAACCAACAAGGAGATGGAATCCTATTATGTAAAAGCAGAGAGTCTTTATTCAAGCTTGAGCTTGACTAAGCAGAGTGTCCTGTTCCCATCCTAGGTGGGGTAGGGTTTTTTCCCCCTTAGTAGAGGTTGGGGGTGAGGGGTTTTTCAGGGTTTAAACCTGGTGAAAGGGGATCTAAGCGACATTAGGTGATCATATCTACAATGGTTGGAATATTGGGAATTTCCTTTGATAATTTTCCCTTGGATGGTTCATTCCTGGGTGGTGCATGGGTGGTCTCAGTGTGTGGTCTTTTTCTGAGTCAGGTGTTGCTTTGGGGTAAACTGAAAACTCAGGCCTATTGAGCCTTGCCATGGCAGTAATGTAGCAAAGCAGCTGGTGTGTACTAAGTTGCCCTGGGTCCTACAAAAGCACTATCATAGTCAAATACTCAAAATTGTAACTTTCATTTCCTTTGTTTTTCCAGACAGGCTTTCTCTGTGTAGCCCTGGCTGTCCTGGAACTCATTCTGTAGACCAGGCTGCCTCTGACTCCCTGCTGCTGGGATTAAAGGCATGAACCACCACCACCTGGCTGGTCTTCTAATTATAGGCTTAAAAGTGCTTCTCATTGTGCTAAAAACATCTCTCTGTCCAATCTACATATCCAGCCCTCTGGAAAGAGTATTTATACTTTTAACCTAGAAGAAGGATTAGACTCAAAGGCATGAGTCTAATCCTTCTTCTACAATGTGTATTTCAGGATAGATTAAAAACAATGGTGATGATAACATGTTAAAAATTTTTTTTGTTTGTTTTTCAAGACAGGGTTTCTCTGTTCTGGAACTAACTCTATAGATCAGGCTGGCCTCAAACAGAGATCCACTTTCCTCTGCCTCCTGAGTTCTGGGATTAGAGCATCATCATTGGCCAGCATATTTCCAAAACATTTATCTCTTTTTATAAACTTAAAAAAATACAATGTAACCTTCAGGGAGGTGTGACTTGGATCCACCTCACACAGATCAAACAGACTCCTGATCTTGCCAATTAACAGCCTAAGTTTCCCACTTACCAATTCCTGAGAGTGGAATCTCTCTCCCTCTCTGGTCTTGGGACTCCTCTCCCCCAACTAATAGGACCATGGGCCTGGAAGTTTCAAATGTACTCTCAAAATTTCCCTATAGTCTTTTTTTTTTTTTTTTAAATTCAAAGTAATATCCATAACTGGATATTTCATTGTTTTTTATTTGATTGTTTCATATTTTTTCTTATTTTTCATATCAACCCCAGTTCCCTCTCCCTTCCACCCTCCCATATCCCACCCAGGCCTCCCTCCAAGTCCCATTTCCCATTCACTACCTGGGGAGTGTGATGCCTTCCAGGAGGGATCACCAAAATCTATCAGTCATTTGGAGTAGGGCGTAGTCCTCCCTCCTGTCTCTAGATTAAGGGAGTATCCCTCCATGGGGGATGCGCTCCTAAAGTCCTTTTCTGCACCAAGGATACATCTTGGTTCCACTGTCAGAGGTTCCATATGTTCAGAGGGTCTGAGTCGGTCCAATGCTGGATTCCATTAGCTTCCCCTTGTTCAGGTCAGATGTGGTCTTGGATTCAATTTGCCAGTATTTTTGCATCAATGTTCATGAGGGATATTGGTCTGTAGTTCTCTTTCTTAGTTGTGTCTTTGTGTGGCTGGGGTACCACGGTAGTTGTAACCTTGTGAAAAACCATTTGGTAATGAACCTTCAGCTTCTGTTTTGTACAACAATTTGAGGAGTATTGGTATTAGCTGTTCTTGGAATTGCTGGTAGAATTCTGCACTGAAGCCATCTGGCCCTGGGCTTTTTTTTTTTTTTTTTTTGTTTGGAGGCTTTTGATGACTGCTTCTATTTCATTAGGGGTTATAGGTCTATTTAAGCTGCTTTTCTGTTCTTGATCTAATTTTATTTATTTATTTATTTTTATTTGATTTATTATTTTACATGTCGATCCAAGTTCCCTCTCCCTCCCTTTTACCCTCTCTGCCCCCTCATATGCACCCTGACCACCCTCCCCTCCCATCCCCCCCACCCCAATTCCACATTAGGGCAATGCCATCTGGGTGGGGTCATGTAGATCTGTCAGGTCATTTGAAGTAGGGACTAGGACTTCTCTGCTGTCTCTAGGTTAAGGCAGTATCCCTCCATGGGGGATGTGTCCACAAGGTCCTTTTGTGCACCAGGGATACATTCTGGTTCCACTGTCTGAGGTCCCTTAGACTGCTCAGTCCTTCTGGCTGAGACCCATATTCAGGGGTGCCTGAGTCCATCCCATGCTGGCTTCCCAGCTATCAGTCTGGATGCCCGTTAGCTCCTGCTTGTTCAGGACAGCTGTCTCTTATGTGTTTCTGCAACCTAGTCTTGTCCTCTCTGTCTGCATCTGGATTCCAGTTTGACTCAGTGTTTAGGTATGGGTGTTTGCTTCTGTTTCCAACAGGTATTAGATGAGTGCTCCATGTATAAGTTAGTTGTTGATCTCACTACCCAGGAGTGAGATCAACACTCCTTTCCACGGTTGCTCAAATTGTTAGTTGGAGGCAGTCTTGTAGGTCTCTAGACCTTTCTTTAGATTCAGTTTTCTCTTCAAACCAGTATTGGTTGCCTCTTTAATGTACTCTCTCTCTCTCTCTCTCTCTCTCTCTCTCTCTCTCTCTCTCTCTCTGTGTGTGTGTGTGTGTGTGTTCTGGTTTCTTTCCAACCCTTTCCAACTCAATCTTCCTAGTCACATGTGTTTTCCTCTCCTCCCCTTCTCTTTCTCCTACTTCTCTCTCCATTCACTGCCCCCCACCACTTCCCCTGTGCTCTGGGGGACTTGTCCCTTCCCCCTTCTCTGAGGGACTTTATATGAATCTCTTAGAATACACCTTGTATCCTAGTGTGAATTATAGGCTGGTGATCCTTTGCTCTAGGTCTAAAATCCATATATGAGCGAGTACATACCATGTTCCTCTTTTTGTGACTGGGTTACCTCATTCAGGATGGTTTCTTCAAGTGCCATCCACTTGCCTGCGAATTTCAAGATTCCATTATTTTTTTTCTGCTGAGTAGTATTCCAATGTGTAGATGTGCCACATCTTCTTTATCCATTCTTCAGTTGAGGGCATCTAGGTTGCTTCCAGGTTCTTGCTATTACAAATAGTGCTGCTATGAATATAGTTGAACGGATGTCTTTGTTGCATGGGTGTGGATCATTTGGGTATATGCCTAAGAGGGGGATTGCCAGGTCCTGTGGTAAACCAATTCCCATTTTCCTGAGGAACTGCCATACCGATCTCCAAAATGGCTGTATGAGTTTGCACTCCCACCATCAGTGGAGGAGTGTTCCCCTTTCTCCACATCCTCTCCAGCATAAGTTGTCATTGGTGTTTCTAAATTTAGCCATTCTGGCAGGAGTATGATGGT
Organism: Phodopus roborovskii; assembly: GCF_943737965.1. NCBI lineage: Eukaryota > Metazoa > Chordata > Mammalia > Rodentia > Cricetidae > Phodopus > Phodopus roborovskii. Next base: position 73,847 of record NW_026125665.1, on the reverse strand, counting down.
ATCTCAAAGTTGTTTTGATTTGCATTTCCCTGATAGCTAAGGATGTGGAGCACTTTCTTAAGTGTCTTTCAGCCTTTTTGATTTCCTCTATTAATAATTCTTTCTTCAGTTCTGTACCCCATTTTTTAATAGGGTTATTTGGTGTTTTGTTGACTAGTTTCTTGAGTTCTTTGTATATTTTGGAGATCAGCCCTTTGTCAGATATAGGATTGGTGAAAATCTTTTCCCAGTCTGTGGGCTGCCATCTGGTCTTGTCCACTGTGTCCTTTGCCTTACAGAAGCTTCTAAGTTTGAAGAGGTCCCGTTTATTAATTCTTTCTTTCAGTGTCTGTGCAACTGGGGTTATGTTCAAGAAGCGGTCTCCTATACCAATTTGTTCAAGGGTACCTCCTAATTTCTCTTCTAAGAGGTTCAATGTGGCTGGATTGATGTTGAGGTCTTTGATCCATTTGGACTTGAGTTTTGTGCATGGCGACAGACATGGGTCTATCTGCAGTCTTCTACACACCCTCATCCAATTGTGCCAGCACCATTTGTTGAAGATGCTGTCCTCATCCCATTGTATTCTTTTAGCTGCTTTGTCGAAAATCAGGTGTTCATAGGTGTGTGGGTTAATATCAAGATTTTCAATTCGATTCCATTGGTCTACCTGTCTATTTTTGTGCCAATACCAGGCTGTTTTCAGAACTATAGCTCTGTAGTAGAGCTTAAAGTCAGGAATGGTGATGCCTCCTGAAGTTCTTTTATTGTATAGGGTTGTTTTGGCTATCCTGGGTCTTTTGTTTTTCCATATAAAGCTGATTATTACCCTTTCAAGGTCAGTGAAGAATTGTGGTGGGATTTTAATGGGGATTGCATTGAATCTGTAGATTGCTTTTGGCACGATTGCCATTTTTACTATGTTTATCCTACCTATCCAAGAGCATGGGAGATCTATTTTCTGGTATCTTGTTTAATTTCTTTCTTTAGAGCCACAAAGTTCTTATTATATAGGTATTTCACTTGTTTGGTAAGCATTACCCCAAGATACTTTATGTTGCTTGTGGCTATTGTAAAGGGTGATGTTTTTCTGATTTCTTTCTCCGCCCTTTTGTCGTCTGAATAAAGAAGGTCTACTGATTTTTTTTGAATTTATCCTGTATCCTGATATTTTGCTGAAGGTGTTTATCAGCTGTAGGAGTTCTCTGGTATAGTTTATTGGGTCACTTATGTAAACTATCATATAATCTGCAAATAGAGACAGTTTGATTTCTTCCTTTCCAATTTGGATCCCCTTGATCTTCTTTTGTTGTCTTATAGCTTTAGCTAGAACTTCCAGTACAATATTGAAGAGATATGGAGAGAGAGGACAGCCTTGTCTTTTTCCTTATTTTAGAGGAATCACCTTAAGTTTCTCTCCATTCAGTTTGATGTTGGCAGTTGGTTTGCTGTATATTGCTCTTATTATGTTTAGGTATGTTCCTGTTACCCCTGATCTCTCCAAGACCTTTATCATGAAAGGGTGTTGAATTTTTCAAAGGCTTTTTCAGCATCTAGGGAGATGATCATATGGTTTTTCTTTTTCAGTTCATTTATATGGTGGATCATGTTGATAGATTTTCGTATGTTAAACCATCCCTGCAATCCAGGGATGAAGCCTACTTGGCGATGGTAATAAATTCGGATTGGGAAGGTAAGTTCTGATTTCTTGCCTATCTAGTAAAGTTTTCATCTTTTTGGCACTCAGATGAGTCAGTTTATGGAGGTGGTCTATCAATATTCATGCCATTTTTGTAGGCAGCACAGTCTTTTCTTGGTAGGCCCAGCACTGTCGATTGGGTTCATAATCTGCACCCAGTTTCTGAAAAATGTCCAAATCCGTTTCATCATAGTCCCAATCTGGAGCCTTAGCTGTTTCCTTTTTAGTCAATATGGTTATAGTCAATAATTGGGGGCCCAGGGCTGCTTGTTTGGCTGCTTCATCAGCCAGGTGATTATTTTCTTTTGCCTCTAGGCTTTCCCCATTTTGATGTCCAGGGCAATACATTATGCTCAATTTCTTGGGAAGGAACAGGGCCTTTAATAATGTCAAGATTTTATTTTTAGGTTTAATTTCTTTGCCTTCTGATGTTGAAAGGCCCCTTCTCCTATAAAATTCCCCATGGACATAGGCAGTGGCAAAGGCATATCGGCTATCAGTGTATACATTAAGATTCTTACCTGCTGCCATCTGGAGAGCCTGAGTCAGAGCAATGAGTTCGGCTCGCTGAGCAGAGGTACCCCCGGGGAGTGCAGTGGCCCATATGACCTTTGTAGCATCCGTCAAGGCAGCCCCTGCCCGTCTCTCACCATTTAGCAAGTAGCTGCTGCCATCCGTGAGCCAGGTGTAGTCCACATCCTTCAAGGGCTGATCGGTCAGATCAGGCCACATTACATGCATCTCTGCAAGGATCTGCTGACAGTCATGGGATGCTGGTCCCTCCGGCAGTGGTTGCAAGGTGGCTGGGTTCAGGGTTATTATTAGGGGTGGCTGTTATATGGCCATTCCTTCCTGCTGCTCAGGAGGCTTTTTTAAAAAGTCTATATTTATTTTATAATTGTAAAGTCAATATATGAAGACTTTAGCACCTGATCCTTCAAAATGGATCTGGGCTTTTAATTTAGTCAGTAGATCTCGACCCAGTAATGGATATGGACAGTCTGGCACATGCAAAAAGGAATGTGAGACTTTACCTGATGCGAGATGAACTTTTCTCTCCATGGTCCATTGGTGTTGTTTTCCTCCGGTGGCTCCTTGTACCCAAGCTGTTTTGGTACTCAGTGGCCCGTTCGATTCGGTGAGAACTGAATGTTGGGCTCTAGTGTCCACCAGGAAGGTGACTGGTTGCCCCCCGACTCTTAAGGTTAGCCTGGGCTCGGGGGGGGGGGGGCTCCTGGTCCCGACTGCCCTAGTCTTCATCTAGGGCTAGAAGCTGAGTTGGTCTTTGGGGCCCGTCCCCTCGCCTCTGATTTTTAGGTCTCTTAGGGCAATCTTTGACCCAGTGGCCTTTTTCTTTGCAGTAGGCACATTGGTCTCGATCTACCCGGGACCTCCTTCCTTCTCCCTTCCTCTCCTGACTTCCTGCATCATGATTATTCTGAGCTACAGTGGCCAGGATTTTGCTTAATTCTCTCCGGTTCCTATGATCTTTCTCTCTCTCTCTCCTCTTGCTCCTTCTTTAACTTGTCCTCTTTTTACTCCTGCAACTTTCTAAGTCTTCTTTTTCTTTAGGTGTCTTTCTCTTATTAAAGATCTTTTCTGCTTACTGCAGCTAGGATATCTGAATCTTCTTCGAATCCCCCAAGACAGCGCCCCTTACCAGCAGGAAGTAGTTTGGAAAGAGCGACGCCCAAATTCCCAAATGTTGTGTATAAATGTTTGTTTTCATTTAATTGGACTTTGTTATATAAAATTAAATAAAAAAAAAAAGATCTTTTCTGCTTCCTTTATGAGATCCTGCAGGCTATAATTTTGTAAATTATCTAGTCTCTGTAACTTAGTCCTAATATCTGGAGCTGACTGCCAAATGAAAGCCATAGAAACATTGCCCCTTTGTTCATTACTATCAGGATCAAAGGGTGTATACATACATACAATAGGCTTCCTTTAGCCTCTCCAAAAATGCAGTCGGAGTTTCCTCAGGTCCCTGGATTATCTGTATTACCTGAGCCAAATTCGTGGGGTTGCGTCCCGCACCGCGGAGGCCCGCTATGAGTAACTGGCGATAAAGGTGTAGGTGTCCCCTACCTGCAGTGGTGTTAAAGTCCCAGTAGGGACGATTTAGGGGAAAACTTCCTCAATTTTATTAGGCAACTGAGTGGGTCTCCCGTCGTCCTCTAAGACGTTCTTAGATGCGTTGTTTTTCTTCAGAGGTTAGGAGGATCTGCAAAAGCTGTATTCAATTAGGTTAGAGAGAGCTACAGGGTCTTTAGAGAAGGAGGGGTTGTTAGATTTTCAATTATAAAGGTTGGACACTGAGAAAGGCCAGTATTGAAATTGGCCTCCTAATCCGGCAGCCTGGTGCAGGGGAAAGGCTCGGGAGGTTCCTTCTGTGGCTGGTTCCCTTTGACTATGGAGTCAGCCGGCTACCGGGGAGTCTGATGTAGTTTTTTTTTTTCTTCCCCATATCAACCGACTGATTGTGAGCGTGACTCTGTACCTCATTCCAATGATCTAAAATTAAACTTAAGGGGGTGGTTAAAGATTGTCCCATATTTTCTTCGAAATAAAGAATCAGACAGATAAACAGAACAGACAAAACACATAGACAGCCGGCACAAAGATGCACTGCACGTTTTCGGTGTAAAACCGAAACCAGACACTGAGATGGAGGCACGGAGGGTTTTAAGCCCCCTGTCCCCAACAAAACAACGAATCCCTCCGATTCATTGCGAGCCCCAAAAAATCAGGCTTCCTCAAATCCCTGGGACATCTCCCAGGGTGGCGGGGGAGAAGTCTGAGCCATCAGCTCCTTCTCAAGCTGCCTATAGATATAGGCCTATAGATCGGTTACCGATCGCTGCGCAACAAGTAAGACATACAAAGAACAGAAATTAAACGCTGGCCAGCTTACCTCCCGGTGGGTGTCAGTCTCCAGGGAAGGGTCTCCAATCTCGGTGGAACCTCCAATGAAAGACCCCAAAGGTTTGGAGTCTGGCAGGAGAGGCCCTTGCCCCAAGAGACGAGACCAGACCACTGGATGCAAGTGCAAGAGGCTGTTTATTGCTCACACAGGTACCTGTGGACGCTTCAGTCTTTTGGGGGACTGAGCATGCTGAGGTTAAAACTCAGGCAGTTTATATAGGGTTGGGGTGGCAAGAAGCAGGCTTACAGAAGCAGAAGCATGGTTACAGGGATTTCATTGGTCCATTCAATTAAGGCAATTGGAGTCAACCAAGGACAGAGTTGCTTATTTGGGTTGGACACAAAGAATTCAGTTATGACTATCTCAGCACTCTGGTGGTCTTGATAGAATGCTCCCAGGACCTTCTTTTCCTAGATATTGTCCTGCTGACCTTGCTTTGGTCCAAGCTGCAGACCACAGATATCTGGTTGGCGTCAGAGGAGAGGAACATCTGGTTCCCTCCTGTACTTTCCCATAACTTGACCTTGGCAAGTTAGCAAGAGCAGCTCACACAGGCAATATGCATAATGGGGGTCTTTCAGTAGCACTGCTTTCAAGGTGTCCCATAAGTTCGGGTATGTTGTGTCCTCATTCTCATTGAATATTAGAAAGTCCTTAATTTCTTTCTTTATTTCTCCTTTGGCCAGGTGTGGTGCAATTGCACATTGTTCAGTTTCCATGAGTTTGCAGGTTTTCTGCGATTTGTGTTGTTGTTGAATTCCAATTTTAAAGCATGGTGGTCTGATAAGATACAGGGGACTATTCCTATTCTCTTGTATCTGTTGAGGTTTGTTATGCCACCTAGTATGTGGTTGATTTTAGAGAAGGTTCCATGTGGAGCAGAGAAGAAGGTATCTGTATTGGGAAAATCTGGTTTTGTCATTAAATATCTTGTTTTCTCCATCCATAGTGATTGAGAGTTTTGCATCCAAGGTCTCTTAGTACTTGTAAAATATCTATCCAGGACTTTCATGGAGAAGTCAGGTGTGATTTTTCCTGTTCTTTTTCCTTCGCTGCTCTTAATATTCTTTCTTTATTCTGTATGCTAGGTGTTTTGATTATTATATGTCAAGAGGTCTTTTTTCTTTGGTCCAGCCTATTTGGTGTTCGGTTTGCTTCTTGTACTTTCATGGGCATGTCCTTCTTCAGGTTGAGAAAGTTTTCCTTGATGATTTTGTTGAATATGTTTTCGGCACCTTTGAGCTGGGCTTCCTCACCTTCCTCTATGCCTATTATTCTTAGGTTTGGCCTTTTCATGGTGTCCCACATTTCCTGGATGTTTTGTGTTAAGGACTTGTTGGATTTATGATTTTCTTTGGTTAATGAATCTATTTCTTCTAGTTTATCTTCTGAGCCTGAGATTCTCTCTTTCATCTCTTGAATTCTGTTGGTTATGCTTGTGTCTGTAGTTGCCGATTTTTTGCCCAGCTTTTCTATTTCCAGCATTCCTTCGGTTTGTGTTGCCTTTATTTTCTCTATTTCAGTTTTCAAGTCTTGAACCATTTCCTTCACCTGCTTAATTGTTTTTTCTTGGCTTTCTGTACTTTCCTTAAGGAATTTGTTCATTTCTTCCACTTTTTTGTTTGTTTTTTCCTCCATTTCTTTAAGGGATTTTCTCACATCTTCTTTGAGGGTCTCTATCATTTTTATGATGATAATTTTTAAGTCGTACCCTTCTGCTTCCTGTGCTTTGTTGTTGTGTTCCATTCTAGTTGTTGTAGATTCCCTAGATTCTGGTGGTGTCATGCTTGTCTTTCTTTGTTAGGTGTTTTCTTGTATTGCCTTCTTCCCATAGCTTCTTCCAGTAGGTGTTGGTGGGGTCTCCCCCTCTCTCTATGGTACTTCCCTGATGGGCTTATGTGGGTCTGAGATTCAATATCTGTAGCTCTGTGTGGTCCAAGCTCTCTACGCGGTTTCTCTGCAGACAGGGACCCAGGGACGGGGTCAAGGGTGAGGATCCAGTAGAATATGCCAGCAGGTACTCACAGTAGTCCTGCAGAGATAGGCGGATCTCTGGGAGGGGCCCGGGACTCAAGCAGAGGACTGGAGGTGGGGTCAGAGACCAAGCAGGTGGAATTTACGGGTGGTCCCACGTGGATAGTCAGGTCTCCTTTGTTCAGAGTTGCTTCGAGAAGTCTCCGAAGTAGGGTGGACTGTTGGCTCCACCCTCTGTCCCAGTGCTCAACCAGAGTGGCAGGACCATGGGTAGGGTAGGGCACAGGGTAGGGGCGGTAGGCTGGCAGTGGGGATGGGTGGGGGTGTATCAGAACTCCAAGGGTGCTCTCGATGGGGAATGGAGACAGGAGCAGCAGGATCAGGGGCCAACCCAGGGAGTTCGGGCGGGGGGAGGGGGGAAGAGGTTGTAGGGGACAGGCAGCCCTGATTGGGCCCAGACTCACCTCTGGCCAATAGCTGGCAGAAGAGGACAAAGGCTGAGCTGAAACTTGGGAAGGTTTTGCAGGATAGTCGGATCTCACTGGAAACTGGAACTTTCCAGCTGAGGCCTCTTTCTTTAGCAGAGTCCCTGATTTGTGGGTCAAGGATCTTGCCCACAGGAACTCAGAGTGAACCCGCAGAGATAGGCGGATCTCTGGGAGGGGCCCGGGACTCCAGCAGAGGACTGGAGGTGGGGTCAGAGACCAAGCAGGTGGAAATTATGGGTGGTCCTGCGTGGATAGTCAGGACTCCTTTGTTCAGAGTTGCTCTGAGAAGTCTAAGTAGGGTGGACTGTTGGCTCCACCCTCTGTCCCAGTGCTCAACCGGAGCGGCTGGACCGTGGGTAGGGTAGGGCACAGGGTAGGGGGGTAGGCTGGCAGTGGGGATGGGTGGGGGTGTATCAGAGCTCCAAGGGTGCTCTCGATGGGGACCGGAGACAGAAGCCCTGCTCCGGGTTCTTGTCATGAAATTTGACTTCCAATGTTTATTGATTAAGATTAATTAGATTAATGCTTCACATCTCCATAAAGCAAAGCACCTGGTGCTGGAAAGTCCCCCCCCCCCCCCCATCTCTTTGGGTTTTTCGAGACAGGGTTTCCCTGTGTAGCTTTGGAGCCTGTCCTGGAACTAGCTCTAGTAGACCAGGCTGGCCTCAAACTCACAGAGATCTGCCTGCCTCTGCCTCCCAAGTGCTGGGATTAAAGGCTTATGACACCACCGCCCGTGTGGCAAATCTTTTTAGGCTTGTCAGGTGTTAACTCAAAGAAGATAACCACACTTTTCTTTCAATTTTCAACATGATTCTGGAGCTCAGTATCTGCATGAAAATACATACAGGTGGCTGCCAGGAGGGTCTTCCAGAAGACCCAAGTAAGTCTAAGCACTTGTGTCATGCAGCTCCCAACCCATATAGGCCCACAGGTGGCATTATTAGGAGGTGTGTTGGAGTAAGTGTGACAATTTTGGAGGAAGTGTGTCACTGGGGGTGGGCTTTGGGGTGTCAGAACCTCAAGCCACACCCAGTGTCACTGTCACTTCCTGCTGCCAGATCCAGATGTAAGACTCTCAACTCCTCCAGCACCATGTCTGCCTTCATGCTGCCATACTCCCCATTGTGATGTTCCTGGACTAAACCCCTGAACTGTAAGTAAGCCTCAATTTTCTTTACAAGACTTGCCTTTTGTCATGGTGTCTCTTCCAGCAATAGAAACCATAACTAAGACAGTGTCCATGATCTGTACTGCTGCTGGAGATCATGTTGAGGTCCGTAGTCCATCCTGAACATGTGGCCATGTGGAAGTCTGTGACCTGGCTGTGGCTGACTAGAAAAGGCAAGGAAGCTTCTTTTGCAGTAATATCCATGACTGCAGACTCAGTTAAGAATGAGAAGCCTTCTGTTACAACCCCCGACCCTGAAATAAAAAAACAGTATAGACAGGAAGCCACTTAAGAAAAACTCTTAAAAACTGTGTTAGAGATGCTGAAATGTAGTTCTTCATGGTGGCAAATGGCTCAGTTCCTTTAAGGGGCTGGCCACTGGGAGTTTGACCATTCTCAGCTTGCTTGCATGCTGCCATTCTCCCACCATGACGATAACGGACTAAACTTCTGAAATGGTAAGCCAGCCCCATTTAAATGCTTTCCTTTATAAGAGTTGGTGTGGTTATGGTGTCTTTTCACAGAAATGGAACACTGATTAAGACAAAGCATTATAGAAATCAGAAGAGAAAAGAACAAAGGATATGGTCTTTGATTAAAATAGCTTTCCTCACTTATTACCAAATAAGTAATTCATTTCCATAAGTCCTCCACCTCTAACATAATCTTCATGTGGTCCCCACTTGTCCCATAGACTGAAGTTTATTGCACAGAGGTCTGGGTGCCTGTTACTCACATGGGCATTGTACCATGGTTACACTGGCTCATGAGATAGCACTGTGTGAGTGCATGGAGGAACAGATAGCAATTCAATTACTACTGGTGTGCAGTTGTTAGAATCCATGTTTGAATTTCTCCAGTGTGTATTTTTGTGTACATCATATTTTGAGAATTAAGGTCATCTGAGAGATTGGCCTGCTGATACTTGCATTCCCATATACATTCTAACAGGATATAATACTTTGACATTTCCCTCAGACATGGGGGATTACTGAAAGCATATTATTGGGTTGTGATCTTATGTATCCCTCAAGACATAGCATCATACATGTATGATGTTCATTCTTTTCACTGTCTGTTATTTTAAACAAAATCCCAATTATTCAATTTTGCAAATAAAAACTTAGAATCCAGATGCTAGGGTGAAAATCTGCTAGGTCAGGGAGGCAGAGCCTCCACAGCAGAGGTCCCAGAAGCCTCTCCTGTCTCCTACCTTTTAAAACAAGTCTCCAAATTAGTGTTTCTCCCTTCCAGTTCCCACGTGTCTCTATCCATCCTCCTGACTCCTATGTTGACTTCCTGTTAACTGGTTGTAGGCTTTGCCTCTTGACCTATGGCTGACCTTATTTAATCCTGTTTATAATATCCAAACTGAAATCTCTTGGATTAAAGTTGTGTGCCATGCAGAGACTGAAGCAGCAATCATGAAGACTGCATGGGCCTGTGCTAGGTCCTTTCTATATATGTTATGGTCATGTAGCTTGGTGTTCTTTTAGGACTGCTAACAGTGGGAGTGGGGAATGTCTTTGACTTCTTTCCCTGCTTTTGGGACCCCCCCCTTTTTGCCTACTGGGTTGACTCATCCAGCCTTGATATAAGTGTTTGTTATACTGCATGTTGTCATGCTGTGTTCGCTTGATATTCTTGTGAGGACTACTCTTTTCCGAAGGGAAACAGAGGAGGAATGGACAGGGGGGGGGGCGGGGAAGGTGAGGGAGGACTGAGAGGAGTGGAAGAACAGGAAATGGAGGTCAGTTAGGATGTAATGTATGAGAGAAGGAACATAAATAAATACATCTTAACAATAACAATAACAAAAAAGATTGTGCTAGGATTGAGCCATGCCATGACTAGAAATAATGGAATCTCAGTGTTCATAATCTGATTAAATATCCTGCAACAACTGTCAGTGTGACTGAAATTTGGAATCACTCATTGACACCACTGAGTGTATATGTGGATACTGTAAGGGGCAACATTCACCATGAATATCAGCAGTGTGATCCTGTAAGCTTGGGTCCAAGATTCCTATATGATTGAGATCCAGGTGAAATAAAAACAGAAGAAAGGAAGAAGCCGGCTGAATGGAAATAGTTCTTTCAAAAGTATATTTAGCTCCGTGCATCACATCTTCTTTTGAGACAATTGCCATATTTAGTGTTCTGTCTTGATCACATTAGGTGGTTCCCCAGTTAGTAGTCCTGTTTGGGAAAGTTTGGGAGATGTGACCTTGCTGGAGGAAGTTCATCACTGGTAACACACTAAGAGGTTAAAGCCTCATGCCGCTGAGAGTTAGCTCTCTGTGCTTCCTGCTTGCCATGGAGATGCAAGCTCCCAGCTCCTGTCACCATGCCTTCCAGACGGTGCCATGGCTCCCCATCATCACCCACAATGATTCTTAACATTCTGGAACCATAGCCCAAATTATCTCTTCTTTCTCTAAATACCTGGACCATGATGTTTTATCACAGCAATAGAACAGTAACTAACCGAAGAGCCAAAGAGAAATCCATTGTTTAGCACAAGAAGGTGGTTCCTGTCCTTGCTGTGCATGCTGGGATGTCTTGTGCAGTGAGATGACTGCTTCACTTCATTTCCTACTCACCATGTACTGGAATTTTAAGTCAACAAGGTGATGATATAGAAATTTATGCATGTCATAATCTCTGTAACAAGCTGTAACTCCTTATTTACAAGAAAATTTAGACTTGATAATGATGGGAAGGACAGGACTTAACAACTTACAGGTAACAAGCCTATAGAAATAATTGCACCACTAAATACAATGCAGGTTGATTTGTTCCATGCTGATAAAAACTTGACAACTAATGTGTGTTACTCATTATCCTAAAGATTCCTTTTTATGATTTGCTGAAGAAACCTAATAGGTATTAGCTAAAATTACATCTAATTAATACTTTTAATGTTTTTAGCTCCTCAAAAGGTCAAGGAGCACATGTTTATAAACAAATTCTGCATGCTCCACAAAAATGATTGTTCCCACCGCTGGATATCCAGTTCAGCAGTCTGAACTGATGGCAATGAATCAGCTTTTATTAGATGTTCTAGCCACTGAACATTTTAAGTGATTCTGCACATTGACTGATTACATTGAAATGGTTTCCTACAACTTGAGTTCCTCTATCTGCACAAAGTGAACTAGGATAAGCCCCTGTCCTTGGACTTTCCATATATTGGCAGGGATTTTTCTCACTGTGAGATTTTTACATATCCCTAACAACCTGGGAAAACCAAAATACTGTAACCAAGTAACAGCTGCTTCACTACTTTACCAGAATGGGTCACACACTGCTCCCCAAATCCAGCAGAGCACGTCTTCTCCCACATTTGAATGATTTGAACTTTATTTAGATTTTCAAATTAGAACCACTGGGTGGTGGTTCTAAATGTGGCTCCCACAGAGCTAGAAGCAAAAAGTAACACTTGCTAACTTTAATGATATCCTTATTTCGAAGCGAAAGTTCTGCAAGCACTAAACAGTACCTTATGCTTATTATTGTGGTTGTGGTGACATTATCTAAGAATGAAAAATTTAAGTTGTGCTTGTTTTGTTTGTTTTTTCTTAAAATTTTCATGGTACCGTAAAATTCCTTCAAAGGACTTCTGCTTTTACTTTTGCATGAAAATCACCTTAGACTTTTTCAGGGATTTTTGTGAGAGTCGTCAATATTCTCCACTTCCCATTTGTTTCCTAAGATGTCGTCCCACATAATATATAACAAGTGATTAAAAAGTTCTGATATGGAGGTTAGTAAGTTCAATGTGAACTATAACTTGGCTCAATTTATTCACCGCCCTCTTCCATCTATATCACAGAAGAGCATTGATCCAAATAAACACTTTCCTCTAGTTGAATAAGTGACTGATATTCTTACCTATCACATCAGTGACAGACAGTACCCTTAGTTATTCACAGTGAAGTCCCGGCAGGTTTCCAGCATCACATCTCTGTACAGACTCTTCTGGGAGGATCCAGCAAAGCCCACTCTTCCTGCGTGAAGTGCACAGTCACATCCTCAAAGCTTATTGAGACCTAAACAATGCACATACTTGATGGCAGTAGGTTCACTCCACACTGTGGGATCCACACATCTCTTTCAGGACATGAAAGTAACATTCCATATACTAATTACTAATACAGTTAGCCAGAAGGGGAAATACAGAAGTCAAAAAAGCAAGATTAATTATTTAGAGACTTCCCTAAAGCTATGGACTTTGATGGATTAGGCCTTTGCTTTTGTTTTTGCAGGTGGTTTATGTCTATGTGCTGAGTTTTACGGCCTGAGCAGCACTTCCATCATGGAGTCAGTTGTGCTATGTCTGGGAGCCTGTTACAAACAGAAGTATGCAAAATGTCTTTTTCAGGCACACAGTCCTCTGTTGACAAAGCCTAATGATGAGATTCTTGGGAAAATAATTTTTGGGGATGACTGTTTCTAACAGTAGAAGGGAATGTGTTTTCATCCCTGATAGGATGGTTACTATAAAAGACCAGGAACAGAATGGGTCCCCTTTAGGGGATTTTCACAAGCTTCCTCTAGAAATCCCAAACTGAAAAAAAAAAAATCTGTCTGCCTAACTCTGCCTTCCAAGTGCTGATACTATAAGGCATATGTCACCACACCTAGCCACATCACTAGTTGTTAAGTGGAAGGAGACAGGGAGTGGAGTGTCCCCACATAACACCTGACTAAATCTAGGGAGTGTCCCAGTCTCAGACTGGGGAGCCTTCTGTCCATGAAGCTCCTTCCTATCTCAGTAACATACTGATAGTCCAGAAGCTGTTCTTTCAAGGACTCCAGAACATGAAACTATACACTAGAAGCTGTGCTGCCTGTTGTCACAGAAGAAAATGGGGGCAGAAACAGGAGTTGAATTAAGTTTCTCTTGATTTTGAGACCAGCCACTTGAGAAAGCAGCTGCTAACAATTGGCAAACAAGGCTCCTCATCTCCAGCCAGGCAGTCAGTCTTCTGAAATGACTGTTCATTCAGACTCCAGTTTCTTTGATTTTCCAATGCAGCTTATGGATAAAAAGACTATGAGCTATTTGAAGGTGGCTCTGTTGGCTAAAGAGTCACCCAGAAATGGACTGGTGCAGATTCCGTCCCCTTTCTGGGACAACCCTGAAGGACAATAAAGGAAATTTTCACAGTGAGTAAAAATTTGGCCAGTGTACTTCATACTATATTTTCATTAGGACTATTGGACACTTGTATGATCATATATTGGTGTTCATATAGAGTGGCAAAAGTAGTCATTAATGCCAATGTACAGAGCCCATATAACAGCAGCCAGCAGCAGTGGTACTTCACCTGACTTATAAACCCACGGCAGTTATTAAAATAGCAGCTAAAGTGTTTAAGTAACAAAAGCATTCTGAGTGGGGAGGACACTCCTAGTGGCTACTAAATAAAGATCCCAGTGCCAGGTATGGGATACCTGCTGGAATTTGTTGGCCAAGGAGGCACCTGAGATACCACAAACCTTAAGGGTTACTGTCACTGCTCCTAGTTCTATGCCAGAACTAGATGGTAAGACCTTAGTGTTGAAGAGTCCATAGCCACTGGTGAAGCTGCTAAGTGGGGGCTGCTGTGATATAGGATTGCAATGCTCAGTTACAGATGGCCCCACCAAGGCTCAAAATCATTTTAAAAAATGTAAAAGCTACAAAGACTACTAACAATTTCCTTTGCATTGAAACACAGCCTAAAAGAGGGAGGCTGGAGGTGCATACCTTTGATCCCATCACCTGGGAGGCAGGTGGATCTCTGTGAGTTTGAGGCCAGCCTGGTCTACAGAGGGAGTTCCAAGGCAGAAATAGGGAGAAATAAAGAAATGTCTAAAAAAAAAAAAAAAAAAAAAAAAAAAAAAAAAGGAGGCTGGAGACTTGGTAAGTAAACAACTATCAAATTACAGAAAACTAAGCCTTCAAAGATATACAAGGTTATAAAAGCAGCAGTAAACAGCTGCAGAGAGAAGAGACTTTCTGGTAAGTTGAGCTGCCTGCAAAACTGCAGAGCTCTCCAGAGTGGTAGCTCCTGTGATTCAGGCTGGAGGAGCATTTTGAAGATGCAGTTGTCCATGAGTTATCCATGTTTCTAGAAGTAATCCTAATACAACCTAGCTGGACTTTGGTAGAATTATTATTTTCTGGGGCATGTAGACATTTGTTTGTGAGTCCTTTCATGTCTGAAGGCTTTCCCACTTTGTTTACATCCATAAGGTTTTTCTCTAGTATGGGTTGTTTCATGCCTCTGACCATGACAAATAAAGGCTTTACTACATTCTTTACATACAAAGGGTCTGTCTCCAGTATGAATTTTTTCATGTAACTCAAGATTATTGTAACATTCAAAAGATCGGCCACACTGTTTGCATATAAAGGTTCTGTCTTCAGTATGAGTTTGTTCATGTCTCTGCTGATGGCTATTAAGTCTAAAAGCTCTACCACACTGTTTGCATACATAGGGTTTTTCTCCAGTGTGAATTTTTTCATGTACTTGAAGGTCACTATGACGTCTAAAGGCTTTACCACATCGTTTACATTCATGACATTTTTCTTCAGTATGAATTTTTTCATGTACTTGCAAAGCACCAGGAAATATAAATGCTTTCCCACACTGTTTACATTCATAGGGTTTTTCACCAGTATGAATTCTTTCATGTAAGTGAAGGTAACTGTGGTATCTAAAGGCTTTCCCACATTGTTTGCATTTATAGGGTTTTTTCTCAGCATGAATTCTTTCATGTCTTCTAAGTGAACTGTAAGAACTCAGAGCTTTACCACACTGATTACATTCATAACATTTTCCTACAGTGTTAGTGCCTCCATGTGTGCATAGTGAGCTAATATTAATAGAGGTCTTTCCACATTCCTTGTATTGATATAGACTTTTCCCACTATTAGTTTCCTGATGCATTCCCAGTATATTTGGAAAAACAAAATATTTTAAACATATCTCACATTCACATGGCCCATTCACAACATGGGTTCTCATGTACCTTTGGAAGTTTATCAGAGAATCAGAGTTACATTGATTAGTCATGTATTCTTCATGTTCATGTGGATTATATTGAGAGTGAGATGTGGCATGTCTACTAGAGGATGAATGATACCAGGAAGTCTTCCCCCATACACTGTGATCACATGGTGTTAGGCCAGTGGAACTTTTCATGCTCATACTGAGATTTGGTTTCCAAGTCAACTTTTCTCTGTGAGGGTCACCACCTTCATCCTCACAGAAGGTCTGTAACATGTAACTTCTGTAAAGAAAACACAAACCACAACAGAAGACAGGCAATTTAATAATAGTTTTTTTTAACTACTGACTGCTTATTATGTCTCATTTAAAATTCCAAAGATCAGATGAGGTTTATGTCTTTTGCCTGATCTGAGTGGCCAGAGACTAAATGAACTGATGTTCTACATGCTGTCTCTGACGGAGCTTTGATCAAAAGAGTGATATTCATTAGTTCAAGATCGTATAATGTTTCCAAGTGAAACACTCTGTTAACATTAATCAGCATGCTCTCATTTTAGTGCCTATTAACTGTAATTTTGGTAAAAATATTTGAATGGAAAAATTCACACTGTGCCTATTTGTTTAGTTTGCTTATTTGCAAATTTTTGTAGCATATCAAAATTCCTTTAACGACTTCCTGTCGTGGTCATCACTGAAGAACAACAGAATTCTTCAAAACAAATGGCCATGTGTAGGGAGTGAAGGAAGCCCTGAGTGAGTGAAGTGTTGAGTAAATGTGTATTTTGACATTGGCATGGTCTGTTGAGGACTCCAAGACTAATTGGCTCATGGTAAACTGGCAAAGCCATATGGCCCACACTTAAAAAGGATGGTAAAGTTTTCTTTAGGAGCTTGAGTCTGACTGTTTATGAACAACCGATCAATGTGTGTAAAGACTAGCAAGTACAGCTTCCATTTCCCAGGAATTTATAGCCTAAGACCATCCACCTACAGAGATCTCCTGCCCATACTAGCTAACTCTCCCTGTGCTTTAAGAAAGATGTCGAAGTTCCAGGTTGCAGCAATAGCAGAGGCAGAAGCAGTTAGAGAATCCCATCTGATCCCAGCTTCATTGTTATGTGTCTCTGTTCTTTCTTCATTCCTTCTTCACCCCATCCTGAACCCAAGCCACTAGGACTCAGGAGCCATGGGCCACAAAGTTATTAACAACATGAGCAAGCTGAAGCACAGCTGGCTCCAAACATACCAAGTTCATGTGTCCCGATCAGAACACATGGGGCTTTGTGTCCTATGAACAGTAATTCATGGACCTGTTTAAGGTCTCCAGGGATAAGAAAATACTCAAATTCATTATGAAGAGGATGGGTAGACCATCCACACCATACCAAGGCAAAGCCAGAAAAATTCAGTAGCATACTAGCAGCTAGAAAGAAAGCCCGGGCAAGAGAAGCCTGCCCTCTCTCAATATACTTTTATACCTTTAAAAAAGATTCCTTCTGCATGCACATTACCTTAGATTTCTCCCAGGACTTTTATAATGGTCTTCAATGTTCTGGTCTTCCCATTTGTATCCTAAAAGGTAGCCCCAGAAGATTTAAGGTAAGTTAGAAATTACTAAAAAATTAGTTTCTTGCTCTGGCTAACATTGAAACCTTGTCTGATATATTTAACATAATCTGCCTTTTACTAGTCCAAACCACAGAAGAGCATTGATACCAAGAGACACTTGCTCCCTAATTTACAGAGTGATGGTAAGATGATGTCCTCACCTATCGAAGCGAGGTTCCTGCAGGTTTCCAGCATCACATCTCTGTACAGACTCTTCTAGGAAGGATCCAGCAAAGCCCACTCTTCCTGGGTGAAGTGCACAGCCACATCCTCAAAGCTCACTGAGGCCTAAACATTGCACATTCTTGATTGACAATAGGTTCACTCCACACTGTGGGATCCACACATCTCTTCCATGACACAGAAGTTGTATGCAAACACTGAGGAATGTGGAAGGAAGCAGCCCTGTAGTAGCACTCCTTTCATTACTGGGCCCAGGGCTTAGAATGTGCTGCTGCTCTGCCCCAATTCTCTTCCTACAGTGCATTTCTACTTCCTGTCTCAGAGCCCTCCCACCTGATAGAACAGTGTTAACATTAGCATGCAAGCATCTGCTTGTTCTTAGAAATCCCTGGTAGCAATGTTTAAATTAAAAAATATATTTTTTTTCCTGCTCCACGTTTCTCCGTCCTATCCAACCCTGGGGCGGTCCCTCTCCCAGAACAATCACAGGCTCACTCTGAAGCACACATGCAGCGTTGCGGGTACATTAGATGCAAGCTGTCACAGTCCACACTCAGAGAAACGCGCAAGGCCCAAGGACGGGTATCCGCAGACAGACTCAGGCAGGCGCCTCATGGGGTCAGCGATTCCGCTCAGACTGGTGTTCTCGGTTCCCCAGAGCGCGGCCCTCCCGTCACCGGCCCTCCCGTCACCTGCCCGGGGCTTGCGACTTTGCCTTTTTAACGCCGTGAAGCCCAACTTTCCAGGACGTTGGTCCTTCCACTCCCCCAGCCCTGGGAGGGCCCAGCACACCGGCTCCTGCGGCTCAGCCAGTCGCTTCTCGCTGCCATCTGGGGGACCCTGGCCTTGCGCTCACCATGGCACAGCTGCCAAGCTCGCCTCACAGCTCGGAGGAAGGAGCTCACAGTGAAGAGCTTTGAACCCTCTGCACCTCCCTCCCCTGCTCACCCCAAAGCACATCTAGACTGCTGGAAGGAGCCCGCCTCCCGTCGCTCCTGATTGGACGGTCCTTCTGGAGGTCCTGATTGGTAGCTCCGTATAGAGAGTGACAGGCTGGGTGACAAAAGAGGATCCCACAATAGGAGCCACACTGAATTGAGACAAACAACATAGCCTTTCCAGGACCATTTTGTGTCCTAGGAGACCTAGCTCAGCCCAGGAAAGATTTGCAGTTGGGATCATGTAGATCTGACAGATCATGTGAAGTAGGGACTAGGGCTTCTCTCCTGTCTCTAGATTAAGGCAGTTATCCCTCATGGGGGATGTGGCCGCAAGGTCCTTTTGTGCACCAGGGATACATCCTGGCTCCACTGTCTGAGGTCCCTTAGACTGTTCAGGACTTCTGGCTGAGACCCATATTCAGGGGGGCCTGAGTCTGTCCCATGCTGGCTTCCCAGCTATCCGTCTGGTGGCCCGTTAGCTCCTCCTTGTTTAGGTCAGCTTTCTATGTGTTTCTGCGACCTGGTCTTGTCCTCTCTCTCTGCATCTGGATTCTAGTTCAACTCAAAGTATTTAGTTATGGGTGTTTGCTTCGGTTTCCAACAGGTATTAGATGAGGGCTCCATGATGGTGGATAAGTTAGTTGTTGATCTCATTATCAGGGAAGGGCATTTATGGTAGACTTTCCACTGTTGCTCAAAATGTTAGTTGGAGTCAGTCTTGTAGGTCTCTAGACCTTTCTTTAGGTTCAAATGGCTCCCTCTTTTATGTTCTCTCTCTCTTTCTATCTCTCTCTTCTATTCCTATCCTGACTCAATCTTCCTAGTCGCACGTGCTTTCCTCTCCTCCACTTCTCTTTCTCCTACTTCTCTCTCCATTCACTACCTCCCCCCACCTCCCATGTGCTCTGGGGGACTTGTTCCTTCCCCCTTCTGTGAGGGACTTTATGTGAATCTATTAGAATACACCTTGTATCCTAGTGTGAATTATAGGCTGGTGATCCTTTGCTCTAGGTCTAAAATCCATATATAAGCGAGTACATACCATGTTCCTCTTTTTGTGACTGGGTTACCTCATTCAGGATGGTTTCTTCAAGTGCCATCCACTTGCCTGCGAATTTCAAGATTCCATTATTTTTTTTCTGCTGAGTAGTATTCCAATGTGTAGATGTGCCACATCTTCTTTATCCATTCTTCAGTTGAGGGCATCTAGGTTGCTTCCAGGTTCTTGCTATTACAAATAGTGCTGCTATGAATATAGTTGAACGGATGTCTTTGTTGCATGGGTGTGGATCATTTGGGTATATGCCTAAGAGGGGGATTGCCAGGTCCTGTGGTAAACTAATTCCCATTTTACCGAGGAACCGCCTTACTTTTCTCCAAAATGGCTGTATGAGTTTGCACTCCCACCATCAGTGGAGGAGTGTTCCCCTTTCTCCACATCCTCTCCAGCATAAGTTGTCATTGGTGTTTCTAAATTTAGCCATTCTGGCAGGAGTATGATGGTATCTCAAAGTTGTTTTGATTGGCATTTCCCTGATAGCTAAGGATGTTGAGCACTTTCTTAAGTGTCGTTCAGTCTTTTTGGTTTCCTCTATTGATAATTCTTTCTTCAGTTCTGTACCCCATTTTTAATAGGGTTATTTGGTGTTTTGTTGACTAGTTTCTTGAGTTCTTTGTATATTTTGGAGATCAGCCCTTTGTCAGATATAGGATTGGTGAAAATCTTTTCCCAGTCTGTGGGCTGCCATCTGGTTTTGTCAACTGTGTCCTTTGCCTTACAGAAGCTTCTAAGTTTGAGGAGGTCCCATTTATTAATTGTTGATCTCAGTGTCTGTGATACTGGAGTTATGCTCAGGAACCAGTCTCCTATACCAATTTGTTCAAGGGTACCTCCCACTTTCTCTTCTAAGAGGTTTAGTGTGGCTGGAATGATGTTGAGGTCTTTGATCCATTTGGACTTGAGTTTTGTGCATGGCGACAGACGTGGGTCTATCTGCAGTCTTCTACACACCCTCATCCAATTGTGCCAGCACCATTTGTTGAAGATGCTGTCCTCATCCCATTGTATTCTTTTAGCTGCTTTGTCGAAAATCAGGTGTTCATAGGTGTGTGGGTTAATATCAGGATTTTCGATTCAATTCCATTGGTCTACCTGTCTATTTTTGTGCCAATACCAGGCTGTTTTCAGAACTATAGCTCTGTAGTAGAGCTTAAAGTCAGGGATGGTTGTTGTTCTTTTGCTATCGTTTTGCCTAAGAAACACAAACATGAGACTCAGCGCCCACGTGGAGTTTATTGAGGGAAGGGAGAGAAAGGGGTGTAGCTGGTGGCCAAGTGAAAGCAGGGGAGAGAGAGAGTGTGTAGAGAGAAAAAGCAAGAGAGAGGGGGCCATAGAGCAAGAGAGGGGGGGCGCGCTTGCTTTAAAAGGGGGATTGTGCATGTGTTACTGAGTCCTCTGTCAGCCAGGTAAAGCTTGAGCAGCCAGGTAAGGCCTGACATAGTGATGACATGGCCATGAGCATCCCACCCATCATCGGGGGCAGGGTCAGCAGGCTGCTGGTTCCCAACAATGGTGATGCCTCCTGAAGTTCTTTTATTGTACAGGGTTGTTTTGGCTATCCTGGTTCTTTCTGTAGGGCTGGATTTGTAGATAGTTATTGTGAAAATCTGGCCGTGTCATTAAATATCTTGTTTTTCCATCTATAGTGATTGAGAGTTTTGGTGGGTATAGTAGCCTGTGCTGGTATCTGTGGACTTTAGTAGTTGTAGAACATCTATCCAGGACCTTCTGGCCTTAAGCCTTAAGAGTTTCCATGGAGAAGTCAGGTGTAATTTTGATAGGTCTACCTTTATATGTTACCTGTCCTTTTTCCTTCACTGCTCTTAATATTCCTTCTTTATTCTGTATGTTAGGTGTTTTGATTATTATGTGTGAAGGGGTCTTTTTTCTTTGATCCAGTCTATTTGGTGTTCAGTATGCTTCTTGTACTTTCATGGGCATGTCCTTCTTCAGATTGGGAAAGTTTTCCTCAATGATTGTGTTGAATATATTTTCAGCACCTTTGCGCTGGGCTTCCTCACCTTCCTCTATGCATATTATTCTTACGTTTGGTCTTTTCACGGTGTCCCACATTTCCTGGATTTTTTTTTTTGCATTTCATTAACTTTTTTAAAATTTATTATTTTACATGTCGATTCCAGTTCCCTTTCCCTCCCTCCCTTCCTCCCTCCCTTTAACCCTCTGCCCCCTCACATGCACCCTGACCACCTTCCCCTCCCATCCCCCACCCCAATTCCACATGTAGGGGAATGCCATCCAGGTGGGTTCATGTAGATCTGTCAAGTCATTTGAAGTAGGGACTAGGGCTTCTCTCCTGTCTCTAGGTTAAGGCAGTTATCCCTCATGGGGGATGTGTTCGCAAGGTCCCTTTGTGCACCAGGGATACATCCTGGTTCCATTGTCTGAGGTCCCTTAGACTGTTCAGTCCTTCTGGCTGAGACCCATATTCAGGGGGGCCTGAGTCCGTCCCATGCTGGCTTCCCAACTATCAGTCTGGATGCCCGTTAGCTCCTCCTTGTTCAGGTCAGCTGTCTCTATGTGTTTCTGCAACCTGGTCTTATCCTCTCCATCTGCATCTGGGTTCTAGTTCGACTCAGTGTTTAGGTATGGGTGTTTGCTTCTGTTTCCAACAGGTATTAGATGAGGGCTCTATGTATAAGTTAGTTGTTGATCTCACTATCCGGGAAGGGCATTTATGGTAGCCTTTCCAGGGATGCTCAAATTGTTTCCTGCATGTTTTGTGTTAAGGATTTGTTGGATTTATGATTTTCTTTGGTTAATAAATCTATTTCCTCTAGTTTATCTTCCTTACCTGAGATTCTCTCTTCCATCTCTTGAATTCTGTTGGTTATGCTTGTGTCTGTAGTTCCCGATCTTTTGCCCAGGTTTTTTATTTCCAGCATTCCTTCGGTTTGTGTTTTCTTTATTGTCTCTATTTTAGTTTTCAAGACTTGAACTGTTTCCTTCATCTGTTTGTTTTTTCTTGGCTTTCTGTACTTTCTTTACTTTCCTTAAGAAATTTGTTCATTTCTTCCCATTTTTTTGTTTGTTTTTTCTTCCATTTCTTTAAGGGATTTTCTCACATCTTCTTTGAGGGCCTCTATCATTTTTTTGATGAGAATTTTTAAGTGGTTCTCTTCTGCTTCATCTGCTTTGGTGTGTTCCGGTCTAGTTGGTGTAGATCCCCTAGATTGTGGTGGTGTCATGCTTGTCTTTCTGTTGTTAGGTGTTTTCTTGTATTGCCGTCTTCCCATAGCATCTTCCAGTAGGTGTTGGTGGGGTCTCTCCCTCTCTCTATGGTACTACCCGGTGTGCTTAGGTGGGTCAGAGGTTTGATGTCTGTAGCTCTGGGTGGTTCAAGCTCTCTAGGAGGTCTCTCCACAGGCACTGGCCTGGCCATGAGTGTCAAAGTTCAGGCTCCCGCAGAAGACTGGCAATGGGAGTCAAAGATCTTGAAGGCTGGGACTCAGGATGTTCCTTAAGCTGATAGACAGATATAGCCTGGGCCTGGCACTCTCCAGCTGAGGCCTTTTTGGCAGAGGCCCTGCTATGAGGGTCAAGGATCCAGTCTGCAGGAATTCAGAGTGGCCCTGAATAGGCAGATCTCTTGGAGGGGCCTGGGACTCCAGTAGAGGACCAGCGGTGGCGGCCAGAGACCAGGCAGGTGGAATTACGGGTGGTCCCACGTGGATAGGCAGGTTTAGTGTGCTCAGAGCAGCTCCAAGAAGTTCCCTGAAGGTGACTGGATTGTTGGCTCCACCCTCTGTCCCAGTGCTCAACCAGAGCAGTGGACAGTGCACAGGGTAGGCCACAGGGTCTGGCATGGCAGAGATGTATTTGAGATGAATAGGCATTCTTCAAATATTTCAAAGACCTACAGAATATGACATTTAAAATGGTTTAGGTTTTTTTTTGATAGTGAGACATAACTGCTCCTGGCAATACTACTTGGGTCAGAAAGGAAGATGGACATTCAAGAAACATGTTCTGGAATTTGCTTTCAATATGGCAAGACTAGCCATTTGGGCAAGATACTGCTCTTGTCTGGACTGTTCGACTTCATGCTATATAAACTGAACATGCAGGAGCCACAGGAAAGTGACTGCTGATACATGGTGGACATTGCTATAGGGTTACTACTTCATGGAAGAGTCTGCCAGACAGTCTGCAGGACACATAAAAGTGACTGACAAACTGTCAAATCAGGTGGATAGTTTAAAGTTTCTTGCTTTGCTGAGTAGTCTGCCAGACACACTATGGCCTATAGGCTGAAGATGGAACATTACAGAAGAACTTTGGGTGACTGACCAGGCAGTGAATTGTGTCTGTCATTTCTAGAGTTATATATTACCCTTCTGTGGCCTTTGATGGAGTTGAAGACAGATAGTTATGGTTATAGTTTTCCTTAGTTAGGCTTAAATATAAGTTACATATAGGACTTTAGACTCACAAAGATAGGATAGATGATAGAATATTTTCTTTAAGTCTAACTAAATGTTAATGGACTAAATATTGTTAAGTGTGATTCTTATTTGATAAGTGTTGTGTTATATATTTTGCTTTGTTAAGGTTAAAACCTTTCTTTATATGTTAGACAGAAAAGAGGAGATGATGGTAGATGTCATTCTGTAAATATGTTTCTCTTACAACAAAGCACTGGTGGCCAATAGGAAAGGAAGATAGGTGGGACTAGGAGACAAGGAGGATTCTGGAAGTAGTAGGGAGGAGATCCAAGATGGAGGATGGAGAGAGAAGAATGCCAGACCCTCTCTCCGGTAAGATAAGACCACGGGGTAGTACTTAGATGAATAGAAATGGGTTAATATTTAAGACAGAGCTAGCCGATAAGAAACAAGTAACTGGCCTATGCTTTATATCTAATATAATGCCTCTGTGTATTATTTGGGGCTGGTATGGTGGTGGGACCTGAATGGCAGGGAAAAATACTCATAATATTGGGCATCACTACACTTCCTGGTCTACTGCCCACAATTCACATAGCTTGTCTTTTGGGCCAAATTCACTCCAGGTCTTTCCTTTGCAGGCATCACACAGTTCTTGCAGCAGAAAACATAATGGGGTTTTCTCTGAAATTAGGTTTCACCTTCACAGTTTCATTCTGTGTCCTCTTAGGGCCTCGATTTAGGGAATCCAATTGTGAATCTCATTTCTGGAACCTTGCTAAAAGACTCTACAACTCAATAACTCTTGTATTTTGCATGCCTACAAACCCAGAACAATGTTGTCAAGTTCTGATGCCAGCTTGAGACATAATGCAGCCATCTTGATCAGCAATATTTACAATACCACTTTCTCTTAAGGCTGTCCTTTTTTTGAGAAAGATTTTTTAAAAATTTGTTATTGTGTGGGGTCTTGTGTTCAGGGTACCTTTCTATTGCCATAATGCAGAAAACTAAGTTACTTTGTAATGATGACAACATCCTTGACAATTACAGCTGTTGTCTTGGCAGTTGCTGTGCTTTCAAGCTCAGATTCACCTCTTCCCCAAATGGTACACATTGCCATGTCTTTCTGCTCCCTTTGGTACTTTCTCACTATAAAACTGAAAATAAGAAAATTGACAAGAGTGGACTGGAAAGATGGCTCAGTGGTTAAGAGCACTGGCTGCTCTTTCAGAGGACCTTGATTCAAATTCCCACAGCCACATGGTGGCTTATAACCATCTATTAATTGGGTCTGATGCCTTCTTCTGGCATGTAGGCATATATGCAGATAGAGTACTCATACATAAAATGCACAAATAAATAAATCTTAAAAAAAATAAAAATGCCTGAAGCCTGTAAGGTGTATGGTTTTTCTGCCCGCCGCTGGTCTTGTCCCGCTGCCATGCCAGCCCCAAATAACGCACAGAGACTCTGTATTTGATACAATGCTGTTGGCCCGGTTACATGTTTCTTATCGGCTAGCTCTGCCTTAATTATTAACCCATTTCTACGTATTTCCACGTGGTCTTACCAGCAAGAGGCGGCTGGCGGTTCTAGTCTCTCCAGACTCTCCATCTTGACTCCTGTTTACCACTTCCTATTTCCTTCTTGTCTCCTAGTCCCTCTTATCTTCCTTTCCTATTGGCCAACAGTGCTTTATTATTAACAAGTATGAGAAACATATACAGAATGACATCTCCCATCATCTCCTCTTTTCTGTTTAAATAAAAGGAAGGGTTTTAACCTTAACATAGCAAAATATATCACACAACAGTTATCAAATAAGAATCACAGGGAATACTATTTTGTCCGTTAACATTTATCAAGATTTAAGAAAATATTTTATCATCTATTTTATCTTTGTGAGTCTAAATCCTATATGTAACTTATCTTTAATCCTAACTAAGGAAAACTATAACCATAACTATTTGTCTTCAACTCCTTCAAAGACCATAGAAGGATAGTATATAAACTCTAGAAATGACTGAGACAACTCACTGCCTAGTCACCCGAAGTTTTTTTATAATCTTCCATCTTCAGCCCATAGGCCATAGTGTGTTTGGCAGACTCTTCAGCAAAGCAGGAAAGTTTAAACTGTCTTCTTGTATTGGCAGTTTGTCAGTCACTTTTTTTTGTGTCCTGCAGACTGTCTCGCAGACTCTTCTATGAAGCAGGATCTCTGTAGCAATGTCCATCTTGAATCAGCAGTCACTTTTCGTTGGGTCCTGCATGTTCAGTTTATACAGCATAAAGTCAAGCAGTCCAGAGAAGAGCAGTATCTTGTCCAAATGGCTAGTCTTGCCATATTGGAAGCAAACTCCAAAACGAGTTTCTTCAATGTCCATCTTCCTTTCTGGTGCAGGTGGTATTGCCAAGAGCAATTATGTCTCACTGTCACAAAAAACCCTAAACCATTTTTAATGCCATATTCTGTAGGTCTTTGAAATATTTGAAGAATGCCTATTTATCTCAAATACATGTCTGTATATCTAGAAATCTTAACTAACTTAACTATAAGATTTGACTATCATAGGTACTATCTAAAATCTATACTAAATTATACATTACATTTTTAAATGAGCTATATAAACAAGAAGAGAAATATACATATCACAACATTGACCTTAAATTGTATCAATAAATGAAAATCCATTCCAAAACAAAGTATTCATATCTATACCATAATCCCCTTTTTAACTTTAAAAAGAGATTGGTTGTGGTCATTAACCATTTATAACCAACCCCATTTAAATGAAAACAAACATTTATAAACAATATTTGGGAATTTGGGCGTAGTTCTTTCCCTTTTTTAAGCTTTTGTTAAATTTTAAGTGTAAGTTCTTACTAGCCACTTGGGCGCCATTTGTAAGGTGTATGGTTTTTCTGCCCGCCGCTGGTCTTGTCCCGCCGCCATGCCAGCCCCAAATAACGCACAGAGACTCTGTATTTGATACAATGCTGTTGGCCCGGTTACATGTTTCTTATCGGCTAGCTCTGCCTTAATTATTAACCCATTTCTATGTATTTCCATGTGGTCTTACCAGCGAGAGGCAGCTGGCGGTTCTAGTCTCTCCAGGATCTCCATCTTGACTCCTGTTTACCACTTCCTATTTCCTCCTTGTCTCCTAGTCCCTCCTATCTTCCTTTCCTATTGGTCAACAGTGATTTATTATTAACCAGTATGAGAAACATATACAGAATGACATCTCCCATCAGAGGCCTGTCCAGAATCTGCCAGCATCCTGGTCCCACTTCCAAGGAGGTAAGTTTGGGCTTGTTTTTGGCTGGACTTTCGGGGCCCTGCTTGGAGCCTTCTGATTGTGGCTGAAGGCTCTGCCCCCCCATGTAAGAATAAGAGATATGAAACTTTTATGATGCGTAAGAAAGAGTACCTTACTGAATTGTAGCTGGTGTGGGATGCTATTTCCAGTGGACGGGTGGATGAAATTGGACTTTTGGTTCGGAATCAGGATCCCCAAGCATCTCTGGCCACCCGCCAGCAGGAAGTGGGGGAATTTTCGAGGAGAGCCTGACTGAGTTTGAACATCCCAACACAGATGAAGCAGAAGAGAATGACTCTAAAAACAACTTCAGGAAGATGATAGGAACCAAGAAAGAGGAAATGAGAAGAGGGGGGGGGGTGTTCCATGTGAGGGTACCAAGGTAAGGATCATGTGGGAGAGCATAGCAGGTTCCATAGCAGGTGAGGGTGACCAAGGCAGAGGGAATAACATGCCAGGCAGACAGAAGTTGAGTGAGAAGTTTATTTAGAAAATGGAGTGAGGGGGAAGGGGAAAGAGAAATAAAGACACCGGGAACAGAAAAGAAGAAGGGAGAGAGAGAGAGAGAGAGAGAGAGAGAGAGAGAGAGAGAGAGAGAGAGGAGGAGGAGGAGAGCAAGAGCAAAAGAGAGCATAAGTGGGCGGGGTCTGTCTTTTAAAGGGGCCCTTTACACCTGCCTGCATACTAGTACTCATGGAACCCTGGGATAACCAGAGCACTGCCTGAGTGCATTCTTGAATCCTTACACTGGGGACTACATGCAGGGGAGCCTGTCCTGGCTGACCAGCCTATCCAGAGTCTGCTAGTGCCCTAGTCCCAATTTCACCCACTGGAAGAGAAGAGCCATCAGAGTTTGGACCTGCTTGCACCCACCGCCAGATAATGTTGGTCCCATACCCACCAGGAGAGGGAAAGACCCCCACCGGAATGCACTGAAAGAAGGAATGGGTAGACTAAAGTATAAGAACACAGTCAACAACAGAAAGATCATTATGACACCCTGAGACACCAGCAAGATTTGAACATCCCAACACAAACGAAGCAGAAGAAAAGACAAACCAAAAATTGCAAGAAATAATTCAAACAGTGCAAGGTTTGAATGTTGGAATAGAGACAAAAACAAACAAACAAACAAATGAACAAACAAACCACAGTCTGAGGGAATGCTGGAAATAGAAAAGCTGGGTAAACAATCTGGAACTACAGATGCAAGCATAACCAACAGAATACAAGAGATGGAAGAGAGAATCTCAGGTGTTGAAGATACACTAGGAGAAATAGATTCACTGACCAAAGAAAATCTTAAGTCCAACAAATTCCTGACACAAAATATCCAGGAAAATGGGACGCTGTGAAAAGGTCAAAAGGAAGAATAATTGGATAGAAGAAGGTAAAGAAACCCAACTCAAAGGTTCAGAAAATATATTCAACAAAATCATAGAAGAAAACTTTCCCAATCTAAAGAAAGACATGCCAATGAAAGTAAAAGAAGCTTACAGAACATCAAATAGAGTGGACCACGAAAAAGTCCCCTTGCCACATAATAATAATAAAAACACCAAACATGCAGAATAAAGAAAGAATATTAAGAGCAGCAAAGGAAAAAAAGTACAAGTAACATATGAAGGCAAACATATCAGAATTACACCTGATGTCTCAATATTAATGGTCTTAACTCACCTATAAAAAGACACACACTCACAGAATGGATACAAAGACAGAATCTATCCTTCTGCTACAAACAAGAAACACACCTCAACGTCAAAGACAGATGTTACCTCAGGGTTAAGGGATGGTAAAAGATTTTCCATTCAAATAGACCCAAGAAACAAGCAGGTATAGCAATCCTAATATCTAACAAATTAGACTTTAAAATCAATCAAAAGAGATGAAGAAGGTCTTTCTTAATCATCATAGGAGAAATCCATCAAGATGAAATGTCAATTCTGAATGTCTATAACTCAAATACAAAGGCACCCAAATTTGTAAAAGAAACATTACTAAAACTTCACTCACTTATAGTCTGAGATTTCAACACCCTACTCTTAACACTAGACAGGTCCACCAGTGAGAAACTTAACAAAGAAACAAAGGAACTAATAGAAGTTATGATCCAATGGAGTTTAACTGATATTTATAGAACATTCCATCCAAACACAAAAGAATATACCTTCCTCTCATCTCCACATGGAACCTTCTCTAAAATCGACCACATACTCCATAATATAGCAAACCTCAATAGGTACAAAAAAATTTTAATAACACCCTGTGCCTTAAAGGTAGAATTCAACAACAACACAAATTGCAGAAACCCTACAAACTCATGGAAATTAAACCATGACTAAGTAGGCTTCATCCCAGGATGCAGGAATAGTTCAACATACTAAAGTCTATCAATGTGATCTACCATACTGAAAAAGAAAAATTATATAATCATCTCATTAGATGCTGAAAAAGCCTTGGACAAAATCCAACACCTTTTATGATAAAGGTCTTGGGAGAGATCAAGGATAACAGGAACATAACAACATAATAAAAGCAATATATAGCAAACCAACAGCCAATATCAAGCTTAAGGCAATTCCTCTAAAATCAGGAATAAGGCAAGGCTACCTACTCTCTCCTTATCTCTTCAATGTTGTACTTGAAGTTCTAGCTAGACCAATAAAACAACAAAGGGAGATCAAGGGGTACAAATTGGAAAGGAAGAAATCAAATTGTCACTATTTTCAGATGATATGATAGTTTATATAAGTGACCTGAAACTCTATCGGGGAACCCCTACAGCTACTAAACACATTCAGCAAACAATTTAAACTTGAAAAATATCAGTAGCTCTATTATATACAGATGGATAAAGGGGCTGAGAAAAAAATTAGAGAAACATCACCCTTTACAATAGCCACAAACAACATAAAGTGTCTTGGGGTAATGCTAACCAAACAAGTGAAAGACTGTGTCTTTAAAGAAAGAAATAAAGAAGATACCAGAAAAATGGAAAGATCTCCCATGCTTCTGGATAGGTAGGATAAATATAGTAAAAATGGCAAATTTGCCAAAAGCAATTTACAGATTCAATGCAATCCCCATCAAAATCTCAGCACAATTCTTCACTGACCTTGAAAGGTCAACTTTAAATGGAAAAACAAAAGACCCAGGATAGCCAAATCAACCCCATACAATAAAAGAACTTCAAGAGGCATAACCATCCTAGACTTCAAGCTCTACTATAGAGCTATATTCCTGAAAACAGCTTGGTATTGGCACAAAAATAGACAGGCTCTAGCCAATGAAACATGAACACAAGACTCAACACGTCCACATGGAGTTTATTGGTGGAGAGAAGAGATGGGGGGTAGCTGGTGGCCAACTGAAGGCAGGAGAGAAAGAGAGATAGAGAAAGAGAGAGAGAAGGAGAGGGAGAGAGAGAGGTGTAGGGTGCTTTTTTAAAAAGAGAAACCCACCCATGCATAACTGAGTCCCTACGCAGCCCTGTACCAAGTGACATAGCGATTACGTGGCCATTCGTGTCCCACCCATCGTTAGAGGGCAGGGTCAGCAGAAAGCCAGTTCCCAACACCTAGGAACACTTGATTTTTGACAAAACAGCTAAAATTATACAATGGAAGTAGGAAAGCATCTTCAATAAATGGTGCTGGCACAACTGGATGATGGTGTGTAGCAGACTGCAGATAGACTGATGTCTGTGGTAATGCACAAAACTCAAGTCCAAATGGATCAAAGACCTCAACATAAATCTTGCCACACTGACCCTCTTAGAAGAGAAAGTGGGAGGTATCCTTGAACATATTGGTACAGGAGACCGCTTTCTGAACATAACTCCAGTAGCACAGACACTGAGATTGACAATTAATAAATGGGACCTGCTCAAACTGAGAAGCTTCAGTAAGGCACACAATTAACAAGACCAAACAGCTGCCCACAGACTGGGCAAAGATCTTCACCAATCCTACATCTGACAGAGGGCTGATTTCCAAAATATACAGAGAACTCAAGAAACTAGTCACCAAAACACCAAATAACCCTATTAAAAAATGGGGGTACAGAACTAAAGAGAGAATTCTCAATAGAGGAATCCAAAATGGCTGAAAGATACTTAAGAAAGTGCCATGAGAGAAATGCAAATCAAGGTAACGCTGAGATACCATCTTACTCCTGTCGGAATGGCTAAAATTAAAAATACCAATGACAGTTTATCCTGGAGAGGATGTGGAAAAAGGAGAACACTCTACTGCTGGTGGGAGTGCAAACTTGTATAGCCATTTTGGAGATCAGTATGGCGGTTCTTCAGGAACATAGGAGTCAGTATACCACAGGACCAGGCAATTCCACTCTTAGGCATATACCAAATGATACACATCCATGCAACGGAGACATATCTGTTCAACTATGTTCATAGCAGCATTATTTGTAATAGCAAGAACTTGGAAGCAACCTAGATGCCCCTCAGCTGAAGAATGGATAAAGAAGATGTCATACATTTACACAATAGAATACTACTCAGTGGAAAAAAACCAATGGAATCTTGAAATTCCTAGGCAAATGGATGGAACTTGAAGAAATCATTCTGATTGAGGTAACCCAGTCACAGTCACAAAAAGAGGAACATGGTATGTACTCACTCGTATATGTATTTTAGACATAGAACAAAGGATCACTGGCCTATAATTCACACTGCCAGAGAAACTAGGATACAAGGAGGAATCTACGAGATTCATACAAGGTCCTTTACAGAAGGAGAAAGAAACAAGGTCTCCTGAGCAATTGGAAGCAGGGTTGGAGTAGTGAGTGGAGAGGGACTTAGGAGAAAGAGAACGGGAGGAGAGGAGAATATGTGGAACCAAAAATATCGAGTTGAGGGATGAATAGAGGAGATCAAAAAATGATATACCATAATAGAGGGAGTCATTATAGGTTTGAAGAGAAAACTCACTCTAGAAAAATGTTCAGAGACCTACAAGGATGACTTCAACTAACAGTCTGAACAACAGTGGAAAGACTACCTTAAATGCCCTTCCCTGATAATGAGATTGATGACTAACTTATATGCCATCATAGAGCCTTCATCTAGTAGCTGATGGAAACAGGGGCAGACACCCACAACTAAACCCTGAGCCAAACTCCTGGAATCTATTTACAGAGAGGGAGAAGTGATAAGAAAAGGGGTCAAGACCAGGCTACAGAAACCCACAGAGACAGCTGGCCTGAACAAGGGGGGAGCTCATGGACCCCCAGACTGATAGCTGGGAAACCAGCATTGGACCGATTCAGACCCCCTGAATGTGGGTCAGATAGAAGGCCTGGGCAGTCTAAGGGACCTCTGACAGTGGAACCAGGATGTATCCCAGGTGCACAAAAGGACTTTGGGAGCACATTCCCCATGAAGGGATACTCCCTTAGCCTAGAGGCAGGAGGGAGTGCCTAGACCCTTCTTCAAATGACTTGACAGATTTTGGTGATCCCTCCAGGAGGAGGGCATCACCCTCTCTGTGAAGTGTGAGGGGAAAGGGTGGGGAAGGGGGTGGTGTTGGTGGCATTGGAGGATGGGGGAGGGAGATGTGATCGATATGTAAAATAAGAAAAATTATATATCTACACACACACACACACACACACACACACACACACACACACACACACACGTATAGGCAAGTTCAATCCAAGAACACAGAGAAATCATTCACCATGACTAAGTAGCCTTCTTCCCAGGGATGCAGGGATGCTTCAACATCCGAAAATTCATCAATGTAATCCACCATATAAACAAACTAAAAACAAAAACAAAAAAACCCACATGATCATTTCACTAGATGCTGAAAAAGGTTTTGACAAAATCCAACACCCCTTCATGATAAAGATCTTGGAGAGATCAGGGATAACAGGAACATACCTAAACATAATAAAAACACATATAGCAAACAACAGCCAACATCAAACTAAATGGAGAGAAACTCAATGTGATTCTTCTAAAAGTAGGAACAAGACAAGCTGTTCACTCTCTCCATATCTCTTTGATATTGTACTGAAGTTCTAGCTAAAGTAATAAGAAAACAGAAGGAGATCAAGGAGATACAAATTGGAAAGGAAGAATTTAAATGTTCACTATTTTCAGATGATATGATACTTTACATAAGTGACCTGAAAAACTCTACCAGGGAAGTCCAATGGCTGATAAACACCTTCAGCAAACTAGCAGGATACAAGATAAACTCAAAAAAAAAAATCAGGATCCCTCTGTATATATAAGATAAAGGAGCTGAGAAAGAAATCAGAGAAACATCACCCTTTTTGATAGCCACAAATAATATAAAATATCTTGAGGTGACACTTACCAAACAAGTGAAAGACCTTTATAATAAGAACTTTGAGTCTTTAAAGAAAGAAATTAAAGAAGATACCAGAAAATGGAAAGATCTCCCATGGTCCTGGATAGGTAGGATCAACATGGTAAAAATGGCAGTCTTGCCAAAAGCAATACCCATTAAAATCCCAGCACAATTCTTTATAGACTTGAAAGAATAATATTCAACCTTATTTGGAACAACAAAAGATCTAGGATAGCCAAAACAACCCTCCACAATAAAGTAACTTCTGAAGGCATTACCATCTCTAATTTCAGGCTCTATTATAGAGCTATAGTCCTGAAAACAGCTTGGTCTTGGCACAAAAATAGACAGGAGGATCAATTGAATTGAATAAAACCCTGACATTAACCAACACACCTACAAACACCTGATTTTTGACAAAGAAGCTAATATTATACAAAGAAAAGAGGAAATCATTGTCAAGAAATGGTGCTGGCATAATTGGTGATGACTGCAGATATATTCATATCTATTGCCACACACAAAACTTAAGTCCAAATGGATCAAAGACCTCTACATAAATCAAGCCACACTGAACCTCTTAGAAGAGAAAGTGGGAGGTACCCTTGAATGAATTGGTACATGAGACTGCTTCCTGAAATTAACACCACTAGCACAGAACCTGAGACCAAGTTTAATTAATGGGATTTCCTGAAATTGAAAAGCTACAATAAGGAAAAAAGAAACAGCCAAGACAAAATGGCAGCCCACAGAATGTAAAGATATTCACCAAACCCAAATATGACAGAGGGCTGATCTTCAAAATATACAGAGAACTCAAGAAGCTAGTCACCAAAATGCCAAATCATCCAATTAAAAAGTGGGGTACAGAACTAAATACAGAATTCTCAACAGATAAATGTAAAATTGCTGAAAGACACTTAAGAAAATGTTTGGCATCCTTAGCCATTAGGGAAAAGCAAATCAAAACAACTCTGAGATACCTTCTTTCTCCTGACAGAATGGCTAAAACCAAAAAACACCAAAACCAGTTTATGATGGAGAGGATGTGGAGAAAGGGGAACATTCTTCCACTGCTGGTGGGAGTGCAAACTCATACAGCCATATGGAAATCAGTATGGCAGTTCCTCACGAAAATGAGAATAAGTCTACCACAAGATCCTGCAATTCCACTCTTAGGCATACACCCAAAAGATGCACATCCATACAACAAGGACATCTATTCAACGATGTTCATAGCAGCATTATTTGTAATAGCAAGAACCTGGAAGCAACCTAAAGGCCCCTCAACTGAAGAATGGATGGAGAAAATGTGGTGTACTGATGGGAGATGTCATTCTGTATATGTTTCTCATACTGGTTTAATGAATAAAGCACTGTTGGCCAATAGGAAAGCAAGATAGGCGGGACTAGGAGACAAGGAGGAAAGAGGAAGTAGTAAGAAGGAGTCAGGATGGAGAGCCTGGAGAGAACAGAACCGCCATTCCTCCGCTCTCAGTAAGACCACGTGGAAATACATAGAAATGGGTTAATAATTAAGACAGAGCTAGCCGATAAGAAACTAGCACCTGGCCAACAGCATAATATCAAATACAGAGTCTCTGTGTGTTAATTGGGGCTGGCGCGGCGGCAGGACAAGACCAGGCTGCGGGTGGAAAAACCGTACTTCTTACAGAGTACGACTCAGCAGAAAAAAAAAGCAATGAATATTGAAATTCCCAAGCAAATGGATGGAACTAGAAGAAACCATCCTGAGTGAGATAACCCAGTTACAAAAAGACAAACATGGTATGTACCTACTCATATATGGATTTTGGACATGGAGCAAAAGATTACCAGCCTACAATTCACATCTCCAGAAAAGCTAGGATATAAGGAGGAACCTAATGAACAAGGGGGAGCTCAGGGACCCCAGTCTGATAGCTGGGAAACCAGGACTGACCCAGACCCCCTGAATGTTTGTGTTAATTAGGAGGACTGGGCAGTCTAAGGGGCCTCTGGTAATGGATCAGTATTTATTTCTATTATACAAATGGACTTTGGGAGCCCATTCTTCCTAAGCCTGCGGGGAGGGCCTAGGCCCTGCTCCAAATGATATGACAGACTTTGAAGATCCCCCATGGA
Organism: Phodopus roborovskii; assembly: GCF_943737965.1. Classification (NCBI taxonomy): domain Eukaryota; kingdom Metazoa; phylum Chordata; class Mammalia; order Rodentia; family Cricetidae; genus Phodopus; species Phodopus roborovskii. The sequence goes on along the minus strand of NW_026125665.1, from coordinate 38,615 downwards.
AGGCCTCACCCTCCTTGGGGACCAGGAAGGGGATGGGGTGGGGGTTAGGAAGGGAACAGGGGAGGAGTGCAGGGTGAGGGGACTGGGGTTGATATGTTGCCAATTTAAATAAAAAATTATCAAAGAAAAAAATCTACAAGAGCCACTAATAGTGACAAAGAATATCATTCTGCCTGCACATTTCTTCCACTGAAAATGAATGCAATATTTTTAACATTCAGTCCCACTCAAACTCTCCCAGTACAGGCTGAGTGTACCAGGAAGTTTTCCTCAAAATGTTCCATGCTACAGAATGTTACCTACTCAAATTTGATAAAGAACTGCAATAATCCACGTCCTTGGGCTGAACAAGAGCCAATAACTCTTGATACCATAACAAAGCAGGGTATGGTTTTTAAAGTCAAAAGTCACCTTCACATCACATGAGCCATAGTCTGAGGAAGTTTATATAGTGCAACTTTTGGTCCTGTAAACCATCCAGAGGAACCATTCATACACATTGGGAGCCTGTATCAGCAAGAAACTAGGGACCTTTTGGTATTTTGAACACCATGAAAAGAAGTGTGAAGACATTTGTTTACCAGCAAATGTGCCTCCAGACAGGAGAAAGTTCAGGATCAGGGCACCTGACCTTTTCTAAACCATTTCAGGAACTGTTTCTTCATGAAATCACATTTGTTATAAATCTCATACTCACTTTATCAATATATTCTGGTCCCATTGGGACTGCTCCATAAACTCTGATTACAGCACTGTAGGCTTTTCTTTCTTCAAATTTTTTTATTATTTATTTATTTATTTTATATAACCAAGTCCATTTAAATGAAAAAAACATTTATAGACAATATTTGGGAATTTGGGCATTGTTCTTTCCAAACTACTTCCTGCTGGTAAGGGGCGCTGTCATGGGTGATTCGAAGAAGATTCAGAAATCCTGGCTGTAGTCTGTCAGGCTGCTTTGTCCAGCTGTTTTGAATGTAGGATCACCTGGTACTCTGTTTCAGGCGGTCTGGCTTGACCAAACCACATTAGTCTGGAAGGAATCCACATCTTTTCATTTTCTGTGGAAACAAAAATAGAAATCCTTTTCCCTAGTAACTTGTCCTTGAACTTAAATTTTGGAGTCAAAGCATTTTTTAAAATTTATTATTTTACATATCGATCCCAGTTCCCTCTCCCTCCCTCTTTCCCTCCCTTTTACCCTCTCTGCCCTCTCACATGCACTCTAACCACCCTCCCATCCCCCCCACCCCAATTCCATATGTAGGGGAATGTCATCCAGTAGGGGTCATGTAGGTCTGACAGGTCATGTGAAGTACGGACTAGGGCTTCTCTCCTGTCTCTAGATTAAGGCAGTTATCCCTCCATGGGGGATGTGTTCACAAAGTCCTTTTGTACTCCTCTTTCTTCAAATTTTAAGCTTGTTCAAATTCCTTCAAAGGGGTTGGAAGAGTTGGTTCAGTTAGTAGAACTTGCTAATCTTCCAGGGGATCTAAATTCAGCTTCCAGCACCTATATTCGGATGCTAACAACTACCTGGAACTCCAGCTTTGGAGAAATCTGACTCCGTCTTCCAGTTTCTGAAGGCACCCACAGACATGTTGTGTTTGTGAACACACACACATTTAAAAATGCAGAATGACCACCAGCTAGGGCTGGATAACATGGAGGGATGTATCGAGGGTCTCTGGAAGGCTGTTTATTCTGAATTGGTGTCCATTATAGGGTACTTCTATTTGTGTTGATCAGGATTCAAGTGGTGGAAATAGGAATGGCCCACTTACCATTGCCATTAATGACTATTCTTTTTCCTTTGATTTCATGCTCTAATACCCTAGAAATCTTGGTTACAAAAGGCAGATGTTGTCTACAAGGAGACAAAGGCAACATTTCATTGACCTAGAAGCTAATATTTCCCACTTCTGCCTTTGGGGTCCTGATGCTCTGATGTTACAGTGTTATCAGGGTTGACTGACATCCAGATTTTCAATGTATGCTGTTTATTACTTCTTCCAACTCTCCCCCAGCATCCTCCAGGCTCCCCATCATGTCTCTATCCACTTTATGTTCTGTCATTTTAATTTTCTCCCCGAGTCCAGTTAATACTGTTTGTTGAAATGCTCACTGATCTTGTTGGCTTGATCATATGCATGTGACCATAGTTGGAGTGGGTCCATGAATGCACTCTCCATGACTTTTGCAGCCATTCTTCTCATCCTTAAACTATTACATTCTTTCCTCCCCTTCTTCCATGATGTTTTCTGAGCCTTGCAGGTAGGCGGTTCAACTAGAGGTCCCGTTTAGGGTTAAGCAATCAGTAGTCACATATTCTCAGCACTTTAAACAGTTACAAGTATCTGCACTGACCACTGCTGGGGGAAGCATCTCTGGCTAAGGCTGAGAAAAGTTCCAATGCATGTATATATTCATAAATATATAGAAGGCAGTGTGACAATGTGTCCCTTTAGCAAGACAATAGTAGTATGTTCCTGGTAGGAACCTGCTGAGCTCCTGCACACTGTGCAGTGTGCTCCAGGCTCCCAGTTTTGTGAGTGTCACCCATGCAAGGGGGGATGGTTGGTGATGCAGCTGTCTGAGTCATTTCTGCTGTAAGTGACCCCAAGTTGGACTCTGGTGGTGTCCATACTTTGGTGTGTCATGGGCTCCCTATTTAGTGTGAGTTGTGTCTCTCTAGGAGAAGTTATAGGAGACTCAGTCTTTCTCTTTTGCAGCTTTCACCATTGCTTCTTTGCTCGAGTGTTTGTGTGTTATTTGTTTGTGACGAGGGGAGGCTCTGGTTTGTCTGTGTAGCGTTGTAACTACAGATATCTACATTGGCAACTCTGGAGGATTTCCTTTTATAATTATAATTCTTGCGAAAAGATTTTGTCTTTAGAATGAAATTATTCCCCTTCTTTTGTGCTGTTGCAGAGCAGTTTCCTCTGAATGGAAACATTCCATCCAGGAGGGAGGGGAAGGTTCATGTGGCTCTAAGGATAACAAATACTATGTGTCTGGTCTACTGGGTGGTTTTGTGTGTCAACTTGACACAAGCTAGAGTCATCTGAGGAATGAGTATCAGCTGAGTAAATGCCTCCATGAGATCCAGCTGTAAGGCATTTTTTTTCATATAGTAATCAATGGAGGAGGCCCAGACCGTGGTGGGTGGTGCTGGTACTAGTACTGCTGTGGAATAATCCTTCTGTACTCAGTGAATATGTTAATAAAGAAACTGGCAGGAGTAGTCAGGCAGGACATATAGGCTGGACAGTCAGAAACAGAGAACTCTGGGAAGAAGGCAGAGTAAGAGACATCAGCTAGCCACTGAGCAAGCAGGATGTGTAGAAAATGAGGCAACAAGCCATGAGCCATGTGGCAAAGCATAAACAGGAATATGGGTTAATTTAACTGTAAGCGTTAGCTAGTAAGCCAGGCAGTGGTGGAGCATACCTTTAATCTCAGCACCCAGGAGGCAGAGACAGGTAGATCTCTGTGAGTTCGAGACCAGCCTGGTCTATAAGAGCTAGTTCCAGGACAGCCTCCAAAAGTAAAAAAAAAAAAAAAAAAAAAAAAAAAAAAAGAGTTAGCTAGTAGCAAGCCCAAGCTATCAGCCAAGCATTAATAATTCATATTGGGCCTCTGAGTTGGTTATTTGGCATGGGGTGGTCAGGACAGAAAATATCCATGTCTATAATAAAGCAGGCTAGTCATGGGAAGCAAGCCAGTAAGTAACTCCCCTCCATGGCCTCTGCATCAGCTACTGCTTCCAGGATCCTGCCTGTCCTGACTGCTTTCAATAATGAACAGCAATGTTGAAATGTAAACTGAATGAATCCTTTCCTCCCCAGTTACTTTTTGGTCATGGTGTTTCATCATAGCAATAGAAGCCCTAAGTGGACATTTGCAAGATTCTTGAAGTCCTTTCCCAGATTTATAGAATATGGAAAGCAATGCCAGGGGAGGAGACCCTGGCCCACAAAACTGCAAAGATGACAGACTCTAAGACTGTCAAGCTGGCTGCAACTGTGTAGGGAACTCTGTGGATGCAGCTTTTGTAAGTTATTTCAGGAGTTGCTGTTTTGAGTCATTCTTACTCCTGTTACCAACCCCTCACTGGCACTCCTGTTAATGACAAATGGACCCTCACTGGTCCACTAAGTTGGACTTCTTCTATCTTCTATGACTCCCGTCTGGTGAGGAGTGTTAGTGTTGTGCTTCTCTGGGAATTCTCACTGGTAAGTGCTTACTATTTTATTTGTATCCTTGTTGGATTGTTCCTATTTTTCCACTTTGTTTTTAAGCTCAGATATTCAGTTTTCTCCTCAATCTATTCTATTCATGAGACTATCCATAGTTCTTTTTATTTGACAATGTTTTTTTCTTTAGTTCCGAATTTAAGATTGGTTTTTATATCTCGTTGTTGAGTTCCTCTTTCATATTATCTACCACCTTCTTTACTCTGTTCTGTTGTTTGTATCTTTGAAAAATACTTATACTCATTTTTTTGATTCTCATTCTGGGATTTCATCTAACTCACTCTCACTAGACACCATTACTGTAGGGTTCATGTTTCAATATTTATTTATTTTATATGTAATATGTATAGCCCGTGTGAATATATGTGTAGCATGTTTGTACCATTCTGTGCACTGAACCATTCAATGATGGACACCTATTTTGGCTATAGTATCCCTATAGACCAGGCTGGCCTGGATACCACAGAGATCTGTTTGCCCCTGCCTCTGGATTTGCTGTGATTGAAGGCTTTCATCACCATGCTCAGTTGTTTTTGGTTTGTTTTTTGAGGGGGGGGCATGCAGCAGAGGCTGTCCTCAACACTACTACATAGTGGAGAATGGCCTCGAACTTCTTAGTTACGGACAAACACCATCTTAGTTTATGTGGTTTTGAGGTTTGAACCCAGGGCCTCCTGTATTTTATGCAACAGAAAACCACATTCTTAGATATTCTATCAATTTAAAAATATTTATTTTTATTTTATGTGTACTGATGATTTACCTGCATGTTTGTGTACCACATGTGTGCTTGGCCCATGGAGGCCAGAAGAAGGCACTGGATTCCTTGGAACTGGAGTTACAGGTTGTGAGCCTCTATGTGGGTGCTGTCAATGGAATTTGAGTCCTCTGGAAGAGCAGCCAGGGCTCTTAACTGCTGAGCCATCTCTCCAGCCCCTCAATAACATACTCCTAGTTTTTTCTTCAGTTTTACACATGAAGGAGAAAACTACACTAGCACAGTCCAGAAGTTACAAGTTCTCTGGTTTAAGAAAAAAAATTACGGCTAGGCGTGTTGGCTCAGGATTTAGCAGATTGAAACAGGATGATTAAAAGTTTGAGGCATGGGTGGACTATACAGAAAGACTCTCACCAAAAATATTCTGGAGAAGACGTGGCACAGTGCCCTCCTGAACTAACGGTACAGAACAGTAAGTAGCTTGTTTCAGTGGACTTGTTCCTAGGTATCTCAGAGTCACAAAATTGACTACACTTTCAACTATTTTTATCATTGGCCAGGGTCATTTAGCAGGGTACACGCACAAGTACATAAGAGCCATGAGCCTATGTTGCCACCTGCTGGCTACCACTACACTAGACAATGTTTTCAAAGCTCGCAGCCTAAGGAGCGGCTAGAGCATCTGCTCCTGTCACTCAACCCACGCGGAACAATTCTATCCAATCAGAGCCTCCAGGCAGGATGTCCAATCAGAACCTTCTGGGAGGCGTGGGTGGAGGGTGGAGGGTTGGGGTGGGGTGGGGTGGTGGTGGTGTGTTCTTTCCGGCCGCCATTCTAGCTAAGGGTTCTTCACCAGGGTTGAATGAGGCTGTTGTATATGTTGCTGCCCCGAGCTGTGAGGAAAACATGGGGAGCTCAGCAGCGGCGCCATGGTGAGCGCGGGGCCGCTGTCCCCAGACGGGAAGGAGCGGCCGGTTGAGCCGCGGGAGCCGGTGTGGTGGGTCCTCCCCGGGCTTGGGGAGCGAGCACGGGGACATGGCGTCTGTCTGCCCAGGGCCTTGGGTCCTGGCCGCGGCCTGTGGTACTTCCACCTTGATGGCCTCTTCAGGAGCGCTGGGCAGGAGCCCCGCCTTGTGGGGGAAGCCTGCGCGTGGGTGACGTCACGATCGAGCACGCCATACTTTTTGGTGCCCCGCTGGAAGGCGGTTTGCTGGACTAAGGTTCTTTGTGGTGTCTTCAAGAAGTTCTTAACTTTGCACTCCACATGTAGATATAGAATCCATCTTGGGTTAATTTTGCGACATTCGTAAAGTCTGTGTCCAATCGTGTCTTTGCAGAGGTGTTCAGAAACAGCTCTGGAAAAGACTTCTCAATGATTTTGTTGTTTGTTCTTCTATCATACTTTGATTATATTTTTGTCTAAGTGTTTGTTAATCCCCCCCCCAAATATTGCATTGTCTTGAACCCTGAAGTTTGATGGGAAGTGTTATAGTCAGCAAGCATTGCAGTTGGTTCTTCTGTATTGTATTCCATTCATTTTCTTCATTTTCACACAACCTTTATAGTTCATTTTCTGTTATGACAAATATGTCTTTAGGAGTTTTATTGGAAGTACATTGAGCTAGTTTAAACTGAAAACTGACATTTTTCTGAGGCTTCTTGAGTGTGCTATGCTAGAAATATAGATGAACACATTTGTATCTTTCCATAGTGTCAGAATGTCTTTGAATAACATTAAGTTAAAAAGGAACAATGGTTTTGAAGGTAGTAATTTGTCAGGTAATTCCAGCTACCATATTAATTCTCTTATCACACAACACAGCACAACTATGCATATGTGTAGTTTATAAGATGAATACAAGTGAAACAAGAGGCACAGAAGTGGCCTGAGAAATGCAGGTGGAGCCTCCATTGATACGATAAGGAACTCTATAAACTATGTGCTGCAGGGAGGGAACCTTTGATGGAAACAGGGAGTACTGAGTTTGTCAGCCATGCTTCAAAGTTCTGTCTCTGGGTCTTTTATTTGTTGTGTTACAACACATCCTGCATATGAATGTCCAGGATCCTGCAGTAACACTTCCTTTATTAAACTGATTGTTTTCATTAGAGAACTGGAGTTCCACTCCCAGTGACCACATGGTATCTTACATGTATCTGTCACTCCAATCTGAGTGGGTCTGAATCTCTTTTCTGGCCTTCATGGGCACCAGGCACGAATGTGGAGCAAGCAAAACACCTATATAAATATATATATTAAAAAAATTGTAGTTAATGTCTGCAGACTTTCCCTCACCCTTTTGTTTTCTTTCTTTTTTTTTTTTTTTGGTCTCATTGTGTGACCTGTCTGACCTGGAACCCTGGGACTTCATAAACCAGTCTGTCCTTTAGTTCAAAGCAGTCTGCCTGTAGTTCAAAGCAGTCTGCCTGCCTTTGCCTTCCAAGTGTGTGGTGCACAGCACCATACACATCATGTCTGCAGTTCATTGTTACAATTGTGTGTATTTCTTTCTGTTGTCTTTTATCTTTACTGGTACACAAGCAGTATAATGTTTTTATTTTCACAACCTATTGCTCATTGCCAAGGCACAGGGAATAGGATGGCAATATGTATCCTACATGTTTGCTATAGTATCTCACTAGTTTCTTGAATTTTTATTGCTTTTTTGAGATTTTTTTTTCTTTTTTCTGAAAAAGCTCCTTTCCCCCTTTGATGACATGCACCTCCTGTCCAAGTATTTGTATGATCATATGATTTAAAATTATTTTTATATTTTTATTTATTTGCCTGCACTTATGTCTGTGTACCATGTACTTGCTTGGTGCCTGTGGAGGACAGAAGAGTTGTGTGGGATAATCTTTTTGTACATTATGAATATGTGTCTCTGGCTGAGGTGCCTTCTGGTTGATTTAATAAAGAGCTGAACGGCCAATAGATGGGCAGGACAGAGTAGGTGGAGCTTCTGGGGAGAAAGAGTGACTTGGGAAGAATCTGAGGGGCTTGGGATTAAGCCAGTGAGACGCAGAGGGAGTCAGGTGTACAGTATAGAGGAGAGATAACAAGCCATGTGGCAGAATTTATAAGAGCTAGTCAGGAACAGTCCTAAGCTAATGCCAAGCTTTCCTAATGAATAAGAAATTTCCGTGTTATTATTTGGGAACTAGTGGAATAAAGAAATGCTGACTACAGAGGAGGGCGTTTTATCTCCTGGAACTGGAGTTACAAATGGTTGAGAGCCACTGTGGTGCTGGGAGTTGAACCTGGATCTTTTGGAAGAGCAGTCAGTGCTTTTAACCTCTGAGCCATCTCTCCAGCCTGATCATATAAGTTTTGTTATTTACTTGTTGATGCTAGATTACATTGATTTTTAAGTTGTTTTGGGGGATGGGTTGGGTGTTGGGAATTGAACTTTGTTCCTTGAGTGCTGTATCATCGAGCTTCATTCACAACCTGAATTTTGAAGTTTTAATTGATTTTGCATAACTGTCTTAATTCCAACTTGGTTGTGGTAAGTTTTTGATTTGGTTTAGTTAATTTCTTTATTATGCTGAGGTGGGTTTGTGGGTAGGTTAGGATGACTTTCTTCTTGCTTCTTCCTGCTGCCTCCAAAGTGCCGGGATAGTAAGTATGGACCATGATGCTTTCTTTTTCAAGATTTTTACAAATTTTCCCTTTAACAATTTCATGAATGTCTAAAATGCATGCTGTGGCCCTTGTCCTCTAACATCCTCACACCCCTAGTGTCGCTTACTGCTCACTCATATCTCCATTCTTAAATTTTGTCTTGGAAACACTGTTAAGCCAGGACCATCATTGAGTTTGGAACTATTCATGGGAGCTTGGTGGGTACCTGAGTGGGTAAAAAACTAAAGACAGTGTTTTCTTTCTCCAGCATCAGTGGCCAGTAATTCAAGGAAGAGTAGAGCACTGTATACCTCTCCCTGACCTGTAATTGACTAGTGATAGGTGAAGTCATGACTGCATTGGCTCTACTATGCCCAGAAGTTAGCATTTTACAGCCATTCCTCCTCTCTTTGGCTGTCACATTTTTACCCCCTTCTCTGTGACCCTTAATAGGTAGTGGGATAAATGTCCTATTTAGGGCTGGAGAAATGACTCAATTTATGAGCACTGGCTACTCTTTCAAAGGACCAGAGTTCAATTCCCAGCACCTGCATGGTGGCTTACAACCATCTGTAACTTCAGTTTCTCTTTTGGCCTCCTTACCTTAGGTACTGTGTGAACATGTTGCACAGAAATACATGAAGGAGCTGGGCAGTGGTGTCACACACACACCTTTAATCTCAGCACTCAGGAGGCAGAGGCAGGCAGATCTCTCAGTTTGAGGCCAGCCTGGCCTACAGAGTTCCAGGACAGCCAGGGTTACACAGAGAAACCCTGTCTCAAAAATCCACAAACAAACAAATAAACAAAAAGGAAAAACCAAAACACCATGAAGACATAACATCCATACACATAAAATAAAAATAAAGTTCCATAAGTAAAATTAAAAAAAAAAAAAAAAAAAAAAGAAACCAAAAACTTAAAAATGTTTAATTTAGGGTTGAGCACTTAACTGTAACATATTCTCAGCACTTTAAGCACCTATGCATCCTATATTCACTGATATTCACTGCAAAGGGAGGAACATAATTTCATATGTTTATGGGTATGAGCATAAATATTTAGAAAGTAGCCTGGCTTCAGGACAGTTTAGCTAAACATTGTTAGTAAATTTATTCCTAGAGGCTAAGGCCAGATTTACAGTGCCAAGTATACATTCCCTCTTGTGAAGCAAGCCTCAAATCCAGAGAGCGGTGGGTTAGTCACTTAAGAGTTTCTTTTAAAATCTATATACAATCCATTGTCTTAGTGGTTGCTCTATTGCTGCGAAACAACTCCATGACCATGGAACTCTTATAATGGAAAACATTTAATTGGGAATTTCTTAGAGTTTCAGAGAGGTTTAGTTTATTATCATGTCAGAGAGCCTGGTGTCATGTAGGGAGACATGGTGCTGGAGAAGTAGCTGAGAGTTCTATGTTTGGATCTGGAAGAAAGAGACACTGGATCTGGTTTGGGCTTTCGAAACCTCAAAGCCCATCCCCAATGACACACATCCTCCAACAAGGCCACACTTCCTAATCCTTCTCAAGCAGTGCTACTCCCTGATGACAAAGCATTGAATATATGAGCCCATCAGGGCCATTCTTATTCAAGCTGCCACACCCATCTATAACATTCCTGAGCATATACTCACAAGACTCTTACTACAGATATACTTGCTCAACCATGTTTATCATTGCTCTATTCAAAATATCTAGGAAATGAGAACTGCCTAGATGTTTATAATTGATGAATGGGTAATGAAAATGTGGTATATACACGTAATGGGGGTGTGTGTTTGCACTCATGCACATACCTAATTTATGTTGTGGTAGGATGATGGTAATATAGTTTAAATTCAGAAGTGTTTGCTTTTCGGAACACATTGTACAAGTTTAAATTTGTTTTTCTATTTTAAAGACAGGTCACAATTAAACTCACACTGTAGATCAGGCTAGCTGAACTCTCCTGCCTGCCTCTCCAGTGACAGGATTAAAGATGTGCACCACAGTATTTCACTTGGTGTGAAGTCTTAACTGTTTGGATCCTCCTTATTATTTTCTTCCCATTTCATTTTATCAGAGTTTTCTCCATGTCATTTTACTTCTTGATTTTTATAGCTGTATTATTAGGTTTAAAACACTGAACTGTATGGCCAGAATACAGTGAAAACATGGACAATGTAAAGATAAAGGTGGAACATAGTCATTTACCTTCAGAGGGCTTCTAGAAAGATGCACATTCCTGATGATACACACAATGAAGTCATTGCTGGAAAGCTGAGAACAGTAAAAACACACTAAACAACTGGGCATGTTGGTGCACATCTGTAACCCCAGCATTTGCGGGCAGAGGCAGGTTGACATCTGAGTTTAAGGCCAGTCTGGTCTTCAGAGCGAGTTCTATGACAGCGAGGACTATACCGAGAAACTCTGTCTTGAAAAACCATAATCAAAACAAGCCCCCCCCAAACGCCCCCAAAACAAAACCAAAAACCTAGAGCTAACCACTTCTAGACCTCAGATTGGAAACTTTTTTTTAAAGATTTGTTTATTATGTATACATTGTCCTTTTTTTTTTTTTTTAAATGGTTTATTTATTTTTATTGGTATTTTGCCTATGTGTATGTCTGTGCAAGGGTGTCAGATCCCCTGTAGGTGGAGTTACAAGCAGTCATAGGCTGCCATGTGGTTGCTGGGAATTGAACTGAGGTCCTCTGGAAGAACAGCCAGTGCTTTTAACCACTGAGCCATCTCTTCAGCCCATATACAGTGTTCTGTCTGCATGCCAGAAGAGGTACCAGATCTTATTACATATGGTTGTGAGCCACCATGTGGTTGCTGGCAAGTGAACTCAGGACCTCTGGAAGAGCAGTCAGTGCTCTTAACTGCTGAGCCTTCTCTCCAGCAGGTTGGAAACTTTTTACCTTATGTGGCTTTAGTAAGCTTGGGCCTCAGTCATAGGAGCCCCACTCAGAAGCGACCTCCTTCCTGAGCCCAAGGGCTTTAGCAGAGTTCACAGCAGGCTGTGTGCTAGGGTTTGGCTAGCAGAGTGGTAGGTAAGAAATTGTAGGTTGCTGATGATGGAGCTCGAGATACATTTAGTCACAGGTAAGACTAGTCTGAGAGGAGCCTGTGAATGGAGACCAATAGACTTGGAGGTTGTGAGGGTGGAGTGTGAAAAGACATACTCAGTGGGAGCACAGGTCCTGAATATTGCTGGTTGCTTGTGTGATAGCTGATTCTTCAGTTGACTTGATTGGCTCTGGAATCAACTAAGAGGCCTGTCTCTGTGCAGGTCTGCCAGGGAAGTTCAGGAATGATTAACTGAGTCAAGAAGACCCTATTGTATAGTAGGTAGTCCAAAGAAGAAGCAGTGTTGCTTTCCTGCCTGCCTTCTCTTGCTGGTGAGTGCATCTGTCCCACTGCCACCGCTGCCGCCACCACCATCCTTCACTGACATTGGAACCCTGCTTCTTGGGGACTGAAGACCAGAAGCTTTCCAGATGTGCTCTGGGCCTTTGGCACCAGATTGAGGCTCCTGAGGCTTCTAGTCTTCTTGGATGGAGCCTCTGCATCATGGAGACAGCCATTGTTGGACTATCCAGGCCAGATCAGGTAATCTGCAGATTAGATAAGGTAATCTAATAAATTCCCCTTGTTATATGTTCTTTTAGTTCTATTCTCAAGAGAACCCTGATTTAGATAGCTACCTATGTCCTTCTGTTTTTCTTATACATTCCTTAAATATTATTTTAAGTCATCATTCTCTATTTAATTTGTACACACACACACGCACACACACACACAAACACACATTTTTGTTTTTGTTTTTTGAGACAGGGCTTCTCTGTATAACAGTTCTGGCTATCCTACATCTGGCTGTCCAGGCTGGCCCAAAACACACAGAGATCCGCCTGCCTCTGCTTCCCTGAGTGCTGGGATTAAAGGCATGAGCCATCACTGCCCAGCTTAATTTGTATATATTTTTAATTTTTAAAAGTTAATTTTTTTTAAATTTCATGTACATTGGTGTTTTGCCTGCATTTATATCTATGTGAGGGTGTCAAATCCCCTGGAACTGGAGTTACAGACAGCTGTGAGCTGCCATGTGGGTGCTGGGAATTGAACCCTGGTCCTCTGGAAGAGCAGCCAGTGTTCTTAAATGCTGAGTCATCTCTCCAGCCCTGATCATTCTCTATTTAGAGTTGACATGTTACTGCTGAAAAAGATGCTTTTTCTTTTCATCATTGAAGGCCAAAAATAATCACTCAAATCAGCATGCTTCATATCAACAAGTCATGGTATGGGAGTTTTGGGGGCTCTGTTAGAGTTGCACATGGGAGATTCATGGGGTTCTTAGTCTTATTACTAAAAAGGGGAGGGTTGGGAGATGGCTCAGCAGTTAATAGCAGTTACTGTTCTTGCAGAGGACTTAGGTTCAGTTCCTAGCACCTACATAGTGGCTCACAACTGTTGTAACTATTATTCCAGGGGATCCAATGCCCTCTTATGCATATGGTGCATACTTGCACGTACACACACACATTTTTTAAAAAAGAATTTAAGAGCTGCCTCAAAAGGAAGCTTAAGGACAGTTTTGAGTTGACAGCAAACCATCAGTACTGACAAGCTATAAGCTTTCAAAGCTGCCAGGAATGGGAGATTGATAAGGGAGAAGAAAGCGGTGCTACATGAGATAAATTGGTGTACTGGTCAGTTGCGTGGCAGATAGGGCCAAAGTACCAGAAAAACATTTAGGCTCTAGCCAGCTACCTAAAGAGAAGGGCAAAAGAGAAGAAAAAGGAAAGTTACTCAGGAGATCTCATGGCAACTGCTAGCAATTACACAGAGAACCCTTGTCCTGTTTACAACTATTGAATACTGATTTAATTTCTTTCCTACATGTGCATGTACATAGTTATATTGTTTAATCTCTTTTTTTGGTGGAGTCTTCAAATAATTTGTCCATTGCATCTAAGATGTTCCATTTGTAGTCCAGTAATTTTCTTCATTTATGATTTTCATTATTCGAATGTGACATTGCCCCTCTAGGTTCATGTGTAGGACACTTGATCTCTAGCTGGTGGCACTGTTTAGATTGTGTGGTTACTGATAATTCTCAGAGATGACTTATATTAAATAATTTTTTCCCCATTCCATTTGTCACATTTGTGTTTATCAATATCTTTTCTGCAATTTTTGGTTGTTAAAGGTAAACATTGCTGGGGTTGATGGTACATCACTTGGGATGCTGAGGCAGGTTGATTTTTATGAGTTTGAGGCCAGCCTGGTCTACATAGCAAGCTCTAGGCCAGAAAGCAAGGCTATATAATGAGGCCCTGTCTCAAAAAAACAAAAATGAGTAAGCATTTGTAATTTTTTTTTTTTAATTCTTTTGCCACCACCCAAATCACACACAGAGGCTTATTCTTTCTTATGAATGCTGATTTAGGTTGGCTTATTTCTAGCCAGCTTTTCTTAAATTAACCTTTTGCCTCTGGGCTGTTTCCTTTCTCTATTTCTGTGTATCTTTCTTTTTCTTCTTATTCTTTGTCTGGCCCCTTCTTTTTCTCAATCCTTGATACCTCTTCCCATACTTCTATTTATCCTTTCTGCCTGCCAGCCCTGCCCATCCTTTCTCCTGCCTTGCTATTGCCGTTCATCTTTTTATTAGACCAATCAGGTGTTTTAGGCAGGCAAAGTAACACAGCTTCACAGAGTTAAACAAATGCAACATAAAAGAATGCAACACATCTTTGCATCATTAAATAAATATTCCACAGCATAAACAAATTAACACATCTTAAAATAATATTCACAACATATTTGGTTCAACAGGTTAACACAACTGTCACTAAGACTGGTAACCTGAGTGTAATCCCTGGGGCACACATGGTAGAAGGAGCAAACTGACTCCCACACTTACAGTGGCTTGTGTGGTCATGGGAATAAATGCACACACTAAATACTTGTCTTAAAGAGTGTATATGATTATGGAGTACTTAAGAAAACCAGTTCTCTCTTCTCCAGGGTTTGCTCTTTCTGTTTGTTGTTGGGTACAGTTTGCCATATGCTTAAGAACATTTCCCAAGTACTTGTCCCAGAGATTCTATTACTTGTATGCACTCACTGAACTCCATGGTTTTTCTTTTTTCTTAACCTTGTTTTCAGAAATTTCTTTGAATGTCAGGAATATGGAGGAAAAAACTTAAACACTGAGCATGACTTGCAAGGACAGACAGCTTCCTGAGCCCTAATGTTAATGCTGTTGTATGTATCAGATGATAGGGTGTGCCTGGGACAAGATCTAGGGATGGATGGAGAAAGAGAATGGGGTGGGGAAGCAGCACATCTCCTCCTGGGTGCAGTAACGAGGAGAGCAATCTGTCTGCTGTCTCTGAACATCACTCAGTGCTTTTACTAAACCACTCAGTTATGCTGTCATACTGTCAGATGTGGACAGATGTGTTGTTCTCACCCCCTCTTTCATATACAAATATGGAATGTTATAGGATCTGGTGAGCTTTGAGGATCTGGCTGTGAACTTCACCCAGGAAGAGTGGGATTTGCTGGATTCTTCTCAGAAGATTCTCTATGGGGATGTGATGCTGGAAACCTTCAGGAACTTCACTGCTATAGGTGAGGGCATCATATAACCTTCATTCCATAAATTAGAGAACAAATGTTCCTGGTTATTGATGGTCGCTGTAGTTTGGATGCGGAAAGGGAAGAATGTGGTGAAGAAATTAGATATAGTTGTAACTGTGCATTGTGATAATTTATCACATTTTCTGTGACTGTGTTTCAGGGTACGAATGGGAAGACCAGACAATTGAAGAACATTATGAAGAACCTGAAATAAATCTAAGGTAATCTGCATGAACAAGGGGAAGTAAATGTCCCTCAGAGAAATTTTAATGTGCCATGAAAATTTTGTTTTTAAGATTTATTTTTTTATATTTATTTTTTGGTTCTTTTTTTTTCTTTTCTTCCTCCACTTCGTCCTCCTTCAAGACAGAGACAGGATTTCTCTGTGTTTAGCTCCACCTGTCCTGAAACTAGCTCTGTAGACCAGGCTGGCCTTGAACTCACGGAGATCAGCCTGCCTCTGCCTCCCAAGTGCTGTCATTAAAGGCGTGTACCAGCACTGCCTGGCTTTTTTTTTTTTTTTTTTTTTTTTTTTTTTTTTTTGGTTACAGGGTATCTCTGTCTAGCCCTGGCTGTTCTGAAATTCACTTTGTAGTCCATACTGGCCTTGACCCCACAGAGATCTACCTGTTGGGCATGCACCACTACTGCCTGACAAGATTTATTTATCTTCATTTATATGGGTGTTTTGTTTGTGTGTATGTCTGTATACTACATGCATCAGATCCTTTGGAATTGGACTTATAGCTTGTTATCCACCATGTGGGTGCTAGGGATTGAACCAGGGTTCTCTGGAAGAACAGCCAGTGCTCATAATCACTGAACCTTCAGCTGCTGTGCCATAAAAATTTAACAAGTTAAGAAAACAAATGAGCCCAACTTTAAATTCATTTGTTTGCAGAAAATTTTCACCCAAAATATTTTTTTTTTTAGTTTTTCACCTAGAATCTGTTCTGGGACCCTCCATTGACAAATGCTACTATTTTGGTCCTAGGCCTGTGGGAACCATGCTGTGGAGCCATCCATTTATTTTCATCTTTCATATGAAGGCACACATTTTGCTTGTTTTGGGTAATAGATGGTCTAATAAGCAAACAGTAGTAAAAGAACAGTCACTAATGTGCTTGTCATCTCTCACAGAAGATACTCTGGTAATGAATGAAGCAGGTGCTCAGGGTGGAGCAACCTTATCCATATACCAATCTCAGTATGAGCAGCAATGCAGGTGGAGACATTTTCATGTGTCATTCATTTTTAATAGGCACATCGTCTCTCACTCTGAGTGTACACAGTATGAACGTGAGGAATATGAACAGAAGCCACAGGATTCTAATTTTCTTACAAGGGTTGAAGGATACACAGAAACTCAGACTGTGACTGGACCTTCTGAGTGTGAGGTATGTCTAAAATCCTATGGACTATATCACCTGACTTACAATGGACATCACAACTATGAATACAAGGAAGTTGGAGGAACCACAGCTGTACGAAAATGTTATGAATGTAACCAGTGTGGTAAAACTTTGAGTTCTTTCAATTCTCTTCAAAGACATCAGAAAATTCATATTGAAGAAAGACCATATAAGTGTCAGCAGTGTAGTAAGGCCTTTAGATGTCTCAATGCCCTTCAGTCACATGAAAGAATTCATACTGGAGAAAAACCTTATGAATGTAAACATTGTGGCACAGCTTTTAGCAGACTTACTCACCTTCGATTACATGAAAAAGTTCATACTGGAGAAAAACACTATGAATGTAAGCAATGTGATATAGTTTTCAAATCTCAGAGTTCCTATCATAGACATAAGATAATGCATGGAGAAACATTCTATAATTGTAAGCAGTGTGGTAAGTCTTTCATTTACCCCTCTTTACTTCAAATGCATGAAAGAACTCATACAGGTGAAAAGCCCTATGAATGTAAACTCTGTGGGAAAGCTTTTAGATATCATTCTTCCATACGATTACATGAAAGAACTCATACGGGAGAAAAACCTTATGAATGTAAACATTGTGGTAAAGCCTTTACACGTCAGAGTTATCTTCAATTTCATGAAAGAAGCCACACTGGAGAGAAACCCTATGAATGTAAAGAATGTGGTAAAGCCTTTAGGCATCACTCTTACCTTCGATTACATGAAAGAAGACATACAGGAGAGAAACCGTATCAGTGTGTTCAGTGTGGTAGATCCTTTAGTCGGCAGAGTTCCTTTAAGAGACATCAGTCCGTTCATGCTGTGGAAAACCCTTATAAATGTCAACAATATCTAATTCCTTTATCCCTGCTTCCTTCAAATGCATGAAAGAACTTACACCAGCACCAAACTTATGCATGCGAACTGTGTGAGAAAATGCTTATCTTAATTCACAAAAAAACACATGTAAGAACTCAAAATAGTGATGAGTCTTCAAACAATGTAGTATAACCTTCAGGGTTATAGGGACTATAGAACCCCACAACCTGGAAGCAGTTGCCAAAGATATCTCCTGCCCTTCAGCCTCCCATAAAAGTTTGTGGAGATCATGTATCTCAGGGAAAAGTAAAGCAAGGAGAAGGCCAGAAAAGAATGACTGTGAGCTACAGTGAAAGGCTAGCACTTGGACTTTGGGAACCATTTTGAAGTTATAGAACTCTTCCAGCAAATGTAAGAAATCATTCCCTATAATCACTAGAAGATAGGTCTGCCTTCTTTCATTTTTAATGAAAACTCATGTGTTCAGTTACTGAGACACACTCTTGAGTCCACTCCTATTCTGTGGAATGTATTCTATGCTGTTATTCTCAAGTTCAATAAATCTGTATACTCTCAGTATAACTGCTTTGTGTCTTACTCATTCTTTGAAATAACCTGTATATCACATCCTGGATACCTACCAACCCTGGACAGAACAGAAGGGTGTTTGTAGTTAATTCGAAGGCCTTTAAATACATTTATCATTTATTGTTTGAGAATTTCAAACACACAATGTGTTTTGATTAAATCCTATCAGTCCTATCCCCACTCTGTTCTATCTAATGCTTCCTATTCTCCCTGTCTCTTTCTGTCTCTGTCTCTTTCTCCTCCCCCCCCCCCTCGGCCTGTGACTCACTATGTAGAACATGTTGGCTTTGAATTTAACAGAGATTTACTTGCTTCTGCCTACCTAGTGTTGAGATTAAAGGTATGTGCCACCAGACTGATCAGTGTACTATTTTTTGTTTGTTTGTTTGTTTTTGGTCCACTGTGTGTGTTTATTTCTGTGCCATAGTACCCAACCCAAAGTAACAAATACATCCTTATTTCTACACCTTGCTACCAGTATTGGCATTTCTACTCCTCTCAGAAGGTGTTAATTCCATGTGGACTAAGAAAGTTGCAAAGATGTTTCTTAAAGAAAATGCCAGGTAAGAAAATGCTGATAGAAACTCAAGCCTCACCAAGACCCCAGAGTGTAGGTACGCATTGTAATCTATGTGGTCTTAAAGACTTGGGTTTTCTGATTTATACAAAGAGATGCATTTTGCATGTGTATAGATATGAATATTGGTGTGTTATAATGGTGGGAGAAATAAAAACTAGACCAGACTGAACTAGGGCAGAAATCTTTGGCTTAAGCTGGCCAGTGGTGGTTCACGCCTTTAATCCCAGCATTCAGGAGGCAGAGGAAGGTGAATCTCTGTGAGTTCCAGACCAGCCTGGTCTACAGAGTGAATTCAAGGAGAGGCTCCAAAGCCACACAGAGAAACCCTGTTTCGAAAAACCAAAAAAAAAAAAAAAAAAAAAAAAAAAAAAATTGCTAAGCTTATATATTCAAAAGGTACAAGTAAGTGTGCTATAGAGATGGCTCAGTGGCTAAGAGTACTTACTGTTCTTTCAGAGAACCTGGGTTCAGCTCCCAGTCCCCAAGTGGCAGCTTACGATTGCCTCCAATTCCAGGGCTCTAATACCTGTTAGGAGCAGTTTTTCCTGCCGGTCTGGTTCCACCACCGCACCAGACCCAAATAACACACAGAGACGCTGTATTAGATATAATTCTGTTGGCCTGCTACTAGCATTTCTCATTGGCTAGCTCTGTCTTAAATATTAACCCATTTCTATTAATCTAAGTATTTTCACATGGTCTTATCGGAGAGAGAGAGCCCGACGTTCTACTCTCTCTGTCCTCCATGTTGAATCCTCTCCCTACTCATTCCCGCATCCTCCTTGTCCCCTGGTCTCCTATCTTGTTTTTCTATTGGCCAACAGTGTTTTATTCATTAACCAATAAGAGAAACATATTTACAGAATGACATCTCCCATCAAATACCATCTTCTGTCCTCAAAATGCACCTCCATATGTGGAGGCAAACACAAAACTTTCTTTTAAAGTCAGTTTATTTGATTTCTGGGTCAAAAGATTGCCTTCTTAACCCCTGATAAATCAAAAATTAATATTGATGAAGAAACTCACAGACTCAAATTGGTGTAATTTACCATGTAAAGCATATTTTTAATGTTCAGGTTGAGAAAAGTGCCTTTCACTTGTAGTGCAAGAGACAGATGTCAGGAACATCAGTGACTAGCTCAGTCATTGGCCATTTGCATGCCAGGCCTTACAGTAGCAGATGGAGCAGCTCAGTTTAAAACATGAATTCAGTGGGTTTAATGGGTTACTAGAACAACAGGTGTCAAGTGTAAATATTAAATTGCAAATGGCAAAGTGAGTGTCAAGATTGGCAAAGCAGTGTTCACAATTGTTTTACTTATATAGAACTGAAGTGCAGGCACATTGTCAAAGTGACCCCAGAAATGAAATAGGAAGCCCAGTAAGTTTTTGTCTGAACTATTCCAGTACATGTATTGGAATTCCAGAGCAAATGAACTACTGTTTATTTGAACTACTCAGTCTCTTGACTGAGACTTGACTGAGGCAGGAGCACAGGTCCTGTGGGTCCCCTGATATTTTAGTCTAACAGTTACTCTTTCTAAATTTCTGTGTATGTGCACATGAATGAGCACCTCCACAGAAGCTAGAAAAAGGTATTAGAATCATCAGACTTGGAGTTACAGTAGGTTCTGAGCCAGCCAGTGTGGATTCTGAGGACCAAACTCAGGTTCTTTGGAAGAAGTGCTCATACCTGCTGAACCATCTCTCCAGCCCCCTGTTAATCTCAGATTCTTCCCCATAGGGACCTTTAGTTCTGTACCTGGGGTAGCTAGCTGTTCCTTATATAATATACCATAACTACATCCAACAGGACCTCTTTGAAATAATTGGTGTTGTATCTTATACTCATGAAAAACCTTAAACCATTTTAAATGACATATTGTGTAGGTCTTTGAAAAAGGTTTGAAGAATATCCATTTGAAATATATCTCTGTATATCTAGAAAACTTTGCTAGCATAACTATTAAGTTTTGACTATTATAGGTGACTACAATCTGTATTTAATTATACATTATATTTTTAAATGAGATGTATAACCAAATAATCCAATTAAAAAGTGGGGTACAGAACTAAACAGAATTATCAATAGGGGAATATAAAATGGCTGAAAGACACTTAAGAAAGTATTCAAAATCCTTATCCATCAGGGAAATGCAAATCAAAACAACTCTGAGATATCATCCTACTCCTGTCAGAATGGCTAAAATAAAAAACACCAATGACAGTTTATGCTGGAGAGGATGTGGTTGGGAGTGCAAACTTGTACAGCCACTTTGGAAATCAGTATGGCAGTTCCTCAGGAAAATAGGAATCAGTCCACCCAGGGTCCAGCGATTCTACTCTTAGGCATCTACCCAAAAGTTGCACATTCATGCAACAAGGACATCTGTTCAACTATGTTCACAGCAGCATTATTTGTAATAGCGAGAACCTGGGAGCAACCTAGATGCCCCTCACCTCAAGAATGGATAAAGAAAATGTGGCACATTTACACACAAAATGGAGTACTAGTCAATGGGGAAAACACAATGGAATCTTGAAATTTGCAGGCAAATTGATGGAACTACAAGAAACCATCCTGAGTGAGGTAACCTAGTCACAAGAAGATGAAAATGGTATGTACTCATATATGGATTTTAGACATAGAGCATAGTATTACCAGCCTACATTCCACACCACCAGAAAAGCTAGGAAACAAGGAGGACCCTAAGAAAGACATACATGATCCCCCACAGAAGGGGAAAGGGACAAGATCTCCTGAGCAAACGGAGCAGTAGGGGAGGAACAGGAAGTTAGGAGAAAGAGAAGGGGAGGGGAGAAGAGAACATGAGGGAACAGGAAGACTGTGTCAGGTGAAGAATAGGAGAACAAGAAAAGAAATACCATAATGGAACCTTTATAGGTTTAAAGAGATATCTGGGACAAGGGAAATGTCCAGAGATCTACAAGAATGACCCCAACTAACAATGTAAGCAATAGTGGAGAATCTATCTTAAATGACCTTCCCTGATAATGAGATTGATGACTACCTTATATGCCATCCTAGAGCCTTCATTCAGTAGTGATGGAAACAGAAGCAGACAACCACAGCTAAACACTGAGCTGAATTCCTGGAAACCACTTGCAGAGAGGGAGGAGTGATGAGCAAAGGGGTCAAGACCAGGCTGCAGAAACCCACAGAGACCTGAATAAGGGGGAGCTCATGGACCCCAGACTGATCGCTGGGAAACCAGCATAGGATTGACCAAGAACTGAACATGGGTGTCAGTCTGACAATGGAACCAGGATGTATCCCTGGTGCACCAGTGGACTTTGGGAATCCATTCTCCATGGGGCGATACTCCCTTAGCCTAGAGACACAGGGGAGGGCCTAGGCCCTAATTCAAATAACTTGACAGATTTTGATGATCCCTCATGGAAGGCATCACCTTTCCTGGGGGAGTGGATAGGGGTGGGAAGGGGGTTGTGTTGATGGGGGTTATTTTACATATAAATCCTAGTTCCCTCATCCTCCCTCTCATATCTCCCAAATGAGCACCTTCCCATCTCATCCCCTTCCCCCCACTCCACAGGGAGGATGATGCCTTCCAGGAGAGATCATCAAAATCTGTGAGTCATTTGGAGTAGGGTCTAGGCCCTCCCTTCTGCCTCTAGGCTAAGGGAGTATCCCTCCATATGGAACATGATCCCAAAGTCCTTTTGTGCACTAAAGATACATCCGGGTTCCACTGTCAGAGGTCCTTTAGACTGCCCAGGCCTTCTGAGACCCACATTCAGGTGATCTGAGTCGATCCAATGTTGGTTTCCCAGCTATCAGTCTGGGGGTCCATGACTTTCCCCTTGTTCAGGTCAGGTGTCTCTGTGGGTTTCTATAGCCTGGTCTTGACCATTTTTCTTATTACTTCTCCCTATCTGCAACTGGATTCCAAGAGTTCAGCTCAGTGTTTAGCTGTGGGTGTCTGTTTCTGTTTCCAACAGCTACTAGATGAGGGTTCTATGATGGCTGGCATATAAGTTAGTTATCAATCTCATTATCAGGGAAGGGCATTTAAGGTAGCCTTTCCACTGTTGCTCAGATTGTTAATTGGGGTCATTCTTGTTGGTCTCTGGACAGTTCTCTAGAGTCAGCTTTTTCTTCAAACCTATAATGGATCCCTCTTTTTTGGTATCTCTCTCTTGTAAAGAGTACGGATTTTTCCACCCACCGCCCGGTCTTGTCCCGCCACCACACCAGCCCTAAATAACACACTGAGACTCTGTATTTGATATAATTCTTTTGGCCAGGTACTTGTTTCTTATCTGCTATCTCTGTCTTAAGTATTAACCCATTTCTGTTAATCTAATATTTCCACGTGGTCTTCTTACCGAGGAAAGGGGCCAGCGTCTCTTCTCCCCAGTCTCTCCATCTTGGCTCCTCCTTACTCCTCCCTATTTCCTCCTTGTCTCCTAGTCCCTCCTATCTTCCTTTCCTATTGGCCAACAGTGCTTTATTCATTAACCAGTATGAGAAACATATACAGAATGACATCTCCCATCACTCTGTCTCTCTCTCTCTTTTTTTTTTTTTTTGCTTGCATCTTTTCGTCCCCTGACTCAAATTCCTAGTCCCACATGTTCTCCTCTCCTCTCCTTCTCTTTCTCATAACTTTCTCTCCACTCACTGCCTCCTCCCCCACTCCCAATATACTCAGGAAATCTTGTTACTTTCTTCTTCTGTGAGGGACCTTGTGTGAATCTCTTAGGTTTCTCCTTGTTCAGGAAGTAGTTTCCTATACCAATTTATTCAAGGATACCTCCTACTTTCTCTTCTAAGAGGTTCAGTGTGGCTGGATTTATATTGAGATCTTTGATCCATTTGGACTTGAGTTTTGTGCATGACGATAGACATGGGTCTATCTGCACATCATCATCTAGTTGTGCCAGCACCATTTATTGAAGATGCGTTCCTCCTTCCATTGTATACTTTTAGCTGTTTTGTCAAAAATCAGGGTTCGTAGGTGTGTAGGTTAATATCAGGATTTTTGATTTGATTCCATTGGTCTACCTGTCTATTTTTGTGCCAATACCAAGCTGTTTTCAAGACTATAGCTTTGTAGTAGAGCTTGAAGTGTATGTGTGTGTGTGGGGGGGGGGGGATTTTGATGCCTCTTGCAGTTCCTTTATTGTGCAGGGTTGTTTTGGCTACCC
Source organism: Phodopus roborovskii (assembly GCF_943737965.1). Taxonomy (NCBI): domain Eukaryota; kingdom Metazoa; phylum Chordata; class Mammalia; order Rodentia; family Cricetidae; genus Phodopus; species Phodopus roborovskii. Next base: position 14,789 of record NW_026125665.1, on the reverse strand, counting down.
TGGGTCTTTTGTTTTTCCATATAAAGTTGAGTATTAATCTTTCAAGGTCAGTGAAGAATTGTGCTGGGATTTTGATGGTTGCATTGAATCTGTAGATTGCTTTTTGTCAAGATTGCCATTATTACTATGTTTATCCTACCTAGCCAAGAGCATGGGAGATCTTTACACTGTCAGAGGTCCCTTAGACTGCCAAGGCCTTCTAACTGAGACCCATGCTCAGGGGTCTGAGTTGGTTCAATGCTGGTTTTGCAGCTATCAGTCTGTGGGTCTATGAGCTCCCCTTTGTTCAGGTCAGCTGTCTCTGTAGCCTGGTCTTGTGCCCACATCTTCTTTATCCATTATTCAGTTGAGGGTCATCTAGGTTGCTTCCAGGTTCTTGCTATTACAAATAATGCTGCTATGAACATAGTTGAACACATGTCTTTGTTGCACGGATGTGGATCATTTGTGTATATGCCTAAGAGGGGGATTGCCGGGTCCTGTGGTAAACTAATTCCCATTTTCCTGAGGAACTGCCATATTGATCTCCAAAATGGCTGTACGAGTTTGCGATCTCCTATACCAATTTGTTCAAGGGTACCTCCTACTTTCTCTTCTTAGAGGTTCAGTGTGGCTGGATTTATATTGAGGTCTTTGATCCATTTGGACTTGAGTTTTGTGCATGGCAATAGACATGGGTCTATCTGCACTCTTCTACACACCATCATTCAGTTGTGCCAGCACCATTTGTTGAAGATGCTTTCCTCACCCCATTGTATAATTTTAGCTGTTTTGTCAAAACTCAGGTGTTCCTAGGTGAGTGGGTTAATATCAGGAGTTTGATTCATCGAATCCATTGGTCTACCTGTCTGTTTTGTGCCAATACCAGGCTATTTTCAGGACTAGAGCTTGAAGTGTGTATGGGGGGTGGTTGATGCCTCTTGCAGTTCCTTTATTGCACAGGGTTGTTTTGGCTATCCTGGGTATTTTTTTCTCCATATAAAGTTGAGTATTAATCTTTCAAGGTCAGTGAAAAATTGTGCTGGGATTTTGATGGGGATTGCATTGAATCTGTAAATTGCTTTTGGTAAGATTGCCACTTTTACTATGTTTATCGTACCTATTCAAGAGCATGGGAGATCTTTCCATTTTCTGGTATCTTCTTTAATTTCTTTCTTTGAAGTCACAAATTTCTTTATTATATAGGTCTTTCACTTGTTTGGTGAGTGTTACCCCAAGATAGTTTATGTTGTTCGTGGCTATTGAGAAGGGCGATGTTTCTCTGATTTCTTTCTCAGCCTCTTCATAGTCTTTATATAGTAAGGCTACTGATATATTTTTTAAACTTTTATCTTGTATCCTGCTAGTTTGCTGAAGGTGTTTATCACCTGTAAGAGTTCCCTGGTAGAGTTTATTGGGTCGCTTATGTAAACTATCATATCATCTGCAAATAGTGACAGTTTCAGTTCTTCCTTTCCAATTTGTGTTGCCTTGATCTCCTTTTGTTGTCTCATTGCTTTAGCTAAAAATTTGAGGACAATATGGAGTGGGAATTCTTTTCTTGTTCCTGATTTTAGAGGAATCACCTTAAGCTTCTCTCCATTCAGTTTGATATTGGTTATTATTTCACTGTATATTGCTTTTATTATGTTTAGGTGTGTTCCTGTTGTCCCTGATCTCTCCCAGATCTTTAACATGAAAGGGTGTTGAATTTTGTCAAAGGTCATCTAGTGAGATGACCATGTGGCTTTTCATTTTCAGTTTGTTTACATGGTGGATCACATTGATAGATTTTCATATGTTGAACCATCCCTGCAACCCAGCGATGGAGCCTATTTGGTCATGGTGGATGATTTCTCTGATGTGGTCTTGGATTCGATTTGCCAGTATTTTTGTATCAATGTTCATGAGGGATATTGGTCTGTAGTTCTCTTTCTTAGTTGTGCCTTTGTGTGTCTTGGGTTCCAAGGTAATTGTAGCCTCATTTGATTGGAAGATCTTTTCCCAATCCTTTACCCTGAGGTAAATGTCTGTCTTTGAAGATTAGAAGTGTTTCTTGTGTGCAGTAGAAAGATGGATTCTATCTTCGTATCCATTCTGTATCTTTTTTTTTTTTTTACATTTTAGTCTATTGTCTTCTATTTTATTATTATTTTTTCTTATTTTACATATTGATCCCAGTTCCCTTTTCCTCCCTCCCTCCCCTCACTCCCATGCGCCCCTCCCCACCCAACCATCCTCCCATCCCATTCCATCCATGCCTTCTAGGAGGGAACAACAAAATCAAGTCATTTGGAGTAGGGACTATGCCCTCCCTTTTGCCTCTAGGTTAGGGGAGTATCCATCTAAGGGGAATGTGCTCCCAAAGTCCTTTTGTGCACCAGGGATACCTCCTGGTTCCACTGTCAAAGGACCATCCCTGCAACCCAGTGATAAAGCCTACTTGGTCATGGTGGATGATTTCTCTAATGTGTTCTTGGATTCAATTTGCCAGTATTTTATTGAGTATTTTTATATTAATGTTCATTTATATAAATGTTAATGAACATTTCTAATGTGTGGAACAATTTGAGGAGTATTGGTATTAGTTCTTCCTTGAATTTCTGGTAGAATTTTGCACTGAAGCAATCTGGCCCTGGGCTTTTTTTGGTTGGAAGGCTTTCGATGACTGCTTCTATTTCATTGCAGATTATAGGTCTATTTAAATTGTTTGTCTGTTTCCAGAAATTTGTCCATTTCCTTTGAATTTTCAATTTTTGTGGAATACAGGTTTTCAAAGTATGACCTGAAAGTTGTCTGGATTTCCTCTGTGTCCGTTGTTATGTTCCCCTTTTCGTTTCTGATTTTATTAATTTGCATGTTCTCTCTCTGCTTTTTCATTAGTTTGGATAAAGGTTTGTCTATCTTGTTGATTTTTCTCAAAAAACCAACTCTTTGTTGCATTGATTTTTTTTTTTTTTTGTATTGTTTTCCCTGTTTCTATTTTGTCGATTTTAGCCCTCAAGTTGATTATTTCCTGGAGTCTACTCCTCTGGGGTGAGTTTGCTTCTTTTTGTTCTAAGGCTTTCAGTTGTGATGTTAATTCTATAATGTGACTAATCTCTGTTTTTTTTTTTTTTTTTTTTTTTTTTTTTAATATGGGCTCTTAGTTCAATGAACTTCCCTTGTAAAACTGCTTTCAAGGTGTCCCATAAGTTTGGGTATGTTGTGTCCTCATTCTCATTGAATTTTAGAAAGTCCTTAATTTCTTTCTTTATTTCTTTTTTGACCCAGATGTGATGCAATTGCACATTGTTCAGTTTCCATGAGTTTGCAGGTTTTCTGTGATTTGTGTTGTTGTTGAATTCCAATTTTAAAGGCATGGTGGTCCGATAAGATACAGGGGACTATTCCAATTCTCTTGTATCTGTTGAGGTTTGTTATGCCACCTAGTATGTGGTCGATTTTAGAGAAGGATCCAGAAAAGGGAGCAGAGAAGAAGGTATATATTTTTTTTTTTTTTGGTCTTTGGATGGAATGTTCTATAGATGTCTGTTAAACCCTGTTGAGACATAACTTCTTTTAGTTCTTTTGTTTCTTTGTTGAGTTTCTGATTGGTGGTCCTGTCTAGTGTTGAGAGTTGTGTGTTGAAGTCTCCCACATAAGTGTGTGAGTTTTTATGTGATGTTTGAGTTTTAGTAGCGTGTTTTATGAATGTGGGTGCCTTTGTATTTGTGGCATAGATGTTCAGAATTGAGACTTTGTGTTGACAGAGATCTCCTGCGATGAATACAAAATGACTGTCTTCATCTCTTTTGATTAATTTTGGTTTGAAGTCTAACTTGTTAGATATTAGGATAGACACACCTGCTTGCTTCTCGTGTCTATTTGGTTGGAAGATCTTTTCCCAGCTCTTCACCCTGAGGTGAAGCTTAGATGTGTTTTCTGTATGCAGCAGAAGGATGGATTCTGTCTTCATACCTATTCTGTTAGCCTGTGTCTTTTTATAGGCAAGTTAAGACCATTAATGCTGAGGGTGAGTAAGGACCATTGATTGTTGATGCTTGTTTGTTTTAGATTTGTTGTTGGCAGTGGTATTGTGAATATATTTGTCCTGCTTTATCCTTGGTTTCTGGTATAGTGAGATTATCTGTTGTCTACATCTTTGTGGGTGTTGTTAACTTCCTTGGGTTGGAGTTTTCCTTCCAAACTTTCTGTAGGGCTGGACTTGTAGATAGGTATTGTGAAAATCTGGCTTTGTCATTAAATATCTTGGTTTCTCCATCTATAGTGATTGAGAGTTTTGCTGGCATCCGAGATCTCTTAGTACTTGTAGAACATCTATCCAGGACCTTCTGGCCTTGTGAGTTTCCATGGAGAAGTCAGGTGTAATTTGACAGGTCTGCCTTTAAATGTTACCTGTCCTTTTTTCTTCACTGCTTTTAATATTCTTTCTTTTTTCTGTATGTTAGGTGTTTTGATTATTATGTGTTGAGGGGTCTTTTTTCTTTGGTCCAGTCTATTTGGTGTTCGGTATGCTTCTTGTATTTTCATAGGCATGTCCTTGTTCAGATTGGGAAAGTTTTCTTCAATGGTTTTGTTGAATATGGTTTCTGCTCTTTTGAGCTGGGCTTCTTTGCCTTCTTATATGCATATTATTGTTAGGTTTGGTCTTTTCATGGTGTCCCACACTTCCTGGGTATTTTGTGTTAAGGATTTGTTAGATTTAAGATTTTCTTTGGTTGATGAAGCTATTTCCTTTTGTATCTTCAGCGCTGAGATTCTCTTTTGGATCTCTTGTATTCTGTTGGTTATGCTGATCATTTTCCCAGTTTTTTTATTTCCAGCATTCCTTCATTTTGTGTTTTCTGTATTGTCTCTATTTCAGTTTTCAAGTCTTGAACTATTTCCTTCATCTGTTTGACTGTTTTTTCCCCTTGGCTTTCCTTACTTTCTTTAAGAGATTTTTTCCCCATTTCTTTCAATTTTTTATTTGTTTTTTGTTCCCTTTCTTTCTTTCTTTCTTTCTTTCTTTCTTTTATATAACCAAGTTCATTTAAATGAAAACAAACATTTATAGACAATATTTGGGAATTTGGGCATCGTTCTTTCCAAACTACTTCCTGCTGGTAAGGAATCAGAAATCCTGGTTGTAGTTTGTAAGGCTGCTTTGTCCAGCTGTTTTGAATGTAGGATCACCTGGTACTCTGTTTCAGGTGGTCTGGCTTGATCAAACCACATTAGTCTGGAAGGAATCCACATCTTTTCATTTTCTGTGGAAACAAAAATAGAAATCCTTTTCCCCAGTAACTTGTCCTTGAACTTAAATTTTGGACTCAAAGCATTTTTTTAAAATTTAATTTATTATTTTACATGTCGATCCCAGTTCCCTCTTCCTCCCTCCCTTTCTCCCTCCTTCCCTCCCTCCTTCCCTTCCTCCCTCCCTCCTTTTCTTCTTCCCTCCCTTTTACCCTCTCTGCCCTCTTACATGCACTCTAACCACCCTCCACTTCCATCCCCCCACCACAATTCCATATGTAGGGGAATGCCATGCAGTTGGGGTCATGTAGATCTGACAGGTCATGTGAAGTAGGGACTAGGGCTTCTCTCCTGTCTCAGAATTAAGGCAGTTATCCCTCCATAGGGGATGTGTTAGCAAGGTCCTTTTGTGCACCAGGATACATCCTGGCTCCACTGTCTGAGGGCCCATAGACTGCTCAGTCTTTCTGGCTGATACCCATATTCAGGGGGGCCTGAGTCAGTCCCATGCTGGATTCCCAGCTATCAGTCTGGTGGACCGTTAGCTTCTCCTTGTTCAGGTAAGGTGTCTCTATGTGTTTCTGCTGCCTGGTCTTGTCCTCTCCATCTGCATCTGGGTTCTACTTTGATTCCGTGTTTATGTATGGGTGTTTGCTCCTGTTTCCAAGAGACATTAGTTGAGGGCTCCATGGATAAGTTAGTTGTTGATCTCACTATCCGGGAAGGGCATTTATGGTAGCCTTTCCACGGAAGCTGAGATTGTTAGTTGGCAGCAGTCTTGTAGTTCTCTAGACCTTTCTTTGTGTTCAATTTTATCTTCAAACCAATATTGGCTCCCTCTTTTATGTTCTCTCTCTCTCGCTCTCTCTTTCTCTTGTCTTCTATTCCTAACCAGGCTCAATCTTCCTAGTCGGACGTGTTTTCCTTTCCTCCCCCTCGTTTTCTCCTACTTCTTTCTCCATTTGCTGCCCCCCCCACTTCCTCTGTGCTCTGGGGGACTTGTCCCTTCCCGGTTCTGTGAGGGACTTTCTATGAATCTCTTAGAATACACCTTGTATCCTAGTTCCTCTGGTGGTGTGAATTATAGGCTGGTGATCCTTTGCCCTAGGTCTAAAATCCATATATGAGTGAGTACATACTGTGTTCCTCTTTTTGTGACTGGGTTACCTCATTCAGGATGGTTTCTTCAAGTGTCATCCACTTGCCTGCGAATTTCAAGATACCATTATTTTTTTTTCTGCAGACTAGTATTCCATTGTGTAGATGTGCCACATCTTCATTAACCATTCTTCAATTGAGGGGCATCTAGGTTGCTTCCAGGTTCTTGCTATTACAAATAGTGCTGCTATGAACATAGTTGAACATATGTCTTTTTGCATAGATGTGGATCATTTGGGTATATGCCTAAGAGGGGGATTGCCAGGTCCTGTGGTAAACCAATTCCCATTTTCCTGAGGAACTGCCATACTGATCTCCAAAATGGCTGTATGAATTTGCACTCCCACCAGCAGTGGAGGAGTGTTCCCCTTTTTCCACATCCTCTCCAACATGAGTCAACATTGGTATTTCTAATTTTACCCATTCTGGCAGGAGTAAGATGGTATCTCAAAGTTGTTTTGATTTGCATTTCCCTGATAGCTAAGGATGTGGAGCACTTTCTTAAGTGTTGTTCAGTCTTTTTGATTTCCTCTATTGAGAATTCTTTCTTTAGTTCTGTACCACATTTTTTAATAGTGTTATTTGGTATTTTGTTGACTAGTTTCATCAGTCCTTTGTATATTTTGGAGATCAGCCCTTTGTCGGATATAGAATTGGTGAAAATCTTTTCGCAGTCTGTGGGCTGCCCTTTGGTCTTGTCCACTGTGTCCTTTGCCTTACAGAAGCTTCTAAGTTTGAAGAGGTCCCATTTATTAATTGTTACTCTCAGTGTCTGTGCCCCTAGAGTTATGTTCAGGAAGCGGTCTCCTATACCAATTTGTTCAAGGGTACCTCCTACTTTCTCTTCTAAGAGGTTCAATGTGGCTGGATTGATGTTGAGGTCTTTGATCCATTTGGACTTGAGTTTTGTGCATGGCGACAGACATGGGTCTATCTGCAGTCTTCTACACACCCCCATCCAATTGTGCCAGCACCATTTGTTGAAGATGCTGTCCTCGCCCCATTTTTAGCTGTTTTGTCGAAAATCAGGTGTTCATAGGTGCGTGGATTAATATCAGGATTTTCAATTCGATTCCATTGGTCTACCTGTCTATTTTTATGCCAATACCAGGCTATTTTCAGAACTATAGCTCTGTAGTGGAGCTTAAAGTCAGGAATGGTGATGCCTCCTGAAGTCTTTTACTGTATAGGGTTGTTTTGGCTATCCTTGGTCTTTTGTTTTTCCATATAAAGTTGATTATTATCCTTTCAAGGTCAGTGAAGAATTGTGGGATTTTAATGGGGATTGCATTGAATCTGTAGATTGCTTTTGGCACGATTGCCATTTTTACTGTGTTTATCCTACCTATCCAAGAGCATCGGAAATGTTTCAGTTTTCTGGTATCTTCTTTAATTTCTTTTTTTAGAGCCCCAAAGATCTTATTATATAGGTCTTTTACTTGTTTGGTAAGCGTTACACCAAGATACTTTATGTTGCTTGTGGGTATTGTAAAGGGTGATTTTTTTCTGATTTCTTTCTCTGTCTCTTTGTTGCCTGAAAAATAGGGCTACTGATTTTTTTGAGTTTATCTTGTATCCTGCTAGTTTGCTGAAGGTGTTTATCAGCTGGAGGAGTTCCCTGGTAGAGTTTATTGGGTCACTTATGTAAACTATCATATCATCTGCAAATAGAGGCAGTTTGACTTCTTCCTTTCCAATTTGGATCTCCTTGATCTCCTTTTGTTGTCTTATAGCATTAGCTAGCACTTCCAGTATAATATCGAAGAGATATGGAGAGAGAGGACAACCTTGTCTTGTTCCTGATTTTAGAGGAATTGGCTTACGTTTCTCTCCATTCAGTTTGATGTTGGCAGTTGGTTTGCTGTATATTGCTCTTATTATGTTTAGGTATGTTCCTGTTATCCCTGACCTCTCCAAGACCTTTATCATGAAAGGGTGTTGAATTTTTCAAAGGCTTTTTCAGCATCTAGGGAGATGATCATATGGTTTTTCTTTTTCAGTTTGTTTATATGGTGGATCACGTTGATAGATTTTCATATAATAAACCATCCCTGCATCCCAGGGATGAAGCCTACTTGGTCATGGTGGATGATTTCTCTGATGTATTCTTGAATTCAGTTTGTCAGTATTTTCTTGAGTATTTTTGCATCGATGTTCATCAGGGATATTGGTCTGTAGTTTTCTTTCTTAGTTGTGTCTTTGTGAGGCTTGGGTACCAAGGTTATTGTGGCCTCATAGAAAGGGTTTGGCAATGATCCTTCTGTTTCTATTGTGTGGAACAGTTTGAGGAGTAGTGGTATTAGTTCTTCCTTGAATGTCTGGTAGAATCTTGCACTGAATCCATCTGGCCCTGGACTTTTTTTGGTTGGAAGGCTTTCTATGACTGCTTCTATTTCATTGCGGGTTATAGGTCTATTTAAGTTGTTTGTCTGTTTCCAGAAATTTGTCCATTTCCTTTGAATTTTCAATTTTTTTTGGAATATAGATTTTCAAAGTATGACCTGAAAATTGTCTGGATTTCCTCTGTGTCTATTGTTATGTTCCCCTTTTCATTTCTGATTTTTTTAATTTGCATGTTCTCTCTCTGCTTTTTCATTAGTTTGGATGAAGGTTTGTCTATCTTGTTGATTTTCCCAAAAAACCAACTCTTTTTTGCATTGATTTTTTTTTTTTGTATTGTTTTCCCTGTTTCTATTTTGTTGATTTTAGTCCTCAAGTTGATTATTTCCTGGTGTCTACTCCTCTGGGGTGAGTTTGCTTCTTTTTGTTCTAAGGCTTTCAGTTGTGATGTTAATTCTATAATGTGACTAATCTTTGTTTTTTTTTTTTTTTTTTTATATGGGCTCTTAGTTCAATGAACTTCCCTTGTAAAACTGCTTTCAAGGTGTCTCATAAGTTCGGGTATGTTGTGTCCTCATTCTCATTGAATTTTAGAAAGTCCTTAATTTCTTTCTTTATTTCTTTTTTGACCCAGGTGTGATGCAATTGCCCATTGTTCAGTTTCCATGAGTTTGCAGGTTTTCTGTGATTTGTGTTGTTGTTGAATTCCAATTTTAAAGGCATGGTGGTCCGATAAGATACAGGGGACTATTCCAATTCTCTTGTATCTGTTGAGGTTTGTTATGCCACCTAGTATGTGGTTGATTTTAGAGAAGTTTCCATGTGGAGCAGAGAAGAAGGTATATTCTTTTGTCTTTGGATGGAATGTTCTATAGATGTCTGTTAACTCCAGTTGAGACATAACTTCTGTTAGTGCTTTTGTTTCTTTGTTGAGTTTCTGATTTGTTGTCTCGTGTTGAGAGTCGTGTATTGAAGTCTCCCACTATAAGTGTGTGAGGTTTTTTATGAGCTTTGCGTTTTAGTAGTGTTTCTTTTATGAATGTGTGTACCTTTGTATTAGGGGCATAGATATTCAGAACTGAGACTTTGTGTTGATGGATTTCTCGTGTGATTTATATGATATGACCGTCTTCATCTCTTTTGATTAATTTTGTTTTGAAGTCTAACTTGTTAGATATTAGTATAGCCATGCCTGCTTGCTTCTTGGTTCCATTTGAGTGGAAAATCTTTTCCCAACCCTTTACCCTGAGGTAATGTCTATCTTTGAAGCTTAGACGTGTTTCTTGTATGCAACAGAAGGATGGATTCTGTCTTCGTATCTATTCTGTTAGCTTCACCTTCCTCTATGCCTATTATTCTTAGGTTTGGCCTTTTCACAGTCCCACATTTTCTGGATGTTTTGTGTTAAGGATTTGTTGGATTTATGATTTTCTTTGGTTGATGAATCTATTTCCTCTAGTTAACTTCTGCGCCTGAGATTCTCTCTTCGATATCTTGAATTCTGTTGGTTATGCTTGCGTCTATAGTTCCCGATATTTTGCCCAGTTTTTATATTTCCAGTATTCTTTCGGTTTGTGTTGCCTTTATTTTCTCTATTTCAGTTTTGAAGTCTTGAACCGTTTCCTTCACCTGCTTAATTGTTTTTTCTTGGCTTTCTGTACTTTCTTTGCTTTCCTTAAGGAATTTGTTCATTTCTTCCCATTTTTTGTTTGTTTTTTCCTCCATTTCTTTAAGGGATTTTCTTACATCTTCATTGAGGGCCTCTGTCATTTTTATGATGGTGATTTTTAAGTCGTTCCCTTCTGCTTCCTTTGCTTCGTTGTGTTCCGTTCTAGTTCGTGTGGAATCCCTAGATTCTGGTGGTGTCATGCTTGTATTTCTGTTGTTAGGTGTTTTCTTGTATTGCTGTCTTCCCATAGCTTCTTCCTAGGTGTTGGTGGGGTCTCCCTCTCTCTCTATGGTACTTCCCCGGGGGCTTATGTCGGTCAGAGATTCAATATCTGTAGCTCTGGGTGGTCTCTTTATAGGAGGTCTCTCCACAGACAGGGACCTAGGGATGGGGTCAGGGCTAAGGATCCAGTAGAAGATGCCAGTAGTCAATGGCTCTATCCAATGGCTGGTGGAAGAGGACAAAGGCTAATCTGAACTTGGGAAGTTTCTGCAGGATAGTCTGATCTCCCTGGAAACTGGCACTCTCCAGCTGAGGCCTCTTTCTTTAGCAGTGGCCCTGCTCTGGGGGTCAAAGTTCTTGCTGTGGGGTATTCAGAGTGGACCCGCAGAGATAGGCAGATCTCTGGGAGGGGCCTGTGACTCCAGTAGAGGACTGGAGGTGGGGTCAGAGACCAAGTAGGTGGAAATTACGGGTGGTCCCTCGTGGATAGGCAGGTCTCCTTTGTTCAGAGTTGCTCCGAGAAGTCTCCGAAGCAGGGTGGACTTTTGGCTCCACCCTCTGTCCCAGTGCTCAACCAGAGCAGCTGGACAGTGGACAGGGTAGGGCACAGGGTAGTGGGGGGATGGGTGGGGTGTATCAGAGCTCCAAAGGTGCTCTCTATGGGGACAGGACACAGGAGCAGGGGGATCAGGGGCCAACCCAAGGAGTTTGGGTGGGGAGAGGTTTTACTGGAGAGGCCGCCCTGATTGGCCCAGACTCATCTCTAGCCAGTGGCTGGTGGAAGAGGACAAAGGCTGAGCTGAAACTTGGGAAGTTTTTGCAGGATAGTTGGATCTCAGTGGAAACTGGGACTCTCCAGCTGAGGCCTCTTTCTTTAGCATAGGCCCTGCTTTGGGGAACTCAGCGTGGACCCGCAGAGCTTGTTCCATTTCTTTAAGGGATTTTCTCATATCATCTTTGAGGGCCTGTATCATTTTCATGAAGTAAGTTGTTCTCTTTTGCTTCCTCTGCTTTGGTGTGTTCATGTCTAGTTGGTGTAGAGTCCCTAGATTCTGGTTGTGTCATGCTTGTCTTTGAATTGTTAGGTGTTTCCTTATATTGCTGTCTTCCCATTGCTTCTTTCAGTGTGTGTGTCCTGCTCTCCCGGTGGGCGTAGTTGGGTCAGGAGTTTGATATCCGTAACTCTAGATAGTCCAAACTCTCTAGGAGGTCTCTCCTCCTGTATAGGCCTGGATATGGGGGTTCAAGATCAGGCAGGTGGGGACTCAGAGTGGTCCCTCATGGATAGGTGGGTCCAGGGTGCTCAGAACAGATCCAGGAAGTTCCCTGGAGATGGAGGGGTTGTTTGACCTGCACCCTGGCCCAGTGCTCAAGTATGGCAGTAGAGCAGCAGAGCAGCAGAGCCAGTAGGATACAGGGTTGTAGGAGGGCAGGTTCTCTGTCCAATTTTCTTTACGTCTTTGACCATTCCTAAAAAAATTATCTACATTTGAATCAAACAATAAAATGTCATCCATGTAATTGTAAACTATAGGTTGAGGAAATTGCTTACATATTACTTACAACAGCTGCCATACAAAATATTGGCACAGGGTGGGGCTATTCAACATTCTTTCTGGGAGAAACTTCCATTGATATCTCTTAGTAGGTTGAGAATTTTAAGTGTGCACTGTGAAGGCAAATCTCTCCCTGTCTTCTTCTTGTGAAGCTATAGTGAAGAAACTGTCTTTTAAGTCAACAACTATACCAGACTATCCTTTAGGTAATAAAGAATGCAAGAGTATTCTAGGCTGAATAGAGTCCATTGGCTAAACTACTTTATTAATGGCTCTCAGGTCTGTAAGCATTCCCAATTTTCCGGATATGTTTTTAATAACAAATACAGGAGAATTCTAAATGCTGGTAGATTCTTCAAAATGTACAGCATTTAGCTGTTCCTGAATCAGGTGTTCTGGAGTCTCTAGTGTCTCTGAAGTTATAGGCAATTTCCCTATCCAGACAGGTTTGTCAGTTAACCATTTTAAGGGTAGGGCTTTTGTCTGTTTATGAGCTGGACACTTGTTTTATTCTGTTTTGTACGGCTTGGATGATTGGTGTCTATTTTATGTAATGCCTTATAACATTTTTTTGCATAAACATGAGTTGGTTTTTCTATAAACATAGTTCATTTTTGATACTGGAGGAATATTAATCTGGGTATTCCATTGCTGCAACAGATCATGACCCCATAGATTTACTGCTTTATTAGCCACACATGGCCTTATCCTGCCTCTTTGTTCTTATGGTCCTATACATTCAACCCACTTCATGCTTTGTTTTTACCTGAGATAGAGTTTCAGTCCCCAAGAATTGAACATCTACCTCCTGTAGGCACCAACCTGGATGAAAAGATTCTGGAGTGATAATGGTGATAACTGCACCTGTGTCCTGTAATCCTTTGAGTATAACATTTACTTGTACTCATTTATAGAATTCTGCCAAAATATATGTTTTCTGTTTCTTCTTTGCATTTTTGAATCATCCTTCAAAGCTACTCTATCATCCAGAGAAGTAGGCACTGGATTTTACAATAGGCACTGTATTTTCTAATTGTCCTGGGTAGGATTGTTCTCTTCAGTGATTGGGAATGACTGGACTGGGAATGACTGGACATGGGGTCCTTTGAGAGGCTCCTCCAAGGAGTTTCCTGATGTTAAAGTGTTGCCCTGTTTGTCTTTTATTGGTCTACATTTATTGGCGCAGTGTTGGCCGTTGCTGTATATTCTACATAATTCAGAAGGTTGGGAACTTCTATTTGGATAATTCTCAGAAGAAGAATTATTTCTAAGAATGCCTTGTCTTCTCAGATGGCCTATTGTACCACAATTAAAATATTTGGTATTTTGCTGTCTCCCCATACCTTTGGAGATCACTTCTATCCAGGCCAGTGTTATAGTCAAAAGACTCAACATTGGCTATGTGCAGAATCCATTCATCCATTGGTGCTGGTCTAATCTTTAAGGGCCCAGGCACCCTTTCCCCTTCTAATTATTTGTACAGCTTTAGTCAATCTTTGTAAAAAGTGACTAAAGTTGTCTTTTGGGCCTTGTATAACCTTAATATATGACTCAATTCTTTCCCATGGTTCTTGAATCTTGTCATAAGCATTCAAGGCTGCTGTATGATAGGGACAAGATGTGTTCATTGTGTGTAGCTTGAGTATCTGCTACATAATGACCCTCATCAATAATTTGATCTTGGGGAGCCTCATAATTTTTGATTCTGCCTTGAAGTTCAAGAGCCTTGGCCTCTTCCTTTAGTATGATTTCTATTGCAGCTATGGACCAACTTCTAAAATCAGTGAGACTAATTGAAGCCACCCATTTGGAGTTATTCTTTGCCCATGCTTAAACTACCTCTCATATGGTCAATGCATGTCATAAGAAACTACTGCTTGCTTAATATCTTTTAGATAATTCATACACATAGGATCTCATATGCATCCTGTATATCCTTCTGGGTGTTCAATATTTGCTGGCTTTTTACCATGGTTAACATTTACTTTTATTAACTGTATATGATGTAATTTCTTAGACAGTATCAAGAGTTCTCAGAGCATTAAGTGAAACATATGGTAAATACTTTTGTTGGAGAGCCTTTTTAATGAAGTCATGTTGTTATTTATTGAGAACTATCTATAGCATGAATATTGTATTTAAAATACCAACTAAGTATTAAAACACATAAGTAACTTACAGCGACAAGTCAGATGCAGTAACTTTTGGTTGGGGAAGAATTTATGTAACTACAAAATAATGAGCAATGTATCCAAGTAGTTTAGTCCCCCCCACTTTCCTGCTTCCTTTAATTACATTGCCTCTAAAACTGTATCATTAGTAGAGGAAAACTGAAGGCTATGTTTCCAGGATTAAGACTCAAAAATCTAAATCAAAGAACAGGTATACTAACAACAAACTAAACAGTATAAACACAGTAATTTTAGGTTATATCATTTGTAAAATAAAATGGAAACCACCTGTACGATCAATGGAACTCTAATACAAGGCAAACAGCAACAGATTACAAACACTTTCCCAGGCCCCTTTAGAGCAGATGGCTGATTTACTGTCATTTTTTTTTTTGTTTATACTACTGGGACTCAAGTACAAGCAATATGAACTCTGTTGTCACCTATAACCTTTCT